>NC_081407.1:824653804-826089638 GCF_030272615.1 Cryptomeria japonica
GGGCTCCAATGGGATTGATTTCAAT
The DNA here is from genome assembly GCF_030272615.1 of Cryptomeria japonica. Taxonomy (NCBI): domain Eukaryota; kingdom Viridiplantae; phylum Streptophyta; class Pinopsida; order Cupressales; family Cupressaceae; genus Cryptomeria; species Cryptomeria japonica. Next base: position 824,653,830 of record NC_081407.1, read on the forward strand.
GGATTTAAAAGGGTGCCTCTTAAACTCTAAACGAGGCCTGACTGTAAAATCTACCAGATGTGGTGCATCCATCTTCAAAGACTTAGACTCTGAAACATATGATAGGATTTATAGGATAAATACCTTTCAATTCTTCCACAACTAGGGTTTCAACACTGAGAATGTACTTTCACCAATTACCAATCGTAGATCACTCCAAATCTTCTATTAATTTGATCAAATGTTGTTCACACAAGCTCTTCTCTTCTCTTTTCGCTCGCTGAGTGCTCTCAATAATGTAAAGTGACAAATGGTATTCAAAATTTCCTTTTATTTGCTTAATACCTACCACATTAAATGCTATTCCCAGTTGTATAAACAAACAAACCCTAAAACACCATTCAATATAATACCAGTTCTCATATCACATCAAATCTACCAGTTTGATCATAAAATTGATAATCCTAGAGGATCTGGTTAATACTGAGAGGGGGGGTGAATCAATAGAACAAAAACTAGAACTTTCAACACCAAAACAGACTTATCTCAAATCTGAAAACATTCAATACTTAAACCAATTCTTCATAATAGATTTTCTTTTCAAATCTAGATAATCATTTCCTCTTATGTAAGCTTAGTAATCAGATCAGCCATCAATTCAATATCAAATCAATAAACACTATTATCAACTTATTTACTAATCAAAATGCTTCATAAGATACAATTATCAATACCGGTAACCACTTTAAGATCTTTGATAAACAAACATAAACTGTCTTTACCGGTTATCAGAAATAAAACATGAACATCACAAGTAAAGCATACCACACATGAACACCACATTTTTCAAATGGAAAACCAAATAGGGAAAAAACATGGTGGGAATTGGTACCCACAAATATTTTGCACTCTTTCAAAATGCGCCCTGTTAGGAGCAAAGCCCAATTAGAAGCTTACAATGATGCCCTATTAGGAGCAAACCCTGTTAGGAGTCACCCGATTAAAAGATTTACCTCTGACCTGTTAGGAGCTTTGATCTGTTAGGATCAACCTTGCAAGCTCGCAAGAGGATTTAGAACTCAGATATTGAGTCACCCTATTAGGGGATTTTACAATATGAGGCATGTTAGGACCTACTCGGTTAAGGGATTTTAGCTTATGTAATTGTTAGAGAACAACAGTGAATGATCTATGTATAACACCCAACTGCTTGCTTGATCAGATCCAATTAAGTTCTAAGTCTGTATCTCTCTGGCAAATCTTCTCAAACACACTGGTTCGGCTTCTCACACTTCTCAAAATTGCTGACACACCAAAACATCAACCTTACCGACATAAATAACTTTTACAACTAGGTCGACATCAAAACCCTTAGACTTACTACATAGATCATCACAAATCTTTACAACACATTAAAAATAATCATAGGAACCATTACAATCAATTACAAATCAATATCGATCATTTAATGATCATAAATTATCGCAGCAAGTCGATCTGGTACAAAGTCAAACCCTTAGCACATTCCGCTAAGCACTTTTTGCATTCCCAAGAAATCCATTTTTTCCCATACATGTTGCAAGTGTAGCAATATCCATTAAAGGTTCTAGGTTTGTATCCTTGATAGGAATTAGGTCTATAACCATCAAAATAATTAGATCTAAAAACATTAGCAATATGTCCTAGCTTATGAAAATTAAAGCATACTAGTTTGTAGGGTTTCTTACCGATGGATTTCTGGATCTTAGGTGAAGATTTATCCTTTTCAATGTTGTCCTTTATACCAGAAGCCTCACCTTTCTCAAAAGTAGTGTAGCCCAAGCCTTGTGTCTCACCTTTCATCCTTTATGATTGAATTTGTTCATCAAGCATAGTAGAACTTTTGTTAAACTTTGCGAGTGTTTCATTAGTATCAACAAGTTTCTTTGTAATATCTTCATTCCTTTTCATCTGAATTTCTCTTAGAGACATTGCCATGTCTAGATCAACCTTTATTTCTTCTATTTCTTCTTGTTCCTTATGAAGATGAGCATACAGAGTTCCAACCTCCTAGTTTAGCTTAAAGATCTCATGTTTTTTTTCTCTAATATTTTCTTCTACTGTCCTCCTTACTTCAAGCTCTTGACTCATCCTGATGGTTAGGGATTCCAAATCTCTCCTCAGATTTGTCTTGTCATCATTCATTTTTTTCAACTTTAGTAACCAATGCATCCATGTTTTCTTCCTCAGATGAACTATTTTCACTAAGTTCATACAATTGTTCAGCTAGCTCTCTCCTCATAGCCAATGAAGCTTTATACTTGACCCTCAACTCACCTAGGGCTTCTTCAGATTCTACAAGCCAGTTAGACAACTCTCTATAACTCATATCCATCATGATAGACTTGAGGATCCTTCCTAAGTGGTTAAGCCTTAAGGGAATCAGGCTCTGATACAAATTGATAGACTTATAAGGCACTAAAGGCAGGGTGAATCAGTGCAAGCAAAAACAACAACAAAAATCTGATCACCACTTTAAATAACTTAAAGCTTAATAAACATAAAAGAAATATCACCACATAAGATAACACCCAATATATCATGCTCCACATAACACAAAGTCTTATACGTGGAAACCCAAAAGGGAAAAACTACGGTGGGAGTTAGTACCCACAAGATTCACTATCTGCAGAATAGAAATCTTTGACCGATTAAGGTCTTACAAATGTAGTCACATAAATCTGTCCATTTTAATTAAATGAATATTTTGTATTTATTTGATTAAAAATCCACTAGCCATCAATTAATTAAATTAATATTTAATTAATTCATCCCCAAACATTCTTCTATTAATTAAATAAATTATTCAATTTATTTTAATTAATTCATTAAATAAAATTCCCATCAATTAAATAAATAAAATCAATTTATTTAATTAAATCCCCCTTTTCCTCTTTTAAATAAATTAACATTTATTTAAATCATTTTAAAACCCCCCCCACTTGCATTTTCCTACAAATGCAACTTGCACACATTTATTGAAATAAATGAATTTTTATTTTAAATAAAATCCTATTTTCCCTCACCCACCAAATCCACTTGCAAAATCTAATCCCCTTCTAGATTCTTCTAACCCCTTCCTAATTAACTTAATCCATCCCTTAATTATTGTCACATTCCTAAGCAAAATGGAGTCACTTCTCAAGGACTCCAAAGTCTTTGAAAAGCATTTAATGCTTTGTGTGTTCAACAAATTAACCTCCAAAGTCTTCCAAGACCACTAATGGCTCTTACATGACCATTTATGGCTCTTACATAACCATTTATGGTTATTTCAATCTTGTCTCCCCAAACATTTATTGTTTGACCATATTCATCCATTTCACATTTGCACAAGATTTTATCCATTGGATAAAAGCTTTATTCTTTGAATAAAGAGTTTATTCATTCAACCAACCTTGACTCTAAAATCCCAGAGTCATGTCAGGCATTTAATGCTTATTCCCTCTCCTCTCAACCTATCTCACATTGACACTTGTCATCCTGGGATTGGGTTGAAAGCCCTCACATGGATTTGAAATCATTCAATCCTGACCCTTGTTGAGATTACTCAATCTCAACCATCCATTGCTCCATTTTTCCTATAAATAGAGCTCATTCCTTCATAATCCAGATCCTGAAAACTTGTATTCATTTAGACTATAGACATTTTAGAGAGCATTTTAGCATAAACAATCTAAATCTTGTCTTTTTGGTAAAATACTTCATTTTAGCATTAAAATAGCTTTTTATTTCACATTTAGAGCTATTCTATAAATCTCAATCCTCCATAAGCATCCATAGTGCAAAAAGCTGCTGAGAGCTACACTATTTTGGAACTTGGAGAGGAGAGGAACAAGGGAGAAGAAGCTAGGAGTATGTTAGGAGGTATTTGGAGATGCCTCATCATGTTTGCTTTGATAGTTAAATATGCTTGCATGCTTATAGTCTCTCTCTTGGTATGCCTTTTTAGATTAGTTTTCGATTGATTAACACTAATGGTTTGTGTGTTTTTGTATTGATTAATCTTGGACTAATCTTGTGCCATTTAGGAGGGCATCAACAAATATGCCCAGTTAGGAGAAAACCCTGTTAGGAGTCACCCAGTAAAGGGATTTCAATCTCAACCCTGTTAAAATCTTTGCCCCATTACGAGCAACCTCACAAGATGATTTAGACTCAAGTTAATGATCTACCATGTTAGGGGATTTAAAATTTTAGGCCTGTTAGGACCTACTTGGTTAGGGGATTTCACTACTGCAACTATTAGGAAAACAACAGTAAAATGGTCTACATGTAGCACCTCTATGCCTGATAAGATCCGCTTCAGTTCCACTCAATACATCAACAACACATCAATAGAGAGCTTCTCAATTTACCGCACAATCAAAATCTCAATATTCGCTTATGATCTCATTCTATATCTCATAACTCATCACACTTTTTATAAACATCAACTTAGTCAGCTAATAACCTTGGAACAATTTCCTAGGTTCAATGAATCTAGACAATCTTACACTCCACACTTTACTTGTGTCGGTCATCGACATAACAAGCCAAAAATAAAACATAATCAATATTAGTTTAACCGATTTAAGCCATTCTGCTCTACTGGTTGACTGTCCTTCAAGATTGATTTCTCTATTTATCAAAACTTTCTCATCCTGTTGAATCTGCCAATGTGGTGTTGAATATACTTGCAAGTACTTGTCTCCAATATTCCTATAGAATTGAATCACCTAACTCTTCATTGATTGCTCATACCAGTTGCTTTGAATACAACTCTGTTTCTATTTACCGGTTGAAGTCCTATTTGTTGGTTCACTGATAAATTGTCTCCTCTACCGGTTATTCTTTACTAGTTGGCCTAAAAGACTTAGATGACTATCAAAACATAGTTGCCATCAATGATAACATAAAACAAGTCATCATTCAACTTATTACATCAAAACATCATCATCAAGCCAACACAATCAGTACTGATGATTGCTCTTGAAAGTGATTAGGAAGAATATCAAGCATCTCACCTTCAGGTGCCTTAGGGAGGTTTTCATCGTCAGATACATCTTTTGTTTTTACTTTTTTTGGTTTTGATACCGCCACAATGTGGTTTTCACCATCAGAACACTTGTTTTTTTCCTTTTGATATTTGAGACTAAGATACGTGGCACCCAATTTTGTCATGTTCACACTCTATTCGTTGATGAAAGAATTCATGGGTTCAATTACATTAAGGTAACATGATAAGGTATAGTCATTGGAAAAAGTAGGGATATCCATGGGTTGGTCTTGTAGAGTACGATCAATAAGCTCAAGGTATACCAAGGATACAGATTCGACGGGTTCAGGGGAATTCATAGTATTGTCATCACAACCTTGGACCGTCAAGTTGAGTTCTAGAAGACTACCTTTCATTAGCGTCTTCAGATCAAGAAGAGTCATAACATAATTATCGAAGCCTATGTTATCATTTAGAGAATCTAACCGAACAGACTTACCACTAGACCCTTCTCCTACTCCAAACTAGACTACATATTGTGGTTCAATAACAATATCTTCTTCAGACAGAGTTTCAACATTCATGACAAAGTAGTCATAGTTTGGTGTTGAATAGGTAATATCATAGATGGAGCTCATTTTAGGCCGATCAAAGTTAGAAGATGAAGCATTTGACTCCTCTTCAAGCGACTTGGTAAAAGCATGTATGGTATCAATATGAACATCATTTATGTTGCTGCAAGTTCCTTCTTGTTTTGTTTCAATGATAACCAGTAGTTGACATATCTGTTCACATAGCCTTGATGACTACCAGTTTTTGTCTTATTTCCCATTCAGCTTCTTCTGGACTAATGACCGGTCCTTCTTGAATAGCCTCCATTTCTTCAGTTGTGTTCCCATACCTGATTTTTTTTTCTCATTAGATGGAAGCAAACTGTGTGGCTCAATGATAGAGGCATTCATTGTTAGGAGGGAAGTTGGTGAGTGATTTTCTTGTGCTTTCTCTTTTCTTAGCTATTTCTTATAAGCTTCTTGTCTTTTTATTCTAACATCCTCCAGTTCTCGTTGTAGATTCATGTGTGCTATTTCTTGTGTTTCATCTATAGTATCATTAGATTCTTCAGGATTTTATTTATTAGATGCTTCTGATTGAGGTTTTGGACTCCATTCTTACTCATTTGAGTCTTTTTCTGAATCTTATTCTAGTATCATTCCCGTATATGTGACAGGAATGTTTAATTATACAAACATTTCTTTGATTTTTTCCACCTATTTTCTCATTTCTTCTGGAATTTCTACTTCTAGTCTTTTTCCTATTGGTACCTTTGGAACTTGGTTATAAACTGTAATGGTGAAAAAAAAAGGTGAATGATGGAGAGATCAAGAGGAAAGCTTTTCTTCCCCCTGAGGAGAGATGAAAGTTTCACTGCGGATTTCCCTTCAAACACTTTATCCACATTACATTTAAAAGAGGGGGAAATTCACTAGATCCAATCTCTCAGGGAAGAGATTGAATACTAAATGAATTGATAATGGGATACAAATGACAAGCTAACCCCTCTTTTAGAATGGAAAATGATTGAATTATGTGTTATAAGACTAAATGTAAAAGTGGCAAAGAACTGAACATAACTCAAGATAGAAGCGTGAGATGAAGTTGTGCACCTGGATTTGGCTATAATATGTTAAGACAAAGTTGCCTTGCGAATTTCACGAAAAGTTATGGGGACCATACTGAAAGTATCCATGGTCCTCCAAAAAATCTGCGAAATGAAAAGGGTTTTTCCACCTCTACAAATGGAGTCTAAATCTACAAACAGAGTTGCGCACTTGCAAACTATATACAGAAAAGAGAGGAAAAGGGGTTGGGATTGGGGGTTTGCCTTTAGGTCAAACCCCAGTTTTGGAATTAACCAAATGATGAAAGAAAGTACTTGCAAGTAAATGTAAATGAAAGATTGAAATGTAAGTCACCTCAAGAGAGGTTGTAGATAGAATGTAGGTAGATTTTCTTGTATTGAATTGAATGTTTAAAGGGATCTCCTCTTCAATGGTTGAATACTTGACTTGAATGCAACACCTAGCCTTGAAGGGAGAATTGAGAATGCTCAATATTGGAAAGGAATGCTTGAATGCTTGAACTTATGCCCACCTTATCACTTATCCAACTTTTTTCACTTGTTGAACTTATGCAATTGAGAGGGAAAATGTGACTTATATACTCATCAATTTGGGATAATTGACTGAATTTTGTTGCAAGCCGACACAGGGAAAGTTTTCTCGCTTTATGCAAAGTCCAATGCAAGGATAGGACAAAGGGGCCCCCAAAATAGGGCAAGGACAAGGGCACCACACCACTATCCTAGGGGGGACAAGGGCACCACACCCCTACCCTGCCCTTGTCTCAGGACTAGAAGTAGGTTCAGGTAATGTGGAGGGTAGAACAAGTGCAGTTTCTATGGGTTGAGCAAGTCTCAATTCTCTAATCAGGCTTGGGGATTCAAATCTCCAACGTAAAAACCCTAATGTGGTCGCAAATTGCAAGGGTCACAACTTTATGACACTACATTTAGCCCCCACTTTAGCAGGAGTATAAGCCTATTCCAATACTATCGGTAAAGTACAAGGAAACAAGATTGAAAGAATTCTACTACATCAAGGAGGCAAGATGCACCAAGCCCCTAGTGGACTAAGGATCTTATGACATCGATTGAGAGAAAACCATGACTGCAAGTAGGAAGGTTCCCCTCACTATGAGTCATGAAAAAGATACCAAAATAATAAAGCCAAGTTCACTAAATAATTTTAAGTATCAAAAAGGAAAATATGAGCAGAGTGTATGCCCCCGTGTTAAAGCGGTCGTGCATGCCTTATCAGGAGCGAATTCTTTAAGCTAGGATAGAATCAAGAGAGAGATAGAAGAGAGGGAGCACATTATCGCAAGGATTTAGCCCCCAATCGAGGAATAAACCCAAGGATAATGAAAACAAAACACGAGGTAGTTTTGCTTTCCTTGAGGTAAGTATGTTGTATGATAACTCGTGTATATCATATATATATATATATATATATATGTGCATATAATAATTGTCATTCCCCAAGGAAAGGACACTACCTTGGAAGAAAGGGAACATAGGATGTCTTTCAAGTCAACATGAAAGAGACGAAAAGAGATCTCAATGCTTTGTATCATCCTCAAGGAGACATTAAGGGAAGAATAGAAGAATAGGGATACACATAGAAGTATAGTCACAAAAGAGCAAGAAAGGAGAGAGAGAGAAGATCTACAGTACTAATATTGCTAATCTAGCACAACATCCACCTCCTGATCTTGTTGATCACTATTTTGGGAAGGAAAGCAACATGCAAAAAGAGAGACATTGAGCACAACAACTCAAGCTAACACAAGATCCAAAAAAGGACTATGCTCATGAGCTAAATCACTTTGTTCGATTCTAGGAGCTAGGATTAGGGTTTGTGAAAATTCAATTGATAAATGCTTGTCCGCATCAACATATTCATAATCACTATCAGAAGCATTAGGAGTTGTATTGCCATCATGAATAACATTTGCACTCATTTCTTCATCAATATTTATAGAAAGAGGAGCACGAACATGAATAGGAGTAAAACCATCACATGTTTTGTGCAACTTATGATTTGGAGATGTAGGTTCAATATCTTACTTAAGAGAAAAGGGAATCATATCAACTATTGGAGTTTTGGGAGATTGAATAGTTTGAGGAAAAACTTCATGAGGTTAAGCATGATGCCTTCATCGACGGTGTCTTGCATAATGATTTCACCGAGTCTTAGCGGAACACTGAGAAGGAGGAGGAATATTTATGAAAGGAGAAAAAATACCCTCTTTGGTAGTTGAAGGTTTAGGTTGAGGTCTTTTAGGTTGGACAAGAGGAGAGGCAGGCCTCTTCTCTCTAGAAGAGCAAGGAGGTGGAACAACACCATATAAAGGAGGAATATTAGGTGTAGGAAGGAGACCAGGTCCATCATGGGGAGGTTGTATAGGTCTAACCTTAGGAGGAATAGTGTTGTTCTATTTAGGAGAAGGCATAGTCACATCCATAGGAATACATTGAGGATCTTCCTTAGGAGGAAGATTATTCTTATCCAGGGGAAGGATTTCATCTTCAAGAATGATGGGAATGTCAAGTGTTGGGGATCTAGGTCGACTCAAGGATAAGATCATATCTTTCTTCCATTCTTGATAAGATTGGAAAAGAGCATCACTCCTTTGTGGAAGAGATTGAAATTTCTTAGGCCAAAAGAGATCAATAGGAATACTAGGGCCTCTTTCAGATGGATGAAATAAGCTATGGTTCATAGTTATGATTTCTGCATTATGGGGAAATTTCAAACACTTATGAATTGGAAAAACAATAGTCTTCATGGAAGATAGCCAAGGGTAGCCCAACTTCACATGGAATTGTTTGGAAGAAGGAATGATAGCATAGGTAACATCCATACAATTAGTGTGACCTTCAACAGGAAGGGTGATAAAACCTATGGTAGGACAATAGAAGCCATCAAATAACTTCACAACCACATTAGAGTCATAATAGATTGGTTTACGCAATCGTAAAGTGAGGAGATACTGCTCAGTGATGATATTAACCATGCAAGAGGGATCAACAAGAGCAGCACGACAAGGTATGTCCTTAACCTTCACAACTATGTATAAAGGCCCATCAGGTGCCCTAATTGTCTCACTAGGGTCGAATGTAATAAAAGGATCCTTAGGTGTCTCTTGTTTCTCTACCATGTTCACCAAATTCAAAGTTGTGGTAGTATTATTAGAAGGAGAGAAAGAGGTACGTTCAGTCTCAATCAGGTTAGAGGTATGAGAAGGCAAAGGATCAATGAAAATCTTAATATTTTGATTAGGAGGAGCTACTGATTTGTTTCCCTTATCATTCACACCTGCCACAGATATAGTATTATTATCAATTAAATCTTGAATCTTACTTTTCAATGCAAAATATTTCTTAGTATCATGACCACGTTGACGATGAAATTGACAAAAGGATTTGCTATCAAAATAAGGGGATGCAAGCTTAGATGGGTCAACTAGTTTGATAGGAGGAAGTTTGATCACATTTCTTTGTAATAACTAAGACATAATGCTATGTAAAGATTCATTCAAAGGAGTAAATTGGCTTTCTCTTTTAAAGAATTTAGAAATAGGAGGCACACCTGTTGTAGCATTCACATTGTTGTTGTTGATTGTATCATTGAACTTGATGAATATTTTTTTTGGTTTGAACTTCGAAAATGGTTGTTGAACACTCTCCCCCTTATCACTCAGAGCCATAGGAGTATATTGCTCCACTTGACTCACAACCAGTTGATAACTGTGGAGTGTTGTGCACAAATACGGAAAGGAAGTAAACTCAGACAAAAGAAGCTTTCCCCTGATATCTTTTTGCAAATTATAAATGAAAATTCTTTGAATATCATTATCAAGTATAGGACAAGAAATTTGAGCACACAAATGCTTATATATACCAATGAAATCAGCCACTTTTTCTTTAACACCTTGTTTACAATGCATTAAATCAATCAAAGTGATTGTAGGACCAATGTTTTTTTGAAATTGTTGGATGAAAGCATTTGCTAATTGTTGAAAATAAGTGATAGAATAAGAAGGCAAAGAGAAATACCATTGTAAAGCCTTATCTCGTAGTGTTCTTGTAAACAATTTTGCAAGCAATCTTTGATCATAAGAAAAATTAGTACACAAGGTTTGAAATGTTTTAAAATGTGTCAGAGGATCACCTTTTCCATTATAGAGTTCCAATCAATGGACCTCAACATGCTTAGGTTGGATGATAATATCAAGTGAAAGTGGACTTACAAGATCAAATGTGGGCACACTAAACTTGGATTGACTCATGGAAGCAATTTGTTGTTGTAAGGAAGACACAATTTGAGAAAGATTGTTAATGGTTGCTTTGGTAGAAGAATTGATGTGAGACATGGTTGATTGAGAAGGTGGTGTAATGTTATTGAAGGAAGGCATGGATTGAGAATAAGGTGGTGGAACATTATGATAAGTAGGAATTGGTGATGATTGAGTAGGAAATGGGACACTTAAAGGAGGAATAAAATTGTTGAATGAATTGCCCCCTTGTGTCACATCAATTGGTTGAGGGATAATAGGAATACTTATGGAAGACATAGGTAAAGATGGAGGATTAAATGAAGAAGAGGGATTTCCCCCATGACCAATTGTTGTAGGAATGACATTTTGAGTTGATGTAGCCATGGTGTTTGAAGTGAAAGTAAGAATAATAGCCATAGGAGTGGTCAAAGTATTAGAAGAATTGATTTGATTTGAAGGTTGTGAATAACCTAAGTTCTCAACACAACTCTTTATCGGCATGACATTAGAATCAACAATGTGAGCAATGCAACACAATATATCAATTCCATTCTTATCACTTTGAATCATCTGTTTAAGGCCCTCAATTAATGGAAGAGTTTCACTATTAGGGTACTCTCTGGACATCCATTGTTGAAAGTTATCAAATTGATTATCCAATTTTGAAAGTTGGTCTATGGAAACTCTATTTCAAGCTTCTTCTTGTTCATCATGAGATTCATCAATTGGATAGATAGGGACATGATTAGGATGGGAAGAATTAGCATGATCCTCATTAAAGAAGTCACCCAAATTATGCTCCATCTCCTCGGTAATTAAACCTTGGGAAGCCTTAATTGTAATGCTTCGTCTAATGGGGATAGTGTAGGTAGGACTAATGGTGGTAAAATTCATGCACTAGAGGGAAAATTTTGAATTTTGAATAAGAAGAACAAAGTGTACAAAAATTGAATAATGCAAAATTTGGGAAAATGATGATTAAATAAATTGAACTTTGTTGAAAAAAGAAAATGACACAATTTCTAAAAATATTTTTTATGATAAATGAAAGGAAATTGGAATTTAAAATTAGGGCTAATGGGATACCACTTAATTTTAAAATTGATAAAATCAGAATTTTTAAAATCAGGGTAGATTATAATTAACCACTTAATTTTTAAAAAATTCTTGAAATTTGAAATGTTGAATTTTGAAGGTATTTTTTTAATTTTAGAGGGATCAAAAATCGACAAAATCAGCCAATTTTCTAGATTTAAGCTATTAAATACGGTCATAACAATCTCTCAAAATTTTGAGAAAAAAGCCAAGGACCGTGTTGAAAGTGCACACAGTCCGACCAACTTTTTTTGAAATTTTCAGGGATTAAAGTTACAATGATTTTAAACCTAACCTCAAAAAATTGGCGGATTTTATGATCTCTAGATAGGCGAAATGAAGGATTGAATGTGAAAATAGGACCCTATTAGGGTTTTGAGAAAAAAAGGAATGGAATTGAAAATTTGAAAATGTCAAACCTAATGGATAGGGACACCTTGAAAAATGTTCTGAAAACTGAAATTGACTGAAATTGATTGAAATTTGCACAAAATCCAATTAAATTTGAAAATTAGGGTTTTAGGACCTAACCACTTAATTTTTGAAATTTTGAAATTTGAAAAAGGAGAGAAATTGAACATTTGAATTGTAGGACAGAAGATAAGTCTGAAAACAGTCACAAATCTGAAAATTAAATCGAAATTCAATTTTTGCACAATTTCCAGATGATTTTTGAAAATTAGAGTTATGACAATTAACCTCTTAATTTTAAGAATTTGATTTAAAAATTGAACAAGACAATGAAGAAATTGAATTTGAGAAACAAAGCAATTTTCAGATCGAAGACAATAACAAGCAATTTTTACAAAACACAAGTTCAATTTCAATTTTAAAAACTAGGCTTTTGAATGAATTAACCACTAAGTTTGCAAAAAAATTAAACTTGTAATTGAAAAATATGCAATGATTCTCATAATAAAGCATGTAAGATGTCGGGTTCACCAAAATGTAATGGTGAAAAAAAGTTGAATGATGGAAAGATCAAGAGCAAAGCTTTTCTTCCCTCCGAGGAGAGATGAAAGTTTCACTGTGGATTTCGCTTCAAACACTTTATCCACATTATATTTAAAAGAGGGGAAAATTCACTAAATCCAATCTCTTAGGCAAGAGATTGACTACTAAATGAATTGATTATGGGATAGAAATGACAAGCTAACCCCTCTTTTAGAATGGAAAATGATTGAATTATGTGTTACAAGACTAAATGTAAAAGTAGCAAAGAATTGATTATAGCTCGAGATAGAAGCGTGAGATGAAATTGTGCACCTGGATCTGGCTATAATATGTCAAGACAAAGCTGCCCTGCGAATTTGAGGAAAAGTTGTTAGGACCGTGCTGAAAGTGTCCGTGGTCCTCCAAAAAATCTGCGAAATGAAAAGGGTTTTTCCACCTTTGCAAATGGAGTCTGAATCTGTGAACACAACTGCGCACCTGCAACCTATGAACATAAAAGAGAGGAAAAGGGGTTGGGATTGGGGGTTTGCCTTTAGGTCAAACCCCAGTTTTGGAATTAACCAAATGATGAAAGAAAGTACTTGCAAGTAAATGTAAATGAAAGACTGCAATGTAAGTCACCTCAAGAGAGGTTGTAGATAGAATGTAGGTAGATTTACCTATATTGAATTGAATGTTGAAAGGGATCTCCTCTTCAATGTTTGAATCCTTGACTTGAATGCAACACCTAGCCTTGAAGAGAGACTTGAGAATGCTCAATGCTTGAATGCTTGAACTTATGCCTACCTTATCACTTATCCAACTTTTTCACTTGTTGAACTTATGCAAATGAGAGGGCAAATGTGACTTATATACTTGTCAATTAGGGCTAATTGACTGATTTTTCATCGCAGGCCGACACAGGGAAATTTTTCCCGCTTTATGCAAAGTCCAATGCAAGGATAGGATAGAGGGGGCCCTAAAATAAGGCAAGGACAAGGGTACCATGCTCTTGTCCTAGGAGGAAAGGGGCGCCATGCCCCTATCTTTCCCTTGTCTCAGGACATGAAGTAGGTGTAGGCAATACAGAGGGTAGAACAAGTGCATTTTTTGGGGGTTGAACAAGTCTCGAGTCTTCAATCAAGCTTAGGGATTCAAATAGCCAACATGAAGACCCTAATATGGTTGCAAATTGCAAGGGTCACAATTTTATGACACTACATAAAATTCTTCATCTCTTTTTATCGCAAGCTCTTCTTGTTATTTCTCGTATTCTTCCTGAGTTTGTTGTATGTTTACTTCCTCTGGCGTTTGATGTGGCTCATAAGATTATCGCTTTTGACTTGATAGGTTATCTAGATGGTACCCAAGTCCGGTTTTGTCCTTTATAGACTTGGTTTACAGCTTGATGGGTTTAGTAATTCCTTCTTGACATTTTCCTAGAGGACTTCTACTTGAATATCCCATGCGTTGGATTATCTGATAGCCTTTACCATATTTCTTAGGGGATTTTTCAAAACATTGCACTTCTCTATCTTCATTTTCCCCTCTGTAAAGCCGTTCGAGAAGAACTGCCTCTTCTGTTACATTTTCAAAGGAAGCAATTGATTGCACAAAAGTACCATCATAGATGACGTTTGCAAGTGAAGTTTGTGGTTTCATAGCTTCAGATGGTTTTCCAAAATGTCTAGGTGATGGGGGGAGAGACATCAGTGAAAGTACAGGTCCTAACTTGTATCCGCCCATGCTGGCATCCATGATTTTTAGTTTCTTTTATGAATCCTTCATCATAGCTTCTGAACTCTTAGCTATAGAGGTTGCTCTGTTGTGAGAATCAAGAGTATCATCATATTATTTTAATGTGTTGCAAGCGTAGCTAGTATCAACAGGAACACTTACCTCAACTCCATTATAGAGAAAATTCAAGCACTACTGGTATGTAGATGGCACTACTTGCATATCATGAATCCATGGTCTGTCCAACAAAATGTTGTAAGATAGAGGAAGGTCAAGCACCTAACAAATAACTTCTCTTTCCATAGGTCCTACCCTGATTGGTAATAGCACCAGACCCTTTGAGGTTCTCTCTTCTTCATCATAATCTTTTATTGTTATCTTCTTTCTTGGATCTATATCATTCTCATAAAATCCCAATTGTATGAGTAGATTGTAATTACAAATGTTTAGCCCAGTGCCTCTATTTATCAAAACACATTTGACTCGGTGTTTATGGATCATGGCTTCAATGTGTAATGGTTGGTTATGTAAATGGTTCAAGAAATTATTGCCTTCTTCAGAGAAGGAAAGGTAGTGAGGTGAGGTTAGGTGACCCACCATAGATTGAAACCAATCCAGATCTAAGTCTTTAGGGACATTGGTAGCGAGAAAATCTTTGTCTAGGATCTCTCTATAAGTAGGAGAGATCTTAAGCAGTTCGAGAATAGAGATTTGAGCAATAGTTCATTTTAGTTGTTCAACAATGCTGTAACTGGAAGAAGATGGTGAAACCAACTGTTTAGATGGAGAAGGCTTAGCAATGCTTGTAGCTAGTTGTTTGTTTGAAGATGTCAACAATTTTGATGATGTTGATGGATTTGATGATGACGTTTGATCAAAAGATGAGGAACTAACTCCTTTGAGAGTAACTTTTCCTTGAGCACGGGTCACAAAGTTTGAAGCTCGCAGTTTGTTTTTGTCTTCTTTGACTATGATTATATTGTAATGCTTTGATTGAGAAGGTTCAACCATGTTTATGATGTTATCATCATTGGTATAGGTGTAATTTATCTTGGCACCTCCCTTGGATTTAGAGGAATTTCCTTGCTCATAAGTAGGCAAGGGATCTTTGAAAGCTTTGTGATCAGAGTTGGTTACATGATTTCCAACAAAAATTTTGCCATTATCGATAAGGTCTTGAATATCATGTTTGAGTTTCATGCAGTTATTAGTTGTGTAACCCTTGTTTCGGTGATATTCACAGTAATCATTTTCCCTCCAACATTTGGGTTTGACTTCGGGATCATATGGTTTGGAGATGTCAAGCAATGTGATCAGATCATTTGCCAATAGTCTTAAGAGCTATTTCAAGGATTCTCCCAAAGGAGTGAAATCATGTTTAGGCTTTGAAATCCAAGGCTTATCTTCAAACCACTCTTTCAATTTCTTACAAGGGTTTTCTGCAACACTTTTAGCATCTTTGAGGGCATGTGTGCCACTAGTCAAATTAAATACTGTTGGTTTTGGTTTTGGTCTAACAGTATCAACTACTCCATCATTCACAACATTTCTATTATTATCTTTTCCATATTTCCAGTATTTTTTTTCTCTTTAGAACTAGAGCCATGTTGTGTTTCCTTATAAAGTGAGATTTCTCCTTTCTTCACAAGCACATCTTCTATTTTGAAAGCATTGTCCACCATCTTATTAAATGAAGGATGTACTTGCATTTGAATATTATGTTGTAACTCAAGAATGGATTGTTAACAAAGATGTCCATCTTTTCAGAATCAGGAATGGGTCATGAATATCTAGAGAAAATATTTCTCCAACATTGAAGGAAAGTGAGGAAAGGTTCTCTTGCTCTTTGTTTTGTATTGCAGAGGTCAATCATGGTGATTGGATGACAGATGATGGAGAAATAGTTCGACTAGCTCCTCAAAACATTTAATTCCCATAGGCAGTTTTGAAAACCACTCCATAGCTTGTCATCCTAGACTTCTTGGGAAGAGATGCATAAGATATGTTTGTTCATGCATAAATTCCATACATAGAGCACAAAATTCTCATACATAGTCTCGTGGATCTGAGTTGCCATCATATTTGTCAAATTTAGGAATTTTTGTTCTTAAAGGAAATGGAGGCATGTGAAGATTCTTGTCGAATGGGAATGGGTAGATTGTGTCCAAGGAATGTTGTACTGAAGATTTATCTTTGATCTCAACTTGCAATGCTTGAAATTATTTGGTTAGCAATGATAGTGGTGTCTCTTCTTTAATGATAATATTTTCAATGTTGTAGTCAGCGGGAAGTTTGGCTCCTTGTTTAACCAATTCTAGAAAATGTTCTTCTTTTTCCCGGGCTCTAAGAAGTTTCATCATTTTTTTGAAATCCTTGTCCTTTTGACATTTAAGTATAGTATCTTCTTTAGGTTGAGAAGGTTTAGAATCACTAGATGAGACATAACTATTAGTAGCATGAGTGCTAATGTTATCGTGAGAATAACGTTTAGAAGCCTCTCTTTCTTGTCTTTCCCCAGACATATTGGAAGATAAAGGTTGATCAAAAAATGGTTGGCTTCAAGATGAAGGTTTGTCAGAGATTGGTTATTCTTGAAAGAATGGATTAGTTTGCAATGAGAAAGACTACCTCTTACTTATGTCAGAATTCTTATAAGAGCTCCTAGTTCGAACAATCATTTACAATTGATGTGACTGAGAGCTAGAAGTGATATAGATGTCAAGATCAAATCGAAGCTAGATTTTTGTTTGTGGTGACAATTGGGTGAAGAGATTGAGACCAAGTTTGGTTTCAAGAATGATCTATCTTATATAAGACATGATCTAAGCAGATCAGATTGATCAGATTAATGGATGATTGATTGAACCAGTTAGGATATAATCGACAAAATTATGTAACACAACGGCCAGGGCATACTATCAAGATGTTATGCTTAGGATGAAAAAGACCAGGTATACGCTATCTTGTGATGTATCAGGACTGACCTAGAAAGTATGAGAGAGGTCTGCAAAAGATATCAGAATCATGCAAATAATTTTTTTTGGATTCAGGAAGACAAATTTCCGTATGACAAAATACCTAAGACCATATGACAAACTAAAGGTAACTAGACGAAAAACTAGGTTACTCATATGAGATGTTGTTATAAGTGTTAAAAGCAAATAGTGAAAGTTGTAGGCTCGTACGATAATTCTTAGAGGCTCATACGACAATTCTCAAATATTAGTACGACAAACTAGGCAATTGAGGTTTTGACTTGTACGGAATAGGATTATATAGGAAATGAGTTTTGACAGTAAACAGGGTTTTGACCACTGAGTTTGATACTTCAGTTGATTATTCAGGTTTTCTAGTTTTAGTTTCAGGTTGTTCAGTGATAGTTTTAGATAGTTCAAGGATAAATACACAATAGACATGCAAGATATAAAGTGAATTCAAGCACAACACGTTAATCCTAAGGAAGTTGATCGAGAGAGAAATCCTTTACTTGCAACTTAGGTACACACCCAATAGATAATCAAAAAACGGTCGCTGAGTCTCACACAATGGATTCTCAACACCGTATTAGCTAACTCCAAATGCTAATGAGGGCATGATATGGCAAGTATCTTGGGAGAGTTACTATCTCTCTTGCACAAAGATTATCCCCCTTTCAGAAAGGAACCAGGTAGCTTCTATCCTATAGTTCTTAGTAAGGGTTTTCGTTCGAGGTTACCCCTTGAAGTCTCCCAAGCATGATTGAGGCATATAGCCCAACAAGGTACCAAGCAAGATGTACTCACGCAAGTATGATTGAGACCACGAGGCCCTACAAAATGCCCAATATGAGAAATCTCAAAGAGAAAACTCAAATAACTCTGTCCTTCGAGACTTTAATCTCAAAGAGGCCTATTTATTATAGTGTGTTGGAATGCTTGGGTCTAGCTGTACTCACTTGGGTTGTCCTCGTAGGGTGAGTACTTTTTCCCTCTGTGACAGGCCCTCTAAAAGTTAAACAAATCTCAAACTAGAAAAGCTTCAAGGGTCTGGATTTCTTATTGTCTATGCAGACAAGAGCATACTCTCCTACCTTTTATACTTTTCTAAAACGTGAAAAATAGATTTGTTTATTTACAACATCTCAATTTAGGTGCCTAGAAAACAATTAAGAATAAACAAAGTTTGCTTGAATCTCCTTAGGCAACCTACAAAAACAACGAATCAGTAATCATATTATTTTTGAGCGATACAGGCGTATTCATGGACAAACGTTCTGTAAAAAACTTGTCAGGCTATGAAAATCACTTAGATAGACATAAAATGGATTAGGTTTAGCATTAGTACCAGAAAAGTCAAATTAGAAAAACCCCTAAAAGTACTTTGTTTTTCATGTGAGAAATCATAAAATTGTACGAACTTTCTCACCTGACCATATGAGAATTCTCACCTACCCATACGACAAAAGATAGAATATCATACTGTAATGAATATAATATCATACGATATTTTGCTGAGAATGTACGGACAAAATCTGAAAGATGAGAATTTGATGATCTGCCAAGCCAAAAATTTGGGTTTCCTACCCCACGGTGTGTGCCAAAAATGTGTGTGAAATTTGGAATCTGTATCTGAAACACAAACACTGTGTGTGAAATTTGGAATTTGTATTTGAAACACAAACACTCAATAAGTCATTGCATGCATGGTTAGTTGATCAAAATCAATGAATGTAAAACCATAAAAATTTGACCTATTGCCTCCTAAAAGATGCAAGTATAGATTTGCTCTCAGATTTATCTAAGCAATACCAGTGACTAGACGACACCAAGACGAAGGATTTAATCTATATGAATGCAAGATTAAGAAAATTAAGCTAGACGGATGCAAACTATAATATCAAGTTATCTGATTCTATCAAGCTAACATGATTAAGCTCATATGATTAAGCTAATATGCTATAAGCTAAGATGCAATATTCTCAATGTCTCTAGAGAAAAACCAACATGATAACAATAAAATCTTTATCCTCTTTGATTGAGAGATGTGAGCCTAAATCTATAGAAAATCCAGAGAGAAAGCGACAATCGAGATTGATTGTTGATGAGTGGTCAATATTCTCCCAGAAGTAGCACAATCTAGGTGATTTGATGTCATTGGCTGCTTTCTTCAGATTTGAAGGAGATAAGGTTGAGCTAAAATTGAGATAAAATCAGATAAACTGATTTATTCCATTTTCCTTTCTTAAAGCAAGCTTTCTTTGATTTATTCCCTTTTATTCAATTTTGCTCCTTTTTTGAAATTTCTTTTTCAAATTATCTCAAATTAATTCCTTTTTCAAAATAATTCCTTTTTTATTTATTTAAATGGTAAATTAATTTATTAATTAAATATGCTAGGATATTTAATTAAATAAATAGGATAATTGATTAAAGAGATTTTGATGATTTATTTAATTGAAAAGATTAATTTTCTATGTGACATTGATGATTTAGGAATTAATTAATTAGGTGCTCAAAATCGATTTAATTGCCTTTGGTTAGGACCTTGGTGATGTAGTTGAGATTAGGGACCCATGGTTTAGATGACCATTTTTAGGGTAGTAAAAGAGGACCAAGTTTGCATGGGGGTCATGTGTCTTAGCGCATCTATATCATGAGCTTCATCAGTTTGTGCACCTCAATGGTTACAAGTTGGGGTGTGGAGTGAAATTGTTATAGGTTTGGGCCTATGAGCATATAGCAATGACAAGGCCTATTCATTTCAGATTTAGTGGACATGGCCAAACATATGTTTACTTGTATAGCATGATCATTTCCAATCCACAGATTGGGAAACTAGAGTACTGGCGATGAGTCATAGATGATATAGAGTGTTATATGGAGGCCATATTTGGATTATGATTCTTGGGAGGAGGATGCAACAGAGTTTCCATTTTGTTTCCATAGTAGGTATCTCATCGAGTGGACTCCCTACATTTTGGATAGACATCTAAGTAACAGGGTGACTAGGCAGTTTGACAGAGTTCAACATATGCCACGAGGTTCAAGAGAGTTTGCAGTCACAATGAGAGAGAAATTCCACTGGGGGCCGAATGTGTCATATGATGCAAGTCTCACACAATTCTAGTAGATGGTCCCTATGCCATGGGATCTATTACCTAATGTAGTTGATGCTGGGATGACGGAGGAGTATGTAGCCTATTTTGTGGTACATTCTTTTCCACGGTTGATAAGCCCAGGTGAGCCAGTACCAGATTTGGATGATGATGATGATGATGAAGATGGAGGTGGATGGTGGAGGTGATAGAGGAGAGGAGGATCCAAGAGGACTGTATGAGGGAGAGGAGGATAGAGAGATGGAGGTTGATGAGAGGGAGCCCAGGGTGGAGGTGAGGAGGAAGGTAGGCCACTGAGGCCACACAAAGGGAGAGGGTGACAACCATTACAAATTGCACCTCAAATACAGGGATAGGTGCAGGGTGGACAGAGACAAAGGAGATAGGGACATGATGAGAAGGATAGGCCTATGTAGGATGCTCCAGAGCAAGTTAGATAAGAGGAAGGGGAACTTGGAGGGAAGGAGGAGGAGGATGAGCTCCTTACAATTAGGGAGATCACAAAGGGCCAAGTTGAAGAGATCAATGATCTTGAGATAGAGATGACTTGGTTGAGGTGATAGATCTGAGAGATGTAGGAGGAGAGGGATCAGGTCATCCAGTGGTATACAACCATGGAGGAGGCTTTGAGGGAATCTCGGGCTATCACTACATGTGATACATCTTTAGGCTTCACTTAATAAATCCAAGTAGGTGAGGGGATAGAGTATTGGAGGAACCTATTCATTGCAGTGGTTCCTCCTCATCTCAAAGAAGGCAGCTATAGACAAGCCTCTCGATTGATGACTAGAGGATAGGCGAGACAGAGAGCATCCAGCGATGGGGTTATGGGTCCTCCACCACCACCAGTAGGTTTAGCAAGAGGAGGCAAGCAAGGTGATCCAGGGGCAGGTCCTTCAAGTGCTCAGATTCCTTCAAGGCTTGTTGTCTCCTAGGGACGATCGTCATCATAGCTCTCTTGGATCCCATTTTGTATTAGTTTTTATTAGATATGATGATGTATTAGACACCTTCGAGGGATTTTGTAGCCATATTATTTTGACATCATTGTATCATGACACTTTATATATATATTCTATGCATGTGTTCCTATATGATGTGCCTATATGATGCAATGATGCAATGATTTTATGTGATTTTGATGTGATGATGCAGTGTAAATACGCTTTCTATACAATGATGTTATCTATGTATGATGCTTATGTTATGCATGATACAAATGAATATAATATGCTGAATGTATGAAAATGATGCCTATATGTTGTGCTAATGAGTGGTGTGTGTAGGATGTGATATTATTATTATTTCTATATGCATGTAGTGCTAACATGGGGTGATGCAACTAAACACTATATGAGATGAAGATATATTTTTGGCATGTCATTATACTCAGTCATATGATACCGGACTACATAGGACTTGGGATGGGATGATGAAGGACAAAAAAGAAAAGGGGGATGAAAGGTAGAAAATATGGAGGTGAAAAGAACTTCTTGTGCTATTATCATCATTGAGATTTATTATGGAAAATAGGTTATGACCATCCAAGTATAGGTTTGACCTAGAAAGTCATTGTACCCATTTGCATGGAGATTAGATAGTCACCAACAAGGAATGCCCCAGTTCACACTAAAGTCACAATGTTATCATATCCTTGGACGATCCATAGTATTACTAATAGACAATCCACAGACTATAAAGAATAGGTGAACATACTTCATCCTCACCTTTCTAGTCAAAGACATCCTAGAGGTAGAATCTCTAGTCAAAGACATCTTGGAAAAGCTAAAACACATGTCACCAAAAGATAAAATCAAAATAAAACCAAGACTAGACACCAACATCCAATGAAATCCTCAAGTTATTTGTGTTCCTTTCCACATATGTTAACATGTTTGATCTGGTCACAATGTTGTTTTCTTGATAAAGGACAGATGATGCTGAAAAACCATGTTGTTGCGAAAGTTTGTTAAAAGATTTGATTTATTGAAAGCTAATTGTTGCTTATGTCTTGTCTAAAATTGATTGAATCCATGAAACTGATACTGTGACAATTTTCTGAGATCTTGAGTCCAATTGATAGCACAAAAAGAGAGATAAAATATTGATAAGAATAAACTATATTCTAATCAAGATGCAAAATAAGATCAACTAGATCATACAAAATTTGTTACATACAATCTAGATGAGCTTGCTTATAAAGGAAAGGCAATATGGATATGTCAGCACACAATCATGACATGTGGATCAATGAGAAACAAGGGTAGGTAGGGGTAGGTAGGGGTAGGTAGGAGTAGGTAGGATATATAATAAAATATTCCACAAGAGGTGGATCACCCACCAAAGGTGGATTTTCTCCTACATACATCATCCCTATGTGCACACTTCCCTAAGTGTATCATATCCAAACTACTATGAAATGCATTATCCTAAGTCAACTTAAGTAAGGTGTAATTATCCTAAGTCTCAATGGGAGCCATGCACCAAGTGTCACAAGGAGACAAACGGATGAGCACCAATGGAAGATGTACCTGATCCAAATACTTTCTCAGCTAGAGATTAAAAGTCTCACATGAATATTCCTAATCTATGATGTAAAAGAGGATTACATCAAATATGTCATCAATGACAAGATAAAAAGAGGTGTGGCACTTTATTTTAGTGCGAGTACAACATAGCTCATGCAAGAGAATACAACATGATATAGTGTAAATTTAGAAACATCAATGATGCCACCAAAGAAAGAGCCCTATAGAATATTTTAGAAAAAGATGCCTCCAATTGGGATAGTACCAAGAGATATAAAGGAGCAAATGACCCCCCCCGGTTGTCAGTTGGAAGTGCTGCAAATAGGTATTAAGTGACAAGAAAAAAATTTGTTCCGAATTTGCTTATTTAAATAACAATTTTGTTTTTAAAAGATTAAGAAATCTTAATAAAAACATTTATTAAAAACCCAAATATTAAAAAACTTTATTTAAAAAAAATAAAAACCTTTTTTTAATTTCTTATGTTAAAAACTTTAATAAAAAATTATTAAAGAAAAAATGTTATTAAGTTAATTTTTTTTATTTAAAACATTATTAAAAATTTATTTAAAAAAACATATCAAAAAAACTTTTAATTACAATTTTTTTAAATTTTTAATTAAAAAAAATTAATTATGCAGGGGGCCTGCGGGCCCACATAGCAGTACCCGCAAGTACCCACCCTGTGATGATAGGGAGTACCACCCCTGCCACGGTCAGTCGTGGCGGTTGTGGTACACCTGCCACTCAGGTGCCCTACGGGCCACGGGACTCAATAGGTCCCTACATACTACAATCATGTCTGGTAATTGTAGTACCTACAAGTAATAAACCTACTGAAAAAAAATTAGGCCCCAAAAAATTAAAAATAAAAACTTTATTAAAATGCCAACCCCCCCCTAAAACATTAATTTTTCTTTAATTTTTTTTTAATTCTGAAAAATAATATTAAAAAACATAAAATTAATTTTAAAAAAATCAGACCTGTACCACCTACGTCAGTCTGTCCATATGGTCAGGGAGCGGGTTGATTTTTTTTTCACAGGGTGACGCAGGCCGATTTCGATGAATTGACAATCGATTTTGGGGTTTTAGGGCCTTTTGAACACGATGGAGATCTTAGAATTGATACAAAGTTCTCCAAAATTGTAAATCACTATTGGGATGAGTCACCACCCTCCACCTTCAAACGACTCTAGATTTGGCCTCAGATATCAGATTTGGACGAAACAAAAAGAATTTCTGACTTTCTCAAACCTGCTTAATCCAATCGCGACCTCAGATTTGACCCAACAAGCTCCAATAATAACTTGCAATAGAAAGATCCAAAATTGGTGTAGGAGCACCTAGGACTTAGGCTTATAGTCTTTTCTCAATTTTGGCTTGTACTGACCTTAGCCAAGTCATGTACTTAATAAGGACTCTAGAAGGGTCCAAGAGTGAGTGTGATGAGTCAAGTGTAGGCCTAGTTGAGTTAGTTTCTTCCTAGGTTTGCATTTTGTGCATAAGTAGTGGTTTGAATAGGAAATTGACCTTCTTGATGGTCAAAAGTGGCAAAAATTGGTATGATAATTAAAGAGGTTTATTATGGTCTTAGGAATGCTTAAAAAGTCATGAGTAATGACTTAAAATAGGTTTTATAGGTTGGCAAAGCAAAAAGTGCAAAATTGTAAAAGTTGTCATGACAACTTTTGTCCTAAAATGCTAAGCGATGGAGTTAGGGATAGCACAATGCCCTAGAATGCTTCCACACATGGGGAAGACTATAAGAACCTCCTCTTGCATGGTTACTAGGGTTAGAGTTCTTTTTTTTGTATGATCAACAATCTGAAACTACTCATTTTCAAACTGTTTGTCACTATTTTGGCTTATTTTGCTCATAATGTGAACACAAATGGATTGAATCCATTGATCCAGTAATGGATTGAGTTTCTTTGGTGTGTTTCAGAGTCATTTGATTCATTTCAATCTTTTTAGTTAGTGTGTGTTGGTGTTTTCATAGTTTTGTTTTCAGACAGCCAGTTTTGCCTTGTATATAGCAATTTTATGTAAAAAATGGTTGCCCCATAAAATCCCTTTGTGCTACCATAATGGTCTATTAAGATATGGAAGGCAACTACTTGTACAGTGTACATATGTAGGGATAAGTTTTGTAGTGATGTTTGATATGGCTACCACCTTGTTCTAGACGAGTCCAGGAGTAACCCAGCTAGAGAAGACAGGGTGAAATTGGAGTACAAAGTGTAGGGGTGACTACTAAACCACAAAAAAACCTTTTGGAGGGGTCCATGAAGTTCATACAGAGCTTCCATAGCAAGGAGAAGCCTTGACAAGACCTCTTAATACCCATTTTACAAACTTGACCAGTCACTGCCAGTTAGGAGGCCTAGAAACCCTTCAAAACCCTCATTTTTGGGTTAGGGCATTGTACGGTGAGTTGGGAAACCAAAACCACCAAAATCACTTGGGGATAGGTGATTTTTTGAAGAAAAACCAACCTTGTTGTGGGGTCTTTTGGACCATTTTCTTCCAAGCCCTGGAAAACCAGATTTTGGAGGCCTAATAGGGGCTCATTCCTTGTAGCCCTTTTCTAGGCAAAATGGTGAAATCGGTAAGAAAGATAATGGATGAAAACCAAAAATTGACCCTAATGGTAATAATTTGATGTTAAAGGCCACCTCCACATCTCTACAAAAACTCACAACAATAGGAGGTAAAAATGACAACTTGAAAACAAGACATCAAGAATGAGCATGTGGGAAACACCTTGAAATGGTAGGGTTCCTAGCTAAACAATTGAAGCAAACACCTTGAGATTGACAAGAAGAAATCCCTAGAAGAGATTGAGAAGGACTTAGAGGTCTTAGAGCATAGCTAGACCTAGAGAGGTTGGTGGAACTGAGCAACACCAACTAGGTGAAGTGTGAGCAAGCTAGGTGAACCCCATCAAATTAGTATCAGAGCCTATAAGATTTGGGCTAGGTGAGTAGATGCCCTCAGTGGAATCTGTAGGAGACAATAGAATGGTGACCAATGCATAGTTGGCAAAGAAAGTGGATGATCAGGAGGAAGAAAATAGACTCCTGAAGCAGAAGTTGCTTGAATTGGATAGTAAGCTTGGTGAGATTGAAACCAAGGCAGAGGAAGTGTTGGTAAAGGTTGAAGGAGTAGAAGGGAAGGGTAAAGAGGTGTTAGAGATAGACAAAGTACCTAAATCTAACCCTATCCTATAACAAGAACCATTACTAAAGGAATTGAAGGCCTTAAGTGGTAAATCACTAGAAGGATTTCCATTGTTCACTGGTAAGATGGAAGCAGAAGTGGTCCTAGAATGGATAGAAGGCATGGAGAACCATTTTGAATATGAAGGCATAACTAAAGCCCAAAGAGTCAAAGTAGCCAAATCAAGGATGAGAGGAGCTGCTCTCACATGGTGGAAATTTGTTCAAGATGAGAGAAAGAAAATGGGCAAAGCACCCATCTCTTCTTGGAAAGGGATGTTAGTCAAAATCAAAGAAGTATATCTCCCTGATGACTATGAAGTGCAAATTCATAGGAAAAGACAAAACTTAAGACAAAAAGACCTTGATGTCAGTAGTTATATGGAGGAGTTCCATAAACTTAGCCTTAGATCTCATGCATCGGAAGAAGAGAGTCTCAAAGTTGCTAGGTATCTAAATGGTCTACGGTGGAACATCCAAGAAGAAATCAGTCTAATGAGCCCCAAGACAATTCATCAAACCTATCAACTTGCCCTTAAAGTGGAATAAAAACTGAAAAGAAGACATGATTCAAGTAGAAATAGGGGTAGAGGTAGAGGGAAAGACAATAGAGGCCATAAGGGAAGCTTTGGAGGAATAAGTTCAGAGCAAAGGACACAAGGTGAGTCTAAACTCATTGAGCAACAAGAAAGTGGCACTAGTAAAGGAGGATTAAATAGAGGAAGGGGGTCAAACAATGGTTTTAGAGGAAGATCTAGTGGACAAGGTAGAGGTTCCTCATATTTTGCAACAATGAAGTGTTACCATTGCAACCAACTTGGTCATCCAACATATAGGTGTCCAGAGAAGGGATCATCATCACAAGGTAGTGAAAGGAGACTGAACTATCTTCAAGAAGAGACTTCAAGCAACAAGACTTCAGAGGTTGCCTTAGAATCAGAGGTAGGTGACAAATCAATGATAAGGATAACTTTGATAAAAGAACCAGTCAAAGAAGAGCCTAGCCAAAGGAGGTCATTATTTAGGATTAAATGCAAGATAATGGACAAAGTTTACAAAGTGATCATTGATTCAGGGTCAACAGACAACATTGTGTCAGAAGAGATAGTGAGTAAGCTTAAATTGCAAAGGATACCTCACAACAAACCTTATAGAGTCACTTGGTTGAACAAAGTCCAACATGTCCTAGTTAATGAGCAAGAATGGGTGGATTTTACCATTTGGAGGTAAAAGGACAAAGTGTTATGTGATGTCCTACCTATGGATGCATGTCATCTTCTATTAGGAAGACCATGGCAATTTGATAGACAAGCTATTCATGATGGAGCCAAGAATGCATACTCATTCAAGAAACATGGAGTCACATTCAAGATTCAATCCATCCTTGAGGAAGGTGAAAAGAGGGCAGCAGGTCCTAATGTTCTTTTGGTGAGTGAAAAACAGTTCTTGAAGACACTTGAGAATGTGAAGGTATAGGATTTGTATTAGTGATGAAGCCTAAAGAGAAAGGCAAGAAAGAGCAGCCAGATTTTCCAAAAGAGGTTCAAGACCTATTGAATAAGTTCAAAGGCATAGTGAGTGATGGACAACTAGCCACCTTACCTCCTAAAAGAACCATAAGCCATCAAATAGACTTTATTCCCGGAGCATCCTTACCTAACAAGGCAACTTACAAAATGACTCCCCAACAAAATGTTGAGATTGCCAAGCAAATCCAAGAGCTTTTAGACCAAGGCCTAATTAGGAAAAGCATTAGCCCTTGTATTGTCCCTACCATGTTAGCTCCAAAGAAAGGTGGTACTTGGAGATTGTATACTGACTATAGAGCTATAAATAGGATCACCATCAAATATAAGTTTCCAATTCCTAGAATAGAAGACCTAATGGATTGTTTAGGGGAAGCCAAATACTTTACCAAGATTGACCTTAAAAGTGGATACCACCAAATTAGGATTAAGGAGGGTGATGAATGGAAAATTGCATTCAAGACTACAGAGGGTCTTTATGAATGGCTTATAATGCCATTTGGCTTATCCAATGCTCCAAGCACCTTCATGAGACTCATGAATGAGGTGATGAAGTACTTCATAGGTAAATTTGTGGTGGTATATCTAGATGATTTTCTCATTTTCAATAAGGACAGGGAATATCATATTAATCACTTCCAAAACATGCTACAAAGATTGCATTATGAAAAGCTAACCATGAACTTGGACAAGTGTGAATTTGTTAAGCAAGAGTTGGTTTACCTTGGGTTTGTGTTGTCTTAAGGAAACCTCAAGATGGATCCCAGCAAGGTTGAAGCCATAGTAAATTGGCCTACTCCTAAGTTAGCAATAGAGGTGAGAATCTTCCATGGACTAGCTCAGTACTACAGGAAGTTCATTAGGCAATTCAGTGCTATATGTACACCAATGTTAGACACCATTAGAGCTGGAATGAAGGAAAAGTTTCAGTGGAATGAACAAGCAAATAGAGGTTTTGAAACCTTGAAGGAAAAAATAGCCACTCAACCGGTGTTGGTATTGCCTAGTTTTGAGAAACTCTTCACAATGGAATGTGATGCAAGCAATGTTGCAGTAGGTGATGTCCTAAGCCAAGAAGAAAGACAGGTAGCTTTCCATAGTGAGAAGTTGAGTGATGCAAAGAGGAAATAATCATCTTATGACTTGGAATTATATGCTTTAGTGCAGGCTTTGAGGAAGTGGAGACACTATCTCCTTCCTAAGGAATTTGTAGTCTATATGGACAATCAAGCATTGAGCTTTCTAAACTCACAAGAAAAACTTAGTCATAAACACATGAAATTGGTGGACTACATGCAAACCTACACAATCACAATCAAACATAAAAATAAACAATTGAACCGGGTTGTTGATGCATTGAGCAAAAGACTCTTGATAGTCCAAGAAATTTAGTTAAGGAGCATAGGTGTTGAAAGTTTTAGAGACCTATACCTAGATGATGAAGAATTCTCAAATGCCTACAAGGTGTGTAAAGAATATCAAAATCATTTCCATAGTGAGTATTCTGATTTTACTTTGTAAGATGGGCTATTGTTTAGAGGTGGACAACTTTGTGTTCCTAGAGGGTCAATGAGAGAAAATCTCATACAAGAGAAGCTTAATGGCAGCCTTAGTGGTCATTTTGGAGTCAATAAGACTCAAGAGTTGGTTCAGAGGTATTATTATTGGCCTAGGATGAATCAAGATGTGAAAAAGTATGTGGAGACTTGTATAGTTTGCCAAAAGGCCAAGGGTACTTCTTCAAATGTCGGTTTGTACCAACCTCTTCCCATACGAAGTAAACGTTGGGAGTGCATTAATATGGACTTTGTAGTAGGTTTACCAAGGACAAAGTAGGGATTTGACAACATTTATATCATTATTGATAGATTTAGTAAAATGGCCCACTTTGTACCTTGCAAGACTACTCATGATGCATGCCAAATAGCTCATTTGTTATTCAAGGAAGTGATAAGGATACATGGTTTACCCATGAGCATTTTTTTAGATAGAGACTCAAAGTTCATGAGTCATTTTTGGAAGACACTGTAGAAAAACCTTGGCCCAACCTATCTTTTGGATCAGCCTACCATCCACAAATAGATGGGCAGACCGAAGTGGTGAATAGAAGCTTAGGGAACTTATTGAGGTGCCTTACCAGAGAGTATGGTCAGACATGGGATCAAGTATTATCACAAGCTAAATATTCTTATAATGACTCAACAAATAGAACCACAAGAAAGAGCCCTTTTGAAGTGGTCTATGGTGTTCACCCAAGGGGTATATTGGAGGTAAGGGACTTAGGTAATGCAGCAGCAAGAAGTGGATATGCAAAAGATTTTGCTCAGTCAATGAAGGAGGTACATGAATCAGTCAAGCAAGTATTAGAGGAGAACACAAGAAAAATCAAGCAAAAAGTTGATGAGAGAAGGAATAACCTACAATTCCAAGCAGAAGATCTTGTCATGGTGCACCTAAACAAAGCAAGGCTATAACAAGGAGTACCTAACAAGTTGAAAATGAGAAGGTTGGGTCTATGTACCATTCTAGCCAAGTATGGAGAAAATGCATACAAGGTGGACCTACCTAGTGACATAGGATTATCACCAGTTTTCAACATAGCAAACTTAGTTACCTACAAAGGACCAATTCAAGGTTCAGATTGTAGTCACTTAGAGGTATCAGATGATGCAAACAACCTTCAACTACCAGCAAAACCAAATCCAAAGGCTGAGAAGGTGTTGAGTTCAAGGATAGCTTAGAAGACAAGGCAACAAATCTATTGGGAGAACCTAATTAAATGGCATGGTATGGATGATGTTGAAGCTACATGGGTGCTTGAGATAGAGTTTAAGAAGTTAGGCATAGATCAAAATCTGATTCCCAAAGAGGTGACTTAGTTTTATTTTGTTTGGGAGAATGGTGCAGGAGCACCTAGCACTTAGGCTTATAGTCTTTTCTCAATTTTGGCTTGTAATGACCTTAGCGAAGTCAGGTACTTAATAAGGACTCTAGAAGGGTCCAAGAGTGAGTGTGATGAGTCAAGTGTAGGCCTAGTTGAGTTAGTTTCTTCCTAGGTTTGCATTTTGTGTATAAGTAGTGGTTTGAGTAGGAAATTGACTTTCTTGATGGTCAAAAGTGGGAAAACTTGGTATGAGAATTAGAGAGGTTTAGTATGGTCTTAGGAATTATTAAAAATTCATGAGTAATAACTTAAAATAGGTTTTATAGGTTGGCAAAGCAAAAAGTGCAAAATTGTAAAAGTTGTCATGACAACTTTTGTCCTAAAATGCTAAGCGATGGAGTTAGGGATAGCACAATGCCCTAGAATTCCTCTACACATGGGGAAGACTATAAGAACCTCCTTTTTCATGGTTACCAGGGTTGGAGTTTTGTTTTTTGTATGATCAACAATCTAAAACTACTCATTTTCGGATTGTTTATCACTATTTTGGCTTATTTTGCTCATAATGTGAATACAAATGGATTGAATCCATTGATCTAGTAATGGATTGAGTTTCTTTGGTGTGTTTCAGATTCATTTGATTCATTTCAATCTTTTTAGTTAGTTTGTGTTGGTGTTTTCATAGTTTTGTTTTCAAACAACTAGTTTTGGCTTGTATATAGCAATTTTATGTAAAAAATGGTCGCCCCATAAAATCCCTCCTTGCTACCATCACGATCTGTTGGGACATGGAAGGAAACCAATTTTAGAGTGTACATATGTAGGGAGAAGTTTTGGAAGTTATGTTTGATATGGCTACCACCTTGTTCTAGGCAAGTCCAAGAGCAACCCGGCTAGAGAAGACAGGGTGAAATTGGAGTACAAAGTGCAAGGGTGAATACTAAACCAAAACAAAACCTTTTGGAGGGGTCCATGAAGTTCATACAGAGCTTTGATAGCAAGGAGAAGCCTTGACAAGTCCTTTTGATTCCCATTTTACAAACTTGACCAGTCACTACCGGTTAGGAGGCCTATAAACCCTTCAAAACCCTCATTTTTGGGTTAGGGCATTGTACGGTGAGTTAGGAAACCAAAACCACAAAAAATCACTTGGGGATAGGTGAGTGTTTGAAGAAAAACCAACCTTGTTGCAAGGTCCTTTGGACCATTTTCTTCCAAGCCCTAGAAAGTTAGATTTCGAACGTCTAATAGGGACTCATTCCTTGTAGCCCTTTTCTAGGCAAAATGGTGAAATCAGTAAGAAAGATAATGGACCCAAATGGTAATAATTTCATGTTAAAGGACACCTCCACACCTCTGCAACAACTCACAATAGCAAGAGGTAAAATTGACAACTTGAAGACAAGACAGCAAGAATGAGCATGTGGGAAACACCTTGAAATGGTAGGGTTCCTAGTTAAACACTTGAAGAAAATACCTTGAGATTGACAAGAAGCAAGCCCTAGAAGAGATTGAGAAGGAATTGGAGGTCTTAGAGCATAGCTAGACCTGGAGAGGTTGGTGGAACTGAGCAACACCAACTAGGTGAAGTGTGAGCAAGCTAGGTGAACCCCATCAAAAATGCAAAAGCCCTAATAGCATCAAATTTCTCTAAATTGGAAAATCAATGGAACGCTAATGGCTCTAATACCATGTGAGAATTTTCCAAGATCTAGAGTCTGATCTATAGCACAAAAAGAGAGACAAAATATTGACCACAATAAACTGTATTCTAATCAA
This sequence comes from Cryptomeria japonica, assembly GCF_030272615.1. Taxonomy (NCBI): domain Eukaryota; kingdom Viridiplantae; phylum Streptophyta; class Pinopsida; order Cupressales; family Cupressaceae; genus Cryptomeria; species Cryptomeria japonica. The sequence goes on from NC_081407.1 coordinate 824,686,521, forward strand.
GATGCAAAATAAGATCAACTCGATCATACAAAATTTGTTACATAAAATGTAGATGATCCTGCTTATGAAGGCAAGGCAATATGGATATGTGAGCACATAATCATGACATGTGGATCAATGAGAAACAAAGGTAGGTAGGGGTAGTTAGGAGTAGGTAGAAGAAATAATAAAATATTCCACAAGAGGTGGATCACCCACCGAAGGTAGAATGTAACAACAAGATAAGACCACAAAAGGTGGAACTTCTCCTATATACATAATCCCTATGTGCACACTTCCATAAGTGTCTCATATCCAAACTAATATGAAATGCATTATCCTATCAACTTAAGTAAGGTGGAATTATGAGAAATAATTTACACCAATAGATACTTGATTATGGAGAAGAACATAACTTTATTGTGGATCAACAATGCAAGTGATCTTTTATTACGGATAGTGTGTGAAAAGAAGGAGGAATAAAAAAATGATGCTCATTAAAACATGTGATGCTTAGGGTTTCACTTCCATCAGTAGATTTAGGATATGACCCTAGTTATAGATAGGACCTGATTTATTGTGAGTGAAAGGGAAAGGTGAAAGGTTTATTATGGAGTACAAACCAATCTTAGGTAGATCAATAACAAGTCATGATGAGAATGGGTAAAATTATTATGTAATGAAAGGTTGTGAGTGTGCGCAAAGTGTAAGGATGAAACTGAATCCTAAAGGAGGGAGAAGAAAATTCCCTACACATGGCATTGATAACCCGATTTTCACTATGGTACTTGCCTAGGGCGCCATTGAAGTGGTTTTCATCATGGGACAAATTTATTTATTCTTTTTGTGTGTCACAAGGCACTTGTTTGCTAGGTTTTCACCAAGTAACCATTTTTTCATTTTTTATGATTTTTTTTTTGTATTTTTTATTAGGATACTCTAAAAAACTATGTAAAACCTACGAAGGTGCATGTTGTTGATAAGATCCTCCAAATGTCCTCCATCTAGTGTTGATATCTAATATGCACATGATCCATATATTGCAGTGATGACATAAGGGCCAAGTCAATTTGGTTCAAACTTACTGTTTTCCTCTCTATCTTGTCGATTCTTAGGATTCTCTTTCAGCACTAAGTCACCCACCTCAAATGTATGAGGCTTTACCTTGTGGTTATAGTTGTGACATTCTTTGACTGAATGATGTGTAGCTCCCTTGATTGTCTTCCTTGATAAAGGAACTAAGGTAGAATTACTAATGTGTGAACTATGTAGGCCCATATGCATGTCACCTAAAGAAGTTTGGGCATCCCTGATAACAAAGTCCCTCAAGGAAGTTCCATTAAAGGTCCATTGATGTGATGTATCACCAAAAGGGAATTGATGTGTGGAACAAGTGGATGAATGATGAAGGCCCATGATTGCGAAAAGAAGTCAAATTAGCATGGCATGATGGAGACTCAGGGTCAACAAGTATACTTTTTGACTTAAAATTTTAGAACTTTTGTCCCCAGTTATTTTGATATTAGGGGAGATTAACTCTTGTTCTTTTTTCTTTATAGGAATTTTGTCCTTTACTTTGATTTTTGCAAAGTCCAATAGATTTTGATTTTAATTTGGACTAAAGAACTTCTCTTTATTTTTTACTTTTAGATTATTTTTTGTAAAGCTTGATTTTTGATCCCCTATGAGTAAGGGCTTTTGTGATTCTTGTAGATCCAAGTTTAGGAGAAGAGTGGAAATGGAATGAGTGGATGAAATTGTAAGGTTATATGAATTCTCAAAAGGGTTGGTGATATGTTCAACATATTCTTTGTTAGAACCACTCTTAAGACCACTGATATCAAGAGTTGCTTGCACTACTATAGGAGATTTGCATTCAAACTTAGTATCCACAACACGAGGTGGTTTATACCCAATTCCAAGTGATATTGCAAATTGTTTGTAGGTTGTTCATATCGATTATATGTCTTAGGAGATAGTGGGAGTTAATCAACATGAAATATAGACTCATCACATCCCATGTCTTTAACCTTGAACTTTTCTTTGAGTTCTCCTTGTTTTGATGTAGAAGCTTTCAATTATTATAGATCAACATATGATGATGAAGGAATGGCCTCCCAATTGACTGGAACTATTATTTTTGGTCTTGGTCGCAAGTTGTTAGAATATATGAATGGATTTGGGTCACCTTTGACTATCACTTTAGCTCCATTATGTGGAGATTTTAAACATTGTTGATATGTTGATGGTATTGCTCTCATTTCATGTATCCATGGACATCCCAAGAGTATATTATATGTGAGATCAATATCGAGGACTTGACAAACCACATCCTTCATCACTGGCCCAACACTTAAAGGTAAGGTGACTGTTCCTTTGGATCAATATTCTTCATCATCATATGATTTCATGCCAATCTAATTTATTGAGTCCATAGTTTGTTTAGAATATCCCAATTGTAAAGTTATTTTCAATGAGAAAATGTTTAGACCTGCTTCTCCATCTATCAAGACTCGTTTAATGCAATTTTTATGGAGAAAGACTTCTATGTGAAGAGGTGCATTGTGTGGTTGGCATGGTGATGCATCATCAACTTCTATAAATGTAAGGCAATGTGTAGTGGAAATATATCCCACCATGGCTTGAAACTGGTCCACGTTCAGATAAGTGGGAATAGAGGTTTCTCTCAATGCTTTGTCAAGGATAGCCTTATGTGAAGGTGATATACACAATAAATCAAGGATGGAGATAAGGGCAGGTGTCTTCCTAACTTGTGTACAATGTCATACTCATTTTTGGTATATGATGAAGTTGTGGTCCTAGATGGAATGCCTTGTAAGGTAACTTTTCCTTGTTGAGTTGTAACATTACATTAAGAGGTTGTTGAAGATGATGGTCCAATACCTTTCAAAACAACTTTACTCCTTTGGGTAGGTCCTTCAAGAGTTTTGTCCTTGATAATGATGGTAGAAACATGATTATCGATTGAATGTTGTTGATTGTATATCCATATGTTGCAATAGTATAATTGGCATTGTTATATGATTTAGAAGCTTTTACCTTATCATGATTTGGAAATGGTTTCTTAAACATCACAATTTCCTCATTGGAAGTGTGACCATAAACTTCTATCTCACTCTTGTCAATAATAAATTGTATGATGTTCTTCAATCTATGAAAACTGCTAGTTTTATACCCTTTTCTCTTGTGATACTCACAAAACTCATCATCATTCTACCATGCAGGTTTTAGTTTTGGTTCATAAGGTGGATTGTCTGGTATTTTTATAAGCTTGTTTGAAACCAATTTCTTAAATGTTGTCTCAATTGGCTCTCCCAATGGAGTGTATCTTCTTTGAGGCTTTAATGGTCTTTGAGTATTCACTTGATTATTAGAATTGGGTGAACTTGCATTGGGGAAAGTCATCTTTGGTTTTACCATGTTTGTATCTACTACCCCATCATTAATTATGTTCTTTTTTTTGTTCCAAAAGTGGGGTTTATCTTTCCCATATTATTCTTAATTTTTATCTTTGAATAGATTAACGGTGCCTTGTTCAATAAGGACTTTCTCAACCGCCAATCCCTTTTCAATGACTTCCTTAAAAGTAGACAAACAATATTTTCTTAGTTCATATTTAATGTCCCTATTCACATTTTGAGTGAACATTTCAACCATTTGTTTTTGAGGAATATCACAAGAGCATCGACTAGGAAGACTTCTCCACCACTGTAAGAATGATGCAAAGGATTCTCCATTTTTATGTTTAGTAATGCATAAAGTAGTAATTGACACATCTATTTCAATATTGTATGAGAAGTGTTGTATGAAATATTCTGCTAAATTACTCCATGAATTGATTCTAGGTGGAAGTTGGGAGAACCATTCCATAGCTTTTCCACCTAAATTGAGGGAACACTTGCATCGAGTATGTTTCTTCTCCTACTACCTCAATGCAAGCTGTAAAAAATTCTCTTATATGTGCCTTACGATCTCTCTTGCCTCTATACTTCTCAAATATTGGTGTCACAAAATGTGGAGGAAATGGAGGCCTTGGAATACTTATATCAAATGGATAAGGACATATGTCCTTCATTTCATACTCTTATTTTGGTGCATTCATATCTACCATTTGGTTTTGCAAATCCTTGATTTGTTGTTGCAAGTCATTCTGAGGTGGTGTCTTTTTTCTTTGAATTAGTCCCATGCCTGAGCCACCAAGAGGAGGGATATAATGTATGTATGGATGATATTGATCATAGATGTGTTCATATGGAGGGGAAACATCATTATAGCTAGCATATGAACCACTTGGTATGGTGTTATAATGAGGATCACTAGGTCTAGGTCGATTAAACATGTCATGACTACGAGGGTAGGAGGTAACATAAGAGTGATCTTGAGTATTGCCCCCAAATTTGACATGGGGTCTCCTCATGTGATGATTTTGAATATTCCCTTGAGTATAATTGTGTTGGAAACACCAAGGAAGGAAAACTAAGAGGGGGGGATGAATCAGTTTTTAGTGGATTAAACCAATTAAGCACAATCTCAGATCTGATCAACTGTAGCAAAAATAAAGATAACAACACACATAACACCAATATTTTTGACATGGAAAACCCGATTAAGATAAAAACCATGGTGGGAACCTACCCATAATGAGATGATACTCTATAGTAGTATGTGTAAATATTACAATGGGGAATGCACATGCATTTAAGAACACTGCTCAAATTACAATGACCCAGAAGGCTCCAACCCTCAAGGAAGGTTCACTACCTTACAAAAATTATTGAACTACAATCCAGAAAGAATAAATTGCAAAAATAGCATCTGCTAATGCCTGATGATAGTTATGGTTAAACTCAAATATCTTCCCTTCACCAATATTTTCTCAACACACCACACCAAAAGATGGATTCACTGATCACACATACACCACTCTCTAATAATCTAGACTAAAAAACAACCACCAAATTACATGAATATTACACCCATGTATACAAATCATCAACCTTGACTACAAGGTCGGCCAAACCCTTAACACCTAATTACAAAATTACATCATGATACATAAATAAACCACTGGACCAATACAATGGCATAGACATCATAGCATGGACCTAAATCAGCTCCTCAAACATGCACCACCAACGGAAATCTCTCCAAGATCAACCACAACACATTACACCACCAAAATACTGCATAACATGAAGAATATCACTCGACCAATAAGATCATCAAGAACTCACACAATGATCAATGCAGACCACCAAAACAAATAGGACATGATTAGGAAACACCAACAAGCATGTTAGAACCATACGCAATAGCTGCACACCAACACCACTTATTCAAATCTTCATCGATCAATATGCTAACACTGAAGAACACCTAATCAACATCAATTCGGACAAGAAAGATCACTTCCAGAGTGTCAAATCATGAACCATCTGAAATGAAGATACACATGAACATCCCAAACATTCTCCCAAATCCGCAACACAAGATATGATCGTACCAGAGCATAGAGATAAAACACTAGAACATTGCAGTACTGAACACAAGAAACCACTCTCCATATCAGAATCCTAAACTTGATCAAATAATTACATAGCATCATGAAATCAATAAAGAATGAAGTAGAGACACAAGAGATACTTAATAGAAAACCAAACATTTCTCTGTAATACCAAAACACAAGAATATGTTGATATCAATGATAACAACATATCATAGCAGAAACAATATCAATGAATCTCCCCCTTTGGCATTGATGGAAACATATGAATATGAAAAAAAATCTATTCAAAGGAATAAATTCAACACCAACAAACTCCCCCTAAGATCATGCACACAAAACTGCAAAGATAAAGCAGTTTGTCACATGTTTTTCTCCCCCTTTGACAACAATGCCAAAGATATAAACTAATCAATCTTCTCTCCCACTAAGAAGGACAATCTCTCTCCCTTAGACTCTGAACAACACACTAACTAATCATGTTGAGTAGCAATACCAACTCATCAACCTAGATAAAGAGATAATAATGTGAAGTCCACCAGATTGATGCATCTCAATGTACCTAGTTTTCATCATGAGGGGCGAAGACCGCTAACTTGTCTCTCAAGTACACAAATGTATTTGCAGGCAAAGGCTTAGTGAAAATATCTGCAATTTGATCTTTTGTAGATACATACTCCATTTTTACTTCTTCACCACTGACTTTCTCCCATAAGAAATGATATTTACTTGATATATGCTTTGTTTTAGAATGTAGTACCGGATTCTTGGAAATATTAATAGAACTTGAATTGACATAGTAAATAATAGTAGGCTCATCATACACAATTCTAATGTATTTCAGCATCTGCTTCATCCAAACTACCTGAGTATAGTTGCTAGAAGCAATAATGTGTTCAAATTCAACAATACATAGAGATATAGCATCGTGTTTCTTGCTTGCCCATGAAACCAACTTCTTCCCCAAAAAGAAAGCTCCACCCGAAGTCCTCTTCTGGTCATCTACATCACTTGCCCAATCAACATCAATATATAGGCACATAGCATGAAATCATCATTCTTTGGATACCATAGCCCATAATAAACAATTCCCTTCAAAGATCTAAAAATACTTTTAACAATAGTAATATGAGTCTCTTTAGGATCAGCTTGAAATCTGACACAAAGACATACAACATGCATGATATCCGATCTAGTCTGATTCAAGTACAATGATCCACCAACCATAGATCTATACAAGGTCTGATTCACTTTCTAAGATTCGTCATTCTTAGACAGCTTACATCCAGTCACCATAGGAGTTCCAACAGGTTTAGAATCATCTAACCCAAACTTATTCAACAATTCCTTCACATACTTAGATTGAGAAATGAAAATACCTTTACTAGTCTGAGTAATCTACAATCCTAAGAATAATTTCATCTCACTTATCATGGACAACTCAAATTCCTTTTGCATATCATCAGCAAAATTCATACTCAAATCATCTCCTCCAAAAATAATGGCATCCACAAATACTTCAACAAGCAAAATGTTATCATTCTCACCCTTAAATTATAAGTTACCATCAATAATACCTTTACAAAATCCCAACTTCATCAAGTACTTATGTAATCTTTCATACTAGGCTCTAGGGGCTTGCTTCAGTCTATACAATGCCTTCTACAATCTACATACCATGTCTCCTTCATCTCATAAAGAAAATCCTTCTAGTTGCTCAATGTAGACTTCCTCCTCAAGATCACCATTCAAAAAGGCTGACTTGAAATCCATCTGATAAACCTTAAAATTCTTGTAAGCAACATATGCAAGCATCAATCTAACAGCTTCAATTCTAGCTATAGTTGCAAAAGTTTCCTCATAATCAATAGCTTCCACCTGAGATAATCCCTGACATACCGATCTTTCTTTATTTCTTACCACTTAACCGGCTTCATTTAGCTTATTCCAAAACACCCATTTAGTACCAGTCAAATTCTTATCTTTAGGTCTTGGAACAAGTTCCCAAGTGTTATTCTTCTCAATTTGATTCAACTCTTTCTCTATAGCTTTTATCCAATTCTCATCCTTACATGCTTTAGCAACATCTTTAGGTTCAATCTTAGAGATTAGGCATATCTCTTCAGCAACAAGTCTTCTTCTAGTCATCACACCCTTGTTCTTATTGTTGGAATCCAAGAACACTAAGAGGGGGGGTGAATCAATGTTCTACCGGTAATGACAGTTTTCAACTTATTGATTATTAACCGGTTAATAGTAAATAAAATTAAAGTGGATACACCAAATAACACATAAAGAGGCAACACCATAACACCAATATTTATATGTGGAAAATCCTGCAAAGGGAAAAACCATGGTGGGGCTGATACCCACAATATCTATATACTTGATCAAGGTATACAAATATTACATGTAGGGGATTGCACATGCAATCAGGCCAACCGCCTAGAGCTCACTGCTCAAACACAAAACGGGAAGTCTCACTGACTTAAAATACATTAAAAAGTAATCAAAAAAATAGAATGAACTTATAAGATGCATCTGACCATGTTGGATAAGTTCTGGTTCATGCTCTGATAATCCTCACTATGTGTCAGTTTGTTGATGCTCAGTTATGCCCTATTCTGCTACCAGTTATGTTGTTCATGTGAAAATGCAAATTGACTCTTCTAATCGCTGACCAAAATGCATACCAATAATCATTGAATAATTCACAACCAAAAATTCCAATTCCATAACTTTTTCAATCTATCACTGAAAATATCTCCTTAAATATCCTTTTATCTTCCACCATGTCGGCTTCAATGAAAAGTATAAAACTATCAGTTGTTGAATCATAATGAATCTCAAACATAATCCTAATGATCATGTCGGCCTTCACATGTTACCATAAAATCCATGAAATAAATGATCAGGGCCTTAACATCTCCTAGTCAGGTCCTATTCATTACCAGGTTCTAAATGCATGTTACCAAGATCATTTATCGGGATCGAGACTTAGCCATTTGTGAAGCAAAGTGAATGTAGACAAAGTGAAATGAATGTTGGTTAACCCAAACAAGGAATATGTACATCTAAAGATGAGTTCCAATCACCTGAAAAAGAGTTGCCATCAATGACAACCCTAAAAGCCATTAACCCTTACCAGATGAGTGTCAATTGCCAACACTTATCACCAAATATCTAATTCTCAGAATGATTTAATTTCACATACCTCGAAGTCTTTGAATTATTTTTATTCTCGGGCTCTTGAACTTCTTCACCGACAACAACAATATTCGGATTAACTGTCTCTACTAGATTATTCTGCTTCAGGATCCTAGTTTGTGTAGGCTTTGAAACAATATCCTAATCATCAATCTCATATCTGCATGCTCTGATCTACTTGCCAAAACATTCATCAACCTTCACATTTGCACTTTCTAATATCTTCTTCAACCTCTTATTGTAAAACCGATAGGCCTTTCTCTTAGTAGAATACCCTAAGAAGATTCCTTCATCACATCTTGCATCAAACTTTCCTATATCCTCATCTCTTTTGATATAACATTTTCTTACAAAAATTCTAAAATATTTTACTATAGGAACATGACCAAACCATAGCTCATAAGGATTCTTACCAGAATCACCTTTTATATGAACCCAATTGAATGTGTGAACAACAGTGCTAACAACTTCCTTCTAAAAGGTTTGCCTAATATTTCCTTCAACCAACATCATTCTAGCAGCATCCAAGATTGTTTTGTTCTTCCTTTCAACAACTCCATTCTGCTAAGGGGTTCTATGAGCAGATAATTGTCTTCTAATTCCATTCTTCTCACAAAATGTATCAAGCTCGTCTAATGTGAATTACTCTCCTCTATTAGATATTTGACACTTCAGCTTCAACCTTGTCTTAGTAGATCCACCTTTTCTTTGAATATCTTGAATTTCTCCAATGCTTCTAATTTCTCCCTTAGAAAAGTCACCCAAATCATTCTAGAGTAGTCATAAATCAGCAACATGAAATACATGTCACCCTACATGCTTCTCACTCTTGTAGGACCATACAAGTCAGTATGCACAAGATCTAATAGTCCAGTAGATGTATACAACTTACTCTTAAATGATGTTCTTGTTTTCTTTCCCAACTGTCATTCTTTACATATCGGATTAGAGGGCTTCACAATTTTAGGCAAATCTCTAACAACTTGAGTAGAATTTATCCTTATCATGCAATCAAAATTAACATGACACGTCCTCCTATGCCACAACAAACTTTCATCAATTTGAGAAATCAAACAACTTTTCTCACCGACATTCAAGCAAAAAATATTACCTTTGGTTTTAGTCCCCTATTGCAATCTCTATACCAGAGGCATTCAAAATCTTGTATTTACCATTATTGAATTGCAAATCACATCCCTTGTCAAACATCTGTCCAACACTCAAAATATTTTGCTTCAAATCTTCAACATATAAGACATCGTCAGTATTATTCTTACCATCAAACGATATAGAACCTTTACCATGAATCACACAAGCTTTATCATCTCCAAATCTTACTATACCACCATCATACCTTTCCATATACACAAATTTACTTTTATCACCTATAATATGATGTGAACAACTGTTGTCAATTACCCATTCATCTTTCTCTTTAATCTTAGCAGCTAAATATTTATCCTCAACAATGCAGCTTATAGGATTCACTGGTACCGAATCATCTTCCTTCATAGCAATAAATACAAATTCATCTCTTTAATTCTCATTGTTTGATTCCTCATCTGACACACCTTCATCGACAACATAATAGCATCTCTTCTTATTTTTGTACTTCTAGTAGGACTTGTCATGCTTATCATGCTTCTCATATCTATCATGTTTATCAAATCTATCATGTCTTCCATGCTAATCATACCTAGACATTCTTTCAGGACACCTGGAAGCAAAATGTCCTATCTTATTACAAGAGAAAAATTTCAAAGGTAACTTTCAATCATACTTACCAGCTCCCTTAAGAAATATTTGAGCAATAAGTACTTCAAGCTCATCCAATTCTTTCTCCTTCTCTTCCATCTCTCTCATCTCTCTCACATATCTTGAAACCCTCGATGAACTCTCTTCTGGATCATACAACTGCTTCCTCGATATAGAGGCTTTAAATGCAATCTCAAATTTACCATGTGATTCTCCAAATTCGCTCACTCAAAAGCAGCCAACTTGCCAACTAGCATATCTCTTATCACAGTAGTCACACTATGAATCTCATCAATAGCAAAAACTTTAGCTTTATAAGAAGAAGGTAAGGATCTCAACACCTTAGAAACAATCTCATCTTCCTCAAGAGTTCCACTAACACATCTGATGTTCATAAAAATATCATTCACTTTAGTCATAAAGGAAGTTATGTTCTCATCTTCTCCCATCTTCAATTTCTCATATTTTCCCTTCAAACTCTGCAACTCAATAGCTTTAACTTCTGCATCTCCTTCATACAAGACCTCTAGCTTTTTCCATATCTCATGTGCAATTTGAAGTCCCATCACATTAGTCATCTCTGAATCAGTCAAAGCACTCAACAATGCTTCCTTAGCTCTTATGTTATGTTCAACTTCCTTGATTTCATTAGCAGTAACAGATCCATTCGAAGGAACATCATTGCATACAGCCTCATGTTGCGGCTACTGAGCTTGATTCACTTAGGGCAGTTTAGTGGGGTCATGCAGCCACGATTGTAGATCCAAGTACCACACCATACTATTATGCATGGTGCTTGAAGCATGTTGGCATTATGTTGTCATTGATGTCAACCAGCATAAGATGGCAACTGGTATGGGAGATGTATGTGCAGTGCTATTATTGATGCATATTGGAAGTGATGTCCTTGATGTCTCTGATGTCACCTAGCTTAGTAGGTTACCGGTAAGGGAGAGAGTGGAATTCAACATAATGATCATTGGAGTCAATAGTACACAAGTTAGTGTTGACTTGTGTTGAAGACATGGATTGGAGATCGGTATGGTATAAGATCGGTAAGTGACATGTTGGCAATGCATTGTTACCAACTATTGAGAGAGAAAAATGTTGGGTTGTTGATTTTGATGAAGAGGAAGAATGTTACAAAAATCACATCAACACTAGAAGTGAAGTATGTGCAAGCCATCGGTATGTTGGGTAGATGTGAAACAACAGGACTCCCACTGGATAAAGATGCAGTCATGATATGAAGAGATGACTGTCAGTGAATGTGCCCAACCAGATTATATGTGCATGCTTGAAGATATGCATGCTCAAATAGGGAAGCCATATTGGTGCAATGTCAGATGCAGATGACAAGGATCCATTCCCACTGATAAGTGGATCTTATCTCCTATTATGCATGGAATGCATCATAGTCCTCTAAGATAAGACATAAGAGTAGAAGATAGGTGATTGAAGGCTCACATAGGATAAACTAGTGAAACATTAAGTCTCCTTAGGTCCACGAGATCAGAGATAAGCACTAAATCAGCCAGGTAGATATGATGAGTTGTCAGCATAGACAAGGAAGGATATGTTTTTCACTTTGACAAACTAGTTAATAGGAGAACCGGTCAAATGATGAAGAAGGAAAGGTTGAGAAGTTGCAAACAGAGAGTGCAACTAGATTGAAGATGGATTTTGTTGGAGGTTGATGACATGGTGTCATCAAGGTGGTTACCAGTAAGTATGTCCATTGGTAAAGCTGACAAGGTGCAAAAGTGAAAGGCTCCCATCTATTGAAGATATGCATGAGGTAGGTTGGCAAGTATGCTGACCAGTTTAAGTGTTACACCAGAAGAGCAGCAAAGTACAAGTCTGAAGGCAGACTAGTTAGGTCTATCCTGTAGGGCAAGATGTACTGGTAAGGTTATGTCATGTCGGCAGGGTGAGTTGTATCGATGGAGTGTCTGGTCGGTGATCTTATCCAAACTAACATAGAAGACTAAGTTGAGGTGTTTTCTGATAGTGATGTCACGTGAAGCTAAAGTGGTATGCATGTATAGGTCAATGTGGTGTGTCAGTGAGGTTGTTGGAAGTATCTTTCACATTTAAAGGCGACTACGAAGCTCGAGGAATGAGTGCAGAGGATTACAACTCGAGATCAAGGAAAGAGAAGAGATCCAGTATAGACTAATCTTGTAAATTGAAGTGGGTGAAGGAAACTACATCATGCACGTGATTGACCAAACACAAAGCCAAAAATCATACTACAAATGGCTAAAGATAGAAGACGTGCATTGAAAGGTAAAGAATATGGCGAGGTTGATTGATGAGCTGTAAGTCATCAATCAGGGACATGAGATCTAATCAGATATAATGTGCCACGATGATCAAAGATCAGATTGGATGCAAACAGTGCATGGCAGAAACCCTAGCACGCAAATGTTTGAACTCACGTTTAGGCAGGAAAATCTAGCTATAAGAGTACGAGCCAAAGAAGTAGATGGTGTTGTTTCATGAGAGAGTGAGGTTAGTGAAGAGATCCAATCAGTCAAGTGCTCAATGTCAATCAAAGAAGAGACTGAGTGTGTGAGAGAGAATTGATCTGAAGAGTTCAACCAACAAGAGTGAGGCAACCATTAGTCTGCCATTAAGTCTGACAGAGGAGTGTACTAGTGGTGATTGAACTGATAGAGAAGAGGCAAAGAATATTCCAAAAAAGAGAAGAGAACAGTGAGAATCAAAAGAGAACCGGTAAGTTAAGAATCAGCAGGAATCAGATAGAAGACAACTGACTGAGTGAAGAAGACCGGTGGTGGCTATCAACAGTGTGACAGAGAGAAAAGAGAACTAATAGAGAGAAGAACCGAAAGAGAAGAAGAAGAGGCTGAACCAGTAAGGTTGTAGCAAAGAGTGAGTTGTAGTAGGAGATAAGGTTGCAATAGTGAGAAGGTGAGAAGAGAAATGACAGAGAATTTGAGAGAGGAGAACCAGTGGAGAGACTTGCATGAGTGTTACAAAGCTCTTTTGTAACAACGATATTACTTTTGTATCTGATATATGTTCATTGTAGATCACTCGGTTGGATCTCGATGGAGGGGTTGGTGCCCAAAAATTAGGGGTTGGTGCTCCTTGGGTTGGTGCCCTAAAGCAGGAGTGGTACTCTTTGGGTTGGTGCCTTAAATGTTGTAACCGAGGTTTACATTGTGAGGCTGGATTGGAGTAGTAGTCTCCCACAACATTTTTCACTGAGGTTTTTCCCTTCTTAGGTTTTCCACATACATCTGCTGTTATGAGATGTCCCTTTTATGTGTGGTTGCATTTGTGTTATCCTCCTATCTAACCGGTATGTATGCCTTATGTTAGATCAGTTAACCGGTATATACACATAGGATAGAAAAGGGAAAAGATTTGGAAACCACTAATTCACACCCCCCTCTCAGTGGCATCTTGTGTTCAATAATTAGTATCAGAGAATAGGTTCTCAGTTGATAAGCTTTCTATAGCTTGAGTAGATTCTGGTATTTGAACACAATGGTTTGTTTTGTGTCAATCCCTAATTCTGTATTTCATGGTTCAAATTTTATTGTTTGGAGTTGTAGGAAGGAAGTCTACCTATCCTCTTTAAGGTTTGATATGTGGATGTCGGCTGTATATGGCTGCCCTATTAAAGTGAGTCCTCTCACCAATTCAAAAGCAGAAAGAAGATACTGTTGGCATTATGGATGAATTAATTATGTGTTGGATTAATATTTTGTCATTGATGTCAACACTAGTTGTTATGGTTTTTTTATCAGCAGACAAGTTTTGGTTACCAGTAGAAGATCTAGTTTTACGGACAGAAGAGACTATCTATTGGACACTTCCAGCATGTTTGGATCAATGGAGTATGATTGATTTTATGTGTTACATGCTTTTGGAGCATATTTTGGTTAGTTGGTATTGACTTGGTGATCGGATGCTATCATACACTCTTGTAAACCCTTAGCGGCATGGGTTTAAGGTTTAACTAACAGAGCTTTCACTGAGAAATCTTGACATGATGCATAAGTGGTGTTGGTGTGGCTTCTAGATGGATTTCAGAATGCTAAATATGTTCTTTGATCATGCCTCAACTGATTGAAGACATTGCTTTGGCATGGTGGATCCAGATCAGGTCTAGTGCCTATCTAGGTTATGGACAGGTATCATGTTAACATGTTCTCTACACATTATCAGGATGATTTATGGATTAGTTATTGTTGTTTTGGTCTTAAGCCGACATGGTATATCATTGTAGTATGGATATATGTAATGATCTTATTGTAATATCTTTTAGGTGGCCGACCTAATTGGTTTAGGCCTTAGGGTTAGTATAAATTAATGTAAGATCTCATTGTAGATCATATGTATGGGAAAGAAAAGTGTTCATGGTCATGGAATGTAATATCATATGTGAAGGAGATTCGGTTGATCATAGGTGATTGAATTGGGATTAAGGAAGAGGTCAAAGGCCTCTGGTATTGAGCTTATCCAAGACTGTAATCAAGCATGGTAGATGCTATCTCTGGCAGTTCATTATTCTAGATTGTTGTCCATTTATCTTGAGGTCATTATAACCTCTCTATAGTCAGTGAGACTATTTTGTAATGAGTAGTACGCTCTAGGCAGTGTGCCTTCCTACATGTGTAGGCCCCTCATTGTATCACATACTGTAGCATCCTAAAATTGTGACACTTGCAATTTCGACCACATTTGGGTCTTCACAATGGTGGCGCAACACTGAACCTGAATGGAGACCCCGAAACTTGTTCATGACACCAAAAACTGCATTTTTCAGCACCCTGGCCTAATCCCTACTTGCACCCTACTGTCCCTAGAGGTGGGACCATGGTGCCCAGTGCCCTGGTCCTTCAGGACTAGGGCACCCAGCACCCTGGTCCCCCAGGACCATGGCGCCCAGCGCCCTAGTCCCTGGCCCTATTTTGGGCCCGGTCTCTTTTGGGGCTTCAGGTCTTTAAGTTTGTAAATTGGAAAATAATATTTCCTAGTCGGCCTAAGGTCGGGAAAATCAGTCTTTAAACCCTAATTGACAAGTATATAAACTACATTTCCTCTCCCATTTGAGGAGGACATAGATGGAAAAAAGGCGGAAACGATATTCAAACATTCAAGCATTCAAGCATTCAAGCATTCCTTCAAGCAAGTGATCATTCTAAGTCTCCATTCAAGGCTAAGTGTTGCATTCAAGACAAGGATTCAACCATTGAAGAGGAGATCACATACTACATACATTACACCTTCGCATGTAAGAATACAAACATTCTTACAACAAGGTATCAGTACTTGCTTACATTACAAACATTTACATTTATAGCATTCTCATTTCTTGGTTAATTCCAAAACTGGGGTTTGACCTAAAGGCAAACCCCTCATCCCTAACCCCCCAATCATCCTCTCTTTTCTGTGTGTAGGTTGCAGGTACGCGGCTATAATTGAAGATCTGGAATCCTTGTGCAGAGACGAACAGATCCACCTTCGTTTCGCGGATTTTTCGGAGGACTGTGTGCACGTCGGGCGCCATTGTCCCATCAACTTTCGCTCAAATTTGTAGAATAGCACCATCTCAACATTTTACTGCTAATTCCAGGTCCACAGCTTCATCCCATATCCCTATCTTTGTTTATAAGTGAATCTTTCCTACTTTACATGCATTCCTAGTTCAATCATTCTATCTACATTCTTTACAAAAGAGGGTATCCTTGATGTCTTAACCCTTGAAACTCATATAGAATCCAATCTTGCATTGCGTGGGATTGGATCTTGTGGGTTTCAACCCCTCTTTTGAATGTAAAGTCTCTCCTAAGTGAAAACCATCAACCCTAGTGACTCTCCCTTCTCTCTCCTTGGAGTTGGGGAGGGGAGAACAACTAGGGTTCGATTTTTCTGCTTTACATTTTGGTGAACCCGACATGAACATCCTCATTCTGATTATTCAAGGTTAGATCTGAAAATTTTGCTTTCCTAATTATATTTCCATGTTTGATCTTTTGAAAATTTTAGAGGTTGATTGCATAAAACCCTAAAATTTTCTTTTTAGTAATTAAGCTTGTGAAATGTTTAATTGTTAATGCTTGTTTCAGATCTACCCTTCTATTGCAAATTGTCAATTCATATTTGTTCTTTAATTCTGAAAATTAAGTGGTTAAATGTCAAAACCCTAATTTTTAAGACCTTCTTGATTCAACCTTTAACTGATAATTTCACTAATCAAAACACCTCCAAATCGGCTGTAACTTTGGATTCCGCAATAAAATCACAATATCTTTCATCCCTGAAAATTTGGAAAAAAGTTGCGAGGACCATGTGCACCCCGAGTGCCATCGTCCCCGACATTTTTTCCGAAATTTCGGGAGCTAGATCTTACTGTATTTTTCTGCTAAAATCAAGAATTTTGGCTGATTTTATCAATTTTAACACCTTCAAAATTAAAATCAAAGTTGGTCTAGCGATTGCTTGGATTGAGGCTTCTAATCATTCAAAAATTGTTGAAATTGAAATTTGTATCAAAATTGTGTTTCTTACTGTCCTAAATCTGAAAAGTGTGTTAGCATTCATTCGAAATTTCAGTGTTTTATTCAAATCTTTACAATTTGTGACTTTTGAAATTAAGTGTTTAATTGCAACAACCTTGATTTCCACTTTCAAAATTGAATTTTGTGTGAAATTGAGTCAATTTTTGAATTTCAAAACTTGCATTGCTTTTAGCATTCCCTCTAAAATCATAAAATTCAAAATTTCAGTTTCCCTCTCCTTTTCAAAATTCAAAATTTACATTTTTCAACAATCTTGGTAGGGTTCAATTTTGAGATTGCAACTTTAATTTGGCCTATCTACATATCATAAAATCACTCAATTTTTTCAGATTAGCTTTAAAATCATCATAACTTTCATCCCTGAAAATTTCGAAAAAAGTTGCGAGGACCGTGTGCACTCCGTTCGCCACGGTCCCGGACATTTTTTTCAAAATTTTGGGAGATTGTCCTGATTGCATTTAACAGCTTAAATCTAGGAGATTGGCTAGTTTTATTGAAATTTGCTACCTCTAAAAATTCAAAATCTTCTCTCTCTCTTTAGTGCATGAGTTTTACAACAATAAGTCCTACTTACACTATTCCTGTTAGACGAAGCATTAGAATTAAGTCTTTCCAAGGTGTAATTACTGAGGAGATGGAACCTAATTTGAATGGCCTTTTTAACGAGGACATGGGTAATTCCTATAATCCTCTTAATGATGAAGAAGCTCTCCATGAGGTTTCTGTAGAACAACTTTCAAAATTGGATAATCAATTTGATGATTTTCGACAATGGATGTCTCAAGAATACCCCGATAGTCAAGCTCTTCCTTTAATTGAGGGTCTAAAATGTATGGTTCAAAGTGATAAGAATGGAATTGATATTTTGTGTGGTATTGCACACATTGTGGATTCGAATGTGATGCCTATGAAGAGTTGTGCCGAAACCTTAGGTTATACATAACCTCCTACTCAAGTTAATCATTCTATTCCTTTGACAACTCCTATTGCTAGTATACCTACTTTTACATCAAACACAATGACTACTTCAATACAAGACATTCCTTCTATGATCACTAATCATGGGGGCAATCCTTCTTCTTCAATCAATCCTCTTCCTTCATTCAATCCAACTTCTTCATTCATTCCTTCAATGAGTGTTCCTATTTCATCTCCACAAATGAACATGACACAAGGGGGCAATTCATTTAACCCTTCCATTCCTCCTTGCAGTGTTCCTCCTTTCCAATAATCCCCTATGACTAACTATCATAGTGTCCCACCACCTTACTCTCTACCTTCTTTCAATAACATAACACCTCCATCACAATCTAACACGTCTAATATGAACTCTTCGACTGAAGCGACCATTAACAATCTTGCACAAACTGTCTCTTCTTTACAACAACAAATTGCCTCTATGAATCAATCTAAGTTTAGTGTGCCCACATTTGATGTTGCGAGCCCACTTTCTCTTGACATTGTTCGAGCTATCCCCCCTAAACATGTTGAAATTCTGCATTTGGAGCTTTATAATGGTAAGGGTGATCCTCTAACACATGTTAAGACCTTTCAAAGAATATGTACTGATTTTGCTTATGACCAAAGGTTGCTTGCAAAACGGTTTACTAGAACATTAAGAGATAAAGCCCTACAATGGTATTGCTCGTTGCCTTCTTATTCTATTACTTCTTTCGAACAACTTGCAAATGCTTTCATTCAACAATTTCAAAACAATATAAGTCCTAAAGTTACTTTGATTGATTTAATGCATTGTAAACAAGGTGTTAAAGAAAAAATGACTGATTTCATTGGTAGATATAAGCATTTGTATGCTCAGATTTCTTTTCCAGTGCCTG
Organism: Cryptomeria japonica; assembly: GCF_030272615.1. NCBI lineage: Eukaryota > Viridiplantae > Streptophyta > Pinopsida > Cupressales > Cupressaceae > Cryptomeria > Cryptomeria japonica. The sequence continues at coordinate 824,705,384 of NC_081407.1, forward strand.
ACAATGATATTCAAAGAATCTTTATTTTTAATTTACAAAAAGATATTAGAGAAAAACTCCTGTTTTCTGAGTTTACTTCTTTCCAACAGTTGTGCGCAACTCTTCACAATTATCAACTGACTGTGAGTCAAATGGAACAAGCAAATCCTATGGCTCCGAGTGATAAGGGTGATAGTAGTCAACAACCATTTGGGAAGTTTAAACCAAACAGAGAGTCCATTAAATTCAATGAAAACATCATCAACAACAATGTGAATGCGGCATCAGGTGTGCCTCCTATTTCTAAGTTTTTCAAGAAAGAAAGAAAGTTCACTCCTTTGAATGAATCATTGCATAGTATTATGAATAAGTTATTGGAATAAAATGTGCTTACTCTTCCTCCTATAAGGCAAATAGATCCTACAAAGATTAATTCACCCTATTTTGATAACAAATCTTTTTGTCAATTTCATCGTCATCCTGGGCATGATACTGAAAAATGTTTCACTTTAAAGGGTAAAATTCAAGATTTGATTGATAATAATACTATCTCTGTTTCTGGTGTGAATGATAAAGGCAACACATCTGTAGCTCCTCCTAACCAAAATCTTCAGATTTTTACTGATCCATTGCCTTCTCATACCTCTAATGCGATTGATACTAATGATTCCTCTGTCTCACCTGATGATCTTGTGTCTATGACTCCGAATGTGATTAACTTTGTAGAGCAGCAGAAAATCCCTAAAGAACCTTCCATCACCTTTGATTCTAGTGAAACTATCAGGGCACCTGATGGTCCTTTATATATAGTTACAAAAGTCAAGAATACACCTTGTCGTGGAGTGCTTATTGATCCTTCTTGTATGGTTAATATCATTACTGAAGAATTTCTTTTTACTTTGCAATCGAATCAAGTGATCTATGATGAAACAAATGTGGTTGTGAAATTATTTGATGCATTTTCTTCTCCTGCAATTGGTTCTATTACATTACCTATTGAGGTCCATAACAAATCCCTTGATGTGGACTTTGCTATTATTTCATCATCCGAACAATTTCATGTGAAGCTAGACTATCCTTGGCTATCTTCCATGAAAGCTATTGCTTCTCCTATTCACAAGTGTTTGAAATTTCCCCATAATGGTGAAGTTGCTACTGTCAATCATAGTCTCTTTAAACTAGCTGAAAGAACTTCTAGCGTTCCTATTGATTACTTTTGGCCTAAACAATTCCAATCTCTTCCTCTGCGAAGTGATCATCTTTTTAAATCTTATCAAAAGTGGAAAAAAGATATGATCCTATCTCTAAGTGAACCTAGAACATCCAAACTTGACATTCCTATCGTTCTTGAGAAGGAAGTTCTTCCTTTGAAAGATAAAACTAATGTCTTTCCTCAAGAAGATTCCCAACCCATCCCTATGGATGTGACTATGCCTATATCTAATAAACCTCCTAAAAGTAGACCTATCCCTCCTCGTCATGATGGGCTTGGTCTCCTTCCTAAACTGAATATTCCTCCTTTGTATGGAGCAGTTCCTCCTCCTTCCTTTTATGGAGAGAAAAGACCTTCCTCTTCTCCTATTATTCAACCTAAGAGACCACAACCTAAACACCCAAGTGATAAGGATGAGAACACTCCTCCTCCTCAATCTTCTCAACTTCCTACTAAGACTAGACGAAATCATTCTGCACGTGAACACCGACGAAAGCATCGTCTTAGAGCTCAGGCAGCTGCTTCTCAAACTTTGCAATCCCCAAAAACACCTTCAGCCAATATTATTCCATTTTCTCCTCAGCCGACGATTGAGCCGAAATCTCCTAAACATAAGATGCATGATGGTCTTGATCCTATGCGAGTTAAAGATCCTATTTTTATAAATCTTGATGATGATATAGATGAAAATGTTACTCCTATTCATTCTGATAGTGAATATGAACATGTTGATGTTGATAACCATCTATCTAACGAATTTTCTAAAGCACTTATCCTAGCTCCTAGACAAGAACACCGTGGCTTGGGATATGAGCATAGCCCTTGTTTGGATCTTGTGATAGCTCCATCTGCTGTGTTGGATGTTCCTCCTCTAGCATGTTTCCTACCTTCCCGAAATATTGATCGGCAAGATCGGGGGGTAGATGACATGCTAGACTAGTTCATTAGCATAGCAGACTCTCTCCTCCTCTCTTTTGTTACTTCTTCTATATGTTATTCTCATTCTTCTATTTGTTGTCCTTAATGTTGTTTACTTGAGGACGATGCAAAACATTGAGATCTCTTTTGGTCTCTCTCATGTTGACTCAAAAGACACATGTGTTCCATTCTTCTAGGTGACCTTCCTTGATTGGGGAATGAAGAACAATTATGCATACATACATATGATATACATGAATTATCATACAGCATACTGATCCCGAGGAAAGCGAAGTCACCTTGTGCTTTGTGTTTTGTGTCTATTATCCTTGGGCTTATCTCACACTTGGGGGATAAATCCTTGTGATAACGTGCTCCTTTCTCATTTCTTATATGTATCACTACCTTAAAGAAATCACCCCCAGTGAGGCGTGTGCGATCGCTTTAACATAGGGGGCATACATCCCGTTCATATCTTTTCAAGATACTTAAAAATTTCTTGACAAATTTAGCTTTGCCTTGAAAATTTTTGATATCTTTCTTGCATGACTCATAGTGAGGGAACCTTACTACTGACAGTCATGGTTCTCCCTCGTGATCTTCCCTTTTACTTTGTCAATTGAAGTTGTAAGATCCTTAGTCCACTGGGGGCTTGGTGTATCTTGCCTCCTTGACGTGGTGAAAGTTTTTCAATGTTGTTTCCTTGTACTTTACTGGAAGTATGAGCGTACGCTTATACTCCCGCTAAAGTGGGGGCTAAATGTAGCATCCTAAAATTGTGACACTTGTAATTTTGACCGCATTTGGGTCTTCACGATGGCGGCGCAACACTAAACCTGAATGGAGACCCCGAAACTTGTTCATGACACCAAAAACTGCATTTTTCAGCACCCTGGCCTGATCCCTCCTTGCACCCTGCTGTCCCTGGAGGTGGGACCATGGTGCCCAGCACCCTGGTCCTTCAGGACTAGGGTGCCCAGTGCCTTGGTCCCCCAGGACCATGGCGCCCAGCGCCCTGGTCCCTGGCCCTATTTTGGGCCCGGTCTCTTTTGGGGCTTCGGGTCTTTAAGTTTGCAAATTGGAAAATAATATTTCCTGGTCGGCCTAAGGTCGGGAAAATCAATCTTTCAACCCTAATTGGCAAGTATATAAACTACATTTCCTCTCCCATTTGAGGAGGACATAGATAGAAAAAAGGCGGAAACGATATTCAAACATTCAAGCATTCAAGCATTCAAGCATTCAAGCATTCCTTCAAGCAAGTGATCATTCTAAGTCTCCATTCAAGGCTAAGTGTTGCATTCAAGACAAGGATTCAACCATTGAAGAGGAGATCACATAATACATACATTACACCTTCGCATGTAAGAATACAAACATTCTTACAACAAGGTATCAGTACTTGTTTACATTACAAACATTTACATTTATAGCACTCTCATTTCTTGGTTAATTCCAAAACCGGGGTTTGACCTAAAGGCAAACCCCTCATCCCTAACCCCCCAATCATCCTCTCTTTTTTGTGTGTAGGTTGCAGGTAAATGGCTGTAATTGAAGATCTGGAATCCTTGTGCAGAGACAAATAGATCCACCTTCGTTTCGCGGATTTTTCGGAGGACCGTGTGCACGTCGGGCGCCATCGTCCCGTCAACTTTTGCTCAAATTTGCCGAATAGCACCATCTCGACATTTTACTGCTAATTCCAGGTCTGCAGCTTCATCCCATATCCCTATCTCTGTTTATAAGTGAATCTTTCCTACTTTACATGCATTCCTAGTTCAATCATTCTATCTACATTCTTTACAAAAGAGGGTATCCTTGATGTCTTAACCCTTGAAACTCATATAGAATCCAATCTTGCATTGTGTGGGATTGGATCTTGTGGGTTTCAACCCCTCTTTTGAATGTAAAGTCTCTCCTAATTGAAAACCATCAACCCTAGTGACTCTCCCTTCTCTCTCCTTGGAGTTGGGGAGGGGAGAACAACTAGGGTTCAATTTTTCCGCTTTACACATACTTTCTGCAAAAGTATCATCTGACTGTGGGTAGGCTTCCCACCGTGGTTTTTTCCTTTCCGTGTCTTCCACATAAAAATCATGGTGTTATGTGGTATGGTTGCATTGTGTTAGTTCTTTGTTTCATTGTTAAGTTTTATTACTTACTGGTATCTGTTTATGCTATTCCGGTACTTAATATTTATGTGATCTGATTAAAGGTTATTAAGTGGATTAATTGATATAATCTATCAACAACTAATTCACCCACCCCCCCTCTCTCTCAGTTGTTCACCTATTATCCTAACAATTGGTATCAGAGCTTTGGTCCTCTTTTGTGGAAGCTTAACCACTTGAGGTAGATCCTATGGCAGCTAACACTTCAAATCCATCGGCAACTATTTTCAGAAGAGAAATCCCTAAGCTTGATGGAACAAATTATGGGATATGGAAAATTTGAATGGAGAATCATCTTAGATGTCTTGGCAAGGATATTTGGGAGATCATTGAGAAAGGATATACACCTTATGATCCAACATCTAGCAATCCTTCTCCTGCAGACCTGGAAAAGAATATTGAAAATGATTGCAGATCTAGAGAAGCCCTCTTGTGCGCACCTACTGATCAAAAAATAATGGGATTGACTGATAAATCATTAGTAAAGGTTATGTGGGATAAATTGAAAACTCTGAATGAAGGTGATCCTACTGTCAAAATTTCTAAACTTGATGGTTACCGGGTAAGATAGGAAAACTTGAAGATGGAAGATAATGAAATAATTGTTGTGTTTATGGAAAGAGTAAATGAGATTGTTATGGGAATTCAATGTTGTGGAGGATCTCTGAGAGAAGATGAAATAGTTTCCAAAGTTTTGAGAGCCCTTCCAATGGTTTACAAGATGAAGGCAACTACAATTAATAAGCTGAGAACAATGGCAAACACTTCAATTAATAGAGACATTCTGATTGGGAAATTATCGGCTTTTGAGCTTGAAGAATTTGGATCTTCTGGAGCCGTAAAGTCTGAACCTGCTTTTCATGCATCATCATCATCTACCAGCGAAATTGATTGGATAGCCTTATATGAAAAAGAATTGGAAGATATGAGGAAACAAGATGAATAATTTAAGCAACTTGAAGCCTTATTTGCTAGAAGAGTACCTAAAGGACCGGCAGGAAGTAAGTATGAAGGAAAAGCACCTTTTAAATGTTTTGCATGTAATAAGATCGGTCATTTTGCATCTCGATGTCCTGAAAGGAATGCAAGATTTAAAGAAAGAGTTAAGAAAACATTTAATCCTAATCAAAACATATATAGATTTAATAAAACTAAACAATGCTAAATAGCGGATGAGGAAGGACTAAGTGATGACTCTAAGAATGAACCGGTAGCAGACTCTGCTAGTGGATCTGGCAACGGAAAGGAATGGGTGTTCTATGCTTTAAAGGAAGATGACTTAGAACCGGATATCTTAAATGAAGAAAAGGCTCTGGCAGAAAAAGTTGAAGATAAGGATGAATGGGTAATTGATAGTGAATGCTCACATCATATGGCTGGAGATAAAAGAAATTTTTTATCCCTACAAGAATACAATGGCGGTCAAGTCATATTTGGAGATGACAAAGCATGTATGATCAAAGGTAGAGGTATTATTTCTCTAGATGTTAAGCATAATACTGATAATGTCCATTATGTAGAAGGTTTAAAGCATAATCTTTTGAGTGTTGGTCAATTGGTGGATAAGGGTTTCCAACTTCAGTTTAAAGAGAAAATGCAAAATCATTAACAAAACTTGTTTGGAGATTGCAATTGGTACTTAGATTGGAGGTAATATCTTTCACTTGAGTACTGGTAATAAGGCATGTTTGACTACTCATATTGATGAGAGTTGGTTATGGTATAAAAGGTTGGGTCATGTTAATTTTGATTGTATTATTAAGATCAGTTCAACAAAGGCAGTTAGAGATATACCTAAGATTATGAAGCCTCATAATCCGGTATGTAAGGAATGTCAATTGGGAAAGAAAGTTAGAACTTATTTTAAGAGAATACATGATAAATATAATGATGTGCTCGATTTGATTCATACACACTTATGTGGTCTAGCAAGGACTAGAAGCTTTCAAGGTGATAGGCATTTCATGCTAATTATTGATGACTTTTCTAAGGGAGAAATCTGAAGCCTTTGATAAGTTGAAGATTTTTAAAGCAAATGTTGAAATAGAAACTGGATTGAAAATCAAATGTCTAAGATAAGTTCAAGGCGGCAAGTTCACTTCTCATGAATTTAATAGTTATTGTAAGACAAATGGAATTAGGAGACAATTATTTGCACCTCGGACTCCTTAGCAAAATGGAGTAGTGGAAAGAAAGAATAGAACCATTTTGAATGCAGCAAAATCTATGATGATGGAAGCCAAATTGCCTCACATCTACTGGAGAGAGGCAGTGAGTACAACAGTCTACACATTCAACAGACTTCACATCAAAGGTGAAACCCGTAAGACCCCTTATGAATTATGGTTTGGGCATACACCTAATGTTAAATATTTTTGAATTTTTGGAAGTAAATGTTATATCAAAAGGGATGATTCAATTGGGAAGTTTGATCCTAGATGTAATGAAGGAATATTTCTCGGTTATTTAATTCAAAGCAAAGCATATAGATGTTATAACAAAAGATTGTAGAAAATTGTGGAGAGCGCTAATATGAAAGTGGATTAGCAATAAAGAAATCAATGTATATCATATGATAGGGAATCAGCAGTGGAAATGATCATAACTGAACCGGAAATGCCTCAACCAGTACAGGAAACTTAGATAGTCACACCAGTATAATTAGAAAATTCAACTATGACTGATGATCAAAGCAGTGAACCTGAAGTTCAAAAGACACCAAGGTATGTAAGATTAAATCATTCTGAAGATCAAATCATTGGAGATAGGAACAAGGGAGTTATGACAAGAAGAAGACTAGCAAATAAAGAGGTATGTATTATTTCTCAAATTGAACCGGCATCTGTTATTGAATCTTGTAAAGATAAACTTTGGCTAAAGGCCATGGAAGATGAATTAGATCAAATAGAGAAGAATGAGACTTGGACTTTAGTTCCCCGGCCTAAAAATAAGAATGTTATTGGAACTAAATGGTTTTTAGGAATAAACTAAATGAGGATGGTCAATTTGTAAGAAACAAGGCTCTATTGGTTTGTAAAGGATATTCTCAAATCGAAGGAATTGATTATGATATTTGCACCTATAGCTAGAATTGAAGCTGTTAGACTATTTCTTGCCTATGCATCTTATAAGAACTATAAGGTTTATCAAATGGATGTTAAATGTGCATTTTTTAATGAACTTGAGGAAGAAGTATACATTGATCAACCTGATGGATTTTCACTAATATATGATAAAGATATGGTTTGCAGATTGAAGAAAGCTTTATATGGATTGAAACAAGCTCCTAGAGCTTGGTATGCAAGATTGGATAAATATCTTTTGAAGCTTGGTTTTACTAAAGGCAGTGCTGATAGTAATTTATATTATAAGATCACTGACGATGATATTCTAATTATTGAAGTATTTGTTCATGATATCATTTTTGGAGGAGAAGATAAATTGTGCATGGAATTTTCTAATAATATGAAGAATTAATTTGAAATGTCCATGATTGGTGCGATGAGATTTTTCTTAGGTTTGCAGATTACTCAAACTGACAAAGGCATTTTTATCTGTCAAACTAAGTATCTAAGGGAATTGTTGATGAAGTTTGGTATGGATAATTCCAAACCGGTAAGTACTCCTATGGTGACACGTGAGATATTATCTATCAAAGATACATCTACACTGGTAAATCCAACAAGGTCTAATGATATTATGAATGCAGTAAGTATTGTTTCAAGATGTCAAATTAATCCTAAGGAAAATCATGAATGTGCAGTAAAGAGGATATTTCGGTATTTGCAAGGAACAACAGAATATGGCTTATGGTATTCTAGAGATGATGATTTCACTTTATGTGCATATACAGATTCAGATTGGGTAGGAGATACTGATGACAGGAAGAGAAATTATGGTGGAGCTTTCTTTCTTGGAAAGAAACTAGTTTCATGGATCAGCAAAAAATAGTCATGCATTTCTTTATCTACTGTAGAAGCTGAGTATGTTGCAGCAACAACTAATTGCACTCAAGTCTTGTGGATGAAGCAAATGTTGAAGGATATCAAGGTGAAGTATAGTGAACCGGTAGTTATCTACTATGATAACTCTGCAGCTATTGACATGTCTAAGAATTTCTAAGACTAAGCATATATCAATAAAGTATAAATTTATAAAGGACAAGGTAGAAGGAAAGGAAGTCAAATTGGTTTATGTGAACACTGAAGAGAAGATTGCATATATATTCACTAAACCAGTGTCTAAGGAATCATTTGAGTATTTGAGAGATAGGTTAGGGTTTCTGCCCCTCCAACAGAGACTTGATTGATGTAGTTTGTGATCAGTCTGAAAAGCATTATCAGAGATATTATTTATTTTAGCACTGATGATTGGTGCTACTACTCAGGGGGAGTAGTCAGCTTTGAGATTCAGAGGTTTACATTCTTGCTTTGATATTTTTGTCAGATTTCTAGCATTGATGTCAAAGGGGGAGAGATAGTGATGTGAAAAATAAATTCAGAGATATCATTCACAAGGGGAGAGATAGTGATGTGAAAAATAAATTCAGAGATATCATTGATAGGGGGAGAGTTATTGATATTCAAGAGATTTTTGGTTGTCTTTCACAGGGGGAGACTTGTTTGGCATTTCTTGGTGCTTAGATGTTTTTCACATCTAGTGTTGCCATCAATGCCAAAGGGGGAGATTGTTGGCATTATGGATGAATTGATTATGTTTTGTCATTGATGTCAACACTAGGTGTTATGGTTGGTTACTAGCAGACAGGTTTTGGTTACCGATAGATAGGTTTTGGTTACCGACAGACACGTTTTGGTTACCAGTAGAAGATCTAGTGTTACCGATAGAAGAGACTATCTGTTGGACACTTTCAACATGTTTGGATCAATGGATTATGATTGATTTTATGTGTTACATGCTTCTGGAGCATGTTTTGGTCAGTTTGTATTGACTTGGTGATCAGATGCTATCATACACTCTTGTAAACCCTTACCGGCATGGGTTTAAGGTTTAACTAGCACAGCTTTCACTGAGAAATCTTGATAGGATGCATAAGTGGTGTTGGTGCAGCTTCTAGATGGATTTCAAGATGTTGAAGATGTTCCTTAATCATTTCTCGACTAATTGAAGACATTGCTTTGGCGTGGTGGACCCAGATTAGGTTTGTTGCCTATCTAGGTTATGGACCAATGTCATGTTAACATGTTCTCTACACATTACTAGGATGATTTATGGATTGGTTATTGTTGTTTTGGTGTTAAGCCAACATGGCATATCATTGTAATATGGATATATGTAATGATCTTCTTGTAATATCTTTTAGGTGGCCGACCTAATTGGTTTAGGCCTTAGGGTTGGTGTAAATTGATGTAAGATCTCATTGTAGATCATATGTATGGGAAAGAAAAATGTTCATGGTCATGAAATGTAGTATCATATGTGAAGGATATTTGGTTAATCATAGGTGATCAAATTGGTTATAACCTCTCTATAGTCAGTGAGACTCTTTTGTAATGAGTTGTACGCTCTAGGTAGTGTGCCTTCCTGCATGTGTAGGCCCCTCATTGTATCACATACTTTCTACAGAAGTATCATCTAACTGTTGGTAGGCTTCCCACCGCGGTTTTTCCCTTTCCGGGTTTTCCACATACAAATCATGGTGTTATGTGGTATGGTTGCATTGTGTTAATTATTTGTTTCATTGTTAAGTTTTATTGCTTACCGATATTTGTTTCTGCTATTCTGGTACTTAATATTTATGTGATCTGATTAAAGGTTATTAAGTGGATTAATTGATATAATCTGTCAACAACTGATTCATCCCCCCCTCTAAGTTGTTCACCAATTATCCTAACAGATACTGGTGTAATGATATAGCAATAGAGGTGTAGTGTCATTAAATTGCGACCCTAGCAATTTACGACTACATTAGGGTCCACATGCATGTGAACTTGAATCCTCTAGCCTGATCAGAGACCGGAGAGTGCTCGACTTGTGAAAACAACTTCTTCCTTGGCCTCCGCATCATTCTAACTGCACTCTACCCTGTAGAAAGGGGTAGGATAGGGGCATGGTGCCCTTGTCCCCCCTTGGATAGGGATGTGGTGCCCTTGTCCTCCCAGGATAGGGGCATGGCGCTCCTTTCCCTACCCTATTTTAGGGCAGGACCTTCCTACAGAATGCATTGTGGGTTGTACAGTGAGTAGGATATCTCCCAGATGTCGACCCCTGATGAAATTCAAATCCTTCAAACATGTATTTAAGGGGTCATTTGTCCTCTCATTTTCATAAATTGGAGTTGGATAAGATTGGAGTATGCACAAGAGATCAAGTATTCAAGAGCATTCAAGAGTATTCAAGCATTCTTTTCCAGCGTTGAGCATTCTCAAGTCTCCCTTCAAGGCTAGGTGTTGCATTCAAGTGAAGGATTCAACCATTGAAGAGGAGATTGATTTCAACATACAATTCCATACAATCATTTCTGTCAACATTTCTACTACAACCTCCCTTGAGGTGATTTACAATTCAGTCTTTCATTTACATCTACTTGCAAGTCCTTCCTTTCATTACTTGGTTAACTCCAAAACTAGGGTTTGACCTAAAGAAAAACCCCCAATTCTAATACATTTCCCTCTCTATTCTGTGTATAGGTTGTAGGTGTGCAACTATACTTTCAGATTCGGGCTTCATTTGCAGAGGCGGAAAAACCCTTTTCATTTCGAGGATTTTTCAGAGGACCGTGTACAATCCCGCCATGGTCCAAATAACTTTTCGTCAAATTTGCAGGGCGACTTCATCTCGACATTTTACTGCCAAATCTAGGTGCAGACCTTCATCCCATATTCAGATCTCAAGTTATAATCAATTCTTTGTCACTTTTCCACTACATAATTCAATCAATTTCCTTTCCAAATCAAACAAGGAGAAGGGATCATCCTAACATTCTTAATTCATTCATAATTTAATCTATCATCTTTGTGTGGAGATTGAATTTAGTGAATTATCCCTTATCTTCTTAATGTAATGGTGAAAAGTGCTTGAAGGGTAATCAATAGTGAAACTCTCATCTCTCTTTGAGGGAAAGGGTTAGTTTTCCTCTTGATCTATCACTCATCATTTTTTCCACCATTACAGGAGGCTATACTTAGTGGGCTATCTGGTAATGTCTCCTCACGGGTGGACAGATGCAGATCGGCAAAAAGCCTATGGGACAGATTGAAGAAGCTCTATGGAAATGAGCCTAGAAATATAGAACCGGTTTATGGAAACAAGAAGGAAAATGTAACACATGAGTATCTAGATGAAGGTAGATCTGTTAGCAGCCGTAACAATGATGAAGAAAGAACCCACCTCTTCATGGCTCAAGAATCAAAAGATGAGAAACATACATCTAAGAATGATTATGCAAATCATTCCTACCGGAAAAATGTGTTTTGCGGTGATAGTGAAGGTGAATAAGAAGATGAAGTAGAGGTTGATCTTGATGGTAAACTTGTAAGTGCAATCAAAGAACTTATTAGAGTGACGAATGAATACAAGTTATTCAAGAATGTTGCAATTGTGGAACAAAACCAATTGATCAGATGCCTTGAAGAATCTAAGAAATGTATCTCAGAGTTGAAGACTCAATGAGAAGACACCAAGGAATGCAAGTGTAAAGATCTAGCATCTGAGCTAGAGGCCAAGGATAAAAAGTATCATCAACTAGAAGGAGAAATGGAGAGTCTCCGAAATGACCTTGAAAAATGTTAGGATGAGCTCAAGGTGAGAATCTGGTTTGATGGCAGCAGTGATGCCTTGGATAAAATGCTAAAGAAGCAAAAGAACTCCAAGGACACCGGATGATTAGGAAGTGGTGCCGGTGAATTCTTCACCAGCAAGAATGTCCCACACAATGACATTATGTTCATCTCCTCAAATAGAGATAACAAGGGACAAAACTTCACTGTCCGCAATTATCCCTAGAAGAAGGTTGATCTAACCATAACCGATGATGACATGAAGCCAAGGATGATGAATGATGCTGCAAGAAGGATAGAAAATTAAGATCCCAAAGGAAAAGGGAAGATGGGAGAAGGCAGCTTCACTGGAAGAAAGAATAGAAGCAGACAACATAGAAGATCTCCTACTAGTAGAAGACAAGGAAATGCTACTGCCCACAAGTCAAAGAAAGTGTGGGAAAAGAAGGGATCAAATGGAAGAATTACAGAAAGTGAACATCCCAGGATCCATCCACAGAGAAGCAGACATGGAGATACTAAACCAATGAGATCTCCACAAGCATGGAAAAACAAATTCTTAAGTTATGTGCCCCATTTCTTCAGTTATTGTTTTGCATGAAAAGAATATGGCCATAGGGCAGATGAATGTAGAAGGAAGTCTAGGAATAGATAGTATACTCTTCCTATAAATAATATTATTGTCTGTCGAAGGTGTAATGGCTTTGGCCATAAAAGTCAAAATTGCAGAAGGATGAACTTGTAGTCACATGACAGCCAGTATAGCAATTATGCTCAACATGGAAATAAATATAGAGCATATGAGAGACAAAATGTTCATGGAACAAAAGGAGAATAGTTTTTGTTCCTACAAGATCACGAGGTCCACTGGTTCTAGTAACCGGTTACAACAACATGATCAGAAGAAGGTGGTCTAACAGGTTTCATAGAAGGTCCCCCAATCATGCGTTTGGCATGAACATTGTTTGCTTCTATAGCAAAATCTTTGATCATGAGACAAAATCTAGTAGAGAAAGGACCAATCAGTAGAAGAAGGTAAAACCTACTCTTAAGATTGAAAATGGGAAAAAAGGTGAAGTCATGCAGGTATGGAGGAAGAAGCAGGAAGATGAGAGCATGGACATACATTATGCATTCAATACACAAGTGATTTCTCCTAAGGCTTAAAGGAGATGTAGGACCTCAGTGGTAGCTAATTGACACAAGAAGACAGGAGTTAGAGGAAGGTGCTCCGATAGAGATGATGGATCAGTGCAGGAAACCGGTATGTGTAGTATGTTACTAATATGTATACTAACCAGTATTTGCAGGTTATGTAAGACAATGAGGTATAGGATCATTGCATTATGACTGGTAGCATGGATTGAGGTGTTTATGTCTCAAGTGGTACTGGAAATATCTTGAATGCCATATGTTGGCTCGGTAGTTGATCTTGTATGTATGCATCTTTTTGGGCTAATCGGTTTGATATATGGCATGATAGTGATATTGTATGGCATTGTGTACATCTAGGATCATGTCATATGCTATGGTGGAAATTATGGAGCTGACAGATCATTAGATTGATCACATATGCACAGCTCAACTAATATAAGGGGTAGTTTGGCTCACGTTTAGAACCTAATAGGAAAATGAAGACCTGAGATGTTTGACTCAGGGGGAGTTGACATCCATGTTTTCTGATTTGTATCAGACTTGCTAGACACAGGGGGAGTGAAAACATCTATGGTTGTACCGGTATGATTGTGTCCTTGGAAGTATCTAGGATTGTGAGATATTTTAATGTCTATCCAATTGAAATCACAACTGGACCACATAGAGAGTTTCCTGCAAAGAAGGAAAGTTACCTGCATAAGAGAACATGCATTTGATATCGGAAGAGATACAATTGATATCAAGAATTTGGGGTCATAATGGATTATGCATATCAAGGGGAGATGATGCAGTTTGACTAGCAGGTATGTTGTATTCACTGACACATGTTCCTTTAATTGGTTTTAGACTTGTATATGCAATAGGGTTCCAGTTGTATATACACTTGGTTGCTGAGAAATTGGTGTCAGTTGGTGGTTGAGCTCTCCATCTCAAGTATTGTGAATTGAGAGGATGCAATGTATGATGATAAAAGGAGGAGATGCATCTGATAAACAAAAAGGGAGAGAGAAAAATTTGTCAATGCATGGTATAGACAAGGAGGAGACAAACCCTATCAGTCCCCTTTGCCATTATTGTCAAAGGGGGAGAAATAATCTGTAGTATGCCATATACTACATGTGTTGACATCAATGCCAAAGGGGGAGATTGTTGGCATTTTATTATCATTGATGACAACCGGCATAAGATGGCAATCAGTATGGGAGATGTGTGTGCAGTACATTTATTGATGCATACCGGAAGTGATGTCTTTGATGTCTCTCATGCCACCTAGCTTAATAGGTCATCAGTAAGGAAGAGAGTGTCAGTCAACATAATGATCATTGGAGTCACCAGTACATGAGTTAGTGTTGACTTGTGTTGAAGACATAGATTGGTCTATTGACTATGATGAAGAGGTGAGATGTTACAAAAATCACATCACCACCAAAAGTGAAGTATTAGCAAGCCACCGGATAAAGATCTAGTCAGCATATGAAGAGATGACTTACAGTGAGGTTGTGGCATGCTGGATGCAGATGAAAAGGATCCACTCCCACCAGTAAGTGGAGCTTATCTCCTATTATGCATGGAATGCATCACAGTCCTTTGAGATAGACAAAAGAGTAGAAGATAGGTGATTGAAGGCTCACACTAGATGAACTGGTGAAACACAAAGTTGCCTTAGGTGCATGAGATCAGAGATATCCACCAGATCAACTGGGTAGACATGATGAGTTACTGGTATAAAGAAGTAACGATATATTTATCACTTTGACAAACTAGTTAATAGGAGAACCAATCAAATGATGAAGGCAATGTTGAGAAGTTGCAAACAGAGAGTGCAACCGGATTCAAGATGGAGTTTGTTGGAGGTTGATGACATGGTGTCATCAAGGTGGTTACCGGTAAGTATGTCCATTGGTAAAGCTAACAAGGTCCAGAAGTGAAAGGATCCCATCTGTTGAAGATGTGCATGAGGTAGGTTGGCAAGTGTGCTGACCAGTTTAAGTGTTCCACCAGAAGAGAAGCAAAGTGTAGGTCTGAAGGTAGATTGGTTAGGTCTATTCGATAAGGTTATGTCATGTATGGTCAATGATCCTATCCAAACTAACATAGCAAACTAAGTTGAGGTGTTTTCTGATAGTGATGCCACATGGATTTGAAGTGGCATGCATGCACAGGTCAGTGTGGTGTGTTAGTGAGGTTGTTGGCGGTTGATTCAACATTTAAAGGCGACTACGAATCTTGAGGAATGAGTGCAAAAGGTTGCAGCTTGAGATCAAGGAAACAATAAAGATCCAATATAGAGTGATCTTGGAGATTGAAGTGGGTGAAGGAAATCGCATCACGCACACAATTGACATGATACAATGCTAAAAATCATTCTACAGATGCCTAAAGATAGAAGAAATACGTGGAAAGGTAAAGAATATGGCGATGGTGATTGATGAGCTATAATTTATCAATCAAGGAAACGAGATCTAATTGGTTATGATGTTCCATGATGATTAGAGATCAGATTGGATGTAAATATAGCGCATGGCAAAAACCCTAGCACGTAAATGTTTGAACTCGCGTTTAGGCAGGAAAATATGGCTATAAGAGTGCAAGCCAAAGAAGTAGATTGTGTTGCTACATGAGAGAGTGGGGTTAGTGAAGAAAGTGTTCTATGTCAATAAGAGAAGAGACTGAGTGTGTGAGAGAACCGGTTTGAAGAGTTCAACCGGTGAGAGTGAGGCAACCAGTAGTCTTCCATTAAGTCTAATAGAGGAGTGCACTAGTGGTGATTTGAACCAATAGAGAAGAGGCAAAGAAGATTGCAGAAAAGAGAAGAACATAGTGAAAATTAGAAGAGAACTAGTAAGCTAAGAATCGGCAAGAATCAGATAGCAAACAATTGACTGAGTGAAGAAGACCAGTGGTGGCTATCAGCAGTGTGACAGAGAGAAAAGAGAACTGATAGAGGGCAGAACCTATAGAAAAGAAGAATAGGTTGAACTGGTATGGTTGCACCAGAGAGTGATTTGCGGCAAGAGATAAGGGTGCAATAGTGAGAAGGTGAGTAGAGAACTAGCAGAGAGTTGGAGAGAGGATAACCGGTGGAGATACTTGCATGAGTGTTACAAAGTTCTTTTGTAACAAGGATATTACTTTTGTATCTAATATATGTTCATTTTAGATCATTGAGTTGGAGCTCGGTATAGGGGTTGGTGCCCTAAATGTTGTAACGGAGCTTTACATTATGAGACTGGATTGGAGCAGTAGTCTCCAACAACATTTCACACCGAGGTTTTTCCCTTGGATTTTCCTCGTACATCTGGTGTTATGGGATGTCCCTTTTATGTGTGGTTGCATTTGTGTTATCCTCCTATCTAACAGATATGTTTTCCTTATGTTACATCTGTTAACCGATATATACACATAGGATAGAAAAGGGAAAAGATTTGGAAACCACTTATTCACCCCCCCACCCTCTCAGTGGCATCTTGTGTTCAACAGACGCATAGGCCTATCCTGTTGATAGATCCAACCATTTCAATTACACCTTAGTAGATATGACACCAGAGATGGAGTGGGAGAGATACTAAGGAGGAAGGAGATGATGGAGGGGCTGGTAGGGATGGCGGGGATGGTGGAGGAAGAGATTTAGAGGGAGAGGAGGGAGAGGAGTATGTGGACATTGGTGGAGATACTGAGTCCAGCAATAGTGAGGATGATGATTCAACTTCAGGATCATCAAGCGATGATGGGGATGAGAGTTCTCATGATACAAATATGCAAAAGCTTGAGGATGTACATTCTACAATGATGGGTGGAGAGGGTGGTGATGGGGGACTGGTTCATGATAGTCAGGATGATGATGATGATCATGATCCTCAGGTCCTAAGGGCCAAGATATAAATCTTAGAGGATCCTCCAACTACAGAGTAGTAGAGACAGATGGATGATCAATATTTTGTTCACCAGGAGTAGTAGTTCTGAATTATAGTGGAAGATGTGTTGATCATTGAGCGGGATCGCTTACAGAAGGAGAACGATGATGCCATTCGGAGGGCACAATTAGCACATGACACTTATCAAAAGTATATTTCTCCAGCTATAGGTACATTGACTTGAGATGATCAACTAATTCATTTATCTTAGGAGTCTATGTATTGGTGATAGGATTACTAGAGAGTTGTTCTTGAGGGTCGGCAAGTACAAAACTACTATTCTTGTAGTTCAGGTAGATCAAGTAGATCGGGTAGATCAAGTAGATCGGGTAGATGGACTACTCAAGATGCAGGTAGTGGAGGTTCTATGGGACCACCTCGGGCATCATTAAGACATCCTGGTGCGGGATCTAGCAGGCAGGATCCACTGGCTAATAGAGGCAGTGTTGGTTGACACTTATTTGTTCATTATGTTATACGAGACTTTGGGAATTTGATGTACATTCTAACACATTATCATTTTTGAGATATATATGATATGCAGTTTTTGCGGTGGTCTTATATGCATGTGTTATGTTTTTGATGTTTGTTTCTATATGTTTTTCATATGATACATTTCTATGTTTATGATGCATGTTTCTATTATGTTCTTGTTTATGATGATGTAATAATGTATGATAATGAAGTAATCAGATTAATTCACCTAAATGTACTAATTCATATAGATCTAGATGAATGCTATAGGAGTAAAACTAATACAAATGTAATTAATGATGCAAGTGCTTAAATGACCTAATGCACCTAAAATGAATTTAACACAACTAAAATGTGAAATGAATTATTATATTAATTAATGCATCTAAATGAAATCATACATATGGACTTAAAATGAATGCAATGTAATGTTATTATATAATATATGCAGGATAAATGAAAAGAAATATTGTCTTTAAACTAATGTGATTTCTTAATGGATATGTAGCTAAAATAGATGATTGCAACTAAGTGATCATGAATCTTTTTGTCGATAATATGTCAAAATGTTGTTTCACCACTTGACCAGAGTAACTTAGAAGAAATGTTAGTAAGATGAAAGAAGTAGAAAGAATCAAGGAAAGAACTCGTTAGATGATTTGAAGAATTGATTGAAAAAGAGATGATTGATGAGAAAATGATCATGAGAATGAAACAAAAAGAGGAGATGATAAAACCCACCAACTTCTGTGACTTTATTCATTGTGCAACATATTGATCATTGAGCCTTATTATGTAACAATGGAGCTTTGCACACCAGGGTATGTGGAACCAAGCTGTAAAGATATCTCACTGTAGAAATAAACACTTAACAAACAAGAAGTAAACCCCTCCATTCTAGGTATAGCACCAAGGGTCAAGGTATGCTCGATAATCACAAGCATAGTTATCCCTAACTTCATTTTTGCATAGGATACCTGCTGAATGAATGTACCAACACAGACACCCAAAGGAACCATTTCCCCAAAACTTCATCAATTCCTACCACAAACATCAAACAAAAAGAAAAAAAATTGCCCATCATGACTCCTCTACTCACTTGTGGACATCCTCGAGTAGCATATAGTAACATGATCTGTCACTAATTGATAAAAGATAAACACTAACATTGGACAAAATCCAGCAACCATACTGATTTTTGCCTTCATTTTGATTGCTTGATGTGATGATTGATAATGTTTGGTTTCAGAGATTCAAATACCTAGTGTAAGATCGATATGTCTGGTTTCAAGTGTACCCTTCCCTATTTAAGACAAGTTGGTTGACTAATGGGGTTGGTTGATCTGATCGATAAGACATTTTGAACAGTTTGATTGCAGATATTGATAAGGTAGTTTTATCCGCTTGTTAACTTCATATGAAGTGTTTACTGGATATCTGTTGGGGTGTTTGATTTCTTGCAAGAAATTTTCTTACAAATTTTTTATTGTTTTTTCAATTTTTTAGTTATTTTCAAGATATTTTTGATGTTTTCTTATTTTTCATGATATTTGAATGTTTTTGTGTTTCTTTCAGGACTTTATTTGAATGTTTTTTTAATTTTTTTAGGACTTTATTTGAATGTTTTTGTAATTTTTCCAAGACTTTATTTGAATGTTTTTTGTGATTTTTTCAAGATTGTATTTGAATGCTTTTGTGATTTTTTCCAAACATTATTGGTTTTTTTGTGATTTTTTATAGATTTTTTTAGGACATTATATGATTTTTATGGATTTTTTCAAGACACTATTTGATTTTTATGAATTTTTTCAGGACATTATTTGATTTTTATGGATTTTTTAGGACATTATTTGATTTTTATGGATTTTTACAATTATTCCCCCTATTATGTAGATTGGTTATGATATGATGATTATTAGGATGCATGTGGGGACAATTTTGAAATGAAACTATGCTTATGCAATATGCAAGATGAAAAATGCATTCTGAACAAGGGCGGTTGCATTTGTTTACTGCTTTGTCATACACCAATTGAATTAAAGGCACAAAACATTTCAGAGATAGAATTTTAATCCCTTCTCGTTAGACCTTTGTGCCATCCAGATTAACCCACAAAGTAACTAAGATTTATAGATGGAGACGTGGAAAACTTCCCCACTGAACCTTACAACTTTTGGTCATCTTTTTCTTATGTTTGTGCAATTGGATTTATTTTGACCCTTGTAATCATAGAGACCCTTAGAATCCTATATGACTAGCTATGTAAGTTATTCTAACTTCAAAAGCATCCTGGATAGAGCCTTGCTGCCAGTCAAACGTCTATAGTACTGACAAGGTTATCATTGTAATCTTGAATATTGCTCCATTGCCCACAGGCGTCTATAATCCTAATGGAGTTATTTGCATGTTCCTATAGCCAAGCTTTTAATTATGCATTTTGCATAATAATTCTTGTATGCTTTCTTTTTCTTTTTTGTCTTGATATTTGATATGTAAATTAGCATAGTTGTTTTTCTTTTACATTCTTACATTGTCTTGTAAGTGATAAAACTTACATGGGTGTGACAATCATAGCAACACTGAAGTAGAATTATGAATTTATCACTAGTCATATGATTAACTAGGTATCTATGATTTAGAGAAAATCATTAATATGTAAGATATAGAAATTGATAAGACTTCGGGTAACAAGACCCAATAGTGAAACCTCTACCCAATCATAGACAAAGCTTAGTTACAAGGTGGTATTGAATATGAATGACCTAAGACATTCAAACACTTCATGTGCAAGTATCTAAGAAATGAGATAAACCTCACTCCTCTTTGAGTGCAAACAGATGATGAACTAAGACAATTGCCTTGGTTAATTAATGCAACTGTATGCAAATGTAAAGATATATGTTATAAAATTTGTGAATATGATGCAACTTTGAAAATAAACTATATGCAATGCAGAAAATAAATCCTAAACTAACCCGACCCTTAAATGTAGTATCGTTTAAGATACATGTTGTTCATGGGCTCGGGAGTGGATCTCCTTCCATCGTGGTCAAATTATATGCTCTATTACCAATGACCCATGTTATTACAAAAGGACCCAACCAGATAGTTTCAAATTTTCTTGGTTGTTCTCATTCTAATAGATTTCTCTAGTTTTCTTTGAGGACTAGATCTCCCACTTCAAAATTTATTGTCTTTACTCTTTTATTGTAGCTCCTTCTCAGTCTATTCTAATAACCTTTTGTAGCATCGTAAATTGTACACCCTTAATTGGGTTGTACAATTCCACACTTAGGTTAGCACCCACCTTAGTGTGTTGCATCTTGCATTTTAATTTTCCTTTAAGCATTTAATTAATTAATTTAATTAAATCTAAAGCCCTCTTTCATCCCTCTACACATCATAAAATTGGGCCCCTTTACCCTAAGTGTGCGCTTTTTTATTTTATTCTTTCAATCAATTCATCAAAAGCCCTAATTATGTCCTATTTCGACCTTCAAGCCTTGATTTTGCATATCTAAACACCTTGAATTGTCACATCCTTCTAGAATTGACTTTAGAATCACAATACCTTGCTTCCCTAAAAATTTGGGAAAAATTTGGTCAAACAAAGTTGCTGCCTCTTGGTCCCTACTTTTTCTCTCCAAATTTCAGGATCGTTTTTTGGCAGTATTTTAATGTTTAAATTCAAAGGATTGTGAAATTATATTGATTCTAGGTCAATCTATGATAAAAAACAAAGTTAGGGTTTCATACATATAGACTTTTCTTTCCTCATTTGAGGGATTCATCTAAAAGAAATTGAAGGAGCCTCTCATGGAGTGAAAGTACGGGTTATTTGGAGTCTTCAATAAGAAAATCAAGAATCGTATCAAGCCTTCATCAACTATTTTCATCATCAATTGAAGCTTTAAAGATATTAAAGAGTAATAAGAGGTCACCGATTGCTGATTGGCTTATATCTCTCCCTTAGGGTTTGGTATGGTTTCATGTTATTTTCATATCTTTGAGCTTTATAGCACTTATTTTCAGATTTACATTCATGCTTTAGATCCATTATTGCATTTGTGTTTTGAAGCATTCACATTTACATTTACACTCATTTAGGGTTTACTCTCCAATCATAGGGTAGAACTCTAGATTTACTTTCTTGTTCATTTAGGATATTGAATGCACACAAGGTTCTTGCACACACATTTTGAGTACAATATTGGCTATTTATGGAGGTGAAAATCACCAAAACAAGGGGTTTGTCTAAGGCAAAACCCTATATAGCCACCCAAACAATGTTATTCAAGTTGCAAGTTTAGGTACAAAAATCTTACGGATGCATGATCTTTGGAACCCATAGAACACATAATGCAGACTCAAAGCTAGAAGTATATCTCAATTTTTTAGCAAAAGTACAACTATGTTCAATTATAGAGACCAGGTTGTGGCACCCTTGTCCTACCTAGTGAGCCCTAGATTTTGGTGATAGGGGCACATCTAAGTTCCATTTCCTATCTTGTACCCTATGTTTCAGTTTCAAATCTACAATTTTTTAGTATTTCGGTTTACATTTGCATTTTTGTTTATCTCCTTAGCCTAGTTGATCATTTCATTACATGTTTGATCATCTCTTCATGGTAGCAAAGGAATAGAACCCCTAAAGATATTCCTTGACTCTCTCTCTCTCTTGCAAGAAGTAGTCAAAGTGAATCATCTCCTTAGGCTCTTTCATATTCCAATGTGTGGAGGAAAGTGGGGTTAGGTCCTAAACCACCCGATTTGATTTTTCACCATCACACCTTGCGAGTAATTTAATGCGTGTTATCGTCAATTTCAGCTGGTCTGAATCATGAGACAACCCCTAAAAAAATTGTCCATTTTGTATCTCATGTCATCCGAGCTTGGTCAACTTACCTCGTGAGTCATGTCATTCGTCAGCTTCATTTGCATCTTTTTTTAATTTTTGACTTCCCTCTAATTTTCTATTTTTCCTCCACTTTCGGTTTTAAAACCCGATGTGCATGTCTTTGATTTTTTCTGCACATTGGGTTTTAAAACCTGAAGTACAGGTTCTTTGTTGTCAACTGGCAAGTTGGGTGTTAAATCTTGACCTACATGTTTTTCCTGCTAAGCCTGCAGATCGGGTTTTAAAACCTGACCTACAGGTCATTTTTTATTGGCAGGTCGAGATTTAAATCCCAACCTACAAAAGACTTTCAATTTGCAGGTCAGGTTTTAAATCCTGACCTGCAGAGCAGGCCAATTAATTTTAAGTGCATTAATTGCACTTCTAATTAGCCTTTTTAATGTGATTTAAGGTTACATTTTGCATTTTTAATCGATAGCTAAACATTTTTTTATCTTTGCAAGTGCATTTTTCTATTGAAGAAGTGCGAAGCCATTTTTAGCTAGGTTTGCTCTCTGATTTTTCATCGTTTTGAGGTATGTTGTTTTTCATACTTCGCTGTACTTTCATTTTACTAGGGTTTTTGAGATTTGGTTTCATTTTTGTTGCCTTCTTTTCCAAATTCGTTGTTTCTTTTTATTATTTTATAAGTATTAATTTTTTTGGGTTTTCATACACTACCTTTTGTCGGTATTGATCTGTGTCAGGTTTTAAACCCTGATGTGCGGCCAAGATACATATTTCCCTTGCTAATGTTGTCATGACTATTTACTGGCATGTCGGGTTTTAAAACCCAACATGCCTGTGTTTTTTCCCTTTTTGGTAGGTCGGGTTTTAACACCTGACCTACATGTTTGTCATGCACTATACCCTTTGTGTAGGTCATGTTTGAAAATCCGACCTGCCGATTGATCTATTTAACAAAGCATGTCAGGTTTTAACTTTTGTTTTCTTTAAGATGCATGTCGGGTTTTAAAACCCAACATACATATTGTCCTATCTTTTGAGACGTAGGTCGGGTTTTAAAAATCCCACCTGCTAGTTTTCTCTACCCTCTATGCATGTCAGGTTTTAAAACCCAACATGCTAGTTGACCTACCCCAAAGAGGCAAAACCTAACATGCTAGTTTATTTTCCCACACTACAGACTGGATTTTAAAACCCAACCTGAAGCCTTTGTTCCATCCAAATGTAGACCAAGTTTTAAAACCCGACCTGTAGTGTCTTAGACCTTCAAACTTCATTTTTATTAGCAAATTCATTAATTTGATAATGAAATTGGCTCATGAACTAATCCATGATGGAAAATTGCAACTCCTTGCAAATTTTTTATCCTTCTTCGAGTCAATCCGAAGGAAAAAAGATGAAGTAAAAGTATAAAAAATACTTGAACATGTTCCCTGAGACTTCAATAAAGTATAATGTCGATCATACCAGGGACACTGAGATTGGACACATTAACATGGACAATTTTTGGGGGCAAGTTGAAAAGGCTCCTTTAAGGATGACAAACTTGATTGCAAGCGGCTTACACAAGTATGCATCCTTCCCAGTGGTAGCTCATGATCCTGATTTCTCCTAGTAGTTGTCAATCGTTTTGATGCAAACACAAGATAGGATAAGGATGCTAATGGCAATTTAGTCATCTACTTAGATAGTGAATTCTTCAACAGTGTCTTCAAAGGACCAATTTTTGATGAAGTTGTAGACATTACACCTGCATCTGCTCAAGGTTACTATGAAAAGAATATGAATAAGTGTAAGAAAACAATTAACACTATTTTCTTGCAAATTGCCAAAGCCTCCACCACATCTGTTAGATAGTTTAGATAACTAGAAGACAACTAAGAGGGGGGGAGGGTGAATCAGTTGTCACATATTACCAGAAGCATTAGCAATTTAAACTTTAATATCGAAACCCAAATTAATAATAGCGAAATAGCAGTTAATCCAATTAAGCATAAGAAATAATCACATAATAAAATTCATCCACACAACACCAAGATTTTTACATGGAAAACCCAGTAAAGGGAAAAACCATGGTGGGAACCCACCCATAGTCTAATAATACTTCTGCAGTAAGTAGGTATATAAATCTAGACTACAATCTGGAGAAGTGTTGAACTGCAAAAGATAACATCTCCTATGCCTGAGTACAGTTCTGGTTAAGCTCAATACCAGAGAACTAAATCCTCTTACACAAACCCAATTTGATCTCCAATGATCGACCAAATCCTCTGCCTGAATGATATTACATTATTCACACATTACATTCCTTGACCATGACCTCTTACATTAATCATGATGATCTACAATGAGATCTTACATCTTATTTATGCAAACCCTCGACCATAAACAATCGAGTCGGCCACCAGACAATAAACCAATTAAATAATTACAAACCATTTTGACCTTAGACCAAAACAAATAATATCCAACAAATAAGACATCCTGGAAATACAACAATAGGTCTTATCCACATGTTACATTAATGTTAGTCCATAACCTAGATCAACCGGGACCAAGTATAGGTCCACACGCTTCAACAATGATCTCCAAACGCCAAGTCTCAAACATGATCACCAACAACATCCTGAAACTCCATCAAAAGTTGCACCAACACCAATTATGCAATTCATCAAATATATTCACCATAAGCTATGCCGATGAAGCCCTCACCGAAACCAGAAACCAAGCTTCTAAGCAAGCAGAATAGCATGAAATCACCAGACCAAAACCAACTAATCAAGTATGAGTATAAGCATTATGAACAAACCAATTCCATCACTAGATTATACCGGATTCTACTGGATCATGTCGGATCCAAGTTAACCAGAAACCACTCAGCCTACCGGGACTAGAAGGGTGCTGGTAAAGCATCCAAACAACTAGTGTTGACATAATTGACAAAACATCAATGCAACACATAATCAATTCCACCAAATGGCCAACCATCTCCCCCTTTGTTATTGATGGCAACACTAGATGTGAAAAACATCTAAGTACCAAGAAATGCCAAACAAGTCTCCCCTTGTGGAAGATAACCAACAATCACATGCATATAGCTCTGAATATCAATATCACTCCCCCTTTGAATAATATCTCTCCCTTTCACATTTTTACTTTTTCACATAACTATCTCTCCCCCTTTGACATTAATGCTAGAAATCTAATAGAAATATCAAAGCAAAAACATAAGCCTCTGAATCTCAAAGCTGACTACTCCCCCTGAGCAGTAGAATCCCACATCAGTGTCAGAATGAATAGTATCTCTGCTAATGCATGTCAGGCTGATACCAAACCGTATCAATCAAGTCTCCGTCGGAGGGGCAGAAACCCCCAATCTATCTCTCGGGTACTCAAATGCCTCCTTGGATAAAGGTTTAGTAAAAATATCTATAATCTATTCTTTAGTGTTCACATAAACCAGTTTAACTTAATTTGCTTCCACCTTCTCCTTCAAAAAGTTATACTTAATAGATATGTACTTTGTCTTAGAATGAAATACGAGTTTTTTTGATATATCAATAGTAGCAAAGTTATCATTGTGAATAACTACCGGTGCATCACAATCCACCTTCACAATCCACCTTTATATCCTTCAACATTTGCTTCATCCATAAAACTTGTGTACAATTAGTACCAGCAGCAACATACTCAGCTTCAGCACTAGATAAAGAAGTACATGATTGTTTCATGCTGATCCATGAAACCAACTTCTTTCCAAGAAGGAAAGCTCCACCGAAAGTACTTTTTTGGTCATCAACATCTCCAGCCCAGTCAACATTTGTATATGAACATAAAGTAAAGTTATCATCCTTAGGGTACCACAAACCATATTTTGATGTACCTTGCAAGTATATAAAAATCCTTTTCACCACCATCTCATGATTTTCTCTAGGATCACTTTGAAATATTGAAACAATACAAACAACATTCATAATGTCAGGCTTAGTCTGAGTCAAATAAAGTAGACCTCCAATCATAGATTTGTATCTTGTAGGATTTACCGATGTAGAAACATCTTTCCTTGTCAATTTCTCACTTGTAACCATAGGTGTACTTACCGGTTTAGAATCTCCCATACCAAATTTATTCAACAATTCCTTAGCATATTTAGTTTGATAGATAAAAATGCCTTTGTCAGTATGAGCAATCTACAAACCTACAAAAAATTTCATCTCACTAATCATTGACATCTCAAATTATTTCTCCATATTCTTAGAAAATTCTATGCATAATTTATCTTCACCTCCAAAAATAATATCATCAACAAATACTTCAACAATCAGTATATCATCATTAGTGATTTTATAGTATAAATTACTGTCAGCTTTGCCCTTAGTAAAACCAAGCTTCAAAAGATATTTATCCAACCTTGCATACCAAGCTCTAGGTTCTTGTTTGAATCCATATAAAGCTTTCCTTAACCTCCAAACCATATCAATATCATTTGATAGTGAAAAACCATCAAGTTGCCCAATATAAACCTCCTCATTAAGATCCCCATTCAAAAATGCACATTTAACATCCATTTGATAAACCTTGTAGTTTTTATAAGCAGCATAGGCAAGAAATAATCTTACATCTTCAATCCTAGCTACAAGTGCAAAAGTTTCTCCATAATCAATTCCTTCCTTCTGAGAATATCCTTTACAAACCAATCTAGTCTTATTCCTTACAACTTGACCATCCTCATTCAATTTATTCCTAAAAACCCATTTAGTTCCAATGACATTTTTATTTTTAGGTCGGGGAACCAAAGTCCATGTGTTATTTTTCTCAATCTGATCCAATTCTTCTTCCATAGCTTTTAACCAATGTTCATCTTTACATGCCTCAATTACTGATAGCGGTTCAACTTGTGAAATTAAACATACCTCATTAGTTGCTTGTCTTCTTCTTGTCATCACTCCATTTCTCTTATCCCCAATGATTTGATCTTCAAAATGATTCAATCTCACATACCTAGGAGTCTTTTGACCCTCTATTCCTCTTCCCTATTCTTCAGTTACTGTAGAATTCTTTGATGTTGCCAAAGTTACTGGTTCAACTGTTTGTTCTAGTAAAAGTGCTACTGATTCAAAATATAATCATTTCCACTGTCGGTTCCTTCTCATAAACTCTGATTTAACTTTTGCTCAATTCATCTACTTTGGCATTAGCACTCTCCACTATTCTATGCAATCTCTTGTTATAACATCTATATGCTTTTCTTTCATTAGAATAACCAAGAAATGTGCCTTCATCACATCTAGGATCAAATTTCCCAATAGTATCATCTCTCCTGATATAACATTTACTACCAAAAACTTTGAAATACTTAACTATAGGTGTATTGCCAAACCATAATTCATAAGGTGTCTTATCAGTTTCTCCTTTGATATGTACTCTATTGAATGTTTAAACAGTTGTACTCATTACTTCTCTCCAGTAGATATGAGGTAGATTAGCATCCATCATCATTGTTCTAGCAGCATCCAAGATAGTTCTGTTTTTCCTTTCCACAATTCCATTCTGTTGAGGTGTCCAGGGAGCAAAAAATTGTCTTCTTATACCATGTTTGTCACAAAATTTATTAAACTCACCGGCTGTGAATTCTCCACCACGATCTGATCTCAAATATTTAATCTTCAATCCTGTCTCAGTTTCCACTTTAGCCTTAAAGATTTTAAATTTTCAAATGTTTCAGATTTTTCTCTCAAAAAAGTAACCTGCATCATTCTAGAATAATTATCAATGATTAGCATGAAATATCTATCACCATGAAAACTTTTAACTCTAGTAGGGCCACACAAATCAGTATGAATAAGATCAAGAACATCATTTGATTTATCTTGTATACTCCTAAAAGAGGTTCTAACCTGTTTACCCATTTGACATTCTTTACATACTGGATTATAGGGCTTCATAATCTTAGGTATATCTCTAACAACCTTAGTTGAACTGATCTTCACAGTGCAATCAAAATTCACATGACACAACCTTTTGTGCCATAGCCAACTCTCATCAATCGTTGTAATCAAACATGTTTTCTCATTATAGTTCAAATGAAATATGTTACCTTTTGTCTATGTACCGGTTGCAATCTCCAAGCCAGATCTATTAATGATTTTGCATTTTCCATCCTGGAACTGTAATTCAAATCCCTTATCTACCAATTGTCCTACACTCAAAAGATTATGCTTCAAACCTTCAATATAATAAACATTGTTAGTATTGTTCTTACCATCCAATGGTATAGTTCCTTTTGCTTTAATCATACATGCCTTGTCATATCCAAATCTAACTAGTGCACCATCAAATTCTTGCAAAGATAGAAACTTTCCTTTATCTCCAATCATATGATGTGAACAACCACTGTCAATTACCCATTCATCCTTATCCTCAATTTTAGCAACAAGTGCCTTCTCCTCGGGTACATTCTCTTGCAGTGTTGGATCATCTTCCTTGATAGCCAAGAATACCCATTCCTTCCCATTGTCGGATCCACTAGCACAGTCTTATGTCAGTTCATCATCTGAATCAGTAATGCCTTCCTCTTCTGCTATATAGCATGATTTATCTATGTTTTTCTTGAATCTATACTTGTTCTGATATCTAGGGTTAGGCTTAAATGATGCTTTAACTCTTTCTTCAAATCTTGAATTTCCTTAAGAACATCTAGATGCAAAATGACCAATCTTATTGCATGCAAAACATTTAAAAGGTTCTTTTCCTTCATACTTACTTCCTATCGGTCCTTTCGGTACTCTTCTAGAAAATAGTGCTTCAAGTTTCTCAAACTCATCATCTTCTCTCTTCATGTCTTCTAGTTCTTTTGTATATAGAGTTTTCTAGTCTTTCTTACCGGTTGCAGATGTAGATGCATGAAAAGAAGGTTCAGTCTTCACAACTCTAGAAGGTCCAAATTCCTCAAGCTCAAAAGCAGATAGTTTACCAACCAAAGTATCTCTGTTGACAGATGTATTAGCCACTGTTCTCAACTCATTAATAGCAGTAGCCTTCATTTTTTAAGCTAGTGGTAGGGATCTCAGGACTTTAGAAACAATTTCATCTTCGCTCAGAGTTTCACCACAACATTGAATTCCCATAATAATCTCATTTACTCTTTTCATGAATGCATTAATATTTTCATCTTTTTCCATCTTCAGGTTTTCATATCTCACCTGATAACCATCAAGTTTAGCAATCTTCACTATAGGGTCACCTTCATTAAGAGTCTGCAACTTATCCCATATAGCCTTTCCAAATGATTTATCTATTAGTCCCATTATTTCCTAATCAAAAAGTGCACACAAGAGGGCTTGTCTTGCTCTACAATCATTCTCAAGCTCCTTTTCTAGGTTTGCCGGAGGAGGATTGCCAGATCCCAGATTATAGAGTGTGACACTATTCTATGTGATCTCCCAAATCTCCTTGCTAAGACATCTCAGATGAGTCTCCATCTGAATCTTCCATACTGTGTAATTTGTTCCTTCAAGCCTTGGTATATCCTTTTGAAAGATAGCTCCAGCAGAACTGGATGAACTTGAACTGTTAGTTGCCATAGGATCTTCCTCAAGTGGTTAATCTTTTTGTAGAGATGACCAAATCTCTGATAGAAATTGTTATATAGTCCAGATAACTAGAAGACAACTAAGAGGCGGGGGGGGTGAATCAGTTGTCGCAGATTACTAGGAGCATTAGCAATTTAAACTTTAATACCAAAACCCCAAAAAATAATACTGGAATAGCAGTTAATCCAATTAAGCATAAGCAAAAATAACATAATAAAATTCATCCACACAACACCAAGATTTGTATGTGGAAAACCCGGTAAAGGGAAAAACCACGGTGGGAAGCCTACCCATAGTCAAATAATACTTTTGCAGTAACTATATGAATTACAATGAAGGGGCCTACACTTGTAGGAAGGCCAACAGCCTATAGAACACTGCTCATCACAAAAGGAGCCTCACTGACTACATATAAATCTAGACTACAATCCGGAGAAGTGTTGAACTGCAAAAGATAGCATCTCTTATGCTTGAGTATAGTTTCGGTTAAGCTCAATACTGGAGGACAAAATCCTCTTACACAAATCTGATTCGATCTCCAATGATAAACCAACTCCTCTTCCTAAATGATATTACATTATTCGCACATTACATTCCTTGACCATGACCTCTTACATTAACCATGATGATCTACAATGAGATCTTACATCTTATTTATACAAACCCTCGACCATAAACAATCAGGTCAGCCACCAGACAATAAAACAAATACATAATTACAAACCATGTCAGCCATAGACCAAAACAAATAATATCCAACACATAATACATCTCAGAAATACAACAATAGGTCCTATCCACACGTTACATTAATGTTAGTCCATAACCTAGATCAACAGGGACCAAGTATAGGTCCACACGCTTTAGCAATAATCTCCAAATGCCAAGTCTAGAACATGGTCACCAACATCATCCTGAAATTCCATCAGAAGCTACACCAACACCAATTATGCAATTCATCAAAGATCTGCACCAAAAGCTCTACCAGTGAAACCCTCACCGAAACTAGAAACCAAGATTCTAAGCAAGCAAAATAACATCCAATCACCAAACCAAAACCAACTGATCAAGTATGAGTATAAATATTATGAACAAATCAATTCCATGCCCAGATTATACTGGAGTCTACTAAATCATGTCAGATCCAAGTTAACTAGAAACCACTCACCCTATCGGGACCAAAAGGGTGTCGATAAAGCATCCAAACAGCTAGTGTTGACATCAATGAAAAAACATTAATGCAGCACATAATCAATTCTACCAAATTTCCAATGGCATCTAGATGGCCCAATTTTTTCCATAGAAGTTATTTCACTAAGGAATATAATGACATGGTTACACTGCTTGCAAGAGTCAAAGGTGTTCCAAACTCTCATCACTTTCAAACCTGGATGTTCCTATATAAGAACATCATCGGGAAGGGTACTGACAAGATAGATTGGGGGAGAAAATTAGTTATGCAATCTGTGCTCAACTAAAAGAGGTCAGACCTACTTTGAAATTCTATATGACTTCCTACTTAGTGTTTGTAGCCACCTCCATGAGGCTCTTTCCAAGATTGTCTACAAGAGGGGATAGAAGGCATACATTTCTTTGGGATTATTACTACCAATTGGTTAATCACAATAGGAGGAACCATTTTAGAAGGATCAATGATGCATTTTTTAGTACATAGAAGTGTCTTTTTGACAAGGAAATCCGAAAGAAAAGGATTTCACAAACAACTTATAACAAGGTCAGTGAATATGGTTGTGTCTTTCTTCAATTCCCAACCTTTACCTACATTTGTGTTGGTTGTTTTTCTAGCACTCCTTTCATTTTGTTGATGTTTCCATCACATAAGATCATTGTGATGGAGCTCTACAGATAGCTGATACATGTGCATGAAAGATAGTCTGCATCACACAAAGATGGTCTTAAATTTCCTCAAGCCATAGGGAGGTATTCGGTACTCACTTCTCCTAAAGCTAATAATATAGAAGAAGAAATGCAGTGGGTCACAATTCAAAGCTTGAGATAATTTTGATTATCATGGAATGAAGAACAAGATTCAGAGTAACTATGTACATGTGCATAGATTTTAGGATGTATAGGCAAATTGTAGGGGTGAAGAGGATGTCACAAAATTGTCACAAAAGGAAAACAAATCTGGTCTTGCAAGGTTTTCTCCCATTATAGAAAACACAAATGCATGGCTGATGAAGAAGGGAATAAGAATGAAGCAACTTCTAGAAAATTCCAGAGATGAAGAGGATGATGAAGGTCCTATAGGGAAAAGGTTAGAGTCAAGAACAAAAACAAAGCAAGACCTAAAGAAGTCAATACCAATTCCATCTCCCAGATCCAAGGGAAAGGCTCCAAAGTACAAATTCACTGTAAAGGGACCTAAGGGAGGAGAATATTCTTCTGCTTCCTAAGATATGTGACAATGAGCCACTAAAGAACTTGCTTCAGAGGAACCAAAAAAATAACAGGAAGAGGGAGAGACTCTGCATGAATAAGAAATGTATGGTGTGGAGGAGTCAACTCTGCCACTGGTTAGTACTTCCTCTGCAACACTACAGGTTATTGATTCAACACATATAACCATTCATTCCATTTACTCTGACTTAGATGAGGATGACCATGATGAACAAGATGATGAGGAGTTGAATATTCTAGTATCCCAAGTTAATGATGATCATGAGTTTGTAACATTATCAAGCCTTCTCAGTTTTGATGATGTTCCAACATCCATGATAGAACCTTTCATTCTTGACTTCACGGAAGCAATGTCACAAATGTCTCAAGATCAACAGTCAGTGTCAATTCCTAATATTACTATTACTAATGAGATCCCGCCTCTTGTTACCACTACTATTGTTACTACTACTCTTGCACAAATAGCTTAAGTTGCTGAGATTACATCAACTAGTCAAGGTACCTCAAAAGTACCCACGTCTACTCAAGCAGAAATCACAACTCCACCACTATTGAACACAGAGTACTACTGAGAGGGGGGGTGAATCAGTAAAGCAAAAAGGTAAACTAAAGAGGTCAAACACACAAATCCAACTCACAACACTAGGTATACGAGGAAAACCCAATATGGGAAAACCTCAGTTAGAAATGTTGCTGGAAACTACTGCTCCAATCCAGCCTCACAAGAAAAACACCAGGTTACAATGATTTAGGGCACCAACCCAAGGAGAACCAACCCCTGCACCAAGCTTCAACTTGGTGATGTATATTTAAATGCTAATTGAATACAGTTAAGGCTTCTTGTTGCAAATGAATTCTTCAACTCTTTGATCAAATAACTCACTGTTGGTTGACAGTCTTTTCTCCTCCACTAAATCTCACACTACCGGTTGTGAGATTACTTTCTCTTATTCTCGACCTCTGTTATCTTTCTCTCCCTTTATCACACAATCTCTCAACACTATGTGTCACACTTGGATGCTTCCTGCTCTGCCAGACCTTACCGGTTGGGCTCAAATGCAAAACTATAGTTATGCCGATAGAATCCTCTCACCGGTATGATTGCTCACATACACTGCAACTATTTATGAGGCTAAAAAATTCTTCTCTTTTACTAACTCTCTCTCTTTTCTCTTTCTCTTCTCAGCAGCATAAAAAACATCCTCTGATTCAAGCTCTCCTCTTTTTATCCATGATTTCCTGCTAGAAAGCAATTCAAACTTTGGAGCAATTAGGGTTTCCTCTTCTCGATAAAATCTTCATGAGATCCAATCCAGCCTATCTTTGATCGATCACTTGTCCTTCAAAGATGCATATGTACATAGTTTCCAATATCCAATCCATATTTTCTAAAAATAGCAATCTCAAATAAGATCTCTTGCCTTGAAATCCGTCGACATGTAAAACGCTTCAATTGTTTCCTTTTCGAGGTCTTCCTAAATCGGATTTTCTTTGCATTGATCCAGGCACCTACTACTCCTTGATGTTCCTCTGTCATTGTTTCTTCCTTGAGCCACAATGTTCAGATACAATCTCATGATTTGTGGCTATTTCATTAATGGTGATTATCTATTTCAACGACCTTGTCGATGGGGCTTCACTGACCACAGCATGTTTGCCACCTCTGCTCCATATGGCATCACAATGATCAAGATGTGGTCCACCAACACACAGTCAGTCCAACAAGCTCATACCGGTACAATCCTTTGCTAATAGAACTTTCTTCTTTTGTTAACCGGTAGAGTACACCATACCGGTAACACATCTTCACCTCTAGTGGTTTGTGACAACTTTCACATTCTACCTCTTCATCATAAACAAGCAACCAACCTTTAGACCGATTTGTACCTTACCGGTAGGCCTTCATTCTTTCTTCTCACACTTATCTTAATATCCATAATGTCAGTTGACATCAATGACAACTTAATGCCAAAAAGATAACAATCTCCCCCTTTGGCATTATTGTCAACTTCTCACAAGACACACTATATCGGTACAACAATATCCCCCTTTGACACAATGACAAAGGGTATTGTGCACTCCCCCTTAGACCACTATCAGCTCCCCCTGAACCACGTAAAGCTTTCCTAGACAGATGACACAACTCCCAACTTGTATCAGAGGTACTCAAAAGTGCTTGCCGGTAATGGTTTGGTGAAAATGTTTGCTACTTGTTTGCCAGTAGGAACATAATCCATCCTTACCTCATGTCCTTCAACCTTCTCTCTAAGAAAGTGATACTTGATAGCAATGTGCTTTATTCTGGAATGCATGACTAGATTCTTTGCTATGTTGATTGCACTTGAATTGTCACACCTGATGAGAAAAAGATCAATGATGTCCACCTGTAAGTCTTTGAGATTCTTCTTCATCCAAAGCACCTGAGACTACCATGTAGCAGCAACAATGTATTTAGCTTTAGTAGTAGATAGAGAGACTGAGTCCTGCTTCTTGCTATGCCATGAGACTAACCGGTCACCTAGAAAGAATGCACCACCACTTGTGCTCTTTTGATCATCAATGCAGCTTGCCCAATCAGCATTAGTGTATGTTTCCAAGATAAAATCCCCTTGTTTAGGATACCACAAACCACAGCTGAGTGTCCCTTCTAGGTACCTAAAATTTTTGCTAACAACATTCATATGTGACTGCTTTGGTGCAACTTGGAATCTGGCCACCATGCATACTACCTGAACTATATCTAGTCTTGAAGCAGTTAGATACAGTAGACTACCTATCATAGATCTGTACAGAGTCTAATCCACCACTAGTGATTCATCATTCTTGCACAATTTGTTGTCAGTTACCATGGGAGTACTTACCAGTTTACAATCTTCCAGTTGGAATTTTTTCAACATCTCCTTTGCCTACTTGATTTGTGAGATAAAGATTCCTTTATCTTGTTGTAGTATCTGCAAACCAAGGAAGTAAGTCAATTCACCAAGCATTGACATCTCAAATTCTGATTGCATCTGATCAGCAAATTCCTCACAGAGGGTGTCCTTGTTGCCTCCAAAGATAATGTCATCTACATACACAACCACAATGATCATGTGGTTCCCATCTTTCTTTATGTACAAATTTCTATTAGCACTTCCCTTTTTGAATCCATGCTCCTTTAGGTACTGGTCTAATCTTGAATACCATGCTCTAGGAGCTTGCTTTAGACCATACAAGGCCTTCTTCAATCGACACACAAATGTATCATCATCATGTAGCAAAAACCCTTCTGGTTTCTCCATGTACACTACTTCTTCCAAATTTCCATTTAGAAAGGCATATTTTACATCCACTTGGTATACTTTATAGCCCTTGTAGGAAGAGTAGGCTAGAAACATTTTAATTGCTTCTAATCTAGCTATTGGTGCAAATGTTTCTTCAAAATCAATCCCCTCTACTTGAGAGTATCCTTTGCACACTAGTCTAGCTTTATGCCTAACAATCTTACCTTCTTCATTCATCTTGTTCCGGTAGACCCATTTAGTCCCACTGATGTTCTTATCTTGTGGTCTACGGACTAATTCCCAAGTCTTGTTCTTCTTAATCTATTGTAGTTCTTTTTCCATGGCATCCATCCATTCTTATCTTTTGCTAGCCTCATTGAATGTTTTAGATTCCACTTCAGTCATGAGGTATAGGTTGACTTGTTCATCATTCTGGGCAAGTCTTCTTCTAGTCTACACACCATCACTCTTATTTCCTAGAATTTTCTCTTCCGGGTGATTCAGTTGTACATACCAGTTGGGGGCCTTCTTGGATGCTACCTCTAGTTCAGTATCTGACTGAACTTCATCACCGGACTTATCATACTAGTTAATCTGTGGTTGAGATCCTTTGTGCATATCTTCATCAACTTTTACATGCACACTCTCAACGATTCTTCTTAGTTTTTTATTGTATCATTTGTAGGCCTTGTTGTTAAATGAGTAACCAAGGAAGATTCCTTCATCAATCCTCGAGTCAAAAATTCCTAGACCATCCATATCTTTCTTGATAAAGCAATTTCTTCCAAATACTTTGAAGTATTTGACTGATGGCTTCTGGTCATACCACAACTCATAAGGTGTCATTTTGTTGTTTGTTCTTAATTGAACCCAGTTTAAGGTATATGTAGATGTATGAACAACTTCTTTCCAATATGTGTTCGGCAGAATGGCCTTATTTAACATGGTTTTGGCCATCTCCTTGACTGTCCTGTTCTTCCTTTCTACCACACCATTTTGTTGCGGTGTCCTAGGAGTAGAGTATTTCCTTCTAATTCCATGTTTTTCACAATAACCTTCAAATTTATTTGATGTAAACTCTCCACCCCTGTCTGATCTTAGGCACTTGAACCTATACCCACTTTCTTTTTCAAACATCTTTCGAAAGATCTTGAATCTTTCAAATGCTTGTGATTTATCTTGCAGAAAGGTGACGCATGTCATTCTTGAGTAGTCATCAATGAAGAGCATAAAATATCTTTCACCTGCAAGTTCTCTCATCCTAGTTGGACCACACAAATCTGTATGCACAATTTCAAGTGGTCTTGAGGTGTTGTGCTCTTTTGTCCTAAAGCTCACTTTAGTTTTCTTACCTTTTACACATTCATCACAAAATATTTTTACCGGTTTGATGATAGGTGGAATATTCCTCACACACCCCTTTTTTCTTACAGCAACTAGGTTATAAAAATTTATGTGTCCTAATCTTCGGTGCCATAGCCAACTTTCATCTACTTGTCCTAACATATATTGGGACTCATAGCATTCCTTCAGATTATAAACATTTACATCTGTTCTCTTTCCTTTTGCTACAACTTTACTGATACTGTCTTTCTTTATCTGGCAACTGGTTGAGTCAAAGATTAATTTGTAACCTTTGTCACACATTTGACTCACGCTCGGTAGGTTATACTTTAGGCCTTCCACATAATATACATCATGTGCCTTCAGTTTTTCATCAATGCTTAGAGTTCCTTTTCCCTTTATTTTGATGGAATAATTGTCTCCAAACCTTACTGAACCACAATTCTAGTCTTCAAGTTTAATGAATTTCTTTTTATCACCAGTCATGTGGTTTGAATAACCACTATCTACCACCCATGGATTTTTCCTTTCAGCATGTAAGGCAATTTGTACTATGAGACTTGATTCTGCCTTTTACTTTTCTTTCTCAACCCAAACTGGTTTGGTCTCCTTCTTCTTGTCAACTGCTATATTGAGCTCAGGTTCAGTTACCAGCTCTTGATCCAGATTTGTCTTCTTCTAATTGATCTTCCAATTTTTACAAAACTTTTCTATGTGTCCAAACCCTTGACAGTTATAGCATTTTATATTTTCATTTAAGGGAACATCCTTAAAATTATTGTAGGGTAATGGTTTATTCTTTCTACAATCAAAACTCTTATGACCATATTCATTGCACTGATAACAGATAACATTCATATCCCAGAGTGCATTAAATGAATTTCTACTTTCATAACTCTGGGAGGGTTGATTGATTAGTCTACAGTCAGCTATTCTATGCCCAAATTTGTTACACCGGTAACAATAACCATGAAAGTTTGGAACATACCGGTTAGGTTGTCTTTGTCCTAAATGGAGCTCCCTCATTAGGGGTCTTCCCTTCATGTTGTTGAATCTGGTGAATCCTTCATGGTCAATTCTTGCATTTCTCCTTGGATCTGCATGTTGGTACAAGAAGAGTGACCTCTGATTCATTGTTGTTTATCGATTTGAGTGGCAGTTTCCAATAGCATCCGCATATATCTTTTTATCGGTATCCTTGCCTACAATGAATGTCTTCTTTTCTTCACCTTTAATTGAAGAGGTGAACATTATTTATTTGTTGGATTTATCTTTGTGGGTTGAACTTTTACCTTCTTCAAAGCCTAAGCCACCGGTGTCTTTGGATTGCTTTTGTTTGCTCAACATCTTATCTAAGGCCTCGGTGTTGCCTTCATACTTGCTCCTTATTTTTATTTCTTTGTTACTTTCTTCAAGCTCCTTTCTGAGCTTTACTATTTTTGCTTCCAACTCTTGATACTCCTTTTCCTTCTTTGTCAAATCAGAGGTTGTAGCTTCACATATCCTTTTAGTTTCTTCCAGCTGCAATTTCAAGTCAGATATAACTTAACTGGACTCATCCAAGGATTGCTTCAGGAGATCTTGTTCATCTACAACAACAAGCTTAACCCTCTTGAGTTCTCTTCTTGTTTTACTCAATTCTTCAAGAGCACTGATAAGCTCAACCTCCAAGTCCACTCCAGCTTCAATATCCTCCTCTTCCTCATTTTCATCAGCTGGTTCTTCAAGTACCATGAAGAGATTGACTTTTCTGTAATTATCATGGTAATCATCTTCAGATGCATTTTCTTCATCTATTGTGTCATCCTCAATAGTACATAGGTTGTTCTGATTTTGGTAGCTTCTCCTTCCTTGCTGGTAGGTGTTTCTTTCTCTATCTTTACCAGCAGATTTGTTGAACTCTCTTGACTCATCTCCACCAGTTTCTTTATGGGGGCATTTTGCAGCAAAGTGTCCAACCTTACCATAGTTGAAACATTTAAGTGGTAGCTTTCCTTTATACCGGTCGGATCCTCTCTTGAGATTCCTGACAAAGTTTTCTACTTTAGCATCAGATTCTTCACTGGATTCTTTATGAGAAGCTGCTTCTTTGCCCTTTTTGGTGATGTTGAATGATGCTTCTTTTCTTAAGGAAGTATCACCGACTGTTCTCATCTCACAAGCTGTTAGTGAGCCAAATAAGTCATCCATTCTAAAATTCTTCAGATCCTTAGCTTCTTCTATGATAGACACCTTAGTATCATACGTGGGTGTGAGAGATCTAAGAACCTTCTTCACAAGAGTCTCATCTACAATCTCTTCATTGAGTCCTCTGATGGTATTCACAGTTTCATCAAGTCTGTGAAGATAATCTGCAACCTTTTCATCATCTTTCATCTTGATACTTTCAAGTTGGCCCCTTAGTGCTTGCATCTTGGCCTCTTTGAATTTTGCATCTCCTTCAAACAACCTCTACAGTTTATTCCAAGTCTCCTTGGCTGATACACAGTGCATGACTTTTACAAACTCATTATCAGAAAACCTGCTCAAGATAGCATGTTTGTCCTTAGCATGTTCTCATACTCTTTTTTGGCATCCAGATCAGTGGGAGGAACACTAGGGACAGCATATCCATTCTTGACAGACATCCACACATCAAAACCCAGGGAGGAAATATAGGTCTCCATTCTTCTGCTTCGGGAAGGCATAGTTAGATCCATCAAACATGGGGGCTTTAGAGGAAGCAGACTCATTTATTTCCATTATGTTCAAAGTCCAGAATCTACCCAAGGGTTAAAGATATTCGCGAACCTATTCTTTGATACCAATTGTTGAACACAGAGTACCACTGAGAGGGGGGTGAATTAGTGGTTCCTAAATCTTTTTGACTTTCAAATCAACTTCAGAATACTAGTTAACCACTTAATCTCTAAGAAACCAAACCAGTAAAGCAAAAAGGAAAACTAAAGAGGTCAAACACACAAATGCAACTCACAACACCAGGTATACGAGGAAAACCCAATATGGGAGAAACCTCGGTGAGAAATGATGCTGGAAACTACTGCTCCAATCCAACCTCACAAGAAAAATACCAGGTTACAAAGATTTAGGGCACCAACCCAAGAAGAACCAACCCCTACACCAAGCTTCAACTTGGTGATGTATATTGAAATGCTAATTGAATAGAATTAAGGCTTCTTGTTGCAAATGAATTATGTAACTCTTTGATCAAATAACTCACTGTCGGTTGACAGTCTTTTCTCCTCCACTAAATCTCACACTACCGGTTGTGAGATTACTTTCTCTAATTATTGGCCTCTATTATCTTTCTCTCCCTTTCTCACACAATCTCTCAACACTCTATGTCACACTTGGATGCTTCCTGCTCTGCCAGATCTTACCAGCTGGGCTCAAATGCAAAACTATAGTTATGCTGGTAGAATCCTCTCACCAGTATGCTTGCTCACATACACTGCAACTATTTATGAGGGTAGCAAATTCTTCTCTTTTACTAACTCTCTCTCTTTTCTCATTCTCTTCTCAGCAACATAAAAAATATCTTCTGATTCGAGCTCTCCTCTTTTTATCCATGATTTCCTGCCAGAGAGAAATTCAAACTTTGGAGTAATTAGGGTTTCCTCTTCCCAACACAATCTTCATGAGATCCAATCTAGCCTGTCTTTGATTGATCACATTTTATTCAAAGATGCATCTGTACATAGTTTCCAATATCCAATCCATATTTTCTAAAAATAGCAATCTCAAATAAGATCTCCTACCTTGAAATCCGTCGACATGTAAAACACTTCAATTGTTTCCTTTTCGAGGTCTTCCTGAATCAGATTTTCTTTGCATTGATCCAAGCACCCACTAGTCCCTGATCTTCCTCTATCATTGATTCTTCCTCGAGTTGTAATGGTCAGATACAATCCCGTGATTTATGGTTGTTTCATTAATGGCGATTATATGTTTCAATGACACTGTCGATGGGGCTTCACCGACCACAGCATGTTTGCCACCTCTGCTGCATATAGCATCACAATGATCAAGACGTGGTCCACCAACACATAGTTGATCTAGCAAGCTTATACCAGTACATTCATTTGTCGGTAGAACTTTCTTCTTCTGTTAACCGATAGATCACACCATACCGGTAACACATCTTCACCTCTAGTGGTTTGTGATAACTTTCACATTTTGCCTCTTCATCGTAAACAAGCAACCAACCTTTAGATCGATTTGTACCTTACTGGTAGGGCTTCATTCTTTCTTCTCACACTTATGTGAATATCCATCATGCCGGTTGACATCAATGACAACTTAATGCCAAAAAGCCAACAACCACCACAATCAAATCTTCCCCCATGCTTGGATATTGTGGCTCCAAAGATGAAAAAGAAGACAATTTCTCTTGATGAATTTGACTTTGGATAGTTGGCTCCTACTAAATCAAAGATCTCCAAAAAGCCCAAGATTGTTTCTAGGATATTGGTTGATCTTGTTAGTAAAAAGAAATATGTTGAGGTCCTAGTACCTCCTTTAGATTAAAAAAAGGACCAAGTTCAACCTTCAGACTATATAGTACAAACTTTGGAATTAGGTAGAGAAACACATGAGAGTGTTGTACAAGACTCTCAATCTACATTGAATTCCCTCATACGTAGACTAGATGAAGAGAAGGTTGAAAAGATAGAGTGGAAACAAAAATGCGAATAGATGATTGGTGTACTTTTCAAAGTAACTCAATCATCATAGGAATTGGAACCCATAGTTTCTTTTGTAGATGGAGCAACTCTCAAGAAAGTAGAGGAGGTAGGCATCAAGGGCAGGGTGATAGAGGAATTGATTGATCACTTGAAATCAAAAGGATCACATCTCCTTAGTTATGTGGTCAAGCTCTTGCTAGATTTTAAAAATGTACAAGTTTAGGTACATGATGTACAGTCATTATTATCCCAAGAGATAGAAGAGCTTGAAAAAGATCTAGCACAGTGGGATAAAATGAGAGAATACATGGTAGACGTCCTTGTTAAGAACAATGTGGTACTGACGTGAGGTGAGTACACTCAAACTCGAGCAATGCTAGCACACAAGAATGAATTAACAAAGGTATTGGTCAAGGATTTCGATCAAGATAGAAAAGCATGTGTTGATGGAATTGTTGATATTTCATCAAGGATAGCCGAGTTGCCTTGCCAGTTATACAATAAGGATCAGAAGATTTTACCTACTGATACTATTGAAAAGGAATTCTTTTCTATGATAAGCCAATTAGTCGATGGTGAATTCTCTTTGTCATCATTCGACAAGTTCATTGAAATCCAAGTAAACTTGTATGATTTTGCATCCTTATTGAAGAAAGATAAAAGAGCATATGTGAAAGTCAGATATTCAATTCCCCATGTTCATGCCATCTCGAGTTCAACAATAGTGCTAGATAAATCCGAGATGCAAGCTATGCTGACTAGATTCGAAGAATTCCAAAAGACCAACTAGGGGGAGAATGAAGAATAAAGTGACCTCATTGACACTAAGTAGTTTTCTTTACTGCAAGTTTTCATGTAGTTGCACTTTTATTTTAT
This sequence comes from Cryptomeria japonica, assembly GCF_030272615.1. Lineage (NCBI taxonomy): Eukaryota > Viridiplantae > Streptophyta > Pinopsida > Cupressales > Cupressaceae > Cryptomeria > Cryptomeria japonica. Next base: position 824,747,992 of record NC_081407.1, read on the forward strand.
GCAAAAGTTGTAATCATTTAGGACTCTGTAGTTGAATTAGTCAATGGTGCCCACTTTTTTCTCCACTCCTTTCCTATAAAAGGAGGAACCTCATTTGTAAATATTTATCTTTTACAAGCTTAGCAAAATTCTGCCAAATTTTGGTCTCAAGTGAAACTTTGAGTTCCCTTGTTTTCTAAAATTTACTTATATGTGTTCTATATTTTCTTGATGGTATTTATATCTGTTATGTGAGTAAAGGAGATTTGTGGATGTGAATATAGACTTTGAGCTATATTACATATTTGAGAATTTTATTATAATGCAATGATTAAGTAGGAGACTTTGCACTATTGCTGATTACTTTCTGTAGTTAGAAGTTATATATATATATATATATATATATATATATATATATATATATATATATATATATATATATATATATATATATATATATATATATATATATATATATATATATATATATATATATATATATATATATATATATATATATATATATATATATATATATATATATATATATATATATATATATCTTGAAGACTTTGAGCTGCAAGGTACTTTAGTTGTTAGGTCAAAGATAGTATCTTTATCTACATAATACTTTATGCTTGTGCTGATTTGGAGAGAGAAAGTTTTGATTATTATATGTGATCATAGTTGTTCTTGTAAGAAGATTGTACTAAGTGAAAGGATACATGTTAATTTTGAAAAAAAAAAGAGATTTATACACCTTGAGCTGAACTCTAGAAACTTACTTTTCAAGTTGTTTGAAATATCAAGCTATATCAGGGAACCTCCCCTTGATGAGAGGAGAGACTTTGTCTCGACATAGCTGTGTGTGAAATACATATTTTGTCTTCAGTATGTTGGTGACAAAATATTCACCCAAAAATGCGCTCTGTCACTTTTCATCAAGCATTTCTAGCTCTTGTAACCTAATAGCTTTGTAGTCTTCTTCTGATATGATGCCTTGTAGGGAAACTCTGGGAGAAGGTAGCTCTACCTCAATACCTAAGAAAGATAGCTTTTTTCCCATAGACCAATGAGTATGGGGTGGCACCTATGGTTGTGCTCACACCTATTATGTATGCCCAGAGTGCAAGATTTAACTAAAGATGCTAGTCTCGTCTTGCTTCATTGACAATTTTCTTTAAAATTTTCAATATTATTTTTTAGTTGCCTCTTCTTGACCATTATTTTGGGGGTAATATGGGGTTGCAAACCGATGTTGGATCTAAAATTGGTCACATAGTTTGTGTACTTCCTGCCTTTTGAATGGACGCCCATTATCAGTTACTATACACATTGGGACTCCATATCAGTAGATAATATAATTAAGAATGAACTTTTCTATCTTCTTGCCAATGGTATAGGTTAGAGGGATTTCCTCAACCCATTTGGTAAAATATTCGGTAGCTGTTAAGATGAATTTATGTCCATTAGAAGAGATAGAATTTATCTTGCCTACAAGGTCTATCCCCCATTGTGAAAACAGCCAAGGTGATGTTATTGGTTGGAGATCTTGAGCAAGCGCATGGATTAGGTCTCCATGTATTTGGAATTATTTGCACTTTTGCACATATTTATAAGCATCTTTTTCCATGGTTGGCTAGTAATATCCTTGTTGAAATCAAGGATCACTGAGAGGGGGGATGAATCAGTGATCTATTGGCTAGCAAATTTTCTTATTTGACTTTAAACCACCAGAAGCATAAACATCAAATTGAAATGCAGGAACATAAAAAAGATAACCACAAAATCATAACACCAGAATTTTTACGTGGAAACCCAAATGGGAAAAAACACGGTGGGATTTGAACCCACAATATTTTTGCACTATGACCAGTAGCAAAACAATATTACAATATGGGGAACGCACATGCATTCAGGCACACTGCCTAGATCTCACTGCTCAAATACAATAAGGGCTACAACCCCAGAAGGCTCACTACTTTAAAAATCAATTAAAGTGATGTATTACAATAAATGAACTCCAAAATAGCATCTACAATGCCTGGATGAGTTTTGGTTAAGTGCCAAATATACTGACTATAATACCTCTCTTGTTATGCTCTGTTTTCTGTCTCAGTTAGCTACCAGATCAATAATGTGCACGTGGAACTGTACCAAAATATATTCTTGATCACCACCCACTTGTATACAATCATACCACGCCTCAAAAAGATCTCCCACATCGGTCTTATATATCTGCAATCACAAAATAGATCATTTATCAAGTCGACCTACTAATGTAACATGTATACATATGTCAGCTTGAATGGATCACCAAAGATAAATGTGGATCACCACAACAATGATAAAATGATGTTTCTATGTTGGCCCAATCATCCCATACATAATTTATAACATCACAATCACCAGAAAGATTTCAAACCAAAACTACTTTGTTCAACGTGGAATATTGGTTAACTAGCTACCGATTGACATACTCTTTTGAAAATCAAGATTCGTGATTACCGGATAGGAATCTCAAGAAGAGTTTCCATCAATGACAACCCTAAACCATTAATCAACCATCTAAAGCCACCGGATGAGTGTCAATTTCCAACAATCTCCCCCTTTGGCATTGATGGCAACACGTTAAAAATGGCTAAGTGTTGGAAAACTGTACACCGAATCAAAAGAATTTCTAAGGCTCCCCCTTAGACAAAGAATTCTAAAACCTGTAATTACACTCTTCTACTGTACATTTTTTAAAATTTACTCTCCCCCTTTGATAGAAATACCAAAGATGGGGTGTAGTCCAAAACTTATATACAGAGATACCTGTCGGAGACTTTACAAGTACTTGAAGATGTCAGCAAAAATGGTCTTCAAAAATCCTAGGTGAGTGTCCCACCCACTCTTCAAGTTATCCAAAACCGTAATTAATGCACTAAATATAGTTGCATGATAATCTACTTCCTTCAAATCAGATGAAACAGGTTGGGACATTGCCTTCATACAATCTACCTTATTGCTCAACATGGTGTCCAACCCAGGGGCAATCAAGTTCTAAAGTTCACCAACTCTCCTCAAAATTATGTCCTTATCCATATTAAGGGTTGAGATCTAATCATTGAGAGCTATCATCTACCATTTAACATTGTTGGTCAAAGCTACATTAGGATCAAAATATTGGGAAATACCAACTAGTTTACCCTGACAAACACTTATTTGCTTGTCTATATCTATAGTGAACTTGGGAAAATTAGACAAGACTTATATAATTTACCACCTTCTGTCAATGCATCTGAAATAATCTGCAAACCTTTATTCAGTCTTACACTATCATCTTCTATCATTTTTTGAAATGTCTACATTCTTACATCCTTGAATCTATCCAAAACTCGTTTAGTAGCAGATTTCTCTAAAGAATGAAAAATGGTATTTATACTATTAATTAAATGCATTAGTTTACCAGAGGGGCTAGCATTAGGATCTAACTATACACCCAGAGCCACCTTCTACAAAACATCAACCGACATCAAAATGAGATTTTTGTCCTTGAATTTAGATTTGACTAGATCCCGACTGGCCTAAGCTAGAATAGCTACTGCAAGCATCATCTTCCCTATAGGTGACATTTGTCCAAGATTTAAAGGACCATCTAGATTTATAAAGATTTGAGGTGGGGTCCTTGTGACTACAGGAGTGTCAATTGTTGAATCAACAACTCCTTTACCTTTTTCTACCTCGGCATCCTTTACCTCTGCTTTCTCAAGTTCCTTTTCAGCTCCACCCCCCTTATCTTGTGCACCAGTATTGCCACTTAGTGCAGTATCATCCTTTTGAATCTCAGGGACTACAGAACTGTCTACCACTAGAGGATTATCACTGATCTTAGCATCAAGAGTTGTGTTGTCTTGATCTTCTAGATGTCCCCCAGTCTGAGTTTCATCATTTTGATCACCGGAAACACTTTCTTTTACTTGCGGATGAGAAGACTTAAATGCATCTCTATACAAGGGATCATTCTTTATGATTCTTCTCAAGATGTCTTAATTCTCATTTCTTGCCTCTTCCATCTTGCCAATCATTAAACTGTTCACCCTGTTTTTTCTTCTGAATTCTTTCTTGTTAGCTTCCTCAATTAGCCTTTTATCCTCATCATGGGATACATAGGTGCAAACATTTATCAATTCTCTTTCCTTCATTTCCTTATCAATTTTACTAGTTGTTAGCCTCCTTGCATCAATAATGTTGTATAGATCCTTAAAGATTCTTCGCTCCAACTTAATCAAAGTTTTACTAAAATTATGCAAGTATAAAACAATAGCTTCTTCAACCTTTGTCTAATTTTCCAAATCTAGATTTCCATAATAAGCTCCTAGATTCTTCAAATTTCCATCACCAATTATTTCATCAATTAGTTGGTCTGTTGACAATGAAGGAACAATTATATATGTACCTTGCAAATCATCGAATTCAAGGTCTTTATCAAGTTGAGTTTTAACTTGTCTTCCTCTCTTGGGCTTTCCAGTAGGGGCAAGTTTAGATTTAGCTTTCTTTCTTTGTTGGGCTCCACCAGATTGCAACTTCCTCACCACTCTTACAAATTCACCTTTCTTCTTAGTTTTGCATGTTTCTTCCTCTGATTCAGTCTCAGAGGCCACCAGAGATATAACAAAATAAGTTCACTTAGGTTTCTCCTTTTGCTTCAAAACTCCCTTTCCGGATGGGCTATGTCATGTAGATGGTGCTACCAAAACAGGGGCATGCTTTGTCTCTTTTGGTTTATCTTTAGAGGGAATTGGGTTGGCCTTAGGCTTCTTGGTTTCCCCTTTGGCCTCCATTTGTGCATGATTCTCTCTATCCTACTTCACCTCCTCATGGGTGAATCCCATCTGAATAGCTACTTCCTCAACCATCTTGGAAACTTTCCTCTTCCTATCAAGTGTAGTGAACTATTTGAGCAACTCTAGGTCTTTCTCCTTAAAAGTGCCAAAACTTTCTACCGACTGACTCAACATGTGTTGAGCATAGTAATCTAGGGTAGTGTCATCTACTTCATAACCCATAGGAAGAATCAACACAGTCCTTGGCTCAACTACTTTCATTAAGCATTGGTCCTTATCAACCATGAAGTAGATTGTTTTCTCATACTTCTCCACTATTTCCTTTGGAATTCTTTATTTCCTCTTCATTGTGGCCTAAAATGTTTTGAAATATCCCCATAGAGTGGATATCCTCATTGTGGCATCACCAATTCCCATAATCCCTTATTGGATTTCCATTGCAAATGGCTTATCATAGGCACATTGGACTTTTCCTTGAACACCAAGGATTTCATTCATGAAATATAGTCCCAAACTTAAAGGTGTGCTTCTTGTCTAGTTTGATTTTCTTCACATTTCTTAACAACCCATTTAGGAGAACCATATACAAATCATACCTCGTGTCTTCCTTCAACATCAGATAGGCAGAGTATATAGCAGTACTAGAGACAAAGTTGTGTTTGCTAGACTGATAAACTTTATATCCAACCACCATTGATGCAAACTTGACATCATGCTCTAGAATGTCATTCATGGTCATTGGTCTACTATCAAACTGAGAACCTATGGTTGCAATCACAATGTTGATTGATATTTTCCTCAGGCTAGGAACTTCACCGGATGCGCTCAGATAAGTCATGGCCTAGATTGCTTGTTGAGTAATCTTGTGAGGCTTGTCCAACCATATAAATTCATCATGGATTCTATTAAGTATTAACCAAATCAATTCTTTCTCATCAAATGTCAGAAAATGCACAAACAGAGCAAAAACCTTGGCCTGCAAGTGTTGATATTCTAGCTTGAGGTTTCCCAAGCTATCTACCAGATGTTTTTTATATAGGTTCAACATGTATGCACTCTCAAGTTCATCAAGATTACAGTGAATATATGACCATACATCATCATTGTGAAGAATGTCATAGGGTACAAAGGAAAAAGCTCCTTTGAGATCATTCTCGATAGATTTTAAAGGATGTTTCTTAAAAATGGGTCAAGCTCTATCCTTAATCTCCACAACCAACGAGGTAGCAATTCTAGAAGTTGAAGTCATTTAAAAATTAGGGTTTACGGAAACTGATAGCCTGAAACAGATAAATACATTAATTTGCAACTAGGCGGTGGAATTATCTTTAGGGATGTTGTAATCACTGTTTAGATTGCCAAATCATTTTTCTCTTCTATTCTGCACTATTCTCTAGATTATATTGTGACAAATGAAGATTTGAAATGCCCTTTTAACCTTTGAAAACCTAATTCTTCATTGTAATAAATGTTGCGACTAGTTACCTTAATCTTCTTGGAATAGCTTACCGGAGCATCAAATCTTCACTAAAACTTCCGGACAACATCTGCATATATGATTTAAGCCTTATGCTACCTTCCAAAATCAATTGTAGATCACTGAAGAGGGGGTTCTTAGAATTTGCATGAAAAGTTCCCCCTAAGGCATAAAGCCCTAGTTACAAGATAAAGATCCTGCACCGGATTCAGGTACGGATCCATTGTCTGCTTTGGATTCGTCTTTTCTTACCCACATCTTCTCATGATTGTCTTTTATCTCCTCTACCTTTTCCTTGTTGTTAGTGGGCTAGGGTCCCTCGCGAGGATTCACGACATTGTTTAACAACCTCCTATGGATTTTATAAGTCTAGTGGTTGTATCGAGCATTAACAGGTCAATATTTTGGTACAACGGCAACCCTAACTTGTAATAAGTGGTATCAGAGCTTGGTCATAGGTTTGAATCATGTAGGCTGTGGTGAGTGATACTGGGAGGGGATTGTTGGTAGCGGGCTAGCATCCCTTGCAGGGATTCGCACCATGGTTTAACAACCTCCTATGGATTTTATAAGTCTACTGGTTGTATCGGGCATTGATAGGTTGATCTTTTGGTGCAATGACAACCCTATCTTGTAACACAAACCACACATACATATATATACAAACATGGTAAACACACTGGTGAAGGATAATCGTGACTTTCTGTATCTCGCCAAAATGAGTGGCTGAAAATCATCTCCTCACACCCCATACACTTCCACAAAACATGATGACATATACATAAAGCAACTCACACTTGAAGCAAATGTGTTAGTCCATCATTAGTAACACATAAATAAACTTAAAATTTCATCATTTATAAAATACAATGTAGAAGAAGAGTTTACAACTACTCATCAGTAAGAAATAATGCATAATCAAATTCATCAATCACACTCCAAAGCATAATACCAAAATAAAGCATCATAATCACAATAAATCAACCATCCAAATAAGCCACTGAAAAGTCAACCTTGGTCAATGAGGTCAAAAAGGGATTGAATAGGGTAGGGGTACTACAATATTCTTGCGCCTCACATCACAAAAAATTTCAATAGCATCGTTCAACAAGGGTTCTCTTCTGATTGGACAACCAGCTTAGCAATACCTCTTTTCAATAATGATGAAGTCAATAATCCCTCCAATTATAGAACCATTATGATAAATCTTTTGTTTGCAAAGTTATTTGGCAACATGATAGAAAACAGAATCAGCAAGTGGGCAGAAAAAAGTGATAAACGAGCTAAAGGGCAAGTAGGTTTTAGACCTAAGCATTCCACGATTGATCATGGTATTACTCTAAGGAACATCAATTAAAAATTTTGGGAGCAAAATGAGGAAGTGTTTTGTTGCTTTGTGGATTTCAAAAAAGCTTTTGACAAGGTCCCTATGGATAAGCTCTGGCAAAGAGTGGAGGAAATAGGGGCTCCTATGTACATCTAAGGGCGGTTGTTCATAGGCTGTATGAGGAGGTTAAAGTCAAAATTTGTGCTTCAACTGGCATCTCCGAAATATTTTAGGAGTGATAAAGGGGTCAAGCAAGGGTGCCCTTTGTCCCCTACACTCTTTGGTATATACAATGAAAAATTTGAAGAATGGTTAAACCTTCAAGATGGGGATGGTGTTTAGTTGGGTGAGTTTGTGATAAGGTTCCTTTTGTATGCAGATGACATTATTTTGATTGCTAGGTCTGCTTTTGGCTTACAAGAGCACTTACACTCTCTTGAGAAGTTTTGTAGAATAGTTGGTATGCAGGTAAACATTAGCAAGACAAAAGCGATGGTTTTATCCAAAAAAAGAAAGAATAACCAACATAACTTCTCCTTTGAAGATAATGTTTTGGAAAAAGTGGCAGACTACAAGTACCTTGGAATTGATTTCAATAAAAATCTAAGTTGGGAAAGTTGCAGAAAGAAGAGAATGATGGGAGGTTGGAAATAATTTTATGCTTTTCAAAATAGGAGCAAAGAGGCAGCTCGTTATGGGATTGGAAGACTACTCAAACTCTCTTTGGGCTTTTAGTGCTTTTGGTTGCACTTTAAGACTACAAAGTGTGGACCTGCGGCACCTTTGATTTACAATAGAAATAAATTGAGCAGATCCAAAAGCAGTTGATTACAAACAAGTTCAAACTCAAAAGATTAGTCTCGTATGATATCATGTTGAGTGAAGTGGGGCTTGCGTCGATGGAGGCAATTGCTTTGGCGAGGCTCATTTTTATTTTAAAAAAAAGTAGCAAATGGATGAGGGTAGATGGCCTAAGGTCATCTTCAACGACACGTTATGCAAAAGAAAGAAAACTTGGATGTGACAAAATATAAAATGGCTGGGAAAATGGGATATATACTTGGACATGTGCCCCATGAATAGAAATGAGATAAAAGCATATGTTATAGATAAGTTCCACAAGCACACTTAGGGTAAGGAGCTAAGGAGAAAGAAAAAGTATTATATTGAAGAGTTTAACCCCTCATGTAACCATCAATAAAAAGGGTACATAGGAGCCAGTTTATCATGGAAAACCAAAATCCTCATTGCTCAGTTAAGAACTAACTCCCATAAGATCTGATGCAAAACTGGGTGTTGGAAAATACCAAAAGAAAATTGGGAGGAAAGAGTGTGCATTTTCTGCACTTTAGGTAAGGTTGAAATAGAAAAACATGTCATTATAGAATGTGACGCTTTCAAGGACAGCAGGGATAGTTATGAAACCACTCTTGTAGACTGCTCTTGGGATAATTTATTCAATGAGGGGTGTGTGGAGAGGCTAGGAGCTCTCATTGTCACATTGCACAAGAAAAGAGGTGTAATGCAGAAGCTGATTTTTGAAGGGGTCTGTCCCATAGGCTATAATTAGCCTCATGAATGGTAAAATTTCTTCTTCTTCTTCTTTTTCTTCTTCTACAATGTTAACATACATTTAAATTTTATGTTCAATATCCTATCGACTATCCCTTGAACCTCCTATAGATACAAGTGCTAGTTTTTAGTTAATTAGTCCATAGACTATTATATGTCCAGAAAACTCCCACCGGATTTGTCTCATGTCTGATGCTCAATTTTTTTCATTTGATTATGGGTTTCCAATACTATTTTTATTTGTTTCTTTTCACCTGGGTAAGTGCACAAAGTTGTGGTACCAAAAAGGTGCCACATTTTAACTTTTCATAAAAACGCATCATTGGCATGAAAAGGTCATCCAAACCTTCAGTTTGGATGCCCAAGAAAAAAGGATTGGTATTTTCCCAAGCAAAACATTTGGAGAGTGCAAAATATGGTGATCGCCAAATTTAATTTTTTGAATTTTCACATTTGGCTCTCGCCAAATGTGAAAAGCCATTTTTGTCATTTGGCGCATGCCAAATGTGAAAAGTCATTTTTTGCTTTTGAAGGTATTGTGAGTGTGCAAATTTCCCATTTTGAGCACAATTTATACCCATCCCGGAAGGAGAATATATACATGAAATATAACATTTAAGTATAAGAAAGAAGATTCTTATACTTTAAGTTATATTTCATGCACTTATTGGCAGGAGGTTTGAGAGTGGTTTCAACACTATAGGAGTTATAATGAAGATTATAGTTTTTTAGAGGATCATATAAAATTTCAAACAGCCAAATTTCAGTAATCAGCATATCAAATTTTAGTAATCAGCATGCTCCTATTAGCATTCTTTGGCTATGTAGATCTGAATCTCTTTATCTTCCCCAAACTCTAGACCTATCTATCTCCCTCTCTATCTCTCTCACTTCCCTCTCCCCTCTTTAGGTATATCCCATGCTCTCTATCTTTTGTTCCTTCCTTAACTCCATATCTATCCTTGACTCCCTCCCTCTCTCTTCTTCTTTCTCATTCTCTTATTATTTCTCTGCCCTCCCTCTCCATTCTCTTGGTCACTACCTATCCCTTCTATCCTCTCTCTCACCATATCTAGGGCTTTCCCTCCCTTCCTATTCACCTCATTACCTCTCCCTCCCTATATTATTATCCACCTCTCACCCTCCCTCTAGGTTTCTCACATATCTAATTGTCCACCCTCTAGTTCTCTTCCTCCATCTCCATCTTTATCTCCCTCTCAATTACTCCTATCCATTTATGAACTCTCTCCCTCTATTCTCTCTCTCTAAACCTATCTACTTTATCATTCCTTAGTTATTTGAATTCCTCCATGTCTACCTCTCCATCTATCCTCTCTTACTCATCTCTTTACTCTTCTATCTATTCCTCTCTCCATTGTCTAGGTCATCACCTCTCCCTCCTACCATCTCTCCCTCTCAAATTTATAGGTTTCTCCCCCATTCCCTCTCCACATATATACCTATCCATCAATATCTCATTAGGAACCCATCTCTATGACTCCCCCCTCTCTCTCATCTAGGTATTTAACCTCTCTCTCACACTCTACATATCTCATCTCTCTATTTATCCCCTCTCTAGTTCTCTCCCTTCCTCTCCATCTATCACCCCTTATCCATCTCCCTTTATAAAATTTCTCCTTCGTTTATCTCTCCTATAACCTCTTTATCTTCCATAAACTCTAGAACTATTACTCTCCCTTTCTCTCTATTTCTTCTCTCCCTCCCCCCTCTCTATGCCTCTCTTATACTCTCTCCCTCTCTCTCTCTCACCTTCACTCCTTATCTCCATATCTATCCTTCCCTCCCTCCATCTCTATTCTCCTCCTATTGTTTCTCTCCACTCTCTCTTTGTTCTATTGATCACTATCTATCCCTCCCAACATCTCTCTCCATACCTATTTTTCTCTCTTATTTTCTTCTCTCTCTCTCACCTATCTACCCCATCCCTCTTTAGGTCTCTCAATCACCCCCTACCCAACTTTCCCTCTCTTCTTATCTCTCTCTTTCTCTTTATTCTTCCAACTCTCCTCTTCTCTCTCCCTCCCCTCTCTAGGTCATCACCTCTTCCTCCTTAATATAGTATTTAGATAATGGGTTGTAGGATATAAGATTTATGGTATAAGAAACAAGATTGATGGTACATAGGGTTGAGGGTAGTGGTCATAATTATTCCTCCCTCTATCTCTCCATCTTCCTCTCTCTCTTCTCTCTCACCTCTCTGTCCTCTCCCTAAGTCTCTCCCTCCCTTTATGTCTCCCCCTTCCTTACCCTCATATATATCTTCCTCCCCAACTCTTGCATATATCTTCCTTACTATATTATTCTCTCTCTCCATTCTCAAGGTCACCATCTCTCTCTCTATTCTTAAGGGGTCATATGGTGTCCTATGACCCCATAGGACACCATATGGTGTCATTAAAGGTCATATGGTGTCCTAAGCGGTCATTAGGTGCCTTATCATCCTTAGGACACCATATGACCCCTTAGGTGTTGTTAGGGGTCCTATTGTGTCCTAAGGGGTTATATGGTGTCCTATGAACCCTTAGGACACCATATGACCCCTTAGGTGTTGTTAGGGGTCATATTGTGTCCTAAGGGATCATTGGGTGTCCTATGACCCCTTAGGACACCATATGGTGTCGTTATGGTCATATGGTGTCCTAAGGAGTCATATGGTGTCAAATGAAGAACACCATATGGTGTCAATATGGGTCATATGGTGTGATAAGGGGTCATATGGTGTTGTATGACCCTTTAGGACACCATATGGTGTTGTTATGGGCTATATGGTGTTTTATGGGTCATATGGTGTCCTTTGACCCCCTGTCTTATGACCCCTTAGGATGCCATATCACCTCTTTGGATACAATATGGTATTGTTATGGGTCGTATGGTGTCCTGAGGGGTCATATAGTGTCCGATAACCCCTTAGGGCACCATATGATCCCTTAGGATATAATATGGTGTTGTTATGGGTCGTATGGTGTCTTAAGGGCTCATATGGTGTAGGACACCATATGAGCCCTCATATGGTGTTGTTATGGGTTGTATGGTATCCTAAAGGGCCATATGGTGTCCTATGACCCCTTAGGACACCATGTGGTGTCATTATGGGTCTTATGGTATGCTAAGGGGTCATATGGTGTTATATGACCTATTAGGACACCATATGACCCCTTAGGACACCATATAATGTCATTATAGCTCGTATAGTGTGTTAAGGGGTCATATGGTGTTATATAACCCCCTAAGGAGTTGTTAGGGGTAATATTGTGTCCTAAGGGGTCATATGGTGTCCTATGATCCCATAGGACACCATATGACCCCTTAGGTGTCATTAGGGGTCATACATTATACTAATAGGTCATATGGTATCCTATGACCCCTTAGGACACCATATGGTGTCTTTATGGGTTGTATGGTGTCCTAAGGGGTCATATGGTGTCTTATGATCCCTTAAGACACCATGTGACCCCTTAGGACACTATATGGTGTCATTATGGGCTGTATGGTGTCCTAAGGGATCATATGGTGTCCTATGATCCCTTAGGATACCATGTGATGCCTTAGGACACCATATAGTATCATTATGGGTCATATGGTGTCTTAAGGGTCATATAGTGTCCTATGACCCCTTAGGACACCATATAACCCCTTACATATCGTTAGGGTTTATATTATGTGCTAAGGGGTCATATGGTGTCCTATGACCCCTTAGATGTCATTAGGGGTCATATTGTGTTCTAAAAGGTCATATGATGTCCTATGACCCCTTAGGACACCATACAACCCATAACGACACCATATTATGTTCTAAGGGGTCATATGGTGCCCTGAGGGGTCATGGGACACCGGATGACCCTTGAGGACACCATATGACCCATATTGATACCATATAATGTGGAAAGGGGTCATATGGTGTTCTAAGGAGTCAAAGGACACCATATGACCCTTTAGAACCCCTAACAACATCTAGGGGGTTCTTTTGACACCATATGACCCCTTAGGACACAATATGAACCCTAACGATTCATAAGGGGTTATATGGTGTCCTAAGGGGTCATATGACACTATATGACCCCTTAGGACACCATATGAACCATAACAACACTATATGGTATAGTAAGGGGTCACATGGTGTCCTAAGGGATCATAGGACACCATATGACCCCTTAGGACACCATACAACCCATAACGACACCATATGGTGTCCTAAGGTGTCATAGCATACCATATGACCCATTAGTACACAATATGACCCCTTAATGATACCTAAGGGGTCATATGGTGTCCTATGGGATTATAGGACACCATATGACCCCTTGGGACACCATATGATGCATAACAACACCATATTGTGTCCTAAGGGGTCATAGGACACAATATGACCCCTAACAACACCTTAGGGGGTTATATGATACCATATGACCCCTTAGCACACTATACGACCTATAACAACAACATATGGTGTCTCAATGGATTGTATAAAACCATATGACCCCTTAGCACACCATGAGACCCATAATGACACCATATGGTGTCCTAAGGGGTCATAGGACACCATATGACCCTTTAGGACACCATATGACCCATAACAACACTATATGAGGGCTCATATGGTGTCCTACACCATATGACCCCTTAAAACACCATACAACCCATAACGACACTATATTATATCCTAAGGGGTCATATGGTTCCCTAATGGGTCATCTGACACCATATGACCCCTCGGGACACCATACGACCCATAAAAACACCATATTGTATCCTAAGGGGTCATATGGTGTCCTAAGGGGTCATAGGACACAATATGACCTCTAACAACCCCTTAGGGGTCATAGGACACCATATGGCCCCTTAAAACACCATATAGCCCATAACAACACCATATGGTGTCCTAAAGGGTCATACAACACCATATGACTATTATGATAACCGGTGAACAACTGAGAGGTGGGGGTGAATCAATTGTTAACAATTTTAACACTTAATCCACAATACAACCTTAAATTGGAGCACATAAACATTCAAATATCGGTAAAGCAAAAATAGATACCGGTAAATAATGTAACTCAACAATTAAATAGATAATCAATACAAAGCAACCATACCACATAACACCATGATTTGTACGGGGAAAACTCAAAAAGGGAAAAACCACGATGGGAAGCCTACCCATAGTTAGATGATACTTCTGTAGAAAGTATGTGATACAATGAGGGGCATGCACATGCAGGAAGGCACACTTCCTAGAGCATACTTCTCATTACAAAAGAGTCTCACTCACGACAGAGGTTAAAACCACCTCAAGATAAATGGACAACAATCCAATAAAGTGAACTGTCAGAGATAACATCTACCATGCCAGATTACAGTCATGGTTTAGCTCAATACCAAAGGCCTTTGACCTCTCCCTTAATCCCAATTCGATCACCTATGATCAACCTGATCCTTCACATATGATATTATAATTGATGACCATGATACACCTTTTTATTTCCACACCAGACTCTACAATGAGATCTTACATTCATTTATACTAACCCTAAGACCTAAACCAATTAGGTCGGCCACCTAAAATATATTACAATAAGATCATTACATTATTCCATATTACAATGACATGCCATGTCAGCTTAAGACAAAAACAACAATAACAAATACATAAATCCTCCTGAAACATCCCGGTAATGTGTAGAGTACAACTTATCATGATACCGGTCCATTACCTAGATAGGCATCAGGCCTATTTTTGGTCCACCACGCCAAAGCAATGTCATCAAGCAGTTGAAGCATGATCAAAGAACATCTTCAGCATCCTAAAATCCATCTAGAAGCCACACCAACACCACTTATGCATCCTGTCATGATTCCTCAGTGAAAGCTCTACTGGTAAAGCCTTAAACCAAAGTCAGTAAGGGTTTACAAGCTCGTATGATAGTATCCAATACCAAGCCAATACCAAATGACCAAAACATGCTCCAGAAGAACGTATCACATGTAACTAATCACATTCCATAGATCCAAACATTTCGGAAGTGTCCAACAGATATTCTCTTCTATCGGTAATACTAGATCTTCTACTGGTAACCAAAACCTATCTGTCAGTAACCATCCATAATAGCTAGTGTTGACATCAATGACAAAACATCAGTGCAACACATAATCAATTCATCCATAATGCCAACAATCTCCCCCTTTGGCATTGATGGCAACACTAGATGTAAAAAACATCTAAGTACCAAAAAAAATGCCAAACAAGTCTCCTCATGTGGAAGACAACCAACAATCTGTGTGAATAGTATCTCTGTAAAGTTCTGAATAAATCTCTCCCCCTTTCACATCAATTCCAGAAATCTAACAAAAATATCAAAGCAATAATGTAAACCTCAAAGCTGACTACTCCCCCTGAGTAATATCACCACTCATCAGTGCCAGAATAAATAATATTTTTGATAATGCATGTCAGACTAATGACAAAACTGCATCAATCAAGTCTCTGCCAGAGGGGCAGAAACCCCTAACCTGTCTCCCAAATACTCAAATGATTCCTTAGACTGTGGTTTAGTGAATATGTCTGCAATATATTCTTTAGTGTTCACATAAACCAATTTGACTTCCTTTTCTTCTACCTTGTCCTTCAAAAAGTTGTACTTTATTGATATATGCTTAGTCTTAGAGTGAAATACCGTATTTTTAGACATGTCAATAGCTGCAGAGTTATCACTGTAGATAACTACCGGTTCACTACAATTTACCCTGATATCCTTCAACATTTACTTCATCCACAAGACTTGAGTGCAATTAGTTGTTGTTGTAACATACTCAGCTTTTGCAGTAGATAAAGAAATGCATGACTGTTTTTTGTTGATCCATGAAACCAGTTTCTTTCTAAGAAAGAAAGTTCCACCAGAAGTGCTCTTCCTATCATCAGTATCTCTTGCCCAATCTAAGTCAATATATGCACATAAAGTGAAATCCTCATTTTTAGAATACCATAAACCATATTCTGTTGTTCCTTGCAAATACTGGAATATCATGTTTACTACACATTCATGATTTTCTTTAGGATTACTTTGATATCTTGAAACAATACTTTATGTATTCATAAAATCAGGTCTAGTCTGAGTTAGATATAATAGACCACCAATCATAGACTTATACCTTGTCAGATTTACCGGTGTAGAAGTATCCTTGATAGATAATTTCTCACTTGTCACCATAGGGGTACTTATCGCTTTGGAATTATCCATACCAAACTTCTTCAACAACTCCCTCAAATACTTAGTTTGATAGATAAAAATGCCTTTGTTGGTTTGAGTAATCTACAAACCTAAGAAAAATCTCAGCTCACCAATCATGGACATTTCAAATTCATTCTTCATGTTGTTAGAAAATTCCATGCACAATTTATCTTCTCCTCCAAAAATGATATCATCAAAAAATACTTCAATAATCAGAATATCATTATCATTGATCTTATAATATAAATTACTATCAGTGCTGCCTTTAGTAAAACCAAGCTTCAAAAGATATTTATCCAACCTTGCATACCAAGCTCTAGGATCCTGTTTCAATCCATATAAAGCTTTCTTCAATCTACAAACCATATCTTTATCATCTGTTAGTGAAAATCCATCAGGTTTCTCAATGTAAACTTCTTCCTCAAGATCACCATTCAAAAATGCACATTTAACATCCATTTGATAAACCATATAGTTTTTAAAAGTTGCATAGGCAAGAAATAGTCTAATAGCTTCAATTCTAGCTATAGGTGCAAATGTCTCACCATAATCAATTCCTTCCATTTGAGAATATCCTTTACAAACCAATCTAGCCTTATTTCTTACAACTTGACCATCCTCATTCAGTTTATTCATGAAAACCCATTTAGTTCCAATAACATTCTTATTTTTAGGTCGGGTAACTAAAGACCAAGTCTCATTTTTCTCTATTAGATTTAATTCATCTTCCATAACTTTTAACCATTGTTTATCATTACAAGATTCAATAATAGTTGCCAGCTCAACTTGAAAAATAAGACATACCTCTACATTTGCCAGTTTTCTTCTTGTCATAACTCCCTTGTTCATATCTCCAATAATTTGATCTTCAGAGTGATTTAATCTTACATACCTTGGTGTCTTCTAAACTTCAGGTTCACTGCCCTGATCATCAATCACAGTTGAATTTTCTGATTGTGCCGATGTAACTGTTTCAGTTCCCTATACTAGTTGATGCATTGTCGGTTCAGTTATGATCATTTCCACTGT
Organism: Cryptomeria japonica; assembly: GCF_030272615.1. NCBI lineage: Eukaryota > Viridiplantae > Streptophyta > Pinopsida > Cupressales > Cupressaceae > Cryptomeria > Cryptomeria japonica. The sequence continues at coordinate 824,765,452 of NC_081407.1, forward strand.
CGGTTCCCTGTTATATGATATAGAATGGTTTCTATGTTGTTCATCCACTTTCACATTAGCACTTTGCACAATTTTCTGCAATCTTTTGTTATAACATCTATATGCTTTTCTTTGAATTGAATACCCAAGAAATATCCCTTCATCACATCTAGGATCAAAATTTCCAATTGAATAATCTCTTTTGATATAGAATTTACTTCCAAAACAACTTCTAAAATATTTAACAGTAGGTGTATTTCACAACCATAGTTCATAATGGGTCTTACCAGTTTCACCTTTGATGTGAACTTTGTTGAATGTGTGGACTACTATACTCAATGCTTCTCTCCAGTAGATATGAGGCAATTTGGCTTCCATCATCATAGATCTTGCTGCGTCCAAAATGTTTTTGTTCATTCTTTCCACTACTCTATTTTGCTGAGGAGTCCTAGGTGCAAATAGTTGTCTCATGATTCCATGTGTCTCACAATAACTATTAAATTCAAGAGAAGTGAACTCACCGTCATGAACTGATCTTAGACATTTGATTTCCAATCCAGTTTTTGTTTCAACCTTTTCTTTAAAGATCTTGAATTTCTCAAAAGCTTCAAACTTCTCCCTTAGAAAAGTCACCCACATCATTCTAGAATAGTCATCAATAATCAACATGAAATACCTATCACCTTGAAAGCTTTTAGTCATTGTTGGACCACATAAGTCAGTGTGAATCAAATCAAGTACATCATTAGAATTATCGTTTATGCTTTTAAAAGAACTTCTAACTTGCTTTCCCAATTGACATTCCTTACATACCAGATTATGAGGCTTCATAATCTTAGGTATATCTCTAACTGCCTTAGTTGAACTCATCTTAACAATACAATCAAAATTAACATGACACAACCTCTTATGCCATAGCCAACTCTCATCAATATGAGAAATCAAACATGTCTTATTACAAGTGTTCAAGTGAAAGATATTACTTCTTGTCTGAATACCGGTTGCAATCTCCAAACCAGTCTTGTTAATGATTTTGCATTTCTATCTTTAAACTGAAGTTGGAAACCCTTATCAATCAATTGACCAACACTCAAAATATTATGCTTTAAACCTTCTACATAATAGACATTATCAGTACTATGCTTACCATCCAAATAAATAATACCTCTACCTCTAATCATACATGCTTTGTCATCTCCAAATCTGACTTGAACGCCATTGTATTCTTGCAGGGACAAAAATTTCCTTTTATCTCCAGTTATATGATGTGAGCATCCACTATCAATAAACCCATTCATCCTTATCTTCAACTTTTTCTGCCAGGGCCGTTTCTTCATTCTTGATAGCTGGTTCAGGTTCATCTTCCTTCAAAGCATAGAATACCCATTCCTTTCCATTGTCAGATCCACTAGAAGAGTCTTATGTCAGTTCATCTCCAAAGTCATCAGTTACTCCTTCCTCATCTACTATGTAGCATTGTTTACTTTTCTTGAATCTATATTTGTTTTGGTTAGGTTTAAAATATTTCTTAACTCTTTCCTCAAACCTTGCATTCCTTTCAGGACATCTAGATGCAAAATAACCAATCTTGTTACATGCAAAACATTTAAAAGGTGTTTTTCCTTCATACTTACTTCCAGTCGGTCCTTTAGGTACTCTTCTAGCAAATAAGGCTTCAAGTTGCTCAAGTTTTCATCTTCTTTCCTCATGTCTTCCAATTATTTTACATATAGGGCTTTCCAATCACTTTTTCTGGTAGATGATGATGATGATGCATGAAAAGCAGGTTCAGACTTTACAGCTCCAGAAGATCCAAATTCTTCAAGCTCAAAAGCAGATAATTTCCCAATCAGAATGTCTCTATTAACTAAAGAATTTACCATTGTTCTTAACTCATTAATTACAGGTTCCTTCATCTTGTAAGCCGGTGGAAGCGCTCTCAATACTTTGGAAACTATTTCATCTTCACTTATAAATCCTCCACAACATTGGATTCCCATAACAATCTCATTTACTCTTTCCATAAACATAGCAATTCTCTCATTATCTTCCATTTTTAAGTTTTCATATCTTACCCGGTAACCATCAAGCTTAGCAATTTTGATAGTAGGATCACCTTCATTTACAGTTTGCAATTTTTCCCACATAACCTTAGCCAATGGTTTATCAGTCAATCCCATGATTTGCTGATTAGTAAGTTCACACAAGAGGGCTTCTCTAGCTCTGCAATCATTTTCAATATTCTTATCCAAGTCTGTAGGAGCAGGATTGCTAGATACCGGATCATAAGGTGTGTATCCTTTCTTGGTGATCTCCCAAATATCCTTGCCAAGACATCTAATATGAGTCTCCATATGAATTTTTCATATCCCATAATTTGTTCCATCAATCTTAGGGATTTCTCTTTTAAAAATAGTAGTCGGTGGATTAGAAGTGTTAGCTGCCATAAGATCTACCTCAAGCGGTTAAGCTTCTACAAAAGAGGACCAAATCTCTAATACCAATTGTTAGGATAATCGGTGAACAACTGAGAGGGGGGAGTGAATTAGTTCCACTTAATAACCTTTAAACAGATCAAGTACTGGTAAAGCAAATACAGATGTTGGTAAAAATGGATACCAGTAAACAATACAACTTAAAAATTAAATAGATAATCAATGCAAAGCAACCATACCACATAACACCATGATTTGTACATGGAAAATCCAGAAAGGGAAAAACCATAATGGGAAGCTTACCCACAATCAGATGATACTTCTGCAAAAAGTATGTGTTACAATGAGGGGCCTACACTTGTAGGAAGGCACGCTACCTAGAGAGTACTGCTCATTACAAAAGAGTCTCACTGACTACAAAGAGGCTACAACTATCTCAAGCTAAATGGACAACAATCCAATAGAGTGAACTACCAGAAATAGCATCTACCATGCCTGATTACAGTTCTGGTTAAGCTCAATTCTAGAGGACTAAATCCTCTTTTGAATCCAATTTGATCACCAATGATCGACCAACTCCTATGCCTGGATGATATTACAATATTCACACATTACATTCCTTGACCATGACATTTTCATAACCTTGATACTCTATAAAGATTTTCTACCTCTTATTTATACAAACCCTAAGGCCTAAACCAATTAGGTTGGCCACCTAAAAGATATTACAATAAGATCCTTACATAATTCCTTATTACAATGATATGCCATGTCGGCTTAAGACCAAATCAACAATAACAAATCCATAAATCATCTTGAAACATCCCGGTAATGTGTAGAGTACACACTAGCATGATACCGGTCCATAACCTAGATAGGTACCAGACCTATTCTGGGTCCACTACGCCAAAGCAATGTCTTCAAGCAGTTGAAGCACGATCAAAGAACATCTTCAGCATCCTGAAATCCATGTAGAAGCTGCACCGACACCACTTATGCATCCTATCAAGATTTCTTAGTGAAAGCTTTGTCGGTAGAACCTTAAACGAATGTCGGTAATGGTTTACCAGAATGTATGATAGTATCCAATACCAAGCCAATACCAACTGACCAAAACATGTTCATGAAGCACATATCACATGTAATCAAACATACTTCACTAGTCCAAACATGCTAGAGGTGTCCAATAGATAGTCTCTTCTGCCGGTAACACTAGATCTTCTACCGGTAACCAAAACCTGTCTGCCGATAACCATCCATATCAGCTAGTGTTGACATCAATGACAAAATGTCAATTCAACACATAATCAATTCATCCATAATGCCAACACTGCCATGCCAGATTACAATCTCGGTTAAGCTCAATACCAAAGACCTTTGACCTCTCCCTTAATCCCAATTCAATCACCTATGATCGACCTGATCCTTCGCATATGATATTACAATTCATGACCACGATACACCTTTTTATTTTTGCATCACACTCTACAATGAGATCTTACATTCATTTATACCAACTCTAAGACCTAAACCAATTAGGTCGGCCACCTAGAATATATTACAATAAGATCATTAAATAATTCTATATTACAATGATATGCCATGTTGACTTAAGACCAAAACAATAATAATAAATCCATAAATCATCCTGAAACATCCCGGTAATAAATAGAGTACATGTTATCATGATATCGGTCCATAACCTAGATAGGCAGCGAACCTATTTTGGGTCCACAACGCCAAAGCAATGTCTTCAAGCAGTTGAAGCACGATCAAAGAACCACTTATGCATCCTATCATGATTCCTTAGTGAAAGCTTTGCCGATAAAACCTTAAACCAATGCTAGTAAGGGTTTACAAGAGCATATGATAGTATCCAATACCAAGCCAATACCAATTGACCAAAACATGCTCCAGAAGCACGTATCACATATAACCAATCACATTCCATAGATCCAAACATGTCGGAAGTGTCCAACAGATAATCTCTTATGTCGGTAACACTAGATCTTCTATCGGTAACCAAAACCTATCTGTTGGTAAGCATCCATAACAGCTAGTGTTGACATCAATGACAAACATCAATGCAACACATAATCAATTCATCCATAATGCCAACAATGACCCCTTATCACACCATACAACCCATAATGACACCATATGGTGTCCTTCATCTGATACCATATGACTCCTTAGGACACCATATGATCCCATAGGACACCATATGGTGTCCTATGGGATCATATGGTGTCCTAAGGGGTCATAGGGAACTCTTTGACCCCTTAGGACACAATATGACCCCTAACAACACCTAAGGGGTCAAATGGTGTCCTAAGGGTTCATAGGAAACCATATAACCCCTTACGACACAATATGACCCCTAACGACACTTAAGGAGTCATATGGTGTCCTAAGGTGTCATAAGATACCTAATGACCACTTAGGACATCATACGACCCATAATGACACCATATGGTGTTCTAAGGGATCATATAGTGTCCTAAGGGGTCATAGGACACCATATGACCCCTTAGGACACAATATGAACCCTAACGACACGTAAGGGGTTATATGGTGTCCTAAGGGGTCATAGGACACTATATGACCCCTTGGGACACTAGATGACCCATAACGGCACTATATGGTATCCTAAGGGGTCACATGGTGTCCTAAGGGGTCATAAGACACCTAATGACTACTTAGAACACCATACGACCCATAATGACACCATATGGTGTCCTAAGGGGTCGTATCATGTCCTAAGGGGTCATAGGACACCACATGACCCTTTAGGACATGATATGACCCCTTAGGACACCATATGGTGTCATTATGGGTCGTATGGTGTCCTAAGCAGTCATTAGGTGTCATATGACCCCTTAGGACACCATGTGACCCCTTTGGACACCATATAGTGTCGTTATGAGTCATATGGTGTCCTAAGGGGTCATATAGTGTCCTATGACCCCTTAGGACACCATATAATCCCTTATGTGTCGTTAGGGTTCATATTGTGTCCTAAGGGTTTATATGGTGTCGTATGACCCCTTAGGACACAATATGACCCCTTAGACATCGTTAGGGGTCATATTGTGTTCTAAAGGGTCATATGGTGTCCTATGACCCCTTAGGACACCATATGATCCCTTACCACACCATATGGTGTCCTCAGGGGTCATCTAGTGTCCTACGACCCCTTAGGACATCATATGACTCCTTAAGACACCATATTATGTCCTATGACCCCTTAGGATGCCATATGACCCCTTAGGTTACAATATGGTGTCCTAAGGGGTCATATGGTGTCCTATAACCCTTTAGGACACCATATGACCCCTTAGGACACAATATGGTGTCGTTAGGGATAACATGGTATCTTAAGGGATCATATGGTGTCCTATGACCCCTTAGGACACCATATGACCCCTTAGGACACAATATGGTGTTGTTATGGGTCGTATGGTGTCCTAAGGGGTCATATGGTGTCCTATGACCCCTTAGGCATCATTAGGGATCATATTGTTGTTAGGGTTCCCACAGATACTGAGAGGGGGGGGGTGAATCAATATCTGACCGGTATTAAATTTTCTTAAGTTAAAACATGCAGAACATAAAGTAGCAGTATACCGGTATGCAAGAATTAATGTAATAAACAGAATCAAAAACATCCACATGAAAAGAACACCATAACACAAGATGTTTTAACGAGGAAACCCGGTGTGGGAAAAACCTCAGTGGGATTTGTGACCCACAATATTCACTTACTAGCCAATAAGAGAATATTACTTACAATAGGGGCCTGCACATGCAGGAAGGCCAATTGCCTAGAGCTCACTACTCAATGAGAAGTCACACTGACTTACAATGAGGATTGTACCAATCCAATGATCTGTACTACTTTACAATAGCATCTCCAATACCAAATTCAGTATCGGTTCTAACTCTATTCTTTACATATACCCTTGACCTATAATTCGCACATTAGGTCTACCTAATAATTTTCTTTTTTTTTTGCTTCCTTACACTCACAAATGTCTACAATGATCTCTTTTATATACAAGAGTCATTTTACAATTTGCCAAGTCGGCTTACAATAATAATCAAAATATTACATATCAAAAATCCTATCGGCCTCTGTGCCGGTATACATCTTTTCTTCTATGTCGATGCCAGTGCCGGTGTAGAGTGATCTTGTTGATGTCGGTGCACTGTCTTGCTTGAATAATGCTTTGCCGGTATGATGTCTTGCTGGTGCCATAGGATTGCAAGGTTGCCATCAATGACAAAACCTTCAATCACACATAATGTCTCATTGGAGTGTCCATATGCCAACAATCTCCCCCTTTGGCATTGATGGCAACACTCATGAGAAATTTCAAAAAAGTGTCCAAGATGTGTAGACCAAAAATTTTACCAAAAATATGAAGGGCTCCCCCTGAGCATATGATTCCTATCTTTGAACTTTCTCATCCTACTACTCCCCCTTTGGCATCAATGACAAAGGTTGTCAATATGTTAGTAGAGTTTGTAGTTATACTGGTCCATATCCTCAACCTTGTAGTTGGGTAGTTATTATCTAAAAAAGATCACCCAAAATTAAGTTTATACTATCCATAAACTTTTTTCTATCTTTTATTGCTGTTTCAGTCCTCTTCACAGTACTGGTGAGATGCTGAAATTGTTCTGCCGGTGTTTTACTTCCTGGTGTTAATGCCTCTGAGATTTCCTTCCACAGAGATGCTAGATAGTCCAATCTTGGACTTAGTTTAGATCTCAAGTGTTTTGCCTTGTTTATTATTGTCTCTTTCTCTCTTTCCTGTTTAAGTAATTTTACCTCAAAATTTGCTAACTTATCTTCAAAAACAGATAGTGAATCCGTAGAGTTGACAAAATTGTCTGCAAGCTTGTTTATCTCTTCCTATGTCTTGCTTATTTTCTTGTCAATATCTACAGTCAAGGAGTTTGTTTTGCATGTGTCTTTATACAGGTTTTTATACTCTTTTAACAAACTACACAGTTTCGATAGAAGTGTGTCAAAGTCTCTGTTACACTTCTTTATTTCCTCCTCAAAGAATTTATGTTTCTCCTTTTCTACAATGTCCTTTACAGATTCTTCCTTTATTTTCTCAATATTTCCAGAAATGTATTTACATAATGTATCCAACTGTCCTAAAGAATCTTTATTATCTATATTACAATCAGGGGCAATTATCTTCAAAGTTGGTATTGAATCATCTATTGCTTTGTAAGCTTGTGAACTATAGTCAGTTATTTTCTTGATGGATTCAAGTAATACCTCAGTCACATTTGTTGACTTTGATGATGACCCAACAAACTGAGTACCGGTGGAAGTGACCATGCTTGTATTGACCTCTGGCAGGTCAGTTTGTGTCTGCATTTCCTTTAGCACTGGTTTTCCTGCTTCATTGCTTACTGGTGGCATCTATTTCGGAGCCTTTAGCTCTGTCGATTTCTCTGTTTGTGCCTCAGATTCCATCTTTTTCCATGTATCCTCTACCGGTTGCTCTGTATCTCCTGTTACCGGAGGCTCTTTAGCCATATCTGATTTTTCACTTGTATCTTTATCAACTGTTATGTTGATCTTTTGGGTATCAACATTTACAGTGTATAGGACTTCAGGATTTGTATTGCTATCCTCTGCATCCATGCTTTCAACTGCCAGTTGGTTTTTAGGGATTGTAATTTTTACAGGTGGAGGTAGGTTATCTTTAACCTTTAAGCTTGGAGGTCCACCTATTTTGCCTTTCCCTTTGTCCTTATCCTTCTGATATACCTTAATAGGCTTGGGATTCCTATATTCTTCTTGTTTCTCTTTTTCAACCAAAAATATGTCCCAACCATCTTCTGTTTCCTCTGAAACTTCTGTAACTCTACCTGCCATCAGTGAAATATGTTGGTGTGCAGTGGAAAAAACTGTCCAGGTAGCCTGAGCTATCAAATCATCAATTTCTTTTGGGGAGTTTACCAGATATACAGCAAGTAGTTTTTCTATTTTTATTTTCTTGTCCAGTTCAATTAGTCCTTGCCTTCTGGCCTCAAGTCTTTTGTATAAGTCATCAGGAATTTCATTTATGACTTCCATCAAAAACTTTTTGAACATGTCCATGTGTAATATTACACTTTCCTCAACTTGCCCTTTCTCATCAGCCGATAGGGTGTCATAAATTTTCCCTATGTTCTTCAGTTTTCCTTCCTCTGTGATCTCATTTAGCAAAATGTCTAGAGGTGCCAAGTCAGTTTTGCCTTTTTCTTTTTCTTAGGAGTAAGCTTCTTTTTAGGTGTGACCTTTCTGACCAGAGATCTCACAGCTTGTTGCTTCTGCCTTGTCCTTCTAGGTGAAGGAGTGGTTGCCGGTGAGGGATCTCTTTTCCTAACAACTCTTTTAAAGGTTGTTGGCATGTCTCCTTCCGAAGAAGTACCTACCGATGATAGATGAGCTTCAGGTTGTGGGGCTGCTAACTCATCTTCAGTTATGTCGGTTTTCTTTAGTACATCTTCCTTAATGGCTTTTGCTTGTCTGGATCCTTTTCTCACAAATGCCTCTACCTTCTTCACTCTTTTCTTGGACTGTATTTGTTTTTCTATTATTTCAGCACTACCAAATGCTTCCTCCTTAGGTTCATTGGGGGCTTCCAGAAGTGCTTTGGCATAAGTTTCAACTATGTGGTCATCTGTCTCATAGCCCATTTCTGTTACCCAGATTGTCCTTGGGATGACTACTTCCATCCATATTTCATCCTTTTTGATAACAAAGCATATATCATCTTTGTATTTATCTACAATTTCCTGAGATAACCTTGTCCTTTTCTTCATTTTTGTCTTTAGTGCTTGGAAAAAGTCATGAATGTTGTTTTCCTTATTCTCACCCATGGTTTTGAATAGTTCTATCAGTTGCTTTCCTACCAGTATGTCATATCCAAGTTCTTTATATCCTATACCAGGAACTTGTTTTGTTATATGAAGCATTAGACACACTAATAGATTTCCAAATCTGAAGGTTCCTTTCTTATCCTTCTTTATCTTTCCAAGGTTGTCTATCAGTTCATCCTTTAACCATTCACAGATGTCAATTTTTGCATTGTTTGTTATCGTGTCATAAGCACTCTTAATGCATAAACTTGAAACTGAGTTAAGTCTATTGGCATGAGTGGCTTTGTAACCTAATATCATGCTTATGAATCTTACATTTGTATCCTTTACATCACTAACCTTTAAAGATCTTTTATCAAATGTTGCACCTGTTAGGTCTATGACTAAATCATTTGAAACTTTCTTGTTTTTGTCTGGTCTTTTACCGGTGGCCGGTAATCCTGTGACAGCCTTTACTGCTTGCTTGGTGATCTTATGAATTGCATCTAACCAGAAAAATTCTTCGTGAACTCTGCTTAACACTATCCTAATCACATCCTTAGGAAATTTAGGAATGCTAAGGATTTTTGTGAATCCTAGGGTTTCAATGATTTTGTGTTCAGCTTTGACATTGCCGGTATCATCACATATCTCGGTTTTATACATGGTTTTGATTTCCTCATCTCCTAACTCTTCAATATTGTAGTGAATATATATTCTAGGGTCTTCAGCATATACAACACCTTTAGGGATTTGAGAAAATGCACCTAAGGTATCATCCTTCTTTGCTATTTCGGGGACCAACTGAAATACGAGCCTAGGTCTTTTAATTACTTCCACAATAGTAGGGTTCGCTATGTATTCAATTGCAGAGGTGGATGCCATGATAAAATACCTTTTTCTATCTTGGATGGATGATTGCTTGGACTGTGCTTGCTTCTTGCTCGAAATGCCTTAGCTCAGAAATCTTCGCGCTCTTTGAAAGTTTGAAATCACGGTGAAATGAAATGGAGCCAAAACCTTATTTTATAAAGTCTTTTTCTCTATCTACCACATTAATTGCATGCCGGTTAAGTATTCACTTAACTTTATTTTCCGGTAATAAGTGATTTTCAACTTCTTTTCTCTAACTGAGGGAATAATAGCACATGTGTCATTAGATTGCCAAACCCTCAAGACAATTTTCTTCAATTAGATGAAGAGCTTCCTGCCAGTGGAGCACTGCTCTGTCCTGCCGGTGAGGCATCACTCTGTCCTACCGGTGGAGCATTTGTTGGTTCTACCGGTGGAGGAGTATTCCCAATATTTAGATCAGCTTTTCTAATCCATTGCTTTGAGAATTCTTGCTTAACCTCTTCAACTTTTTCTTTACCTTTCAAGCTAGCACTTTTGTTGTCTACCGGTGTGCTTTTAATTCTAAAAAATTTAGTACATGCATAACAAGTTACATTATTTTTCTGAATAGCTTTCCCATAACCTATGCCGGTTTGTGTTCTGCATTGATTAGATAGATGTCCAAATCTTCCACAAACATAACATCTCACATTCATTCTGCAGTTTTCAGATTTATGACCAACTTTGTTGCATTTGGAGCATTGACCAGTGGGTGGATTGATATTCTGATAATTCCTAGATCTACATTCATTTTCCCTATGACCATATTTATTACAATTAAAGCATTTTCCATTGAATTTATAAGTATTAGGTGGTCTTACCAGTTTGCTGTGATCCTGAGTATTTGCAGTACCGGAGCTTTCTCCAACTTCAAATCCAATTCTAGAAGTGTCACCTTTGGGTTTTTTATTCTTCAATAAGGCACCAAGTTCTTCTGAGCTTTTCTTAAATTTTTCTTTATGTTGATTTGCAGTTTCCAATTCCCTTTCCAAGATTTCTTTTTGTCTCATTAGTTCATTTGAGTCATTCTGAGTATGCATCAGATCTGTCTTCAACATGTCATTTTCATAGCTAAGTCTTGTGTTCTCATTTGCTGCATCACTTAGTCTTCTGGTCAATTCTTCTTCATTCTTCTTTCTGTCCTCAATCTCTTTGCAAAATCTCATAGTCATATCCTGCATTTCATTTTTTGTTGTCATGATCTCTTGTTTCAACTTGCTTGTCATATCATTAAGTGATTCCTTTTCATCATTCTCATTTTGCAATTTTTCACAAAGTTCTCTTCTCTTATTTCTTGTAACAGTAAGATTTTCTTGAAGTGCCTGAATGATATCCTGAGCTGCTCTTAAATCATCTTCTAATTTGATATTTTTCAACTTCTCTACATCATAGTCAGTAAGAGCTCCTTCAAGTTGCTTCATCAGATTTTCCATCTTTACCGGTGTCAAGATCTTCCTCAAGCTGTTAGGCTTCTGAAAATAGAGGACCAGGCTCTGACACCAATTGTTAGGGTTCCCACAGATACTGAGAGGGGGGGGTTAATTAGTATCTGACCGGTATTAAATTTTCTTAAGTTAAAACATGCAGAACATAAAGTTGCAGTATACCGGTATGCAAGAATTAATGTAATAAATAGAATCAAAAACATCCACATGAAAAGAACACCATAACACAAGATGTTTTCACGAGGAAACCCGGTGTGGGAAAAACCTCAGTGGGATTTGTGACCCACAATATTTACTTACTCTCCAATAAGAGAATATTACTTACAATAGGGGCTTGCACATGCAGGAAGCCCAATTTCCTAGAGCTCACTGCTCAATGAGAAGTCACACTAACTTACAATGAGGATTGTACTAATCCAATGATCTGCACTGCTTTACAATAGCATCTCCAATGCCAGATTCAGTACCGGTTCTAACTCTGTTCTTTACATATACCCTTGACCTATAACTCGCACATTAGGTCTGCCTAATAATTTTTATTTTTTTTCGCTTCCTTACACTCACAAATATCTACAACGATCTCTTTTATATACAAGAGTCATTTTACAATTTGCCAAGTCGGCTTACAATAATAATCAAAATATTACATATCAAAAATCCTGTCGGCCTCTATGCCAGTATACATCTTTTCTTCTGTGTCGGTGCCAGTGCCAGTGTAGAGTGATCTTGTTGATGCCGGTGCACTGTCTTGCTTGAATAATGCTTTGTCGGTATGATGTCTTGCCGGTGCCATAGGATTGCAAGGTTGCCATCAATGACAAAACCTTCAATCACACACAATGTCTCATTGGAGTGTCCATATGCCAAAAATTGTGTTCTAAAGGGTCATATGGTGTATTATGACCCCTTAAGACACAATATGACCCCTTAGGACACCTTATGTTGTCATTATGGTTCGTATGGTGTCCTAAGGGGTCATATGGTGTCCTAAGGGATCATAGGACACCATAGGACCATACTGACACCATATGGTGTACTAGGGGGTTATATGGTTTCCTAAGGGGTCATAGGACACCATACGAACCATACTGACACCATGTGGTGTACTAAGGGGTCATATGGTGTCCTAAGGGGTCATAAGACACCATATGACCCCTTAGGACACAATATGACCCCTAACGACACAATATGACCCCTAACAACACCTAAGGGGTTATATGGTGTCCTATGAACCATTAGGACACCATATGGTGTCATTATGGGTCGTATGGTATCCTAAGGGGTCATATGGTGTCCTATGACCACTTAGGACACCATATGGTGTCGTTATAGGTCGTATGGTGAACTAAGAGATCATATGGTGTCCTATGACCCCTTAGGACACCATATGACCCCTTAGGTATCGTTAGGGGTCATATTGTATCCTAAGGGGTCATATGGTGTCCTATGACCCCTTAGGACACCATATGGTATTGTTATGGGTCGTATGGTGTCCCAAGGGGTCATATGGTGTCCTATGACCCCTTAGGACACCATATGACCTTATTACATGTCGTTAGGGGTCATAATATATGGGGAAAGAGAGATGAGAGACCTCAATGACAAGAGAGAGGATTGAGACATATAGAGGGGGCGAGAGAGAGGTGAGTAATGAGACTTGATGTAAAGGTAGATAGGTGGAGAAGAAGGAAGTGAGAAACCTAGAGAGGGGGGAGAGAAAGTTGATGACATAGAATGTAGAGAGAGAATACAAGAGGAATAGAGAGTTAAAAAGTGGGGGAGTGAGATATATATGGGGGTATGTATAAATGGGGAGATACGTGGGGAGAGGGGAAGAAAGGAAGAGAGATACCTAGAGAGGGGAGGGAAGGAGAAGATAAGAGATAGAAGAAAAAAGAGAGGAGTAAGAGGGGATGGATGGAGAGGTAGACATGAAGTTAGAAACCTATGGAAGGAGGAGATAAAGAGGTTAGGGGAGGAAGAGAAGAGGAGGGAGTTCATAAAGGGATAGGGTTAAGGAGGAGGGAGAGAGAGAACTATACAGGGGACATATAGATAGGTGAGAGACCTAGATTGCGAGAGAGGAGTGAGATAGATAGAGGGGGATAAAGAGAGGTGGGTAACCAGACCTATATGCAAAGGTAGATAGGTGGAGAGGAAGGGAGGGAGAAACCTAGAGAGGGGAGAGAGGGCGGGTTGGAGAGTTAATGAACTAGACAATGAAGATAGAGAATAAGAGAGGAAGAGAGATAATGAGAGAGTGGGGGAAGGAGATATAAATGGAGAGGGGAAGAAAGGAAGGGAGAGATCTAGAGAGGGAAGGGAGAGAGAAGAGAAGAGAAGAGATAAAAGAACAAAGAGATGAGTAAGAGGGGATGGATGGAGAGGTAGAAATGGAGGGAGCGAGAGACCTATAGAATGAGGAGATGGATATAGGTTTGGAGAGAGAGAAGAGAGGGAGAGTGTTCATAAATAGATAGGGGCAAGGGAATGGGAGAGAAAGGTGGAGAGGGAGGGAGAGAACTAGAGGGTGGACAATTAGATAAGTGAGAAACCTAGAGGGGGAGAGAGATGTGGGTAATAATATAGGGAGGGAGAGGTAGTGAGGTGAATAGGGAAGGAAGGAGAGCCCTAGATATGGGGAGAGAGGATATAAGGGATCAGTAGTGAGCAAGAGAAACAAGTGGGAGGGGAGAGAAATAATAAGAGAGAGAGAGAGAGAGAAGAGAGAGGAAGGGAGTCAAGGATATAAATTAGGATACAAGGAAGGGATGAAAGGTAGAGAGGGTGGGATATACCTAGAGAGGGGAGAGAGAAGTGAGAGAGACAAGAGAGGGAGAGGGATAGGTGTAGAGTTTAGGGAAGATAAAGATAGTGAGATATGGATCTAAAGAATGCTAATAGGAGCATGTTGATTACTGAAATTTGACTAAGTATGAAATTCAATATGATCCTCTAAAAACAAGAATCTACATTATAACTCCTATAGAGTCGAAACCACTCTCAAACATCCTGCCAATATATATATGAAATATAACTTAAAGTATAAGAAAGAAAAGGACATATTGAAATGTGACTTATACTTAAATGTTATATTTCATGTATATATTCTCCTCTCAAGATGGGTATAACTTGTGCCCAAGTTGAAAAATTTGCATCACAAAACCTTCAAATTGGACAATGTAGGACATTTGGCGCACGCCAAATGGGAAAAGTCATTTTTTTCATTTGGTGAGCGCCATATTTGGTGCTCGCCAAATGGTCTGCATTGGAAACCACCAACCCTTCGGGTTGGATTGTACTTGGGCATCCAACCCAAAGGGTTGGACGACCATTTCAGGCCTAAGATGTGTTTTTAACAGAAGTTTAGAAAATTTCACATATTTTTGGCCTTGCTCTCCATCCAGTTTGCACGTGTTTCAATAAAAATAAAATAAAAAACACCATAGAGACCTCGATCTCTCTCTTAGCTATCTCAGCATATAATTATTTTCACATTTTGATTTCATTAAGGCTTTCATCTATAATTTCTTTTGTTAGTGTGTCTGTTTTTTGGCAACAACCAACATACACTATTTTGGGTATGATTTTTTACACATTCATCGGATTTTGAAGAAACTTACATTTTTAGAAACTAGACTCCCTTCTACACAATTTTTTTAAAAAAGTTTTGATTTTTTATTAGTTATCAATGATTTTAGGGGGGAGCATGCTCAAATTTCTATTTTTCAGGATGTGTCCACTTCAAAAATTGGTAAAAAATCATATATTCATTAAAAAATTAGCTGAAAAATCTGGCATAAACTACAAGGTGTTAGATAATTTCTCACCGAAGAAATTTTTTTAAAAAATTTTAAAAAGTTAACATTCTAGGGGGGCACAATAGACACTATGTTATGTTTTTTGCATAAAAACATCTACACTTTTTTGTGGCCCCCCTTTTTGAAGCCCTTAATCTCCATCAAAACAAATTAGTAGTTTAGAAAGTAGACTCGAAGAACTCCGACTCTTGTTCTTGTTGCATCTTGAAATTTGGAATGTAACTATCTTCAATTTGTCGTTGAAGTTTAGACTTTGTTGATTTTAGAAAAAAAGTGGCATCTTAAGACCCCCTTTTGGTACAACTTGGTGCACATGGTCTCCTAGCATTCATAAAAATTTGATATTTATGTCAATCAGAATGACATGGAGTGGTCCCTACATATTTTCTTTCAAATATTCCAGTGAACATTTTTCGAGGACCAAATGTACTCTCCCACAGTTTAGACAAGTGGCAGAATTCTCCATACCACCCTAAGTTGTATAGGGTTGCTTCCAATGTTTTAAGGAAGTATAAATTGAATATAAAAATCTAGAAACGAGATGATCTTAATTTGCATTCTATTAAAATCTATAATTGGTTTTTTCCTTTAAATATATATAATACACTTGTTTTTTTTAAATTATAATTAATATAGATATATATTTTCAAAATATCAATCAACTTTTTTATTTGATAGATTAAAGTAATATATTATCACTATTTAACATATTAATAATACATTATTATATTTAATATCGAACATAAATTACTTGAAATGGAAACATTAAAATAGTGCTGGGATATGTTCTTCATGTGTGAATATATACATTTTAAAATTATATTTAAAGTATTATTTTATTTTGTATTCTTGTAGAAATTATCATTGTAAAAGTTAATTGTAGTGAGTTTGTTGAGATACATAGAAAAATTATTATGATTTTAAAATAAACATGGCATGAAAAAAGAATGGATAGAAAATAATGCAAAAAGGAATAACAAAATTTAATGTATGGTAAAAATGAACAAATATCATTTCAATGCCTGTTCATTATTTCTAATTAAGATTTGTGTTTTACATTTTACATTAGTTCTTAATTTTTTTAATTATGTTTAAAAATTAATTTTATTTTGAATCAAAATGACAAAGAATTAAAATTAAGATTAAGGATAATTAATTAGAATTAAGATTAACATCAAAGATAAAAATACTTAATTATAAAATTATTCAATTTTAAGATTGTAACATATATAAAATATGGAACATAATTTATTAATTATTATTACTAATAAAAAAATTGTTATTAAATAATTATAAATATTTCAATCAAATATATTATAACTCATATTTTAGTTAATATTTACTTTACTTATTATATTCTATAATAGTGTTTCAAAAATATTACATTAAATCACTATATATATAATTTAACATCTATCTAATGACAATAGTAACATATTGGAAGGAATTGAAAATAAATGGTGGAAATTGATTACTTCAAAAGTTGATTCTAAAAATGAAAAATGGGTAGAGAGATATCTACCTGAAATATCATCTCTATGACCTCCTCACCCATGAAGTAGTGTGTAAAAAAGTGATATTCCATTATAAAATTGTGCTAATGAATAGTTGAGGATACATAGATTTGCTTGTTGAGAAATTTATTGAAAACTTATTTTCTACACTCGTCATATTATTTTTGAATTTATGCTCAATTGAATTTCTTTAATTGACATTATATGTTTTATATATATAGTTAAAATTTTAAATATGTATTCTAAAAAGATAATATTAATAATAGTTGTAATTTTATTATAACTAACATATATACCTTAAATTTTAATTTAATCTATATAAAGTACGCCGAGAGATATCCTTCTCAAGGCGCCTATTTTTAATCAATTTTAGACCCAAAAGTCAAATAAAATAGGCGCCTCGAGAAGGATATCTCTCGACGTAATTTATATAGATTAAATTAAAATTTAAGGTATATATGCTAGTGGCAGTGGCGCCGCACAACATAGAAAACATAAAATAAATCAATATATAGTTTTATATAGTATTTTTTTATTAAAATAAATTATATTATATTATAGTAGTATTATGTAAAGAAATATGAAATTTTATGTATCTATTTAGACTATTTTCAATAATATATATATATATATATATATATATATATATATATATATATATATATATATATATATATATATATATATATATATATATATATATATATATATATATATATATTTGTGTGTGTGTGTGTGTGTGTGTGTTGTGAGATAAAAGCAAATAGTAAAATCTAAGATATATTAATTTTTATTTAATGGCAAGTATTATGGTTATGGTCAGTGTTAGGGTTAAGGTTAGTGTTATGGTTGGGGATAATGTTTACATCATTGTTCAGGTTAGGGTTATGATAATGGTTAGGGTTTATATCATGGTTAGGGTTAGCATCAATGTTGGGGTTTGGTTTAGGTTTAGGATTATGGTTAGTGTTAGGGTTATGATTATGATTTAATATTAGGATTAAACTTATGGTTAGAGTTAGGGTTTAGTGTCAGGGTTACAATTATGTTGAGGGTTTACATCAAAGGTAGGGTTAGGGTAAGCATAGTTACAATTAGGGTTAGAGTTAGAATTATAACTGGGGGTATGGTTGGGATTAGGATTTGGTTTATGTTTTGGTTATCGTTAATGTTTGTATTAATGTTAGGGTTCTTATTAGGGTTATGATTAAAGATTATAATTAGTGATTATAATTAAAATTAGGGTTAGGGCTAGGATAATAATTAGGGTTAGGGTTGGGATTATAATTAGAGTGAGGGTTATGATTAGGATTATAATTAGGGATAGGGTTAGTCTTAGTGATTATAATTAGGGTTAGGGTTAGGGTTAGGGTTAGAGTTAGAATTATAATTATAATTAGGGTTAGGGTTAGGGTTAGGGTTAGGATTGGAGTCAACCTTAGTGATTATAATTAGGGTTACAATTAAATATTATAATTAGTGATTATAATTAAAGTTAGGGTTAGGGTTATAATAATAATTGGGGTCAAGGTTATGGTTAGGATTATAATTAGGGTTAGTGTTAGAGTTAGGATTAAATATTATAATTAGTGATTATGATTAAAGTTAGGGTTAGGGTTATAATAATAATTGGAGTCAAGGTTATGGTTAGGATTATAATTAGGGTTAGTGTTAGAGTTAGGATAGGGGTCAGTCTTTGATTATAATTAGGGTTAGGGTTAAAAATTATAATTAATGATAATAATTAAAATTAGGGTTAGGTTTAGAATTATAATTAGGGTTAGGGTTAGGGTTAGGCTTAATATTGCAATTAAAGATAGTATGTGATGATAGCTATAAGAGTTAGGATTTGGGTTAGGATTAAGGTTGGGGTTAGAGTAGGGTTAGGGTTAGAATGGGGTTCAATTATGCTTAGAGTAGGGTTCAAGTTGTAATTAGGGTTCAAATTTACTGTTAGAGTTGAGTTTAGGGATAACATTCAATTAGAGGGATTATGGTTAAGGGTTAAGATTATAGTTAATTAGAGTCAGGGTTTGATTGTTGAAGGTGTTTAATATATTTAGGGTTAGGATTAGAGATCAACTAGGGTTATGATTCAATTACATTAGGGCTAGGTTATATTAGTATTAGGGCTAGTGCTTATTAATGGTAAAATTAGGGTTCAAGTTGTAGTTAGAGATTAATTCTAGGGTTATAATTAAGCTTAGTGTTATGTTATCGTTAGGTCTTAATTATGATAAGATTAGGTTATTGGTAGGGTTCAATTAGGTATAGATTAGGGATATTGTCAAGTTCAATGTTTGATTGTGATATACGTTTAACTATAGTTAGGGTTAGTATTATATTTTAATTTGGGCTAGCATTAGGGTTAGGGTTAAATTATGATTAGAGTTCAATTAGGTTATGGTTTTGGGGTTAGGGTTATGTTATGATTAGGGTTAGGGTAACCATAATTACAACTAGGGTTAGGTTTATAATTATAACTCGGGGTAGGGTTAGGATTATGATTTGATTTATGATTATTTAATGTACAGTTACAATTAGGGTTTGGTGTTAGGGTTAAGGTTAGTGTTAGGGTTAGGGTTAAGGTATACATAATTGTTAGAGCATAAAAATGATCAATAATAGGTATTTCGAGAAGGATATCTCTCGATATGTTTAATATATAATATTAATATATATAAGTTAGCAGTTATGACACAACATGGAAGACATTAAATATGTTAATATATAATTATACAAATTATTAAGCTTCACGTTAGAGTTAGGTTTTACGATTACAATTATGGTTAGGGTTAAGGTCTATATGATGGTTAGTGTTAGAGTTAAGGATATGCTTTGGGTTTTGGTTAGGGTTAAGGTTTAGGGTTATGACCTTAGTGTTAAGTTTAGGGTTACGACATGATTATTGTTAGGGTTAGGGATTAGGTTTATGGTTAGGTTAGGATTAGGGTTAAGATTATGATGAGGGTTAGGGTTTAGGGTTATGGTTAAGATTATGATTATGGTTATGGTTCACATCATCGTTGGGGCTATAATTAGTCTTAGGGTTTCGAGTTCTAGTTAGGATTATGGGTAGTGTTAGCACTATGGATAGGGTTAAGGACTAGGGTTGGCATAATGGTTACAATGTATATCATGGTTAGAGTTAAGGTTATGGTTTGGGCTATAGTTTAAGGTTGGTGTTAAGGTTTAAATATGTTAACATATAATTATACTATTGTATTATTAAGCTTAGGGTTAGAGTTAGGGTTTACGATTACGATTATGGATAGGGTTAAGGTCTACATGATAGTTAGGGCTAGAGTTAGGGATATGTTTTGGGTTTCAATTAGGGTAAAGGTTTAGGGTTATGGCCTTAGGGTTAAGTTTAGGGTTACAACATGATTATTGTTAGTGTTAGGGATTAGAGTTATGGTTAGGTTTGAATTAGGTTTAAGTTTATGATGAGGGTTATGGTTAATATTATGATTATGGTTATGGTTTACATCATGGTTGGGGCTATGATTAGGCTTAGGGTTTTAGGAAACTTCTAGCTAGAATTATAGCTAGGGTTAAGGTATACATGATGGTTAGGGCTAGGGTTAAGGTTAGGGATAGGGTTCAGGGTTAGGGTTAGGATAATGTTGCAGTTTATATGATGGTTAGGGTTAGGGTTTAGGGTTAGGATTATAATTATAGTTGGCTTTAGAGTTAGAATTATGGTTACAGTTACAACTTAGAATATGCTTTAGGATTAAGGTTAGTGTTAAAGATTACTGTTATGACTATGGTTAGATTTTATGGTTAGGGTTAGGATATACATCACGAGTAGGGTTCATATTTAATTAGTGTTAGGGTTAGTGTCTAATAAAGATATTTCAAATCAATTAGGATTTAAATAGGGCTATAAATAATGCTACAATTTGAATAGGGATAAGGTTTAAGGATAAAGCATATTTTTAGGGTTAGGGTTATGGTTAAGATTATGATTATGGTTATGGTTTACATCATGGTTGAGGCTATGATTAGGCATATGGTTTAGGGATAAAATATGTTGTTAGCATTAGGGATTTATAAAAAATATCAAGTTTAATGTTAGGGTTAATATTTAATTAGTGTTAAGGATACTATTTAATTAGGGTTAGATTCAAGTTATGGGATACATTAGCATAAAGGTTAAATTAGGGTTAGGGTCAATGTGAGGTTGAGTTTAGGGCTAAGACTACCATAAGGTTTAGGTTGTCCAAGATTATCAATGTTAGGATTAATTTTAGGGTCAAGTTATTGTTAGGGTTCAATTACAGTTATGGTGAAGATTAGGTTATGATTAAAGTTACTATTATAGGATAAAGCTTGGGGTTAGGGTTAGGTTTGAGCTATAGTTTAATATTAGGATTAAGGTTTAATCAGGGTTATAGTATGTTAGCATAAATATTAAATTAAGGTAAGGATTCAATTACCTCTAGATTAGGGATATTATGATTAGGGTTTGACTACATGGTAAGGATTTGGTTAGAGATATGGTTAGTATTATAATTCAATAAAGGTTAGAATTAGGTTTGTGATTCAAATACATTGGGCTTAAGGTTTGGGCTATAATTTTGTTACAATTAGGGTTCAATTAGGGTTAGTATCAATTATGGCTACTTTAGGGTTTAGCTAAGATTAGGATTATTATTACAATTAAATTAGGACTAAATTAAGGTTAGAGTTAGTGTTATGATTACAATAGGGTTAGCATGGTTTACATTAGTGTAAAGGTTTGATTAGGGTTAAGATTCAATTAGGTTTGGGTGAAGAATAAAATCAAGGTTAGGTTAGGTTTAAGGTTAAGGTAATGTTAGGGGTAGGGTTTAAGTTCAAGATAGGGTTTAATTATGATTAGAATTAATTTTAGGGTGAGGTTTTTGTGAGGGTTCAATTACGATTATATTAGGTTAGGGTTGATGCTAGGTCATAATGAGGGCTACCATTCTAGGAATCTTATTTGGGCTAGGGTTTAGTAAGTATTTGATTTAGTATTACAATTCAATTAAATTTCAATTAGTTAAGGTTAGAGTCAATGTTTAATAAAAAATATATCTAGAAAAGAGAATTTAGAATAAAAGTATACTTCCCATGTAGGAGTCAAACACGAGTCAACAAAAAATAACTTATTGCCTAATTTACCATGAAACCCAAAATGTTGACATCCAACACATTAATTTAAAATGGATACATTATAGTAGAATCTAACTTGAATGATCAATGTAATCAAAGCTATGGTATTGGTAAGATTATAATAAAATTGTAAGTCCAAATTGAGTTTTTGATTAAAATTATTAGCATAGAAATTCTTATTGATCTTTGTAAATAAAAAAAATAAAAACTATATATTATTTTTGAAATATTTGTGTAACTCAACAAAAAATAAATAGAATATAAATACAAAAATCACATCTATATGATAAATTAGAAACATTTAATAATAAATATATTATATAGTATTTTTTAAATATTTTGGTAGATATGTAATTTATTTTTTTGAATTTAGAAACATTATATTTTTATGGTTGAAATTTAGAAACATTAAAATTCTTTTTCAGCTTTCTAAATTGAAAATAATAAATCATATATTATTTTTAAAATATTTGTTTAGGCATGTAATTGTATTTTTTATTTTTCAAATTTAGAAACGTCACATTTTTTATGTTTAAGATTTAGAAACATAGATATTATTTTTGATCTTTCTGAATTGAAAATTAAGATTCTTTCCTTTCTTTGTATTCTCAAATTATTGCTTCTATTTTTATTACTCCTAATCTTAACTTTTATAGTGAAAAATAATTGACCATAGCAATGTTCAATGTACCCATCAATATCTTAGAAAAAAAGACTAAAGTCTATTTCATCACTATGTGCAAATGAAAATTATTGATATCAAATTAATACTGATATTTTAAAAATTAAAGCACAATTTGATTAATAGTAATAAATGAGCATTGTCAAATAATAATTTGATATTGCTACTTCTTTTATTACACTTATTTATATAAAATATATTAGTAACATATTTTTTAATTAAAGTTAGAGTCATTAATAGAAACAAACCGACCTTATCCTTTTAGTTGTGAAATTTAAAAAGAAAAATAAATTAATCTAACTACATAAGCAATATTTCTATTGTAATTTTCTTTTTCTTTTGCATGCAAATCAATTGAAATTCTAAAATTAAAATAAATCTTACTTTCTAATTTTTAAATGATAAATTTAAAACTTCAAATATAAATAGAATCTTTTTAATAAAATTCTAGATATATAAATAATATTTCTATTCTATTTTTCCTTTTTTACATTCAAATCATTTAAGTTTATAAATTAAACTAATTTTTAGAAAAAAATTAAATGAATCATCAATCAATTTAAAATAAAATTTAAATCTAAATATAAACTTAAATCTAAATGTAAATGGAATCTTTCTATATTTTTATCCAAAGATGACTGTGTAAATCAAGGCTGCATATGATGTTGAATACCCGTTATGGTGGTGGACTTCCAAGAATCTACATGGTCTATTGAAATTGAATGAATGTTCTCAAGATCAGTTCGCCATTGAGCAAAATACTATCTTCCTGATTACTCTATGAGAGGGAGCATTCCACCAGCAGACAAGCTGCAAATCAAACAAAGATTCATCATATAATGATAATACTTCATATTTGAGGGAGCATTCCACCAGCAGACAAGCTGCAAATCAAACAAAGATTCATCATATAATGATAATACTTCATATTTGTAACCCTAGTCTGCCATGAAAGAGTAGTATAACATGAAATAGAGTTTGTACATGGAAGAGTTATTGTAGCTTTCTCTTCACAAGGTAGTACTCGTGCTTCATATGCTACAAACATTGTAGACACCTGCATAGATAAAATAGTTGCCTTTAAAATCTGTCAAAAATTATAAAGCCTGCCTTCCCAAATGTCACATTAAACATAAATCCAAACTAACCAATCTAAAAGTGAAGACAGTTAAAAAGAAATATGGCATGCACAACCACGACAACATATAGTAAATCTTAGAAAGATTAAAAGCGTGGCATACCTTGGTCTGTAGTGTTGGTTGATAGAGAGGAGAAAGATCCCAGTGCTTTCTATAATGAGTGCTATAATGTAACCTGTAATTCGATCTACAACCAGAATGCAAACAAACTACTAGAATACTTAGAAAGCAAGGAGAATACATAAAAATTAATTTCAGAATATATCATATCCTATATTTGATTTGATCTGCTCTTGTCTGAAATGTTGTGAGATGCAAAGAGGAAATGGGATGCAGATATAACAATTGCTAGCCAACCTTTCAAATTCATCAGTTATGTAACACTCTTTCGTGGATTGCATACAGTTCATTTAGGAGTTACATTCTTCAGCAATTACATATAATTCATTGAGCAGCCTTCATCGATTGCATTTGAAACGATTAGAAGAGCATGCAGGTTCTCGTTTGTAACTGTTAGAATACAATGTCAACTCCTTTCACCTCGACAATAATTCGAATGCTTGTTATTTCCATGCATGACTGATGGGAATACAAAAAGTTTCTTTTTTCTTACACCGTTACTCATGATGACCTCCTATTGATGCCATTGTATGCCTCTAAATGTAATAAAATTTGTCTTTGATTTCTAACTTCGATTTAATTATATTTTGTATTTTTTTATTATATTATATTATTTGCTGTCATTTTTTAAAAAATTTAAAAATTATAAACATTTTAAATTTTTTGAGAATTTAAATAATTTTAAAACTATTTTGCAATAAAAATTCATTAGAAAAATTATAAAATTATTTTATTACAATATTTAGATTACCATCTTTATATGAATTAAATTACAATCCTTCATAAATATTAAATAATATATACCAAAATTAAATTATATATATCATTTTTAATTGTAGTTAAGATTGGACTTAATATTAGCTTAATATTGGCATTAGGTGCTCATTAAAATTAAGGTAACCATTCTAAGATAAAGCTTAGGTCAAGGTTAGTATTAGGACTTAATAGGATTAGAGTTAGTGTTATTTAAATTTAAATTAATTATTATAATAAAAATATAAAAAATAATACTTTTTACATTTTAATACAATTATTATATATTCATCTATACAATATTTGAATTGTTTTTTTTAATTAGTAATCTAGATTATTATCTTCATGAAATACAGTTTTAAAAAATAAATTTTAATAATAGTTTTAATTATATTATAACAAAATTTGTCTTTATATATTTTTTGTTGTCATTTTAGAATACTTTATATTTATACATTCTATTT
This sequence comes from Cryptomeria japonica, assembly GCF_030272615.1. Taxonomy (NCBI): domain Eukaryota; kingdom Viridiplantae; phylum Streptophyta; class Pinopsida; order Cupressales; family Cupressaceae; genus Cryptomeria; species Cryptomeria japonica. Next base: position 824,790,710 of record NC_081407.1, read on the forward strand.
AATAATATTACAAAAATTTTAAAAAATATTATATTTTTAAAATTTTGAAAATTTAAATGATTAAATTATTATTTTACAATAAAAAATTATTAGAAAATGTATACAATTATTTTATTACATTATGCAAAATATCATCTTTTATGAATTAAATTATGAATACCAAAATTAAATAGTATTTAGGGTTAAGGTTAGCTTAAGATTAGGATTAAGGGTTGATTAAAATTAAGGTTTCCATTCTATAATAAAGCTTTGATTAGGGTTAAGTTTAGTATTAGGGCTCAATCAGGGTTAAGTTTAGTATTAGGACTCAATTAGGGTTAAAGCTGGTGTTAGGATCCAAGTTCAGGATTACCATTCTAGGATAAAGCTTGGGGTTAGGGTTATTGTTGAATTGGGATTGGGGTTAGCATTAAGGTTCAATTAGAATTGGAGTTGGTGTTCCTAAGATTTAAATTAAGATTAGAGATAGTTTTTAAAGTTAGGATTCAATTAGTATTGAAGGTGACTATAAATTATAATTTCTTTTTTCAATTTGTACCCTCCAATATATTAATTAATGTATATCTTACTATCTATGTAACCATTGCACCTCCCTTAAATGCAAGTACTAGCTAATAAATACAGATGGCTACATACACTAAGAGTACACTGAACATTTGAAATATTACACTGAGCCGATTTGGCATGCCTCGAGGGATGCAGCTATCCTACCTCAAGGTCATGACACAATCTATCTAACTTTTTTGGTAACATCTAAAAGAACAAGGTTGTCAATTTCAATGAGGAAGTCAATAGAGGAAATAGCACAAGGTGACAAAGCAAAGCCTAGACCTCACTTTAGAAAGTTGAAGAAAAGGTGCTCTAAGACTTAAAATGCACTTTTAAATTTATTTATTAATTAATTGAAAATCAGAATTACAATAGATTTTTTAATTTTTAATTAATTAAAAAATGTAATAAAAGATGCATTATAAATGCTGCATAGACATTTTGATCTAAGAAGGCCTCCATAGATTGACCACCAACTTAGAATCTGAATTGTGAAGATACAAAAAGGCCGTGGGTGAGGTGAGTAAGTGGATATTTGTTGGGGCAAAAAATACCTTTTTAATAACTGGAGATTTGTGGGTGAGGTGAGTAACTGGAGTTTTTTTTCATGCTATTTAATAAAGCATCTTTTAAATGACTTTAAGTTTTCAAATTTAATTAGTTGTTTCCCATTCATTAAATTACACTCATTTCATTTTAAATGAATTATTTTACATAAAATTTATTTTTATTTTTTTTCAATTTTGTGCAAGAAAGTATTTCATCTTAGTCTCTCTACTGTATGAACTAAAATGATTACCAAATCACATTAAGACATAAGATTTGCATATGTAATAAGCTAAACACTATATAGTCATGTTAATGTTATTTAATGAAAAAAATTCAAACAAATGGATATGTATAAATCTATCATTTTCAATTAAATTGGTGGTAAGAGTGCACTTGAATCTTAGCCTTTCAAGTTCAGAAGACAAAAATACATGCAAAACTCGCAACAAAAACTATAATAAGTCACACTAAATCATCAAAAAAAATTGTAATCGAAATGTTAAAAAATGGTAACTAAAATGTAAAAGCACAGCATAAGAAGTGTAGGAAGAAAATCCAATCCATTTTTTTTCCTCACATTCCATGAATGGATCTAAATTGCTTCATTTACTCAAACCTTCCACTCTTCCACTACCATCTGGTCTTTAAATCATTTCTATTTATGTTTTGAAGTTAGATAAATTTTGAAAAATAATAATAGTAATGTTTGTAATGAAATAATTTAAGATTTAATTTAATTTTTTTATTTTAATTATGTAAAATTAAATATTTACGTCGAGAGGCGTAACCTACAATGGCATCATATAAGGGTCATCACCAGTAAAGGTGTAAGAAAAAAAAAGTGGTTAGTATTCTTCCAGCTATTCCACTCCTAAGTCATCTGTGTACATTTCTTTAGCTGCAGTTACGAATGCAAAATGCAAAGTGGAGAATGTCAAACGCAATAGACAATCTACCAAAACATTGGGTTCCCATTGTAAAACTGATGTAAATACTCTGTCAAAATTATAGGTATATTTTATTTTTAGTGAGATGAAGTTTGCAAAGGAATTAATTAAGAAAATATAAATAAAAAATAATAATATAAAATTATACATTAAAAAGTAGGAATTAAAATCACCATTTAATTTACTTTTTAATCAATGGAGATAGTAATGGAATACTTAAAGATAAATTTCTGGAAAAAATCAATTAATTTAAGTTTTATTCATAGAAGTGTGAAAAAAGCATGAGATGGATGAATAGAAAGCTTTATAGTAGATTTCTTATTTCAAGTGAGTTTGGGAAAGTTGAGATGTTGTAAATGAAAGTGTTTCATACATAGAAATTTTATTAAAATATAGTATGTTGTATTTAATTTTATGAAATTCTACTATTTTTTTTTTAAATTTGTATAAAACTAATATTATTTGCAAAAATAATTATTATAATTTAAAATGTACATACATGTTTTAGATAAAGCATGTTATTTCTAACAAAATAGATGCTTCCTTGTTTTGTTTGCAAAAAGATCAAGGTTGTAGTAAAAATAAGAAAGAAATTAAATTTAGTAATTTAAAAAATGGAGTTTTTAATTAAAATTAACCAAAAAATCAAAATCTAGTAAAAAGAGGAAAGATATACAACTAAATACATTTTTTTTTAAAAGTTACAAAACTTAGTAAGTTCTAGAATAAAATTATGGTAACAAGTTGTAGTGATCTAGATTTATACAAGTTAATAATTTATTTTGGAAGAATTTATGCCTTCAATTTTGTAAAAAAATATGGTAACAAGTTGTAGTGATCAAGATTTATACAAGTTATTACTTGAATAATTTATTTTGGAAGACTTAATGCCTCAAATTTTTTAGTTTGTTTTTCTTATGAATATCTATTCCAAATTTGCAAGGCAATGAATATAATAGTAAAATTATATATTATCATAGTGTAATTTTTTTATAATAGTTATTAGGGTTGGAATCAACCCTAATCCTAATGGAATCTTGAAACCAATTTTGATCTTATTTGAATCCTCATTAATCGTAAGCATAATTTCATGGATAGTTAAAAAAAGGGTGAAATGTATTAAAATTCATTATGCTAGAATGTGCATATGTTGTAGTTGTCCATGGTTTAGTTGATGAATAGTTAACATCATAACATAATTTTCAATTAATATTATGTATCAAGCTTAATAAATGATGTTCAATTTTTAAAAAATGATTATTGAGCTTTATAATATTATGTCTAAATTTTCATAATGAATATTAGATATTTTACTATATTAAATTTTCTTTAAGTATATTTTGGAAGTGAATGTTTTCTAAACTATATAAATTATATTTCTTAAAATATTTACAAATTTTTTATGCATTTTGTCCACTACTAAATTAAATTTTCAAATGAGTCAAAAATTGTTGTATTAATAACCTAAACCATAACTCTTAAATAACCTTAACTCTAAACCCAATCTAACAATGATTGTATCCATAATATAAACCTAATTGAATCTTTGGGCTAATGCAACCCATAACCCTAACTAAAAATTAACTCTAATATTAAAACCAAGCATTATTATAGAACCCTCACCCAAACATAATGCTTTATTCTTAAACATTAACCCTATTTAAATCTAAACACCAAATCCAACCCTAATTAAATTGTTATGCTAACCTTATTCCTATTGAATCCTAGCCCTAACCCTAACACTCATTCTAATTGAAACAAAATCCCCACCCCAAGAATTAGCCTACTAGAGTAACCCTAATTATAGCCTAACCTTAACCCTAAACATATAATATTTCCATAATTTCAACCTAAGCCTAAAATTAACTCTAATCCTAGAATTAAACCCTGCCTACAATTTAAACCCTGATCTTTAGAACCATAATTGAACCCTAACCATAACTAAGTCCTAACCCTAATTGAACCATAATCCTAATCAAATTATATCTAAAACCCTTACCATCATTTAACTATAATCCTAATTTAACCTTAACCCTAATGTAATTGAATCATAGCCCTAATTTATCCTTTAGGTTAACAATAACCATAACCCTAATTAAATGTTAACTCTAACCTTAAAATCCATCTTTACTGAAGGACCCTAATTCCAAACATCATGCTTCATACTCAAACCCTAACATTAACACTAAAACTAATCTTACAAAATTAAAATCTAACCCTAAAATTAACTATAACCCCAAAGAATTAAATACTATATACAACTTCAACCATAATCTAGCCATGATTGAACCATAACCTCAAACTAAACCTTAACACTAATTTAAACTTAATCATAAGCTAACCTTAAAGTTTACTATAACTCTATAATTAATCTCTAATTACAACATGAATCCTAAATAACCATAATTGGATCCTATCCCTCAACTTAAATCTAACCCTAATTGAACTCTAATCTTAAGCTACTTGTAACCGTTATCTACTCCATACCTTGATCCTAATTGAACTATGATCCTAACCTTAATTATAATTAAATTGTTATAATAATCAAATCCTAATCATAGTTGAACAATAAATCTAATTAACTATAACCTTAACCCTTAACCGTAATCCCCCAATGATAACCTAACCATAAACTTAATTGTAACCTTATAATTAAACCATAATACTAACAATAACTCTAAACCTTATCTCTAAACCTAACAATAACCCTAACAATGATGTAAATGCTAACCATTATTGTAAACCCTAACACTAAACCTAACCCTAATAATGGTGTAAACCCTAACATTAATCCTAATAGTAATCCTTAACACCAACCCTGACCCTAACTCTAACCCTAAATTAAATTATATCTCTAATTATAAATAATCATAAACCCTAAACCTAACCTTGAATCTATCTCTAAGTTAAAACCTAACACTAATCCAAACCCTAAACTTAAGTCTAACCATATTTATTATCCAAAACCTAACTATGATATAACCATAACCATAATCCCAAACCATAACTCTAATCGTAATCCTAAAGTCTAAACCTAACCCTACCCCAAAATCTAACCCTAATCCTAGCACTATCCCTAACTCTTATATGCCCCTAACAATAATCATAACCATAATCTTAACCCTACCCCAAAACCTACCCTAAACCCTAACATTGTATGTAACTATGATACATCCCTAACCGTAGATATAATATGCCCCAACCTAAACTTAACCCTAGCCCTTACCTAAAGCTTACCCTAACCTAAATACAAACCTAATCGTAACCCTAACCTAAACGATAACCCTAATCCTAATACTATTCCTCACTATTATATACCCCTAACCATAATCATAACTGTAACCTTAACCCTACCCCAAAACCTAACCCTAAACCCTAGCATTGTCCCTAGCTATGATACACCCCTAACCATAGACATGATCATAACTATAACCCTAAACTTAACCAGAATACTAATAATAACCCTAATCCTAAATCCTAACCCTAATAATAACACAAATCATGATGTAAATCCTAACCATAATGCTAATGCTAAACCTAACCCTAACCATGGTGTAAACTCTAACATTAATTTTAGTATTAACCCTTAACAGTAACCCTAACCATGATATAAACCTTAACCCTAACTCGGCCAATAAATTTTGTTATATTTATAACCATAACATTAACCATAAACCCTAACCCTAACCTTGAATCTATCTCTAAGACAAAGCTTAACCTTAATCCAAACCATTAACTTAATTCTAACCATATCCATTAACCTAAACCTAACTACAATATAAAACCTAACTAGAATCCTAAAACATAACTCTAACCATAATCCTAAAGTCTAACCCTAACCTTACCCTAAAAGATAACCCTTATCTAGACATTATTTCAAAGTATTATATACCCCTAACCATAATTATAACTGTAATAGTAACCCTACACCAAAACCTAACCCAAAATGTTCCCTAACTATGATACACCCCTAACTGTAATTATAACCCTATCTATAAGCCTATACATTGTTGGGAGTGGTTGTCGTTGCACCAAAAGATCAACCTGTCAATGCCTGATACAACCATTAGACTTATAGAATCCATAGGAGAGGATTAAGCCATGTCGCGAACACATCACTTTTGTTGCATAGAGACCAAGGGCGCACACCTTGCAACAAAACCCCCTCAACACAAGTAGGGTTTGAGCCTATGACCTAGCTTTGATACCAATTGTTCGGAGTGGTTGTCGTTGCACCAAAAGATCGACCTGTCAATGCCCGATACAACCTCTAGACTTATAGAATCCATAAGAGGCACTTATGCCATGTCGCAAACACATCACTTTTGCTACACAGAGACCAAGTGCGCACACCTTACAACATACTTAACCATAATCCTAATAATAACCCTAATACTAGGCCCTAACCCTAACTATAACACTAATCATAAATCCTAACCCTAACCTTGAATCTATCTTTAAGAAAAAACCTAACCCTAATCCAAACCCTAAACTTAACTCTAACCTTATCTATTAATCTATTTACCTAACTACTATGTAAACACTAACCATAATCATAAATTATAACTCTAACCATAATCCTAAATTCTAACCCTAACCCCACCCCAAAGGCTAAGCCTAATCCTAATAATATCCCTAACTATTATATAATCATAACCATAATCATAACCCTACCCCAAAATCTAACCCTAACCCAAGCATTGTCCCTAACTATGATACACCCCTAATTGTAACCATAATCCTAACTATAAACCTAAACCTAACCATAATCCTAACAATAACCCTAATCATATGTCCTAACCCTCATAATAAACCTAATCACAATGCAAATATTAATCATAACCCTAATGATAAGCCTAACCCTCACAATAATCCTAATAATAATCATAACCCTAAGCCTAATCATAATCCAAACCCTAACCCTTACCCTAACCCCAACCATGTGTGAACCATAACCCAAACCATAATCCTAATTATAACTCTAAACCCTAACACTAATCATAATTCTAACCCTAACCCTAATCCTCAACATAACTCTAAACTCGATACTAATAATAATCCTTATCCCTAATTTAAAACTTATCCCTATCCTTAAATTTCAACCCTGGCCATAATTTTTATCCTAGCCCTCACCTTAATATTAATCCCAAATTCTAATCATAATCCTAACCCTAATGATAACGATGATGTAAATTCTAACTGAAACCATTACCATAAACCTAAAACCAGCCCTAACTATGATGTTGATCGTGACCCTAAACCTTAACCCTAACCTTATCCCTTACCCTAACCCAAACCCTACCCATGATGTAAACCCTAAGCGTATCAATAATCCAAACTATGACCCTAAACCTAATCCTCATCCCAATCATGATATAAATAATAACCCTAACCATAATCCTAACCATAACTCTAAACCCCAACCGTAATCAAAATCCTAACCATAACCTTATTCTGAATGTTAACCTAACCCTAACCCTCACCCCAACCATGACATAATCCATAACCATAATCGTAATCCTAACCATAACCCTAAATATAAACCTAACGCTAACCCTAACAATAATCCCCAACTGTAAACTCAAAACCTAACCCTAACCATAACCCCAGCCCTCATCATGAGGTAAATCCAACCCTAACCATGATACAAATACTAACCCTAACCCAAACCTTAGTCTTGACCATGATGTAAATCCTAACCCTATCTGTAGTCCTAATTGTAATCGTAAATTCTAACCCTAACCATAATCCTAATAGAAATCCTAAATCCTAATCCTAACCATAATTCTAAATGTAAGGTCCTAAACCAAACCCTAACCTTGATCTGAACCCTAATCGTAACCCTAACAATGATGTAAACCTTAAATCTAACCATAATACTAACCTTAACCCTAACCCTATCCATAGCCATAATCCTGACCATTAAATATTATTTTATACTATCATTAAATAAAGTCTAATATATATCTTACATTTTGGTATATACTTTAATCTTGCAACACCTACATTTATTAAAAATAGTCTAAATGGATATATTTCTTATATCTCTACACGATAATATAATAACATATTAATATTATAATACTATAATATAATTCAATTCAAGAAAAAGATACTATATAATTATATATTGTATTTATTTTATGTTTTCCATGTCGCGACTGCCACTAGCATATATGTCTTAAATTTTAATTTAATCTATATAAAATACGTCGAGAGATATCCTTCTCGAGGCGTCTATTTTTAATCAATTTTACACCCTAAATTGAAATAGATGCCTCGAGAAGGATATCTCTCGGCGTATTTTATATAGATTAAATTAAAATTTAAGACATATATGCTAGTTATTAGTTCTTGTCATAAACATAGAATTATTGGCAAGCATTATTCTTTAACTAGTTATTGATAAAAATAAATTAACAAATAAAAATTGACAATTTTTTCGAATCCAAAAAATGTTAATCTTATTAAAATATAGATGCAAATTTATTAATGAAGAATTTTAAATCTTCAATTTAATTGGCTCTTAATTGGTTCTTTTTAATGCTTTCTTCTCTTAAAATGTTGGTTCAAAAAAATTGTTTTCTTTAAAGAATACTAAATGAGTTTTATTTGATTGAAAAATATTAATGAATTGTTTCCACTTATTTTAATATTTAAATACTTATTAATTTTTTAATATTTCATAGTAAGTTGTTTATTAATGACTTTTAGATATTGTTTTTTGTTAGATAAAATAATTTTTTTAGATATTATTAATATTTTGAACAATTTAATTTTTAAATTATTGTGTAGAAAATGATTTAATAGATATATATATATATTGCTTGATGAGTTTGAAATGTATCTTAACTATTAATTTTTATTTATTATTAGTTAGTGTGACGGATATAGAGACATAAAAAAAAGTTTTTGTATAAATATATTTTAAAATAGTTCAAGTTACATATCTTAATATATTTTAAATGTTAAAAATTTATTGACATTAATTTGAGTTTTATTAGTATGAATAATTCAAAAGTGCTTAAAAGTGAACTTACATGTGCAAAAGTAAATAGAACACTCCAAAATATAGACCATTAAGCATAGCTAAACCTCTATTTTTTTTAGCAATCAACTTCAATGTGTTCTTTCTTTTACCACTGACTTTAATAATATTATGGATGCATGTAGTTTATAATACAAGAATATTCAACACAAACTAGCAATGCATGCACTGGAGCCTTGTTTAATAGTGTGAATCTAAATTTTTGTAAACTAGTTAGAGATATTATTTCCAAGGTGCATATTTCATTTAGATCACAAATCCACTACAATACACCATTTAAATCACAAATCTACTCTCTCTAAAATATAGACAATCTGGCAATGACATGCCTCTAGGTCTTCTATCTAGAATTTGTAAAGATGCATATACTAAATCCACTAAAAAAAAGACAATCCCACAATGACATGCCTCTAGGTCTTTTACCTAGAATTTTTAAAGATGCATATACTAAATCCACTAAAAAAATAGACAATCCCACAATAATATGCCAATAGCTCTTTTACCTAGAATTTATAAAGATGCATATACTAAATCCACTAAAAAATAGACAATCTGACAATGATATGTCAATAGGTCTTTTACCTAGAATTTATAAAGATGCATATACTAAATCCACATCCATTAAAAAATAGACAATCTGACAATGAAATGTTTATAGGTCTTTAACCTAGAATTTATAAACATGCATTGACCAAATCCACTAAAAAATAGACAATCCGACAATGATATGTCTAGAGGTCTTTAATCCTAAATCCATTAAATAATAGACAATCTAACAATGATATGCCTAGAGGTCTTTTACCCTAAATCCATTAAAAATTAGACAATCTAACAATGATATGTCTAGAGGTTCTTTTACCCTAAATCCATTAAAAAATAGATAATCTGACAATGATATGTCTAGAAGTCTTTTACCTTAAATTTGTACATATACTAAATCCACTAAAAAATAGATAGTCCCACACTAATATGTCTAGAAGTCTTTAATCTAAAATTTGTAAATATGCATGTACTAATAGATACATACATTTAAGATATTTATACTAATTAAATTCAATATTACATTTACCAATCTAAATGATGGAAACAACTTTATTTTCTTTTTCACCCCACTCTTGAGTTAGAGTCAACAAATTTATAAACTGCACTTACATTATTAAGAGGCATAATAGATTCAACGATAGAGAAAGTGTTTTGATAGACTAAAAAGAATATATATATATATATATATATATTCTAGTAACTAAATCATATTTTCCAACCTGAAACAACTCCTCCTTGCATTTTTAAGCTGGAAAACAGATTCAAAATAAAAAATCCCATCATATAACACATGGATTGCAAACCCAGTGTGTAAGATTAACACGCAGATATTTGCAATTCCAATGACTTTTGCATTATCTGTAAGCGTTTCGGAGCGAATCTACACCCACCACTTCTTAAACCAGTTATTTGCTTTGGCCAGACAGCCTAGGGATTTTAAGAACAAGTAGGAGGCATTTCAATTACCTAGAATTGCCAAAGGTCGCGCATATTTCCTGTCAAAAATATAGTACAAGACTGGCTTACATGCCTCCCGAGCTCTGTGGAATGCCGCTTGGCAATTTGCGTACTTTCTTGTCCAAAAAGGACGAACCTTTTCCTGTTCATCAGCCAGCATATTTTACTGCTGGATTTGCAAACTCCCGAGGACTGCCTGTCATGTCACAGCCCTGGTTGCTTCACATTGAAGGTGGCTGCATCTTTTCTGGTTTCAAAACAGATCTTTAGTACAGCGTGTTGTAGATCTTTCGTATAAGTATTAGCAACAGATTAGTTAATCGTAACTGTTAATTGCAAAATAGACAGTGTAAAACGTGCATCGCGTGTTAGTCAATCTGTACTATCATTTTGAAACTAGAATAGACACGTCCTTTCACACCTGTTCCGACAATCAGTAATATTATTCATGAATAGCCTATTTAAAAGAGCAATACGTGGCTTTCTTCGACTGGATCAAACATTTAGCCATAAGAGTTGCAGGAGTTAATGACATCCTCAGATTTGTTGGCATGGTCACTCTGGTATCATCTTTATCCTTGTTTTCTCACTTCTTGAATTTCTCTATTTGCGTTTAATTTTGAATAACCTTAATTCCATATAATTCTTCCAGGTTTGCAATTTCTGTTGTGCTCTATGCTAACTGTAAGCATTCCCTTTCCACTCATTTCTCTTTACGTTTCCCTTCTTCAACATGTTTTTCTGCACCTATTTGTATGCTGCTGAAAATTTTGAAGTTTCGTTATAGTTTTTGTGCCATATCTTTCTCATTTTGCAGAGAGAATCCATAGCCGTTCGAGTCGAGTAGTTGTTGCAGACTGGTTGTTTTTACTGTTCATTTTAACGTCCAATTATACAGCTAATCTTGCTTCAAGACTTACTGCCCGACAAATCACGCCATTCTTAAACGGTTTGGTGACCATAAAGTGGGTATCGCAGTATCCCATTTGAAAAAAGACAACCAAGTTTTTCTTGTTCTTTTGTATGGATTTTTATAAATTTGGTCATATATTTCTATAAGATGCAAAGCTATTTGAATAGAAGGAATAAGAAAAAGTAGTTCAATGTAATTCCTAAGGGCTAAATGTAATTCCTAAGGGCTAATGATACGATGCATATGGAGTCCAACACAAAAAGGAGTATAGAATTTACTCCAACTGGACATTGATTAACATATATCATCATGTTTCTTTACCACAAATAAAAAACTAATTGTGATAGTAGGAAGCACATGTATATATCTTTGAAAACCTAGTAGCTACAAATTAATGTGTTCTTTAAAAAAACTAACAAAAAGGTATAACAATAGTATTGTTATTTAGGGTAGTAGAGTCACCACCTTTCATAAAAGAGATCTTTGAATAAATATAACTTCTAAAGAAATAATACAATTTTGGATTTATCTCATCAATAGGGTCATCAAATTTGTCTAAACCTAATCAACACTTTCCAAGTTTGTATCGTATAAACCTACAACAATAAGATTTTCTCTATCAAAAATACCATCTATTATGCATGAGTTGTCAACTAAGAAAACTTACCCAAACATAAATGCACAACTACAAAAATTATTACTATGGTTTTAAAATTTATCCAATTGAATATCTTGTTAATGTTGATCATTCATCCACAACAATAATGACATCTATTGGATGTGAATTTGTATCCAAGTACACTTTTCTAACAAAATTTTACAGAGATATTTTGAGCGACATCTTGATTTTGATATTTGCATCAAACACCTTCAAGGCTAGGATGCCTACCCACATAGTTTGACACTTTTAAGCTCAAATTGCAAATATAGGTGCCTTTCTAATCCCTATTTTTAGTTATGTTCGCAAAGTCTGCATATATTTGTTCTGTAGCATATTGTTTATATTGATTACTATCAATTTTTCATCTTTAGACCTAGTTCTTCCATTTAATCATCCTGTCATATCAAAAATCAAATTGAAAGAAAAGGAATAATCAATCATTAATCTCAGCTCTCACCAATAGATTTGAAGTTGGGCCTATTGGTCCAATCTTGAATGTATAGTTAGTGTAGATGGTTTTTTATTATTAGTCTATATTATTAGACTAATGAATCCCATTTACCAACTCTACAGTAAGAAACTTTGTGAACCCCTTCATAGGTCAACAACAAAAGAGATGAGGAAATAGGGGAAACAAAAATTCCTTTTATGGAAAGCCCTATATGAGCACATGTCTATAACAAAACAAAGGAAACAAGTGATGCAATGGAACATGGTGTCACATTAAAGGAAAACCCCTTGCCATCACACCCAACAAGTGGAGCATCCACCCTAGATCCCATTTTAATAGAAGGTTGGGATAGGAAGCCCTTATACAGATCCAAATCATAGTGACAAGGTCACATTACCAATAAGTGGAGCAAGAAAGGAAGACATGTTCCATAATATTTCTTCCATAATAATATCAATAAGGAGCTCCTCCTGACCCTCACTACCTAGCTAGCTATTGTAAAACTCAAAATATACTCAGCTAGGGGTAGAACCCCATGTGGAGCCTCTACTTTTGACCATAATATCCCTACACAAACCATCATCCATGCAAGAAGAAAACTCCAACGTGAGGAGAAGACCATTTGCATAATAATTAGCCTTTAGCATGTCTATGTAATTCTATCCATAGCAAATAACTTACAACAACAAAAAATATAACACCTTAATTTCCTTTCACTCACATAATTTTAAGCCTTCAAGGAGAAACTCCAGTTTTTATATATAGTTATTGTCATGATAAAATATTTTTATAAAAAAATTAAAAAAACTTTTCAATGAATAAAAAGTTCCAAATTGAAATCTCCCACATTTTTTAGATAGATATATTTAAGATATTTGTATTAGTTTAGATTGATTTAAAGGATTGTACGTACATGGTTTGCATCCAATCGATTTTAAAAAACATGTAAAGTAATTAGATGTTTATGTATTTAGCGACAAAATTTATCATTCTAAATCCAACCTCCTCATGTTAATTGCTTCGGGATAATCAAAACTAAGAATATCAACATCTCTTAGATTTTGACTTAGTAAAGGATAAATTTTATATTTTTCCTTCTTCTTTCAATTTATTTGTGTTTTTCTAAATTTTTCTTATATAATTATGCTTTGTTATTTACCTATATTTCTACATATGACACTCTTTTAAAATTCTATGGTAAATATGTCATCATGGTCTTCCATATCATGCTCCATCCTACCACTTTCCCACTTAGATATTTTTCTTGTACAACATATAGCAAAAATGTCATTAAGGTCTACCATGTCATGTTGCATCCTTTTACATAATATAATAAATTAAGTTTCTCAAATGTTAAAAATTTTGTTTGAGCTTCACAAATTTTACTATGACATCATCAAAACTCTCTTCATTTATTCTTAATTCTAACTATTGATAACTAACATTATTCTATCTCATCCTTTGAGTCTCACCCATCTATTTAGTCCCAAGTTATTTTATTTTATTTCAAGTGTTTGTCCATCTCTTTTACCCTTCCTTGTGCTTTGAAGCAGACACCTTGACATGGATTACTTCACTTATTCTACTTTATTTGAAAATCAATCACTTCTTTTATCTATGGCACACTTTCAAAGAGGGCAAAATGTAGATACCTAAATTTCATAACCTTGTGTAGCGTCCTAAAATTGCACCCTTTGCAATTTCAACCGCATTTGGGTCTTCACCTTAGTGTTTATGCCCCTCGGCCCCATTAAAGACCTGATTATGCTCTTGCACATCACAAATGGCATTTAAATTCAAAATGAACCTCACATAGCACCTTGTGCCTACCCCAAAATAGGACAAGACCATGGTGCCACACCATGGTCCTCCCTAAATTGGGCCTAATTTGACCCCTTGGTCCTATTTCAAAATTGAGTGGGATTTCCCTCTCTGTACCGACTCATGTTGGAAAATTAGCCAATTTCACCAATGGGAAAGTAGATAAAGAGCATTTCCCCTCTCATTTGACAAGACACATGGGATATCAAACATACATGAGATCAAGCATTGAAGCATTGAAGCAATTGAGCATCATTAGTCTTCTTTCAACTTAGGAGCAATAGTAAAGTCAAGTTTCAAGCATTGAAGGAGACATTATTCATCCTATTGTGTTGAAGACTTCCAAACCCTAATTCCGTGTGGAGGCAAGCAAAACTTCACAAGAAGGTATCATAATTCAGCATCTCCCTTAAAATGAGATCATTTCCTTTCAGTCATTTCAATTACATTTATTTCAATTTCATGGTTAATTCCAAAACCGGGATTTGACCTAAGGAAAACCCCTATTCCCAACACATTTCCCTTTCTTTCTATGTGTAGGAAATAGGTATATAACTGTACTCTTCAAATTAAGCTTCATTCACAATGAAAAATCATCTCCCTTTGGTGTGCGAAAAGTTTGAAGGACCGTTGTGACGCGCCACAATCTCGACAATTTTTGAGAATTTTTTGGGAGTAGGTCCAATTCGACTTACATTGCTTGATTCCAGGTGTGTATGAAAATCATGTGACTATAGCTCACTATTTTCATGCTTTTACCTTCATTTTTTAGCATTTTACCTAAATTCAGCATTTCAACTCACAAAAGAGGATACCCCCTTCAATCCAAATTCACTTATCCTTTAGTCTTGATCTGATTCATGACTAGATCTAGTGAATTTCCCATCCTCTTTTGAATGTGAAGCCTCTAAGCAAAAAATTCCTCTAGTGGCCCAATATACAAGTGATAATATTGTAAAGTAGCAACATATAAGCTAAGTTGAAGATTAAAAATATTATCAACTTGGTGGTATGCTATAGATTATTTTTTTTAAATATCATTTGTGTGAGGAAAATATTCTATGTAAATTAGCAATGTAATGAGACACTATTCTTTGTTGTGTGAGTTGGAGGTTTTTTCATTTTTTCTTGACTCATATGATGAGGTAAATAGCTGTAGAAAGGTTGAATAATTATTTGGTGGATGTTTTATTTCCATCCATATTTAATACTATTGACTTGAATTTTCTTATATCCCCTATTGTTGTTGCCTATGTGATACATCAAGTATTAAGTCATGCATTTAGTGCTTATAGTTTGCCTACAATTGTAATATTAATGTTGAAGTAGATATTCATTTCATTGCCAATGTTCGTAAGATAATGCATATAGATTTAAGAAATATATTTTTACACATGGGTGGTGAGTATAATTGTGGCTTGATGGAGATCAACCCCTTCAATTAGCTTATCTTCGATAGAGTGAGGTTATTGCAATAACTTTTCCATAACCTGGTAATATGGTTATTCATGCTCTATTTGGCATAAAATAATGTTATTATTTTTTCTTAAAACCATATCTTAGGGTTGGTATGCATCAATATCATTGGTTGCAAGTTTTTTATGCCATGTCTTGTAGAAATTTGGGAAGCTCTATAAATAATTATTGATCTAATTTGATTTTGATTTCTTTTTTAATTTCTAAATTTTATCCTAAAATCACAATATATACAACTTGAGATTCTATATTAAACTAGTATTAGTAATTTGTATAAGATTTAAAAGTTATATTATTAGTGGAAAAGTAGGCAAAATTATATAATACGTTTTATATTCATTTTTATTTTTAGATTTATTTCGAAAGATTAATAATTATATAAAGATCTTAATTTCATAAGAATGTGAAATAAATAAATGTGTAAGGTATTCTTTGATAATAAAAAAAAATCAAATAAATTTGACAATGCTTTTTATTTTTTGTAAAGAAACAATTTCATATGACCATGCTATAACAATGCAATATGCATTGGCTTCTTTTCATTTGATAATAGGTATGTCTTAAAAGTAGTCATCCTCTTCATATTTTTCTCATTCATAAATTTTGTTGCATAGAAATTATTGGAAGATGTTTGAATCATCATGCCATGACCTATATCTGTTAGACAACTCAAATAACTGGTGGACAACTAAGAGGGGGGGTGAATCGGTTGTCAACAAATTATAGAGCTTTAAGCATTAAAACCATATTACCAGAATACATAAACCAAATACGGGAATAGCGGATATAACAGTTAAGTACAAATATAAACCATATAACATTTACCAACCATCCACAAAATATAACACCAATATTTGTATGTGGAAAAGTCGGTAAAGGGAAAAACCACGGTGAGAAGCCTACCCACAGTCAGATAATACTTCTGCAATAAGTATGTGATTACAAAATGAGGGGCCTGCACATGCAGGAAGGCCAACAGCTTAGAGCGCACTGCTCATCATAAAAGGAGCCTCATTGACTACAAAATAAATCTAGACTATAATCTGGAAAGAAGAGTGAACTGCAAGAATAGCATCTCCTATGCCTGAGTACAGTTTCGATTAAGCTCAATACCAGAGATCTTAAACCTCTTTCGCCAACCCAATTTGATCACCTATGATCAACCAAAACCTCTGCATATTATAATTGCACATTCTTATTCACACACAAATAATTGCATAACCCCTAAAACCATAAACCCATAACCATAACCATAACATGATCTACAAAGAGATCTTACATCATATTTATACCAACCCGAGACCTAAACAATTAGGTCAGCCACCTAAAAGATAATACAATAAATTCATAACATTAACCCACAATCCAATGATCAACCAAGTCAGCCTAAGACTAAAACAAAATAATCCAATCAATAGATCCAACTGGTAACGCATCAGGATCATTCACCAACACATTACATAAACCGGTCCATAACCTAGCAGAATAAGATAGCATTAGGTCCAATCCTAAATGCAACACCACCGATCAACAGGAACATGAACAAGATAACCAACAGCATCCCAAAAGCCATCTAGAAGCCACACCAACACCACTTATCAAGTGAATCAAAAGATCTTCAACAAAGCTCTGCTGATAAAACCCTTACCGGTGAAAAAAAGGCTTACTAGAACAAACGATAGCTCTTGAGTCATCAAATACTTAACCAACTGATCGTGATACACATCTAAATAGCATGAATGATAGATCCAAACCAAAGCATACCGGAACATACCAGATCAATATCATAATCTAGCTGCTCTATCAGAACCTACCAAAAACCGGTAAACAACCAAAACAGTCAGTGTTGCCATCAATGACAAAACATCAATGCAACACATAATCAATTACTCCAATTTTTCCAACAATCTCCCCCTTTGGCATTGATGGCAACACTAGGTGTGAAAAACATCTAAGTGCCAATAAATGCCAAAAAAGTCTTCCCTAAAGGAAGATAGCCAACAATCTCCCATAAGATGATATTACAATGAAGTTAGAAAACTCCCCCTATGAATGATATCCATGTTAAGCTCTGATCTCTCCCCTTTGACAAATATTTTTTTAAGCTCTGTTTTTCATATATATATCTCCCCCTTTGACATCAATGCCAAAAATTTGACATAAACATCAAAGAAAAATCATAAACCCACTGAACCACACAGCTAACTACTTCCCTTGAGTAGTAGCACCATCACATCAATCCGGAATGAATAGTAGCTCTGTAAATTAATGCATACTGGATTGATGTCAATCAGAATCACTCAAGTCTCTACCAGAGGGGCAAAAACCCCAATCTATCTGAAGTACTCAAATGATTCCTTAGGCAAGGGTTTAGTGAAGATATCTACAATTTGCTCTTTAGTGTTCACATAAACTAGTCTGACTTCATTTGCTTCCACCTTCTCCTTCAAAAAGTTGTACTTGATAAAAATGTGCTTTGTATTAGAATTAAATACTGGATTCTTTGACATGTCAATAGCAGCAGAGTTATCACAGTGAATAACTATCAGTTCATTACAATCCACCCTTATATCCTTCAACATTTTCTTCATCCATAGAACTTGTGTACAATTAGTAGCAGTAGCAACATACTCAGCTTCAGCAGTAGATAAAGAGGTGCATGATTGCTTCTTGATGATCCATGAAACAAGTTTCTTTCCAAGAAAGAAAGCTCCATCGGATGTGTTCTTTTGGTCATCAACATCTCCAGCCCAATCTGCATCTGTATATGCACATAGTGTAAAACCATCATCTTTAGGATACCACAAACCATATTCAGTTGTTCCTTGCAAATACCTGAAAATCCTTTTCACACCACTCTCATGATTCTCTCTAGGATCACTCTGATATCTTGATACAATACAAATTGCATTCATTATATCTAGTCTAGGTTGAGTCAAATATAACAATCCTCCAATCATAGACTTGTTACTTGTAGGATTTACCGGTGCTGATGCATCTATCTTAGTCAATTTCTCACTTGTAACCATACGAGTACCAACCAGTTTAGAATTTTCCATACCAAATTTCTTCAACAACTCCCTAGCATACTTAGTTTGACAGATGAAATTAACTTTATCAGTCTGAGTAATCTGCAAACCTAAGAAAAATTTCATCTCCCCAATCATAGACATCTCAAATTCATTCTTCATATTATCAGAGAATTTCATACATAACTTATCCTCACCTCCAAAAATGATATCATCAACAAAGAATTCAACATTCAATATGTCATCATCAGTGATCTTATAATATAAATTATTGTCAGCATTACCTTTAGTGAAACCAAGCTTCAAAATATATTTATCCAATCTTGCATACCAAGCTCTAGGGGCTTGTTTCAATCCATATAAATCTTTCCTTAACCTGCAAACCATGTTTTTGTCCTCTGAAAGTGAAAATCCATCAGGCTGCTCAATGTAAACTTCCTCTTCAAGATCTTCATTCAGAAATTCACACTTATCATCCATCTGATAAACCTTGTAGTTCTTATGGGCAGCATAAGCAAGAAATAATCTCACAGCATCAATCCTAGCTATCAGAGCAAAATTCTCATCATAATCAATTCCTTCCTTCTAAGAATATATTTTACAAACCAATCTAGCCTTATTCCTCACAACTTGTCCATCTTCATTCAATTTATTCCTAAAAACCCATTTAGTCCCAATAACATTCTTATTTTTAGGTCAGGGAACTAAATTCCATGTATTATTCTTTTCTATCTGATCAATTTCCTCTTTCATAGCTTTCATCCAACATTCATCTTTACATGCTTCACTTACTGATACTAGTTCAACTTGAGAAATTAAACATACCTCATCAGCTGCCAACCTTCTTCTTGTCATCACTTCTTATTCCTACCTCCAATGATCTGATCTTTTGAATGATTTAACCTAACATACTTAGGAGTCTTCTGACTTCCTGTTCCTCTCCTTTGATCTTCAGTTACTATTGAATTTTCTGATACTACCGGAGTAACTGGTTCAACATTTTTTCCCGTGTAGGCGCTACCAGTTCAATTATGATCATTTCCACTATTGGTTCTCTCTCATAAGTTCTGATTTGACTTCTGTTCAGCTCATCCACTTTGACATTAGTGCTCTCCATGATTCTCTATAATCTTTTGTTATAACATCTATATGCTTTGCTTTTATTAGAATAACCAAGAAATATCCCTTCATCACATCTAGGATCAAACTTTCCAATGGAATCATCTCTTTTGATATAGTATTTACTACCAAAGATTCTGAAATACTTAACTATAGGTGTATGACCAAACCATAACCCCTAAGGTGTCTTACCGGTGTCTCCTTTGATATGAAATCTGTTGAATGTGTATATCATCATGCTCACAGCTTCTCTCTAGTAGATATGAGGCAGATTAGCTTCCATCATCATAGTTCTAACCGCATCCAAGATAGTTTTGTTCCTCCTTTCCATAATACCATTTTGTTGAGGTGTCTGGGTTGCAAATAATTGTCTTCTTATCCCATTCTTTTCATAATAACTGTTAAATTCACTGGATATGAATTCTCCACCCTGATCAGAACTTAAGCATTTAATCTTCAATCCTATCTCTGTCTCAACTTTACCTTTAAATATTTTAGAATTTTCAAATGCTTCAGATTTCTCCCTTAAAAAAGTAACCCACATCATTCTAGAATAGTCATAAATGATTAGCATAAAATATCTATCACCCTAAAAACTTATGATTCTAGCAGGACCACACAAATCAGTATGAATAAGATTAAGAACATCATTAGATTTGTCTTGTATACTCTTAAAATAAGTTCTGACTTGATTTCCTATTTGACATTCCTTACATACCAGATTATAGGGCTTCACAATCTTAGGTATATCTCTAATTACCTTAGTAGAATTGATCTTTACAATGCAATCAAAATTCACATGACACAACCTCTTATGCCATAGCCAACTCTCGTCAATTTGTGCAATCAAATATGTCTTCTCACCAAAGTTCAAATGAAAGATGTTACCTTTAGTCTGAGTACCAGTTGCAATCTCCAATCCAGATCTATTGATAATCTTGCATTTTCTATCCTTGAACTGTAACTAAATTCCCTTATCCACCAACTGTTCTACACTCAAAATATTATTCCTTAAACCTTCAACATAATAAACATTATCAGTATCATGGTTACCATCCAATGATATAGTTCATCTTCCCTTGATCATGCATGCTTTGTCATCTCCAAATCTAACCAGACTGCCATCAAATTCTTGCAAAGATAGAAACTTCCATTTATCTCCAGTCATATGATGCGAACATCCACTATCTATCACCCATTCATCCTTGTCTTCAACTTTAGCAGCAAGGGCCTTTTCTTCAGGTATCGAATTATCTTCCTTGATAGTCAAAAATACCCATTCCTTTCCATTGTCAGATCCATTAGCTGAATCTTGTGTCAGTTCATCATCAGAATCAGTCACACCTTCCTCATCCGCATAGTAGCATGATTTTTCTTTGTTCCTCCTATACTTATGCTTGTTCTGATAATCATGGTTAGGCCTAAAAGATCTTCTAGCTCTTTCCTCAAATATTGAATTCCTTTCAGGACATCTAGATGCAAGATGACCTATCTTATTACATGCAAAACATTTAAAAGGTGATTTTCCTTCATACTTACTTCCTGTCGAACCTTTAGGTACTCTTCTAGCAAATAGGGCTTCAAGTTACTCAAACTCTTTATCTTCTTTCTTCATTTCCTCCAATTCCTTAGTATATATGAATTTCCAATCACTCTTGTCGGTAGATGATGTAGATGCATGAAAAGTAGGTTCAGAATTTGCAACTCTAGAAGGACCAAATTCCTCAAGCTCAAAAGCAGATAACTTCCCAACCAAGGTATCCCTATTAACAGAGGTGTTTGCCACTGCTCTCAACTCATTAATTGCAGTAGCCTTCATCTTGTAAGCCGATGGTAAAGCTCTCAATAATTTAGAAACTATTTTATCTTTGCTCAGAGATCCACCATAGCACTGAATTCCCATAACAATTTCATTAACTCTCTCCATAAAAGCAGTAATCCTTTCATCTTCCTCCACCTTCAGGTTTTCATATCTCACCCGATAACCATCAAGTTTAGCAATTTTAATAGTAGGGTCACCTTCATTCAGACTCTCCAATTTATCCCATATAGCCTTTGTAGTTCATTTGTCAGTTAGTCCCATAACTTGCTTATCAGAAAGTGCACACAAAAGGGCTTCTCTAGCTCTACAATCATTTTCAATGTCCTTATCCAAGCCTGTCAGAGGAGGATTGCCAGATGCTGGATTATGAGGTGTATATCCTTTCTCAGTGATCTCCCAAATCTCCTTACCAAGATATCTCAGATGAGTCTCCATCTGAATCTTCCATACTCTATAATTTGTTCCATTAAACCTAGGAATTTCTCTCCAGAAAACAGCTACAGATGAACTTGATGAACTTGAACTATTAGATTTCATAGGATCTTCCTTAAGTGGTTAAGCTTCTACAAAGAGAATCGGGCTCTGATACCAATTGTTAGACAACTCATATAATCGGTGGACAACTGAGAGGGGGGGAGTGAACCAGTTGTCAATAGATTATAGAACTTTAAGCATTAAAACCTTATTACCGGAATACATAAACCAAATATTGGAATAGAAGATATAACAATTAAGAACAAATATAAAACACAGAACATTTACCAACCATCTACAAAAGATAGCACCAAGATTTGTATGTGGAAAACCTGGTAAAGGGAAAAACCACAGTGGGAAGCCTACCCATAGTCAGATAATACTTTTGTAGTAAGCATGTGATTACAAAAAGAGGGGCCTACACATGCAGGAAGGCCAACAACATAGAGCGCACTGCTCATCACAAAAGGAGCCTCACTGACTACAAAATAAATTCAAACTACAATCCGAAAAGAAGAGTGAACTGCAAGAATAGCATCTCATATGCCTGAGTACAGTTCTGGTTAAGCTCAGTACCAGAGGTCTTAAACCTCTTTCACCAACCCAATTCAGTCACCTATGATTGACCAAAACCTCTGCATATGATTACAACCTTATTTGTAGATAGATAATTGCATAACCCTTAAAACCATAAACCCGTAACCATAACCATAACATGAGCTACAAAGAGATCTTACATTATATTTATACCAACCCGAGACCTAAACAATTAGGTTGGCCACCTAAAATATAATACAATAAATTCATAACATAAACCCACAATCCAATGATCAACCAAGTCGGACTAAGATCAAAACAACCTAATCCAATCAATAGATCCAACAGGTAATGCATCGAGATCATCCACCAACACGTTACATAAACCAGTCCATAACCTAGTAGAATAAGATAGCATTAGGTATGGTCCTAAATGCAACACCATCGATCAACAAGAACATGAACAAGATAACCAACAACATCCTGAAAGCCATCTAGAAGCCGCACCAACACCACTTATCAAGTGCATCAAAAGATCTTCAACAAATCTCTACTGCTAAAACCCTTACCGATGACAAAAAGGCTTAATAGAACAAACGATAGTTCCTAAGTCATCAAATCCCGATCCAACTGATCGTGATATGCATATGAATAGCATGAATGATAGATCCAAACCAATTCCATAAACCAAAGCATACTGAAACATACCGGATCAATATCATAATCCAACCGCTCTATCGGAACCTACCAAAAATCGCTTAACAACCAAAATAGTTGATGTTGCCATCAATGACAAAACAACAATGCAACACATAATCAATTCCTCCAATTTTGCCAACAATATCATCCCTAAAATTAACATCTAATTTATGAAATCTAATTAAGTTGTTCTTTCTCTTAAATAAATTGGTGTTTTCCATTTACATTTCTAATTTGAGAATGTATGTGAAATACATATTTTCTAAAAAATTTGATTCATTTCTACAAGCCAACCTTTTGTAGCGAAGAGTTGGGATCTTTGGTAAATACATTTAAAGCAAAAGATAATACTATTATGTATAAAGGTACAACCTCTATAAAATTTTGATTAAGTAAAAGCAGGTATTTGAAAGGTACCCGAACCTTTTACAAGCCAGGAAAACAGAAAAGCTAAAAAAAGTGCCTGATCACTTTCAAAAAGACAAAATGAACCCACCGGAATGGAACAGCTTAATACATCATTACATTAAAAACTCGAAAGCAAAAGGAAAGCACAAGGACAGCAAAGAGACAGAACCAAGGACATCAATTGGAACTAAATACTATTCAGAATTTCCTCAGCGTGAACAACCATTTGTTTCATGTTGTTCGCTGAGGTCTTCATATCCTCCAACTCACGACCATCGATGTCGACCTTATTCTTTGTGTTGGCTCTGGTCCTCCTTTCATGACCCTTCTTGTTCACCTGCTCTTTATCACTATCCTTCTCTGCATTATTCTCGAACCTATTGATAAAGATGTTCATGTTGTCCACCAAAGATTTGAGGAATTGGAAATTTTGATCAGCAATCTGCTTGACATTGTGCTCCAGCCTGTCGATTCTGCTGCCAAAATCTTTCAGTTTGTTTTCCATTTCCTTTTTGTCTCCCATCTCATTGACCTTTTTTTCAGTTGCTAAGATTTTATCAACCATACATTCAATAGCTTCCGCATTATGCAGAACGGCCACTAACTCTTTAACATGCTCCGCCAAGGGCTTGTCACCAACTGTAATTCTTGCCATGGCCTGTGTATCAGTTTTCAAACTATTAATATCCTTCACCATAGTAGCAATGGTCTCACAGAAAGCCTTAATAGTATCTTTGTCACCACTATCACTTTGACCCCCTTTTTCCTCATTATGCAGACTAGTGGTGTTCACGGTCTCCAAATTATCCTTAACCGGGTTACCCTCCCCTTCTTTGTCCTGACTATCAATCCTCTTATTTTCTTCATCCTCCTCCTCAGATTCAACCAGAACATAATTGAGATCAGAATTGCTACCCTTTTTAGTGTTCTTTTTCTGAGCCTTCTTTCCAGAGGCTTTCCCTTTCCTCTTTTTAACAAGTTTTTCCTCAGGGGATTCAGTTTCAGAATCCGACATTTCAGATTCCACAATAATCCTCCTCTTCTTGGCCCTAATCCTCCCTTTTTTACTAGTTTCTTTCGACTCTCCCTCGGTCTCTGAATCAAAGTTGAAACCACTATCCTTACTTTTCGTAGTCTCATCTCTGGCATTTTTGCCTTTAATAGGCTTTTCAATGCACTTCCCCTTTAGCATTTTATAAACCAGGACCATAAGCCCCTGGTGGAGGGCATGACAACCTCTATAAAGTTACCATAGCTAACCTTTTTAAAATCCTGATAATATCATAACACGTTAATAGAATCATGGGAATACTTGACTTTAATCTCTAGAAACTCATCTCTTTAGAAGTTTTAAAATTCCCTTTGAAGAGTCTCTTCCTCAGAAAACATTTTGAAAAATCTTGCAGAAAAAACCAAAGCCCCCACTTTGAATCGTGCTCCCCAAATTAAATAGTCACATTGACTGCAAAGAAGGCATGAACAAATGGGACATCCTCTAAAATGACATCTACATCTCCGTTCTTTACGCCATTTTTCAAAGCTTCCTCATATGCTTCTTTGGATTAAAATGCTTTCAGATTTATTGCGGCTATTCTCAAATCGTGACTTAGAAAACTATTAACATATATGAACTACCACACCCACTTCATGGTCATGTAGTCACTTAATAGTGAACCAAGTTAAAATCTTACATCGTATAATTTTCTGTTTAGTGAACCACATTAAAATCTTATATCACATAATTTTCTATTTATTTCCATTTTAATTTAATTGTTGAATGTTATCTCTGTTCATTTTAATCTTGACGGGAATTACATTGAACTACTTCTGGATGATTAGTTAGTGATTCTTATTCCTTCTATTCAAATAGATTTGCATCTTATAGAAATATATGACCAAATTTATAATCTAATCCATACAAAAGAACAAGAAAAACTTAGTTGTCTTTTTTCAAATGGGATACTGCGATACCCACTTGATGGTCACCAAACCCTTAAAAAATAGCGTGATTTGTTGAGCAGTAAGTCTTGAAGCAAGATTAGCTGTATAATTGGACATTAAAATGAACAGTAAAAACAACCAGTCTGCAACAACTATTCGACTTGAACGGTTATGGATTCTCTCTGCAAAATGGGAAAGATATGGCACAAAAACTATAATTAAAAACTAAAATTTTCAGCAGCATACAAATAGGTGCAGAAAAACATGTTGAAGAAGGGAAACGTAACGAGAAATGAGTGGAAAGGGAATGCTTACAGTGAGCATAGAGCACAACAGAAATTGCAAACCTGGAAGAATTAAATGGAATTAAGGTTATTCAAAATTAAAAGCAAATAGAGAAATTCAAGAAGTGAGAAAACGAGGATAAAGATGATACCAGAGTGACCATGCCAACAAATCTGAGGATGTCATTAACTCCTGCAACTCTTATGGCTAAATGTTTGATCCAGTCGAAGAAAGCCACGTATTGCTCCTTTGAAAGGATTGGGCGGCAACAGAGGTGGTGGCCGCAAAACTATTAATGAGATTGATTGCTTGTATGATGCCGTGGTTGGAGCAGTGGCAATCGACAGTTCCATAGAACAGGCAACATCCATATTTTTAGGGCTCAGAAAATGGAACTCTTCGACCTAGCTTTTCTTCTCATTCATGTTATTATCTCGTTCATCTATTTCATGTCTTCAGTTTGTGTTCGGATGTTCAGTTTGGAATTTGCGAGTTTCTACTGAATTATTTATTCTCTTCGATTTGTAAGAACTCATTTACATTTGTTATTTTTCCAAGACTGGTTATTTCTCAGTCTAGGACCTTCTATCGACTGAGCTATTGATCTTCTTTATAGCCTACAAAACAATTATGAATTGTAGGCTGAATGTTTTGGAGCACTATTATGATTTGGGTATGGCTCATTTTTTCAACAAAATATGGATTTATCAGAATGTTGTTCAATGAAATCAACAGATGTTCTTTTAAACGAAGGAAGGAAAGAATTTTTTAACAGGTGTACATCGATCATCGATCATTAAGTAGCAATCACTTTTTATTTCATTTGAGATTCACTTTGTCTTTCAATTTTTGTAAAAATTGACATAACTCAAGTCTTATCTAATCTCATCTATATTATCTATATTCATTTGCAGACTTCCTTTTTCTTTCATTTTGGACTCATTTTGTTTTAATTATCGTTTATACAATTTTATATACAAAAGGTTTTTTTTTTTTGAAGAACTCAAATATGTCTTTTCCAAACAATAGAAGGAAAGAATACTTGAGTATTATATGTTGGCTTGATGATGATGATATGGTTGTAATAGGATGGTTGATGACTTTATTTGTGTTGTCATTGATGACAACCATGTTTTATTAGTCATCTAATTCATTTAGACCAACCGGTATAGCCTAACCAGTAGAGAAATGTCTCAGACAGCAAAACTGTTAAGTTGTTGTAAACTGGTAAATAGGAACAGTGCAATGATCAAGCAATCGGTACGGACGATTGGAAAAGAGTTAGACATTGTGGTTTGGCACATATGTTTATAACATTGGCATGAGTATTTGATTGGAACCGCATCATCAGATTCAGTGTATTGAGCGAGTTATGATCGGAAGAACAGTTACAGTAAGGAAGAACAGAGAACCGGTAAAGCAGGGTTACTTTGATCGATAACCAGTAGACTTTATGTTATGTTTTGTTTGGACGACATGAGAAAAGTGTAATGAGTGGGAAAATGTAAAAGGTGACTAGATTTAATGAATCTAGGGAATTGTTCCAAGGTTCTTAGCCGACTTAGCAGAGTCTTTATAAGGAGATGTAAGCTATATGATTTTATGGATCAAGAGTGAGAATTTGATCGTGCGGTGGAAGAAGTTAGGGTTTGATGTTTAATCGGTGATAGAAGCAGAGTAGAAGCGGATTTAATTAGGCACAAAGGTGCTAACTTCAGATAAGTTGAACTTGTTATCTTCCTAACATTTGCAACAAGAAAATCCTCTAACAAGCTCATCCCTAACAAGGTGTGGTAGGATCCTAGCAGGTCCGAAGGTGAAAACCTCTAACAAGGTGAGACATTAGCTTGTGGTTTTAAATCCCTTAACCAGGTAGCTCCTAACAGGGTTGGGTCCTAACAGACCTTATTACATAGCTCTTAACCGGGCTAAAACACTCTTAACAGAGTGTACCCCTAACAAGATGTTGTACGACCTTAATCGGTCATAGCTCTATACTACAGATAGTTGATCTTTGTGGGTATTAATTCCCACCATGGTTTTTCCCATTTGGGTTGAATCCACATGAAAAATCATTGTGTTATGGTTTGCATGCTTTGTTGGGTGTTTGCTTATGTGGTTATATTTCTTGCATGCATATTGATTTTCAAGTTGGTGAAAGGTGTTATCAGATTTATTAAGTTTTTGCTTGCATTGATTCACCCCCCCCCCCTCCTCAGTGCCTTATAAGTTTATCAATTGGTATCAGAGCCTAATTCTCTTAAGGCTTAACCGCTTGGGAAGGATCTCTAAGGCTAACATGCGAGAAGGTTCAATGAGTTATAGAAAGCTTTCATACAGGCTTGCAGAATCTAAAGATGCCCTTGGTGAACTAAAGGTCAAGTACAAAGCTTCATTGGCTAAGAGAAAAGAGTTGGCTGAGTAGTTGTTGGAACTCAGTGAAAATAGTTCATCTAAGGAAGCAAACATTAATGCCTTGTCTAATGAGGTGGAAAATTTGAATGATGAAAATTCAAATCTAAGGAGAGAGTTGGAAGCCCTTACCATCAGGATGATTCAAGAGTTGGAAGTCAAGAGGGCAGCTGGAGACAAAAAAAGAAATAAGGAGTATGAGATCGTTAAGCTGAACCGGGAGATTGGTACCCTACATGTACATCTTCAAGAGGAAAGAGAGGAAAAAGAGGAAATACAAGTTGATCTAGACATGGATATGTCTCTTAGAGAAAGTCTTACAAAGAAGAATGAGGAGCTTACCAAGGAGCTGGTTGATGCAAATAAGTTACTAGCTAAATTCAACAAGAGCACTGTCATGCTTGATAAGCATATTCAGACACAAAGGCAGAACGGAGATACACGTGGCTTGGGATACACAACCTTTGAACAAGGAGAGCCATCCAATACCAAGAACACCATGCATGAAGGCAAATCTGCACTAAAGACCAAGAAGAACAAAGATATGAGAACCTAAAAATCAGTATGTTTTAACTGTCATAAGGTAGGTCATACTGCAAATGTTTGTAGAAATGGATCCAGTACTTTTGATGGATATAGACCTTATGCATATGAAGGATATAAGCCTAGTACTTTTGATGGATATTGCTTCAATTACAACAAGTATGGGCATAGAGCTATTGAGTGCAGGTCAAGAGTGAACAATCAAATATCTTACATGAATCAGAGGTCTAATGGTGAATGGCAGAGATCTTACAATGACCGGAGGAACCCTACTTCGAAGAGACCTTATGTGAACCAATTTAGTCCATTTGAAATGGAGAATAGATGGAATGTGACATGTTCAATTTGTCATAACTATGGTCATGTTGCTATGAATTGTCAGAGAAGAACTAGTAGAGGCAATGTTGGACCCTAGAGAGCATCGGGAATGGCATGTTTCCAATATCACAAACCAGGACATATTACAAGGTTTTGTAGAGATAGAATGAACCAGCCAGTTAATTAGTCTATTGACTAGAAAGGAAAGAAGAATGTAGATATGGAAGAAACCAGAAGTGAGATGAACAAGATATGGAGGAAGAAAAGTGATGAGAAACCATTGGAAGATTCCAATTCTTCACCTAGTGTGGAGAATCCCTCACCAATAAACTAAGCTATGTATGAAGCTTAGGGAGAGCATATTGTCAGATCCATTTTTGGACCCCCTACATAGTGTGTGGTAAGTCAAATCTACATGTTTTGATGCAATATGTTGTTCTGAAGTGATTTTGTGATGAAACAGGTAAATTGGATGTGGTATGTAAATCGGTAGCAAGTTTTAGGGTTGAACGGTGATTAGGGTATGTTCAACCAGTTTTGTATTAAATGCAGTTGGCAAAAGGGAAATAAAAAGGTGTTTTACAGTCTCATTTCTCACCTAGCATTTTTGAAAGCACATTTGGAGAGCGACAGAAGCACTGAAAGGAATTTGATTGCTACTATGGCGAAGTTGATAGCGGATTGTGAAGATTTATGGTAAAGTGAATTGGTGGAAGAGCATTCAGACTAGAAACCCTAGTTGCGAAGAAGTTGAAAGGTATTTCTCTAAGAATATGATTTTGTGTTTGAATTTCACAATGAATACACCACATATTGTTGATGTTACCGAAAGGCCTTGACTGGAATTCAAGAGACATCCTCATAAGTTGACGGAGATAGATCCAGCTGGAGCCCTATCCAGTGTACCCTATGGTGTTTTGCATGTTCAAGACATTAGATCATACATTCATTGCAAACTGGAGGATTTGGGCACATTTTCCATCTTTAATCAATACATGTTACTGTGTAATAAACAAGCAGTGATGAAGGATGAATTTAGAAGGGTAACCGATAAAGGTTTTCATCATGCTTTGAACTTTATAGATGATTTTGAAGAAGAGCATGTCAGATATTTTTTGAGCAGCATTTGTGATCAGTTTATGTGGTTAGATCGACCATACAAGATCACAAAAGAGGCTATTTATGTTGTCATCAGGTTATGGGCAACTGGTGAAGTCCCTGTTTTGAGATCAATCCCGAAGGATGAGGTTATCTGATTGATAAAGTCAAAGTGGGATGGTCGTACTATGGTAGTAAAAGATATTGAATATCCAGAAGTGAAGTTTGCATCTATGGTCATCGGCTACAGAGTATACCATTTGAGCCAGATGAATAGCATTCCTGAAGCTGCTATCCACACAACTTACCAGATGTTGAAAGAGAATGTTGATTATGATCTAGCAAAAGCCTCGAGAGCACAACTGATGTTGAATATTGAATCAATCAACAAGGACAAGTGATAGAAGTTCAAATTTGGTCAGTTGATTATTGGATTGTTTTTCTACTTCCAGAATTTCTTTCCCTATATAAGTGATATCTAATGGTCTGTGGATACACCGGCAATGTTCCAAATTAAGAACAACATTAAGATGCTTGGCAATGAATTTACAAAGACTATCTGGGGATACTTCAAGGATTTCCAGAAGAGAATGCATGTTAGAGAAAGTATACTGGAGCATATTGTGAACAGGTATGAAGACTCCATTTGTTTTATGGTTGATAAAGATACTTGTCAGATGGAAGTTGCAGTTACAAGAACTTCATGGGTCATGTCTATGGGGTATGAGATAGAGGCGAATATCTTGAATATTTATGTTGGACATCTTCTATCTAAATCGGTAGATCCTAATGTACCTAGGTTTGGCACATTTAAGGAGAAATCAATACAGGTACATGTTGAATTACCCACACTGGAAATAGCCAAAAAGGTCAGGAAAGAAGAGCAATTTTCTATTGCACAAGGTTTCACAAAGGAAATGATTGATGAAGCTAGAACTAGATTTGAAGAAAAGAAGGCAGGAACCTCTAATGCACCCACCGATAGACAAACTAGAAGTGCAAATGTCAAGAAGGAGAATCCCCCTCCTCCTCTAGAGATACAAATCGGGAGAAAAGAAAAACAAGATGAGCCACAAGCACCTAAAGCTACAGGGAAAAAGAAGAAAGAACAAGCCCAAAGATTTTCTAAAGCTACTATAGAGGAAGAAGCAGAGGAAATAGAATCAAGAGGAAGCAAGAAAGAATTAAGAGCAAGTGGCAAGAAATCTAAAGTGGTTGGTGCACCTATTGTTAAAATAGTTAAATCACAGGTATCTTAAGCCACTATACTTGAGAAATTGTTGGAGAACATAAGGAATTATGGTATATTGGTTGGCATACATAAGTACTATAATCATTTTGATGAGGAAGAGAAAAAAAAATTGAAGAAATTTAGTAGTTTGGTTTATGAATCATTATAGAAAAGCATTGATTGAATTACAAGGACATATACCCGATTCTTTGTATAGAAAATTGGAAGCTAGATGGCAGACTGCAATTAAATAGGATAAAGAAATGATAGAATATGTTCTTATACATTTGCAACTGGAGACATCCAAAGAGGAAATGTAGGAAATTCTTTCAGAATCAAAACCATTATTTAGAACCAAAAAGAGGTTAACAAGATTGCTTGTTGGTGAGTCCCAGTCAGTGCAAGTTGAGACTAAGGAGATTTTGAAGAATTTTTTAGGACTTGTAAAAGAGGAACCAGAGATGATAGAAACTTCTGAGGAAGAAGATATTCTTGAGGCACTGGTAATTGAAGGTGAACTATCGGATATATTTGAAATTGATGAGATATTTACTCAAACAGTGATAGAATTGGAAGGTGATGACACATTTGTTCCTATTGTCACATCAAAAGAACCGGTAATACCAGAAGTGATTCCAACCAGTAAAGATGATGAGGAGATAGATACACAGGAGAATGCACAAACTAATGATGTGAAAATCATTGCTTGCCATCGGAGAAAGATGAAGAAATGCAGAAAGATACTCAAGAGAGTGTGCAAATAGATGTTGAGAAAACAACAAAGCCACTGGTAAAGGCACAAGAGAAGCAGAAAGAAGAAGCACATGAGCAGAAAGTGACCTACCGGTCACTTACTTCAAAGAAGATCATTGATGATGATGAAGATGATGACACAATGTCTATTCAAGGATTGATAAATATGGATATGTTGAGTCAAAAAGAATTGATGGAGATTGCATCGGCAATGCAATCCAAGGCCGAGAAGAAGATAATGAGAACTCAGAGGAGAGAAGCTCAAACCATATAAACTGCAGTTGACATATTTTCTAGTTTGTGACCAAAGATTGATACTGATAGTCTCACAACTCCCATTGAGAAACTAGACCACTTGGTCACATCTGCAGGAGAGCAAATGAAAATTCTTGGAGAGGGTGCTCTACACAATGTAGAGACAGGATATGAAAAGAAAATAATTGAGATGTTGACCAAGGCAATTGACAAAGACAGAGAAGGTCTTACTGTGAACATGGACCAAATCAAAGAAGCAGTGAAGAATGGAGGTAAAATTATGTCAACAATTTGCAACTTTTCATTGTTTCTTGATGATATTGACAAGAAGAGAAAGGAATCTCAGCAGGAGCTAAGGATTTTGAGTGAATCATTTGATCCCTTAAATGATTCAACTACATTTTTTGGTAGATTTGTTATAGTAGTACAGCATAAGCTTAAGGCATATGAGGCAGAACAGGTTAAGAGGACTACATCACTGCAAGAGTTACAAACTCATCTAGTCCCTAAGTTGCAAATTTTGCAGAGGATACAGAGAGATAGAGGCAATTTTGACTACACCTAAAACGAGTACACTTGATGCTATGGAAGAGCTTGCATACCAGATCCGAACACACATTGAGAAATTGCATATACTCTTTTGGAGACTAGGAGAATGATTTGAAAGTCTTGAAGACTAATTTTGTTGATGTTTTTCTCAAAATGTAATTGTAAACTTTTGAACTCTTAAACATTTGGTAATTCAAATTTTGATGTATTGTATCCATTTGTTTCAACTGTATTTGCTTACCTTTGTCATTGTTGTCAAAGGGGGAGTAGTATAAGTCAGTCAAAATTTTGTAATAGCATGTAATTGAAGGGATATTCTTGTATGTATTTGAGTCATGAGTCATTAAATTTTTGTAATGTGACACTTAGACAAAAAAATTCCTAAGTGTTGCCATCAATGCCAAAGGGGGAGATTGTTGGCTTGATGATGATGATATTGTTGTAATAGGATGTTTGATGAATTTATTTGTGTTGTCATTGATGGCAACCATGTTTTGTTATTCATCTAAGTCATTTAGACCAATCGGTAGACGAATGTGTTAGACAACAAAACTGCTAAGTTGTTGTAAACTAGTAAACAGGAATAGTGTGATGATCAAGCAACCGGTACGGATGATTAGAGAAGAGTTAGACGTTGCGGTTTGGAACATATGTTTATGACATCAACAAGAGTCTTTGATTGGAACGACATCAGAAAATTCAATATATTGAGCAAATTATGATTGGAAGAACAGTTACAGTAAGGAAGAACAGAGAACCGGTAAAGTAGAGTTACTTTGATCGGTAACTGGTAGATTTTATGTTGTGTTTTTTAGTTATGTTTTGTTTGGCCGACATGAGAAAAGTGTAATGAGCGAGAAAATTTAAAAGGTGACTAGATTCAATGAATCTAGGGAATTGTTCCAAGGTTCTTAGCTGGCTTAATAGAGTCTTTATAAGGAGATGTAAGTTGTATGATTTTATGGATCAAGAGTGAGAATTTGATTGTGTGGTGGAAGAAGAAGTTAGTGTTTGAAGTTTAGTCAGTGTTAGAAGCAGAGTAGAAGAAGATCTAATTAGGCACAAAGGTGCTAACTTAAGATCAGTTAAACTTGTTGTCTTCCTAACAGTTGTAGCAAGAAAATCCTCTAACAAGGTCACTCCTAACAGGGTGTGATAGGATCCTAGCAAGTCCGAAGGTGAAATCCTCTAACAAGGTGACACATTAGCTTGTGTTTTGAAATCCTTTAACTGAGTAGCTCCTAATAGGGTTGGGTCCTAACATGCCTTATTATATAGCTCTTAACTAGGCTAAAACACTCTTAACTAGGTGTACCCCTAATAGGGTGTTGTATGACCTTAACCAGTCAAATCTCTATACTACAAATAGTTGATCTTTGTGGGTATTAATTCCCACCGTGGATTTTCCCATTTGGGTTTCCACGTGAAAAATCATTGTGTTATGGTTTGCATGCTTTGTTGGATGTTTTCTTATGTGGTTATATTTCTTGCATGCATATTGATTTTCAAGTTGGTGAAAGGTGTTATCAAATTTATTAAGTTTTTGCTTGCACTTATTCACCCTTCCCCCCCACTCAATGCCTTATAAGTTTATCATTATAAATAGGTGTACATTTATCATGAAGTAGCAATCATTATTTCATTATTTCTTTCATTTTAGATTCATTTTGTTCTAATTGTCTTTCATTTTTTTTTAAGAACTAACACATAACTCAAGCCTTACCTAATCTCATTTATATTCATTTGCATAGATTAGTTTTTTCCTTCATTTTGGACTTACTTTGTTCTAACTATTTTTTATTTATAAAAGGTTATTTTTTAAGAACTAACACATAACTCAAGCATGTATGATCATGAAGAAGAAAATTTTTTGGATTCATTTTGTTCTAATGAGTTTCATTTTTTGTAAATAAATAACACATAACTCAAGTCTTACCTATACCTTATGTGTACTCGATTGTGGATTTGTTTTTCCCTTCATTCCTTACTCCCTAATTGTCTTTCATATAGTGACATGTATAAAAGGTGCATTTTATTTTTAAGAACTAACATATAACTTAAGTTCTACCTAATCTCATCTATATCATTTGGACGGATTTGAGGTTAGAAGGGAAGAATATTTGAGTATTATAAATAGGCATACATTTACCATGAAGTAGCAATTTACCAAGCTTGCACAACTTTCATTTTTCTCTTCATTTTGGACTCACTTTGCCCTCATTGTCTATTTATGCAATCACTTGTGTACAAAAGGTATAATTTTTTTAAGAACATATAATTCAAGCTTCACTTAATTTGTTATAATCCTCAAAACAAGAGCCTTATCTATTCTCAAAAGGTATAATTTGTTATAATCCTCAAAACTTGAGACTTATCTATCCTCATTTGCATGAATTTGTAGGAATTTGTTCTAATTCTTATCTTATTTCCTTGTTTCCATTCAAGGTAATCCTATTCAAGTTTTTTCTAGTTCTCAAACATTAATGGAGGAATTTTCGTGCTCGTGATATTTTGTTTGGGAAGTTCTATGTTAAGCCTTCAAGATTCGTTGTCTTTGCTAGTGTCTGGAAGGCCTGAGACGCTTGTTGGCAACAACAATGCAGGAAAACTGAGAGAGGGCGGGGTGAATCAGTTTTCACCAAACTTAACCAAATCAACCTTAACTTCAAATATGATCAATAATAAAAATAACAAAGATAAAAACCACATAAACAGCACACATAACACATAATTTTTTGACGTGGAAAACCCAGTCAAGGGAAAAACCACAGTGGGAACCTACCCACAATATGATGATACTCTGCAGTAGTATGTGTAAATATTACAATGGGGAATGCACATACATTCGGGCACACTGCCTAGATCTCACTTCTCAAAAGCAACAAAGGGATACAACCCTAGGAAGGCTCACTGCCTTACAAAGATCAAACAACAATCTGGATTAAATGAATTGAAAGAATATCATCTCCAAATGCCTGATCATGGTTTCAGTTAAGCACATTATCTGAATTGCAACACTTCTCTGCACTTCATCACTCTACCGAACATCAATTTACTTGTTCACACATACAACACTCTCAAAGACCGCAAGCACAACTACATACACACATCTTACATGATTACAAACTTATTTATACAAGTCATCAACCTTAACCTTAAGGTCAGCTCAACACATAAGACCTAATTACAAAATTACATCACACGATACATAAATCCATATGCGGACCAATAGAATGTTGACAAGGACATAGCATGGACCCAAATCAAATCCTCAAACATGCAACACCATCAGATATCTCACCAAGATCATTTGCAACATGCAAGAACCGTCGAGTGGGCCGGAAGGTCGTATAACACGAAGAATACCATGGGACCAATAAAATCTTCAATAATGGACACAATGATCAATGTGGACCACCAAAATGCATAGAACATGATCAAAGAACATCAGCAAGCAATGTGAACTCCTCCGCAACAACTGCAACAACTTGGATAACTAGAATCATCATCATTTAATTACCGGAGCTCAAGATCACCAACAACAAACTGAAAGATACACTTGCAAAGTTCCAAATCATGAACCGCCCGAACTGAGGACACGCATGAATGTCCCAAACACTCTCCAAAATCCGCACAACATAAAGAATCAATTCTAGAGCAACGCAAACCTTAAATCAAAACTCTGCAATACAAAACCAACAGAAAAACTACTCACCACACAAGATCACCTAACTCAATCAAATCACCTTTTGGAACACCGAAACTCATACTGAATCAGCTAGAGATAAATATCTCCAAACCCATTAATCCATATTAGTATATCTATAATAAATCACCCAAACCAACTCTCTGCAACACCGAAGCACAAGAATATGTTGACATCAATGACAACAACACATTCTAGAAACTCTAATATCAACAATCTCCCCCTTTGGAATTGATGGTAACATATGAATGTGAAAATCAATCAATGCAAAGAAAGAAATAAACTCTAGCCAAGTCCAGCAATCTCCCCCTGAGATCATGTACACATAGCTTTGTACCTCAAATAAATAAGGCAGTTTTTCACATGCATCTCCCCCCCTTTGACAACAATGCCAAAGAAACATACAAATCAATATTCTTACACTCTTACCAGATAATATCTCCCTCTAAGATACACACTAAACAACTCTGAACAACTCAATCACACACTAACTACTCCCCCTAAGTAGCAGCACGCACTCATCAATCCGGATATCAGGATAAGACTATGAAGTCCACCAGATTGATCCAGCTCAATGCATCTAGTTTACACCAGGAGGGGCAAGCACCCCTAACTTCTCTCTTAAATATACAAATGTATCTGCAAGAAAAGCTAAAGATATCTGCAATTTGTTCCTTTGTAGATACATACTCTAATCTAACTTCTTTCTCCTTCACCTTCTCTCTTAAGAAATGAAACTTGATTGATATATACTTTATCTTAGAATGCAACATGGGATTCTTAGAAATATTTATAGCACTATAATTGTCACAATATATAACAGTAGGCTCATTATAAACAACTCTAATATCCTTCAACATCTGCTTCATACAAAGTACCTGAGTACAATTGCTAGCAGTAGTAATATATTCAACTTCTACAGTAGATTAAGAGGTAGCATTCTGCTTCTTACTTGCCCAAGCAACCGACTTATTTCCCAAAAAGAATGCTCCACCAGTAGTGTTATTTTGGTCATCAACATCACCTTCCCAATCAACATTTGTATAAGCATTTAAAGTGAGATCATCATTCTTCGGATACCACAAACCATATTCAATTGTTCCTTTCAAATATCTAAATATCCTCTTCACGGTAGTAACATGACTTTCCTTAGGATCAGCCTGAAATGTTGCAATGAGACATACAACATTCATAATGTTGGGTCTAGTCTGAGTCAAATATAGCAGTCCACTAATCATAGATCTATACAGGGTTTGGTTAGCCTTTGGAGATTCATCATATTTTGTCACCTTGCATCTAGTCACCATAGGAGTTCCAGCTGGTTTGGAATCATCTAAACCAAATTTCTTTAGTAATTCCTTCACATACTTTGATTGAGATATGAAAATTCCTTTATCTGTCTGTGTAATTTGCAATCCTAGAAAGAATGTCATCTCTCATATCATAGATATCTCAAACTCTTTTTGCATATCATTAGCAAACTTCTTACTCAAATCATCATGTCCTCCAAAAATAATGTTGAATCAACAAAGACTTCAAGAATCAAAATATTATCATTATCAATCTTGAAGTATAAGTTACTATCAGCGGTACCTTTACAGAATCCCAACTTCATCAAATACCTGTCCAATCTGGTGTACTAGGCTCTAAGGGCTTGTTTAAGTCCATACAATGCTTTCTTCAATCTGCATACCATGTCTTCTTCATCTGTCAATGAAAATCCATTTAGTTTCTCAATGTAGGTCCTTCCTCTTCCAATTCACCATTCAAAAAGGTTCACTTCACATCCATCTGATATACCTTGAAATTCTTATGAGCAGCAAATGCAAGAAATAATCTAACAGCTTCAATTCTAGCTACCGGAGCAAAAGTCTCATCAAAATCAATACCTTCCATTTGTGAATATACTTTGCACACCAGTCTTGCTTTGTTTCTAACAACTTCTCCATCTTCATTTAGTTTATTCCAAAACACCCATTTAGTACCAATTACACTCTTGTCTTTAGGTCTCGAAACAAGTTCTCATGTATTATTTTTCTCAATCTAATTTAACTCTTCTTCCATATCTTTTAACCAATTTTCATCTGTACAAGCTTCGGCAACATCTTTAGGCTCAAGTTTGGAAATCAGACCTGTCTCTTTAGTAGGAATTCTTCTCCTAGTCATCACACCTTTATTTTTATCACCAATAATCTGATTCTTTTAATTATTTAATCTTACATACTCGGGGGTCTTCTGATTGTTCTGATTTTCAGTCCCTTGAACTTCTTCACCACCAACAGCATCTAGATCTATTGTCTCTTTCGGATCACTATGTTTCATGCTCAAAGTCTGCACTTGCTTTGAAGTAACATCCACATCATCAGATTCGTATCTGCATGCTCTGATTTTCTTTTCATGACACTCGTCAACCTTCACATTCGCACTTTCGACTATTTTTCTCAATCTTTTGTTGTAACACTGGTAGGCTTTGCTCTTAGTAGAATATCCCAAAAAGATTATTTCATCACATCTTGCATCAAATTTTCCTATCCTCATCTCTTTTGATATAACATTTGCTTCCAAATATTTTGAAATATCTAACTGTAGGAACATGACCAAATCATAACTCATAAGGGGTCCTACCAGAATCACCTTTTATATGTACCCAGTTAAAATGTGTATACAACAGTGCTAACAACTTCTCTCCAATAGATATGTGGAACATTTCCTTCAATCATCATAGTTCTAGCAGCATCAAAAACAATTATGTTCTTCCTTTTAACAACTCCATTCTATTGAGGGGTTTGCACAAAAGATAACAATCTCTTGATTCCATTCTCTTCATAAAAGGAATTAAACTCACCAGAAGTGAATCCTCCTCCTCTATCAAATCTTAGACACTTCAGGTTCAATCTTGTCTATGTCTCCACTCTAGCTTTGAATATTTTGAATTTCTCTAATGCTTCATATTTCTCCCTTAGAAAAGTGACCCACATCATTCTAGTATAGTCATCAATCAACAACATAAAGTATTTGTCACCCTACAAACTTCTCACCCTAGAAGTTCCACATAAATCAGTATGCACAAGATCTAATAACTTGTTAAATGTATATAGTTTTCTCTTGAATGAAATTCTTGTTTTTTTTCCCAATTTACATTCTTTACACACCGGATTAGTAGGCTTCACTATCTTAAGAAAATCTCTAACAGCTTGAGTAGAACTTATCTTAATCATGTAGTCAAAATTAACATGACACGTCCTTCTATGCCACAACCAACTTTCATCAATCTAAGCAATCAATCAACTTTTCTCACCAGCATTCAGATGAAAGATATTACCTTTAGTTTTAGTTCCTAATGCAATTTCTATACCAGAGTTATTCAAGATCTTACATTTCCCATTCTTGAATTGTAAATCATATCCCTTATCAATATATGTCCAACACTCAAAATATTATGCTTCAAACCTTCAACATATAAAACATCATCAGTGTTATACTTACCATTAAGAGAAATAGAACCTCTACCACGGATCACACAAACTTTATTGTCTCCAAATCTCACTACACTGCCATCATACTTCTCCATATTCACAAATTTACCTTTATCACTTGTCATGTGATGTGAAGAACCACTATCAATCACCCATTCATCTTTCTCTTCAACAATGCAACTTGTAGAATCAACAGATATCGGATCATCTTACTTGATAGAAATGAAAACAAATTAATCTTTTGAATTACCTTTCTAAGACTCATCATCTGTCACACCTTCATCAATAGCATAATAACATTTCTTCTTATATCTATAATTATGATTAGGCTTGTAAGGCTTATCATACTTTGTCACTCTTTCATCTCTTTCAGGACACCTAGAAGCAAAATGTCCTATCTTATTAAATGAAAACATTTCAAAGGTAACTTCCCTTCATACTTATCGGCTCCCTTAGGCAATCTTCTAGCAATATGTGCTTCAATCTCTTCCAATTCTCTTCCTTGTTCTTCCATCTCTCTCATTTCCCTTTCATATCTGGAAACCCTAGTTCAACTCTCTCCCAAATAATACTTCTGCTTCCCAGATACAATAGCTTTAAATGCAGTCTCAGTTTTGCCATGTGATTCACCAATTTTGCTCAATTCAAAAGAAAAAATCTTACCAACCAACATATCTCTTGTCACAATTGTCACAGTCTGGATCTCATCAATAGCAACAATTTTGTATTTGTAAGCAAGCAGCAAGGATCTCAAAAATTTAGCTACAATATCATCTTCTTCAAGGACTCCACCGATGCATCTGATGTTCAGTACAAGATCATTCACTTTTGTTGGTGCCCAAAACTATAGATTAGAAAACCAAAGACTTGTCTAATCCTCAGTTGATGCAATCAGCCTTGGCCAACGAACAGGGATGGTTGAAGACCAAATTCCTCTATACTTTAGGCTCCACTAAACCTAGGTGGGTGTACCTTACACTCTCAAGCACAAAAGATGTTTGTTTTGAGTGAATTTAAACTATGGGAATTAGCAATTGCAGGGATGGCAAAAGGTTTTCCTGCAACTATGCTAACAGAAGTGCTTTTTATTAAATGCCTTTAAAACTAATAAAATAAGTGTGAGTATAGTTGTATTATGCAAAAGACTACTGTTAGGACTTTAAGCAATTATGAAAAAGAGCATTACTTATAGAAATTAGAAGATTTGTTTCTTTGATAAGGACCTAATGCATACAAACTTATTCGGCAAAGATTAATAACAGACCAGTGCCTTTATCTGACAATTAATGAATAACTTTGTGGACAAGAATCGCTATCAACTCAAGAGACAATTATAAGACCATCACTGTGAAGGTTTCATTATGTGTTGCATGAACAATAAAAACCCAATTTTACATTCGATACAACATCATGTGATGGCACATCACAGCAAATCCAAAAGATTTATCAAAAGGACATATGATTTCATCAAACACAAAATTACACACAATGATCTAAAGATAAAAACATGAAATCTTGTATATTAACTTTTGGAATAAGAATGTATACAAAAACTGCACTTACAAATACTCCAATACATTCAGTTTGCACAGAATAAACTTCTCGTTCCTACTAGACCTTTCTAAAACATAACACTTGCAGCCCAGCCAACAGTAGGATTATATGTCTATATCCTCATGATACAAAAATGACTCGTTACATATATGTGAGCCAAAGGATTCGAATGAAAGGACACACCCTTTCATCTTGCCAAACTAAACTTAACTAAAACCTAACACCTAACTGCTTAACTACTAGACACAAAATATAATAAAAAATCAGTTTTGGCCATCCAATATTGTGTCACACTTTTGTATGTGCTCCAAATACTTGTTGTACTTATGAGTGAAGGTGTTGAATACAGTATCTCTGACAGCGATATCCATGGTAACCAATCTCTCCATCTGCTCACCTATATCCTTCATATCCAAATCATCTACCCAAGCAACATTAAGGGATGTGTTAAGTATATTCTGGTATTCTATAATCCAAATCTCTTTGTCCTTTAGTTGCACTGCATCATCCACAATATCTGGTAAACCATACCTAACAACATCTTTGCAATCTATACCTTCACGTTTAATGTCCATGTCCAAACCCTTTATGTTTATTCAACCTTCTCTAGATCTTCTCAACCATTTTCTCATCGGCACTCTTATCTTTCAACAATACCTTCAGCCTATTCAAAGTTATTTTATGAGAAGCCATATTATCCAGGGTCTTCTGATAGTTTGTCTAGAATTCTCTGAGAACTTCCAATAAATGTTCAAACCTATTTGTTAACAAAACACAAGCAGCATCTAACCTGGCAGTCCTGATTTGCCTCTTTAACTTAATGTTTTCCTTCATCTGGTCTTCATATTTCTTCTTCCATTGAACACCAGCATCAGCTATCTGTGGTACTTCATGACCTTCTCAACAGGTCTTCATATAAATTCTTATATTTTTTACCCTCTTTTACCACCCAC
This sequence comes from Cryptomeria japonica, assembly GCF_030272615.1. Taxonomy (NCBI): domain Eukaryota; kingdom Viridiplantae; phylum Streptophyta; class Pinopsida; order Cupressales; family Cupressaceae; genus Cryptomeria; species Cryptomeria japonica. The sequence goes on from NC_081407.1 coordinate 824,833,787, forward strand.
TGCATTTGGGCCTTATTCAATTTTGCAATGCCGATCCCCAAATCTGTTGTGACAATTGGATTAACCTCTCCCACTTTCAACTTCATCATGTGCCCAAATGCCTTATCTACATCTATAATCTTAGGTCTCTTGTTTGGAGGGTATAGGGCCCAAAGCAACATCTCCTCTTCATTTGGATCATACCTTGATCCAATAAAGATATCATCAACACCCTGTATGTATAATTTTACATCCTTTCTATCAGAATGTAACAAGTTGTCAAAGATAAAAGAGGCACTTAAGTCCCATCCTGGGAACAAAATGATGCATGCCTCATTGAGAAGTTGTCTCCCTCTCTGTGGTGTCATTGTGGCCACTTCTGCATCAATATCTTCTTTTAATTTTTTAAGCATCTCTACTTCATTTTCTAGAGTAACATTTGGGATGTTCTCCCTCAACTTTTTCCCTTTATAATGGTACAAAAATGACTTGAACACCTTTGACTATACAAAAACCTCATCTGCAACAAAAGTTGCATGCTCTTCAAGTCTTACATCTACATTGGCATTTATTCTCACCATGATTTGCTCCTGGCTCTCTGCCACTTCTTCTAATTCAGGTACACGGAGAGTTGATGTAGCTACATTCTCATCAAACCCACTCTCAGAATCTCCTTCTTCTCTTAGTTCCTTAAGCCTCTGCTTCCACTCTTCTAATCTTTGGTTCAATTCCTCTAAACATGCATCAACCTCATCTCGTTCCTTTTTTCTGAATAAATCTTCAGCCTCCAAGGGTATATGAAAACACTCTCCCAGATTTTGGCTCTTCCTGCAATGGTGGATAACCCCTCTGGATCATAATTTTTCTGAGCCTAGTGTCCATACAAATTGTACTCCTCTACCAGCTTCTTTTCTATCATCTCATAAGCCTTGGTAGATACAATGGTGAAGTCTCCAAAATGCAAAGTGTCAGGCATAAATACCTGCTTGTGTGCACCACCCAAATGCTTTGCATTTGACATACTAAGTTGCCTAAAAATCTCTAAATAGGCAATCTTGTCAGGAACTAATGTAGGCAACATATATGGAACACCCTCAAAACCATAAACCCTGAAAAAGTGAAATTCTGACATACAAACCAGTCGCCCCAATTGTGGTTGACCCTGGTGTCTCCAAAAGCATGGGGTCTCAAGAATCTCTTAATCTCAGGTGAGATAGACCCACCACACTCCACTCCAAACAACCTATACAAAGGCTTAAAAAAATTCTCTTTAAACAACACATAATGTGATTTGTCAAACCTCAAGTCCCACGGGGATACCCATAATTGAACTAGTTGTTTTTGTCCATCTTTATTCTTGGGAGTCACCCTTAATTCCTCTGGCCACAAACCTTTCATCTTCCCATGAAACAAAACCATATGCATTAGCAATGAGTAAAATTTAAAAGTAGGGTTAGTTTCCATCTACAAACTCAAGAACCCTTCATGCAGCTTCTCTGCCAAGTAAGTTGCATAATCAAACAGCCTTGGCTCATGCATTTGAATATATGTAGCCAGCACCAATGGGCCTATCCTTGTGACATCAGGGATTTCTTCTCCATAGACTTGACCACATGCCCAGTATGTGTATTGCAAGTATTGTCTAAACAGAGTAATTTCGAAAGGAGGACCATCCTACTGTGTGAGTCATCCTTTCTCCTTCTTATGCATTGCTAACTTCCACATTGTGTGAGTAGTGTCCATTCAGGTATACTCTTCTTCCAGGTCTATAAAAGATAGGAGCATGTAAGGCTTATAAGTCATACCAAAAACCTCTTGAATGGTCCTGGCAGATATCTAGATGAATGGATCCCCATTGGGAAATTGAATGCACCTTTTTTCTTTTTTTTACTTCCTGGTAAGCAATTCCAATAATCTGAGATTCAAAAAAACATTTGGGACCACCAGTCTGCCCAAATTTGTCGTCCAAGGGTTCGACAGTGGCATCTCCTTGTTCCACCTCAGGTAATGATATAGAAACAATTTGTGGCCCCTTATGGTTGTCTAGATATATCTAACCTCTTTGTACTTATCTTCCAATTGATCCTTGGGTGGAAAATAGGTTTAAGACCTTTTCGACTTAGCACCAGATGACTCCATTTGGTCAATCATGTCCTGGTTCAATTTTTCGCTTTTGCACACCCTCCACAGACTTCATCCTTTTTGATTTAGCAGACTGTGTGTCTGAAATCTCTATTTCCTTTCTTTTCCCTTGTGAACCAAAAGCCTCCATGATCAAATTCTTGAACTTTCAAATTACCCATGCTTCTTGTCTGCAACTTCAATATTCATGGTTGAAAACATTGTGAATAATTCTGGCACAAAAACTCTTTGTTTATGTTGTATATGCAATGACTATAGTCTATAACAATCATAAACTCATCAGATTTTCTTCGTGCGGATCCAATCCACCCAATCACAAGCATTAAATAATGGTTGTCACATCAAATATTCCAATGGCTAATCAGTGTAACCCTATCCGATAATTCAATTACTTGGTGCCACCCGCATTTTAAGTTCCTTCAATTACCTTTTTGTATTTCTGATCGGCAAAGGTCACTCTGATTGGTCCATCAAATCTCGCCCTGGCCGCTTTTCTTTCTATTTAATCAGGGTAGGTCTCTCTGATGAAACCTCCTTCCATTTATCCCTCTGTGGCATTCTGCCCATCGAGCATCGGCACAAGTCTGAAAATGTTTCTTTGATAATGTAAGTTACCCCAATGAGTCTTTTATTTCAATTCACACCTTATTTTCCTTAGCGGGTTGCTTCAGTCTATCAGCGTAGGTTATCCCAATGTAATCTCTTCATTTGCAACATGCTCATCTCCCTCATCGGGTATCAGGATAACTCAAAACACAGCTTCCCGATAGTGTATGTTACTCCGATGGCCTATCTCCCCCTTTTTGCTTGGTACCGCTTTATCGAAGAAAGTCTCTAATAGAGTCACCTTCTCCACTTAGTCTATCGGGTGTCAGGGTAACATAAATTAGGAATTCCCGATGACCCGATGACGTCGCTATGAACACATCGCTCTATCTATTGTCGGCAAGAGTTCCACTGATAACCCCATCGGGTATCGGGATAACATTTTTTCTTCGTTCCCGATAGTGTATGTTACTCCGATGACTTCGACTTCTTATCATGTCATCGATGTAACTCTCCTCGATGGATTACCACTAAATCGCACTTCTTCATGCCACTCACACCATTTAGGAAACATCGTCGGCATGAGTTACTCTGATCAACACACTCCGTCCTCCTTGGGCGATCTCATCGGGATGACTTATGCCAATAAGCAAAATTTTGCATTTTTTACAAAAGAAGCCCTTCTCCATGGATGCAATTTTTTATTAATCATACTGAAAGGTTTCTCCCACACCATTGACATCTCTGAACATGCTCACAACCCTGCTCTATGTTGATCTTCCAAAAAGTGCTCTTGCAATGAAACTAATTGTGAGGGTGAGGATTACCAGAATGCCATCACACTCAACACTTCCCTTGAATATGCCCAAGTGATGCCTTTTCATGAAGACATTGCAACATATCACTTGCACATACAATCCAGCAATAAATGCTCTTATGATGAAACTATATGCAAAAAGCATCCATATATAGCACATAAATATTTTGTAAAAATATGTGCTAACAACTTTAGCCATAAAGGATGAAATATTCTCATCTTCTCCCATTCTCAGCAACTCATACTTCCCTTTCAAGCTCTATAATTCAGAAACTTTCACATGTTTATCTCCTTCATACAAGGTTTCTAGCTTCTCCCAAATCTCATGAGTAGTTTGCAATCCCATTACATTAGTCATCTATGTATCAGCTAGGACACTCAACAATGCTTCTTTAGCTCTTATGTTATGCTCAACATCATTGATCTCAGGTGTGGTATTAGGACCATTCGGAGGAACATTGTAGATGTTCTTCATGATCTTCCAATAATCTTATCCAAGACAATTCAAGTGAACCTCCATCTGGTTCTTTCATATGGTGTAATTAGTTGCATCATATCTCATACTCTCCTTGAAAACAACGGTTGTCATCCTAAATCTCCTCAAGTGGTCAAACTCCTTCTAGAGAACCTGGCTCTGACACCAATTCTTGGCAACACCAATGCAGGAAAACTAAGAGGGGGGGAGGGGGGTTGAATCAGTTTTCACCAAACTTAACCAAATCAACCTTAACTTCAAATCTGATCAAGAACAACAATAGCAAAGATAAATATCACATCAACAACACACATAACACACAAATTTTTGACATGGAAAACCCGGTCAAGGGAAAAATAACAGTGGTAACCAACCCACAATATGATGATACTATGCAGTAGTATGTGTAAATGTTACAATGGGGAATGCACATGCATTCAGGCACACTGCCTAGAGCTCACTGCTCAAAAATAACAAAGGGCTACAACCCTAGGAAGGCTCATTGTCTTACAAATATCGGACAACAATCCAGATTACATTAACTGAAAGAATAGCATCTCCAAATGCCTGATCATAGTTCTGGTTAGGGTAAGTGCACAAAGATGGAGGACCAAAAAGGGGTCTTAAGATGCCACTTTTTTTTTCTGAAATCAGCAAAGTCTAAACTTCGACAAGAAAATAAAGATAGTTACACTAAAAATATGAGGATTCAGTAACAACAAAAGTTGTAGTGCTCCGAGTCTACTTTCTAAACTACTATTTTTTTTTTGAAAATGGTGGAGATTAAGGGTTTCAAAAAGGGGGAGAACACAAAGTGGTGTTGTTTTTTAAGAAAAAAAAATAACATAGCACCTAGTGTGCTCCCCCTAAAATGTAAACTTTTTTTTGGAATTTTTAAAATTGCTCCATTGAGAAATTAGCTAACACCATGTAGTTTATGCCAGATTTTTCGATGAATGTTTTAATGTATATATGATTTTTTACCAATTTTTGAAGTGGACGGTAATTTTTTAATGAAATTTGAGCGTGCTCCCCCTAGAAATTTGTGAAAACTAATCAAAAAAAAAAATTAAATGGTGTAAAATGGAGTCTAATTTTTTAAAATGTATTTTTTTCAAAATTGGATAAACGAGTAAAAATCTATGGCCGAAATACGACATGTTGGTTTTTCACAAAAAACGGACACACTAACAAAAGAAATTATGGATGAAGACCTTAACATTATCAAAATTTGAAAAGAATTATATGGTTGGATAGCTAAGAGAGAGCTTGATGATTGTGTGGTGTTTTTTTTTTATTTCATTTAAACACATGCAAACCTGATGGAGAGCATGAACAAAAAATTAAGAAAATTTTCAATAGTTGCTGGAAAACATGTCTCAAGCTTGAGAAGGGCGTCCAAACCTTTGGGTTGGATTCCCAAGGCAAATCCAAGCCCTTGGCTTGGTGTTTACCAAGGCACCACATTTTCCGCATGCCAAATGAAAAAAAAATCAAAAATTCATTTGGCGAGTGCCTTATTTAGCGTGTGCCATATTTGGTGCACGCCAAATGAATTTCATAGCAATTTTTCATGCTAGGAAGCAAAAAGTGTTCTCTCTTTTGGAATATATACATAAAATATAATATTTAAGTATAAGTCACATTTATATTTGTCTTTTTTATACTTTAAGTTATATTTTATGTATATATTGTCAGGATGTTTGAGAGTGGTTCCAAATCTCTAGGAGTTATAATGTAGATTCTATTTTTTTGAGTATTCATATAAATTTCAGACTTAGTCAAATTTTAGTAATTAGCATTATCTCTCTGGTCTCTTCCTTGCATTCCCCCTCTCTTTTCCTTAACCCCTACCTCTCTCTCTCTCTTAGGTCTCTCCCTCTCTACTTCCTTCCCTCTCTCAGGTATCTCTCCCTCTCTTTCCCATCTCCCTCACCCTCTCTCTCTTTCATCTATCCCTTTCTTTCCCTCTTTCACTTGGGCTCTCTTTCTCTCCCTTTCTCAAGTATCTCTATCTCTCACTCTTTCCCATTCTCTCCCTCTCCCTCCCCCTCCCTTTCTCTTTCTTTCCCTCCACCTCCCTTTCTCTTCCTCTCTCAAGTCTTTCTTTCCCTCTATCTCTATTTCTTTTTCTCTCCCTCTTGCTCCCTTTCTCTTTCTCTCAAGTCTCTCTCCTCTCTATCGAGTCTCTCACTCCCAACCTTTATCTATCTATATCTAGATCTCCTCCTCTCTCAAGTGTCTCTCTCTCCCATTATTTCTCTCTCTTTCCCTCTAACTCTTTTTCCCTCTCTTTGTCCCATTCCCTCTCTCCCTCTCCCTCTATCTCTCTCTCTAAATCTTTCCCTCTCTTTCTCTCTCATTCTTTCTCTCTTGAGTCTCTCTCCCTCTCTACCTCTATCTCTCTATCTCACTCTCCTCCTCTCTCAATTGTATATCTCCCCCATTCTCTCCCTCTCTCCCTCCCCCTCCCTTTCTCTTTTTCACTTAACTCTCTCTCTCTCTCTCTCTCTCTCTCTCTCTCTCTCTCTCTCTCCCATTCTTTATCTCTTAAGTATCTCCCTCTAAGCCTCTATCTCTCTATCTCACTCTCCTCCTCTCTCAAGTGTATCTCTCTCCCATTCTCTCCATATCTCCCCCCCTCCCTCTCTTCCTTTCTCATTATATCTCTTTCTCCCTCTCTTTACCCCTCTCTCTCTAGTCTCCTGTAATATCCTCCCATCCCTTCCTCTCACTCAGGCTCTCCTTATCTCTCACTCTCTCTTTCTCTCTCTCTCTCATCATCTCTCTCTCCACCTCTTAGGTATCTCTCTCACATCCCCTCCCCACCTCTTAGGTCTCTCTCTCACACAATCCCTCCATCCACCTCTCAGGTCTCTCGATATGTCCCCCACTCTATCTCTCTCTCCCCCTCTCTTAGGTGTCTCTATCCCATTCTTTCCCTCCCCATCCCCCTCTCTCTCTCATTCTCCATGTTTCCCTCTATCTCTATCTCTCCCTCTCTTTCCATATTTCTCTCTCTCTCTCTCTCTCTCTCTCTCTCTCTCTCTCTCTCTCTCTCTCTCTCTCTCATTTCTCTACCTCTCAGCCTCTATCTCTCTATCTCACTCTCCTCCTCTCTCAGGTGTATCTCTCTCCCATTCTCTCCCTCTCTCCTCCCCCTCCCTCTCTCTTCCCCCTCCTTACCTCTTTAGGGTCATATTGTGTCCTAAGGGGCTACACATGTGTTAGAACACCATATGATCCCTTAGGACACTATATGACCCCTTAGGACAATATGATGTCCTAATGGGTCATATGGGGTCCTAAGGTGTCATATGGTTTACTAAGGGGTCATATGGTGTCATTAGGGATCATGTGGGGTCTTAAGGGCCCACACACATGTTAGAACACCATATGACCCCTTAAGATACCATATGACCCATTAGGACATCATATTGTCCTAAGGGGTCATGTCGTGTACTAAGATGGTAAAAGGGATCATATGGTGTTCTCAGGGGTCATATGGTGTCCTAAGGGGTCATATGGGGTCCTAAGGGGCCATTCATGTGTTAGAAGACCATATGACCCCTTAGGACAGCATATGACCCCTTAAGACACCATATGACCCATTAGGACATTATATTGTTCTAAGGGGTCATATGGTGTCATGAGGGATCACATGGTGTCATCAGGGGTCATAAGGGGTCCTGAGGGGCCATGCATGTGTTAGAAAACCATATGATCCTTTAACAAACCATATGGACATCATATGGGTGTTTCTCACCCTCTCTTTCTCTCTCTCCCTCCCCCATCATATCTCTTCCCTCTCGCTCTCTCTCCCACCCTCTCTCGCTCTCTCTCCCTCCCCCATCCTATCTCTTCTCTCTCCCTCTCTCCCTCCCATTGTTTCCCTCCCCCCTCTCTCTCTCACCCTCTCTCGCTTTCTCTCCCTCCCCCATCCTATCTCCTCCCTCTCCCTCTCTCCCTCCCATTGTTTTCCCTCCTCCTCTCTCTTTCTCCCTCCATATCCTATCTCTTCCCCCTCCCTCCCTCCCTCCCATTGTTTCCCTCCCCCCTCTCTCTTTCTCCCTCCCCCATCCTATCTCTTACCTCTCCCTCTCTCTCACACCCTCTCTCACTCTCTCTCCCTCCCCCATCCTATCTCTTCCCTCACGCTCTCTCCCTCTCCCTCCCATTGTTTCCCTCCCCCTCTCTTGCTCTGTCTTCCTCCCCCATCCTATCTCTTCCCTCTCCCTCTCTCCCTCCCATTGATTCCCCCCCCCCTCTCTCTCTCTCTCTCTCTCTCTCTCTCTCTCTCTCTCTCTCTCTCTCTCTCTCTCTCTCTCTCCCAATTATTTCCCTTGCCCCCTCTCTCTTTCTCCCTCCCACATCCTATCTCTTCCCTCTCTCTCTCTTTCTCACCCTCTCTTTCTCTCTCTCCCTCCCCCATCCTATTTTTTCCCTCTCCCTATCCCCCTCCCATTGTTTCCCTCCCCCCTCTCTCTTTCTCCCTCCCCCATCCTAGCTCTTCCCTCTCCCTTGCATTATTTCCCTCCCCCCCTCTCTCTCTCTCTCATTCTTTCCCTCCCCTCCTCTCTCTATCACATCTCTCCCTCTTTTCATCAACCTCTACCTCCTTCCCTCCATCTCTCTCACTTGGGTTCTCTCTTTTCCAAAACCCCTCCCTCCCTCTTTCACTTAATCTCTCTCTCCCTTCGATCTCTCCCTCTTTTTTCATCCCTTCCTCCCTATCTCCTTAATATACTCCTCTGTTTCCATAAATCTCTCCCTTCCTTCCTCCATCTTTTTTCACTTGATCTCTCTCTCTCTCTCTCTTAGGTCTCTCCCTCAACCCATTCCTCTCCCTCTCTCCCTCTTCCCCTTGGGATCTCTCTATCATTGGTATTTTTCTTTCTTTCCATCAACCACTCCCTCCATATCTCTCACTTTCTCTCTCTATCTCCTTAGTATTTTCTTTTCTTTCTATCAACCATAGAGAGGAGAGAGTGAGAAAGAGAGAGAGAGAGAGAGAGAGAGGGAGAGGGAGAGGGAGAGAGAGAGAGAGAGAGAGAGAGAGAGAGAGAGAGGGAGAGAGAGAGAGAGAGAGAGGTGAGGATTGAGAGAGAGACTAGAGGGAGAGAAAGCCTAAGTGCAAGAGGGGGAAAAGAAAGGTAGATGCCAGAGAGAGGGGGAGAGAGATGCAAGGGTTGAGAGAGAGAGAGAGAGAATTTTGATACGAGCAATGCTGAAATTACTGAAATTTGACTATCTGAAGTTTATGTGAATAGTTTAAAAACTAGAATTTGAATTATAACTCCTAGAGATCTAAAACCACTCCCAAACATCCTGACAATATATACATAAAATATAACTTAAATTATAAGTCACATTTCTATTTTTCTTTTTCCTTATGTATATATTTGAAGAGAGAGGGGGAGAAAGAGAGACAAAGTTGTAGTTTCCAACATTAAAATGCACTTGTCATTATGCAAATCCATTTGGTGCTCGCCCTATTTGGCATATGCCAAATAGAAATGGCATGACAAAACCTTAGGTTAAACATGCCAACCCTATTTAGTGTGTGCCAAGTAGGGTGCACGCCTTATTTGGCATGCGCCATAAGGCTTGATGGGGGCCAAAAAGTTTTTTGTCACTTTTTTGGTCCCCCATCTTTGTGCACTTACCCTTAAGCACATTGTCTACACTACAACACTTCTTTGTACTTCATCACTCTATTGAAGGATCAATTCATTTGTTCACACATACAACACTCTCAAAGAACATAGGCACAACCGCAGACACACATCTTACATAATTACAACACTTATTTATACAAGTCACCAACCTTAACCTTAAGGTCGGCTCAACACATAAGACCTAATTACAAAATTACATCACATGATACATAAATCCATATGTCGACCAATACAATGTCAACAAGGACATAACATGGACCCAAATCAAATCCTCGAATACACAACACCATTGAATATATCGTCAAGATCATCTGCAACACGCAAGAACCATCAGGTCAGCCGGAAGGTCGTATAACACGAAGAATACCACTGGACCAATAAAATATTCAATAACATATACAATGATCAATGCAAACCACCAAAATTCATAGAACATGATCAAAGAACATCAACAAGCAACGCGAACTCCTCCGCAACAACTTGGATAACTAGAATCGTCGTCATTTTATCATCAAAGCTCAAGAACACCAACAACAAACTGAAAGATACACTTGTGAAGTTCCGAATCATGAACCATCTGAACTAAGGATACACATTAACATCCCAAACACTCTCCAAAATCTGCATAACATAAAGAACCAATTCCTGAGCAAAGAAAACCTGAAATCACAACTCTACAATACAGAACCAACAAAAAAAAATAGTCACCACACCAAATCACCTAACTCTATCAAATCACCTTCTAGAACATTGAAACTCATACTAAATCAACTAGAGATAATTATCTCAAAACTCATTAATCCGCATTGAAGCATATCTGCAATAAATCACCCAAACAAACCCTTTATAGCACCAAAGCACAAGAACACAGGAATATGTTGACATCAATGACAACAACACATTCCAGCAACTCTAATATCCAACGAGGTCAGCAAGAGGATGTAAGGAGTATGGTTAGTAGATGTGATGCAATAAGAAAAAATGTGATGTATAAGTATCTTAAATACATGTATCTAACTAATGTCGTACATCAAGAGTGACACTGATAAATTTATTAGAAGCACAACGTATATAACTATAACTACAATGACATTTAAAAATAAATAAAATTGTGTAGTAAATAAAATAACTTTTAATCATTAAGTAAATATTAAAAAAGAAACCTTTAGTACATAATACTAGTGTATGTATCCTTCAAACATCCAAGAAAAGGACACTTAGGCATATCATTCTCCATGTACCTATTCTATTTAAATCATAGAAAATCTCACAATAATATGTCTCAATTGTTAGCAGCAGCCAAGAAGGAAGACTGAGAGGGGGGGTGAATCAGTCTTCATCGGATTAACAAACTTAATCACAAAACAAAGATCTGATAAACTGCAGTAACAACAAATATAAGAAAATTGAGAGCACAACACACAACACTAAGATTTTGACGTGGAAAACCCGGTTAAGGGAAAAACCACGATGGGAACCTACCCACAGTAACATGATACTCTGCAGTAGTATGTGAAAATATTACAATGGGGAATGCACATGCATTCGAGAACACTGCCTAGAGATCACTGCTCAAATATGATGACCCAAAAGGCTACAACCCTCAGGGAAGTCTCACTGACTTACAATAAGATTCAAACTACAATCCGGAGGAAATGAACTGAAAGGATAGTATCTCCAAATGCCTGATCATAGTTCCAGTTAAGAAAAGTTGTCTACTCTGCAACACCAATCTCTTCTTAATCTCAATACTGAAGGATAAATCTCTTGTATGCACATACACCACTCTCTGATAATGCAAATATAACATTGACACCTAAATTACATGAATATATCACCTATATATACAATTCATCAACCTTGATAACAAGGTCAGCTAAACCCTCAACCCTTAATTATAAAATTACATCACACGATACAAAGATCGACCATCGGACCAATACAATGATTTACATAGAATAGCATGGACCTAAATCAAATTCCCAAATGCACAACTCCACTGGAAATCATGCCAAGATCAACTGCAACACGTTACTCCACTAGAAAAACCGCATAACATGAAAATCATCACTGGTTCATAGAAACCATCACAAACTCATACAATGATCAATGCGGATCGACAAAACAAATAGGACATGACTAGGAAACACCAGCAAGCATGTTAGAATCATCAAAAATGGATACACCAACACCACTTATCAAATATTCATTTATCAATGTCTAAAAGATCAAGAACACAACCAATAACACAACCAATCAACAACTGTCACAAAAAAAGATAACTTACAGATCACCAAATCACGATCCATCTGAAATGAAGATATACAAGACCATCCTAAACAATATCCCAAAATCTTAGCACAAGATTTGATCACACCGGAATATACTAGAGGAAATATTGCACTCTGCAAAAATAGTGATCAGCAAACCAAAACTGCAAAATTGGATCATAAGATCTTCCCAAACACACCAGAGAAAATCACAGGAATATGTTGACATCAATGACAATGACATATCTTAGCAACAGCAATGACCAACAATATCCAACATCAATGCCAAATGACATGCCTCAAGACCTTTAACATAGATTTTGTAAAGATGCATAGATGAAATCCTTCAAAAAAAAAACATCTACTAATAATATGTATTGACGTGGGAAAGAAGAAGAGGCAAGTGCACGTGTGGAGAGGTTTTTTATGTAGAATTTGTGGAGGCCAATGTCCTCCTCCACCTAGGTTGACACTTACACATTGCAAGCACCCTTAGCACCTTATTGTTCTCATTCCTCTATGATCACATTTATTATTGGTGGTTTTTTTTACCTATTTTTTATTTTGTTTGCAGAGAACATAGGGAGAGTATTGTGTCTTTGATGAACATTGTGTTGGAGGTCTGCCATGCACCCAATGGATGGAAACCCATCTACCCAAATTGAAGAGATTCCCAAGATTAAAATACACGAAGTTAAATATTTCAAAGATGCCATTGTTTATAACATTATAGTGCTTCCAAAAAGTGCTAGTTTTGTGGCTAATATTGTGTCTATTGCAAAAGATAATGGCAGCCACAAAGGAGGAAGAGGTAAGCACCCTGACTATAATCCCATGAAACTTTCCATTGCTCTTAATTTGGAGGTTTAAACCATTACATAGTTTCTAAACTGAAGAAACCCAGGGTCTCATGAGGAGTGAGAGCCCCATACCAGAGGACCAACTGCCAAAAAGAACATAGCTAACACCGAGAACCCAACACCGCAAAACTAGAAGATGAGACTAGACGAACAAATCAAAAAACAAATAGGTACACCCCCACTAACAACACGAACCTATGGCCTACCTGGTGGGGTCTTCTCTATTTTCCAATCTTAACTCATCACTTTCACTTTGTTAGAGAAGGAGAGCCTCTTTTTCAAACCTTTACCTAGAGAAATAGCAAGGGAATCCAGTGTAGATTTCGCCCTAATTCAGAAATGTTGGAAGTGCTTAATTGGGGGAAAAAATAGGTTAAAAAGTGTTGCCATTTTTCTAGTCATTGTTGATATTTCTAAAGTGTCGGCTAGGAAATTTTTAGATGAATGGTTTAAAAACATCCAGTTTAAAAAAATAAGAATACAAATTTATTTTTGCAAAATGATTCAAAAAGGGTTATTATTGATTTTTTTCAAAGATTGCAAAATGAAAGAATCTGTAACTGACAAGCAATATTGGAATATCAAAAATTGTACTTTTATGGCCCTAAAATGGTCCCCCAAAGTTGTTAATGATGAAGTGATGGCTCTATCATGCCCTAGGTGGAATACTATGAAAACGTCCCACCTATTATTTGCACACTCTTGCCACAAATCTCTCATCCTTGGACAAATTTGTGAGGCAAGATGATGTGAAAGTTACTCTTCCTCACTTTAATGCTAGGGTTTTGATCTCTTTTAACCTGGGAATCAAAATAATCAACTCTATTAAGATTTACATTGTTAACAAATTAAATTCTTGTGAAATTGAAATTTTTGAGGGCCTAAATGCTTGTCATAAGTTGACCTGGTGAAACCAATGCCAAAACCAAACTAGAGGGTTCTAAGGGTCCTTCATCAAAGTCCAAAACTTGACTTAAGCCTTGAACCCACTGGGGCTTCAATTAGTGAGCCTGGGTTATAGCACATGTGTTCATAGCATACTAAAGAATCCCCCTATTTTCAAAAAATATTTCCCTAAACTCCTTTTTTGTCACCCCCTCCCAATACACAGATCGAATTAAAAGCACCCCTATTCTCACCAAATATTGTATTTTTCATAGCTAGAATTTAAAACCCCCCTATTTTCACCGATAGGCAATATATTACACCCTCATTTTTGAGATATTAGACCCCCTCAATATGAATGCACGTGATATAATATTGCCTAGCTAGTGAAGCCCCAATGCTCGAACCCTATCCTTAGTCACATTGGGATGGGTAACATTCATGTCATTAACAATGACACTGGTTTTTCTAAGACCAACCTTTCCACTAATCTTAACTCCTTGTGTAGTGCAATCCATCAAGGTATGAAGGAATCAGTGGACAAAGAGAGCCCTAGCAGTGGCCCACATAATAATATGACCTCTCCGGAATTCCTTGAAATAGGAAAATTCAATCCAGATCATTTGCCATATTTAGCTATCTATAATTCTCTATCCTAAATTCAGGAACCCTCAAAAGGAAAAAATGATATGTATGTGTAAGGTAGGCGAAATAGGATTCACAAGTCTATGCATGCAAACAAAGAATCTATTTCATTGCCTATGCGGTTACATTGAAGGAGAATGGTCAAATGGGATCAAGATGGCTTAAGCACAAGGTCGATTCAATCGATCTTCATTGTGGGGGAATATAAATATGTAATTGAAAATGAAGAATGTAAGAACTAGGTCCAAATAAGGTGAAATGATGATTTTCAACATGTTCAAGAAGACTAGTAGCTGACAGATAGATTATAGAAGAACAACTAGCATAGCATATTGTAACTTACTTGCAAACTGAATTTGAGGTAAAACTATAAGGGAATGGGGCACTCAACTTAACTTTCTCCCAAGACTAAGATATCCTACTCGGCCTGTTGCTGGCAATTTAAACTCCGACAAATTACAAATTGTAGATCTTGTCCTACTTATTTAGTACCTATTTTTGTGTGTCCATCACCTGTTATTACACACACAAAAAGAGGGAAAACATTGGGTAGAAAGGGGTTTGCCTAAGTCAAACCTTGGTTTTAGGAATTAACCTTTGAAATTGAACTTGAACTGAAAGCGTGTTGTTAGGTAGTAGAGGCTAGAACTAAAAAAGGAATGCTTATACCTTCATAAACCTTCTTGATGTCAAAATTTTCATGAAGATGCTTGATGTAAACATGATATAGCTAACTTTAGAAAGAGAAGACAATGGATGTCATCACAAATGCAAAGATCTGCAAATTACTCCCAGTCTTCAATGCCTCAATGATTGATCTCTTGTTCTTTTATTTAATTTAGTTATCTTTTATTTGTCTTCTTCTTCCTCTTAGTTCATGATTATTACCTAAAATGAGGGAGGATACATTCCTTATATACCTCTCCCAAGCATTTTGGGGTACAAAATTCAGAGAAAACTGACACGAGTTTAAAATTTCTGCTCAAACAAGCTAGTCATCAAGTGGTTAAAATTTGGGTCCAAACATTAGGGAACAAGGTGCCCTGATTGGCCTAGTCCCAAGAGAAGGTTGTCCCAGGTGCCCTACTCCCTCTAATGTGGCCTCAAATTGGGACTTGAAATCCAAAATGGAGAGGAGAAGCTAGAATTAGATGTGAAATAGGGTTAAATCAAGCATGTAGGACATGGAAGGCCAGGAATGCTAGAATAGGGCCTAGATAAGTAATAAATTACATAGGGATGCAATTTATGATGCTACATTTAGCCCCCACTTTAGAGGGAGTATGAACCTACATTTGTACTTGTAATACCCTAAAAATGGTCATCTAAACCATGAGCCCCTAATCTCGACAACGTCACCAAGGTCTTAACCAAAGGCAATTAAATCAATCTTGAGCACATTAATTAATTCTTTAATCATCAAATGTCACATGGCAAATTAATGAGCCAATATTAATTAAATATTTATTTAA
This sequence comes from Cryptomeria japonica, assembly GCF_030272615.1. Lineage (NCBI taxonomy): Eukaryota > Viridiplantae > Streptophyta > Pinopsida > Cupressales > Cupressaceae > Cryptomeria > Cryptomeria japonica. The sequence goes on from NC_081407.1 coordinate 824,849,556, forward strand.
TTAATTGATCATTCCAAGTAAATCATTTTAAATAACCATCTTATTTATTTTATTAAATATCTTAGCATATTTAATTAAATAAATTAATTTGCCATAAATCTTCAAAAAAGGAAACAAAACAAGAAAGAGGAATTGGAAATTATGAGCACAAATCTTCAAAAAAGGAAATAAATCAAAAACGGAAGTAATTGACCAAGAAAGAATTAAAAATTGAGAAAAGAAATCAATTGGAGATAATCTTGAAAAACAAATTAAAAATTGATAAATAATCTCAAAGAAAGCAATTAAAACAATTAAATATTAAAATTGAATGAAATAGAGAATAAATCAGTTTTTTTCTGATTTTATCTTAATTTTAGTTCAATTTCCTTTAAAACTAAGAAAATCATCCTATCACATCAATTCACCTAGATTGTGCTTCCTCTTGGAAAATCTTGACCGCTCATCATCATTTGATCTCAACCTTTGATTTCTTTCTGAATTTTCTATAAATCCAGGCTCTCATCTCTCATTCAAGGATCCTGGAGAATATATTGTTATTATGTTGTTTTTGCTCTAGGTTCATTGAGAATTTGCATTGAGATATTGCATATTAGTTGTTTCATATTGTTTAAATCATTTAGCTTAAATATTCATAATTGCTTAAATCGTGTTAGATTAATCTTGCATATCTAGCTTAAATCTTGCATCCATTTAGCTCATATTCATGCTGATATAGATTTAAAAATCCTTCGTTTAGGTGTTGTCTAGTCACTAGATAGCTTAGCAATCTGAGAGAAGTCTAAACTCGCATCTACTAGAAGGCAATGGGTCTCTTTGTAATGGTTTATTATTCATTGATTATTGATTTACTAACCATGCATTTAATGACTTAATTGAAGTGTTGTGTATTTCAGATACAGATACAGGTCCACTTTTCACACACACAGTACTCGCAATAAAGTAGATCAAAGCATGAGAAAATTTCATCAAGGTAAAAGAGACAAGAATCACCAAGCCCCCAAGTGACTTTAGGACCCCATCAATCTAAAACCAAGGCAAAAGGGGAAAATCATGAAGAGAGATAGAAAGAATGACTACACTAGCCTAGTAAGGTTAAACTTACTATGAGTAATGTAAAGTGTTGTAAGGGAGAAGTAAAATAGTCTAGCAAGTTGTGTTATGCTAGTCAATTCACCCCAAGGATAACCAAGTGAAGCATTGTATGCTTAGAAATCTACCAAAAAATATTGTGTAAAGGATAACCAAGGAAAGAATTATATCCAAGGAAATCTGCCAAAAGGGAAGACTACAAAGCAAAATCATGGTTTGCTAAGTAACCTAAAAAAAGACTATAAAAATTGATTGGTGGTGTGCATAAAGTGTACAACAAAGAGCGGAGTGTATGTCCCCACATTAAAGCGATTGTGTACGTCTTACCGAAGCAACAAGTTTAAGGTAGCATACATGCATATAAAGGAAAAGCATGTTTCCACTATGATATTCCCCTAAGCAAGGAAAAATTCAAGAGAAATAGAGCACCTGACAAAAAAGAGCACGTAAGGGATCCACTAACTCTAGGGTTAGTATGTATGTATGATAACTCATGTATATTAAGTATAATTTCATTTATTTCACCTAAAACCCAAAAGGTAGTGGAACTACAAGCACAATGGAAGAAGAGAACATAAGATAACAAAACAATGTCCTTATGGGTCAACATGGAAGAGACCAAAAAGAGATCTCAATGCCTTGCATCATCCCCAAGTAGACAAGACAAAGGCATATTTACAAACAATAAAATATATATGATATAATATTAATATAACATATAGAAGAATTAAGATACCAATAAAGCTTACATCCTGAGTTGGCCTAGTGGTGGAGAACTTGTGCTCTTGAAAGAGAGGTCACAAGTTCAAATCCCACAAAGGGGGTAGGGTATGTACACCTTATCGGCTTCAGCCCATTACCAATCAAAAGAATAGAAAAAAGAAAAAAAAAAGATACCAATAAAGGAATTTCACAACAGATCAATCCCTCTATTGCCTTGCACCAACTGAGAAACAAGGGTCATCCAAAGAGATCCTAACATGGCACAAATACATATCAAGAAACACAACACGAAGGAATCACATTATGAACAAGCAAACACATAAAAGAGAATCCACGACATGAATGAATCCATTCAAGCAAATCATCTGCCCCTTAATCTTGCTTAACATTGTTTAAGCATGGTGGAACAAGATGCGAGAGGAGCAACATCAAACATGGTAGATGGAGCTATTGCAAGTTTCAAACAATGAACATGCTCTAATGATAGATCAATTTATTTTTCACTAGGAGATAGGGTTAATGCTTTGGAATATCTTGAAGATAAATTATGATTGATTTCAATAACCTCATACATATCATAAGAAATATTAGAATCAACATTATTATTTGCATCAACATTGTCAGGATCATGAACATTATCATCTATACCATCATCTAAATTAATAGCAATAATCATGTTTAAAGACATTTTAATTTTCTTAAGATTGTCTTCCTCCCTTGGACTAGTCATAGTTTGGTCAAATGGGATCAAAGCATTAGTAGGTGTTTTAGGGGAAGAAGTGGTTTAGGAAGCAAGCTCATGGGCCTTAGCATGGCGTCTTCAAAATTGGTCTCGAGCATTGTGGTTTCTTTTGGTTTAGCTCAAAATTTAAGAAGACTTTGGATTAATCAACATCAACTCCTTTTCTTCCTTTGTAGAAGGAGGAATGGAAGGAACCTCACTAAGTTGAGAGATAGACGTTGTTGGACATTTGTATGATAATAGGAGGTGGAACTAAAACATAAATAGGAGGAAATGGAAGGTGTGGGAAGGAGTTCGAGTCCAAAATGAGGAGGTGGAACATCCTTAGGTTTTCTCAACTTTGAAATTATTTAATGTTTTAATTTTGGGTAAGATAAGAATAAAATGTCTTAACGAGGTTATAATGGTTGAGGTGTTTGAGTCTAAGAGAAGTCAAGGGAAAAGTTTCCATGACTTGCTAAAGGCTTATAGAGACTATGATTGATTGTGATAATTTCTCCATTATAAGGGAACTTCAAACACTTATGGATAGGAGAAGTAATAACTTTCATGGAAGTAAGCCAAGGATGTCCTAGTCTTACTTGGAATTGGTCAGAGTTTGGGATAAAAAAAATGTGACATATAAGCACTTCTTACCAACTTCAACAAGAAGGGTAATAGAAGTATGAGTAGGATGAGAAAAACTATTATAAGTATTAATCATCACATCATATTTGTCATAATTTTCTCGATGAAATTGTCTTATAAATAGATGTTCTTCAGTAATAACATTCACCATACACACAGGGTCAACAAGCACTCCATAAGAGAACTTACCATCAATCTTCGCTAAAATGTATCAGGGTCCATTGGGTGCCTTAATAATCTCCTTAGGATCAAAGGTAATGCAAGGTTTAGTCTTAGATTTTGGTTTGGGTTTAGGTTGCTCAATAAGATTGGCAACATTGTTGGCCTCAACACAAGTATTATTGATATTCATGATAGTAGTTTGATAGGCACAATAGTATTGGTGGATTAGGAAGGTAATAAGTTGGTAGGATCAATGAAGTTGGCAGAATTAGAAGGAAAATGATTGGTATAGATTTGGAAATTTTGGCTAGGGGGTGCAACTGATTTGTTTCCTTTATCATTAACACCCATAATAGTTATGTTATTGGAATCAATTATGTCTTGGACAAGATGTTTCAACCTATAACACTTCTCAATATCATGGTTGGGTTGATGGTGGTATTGGCAAAAGGTTTTAAAATAATGGGAAGCTAGAAAAGGTTTGGAAGGGTCATGTGGTTTGATAGGACTAAGTTTCAAAATATTAGAATTAATCAAGTTCAACATAATATTATGCAAAGATTCAAAAAGAGGTGTAAAATTATGAGCTAATTTAAAAATGGACAACAAAGGAGCCACACCTGGTGTTTTATTTGCCACTTGTGTATCAAAATTAGAGGAATTATTGATCTTAATGAATCATTTGTTTGGTTTTTGGAACTTTTGGAAATCTTTTTGAGCGGCATCATTATTATCAACCAGAGCCATTGAAGTGGGTGACTCAAATTAGCTCACTTGAAGCTGATAATTATGATGCAATGCACACAATTGGTTAAAAGAAGTAAACTCAAAGAACAATAACTTATATCTAATGTATTTTTTGTAAATTAGAAATGAAAATTATTTGAACATCCATATCAGGTATAAGATAAGATATTTGACCTTGCAAATGTTCAAATCTACCAATAAAATTAGTTACTTTTTCCTTAACACCTTGTTTACAATGAATCAAATTAGTCAAATAAATTTTAGGAACAATATTATTTTGAAATTGTTGAATAAAAGCATTATACAATTTTTGAAAAGAATCAATGGAATAAGGAGGAAAAGAACAAAACCATTGCAAGGCCTTGTCTCTAAATGTCCTAGCAAACAATTTAACGATAAGCCTATAATCATTTCAAAAGTCACTACACAAGGTTTGAAATGTTTTTTCATGAGTCAAGGGATCACCTTTTTCATTATATGTCTCTTGATGAGGGATTTCCATGTATTGAGGGATAATGGTATGAATAGTATCTTGGGAAAGTGGGCTAGCAATATCACAAGTGGGAATGTTGATTGGATTGGATCATGATAGTGCGTTGTTGTTGCAAAGATGAAACACTTTGAGCTAGATTATTAATGGTTGCTTCGATGGATACATTGGTATTGGACATGTTGGATAATGAAGGATGTGGAATATTATGGGCAATGGATAGACCATTGGAATATGAAAGTGGGACATTTGGGTAAGTAGGTATAGGATATGGTTGGGAAATACATGGAACACTCACAAAAGGAGGTATGAGAGGAATTCCTCCAAGAATAACATTTGTAGGATTGAAATTTTATGTAGATGTAGCCATGACAGGTGGAGTTTAAGTAGGCACATTAAGAAATGATGTTGGGACAGGAATGTTATTTTCAAAAATATTAGGGGGACTAGAAAAGTTATGAGCTTCAACACAACATTTCATGGACATGATATTATCATTCACAATATGAGATATGTCATGTAACAAATATACACCTTGTTAATCATTTTGAACCATCCTCCTCAACATTTCAATCAAGGGGATTGCTTTACTATTTGAGTGTTCTTAACCAGTCCAATGCTCAAGCTTTTCCAAATCATGGACAAGCTTTACTACTTGGCTAGGAGACATTTGTGTTAGGGAGTTGTCCTCATCATGAGAAGTGTGGGAAGAATGATTGTCAACAATGTTAGGTATTTCATGTGTAGGCATAGAATTTTCAACTATGCTCCAATGAAAAATGTTAGTTGACTCGGGCTCTACACGTCTTAGGGAAGCCATAAGTCTATAGCTTCTTCTCATGGAGATATTGGATGTAGGGATCAAAGTCATAAAATTCATGCACAAAATTAATGAAGCAAATGTCTAAATAATATAAATCTTAAACAAATTGATTATTTAAACATTATGTAAAATGAAAAAAAATTGAATCTCTAAATGTTTAATATAAAACAAATCAAATATAGACATCTAAATTAGAAATAAGCATGATAAATGTCAAGTTCACCAAAATATAAGGTAGGGGAAATAGGATTCACAAGTCTATGCATGCAATACAAGGAATCTGTTTCACTTCTTGTGTGGTTACATTAGAAGAAGAATGATGCACTAAGCTCAAGATGGATTCTGCACAAAGTGGATTAAGTGGTCCTTCATTGTGGAGGAATATGACTATGCAATTAAAAATGAAAAATGCAAGAAGTAGGTCCAAATAGGTTGATATGATAGTTTTTAGCATGCACAAGAAGATTGGTAACTGACAGACAAATTCCAAAAGAAGAACTAGCAGAGTACACTGTAACTGAGTTGCAAATTGAATTTCAAGAAAAACTAGAGGGATCGGGGTACCTATCTCGACATGCTCCCAGGACTGAGGTACCCCACTCGGCCTGCTCCCAATAGTTTCAGCTCCAACGAATTGCAAATTGTAGATATCATCTTGCTTATTCTATACATATTTTTGTGTGTCTGTCACTTGTTCTTGCACATAGAAAAGAGGGAAAATTTTGGTTAGAAAGGGGTTTGCCTAAGTCAAACCCCAATTTTAGGAATTAACCTTGAAATCAAATTGAATTGAACATGAATTGAAAGTGTGTTTTTAAGTAGTGGAGCCTAGAACTAAAAAATGAATGCTTATACCTTCATAAACCTTCTTGATGTCAAAATGTTCATGAAGATGCTTGATGTAAACTTGATATAGTTGACTTTAAAAAGAGAAGACCATGGATGTCATCACAAATGCATAGATCTACAAATTAATCCTATTCTTCAATGCCTCTACACTTGATCTCTTGTTCTTGAATTGAATTGAATTGCCTTTTGTTGTCTTCTTCTTCTTAGTTCATGATTATTACCTAAAATGAGGGAGGCTACCTTGCTTATACACCTCTCCCAAGCATTTTGGGGTGAAAAATTCAGAGCAAGCCACCATGGGATTAAAATAGGGCCTATATAAGCAAGAAGTTGCATAGGGATGAAATTTACAATGCTACAATATGGCTTGGGTGACCCTACTAAACACAATAAGCCTAAGAGAAATAATTCCCAACAAATTATTTTAGATAAAATTAAGAATAATTTGGGTAATAAAAAGGACAATATTAAATAGAATGTGAAACTCTGCAAACTAGTTGAACATAATGCTAGTTTGAATAAGATTGATTATACTAAAGATGCTTAATCCATGGACTCAAGGTCTCTTATCAAGACCATCGTTCAAGTGCTAGAAAGAAAGAGTCATCAAGTTTCAAGATTGTAGAGGCATAGCAGTCTTGTTCCCTTTTTATGTGGTTGAGGTTGATTTGAATTTTTCAAAAAGGTTCAATGTCATGTCTGAGCATATATGTCAAATGAGCCTAGAGGGGAATTTGCCAATTCTCCCAATGACTACCCCATTTGTGAGGATTTGAAGATTTCCCTATGCAATTAGGAGGTGTAGACTACTCTGCCTATGCAAACCCCAAACATGATGACCCTAACCTATTCTACTCAAGACAATGAAGTGAATGAAGAGGATATCCCCAAGCAAGAGGCATTCCATGAGCCAAACTTGGGAAAGGAAGGAGAAGCCTCACTCATGGAATCCAAGAGCTTAGATGAGGATCCTAGAACCCCTGATAGCCAAGCTTTCATCCCCACATAATAATCCAATCAATACCCCTAGCCTAAGGAATAGTGGGAATTATGTTGTAGATTTTGTTGGGGTAATGAAGGAGAGAACTAGCTCAAAGATCAATAAGAGGAAGAACAAAATAAATATTATTCCTACTCCGACCTCTAAGGATGACACTAGTAATAAATTGATACCTACAAGCTATGGATTTTTTTATGTAGTGAAACATAAAAGGAAAAATATGACTAAAGAATCTACATCTGCTATTCATAAATGAAAGGATACTAAAGAAAGATTACCCAAATTTTTTGAAGGATTTAGTAAACCAGTGGACATATCTAGGTAAGTTGAATCATGAATATAAATTTTATATCATGGAATGTAAGGGGGTTAAAATCCCCATATAGAAAGTATGTGGTGAGGAGGTTCCTTAACTCAGCCAAAAACAAGGATCCAATCTTCCTTCAAGAAGTTAAATCCACCCAATTTACAATAGATGTTAATCTGAAATGCATCTAGAGAGAGGCCACATAATTCACCACCAAGCATGAAAAAGGAAAGGGTGGAGTTGTCATTCTATTATCTAACAAGTGGATCAACTATGTCATTGAACATGGATCTTCCCCTTACAATAGAGCAACATGGATAATCATTGAAAATGATTAGTCAAGGTTTGGGTTATGTTAAATAATGCCCCAAATGACTATAAGAACATAACAAAACTATGGAAGTGGCTTTACACTCTCATTGATGTACCATGGATTATGGTTGGGGACTTTAACATGGTAGAGTAGAAAGAGGACAAGATTGAAGGTTGCAAGTTTGAATGGAAGGGAATTGAGAAGCACTACTGGACAAGGATGGAGGACAAATTGAAATTGTTTGACTAGGAAAGAGATAGGAACATAAAACTATCTAGTTCACATGGTGCAACTTTCAGTAGGGAATAAAGAGGATCTATTTCAAAGTTGATAGAACATATGTTAACAGAGAGTTATTTAGTTTCAACAAATATGACCTTGGAAATAGTGTCAAAGTCCTCCCCTACACTCTTTCAGACCATCAACCCATCCAAGCTGATATTATGCTAAACAACTCTAGGGAAATGATGCAGAATAATGATTGCAACTTCTTACTCAACACTAATCTGCTAAATGATGAAGATTGCAATTGATCTATATACATGATTAGACAAGTTAATAAATGGGGAATTCACAATAATGATTCTGTTTCCAAGTCGGAAAAAAAATTTAATAGTTGGAAAGTTTTGTTCTCAATACTATTGGTAAGAAGAAGGCTAAAGACAATAGAACAATTGATGATAAGCTAAATGATGAACTCCTTCTCTCTAAAACCTAACTTCAAGATGATCCTCATAATAGGGATCTCAATGATAACCCACTTTCATGATTAAAAATGCATTGAGGAGGATTCAAGGTCTGAGAGTTAGAGCTAGAATGAATTGGATGTAGAATGGAGATAAAGGAACCGAGATTTCCATTAGAATCTTAAGAAAGAGGGAGTTTAAAGAAAATATAGACAAGATTTGGGGGGAAGGATAAACAAACATAGAAAAAGATGAAATTAAAGAGGCCTTCCTCCAATTCTACAAAAAGCTATTTTCCATAGAAGGCAGAAGTAGCAAATATCGTGAAGCTAGGGAATTCTACAAAAAGTGTTTTCCTAGAAAAATCTCTGAAGAAGACAAGCATAAACTTGAAAATGGTATCACCTTGGAGGAATTGAAAAAAGCTATTAATGTTCTAAACAATGAAAAATCATTGAGACTTGATGGATTGCCTATTGAATTATATAAGAAGATCATCCAATGGGTTAGTGGAGACCCATTGTAGGTGTATAAGGAAAATCATTGCCAAAGGCACTCTAGGGTTTGAAATCAACAAAGGGGTTATCAAACTATTCTCCAAGGATGGAGATAAAACTCTCATAAAAAATTGAGACCAAACACACTATTAAATGTATCATATAAGATTCTAGCAAAGATCATTGCACTAAGATTAGTAGATATACTTCCCAAGTTTGCAAGCAATACACAAACTAGTTTCATTAAAGGAAGATATATCCTAGAAAACTTGTTGACAAGTTGGGAAGCAATGGACAGGGCTAAGATATCCAATCAAAATATGACGATGTTCTTGTTGGAATTTGATATTTAAAGCATATGACAAGGTATAATTATCATTCTTGTTAATGATTCCAAAAGCTTTTGGATTCCTAAGCAATTTTTATGACCTAGTCCAAACTCTTATGAGAGATTCATCTGCTCAAATAAACATTAATGGATTTTTTACTAAAAGGTTTCCTCTAGAGAGGTCAATCAAGTAGGGTTGTCCCCTTGCCCCAATATTATTTGTTATTGCTTCGGATGCTATATATTACTTACTCAAAAACATGGGGGTTTTTAATTATCTACTATATAATACCTAGGTTTTTAATTATCATATACCTTCCTAGATGTCCATCTTTTCATGTCCTAAGACATGATTGCCTTTGTTTATTAGCACTTTAGCAATATGACTTTCATCACCCAAATATTTATTCCTCATGGTATCTTGCTCAACAACTCCTTGATAATGCATTGACCAGATATGAGAGTCACCAATTATGTCCGCTTCCTTCTATTGGAAGAGATTAGCAAGACCACTTTGTTTAGATTCAGAGTTCCCCACTACTATATTTGTTGGTGGTGCCTCAAGTGCAACCCTTATTGGTGGTGAATGAATCTTGTTCTGATTCTCGGCTACATAATCAGAAGCATTATTTGGATAAGTGCTTGGGATATCTATGTAAGAGATAAAAGAAGAACCTTGTGATAACTTCTTCTTAAGGGTTAACACTTCATTAGCTAGCCTCTGCACCATGGAATCCATTTTGCTAATAGAGGATGATTTCATATAAGAGTTTTCTTTGAACCCATTTGGCTCTATCCTTATCTTACACGCAAGGATAAGATCATCTTCAATCTCATTTACCAAGGTTTGTGTTGTTGCGAGATTAACTGGATTTGCTCTTCTCAATAGAAAACTTACCTTAGGCGCTTGAGCATTGATAAAAAAATACTTAAAATTCTCAGCTGTAGGTTGAGAAATAGTTGGAATTTTATGTGTCAAATTTTTGAAGTGGGAAACGAATTCATGCATAGGTACATGAGATTCTTTTTCCAACTAGCTAAGCCAAGCCAATAGAGCGTGAGCATCTTCAGCAGGCTTGAACCTTACCTCAAACTTAGCTTTGAGAGTAGCCCAATTTGTGATGGTCTGTGGCACAAGGTGGTAGAACCAATTTGCAACCACACTTTGAAGAGTTTCAATAAAAAGTCTCACTAAAACATCCTCATGTTCCACACCAAGCACACCACATGCAATATAGAAGGCATTGATGTGCTCATCTAGATGTTGTTTTCCACCCCCATAGAACTTGGGGAAGTTCTTATGTGAGCCATCAAGAAGAGCATGTAAAGGTGGATTCAGATTCAATGGACCAAAATCATTCCCCCAGGGACCTTGGGTAGCTATTTTACATGTGCTTGGTGATAATCCAAAGTTACAACCCCAAACTACACCAAAGTCACCTTTTTGGTGTAGTTCGGGGTTGTAGTCCCCAACTACATCAAAGTCACCTTTTTGGTGTAGTTCAGGGTTGTAACCCCCAACTACACCAAAAGGGTGACTTTGGTGTAGTTCAGGGTTGTAACTTTGAATTACACCAAAAAGATGACTTTGGTGTAGTTCAGGTTTGTAACTCCAAATTATGCCAAAAGGGTGACTTTGGTGTAGCATGGGGTTATAACTTTGAATTACACCAAAAGGGTGACTTATGCAAAATTGAGTTTTAACTCCAATAATACACAAAGAAAAAAAAAACTAACTCCCAAAAAGATAATTTAGATTGATAAATTGAGACTCAAATTGAGACGATTTCTCGAGAGCTTGAATACAAATGAGGGGGTTTGACAAGCACCTCGATATGCATGCTTAAAGGGTGTGGGATATGAAATGAATAAATTTCATAAGAGTTATCCCATGTTTTCACCAAGTTTGAAATCAGCAATAATAGTTAGGAAGTGGTACCTTAACGATATCAAGTGCTTTAAAGATATCCTTCTTGATGGGCAGATAAACTCCTAGGCCTCTTTAAGTTATGAATTTAATCTCCCCATCTCTAATTGGAGGACCTACTATGTCCTTAAGGAACCCTGTACTCATCATTTCCTTACAAGGGTTTGCATGTGGCATGAAAAGAGATACATATGCTACAAATGGTCTAATGACACTACTTTGATGAAAACTAATGCAAAGTTGATTTATAACTCTCTTTGCAGTAATGTAGATTTAATTCATCATTGTAACAATACATGACATGTGAACTGAAATAGTAAGAAGTGGCATGATATTTTTTCTAGAATTTGGAATAGTAGCATAGAACCTAAGAAGGCTTGTTTTAAATTGTTATTACGGTTGTAGATATTTCTATATAAAGACTTCAATAGTGATAATGACTTATGCATTGTTTGTAGGAAGCCTAAGAGTATAAAGCATATTTTTCATGAATGTTTTGTTACCAAAGAGATATGGAAAAATTTATGTTCTAACTTAATGGATGGAATGATAACATTACTTATTCTAAAATTGTGTTTGGTTTTATTCCTAAAATGAATAAAGAATACAATCTTTTTTGGCTTTTATTATCTACTAAAATTATGCAGCAAATTTGGAAAATGAGGAATGAGGACAAGTTTCAAGGGGTTAAAAAGGCACTTACTGAGTCTTATAAGAGACTCATTACTCTCAATGTTTCCTTCCAAGTTTCTATCATGTTAAACATTTCAAGGTTTAAGTTTGAAAAGTTATTGGAGGATGGCACAGTCAGAGTCAATTCTTTCAAGGTATTATATGGGCACACACATGCCTACACCAAAGAATATTATAAGCCATTTGTGTGTGGGATATAGGAGTTCGTGAAGGAATATAATGAAGGGAAAAGGAATAAGGAGAAATCCAAAGGAAAAGAACCTACAATAGCTAAAAATAGGACCAATAAGAACAGATCCAAATACTACATGAGCCAAGTTTAATGCTCACCTATGGAGTTGGTCAACTCTAGTGAATGAATCTCAGCCATAGTCCCCCCCCATTCGATGGGGAGGTCTAGATCAATACAACAAAAGCAAAAATTACTAAAGGCTATGGTAGAAAAGACACATACAGTGATATCTACACAGAAGTTAAGGACACAGTTACAAAATGAAATGTATTAAAATGTATTTATTTTGTATTGTTATAAGACTTTTATATGTATAGTTGGTAGGTGTCAAACAATGTTAATGTTAGGAATCCCACAGATACTGAGAGGGGGGGGTGAATCAGTATCTAATTGGTGTACATAATTTCTTATCTTAAAACATGCAGAACATATTGTAACAGTGTACCGGTATGCAAGAAATAATGCAATAAACAGAATTAAAAACATCCACATGAAAAGCACACCATGACACAAGGATTTAATGAGGAAACCTGGTGTGGGAAAAACCTCGGTGGGATTTGTGACCCACAATATCCACTTACTGGCCAATAAGAGAAAATTACTTACAAGAGGGGCCTGCACATGCAGGAAGGCCAACTGCCTAGAGCTCACTAGTCAATGGGAAGTCTCACTGACTTACAATGTGGATTATACAAATCCAATATCTTGTACTGCTTTACAATAGCATCTATAATGCCTGATCCAGTACCGGTTGTTGCTCTGCTTCTTACATAAACCCTCTAACCTATATTTCGCATAATAGGTCTGCCTTAATATTTTGCTTACATCATCTTCTTAACTTTTTCACTTACTTACAAAATGTCTACAATGAACTCTTTTATATATAAGAGTCATTTTACAACATGCCAAGTCGGCTTACAAAGTTTTTACAATAATAAACAAAATATAATATAACAAAATCTTGTCGGCCTCTGTGTCGGTATACTTCTTTTCTCTGTGTCGATGCCGGTGTCCTGAGTGCCGGTGTAGAGTGTGATCGTTGATGCTGGTGAACTATCTTGCTGGTGTAATGCCTTGCCAGTGCCATAGGATTGTAAGGTTGCCATCAATGACAAAACCTTCAATCACCTACAATGTCTCATTGGAGTGTGCATATGCCAACAATCTCCCCCTTTGGCATGGATGGCAACACTCATGAGAAATTTCAAAAGTGTATCCAAAAATGTGAAGTCCAAAAATGTTACCAAAAATGTGTGCTCCCCCTGAGCATATGACTCCTGTGATATTTGAATTTTCTCATCCCACTACTCCCCCTTTGGCATCAATGACAAAGGTTGTCAAGATGTCAGTAGAGTTTGTAGTTTCAACCTTGTAACTAGGTAGTTACAATTTGAAATAGATCCGCCAAAATCAAGTTTATACTCTCCATAAACTTTTTATTGTCTCTTATTGTTGTCTCTATTCTTTTAACTGTACCGGTGAGATGCTACAAATGCTCTGTCGGTGTTTTGTGTCCCTGTATCAGTGCCTCAGATATTTCCTTCCGTAATGATGCTATATAGTCCAATCTTGGACTCAGTTTTAATCTTAGATGCTTTTCCTTATTCACTATTCTCTCTTTTTCTCTTTCCAATTTAAGTAATTCTTCCTCAAAATTTGTTATCTTCTGTTCAAAAACTGATAATGTATCAGGTGAGTTAACAAAATTATCTGCAAGTTTATTGATTTCATCTTGTACCTTGCTCATCTTCTTATCTATATCTACAGTAAAAAAGTTTGTCTTACAGGTGTCTTTGTACAGAGTTTTGTACTCTTTCAATAAATTACACAGTTTCGGTAGAAGTGTGTCAAAATCTCTAGTACTTTGCTCATCAAAGAATTTTTTCTTTTCAATTTCCAATTTGTCCTTCAATGTCTCTTCCTTTATTTTCTCAATGTTCTCTATGATATATTTACACAAGGTATCAAGTTGTCCTAAAGAATCTTTATTGTCTATATTACAGTTAGGAGCAATTACCTTCAAAATTGGTATTGTGTCATCTATTGCCTTATAAGCTTGTGAGCTGCAATCTGTTATCTTTTTAATTGAGTCCAATAGTACTTCAGTCACATCAGTTGATTTGTAGCCTGATGATGAACCTACATTCTGAGTACCACCAGTGGAAGTAACCAAGCTTGTATTGACCTCTGGTACGTCTGTTTGTGTTTGCATTTCCTTAAGCAATGGTTTTTCTACTTCTCTAGTTGTCGGTGGCACTGTTTCCTTATGAACATGTTCCTGTTTCTGTTGTTGTTCCTATTCAAGAGCCTTTTGCTTTGTTTGTTGCATTGTCTTAGTCTGAGTCTGAGTCTCTAACTGTTGCTCTTTGTCATCTGTAGGTTTCTCCTGTGTGTTATCAGTTTGCTTAGCTACCGAAGGCTCACTAGCCATGTCAGTCTTATCAGTTGTATCTTTATCTACCACAATGTTGATCTTTTGAGTATCAACATCCACTGTATATAAGACTTCAGGATTAGGATTATCATCCTCTACATCCATACTTTCAACTATCGGTTGATCTTTTGTAGCTGTTGTTGTTACCGGTGGAGTAATCAAAGGAGGTGGGGGTAAGTTGTCTTTAACCTTGATACTGGGTGGTCCAACAACTTTACCTTTACCCTTGTCTCTTTCTTTCTGATATACCTTTATAGGTTTGTGGCTCATGTATTCTTCTTGTTTTTATTTTTCCACTAGGATAATGTCCCATGCATTTTCTGTCTCCTTAGTCACCTCATTAACTCTTCCAACCATTAGAGAAATGTGTCGGTGTGCAGTAGAAAATACTGACTGGTTGGCTTCAGCAATTAAGTCATCAATTTCTCTGGGTGAATTCACCGGGTATACAGCAAGTAGCTTTTCTATCTTTATTTTCTTATCAAGTTCTACTACTGCTTGTCTCCTTGCTTCCAGTCTCTTAAATAGTTCATCTGGTGCTTCATCTACTACTTCCATCAAAAATTTCTTATACATGTCCATATGCAATATAACACTTTTTTCTACTTGTTCTTTTTCATCAGCTATCAGAGTGTCATATAGTCTCTCTATATTCTTCAATTTCCCTTCCTTTGTAATTTTATTCAACAATATGTCAAGAGGGGCCAAGTCCTTATTTGTCCTCTTCTTCTTCTTGGGTGTCAGTTTCTTCTTCTATGGTGTAGCCTTTCTTACCGGAGATCTCATTCCTTGTTGTTTTTGTCTTGTCCTCCTAGGTGAGGGTGTGGTTGCTAGTGAGGGATCTCTTTTCCTTACAACTCTCTTGAAAGTTGCAGGCATGTCATTCTCTGAAGATGTGCCTATCGGTGATAGGTGAGTTTCAGGTTGTGGAGCTACTAACTTATCCTCTGTTATACCGTTTTGTTCCATTATTTTATCTTTGATTTCCTTTGCTTGCCTACAACCTTTTCTTACAACTGCCTCAACCTTTTTCACTCTTTTCTTAGATTGTATTTGGCTTTCAATAGTTTCTGCACTACCAAATATTTCTTCCTTAGGTTCTTTAGGGGCTTCCAGAAGTACTTTAGCATAAGTTTCAATTATATGATCATCTGTTTCATAGCCCATCTCTGTTACCCAAACTGTCCTAGGGATGATTGCTTCCATCCAGATCTCATCCTTCTTGATTACAAAGCATACTTCATCCTTATATTTGTCAACAATCTTTTGTGATAATCTAATTCTTTTCTTCATTTTGGCTTTAAGTGCTTGAAAGAAATCATGGATATTGTTTTCCTTATCTTCTCCCATGTTATTGAATAGTTTTGTTAACTGTTTACCTACCGGTATATCATATCCAAGTTCTTTGTAGCCTATACTGGGAACCTGTTTGGTTATATGTATCATCAGACATACTAGCAGATTTCCAAATTTAAAAGTTCCTTTCTTGTCCTTCTTAATCTTGCCTAAGTTGTCAATTAATTCGTCCTTCAACCACTCACATACATCAATCTTTGCATTATCTGTGAACATATCATAAGCACTCTTAATGCATAAACTTGAAACTGAATTGAGTCTATTTGCATGAGTAGCTTTATATCCTAATATCATGCTGATAAATCTCACATTAATATCTATTACATCATTTACTCTTAAGGACCTTCTGTCAGATGATGCACCAGTTAGGTTTATAACTAGGTCATTGGAGACCTTTTTAGTCTTGTCTGGTCTTTACCGGTGGTCGGTAACCCTGTGACAGCTTTCACAGCTTCCTTAGTGATTTTGTGAATTGCATCTAACCAGAAAAATTCACCATGTACCCTGCTTAAGACTATCCTAATCACATCCTTGGGGAATTCATGAATGCTAAGGATCTCTGTAAATCCTAGGGTTTCAATGATCTTATGTTCATCTTTTACATTTCCAGATTCATCACATATGACAGTTTTAAACATAGTTTTAATCTCTTCATCTCCTAGTTCCTCAATGTTGCAGTGAATGTAAATTATGGGGTCTTGAGCATAAAAAACTCCCTTAGGAATTTGAGAAAAAGCACCTAAGTTATCATCTTTCTTTGCTACTTCGGGAACTAATTGAAATACGGGCCTAGGTCTTTTTATAACTTCGACAACAGTAGGGTTTGCTATATATTCAAGTGTAGAGGTGGATGCCATGATAAAATACCTTTTACTGCCTTTAGGATGGATGATTGATTGAAGTGTTCTTGCCTCTTGCTCGAAATGCCTTAGCTCGGAATCTTCACGCTCTTCGTAGGTTTGAAATCTCGGTAAAATGAAATGGAGCCAAAACCTCAAATTTATAGTGTCTTTTTGCCATCTACCACATTAAATGCATGTTGGTTAAGTATTCACTTAACATTGTTTGTCGGTAATAAGTAATTTCCAACTTCTCATCTCTAACCGAGGGAATAATAGCACATGTGTCATTAGATTGCCAAACCCTCAAGGAAACTTTCTTCAATTCGATGAAGAACTTCCTGTCGGTGGAGCACTACTCTGTCCTGTCGGTGAAGCATTGACTGGTTCTACCGGTGGAGGAGTATTCCCAATATTTAGATCAGCTTTTATAATCCATTGTTTTGAGAATTCTTTCTTAACCTCTTCAACTTTTTCTTTACCTTTCAAGCTAGAACTTTTGTTGTCTACCGGTGATCCTTTACTTCTTTAGAATTATACAATATGCCCAATCTTGTTACATGCATAACAAGTTACATTATTCTTCTGAATAGCTTTCCCATAACCTATATCGGTTTGTGTTTTGCATTGATTAGATAAATGTCCAAATCTTCCACAAACATAACATTTCACATGCATTCTACAATTTTAAGAGTTGTGACCAACTTTGTTGCATTTTGAACATTGACCGGTGGGTGTGTTGATATTCTGATAATTTCTAGATCTACATTCATTTGCTCTATGACCATACTTATTATAGTTAAAGCATTTTCCATTGAATTTATAAGCATTAGGTTGTCTTACCGGTTTGCTATGATCCTGATTATTTGCAGTACCAAAGCTTTCACCAACTTCAAAGCCAATTCCAGAAGTGTCACCTTTAGGTTTTTGATTCTTCAGCAAGGTGCCAAGTTCCTTTGAGCTTTTCTTGAATTTTTCTTTATGTTGATTTGCAGTTTCTAGTTCTCTTTGTAAGACCTCTTTCTGTCTCATCAGTTCATTGGAGTCATTCTGAGTGTGCATCAGATCTGTCTTCAATATGTCATTTTCATAGCTAAGTCTTGTGTTCTCATTTGCTGCATCACTTAGTCTTCTGTTCAATTCTTCTTCGTTCTTCTTCCTATCCTCAATCTCTTTACAAAATCTCATAGTCATATCCTGCATCTCATTCTTTGTTGTCATGTTCTCCAGTTTCAGCTTGCTTATCTGATCATTAAGTGATTCCTTTTCATCATTCTCATTTTGCATCTTTTCACAAAGTTCTCTTCTCTTATTTCTTGCAACAGTAAGATTTTCTTGAAGTGCCTGAATGATATCCTGAGCTACCTTTAAATCATCTTCTAGTTTGATATTTTTCAATTTTTCTGTCAGTAAGATTTTCTTGAAGTGCCTGAATAATATCCTGAGCTGCCTTTAAATCATCTTCTAGTTTGATATTTTTTAATTTTTCTGTATATCATAGTCTGAGAGAGCTCCTTCAAGTTGCTTCATCAGATTTTCCATCTTTACCAGTGTCAAGGTCTTTCTCAAGCTGTTAGGCTTCTGAAAATAGAGGACCAAGCTCTGATACCAATTGTTAAGATTCCCATAGATACTAAGAGGGGGGGTGAATCAGTATCTAACTGGTGTACAAAATTTCTTATCTTAAAACATGCAGAACATATTGTAACAGTGTAATGGTATGCAAGAAATAATGCAATAAACAGAATTAAAAACATCCACATGAAAAGCATACCATGACACAAGGATTTAACGAAGAAACCCGATGTGGGAAAAACCTCGGTGGGATTTGTGACCCACAATATCCACTTACTAGCCAATAAGAGAATATTACTTACAAGAGGGGCCTGCATATGCAGGAAGGCCAACTGCCTAGAGCTCACTACTCAATGGGAAGTCTCACTGACTTACAATGTGGATTATACAAATCCAATATCTTGTTCTATTTTACAATAGAATCTATAATGCCTGATCCAGTACCGGTTGCTGCTTTCTTCTTACATAAACCCTCTAACCTATATTTTGCATAATAGGTCTGCCTTAATATTTTGCTTACATCATCTTCTTAACTTTTTCACTTACTTACAAAATGTCTACAATGATCTCTTTTATATATAAGAGTCATTTTACAACATGCCAAGTTGGCTTACAAAGTTTTTACAATAATAAACAAAATATAATATAACAAAATCATGTCGGCCTCTGTGCTGGTATACTTCTTTTCTCTGTGCCAGTGTCGGTGTCCTGAGTGCCGGTGTAGATTGTGATCATTGATGCCGATGAACTATCTTGCCGGTGTAATGCCTTGTCGGTATAATGTCTTGCCAGTGCCATAGGATAGTAAGGTTGCCATCAATGACAAAACCTTCAATCACCTACAATGTCTCATTGGAGTGTGCATATGCCAACAGTTAATACCCTGTGTAGCCATGATGACTATTTTTTTATACTTTTTGGTGACAATTCTAGATTGTATGAACTCTATTATATATGTAAGTTTACAACTTATCTCTAATGAAAAAAAATATGTATTAATGTCTTTTACATAGATTTTGTTAAGATATTTACACTAGTTAAGTTCAATATTTCATTTAACGATCTAAGTGGTGGAGACAATTTTATTTTCTTTGCCATGACCACTCTTAAATTAGAGTCTCACATAATTTTACAAACTAAATCTACATCGGTATGAGGCATAACAAATTCATGCTAGAAAAAGCCTTTTACCATATTTACAAGAATTATTTTTTTATAAAAGTAGAAAATTTTATAAATTACATTTGCATTATAAAGAAGTACGGTAAATTAGAAAATAGAAAATGTAAACATATAGTAATTAAAATTATCTTATCATACTTAAAAATAATTTCCTTTTACAAAGTAAAATAATTCCAATAATTAAATCATGTTATCTAATCTAAAACAATGTTTCTTATTAAAAACAAAAGCATTATATAAGGACAGGTCCTCATATTGTTGTTTAGTTTATTTTGGCTAACAAACACTTCTCTTTTTTTTAAGGAGTCGTGATCTTATAGATATTTAATTTTATTGTTTATTTTCAAGTGCTTATTCTAGATTTTATTTTTAAATGAATCATTAATAATATGTTTTTGCAAATGAAATTTGGAAAAGATTGAAAGCTAATTAAACAAAAAAAAGAGCTACATATTATTTTTTATTATGATCACTACTTATTTTAATTTTTTCTTTTTTCAAGTGCAGCTAGTCTACACTCCCTTTAATTCATTATCAAATTGATTGCACATTCATTAATAAAATGTCATTATGTATCTACTACCCTCTTGTTGCAAAAATGCAGGTCCTTTCTTCCCAATCTTCTTTGAATACTTTCCATCTACCCATTTCACATCTAAAATGGTGAGATCATGTCCTTCCCTGTATAATTAAAATTTTGACCTTTGCATCTCTAAATAAACTTTTTCCATTTACCAGTTTCACATCTAAAATAGAAAGATCCTATCTTACCTATACAATTAGAATTTTGACCTTTGCATTAATAGTAGATCTCTAAGTAAACTGTAAACTTTTCCACCATGTTGTCAAGTAAGATTGAATTAGAATTGCATAAAGATCGCGCAAACTGATTTCAACATCCCTTCCTATTGGAATTGCATAAGGTCGCGCAAATTTCCTGTCAATTTGAAAAGACTGCATGCGCCTCTATGCAATGACGCTTGGCAATTTGCGTACCTTTATATCGAAAAAGGGGGAGCCTTTTCCTGTTCATTGAAAGGACGGGAGAGCGGCGCAAATATTTGTCATTTGCCATACGATTTCCCACGCCTTGCAAACTCCCGAGGACTACCTGTCATGTCACAGCCCTTGTTTCTTCACACCTGTTCCGACAATCACTATCATTATTCATGAAACGTATATTCAATTTTGCATGCGCGAGGTAATGAGCTCATTACAATTTTTTGATTATGCATACCTACTTAGGTATCAGATTTCTGTAATTGCAGGGTTGACGAAAGTTTTTAGAGGGGAAATATGTCGGACACCCAAGTAGAGAAGCTGTTGAAGCTGGTGAAGGACCTCAGAAACCAGATCGATGGACAACAGGCATCTATATTCATTATTTTATCTTTTCTTTTTTTCCTGTTTAAAGATCGCCTTTTTAGTAGATGTGCACAGAAATCTTTCACATTATGAAGAAAAGATGAGATTTGTTGCAGGGAACATCATCGCCGAATAAAAGATTCAAAGGCGACAGCTTCATCAATAAGGCTCAGGCGCTGATTGAACTGCAGAATAAATTAGGGTAAGTAACTAGGGTTTACTCTGGGTGGCAACTGGACTTTCCACATTGCAATTTGAGTGATACCCATTTTTGGCTGATGCCCTTTTTATATACTAGAAGTGGTGATATGGCTGTATGTACTTACGCAGATTCAAATTTAAGGACGAAGGGTTGCTGAAAAGGGCGCTTGATCTTTTCTCAGAGGGGTGGGACAATGATCACTGTATCTTTAAAATACTTGGGAAAAGCGTAATGCAGACTTGCGTGTATTACCATTTGGTGAAGGAGGATTCAAAAATCTCAAAGGGCAACTTACAGACGAGTTTGAGTGAATTCTTTGGAGGGAGAGAGTATGGCAAAGAAGCGCGAGGGTTAGGGTTGGAGGCATTTGTGCGGGGTCCGTCCAGCAATTGCCGCTGCACCAGAGGTAGTGGCCGGAAAACTATTAATGAGGTCGATTGCTTGTATGCTGCCGTGATTGGAGCAGTTGCAATTGACAGTTCCATAGAACAGGCAACATCCATATTTTTAGGTCTCAGGAAGTGGAGCTCTTCGACCTAGGTTTTCTTCTCATTCATGCTATTTGGATATATAAGTAAGACAGCTTATCTTTTCTCGTTCCTCTATTTCATGTCTTCAGTTTGTGCTCTCTGAGATGTACTTGGCTTCTATTTCACATGTTCAGTTTGGAATATGTGAGTTTCTACTGAATACTTCACTCTATTCAATTTGTAGAACTTATTTATTCTTAATTACTTTTTTCTGTCCATTTTTCCTTTTATCTATTCAACATTTTTGTATTTTTCATAGACCGGTTATCACTCAATCTGGGACCTTCTACTGCAGGATGGGTTTATGATGCGTCTCACTATGATTAAGCTATTGATCTTCTTTGCAGTCTAAATGGTTTGGAGCACTATTATGATTTGGGTGTGGCTCATTTTTAACAAATATTTGATTTTGTAAAAGGTTGTCTTTAGTATGTGTAAGAGTTTTCGGAAAAAACTGTATATGTTTTTGTTTTTAATCAACTCTGCAATCCCATCAGAAATCCCATCAGAAAGAAAGAGGAAATGATGATTCAAAAAGTATACACAGTTTTTCCCAAAACTCTTGCACATACTAAAGACCATGCCTACTATGTCCTCCTATATTTGAGTATATTATCAACAGGTGTACATTTATCATTAAGCAGCAATTCACCAAGCTTCCACAGTTTTCACTTGGACTCACATTGTTTTAATTCTCTTGTACATAAGTATCATTTTGTTCTAATTGTCTTTTATGCAATGACTTTGTATAAAAGTGCAATTTTCGTAAGAACTAACACATTACTTGTTTTTCCCTTCATTTTGGACTCACTTTGTTGTAAACACACTACTTGTTTTTACTTGTTTTCCCCTTCATTTTGGACTCACTTCATTGTAAGTGTCTTTTATACAATTAATTGCCACAAAAAGTGCAATTTTTTTAACAGAGATTTAAGGTTAGAAGAAAATAATACTTGAATATTATAAACAAGTGTACATTCACCATGTAGCAGCAATTTACCGAGCTTGCATAGTTTCAATTTTTGCATGCAGGAATTTAAAGTTAGAAGGAAAAAATATTTGAGTATTATAAACAAATGTACATTTACCATGAAATCATGCAGTGACTTTATGTACAACAGATGCAATTTCGTTGAAAAACTAACACAGGTTTTACCTAATCCCATCTATACTAATTTGCAAGGATTTGTTATAATCCTCAAACTTGAGCCTTACCCAATCTCATTTGCATGAAGTTGCAAGGATTTGTTATAATCCTCAAACTTGAGCCTTACCCAATCTCATTTGCATGAAGTTGCAGGAATTCTCAACTTTTTCCCTTTTTCCATTAAGGTAATCTCATTTAGGTAATCTCATTTGAATTTGTTCTAATTCTCAACTTGTGAAATAATTTTCCACAATTGATGCAAGACTCGTATCAATTACACAATTTTTGGTGTGGAACCTTGAATTTTTATATTTAAAATTTGAGTTTGGGCCAGCCTAACCCTTTCCACTATTTGCACATAACTCAAGTCAGCCCTTTAATTTGCACATGACCCAAGTCTCCTCCTTAATTTGCGAAGACAACCCTTGAATTTTGGGTTCACCTAAACCTTTCCATTAACCATTATGTGTTGAAGTGTAAAAAAATTTGTTTGCATCCTCACTTCATTCTTATGGCATACACACATTTGAGCATTCATGTAGTAGTAGAGATTAAACACATAGTCAAAGCATTTATTTCATAAGCATTTAGGGCATTTTCTACATGACTATCTATTATATCTATTATTTCTGATCTTTGTTCACAAAAAATAAATTGGTTCATTTAAAGATTTAACCAAAGAGGAGCATACTTTGTAGGTCAAACTACCTAAAGGTGTTTCTAAACATTGCCACTTAGAGCAAGTCATATATATCCAAGAAAATTAAAGATCGACTCTCATGCTTTTGAGATTAGATTCACACTAAACATCAATTTTATAAATGTGTTAAGTCCAATTATAAAAATTTAGACCCATGGACTTGGGATAGAATCTCAATTTTTGCAAACTAGTTTTTAAGGTGTGTATTACCACTCACATAGAGTAAGTCATAGATATCCAAGCAAATTAAAGATCAAGTTCCAAGTTTTAGACTTTTCGAGAGACTAGATTTACACACGAAACGTCAAATTTGTAACGTTGGGTCAAATCCATGTATAAAAATTTAGACTCGTGGACTTGGGATAGAATGCAATTTGTACAAATTAGTTATGTAGTTGTGAAAAGTGACCAACAATATCATAGAATTATTTTACAAGTCTCATAGCTCATAGCAATCATTTAATCAATTTGAATTTTTTTGTGCACGAACAATTCAACAACAAGTACCTTATACCACGTTTTCTATTGATCTAATTCTAAATTAATATTTGGCTACTAGGTCCTTTTTATATTCAATCTTTGGTGGTATTCTCAAATTTTGGTCATTCAAAATAATCTAGGCCATTACAAATATAACTTCCTTGGTAACTACCAAAATTTTGGTCATCCTTCCTTGTCAAAAATAATTTAAATTTTATATTATAAGATCTTATGACCTTCCACTTGGGTATGTGCAAGATCAAGGGGGGCCAAAAAGTGGCAATAGAGAAAAAAATGTGCTTTCAACCTTTCCAAACATGCCAAAATCCGCTTTGACTTTTTGTTTGGGTCAAGCGAAATTTGAATTTGGTTTTGTAATACCAAACCAAATCGGATATCCAATTTGTAATGTCACTATTGTGATGTCACTAGTGTGATATCATACTTTTCAAGTCGGATATCCAATTTTATCAACATAAAAAATATAGTTTAGTAAAATGGCCATAACTTTTGCGTTTCTTATCGAAATTTTGATTTTTTACAAGCGTTGGAAAGGTAATTCATAGACCTATCAAATGGATGAGGTATTTTAATGATGTTATAGACCAAAAATTAATTATAATCATTTAAAGTTAGTACTTCAATTTTAAAACTTTGAATACTCACAAATTTTGCATACAAAGTCTCCTTTTTTTCCTATCACCTCCTTTATCTATCACTTGTCTATCTATACTTATATAATATATTTTATATATCTCTTTGTTCTCTACTTATGTCACTTATTTTCTCATTCCATGTAGATAAATAAATTCCCAAGCTACATGAATCTCTGCATATATCTCCATCTTTCTATTCATATCTCTTCCTCTCCCACTCCATCATTGTCACTCCTTATTTCTATATTTCTCTCTAATAATCTCTCTTCTCTCTATTTATCTCCCTCCTTTACCTTATCCTACCTATACTTATATATTACTTGTCTCTATCACCTCCTTTCTCTCCCTATCTTGTCCCCTCTCTCTCTATATCCCTATAGATCTATCTTCATGTATATTTATATTTCATTATCTCTAAATCTCACTTATTCACTCCATCTCTCCCTCCATTTATCTTACTCTCTCTATCATGTTCTATCCATATCTATATCTATCTCCATCTTCACATCTCCATCTCTTTCCCTATCAATATCTCTTTTTATATGTTCCTCTATCTTTATATATATTCCTCTATACATGATTAATCTACTTTTGTCTCTTCCTCTTATCGCCCTCTTGAAGTATCTTTCCCTTTCTCTACTTTTATCTCTTTATTTACTCGATCTTTATATATATTTTGCTCTCTCCCCACATCCTTCTCTATAGTGCCTTTATATATCTCTATATCTTCCTCTTTTTCTCTCTCCCTCTCTATCTATCCCTATCTATAATCTCTATCTCTCTTTCTCACTCTCTTACACTATCTATATATCTCTATCTATCGATATTTCCCTTCCTTTATATCTCTCTATCTCTTCCTTTTTTTATCTCTCTCTTTACCCCTCTCTGTCCATTTTTCTCCATCTCTTCATATATTTATCTTTGTCTTTACCTCTCTCTTTCTCTATATTTATTCACCTCCCTCTCCCTTTATCTTCATCTTTTATCTCTATCTTCCTCTCTCCTTTTCATTATCTAGATATGTCTACCTATTTCTATCCATCCTTGTCCTTTAGTTTTTCTCCCTCTCACTTCATACTCCTTAATATCTATATCTATAGTTATGTCCTTGTCCTTTAGTTCTTTTCCCTCTCTTTAGTTCTTCATCTCTCTTCACCTTTATATCTCTCCTTATTTGAAAATTAGTATATATGGTCTCCTAAGGGGTTATATCGTGTCCAAAGGGGTTATAGAACATCATATGACCCCTTAGGACACAATATGACCCCTAACGACACCATATGGTCTCCTAAGGGGTCATATGGTGTCATAAGGGGTCATATGGTGTCATAAGGGGTTATAGAACATCATATGACCCCTTAGGACACAATATGACCCTTTAGGATGCCACATTGTGTCATTAGGGGTTGTATGGTGTCCTAAGGGGTGATTTGGTGTCTTATGACCCCTTAGGACATCATATGGTGTCATTAGGGGTCTTATTGTGTCTTAAGGTGTCATAAGGGGTCATAAAACACCATATGACCCCTTAAGACACAATAAGACCCCTAATGACACCATATGATGTCCTAAGGGGTCATAAGACACCAAATCATCCCTTAGGACACCATACAACCCCTAATGACACAATGTGGCATCCTAAAGGGTCATATTGTGTCATAAGGGGTCATAGGACACCATATGACCTCTTATGACACCATACGACCCATAGCACCATATAGTGTCCCAAGGGATCATATGGTGTCTTAAGGGGTCAAAGAATCTCATATGACCAATTAGGACACAATACGACCCATGACGACACCTAAGGGGTCATATAGTGTCATAAGGGGTCATAGGACACCATATGACCCCTTATAACACCATACGATCCCTTACACGATATGGTGTCCTAAGGGGTCATATAACACCATATGACCCCTTATAACACAAGAAGACCCATAACGACATGATATGGTGTCCTTAGGGGTCATATGGTGTCAGGAGACACCATATGACCCCTTAGGACACAATATGACCCCTAACAATACCTAAGGGGTCATATGGTGTCCTAAGGGGTTATATGATGTCCTAGGAACCTTTAGGACATAATATGACCCCTTAGCACACCATACAACCCCTAATAACACCATATGGTGTCCTAAGGGGTCGTAGGACACCATATGACCCCTAACAACACCTAAGGGGTCATAATGTGTCCTAAGGGGTTATAGGACACCATATGACCCCTAACGACACTATATGGTGTCTTAAGGGGTCATATCGTGTCCTAAGGCTTCATAGGAAACCATATGACCTATAACAACACAAAATGACACCTAACGATACCTAAGGGGTCATATGATGTTCTAAGGGGTCATAGGACACCATATGACCCCTTAGCACACCATACAACCCCTAATGACACCATATGGTGTCCTAAGGGGTCATAGAACACCATATGACCCCTTAGGACACCATATGATACATACTGATACTATATGGTGTCCTAAGGGGTCATAGGAGACCATATGACCCATAACAACATAATATGGTGTCCTAGAGGGTCATAGAACACCATACGACCCATAACAACACCATCTAGTGTCTAAAGGGGTCATAAGACATAATATTACCCCTTAGGACATAATATGACCCCTAACGACGTCATATAGTGTCCCAATGGGTCATAGGACACCATATGACCCCTTAGGACTCCATACGACACCATACCACCCTTTACAACACCATATGGTGTCCTAAGGGGTCATATAACACCATATGACCCCTTAGAACATAAGAAGACCCATAACGACATGATATGGTGTCCTAAGGGGTCATATGGTGTCATGAGACACTGTATGACCCCTTAGGAAACAATATGACCCCTAACAATACCTAAGGGGTCATATGGTGTCCTAAGGGGTTATATGATGTCCTAGGAACCTTTAGTACACAATGTGACCCCTTAGCATACCATACAACCCCTAATGACACCATATGGTGTCTTAAGGGGTCGTCGGGCACCATATAACCCGTTAGGACACAATATGACCCCTAACAACACCTAAGGGGTCATATAACACAATATGACCCCTTATAACACAAGAAGACCCATAACAACATGATATGGTGTCCTAAGGGGTCATATGGTGTCAGGAGACAACATATGACCCCTTAGGACATAATATAACCCCTAATAATACCAAAGGGGTCACATGGTGTCATAAGGGGTTATATGATGCCCTAGGAACCTTTAGGACACAATATGACCCCTTAGCACACCATACAACCCCTAACAACACCATATGGTGTCGTAAGGGGTCGTAGGATACCATATGACCCGTTAGGACACAATATGACCCCTAACAATACCTAAGGGGTCATATTGTGTCATAAGGGGTCATAAGATACCATATCACCCCTAACGACACTATATGGTGTCTTAAGGGGTCATATTGTGTCCTAAGGGGTCATATGACACCATATGACCCCTAACGACACAAAATGACACTTAACGATACCTAAGGGGTCATATGGTGTACTAAGGGGTCATAGGACACCATTTGACCCCTTAGCACACCATATGACCCCTAATGACACCACATGGTGTCCTAAGGCGTCATATGGTGTCCTAAGGGGTCATAGAACACTATATGATCCCTTAGGACACCATACGATGCATAATGACACTATATGGTGTCCTAAGGGGTCATAGGACACCATATGACCCCTTAGAGGACCATACAACCCATAACAACATAATATGGTGTCTTAGAGGGTCATAGAACACCATAAGACCCCTTAGAACACCATACGACCCATAACGACACCATGTGGTGTCTTAAGGGGTCATAGGACACCATTTGACCCCTTAGCATACCATATGACCCCTAATGACACCATATGGTGTCCTAAGGAGTCATATGGTGTCCTAAGGGGTCATTGAACACCATATGATCCCTTAGGACACCATTCGATACATAATGACACTATATGGTGTCCTAAGGGGTCATAAGACACCATATGACCCCTTAGAGGACTATACAACCCATATTAACATAATATGGTGTCTTAGACCTTTTAGAACACCATATGACCTTTTAAAACACCATACGACCCATAACAACACCATGTGGTGTCTTAAGGGGTCATAAGACATAATATTACCCCTTAGGACATAATATGACCCCTAACAACGTCATATAGTGTCCTAAAGGGTCATAGGACAACATATGACCCCTTAGGACACCATACGACCCCTTGCGACACCATACCACCCTTTACAACACCATATGGTTTCCTAAGGGGTCATGGTATCCTGATGGGTCATATAACACCATATGACCCCTTAGAACACAAGAAGACCTATAACCACACGATATGGTGTCCTGAGGGGTCATATGGTGTCATCAGACACCATATGACTCCTTAGGACACAATATGACCCCTAACAATACCTAAGGGGTCATATGGTGTCCTAAGGGGTTATATGATGTCCTAGGAACCTTTAGAACAAAATATGACCCTTTAGCACACCATACAACCCCTAACGACACCATATGGTGTCCTAAGGGGTTGTAGGACACCATATAACTCGTTAAGACATAATATGACCCCTAACAACACCTAAGGGGTCATATTGTGTCGTAAGGGGTCATAGGACACCATATGACCCCTAACGACACTATATGGTGTCTTAAGGGGTCATATGACACCATATGACCCCTAACGACACAAAATGACACCTAACGATACCTAAGAGGTCATATGGTGTTCTAAGGGGTCATAGGACACCATTTGACCCCTTAGCACACCATATGACCCCTAATGACACCATATGGTGTCCTAAGGAGTCATATGGTGTCCTAAGGTCATAGAACACCATATGACCCCTTATGACACCATACGATGCATAATGACACTATATGGTGTCCTAAGGGGTCATAGGACACCATATGACCCCTTAGAGGACCATACAACCCATAATAACATAATATGGTGTATTAGAGGGTCATAGAACACCATAAGACACCTTAGAACACCATACAACCCATAACGACACCATGTGGTGTCTTAAGGGGTCATAGGACACCATTTGACCCCTTAGCACACCATATGACCCCTAATGACACCATACGACCCATAACAACACCATGTGGTGTCTTAAGGGGTCATAAGACATAATATTACCTCTTAGGACATAATATGACCCCTAACAACGTCATATAGTGTCCTAAGAGGTCATAGGACACCATATGACCCCTTAGGACACCATACGACCCCTTGCGACACCATACCACCCTTTACGACACCATATGGTTTCCTAAGGGGTCATATGGTATCCTAATGGGTCATACAATACCATATGACCCCTTAGAACACAAGAAGACCCATAACCACACGATATGGTGTCCTAAGGGGTCATATGGTGTCATCAGACACCATATGACTCCTTAGGACACAATATTACCCCTAATGATACATAAGGGGTCATATGGTGTCCTAAGGGGTTATATGATGTCCTAGGAACCTTTAGAACAAAATATGACCCTTTAGCACACCATACAACCCCTAACGACACCATATGGTGTCCTAAGTGGTTGTAGGACACCATATAACCCGTTAGGACATAATATGACCCCTAACAACACCTAAGGGGTCATATTATTTCCTAAGGGGTCATAGGACACCATATGACCCCTAAGGACACTTTATGGTGTACTAAGGGGTCATATTGTGTGCTAAGGGGTCATAGGACATCATATAACCCCTTAGCACTCCATACGACCCCTAATGACACCATACGGTGTCCTAATGGGTCATATAACACCATATGACCCCTTAGGACACCATACGACACATAATGACACCATATGGTGTCTTAAGGGGTCATATGGTGTCCTAACGGGTCATAGGACACTATATGAGTCCTTAGAAGACCATACGACCCATAACAACATAATATGATATCCTAAAGGGTCATAGAATACCATATGACCCCTTAGAACACCATACGGCATATAACGCACAATGTGGTGTCCTAAGGGGTCATAAGACACAATATGACCCCTAACAACGTTATATAGTGTTCTAAGGGGTCATACAAAACCATATGACCCCATAGAACACCATATAACCCCTTAGAACACTATACAACCCTTTACGACACCATATGATGTCCTAAGGTGTCATATGGTATCCTAAGGGGTCATATAAAACCATATGACCCCTTAGAACATAAAAAGACTCATAACGATACGATATGGTGTCCTAAGGGGTCATATGGTGTCATGAGACACCATATGACCCCTAGCGATATCTAAGGGGCCATATGGTGTCCTGAGAGGTTATATGATGTCCTAGGAATCTTTAGGACACAATATGGCCCCTTAGCACACCATACAATCCCAAACGACACCATATGGTGTCCTAAGGGGTTGTAGGACACTATATGACCCGTTAGGACACAATATGACCCCTAACAACACCTAAGGGGTCATATTGTGTCCTAAGGGGTCATAGGACATCATATGACCCCTAACGACACAAAATGACACCTAACGTTACCTAAGGGGTCATATTGTGTTATAAACGGTCATAGGACACCATATGACCCCTTAGCACACCATACCACCCTTAATGACACCATATGGTGTCCTAAGGGGTCATAGAACACCATATGACCCCTTAGGAAACCATACGATGCATAATGAAGCCATATGGTGTCCTAAGGGGTCATAGGACACCATATGACCCCTTAGGAGACCATACGACCCATAACAACATAAAATTGGTGTCCTAAGGGGTCATAGAACACCATATGACTCCTTAGAAGACCATACGACCCATAACGACACTATGTGGTGTCCTAAGGGGTCATAAGACACAATATGACCCCTTAGGACATAATATGACCACTAATGACATCATATAGTGTCCTAAGGGGTCATAGGACACCATATGACCCCTTAGGACACAATACGACCCCTTGGGACATAAAATAACCCTAATGACACTTAAGGGGTCATAGGACACCATACGACATATAACAACACTAAATGGTATCCTAAGGGGTCATATGGTGTCCTAAGGTGTCATAGGACACCATACAACCCATAGCACCATATTGTCTCCAAGCATATGGTGTCCTAAGGGGTCATACGACACCATATGACCCATTAGGACACAATAAGACCCTTGATGACACCTAATGGGTCATATATTGTCGTAAGGGTTCATAGGACACCATATGACCCCTTAGGACACCATACGACTCCTTGCGATACCATATGGTGTCCTAAGGTATCGTATGGTATCCTAAGGGGTCATATAATGTCCTAAGGGCTCATATGGTGTCCTAAGGGGTTTTAGGACACCATATGACCCCTTAAGACACCATAAGACCCTTAACGACATCATATGATGTCCTAAGGGGTCATATGGTGTCCTAAAGGGTCATGGGACACCATATGACCTCTTAGGACATAGTATGAGCCCTAACAAAACCTAATGGATCATATGGTGTCTAAGGGGTCATACAATGTCTTGTGACCCCTTAGGACACAATATGACCCCTTAGCACACAATACAACCCCCACTGACACCATATGACCCGTTTGGACACAATATGACCCCTAACAATACCTAAGGGGTCATATGGTGTCCTAAGGGGTCACAGGATACCATATGACCCCTTAACACACCATATGACTTGTAATGACACCATATGGTGTCCTAAAGGCTCATAGAACACCATATGACCCCTTAGGATACCATAAGACTCATAAAAACATCATATGGTGTCCTAAGGTGTCATATGGTGTCCCAAAGGTTCATGAGACACCATATGACCCTTTAGGACACCATATTCTCTCTCACATTATTTCTTTTCCTCAATTACCCTCGATCACCTCTCTCTTATGGGTTTATAGATACTTCCCTCTCCCCCTCTACCCACCCCCTAATTACTCTCTATGTCTCTCTTCACCTCTATCCCCATCTCTCTTCTCTCTTTGTTGATACTTTCCCCTCTCCCCCTCTCCTCCTACCCCCTAATAATCTCAAACTCTCCCTCTCATTCTCTCTTCACCCCAATCACCCCCTCCCTCTCTCTCTTCGCCTTCCACCTAATTACCTATAGCTTTCTCTCTCACACACACACTCTCTCCCCCCCAATTAATCTCTCCTTCTCACCTCTCTCCCCCTCTCCTTTTTTTGATACTTCCCTATGCCTCTGCTTGTCCCCTCTGAATTTTGTTGCTAGAGATGAGAATGAAATGCAGAGAGACTAGTCTAGATCTTAGGGAAGAGAGGGTGACATAGAGGAGGAAATTATGAAGAGGTAGAAATATAAGCACCTTGTAGAGCTTGAGAGATTTAATGAGGTATTCATTGATAGTTAGAGATATAGGTCTAGAGAGAGATGTATAAATATGGACAAAAGAGAGGGAGGAAGAAACAAATAGGTGGTGTGATAGGTTTAGGAGATAGAAGTGGAGAAAGGAACAAACATAGATAACATGGTTTATCAAAATTTATCGAACTCAATAAAATTCATAAATTTTCTATTATTAATTAATTACTTATTTAGTTTATTTTGAGATGACTGTTACAAAAATTCAAGCAAGAGGGAAATCATATGAAAAAGTCATGAGTTTTTTATGTTTTAAAAATGAATGATAAATTTAAATGAATTATAATTATTTTTTAAAACAAATAATTGAAAATATGCCTATTCCATATCATAGAGCTCTTAATTACCTTTCCAACGCCTGTAAAAAATCAAAATTTCGATATAAAATGCAAAAGTTATGCCCAATTTACTAAAATATATTTTTTTATTTTTTCAAAAATCGGATATCCGATTTTATCCATAAAAATTCGATATCTTATTTTATCCGATATCTGATTTTAAAACATAAATTTTTCCCTCCATATTTTGGTTCGGGTTTGCTTTGGGATTTGGCTTGGAAGTGACAAGCTTGGAAAGTCAACTGAAAAAACGTGTTTTTCCGTATTCCTTGATTTTCCAGACTTTACACTGGTGGCTGATGACTTTTTTTATAGCCAAATTTGATAAAATGAAAAGAGTTTTTTAAGGGCGTTCGTAGCTTTCCAACAATATAAGGCTTGTCTTATTTCGACTTTAATAAATAATTATTATTTATTTTCTAATTGAATTAATTTCAAAAGTCCTGATTGAAAAATACTCATAACTTTCAAACCGCATAACATTTTTTGAATCTGAAACATGCATCACATCCTATGCTTCGTCTACTATAGGGAAAAATTTTAAAAAATTGAATTTTATATAGTTTTGACCGAGTTAAGGTGGTCAGACGTAGGAGTTTCTGAATTTCTGAAAAGCTGTAGTAAAAAATTCGTAAATAATTATTTACTTTATAAAAATTTATAAAAAAATATGTGTCACATCCGGACATGAGTCTAATACTTATATAATAAATCTTATAAAAAAATATTATGATTTTATTGTGATTAGGGTGGTCAGACATACACCTACTTCTTATCTTTTTCTTGAAATTTTTGTACCACTGCATTGAAATTTGAAATTTTCATCAAATAGAATTTTTTTTTTTCAAAAAACAACTAGTATCTTAGAAACTACATTCAATTTTCTATAGATTCTCTTCTTACATATTTTAAAAATAATGTTCATAACTTATTTAATTTTTTATGTCAAGTTGCAAAACTCTAATTTTTTGAAATTTCATTGCCACTTAAGGGCCTGTTTTGGCACATCATGATCCTACACATACCCACTTGTCTATTAAGGTGATTATGTTTTTTTATTAAATATTTGGAACTTGGGATCTATACATATCTAGAAAATTAAAATAGCTAAGTGTTATACCTTTTATAATATTGCCTAAAATTAGGATACTCGTCTAAAAAACTGGAGCAATGATGGGGCAGCCCAAGCTAATCCCCAAGCATACATACCAATGATGGGGACACCAAGGCTAAACCCCAAACACACATTCAACACTCGGGCAATAATGATAGGAAGTTTAGGAAGACAACCAGTTTCTACAGGCTTCTTGTCAAAACTATAACAGGAACAAAATAGAGAATAACATAATTCAATAAAAGAAATGTATTGAACTAATCACTTAGTCTCAGGTTACATAAAGAACAAGAGTCAACATTAACAATCAATAAGACAGAACTTTTTAAATACCAAAACCTTATCTTTATTATCTCTCTACATACAAATGATGATTACATACTGATGCTCTACAAAAAGGATGGTTAGGAGAGTTATGCAAACACAACAACACAAGAAACAAGTTCAAACGTTAGTGTTAACAATCACAAATCAAATACTATTTTAAGCAAGCATGTCAAGAGAGATACTAAATAAGAAATGGAAAGCATGCAAAGACAAAAGAGGTAAACTAAACTCCTTCAAATGCTGACCAAAACATTCACAGTGACTCCTCCCTTGTTCCTTTTCTCTCCAAGTTCCCAAAAGAGTGTAGCTCTCAGTAGCTTTTTGCACTACTCTGGATGTCTTATGGAGGTTCAAGATTGTGAATGCTTTAAACTATGCAAATGCAAGTGGAAAACAAACTAAATATGAGATATTATGTAATTAACTAAGATTAATTTTAGCCTAAAATAACAATGTGAGATGATTGTGCTAAATGCTCTCTAAAATTCACTATAAGTTAGATGCATACAAGTATTCAGGATTATAGATGTGCTTTGAGAATGCTCGAGAATTTGAAAATGAAAAATGTGAGCTCTATTTATAGGTAAAATGGAGCAATGGAGGGTTGAGATTGAGTAATTTCAACAAAGATCAGGATTGAATGGCTTAAGATCCATGTAAGGACTTTCAATCCAATCTCAAGATGATAAATGTCAACAAGAGATGGGTTGAGAGGAGAGGGAATAAGCATTAAATGCTTGACATGACTAGAGGGTTAACTTGGGAGGTAAGGTTAATGTTGAGTTTGAAAGAATAAAGCCATTATCCAATAAATAATGTCTTTATCTAATGGATAAACTCTTGTGCAAGAGTTAGTGGGAATAACCATGGTCAAATCAATAAATGCTTGAAGAGACCCATGGATTAAATGAGGGTTGAGTTAGAGGTAAAGTCTCTAACCATGAGAGCAAGTGGATTTAACCATAAATGGTTATGTAAGAGCCATTAATGGTCATGTAAGAGTCATTAGTGGTTTGGAAGACTTTGGAGGTTAGCTTGTTGAACACAAATTATTAAATGATTTTCAAAGACTTTGGAGTATTTGAAAAGTGACCCCAAGTTGCTTAGGAATGTAACAATATTTAGGAGATGGATTAGGCTAATTAAAAATTATTAGAAAAATGGAGATGGATTAGGCTAATTAGGAATGATTAGAAAGTGGTTAGAAGGGTTTAGAAGAGGATTTAGTGGGTGAAAAAAAATAAGATTTAAATTAAAATAAAATTAATTTATTTCAACTTGTGGTTGCAACTTGCATTTGTAGGAGAATGCAAGTGGGGGAGATTTAACGATTTAAATAAATGTTTTATTTATTTATTTAAAAGAGGAGAGGGGATTTAATTAAATAAATGGAATTTATTCATTTAATTGATTGTGAATTTGGTGTAATGAATTAATTAAAATAAATTGAATAATTTATTTAATTAATAGGAGAATAATTGAAGAGGAATTAATTAAATGTTAATTTAATTAACTGTTGGCTAGTGGGTTTGTTAATCAAATAAATAGTAATAATTCATTTAATTAAATAGACAGATTTATGTGACTACATTTGTATCTCTTTGAGACGGTGCAGTTTATCGCGTCGTTTCAAAGAAAGAAAAATAGGTGTGAAGAAATATGCCCCATAAATGTTAATTTAG
This sequence comes from Cryptomeria japonica, assembly GCF_030272615.1. Classification (NCBI taxonomy): domain Eukaryota; kingdom Viridiplantae; phylum Streptophyta; class Pinopsida; order Cupressales; family Cupressaceae; genus Cryptomeria; species Cryptomeria japonica. Next base: position 824,886,116 of record NC_081407.1, read on the forward strand.
TGGGTGGTATGCCCTCTCGAGAGATGGGCTGATTTTTTTTTGAAAAAATTGGGCGATCTCTCAAAAAAGAACGAAAATTGGAGGGGAGGTAAAATAGAAGAAATGAGCAATAATGGTGAAAGAACGGGAGAAAGATGGAGTGAATACAGAGAAACATCAAGCCAGTGAGTACCCTTAGGTCATGCAGGAGATACGGTGCAAAATGTGGTGTGTGCGTTTGATTGATGCTATACAATTGATCAAAATTGGTTAGACAATCTGGTGCAATCGGTTAAATTGCCCCGGTTGAGTCAAAGCGTGACAATTGATATCAGTTGTTTGCTTGGACAAGATAAAGTTTGAGTAAGTGAATCAAAGTAACCTGTTGGTGACTTAGACAATTGATGTAATTGCTCGATGAAGTCAAGGTATATGAAGCAAAATACTCATTGAGACTTAGACAATTAATGTAATTGTCTATTTGGATTGTGTTTGATTGGTTGATCAATTGATAGTGTGTGTGTTTTGATGGATGGTTGTGGTGAATCTTAGCAGCCCGTTGAAACTAGATCATTGTGATAAATGCCTGTTGCAGTCTAGGTTTGCCATAATTGATTACCTTTTGAGACCCAAAGATACTTGATCAGAGTATCTATTGATAGTCTAGGTGTGCGTGAGTCAAAGTACCTGTGTAGATAGAGTAACTGGCTTGGTTTATAGGATGACTTAGATAGGGAGGGTGAGGGTGAGGGGGGGGATTCAATGTTAGATATAAGATATGGAGGACCTAGGACCCATTCCTATGGAAGAAGATCGAAAAAATAGAGTATGCATCCATTGTCATTACTATGGATGAATGATATGCAGCTATTATGAATGTATGGATGGATGGAATGCAACGAAATGCAATATATACAGATGAGCTGAAATGACGATCCAAGTGCTTTATTTTTCATCATCGAGCATGGTAGTATCAATCTTGAACAAGGTAGTAGGAACCAAGTTTGGAGCATTGTACCTATAAGTAAGCAGTATAGATAAAGAATATGGACCCTCCATAATGGTTCATGCTCATATGGTCGAGGTATACGCTGTAGTCAGCAAGCTGTAGTGATCCATGACTAGATTTTGCATATGATCACGTAGCTTAGTGAACTTCCCACGTAGACACCATTAGTACATGCCCCAGAACTTCATTGGAATGAATCCCAGAAAATCAAACAAAACAATATTTAGGAACCATCTCGGCTACTCTAATCACTTGTGGATATCCTGGAGTAGCGTAGTAACCTTATATAAATGAATAAATAACTTATCAAACCGACCAAGTACTTGATAGTTTAAATAAAATTTTATTGTCAAAGAAAATGTTATCATGTCTTTGTTTTGGTAAGGAAGGATGCATCCTTGTTAAGATAGTTGTGGCTCAATGTTTTATTGCTTGGTTGATTTGATAAGTGATCATTGTTTGAGTAGCTCAAAATGTTGTTTTGTGCCTGCTTTGATGTGTATGTACAAAGGATATTATGCGTTGCCATGTTTTTGGTTTATTTTTTATATTTTTGAATGTTTTTGGATTTTATGAGTTGTTTTTTAATGTTTTTTTATTTGTGTGAGACAGTTTTTGAATGTTTTTGGATTTTGTGAGACAGCTTTGAATGTTTCTGGATTTTGTTTTGAATGACGAAATCAATGAATCATAAGTAATGCAGAATCCACTTCCATCAATAGGTTAAGAGCATTGCCCCCAGTTTAGACATGACTATGAAAAAGCGGGATGCAAGACGCACGAAGTACTATCCTTGATTGCAAATCAATAACAAGCCATGGTTTTGATTGATGGATGAGTGGATGCAATGAATGTGATCGCAACAAGTCTAAAAGACAATGGAGCCATAGCCTTTATGAGTGGCGCCTGTTTGCCAGGTTTTCACCATCGTACTTACCCAAGGTGCCACCGGAGTGGTTGTTCACCGTTTAGATGTATGATTTTTCTTTACTATTTTGATTTTTTTGTATTTTCTTCAGGACATTTATCTGAATGTTTTTGGTGTTTTTCTGATATGTATTGGAGCTTGATTCTCTATACAGCTTATGTATGAAACCGTTTGAGGTGCATGTTGTTGATCAAATCTGCTAGCGGTTCTCCTTCAGAAGTAGCCAACCGATATGCCCCAGACCCAAATACAACAGTGATAACATATGGACCCAACCAGTTTAATTCAAACTTTCCTTGATGTTCTCTATTTGGTTGGTTACGAGGATTCTCCCTGAGAACAAGATCACCTATCTCAAATGTACGAGGTCTAACTCGATGATTATAGCTTCTTCTCATGCGCTACTGATAGGCTTTGAGGTAGTTGTATGCAGCTTGTCACCTTTCATCAAGTAGTTCCAAGTCTTGAATATGAGAGACTCGGTATGCTTCATCATCTATCAGATTATGCAAGGAAACACATAGAGATGGTATCTCGACCTCAATAGAAAGGATGGCTTATGTGTCATAGACCAGTGAGTAGGGAGTTGCACCTATAGGGGTTCGAATGCTAGTTCGATACGCCCATAGTGATGGATTTAATTGAACGTGTCAATCACGGCCGACATCATTGACTGTCTTCTTGAGGATTCTCAATATGTTCTTGTTTGATGCTTTGGCCTGACCATTTCCTTGTGGGTAATAAGGAGTGGAAAATCGGTGTTGGATGTGAAACTTCTCACAAAGCTCACAGACGTCCTAATTTTTTAAAGGAAGCTTGTTATCTGTAATGATGGACATGGGTACACCATACCGGCAGATGATGTAATTAAGGATGAATGAGGCGATCTGCTTGCCGATGACTTGGGTAAGTGGAACATCTTCGATCCACTTTGTGAAGTATTCAGTGGCAGTAATAATGAATTTGTGGTTGTTGGATGAAGATGGATGAATTTTACCCACAAGGTCAACTCCCCATTGACAAAAGGGCCATGGTGTTGTGATTGGTTGCAATTCCCGTGCTGGTGCATGTATCAAGTCTCCGTGAACTTGGCATTTCTTGCATTTTCTGACAAAATAGTAGGAGTCTTTTTCCATGGACGGCCAATAGTATCCAGCTCGCATGATCTTCTTTTCTAAGGAAGGACCACTTGAGTGAGTCCGACAAATTCCTTAATGTACCTCTTCCAAGGCCTTTATTGTCTCATCTTGTTCCAAACATCGAAGGAGAGTACCATCAAGACTGCAGTGGTATAGGGTTTTAGCAATGATGGTATATCGAGCGGTTTGGCGAATGAAGGTTTTGTGTTGGTTATTCGAATGGTTAGGAAGAAGTGTGTGATCATGGAGATAGGTGTAGAACTCACTGTACCATGGGGATTCGAAACCGACAAGGTGACATATCATCTCAGATTCGGGGATATCATAAGTGGGAATCCAAAGTTGTTCTACCAAGAACTCATAGCGTGTGGAATTCTATCGAAGATCTAGGAGAGATGCAATGGTAGCCATGGCGTCAGCAACTCGATTTTGATCTTTGGGTATCTACTCAAAGGTGATAGTCGTAAATGATGCCTTTAAACTGTCCACCATTTGCTTGTATGGCATGAGTTTATCATCCTTGGTCTAATATTCATTTGTGACTTGTCGGATGACCAGTTGGGAGTCGCCATATATTTGTAGCTCTTTTAGTTTCCATTGTATGGCTAATCTTAGTCCTATGATCAAGGCCTCATGTTTTGCTATGTTGTTTGTACATGGAAAAGTTATCCTGTAAGACTTCGGGATGTTGTCACCTTGAGGTGTGATAAACAAAATGCCTGCCCTCGAGCCATGCGTACTATATGAACCATCAAAGTATAATTTCCATGGTTGTGCTGCTGTGATCATGAATATCTCTTCATCTAGAAAATTAGAAACAAGAGCATGATCACCTATGAGGGGTGCATTGGCCAACTAATCGAAAATAACTTAGCCCTTGATAGCCTTACGGTCCACATACTCGATGTCAAATTCACTTAGAATCATCACCCATTTGGACAAGTGACCTGTCAATGCTGCTTTGTTGAGTAAGTACTTTAGTGGATCGATCTTTGCAATGAGTTGTACTTTATGTGTTAATAGGTAGTGCCTCATTTTAGTGGCTGTCAAGATTACTACTAGGCAAGCTCGCTCAATAGGTGTGTAATTGAGTTCATAGCCGACCAGTGTGCGAGAGATGTAGTAAACAACACACTCTTTCCCTTCTGCATTATGTTGTGCCAATAGTACTCCTAATACTGTATTTGTTGCTAAAATATAAAGCAATAAAGGTCTACTTGGATCTGGTGGGATCAACAATGGTGTATTCATGAGATAGTTCTTAAGCATCTAGAATGCTTGTTCACATCTGGCATCCCATTGAAAGTGGATGTTTTTGTGTAACAGATGTGTAAAAGGATGGCACTTATCTGCTAGTTGTGCAATGAATCTTCAGATGGATTGAAGCCGCCCTTGTAATGTCCTTAGTTGACTGATGTTCTTTCGAGGTGGCATGTCCATGATTGCTTTGACCTTTGCTGGGTCAACCTCAATGCCTTTGCTTGAGACAATGTATCCTAGAAGCTTCTATGAGGTTACTCCAAAGACACATTTCTTTGGGTTGAGTCGAACATGATATTGTTCCATTCTGTCTAAGATTTTCTCTAATATTTCTAAATGACCTTCTCTTGTTAATGATTTTGCCAGTAAGTCATCAACATAATCCTCTATTATGGTATGCATCATATAATGAAAGATGGTGGTCATTGCTCTTTGATAGGTCGCCCCTACATTCTTTAGACCAAAAGGCATTACATTCCAACAAGTATGTTCCCCATGAACATGTGAAGGTTGTCTTATGTTGATCCTCTGGTGCAATCTTTATCTGGTTGTACCCTGAAAAGCCATCCATAAGAGAAAGCATGGCATGTCCTAGTGTTAGGTCTATGATCATGTCAATGTTTGGTAGGGGGAACTCATCTTTAGGACATGCCTTGTTTAAATCTCTTAAATTAGTACAGATATGGATGCCCCCATTTGGTTTGCCGATTCTAATAAAACCAACATCCAAGAGTTTCTTAAGTTCTTCTTTGATTAGTACCGCAATCTAGGGGTGCATCTTGCGAAGCTTCTGTTTTACTGGTTTAGCTCCTTCTACCACGGTGAGGTGATGCATGACTAAATTAGGATCGAGACCAGGCATGTCTGCATATGACCATGCGAAGTTGATCTGACGCTTCTGGAAGAATTCTACAAGCTTAGGTTGTTCCTCTGAAGTTAAAAGAGATGCCAGATGTATGTGGTGAGGAGTCTCAGGAGTCCCCACATTGAATTCTTTTGTTTCCTCAATAAGGATCGTTGATCGTTCCTGATTTGCACTAGAAGGGAGAATGTCAAAATTTTCATCCATAGGTGCCTTAGAGAGGTTTTCACCGTTGGATAGGCTCTTTCTTTTTACTTTTTTGGGATCAAACTGTGCCACAGCGTGGTTTTCACTGGAAGATCCATGTTTTATTGTAATATTTTTGTAGCTGAAAGGTTTGGCATCCGCCCCAAAGTATGTTGCGCTATTAAGTTCAATGGTGAATCTAGCTTTGTGATCCCCACTTGGCATGTTATCCTGTAGTTCCAAAAAGTCAATTATCACCTCATCATTTTGGAATTGGTCAAGGCATGGGGGATTAGGTTCGCTCCATTCGATGAGTTCAGGATGGATAATGGGCATTACCACTTCGATCAGGTTAAGTTCATGGGATGTGTCAGTGAGGGTTAAGACATTGTGGTGAAGGTTGATGAATACTAAGAGGGGGGGTGAATTAGTATACCAAAAATTACTGTAAACAAACTCTTAAACAGTTTGATAGATAACCGGTGCAATAGATTCACTAATAAACTAGTTAAGATAGATGCAAACCAAATAGCAAACAAAGCATTCACCCACAAGAACACAATCACCATAACACAATATATTTGACGTGGAAACCCAAATGGGAAAAACCACAATGAGCAGAAACTCACAAGTAACTATTTGCAGAATAGAAACCAGACCGGTTAAGGTTAGACTGGTTAAGGTCATACAATGTTCTTCACCAGAATATATCCTATTAGGAATCTAGATCTCTATTAGGAGATAAGTCATGTTAAAGACTACCTTGTTAGAGGATTTCAGATCCACGATTGTGAACCACCTTGTTAGAGGATTTACAAAGGCTTTGCTAGGCCTACCCGGTTAAGGGTTTCAGACTTGTCAAAGATATTAGTAATCAACAAGTGAACGATCTAGACAATAGCACAGTATGCTTAATTAGATCCTTGTCAGCTCATTGTTAATGCATTTCAGCATTACTTCAGTCTTCAATATCTCCACACTCTATCTCTTCACACGGACCTAATCTTTTCTTCAATGATCGCACAATGTCTCATACTCTGTCTCTTACACATATCACGCATCTCACATGCAAACCCTAGACATGATGTCCTTATAAAGGAAACTGATTTCATGTCGGTCCAATAGAATTAGACTACAAGTTCCTAGGTTCAGTGCATCTAGACACATTTGGTAACATGACACAAACACTCCGCCAAAGTGTCAGTGGATGATAACTCATCACACATTACAGTAATACCGGTTGGTAACTCATCACAGAGTAATACTGGTTAATACAATATACCGATTACCGGTTGTCAAAAATGAAGACTGGTAGATCGTAGTGTTCCGATCAAAAGTTCACTATTGCTTGGTTCCTTCGTACCGCTTGTGATCCTCGAACCACTTGGGGTCTCCATACCGCTTGAGCTCTTCAGTCAATCTATGACCGGTAAACATCTTCTGCAAAATACCGATAATCTAAAGACTATACATTTAATAATACACAATACCGGTTGGAACAATTACCGGTTGCGCATAACTCATACATCAAGAAAGTGTGTGTCCATCATCAAGAAAGTGTGTCCATCAATGACAATCAAAACATCATCAAAATGTCAACAATCTCCCCTTTTGGCAATGATGGCAACACTTAGGAAAATTTTGACATCTAAATGTTTTTAAAACAAAAATGTCATAATCAAAATTACTCCCCCTAAGAATATACACTATCCCTTTTTGCAAAAATTACAATGTACACTACTCCCCAAAATGGTAACATGAAAGTACATGAAATGGTAACATTCACCAAAATTTTAAGTACACTACTCCCCCTTTGCCAACAATGACAAAGTAATGCAAAGTAACCCATGTTTCCTTATACAATAAAAATAGAGTAAATGTTCATGACAATAAGGAATGAAATTTATCAAAAATAGATTTAAAGTTTGACATAAAAGTTTTCATGGCCAATGTCCATGACTCAAGTAATGAGGTAGCAACCTCACTTTCAGTCTTCATCTGGAATGTCAGTTCTTCCATTGCATCAATGGTACTCATCTTTTGAGTTACCGCGATAGCTTCCAGGTTGAGAAAACATTTCTGAAGAATTTGCAGTCTTGGCAATAAGAGCAATTGAAGCTCCTGCAAATCTCTAGTCCAATTGTTGATCTCGGAGTCCATCTTGGTTGTCTGACACTAAAAATGATGAACCATTTGCCCATATGTAGTGAAGAGATCATAGGGCATCTTGAAGGTGCTTATATATGCCTGGAACTCCAATTGGAGTTTATCTTTTTGTTTAAGCACATCGTCACAAAACAGATGGGGTTGGCAGATTTTACTCAAAAATAATTTGCCCTCATCCATAGCAACATTGATATCCTTCTGTTGTTTCATTAGTTGTGTCTGGAGCTCATTCATTTTCTTGACTAAGGCAACATTGAGTGCCTTTTCATGGTTCTTCTTTGCAGTGGCTTCAGCAACATCTTCCAAGCATTGTACCTAGTCCTCCACTATAGTACAAAGAAGTTTAAGCTTGGATAGAGAGGAATCGGTACTGGGGAGGTTGGTACCGGGAATTAGACTGGTAAGGGTGTCAACCGCAGTTTGTATGACATCATGTTCTTTCTTCCTCCGCAATGCTTCCAGTCTCTCCTGTGCAAGTTTGATGCTTCGAAGTAGCTCAGACTCATCTGTTGATTGAAGATCAATAGGACTGGTGGTATCAACTTGTTTGGTTTGATAACCGGTTGCCTTAGGAGTCTGCCCTCCTTCTTTTGTCTTGATCTCTGCCTATTTGTTCTTTTTTGCTTCCTTCTCCTCTTTTGCTCTTTTCTTTTCCTCTTCTTTCTTCTTTTACTCCTCTTCTTGTTTTTTCTTCTCCATTTCTTCCTTCTTTTTCTTCTCTTCCTCCTTCTTCCTTTCTTCTTCATTCCTCTTGTCTTCTTCTTTCTTCTTCTCTTCTTCTTTCCTCTTCTCCTCTTCTTTCCTCTTCTCTACCTCTTTCTTTTTATCTTCCTCTTTTCTCTTGTTTTCTTCCTACCTTGCTTTTTCTTCTTGCTCTTTCTCCATTTGTTCTTTGTCTTGTTTCTCTTTCTCAACTTGTTCCTTATCATTATCTAAGGCATCAACATCAATAGTGTCAGTTGGCTCTATCACTCTTTCTCCTTCACTGTCAAATGCCTCATCCGGTTTGCTTGAGGATAGGTTTGGTGCTTGGTCAACCTTCTTAGCAGCTTCAGATACTCGGTGCATATTGACAGCAGCTTTCACATGTATGTGAGTATCCTTTTCCACTTCAGAAGCTTTACCTTCTAGTAGCCTGAGTCTTCTCCTTCTCATGAAGAAGATGCCTTTGTTCTTATCCATTATTTCAAATAATTCAGAATTTGAAGCATCAGGAAAGTATTGTGCAAAAATTTTCTCCCTGATCTCCTATTCTCTTTCAATGGCAATGCGTCATTTATTATCTAAAGAATTATACAAAGAAACTAGAGTAATATATTTAATATCTGATAGCGACCGATCATTAACACATAAATATTTAATGACCTCCTGTTCTACCTCTTTTTTCTCACTATCATTAAAATCATCAAAATATTCCTTTAAATCATCAAGCACTTCCCTCTTTATATTCTTAATTGTCCTCTGACAATGTGTCATTGACTTATAAGAGGAAATATAGATATTAACCGGTGTAGAAGTTGCAGGTACATTACCGGTAGACTATTTTTTTGCTTGATTGTCTTGTCTTCTTTGTTTGAATCTTCGGTTCAATGTCCTCTAACTCCGGTGAGTGATTCTTGGATTTTCGCTTCCTCTCAAAGACTTTTGCAGGAATAATCTCAGATTTCTTCTTGGCTAGTGACTGCTTGGTCACTTTCGAACTGGCAGAGGTAACTGGTACGGATACCGATGACACTGCTTTGCCCTTGTTCTGCTTCGGTTCCTCAATCAGTGTGACCCTCTCCAGGTAGGTACCGGTTCTCTTTTTCTTTGCATCCAGTGGTGAGGCAAGTAGCGTAGAGGCATACCCGATCAACATGTCATACATCACTTCATACCCCATATGGCCAACTACTTCCTTTCTCGGTGCCACCGCTTCCATTATGCAATCATGTATCCTTATTGTGAAGCAGATGTCATCTTCATACTTCTTCACAATATCATCAGATATCCTCATTCTCTGGCTCATCTTCCGCTTGAATTCATCAAAATACTTGTTAAGAACCTCAGGATATCCAGTTCCTACTACTTGTAGACTTTTCTTAATTTGTCTGGAAACTGGTAGGTCAACAGACCATTGAACATCACCTACTCCAGGGAAATAACCTTGAAAGTAGAAGAATAAACCGACCAAAAGTTGTCCAAACTTGAATCTCAGAGAATTGTCCTATTTGATGGACTTCAGATTCAACAGCAATTGCTTCTGTAGATAGGTCCATAGGTCAAATGAAGTGTCTTCCTTGATCATCCTGTAAGTAGGATTCACTGCAGCAGCAGGGACAGAATTCATTTTGCTGACATAGAATATCTGGTAACCAATCACCATGCAAACATGTTTTACTAGATCATCAAAGATGGTGTTGACGTTCTTCCTTATCTGAAGTATTGAGATGTACTGAATCAAATTCCTACTCATGTGAGTCGATCTCTAAGTCGCTTTCCAGTATGCGATTACTATACCAAACCGGGATATCCTTTCAGTTAAACACTGCAGGTGTGATCGGCTTGTTGTCCTTGATTTCAGCATGGCCAAAATCGTGAGGCAACCCTACGAAACTGATTCGTTTCGTACCTTATGGTCTTCGGGAGAGCTTAATTGACTTCGTCAGGTAGCTCATTTAACTCTTTGCTTTTTGTTTTAGTGTTTTTCTTAGATTTCTTTAGTTTGCAGTTTTCCTTGCAGTTCGGACTTTAAAGTCCGAACTGCAAGGTTTTTTCTTTGTTGACTGCACATCGGACTTTAAAGTCTGATGTGCGTTTGCTTGGTCTAAGCCTGCAGTTCAAACTTTAAAGTCCGACCTGCAAGTGGTCTTTGCCTGCAGTTCGGACTTTAAAGTCCGACTTAAAGACTGCTTGTTTGGACAATGCATGTCGGACTTTAAAGTTCGACATGCACTGCAAGTTGTAATTAATGCCGCATTTATTGTTAATCTTGTGGTTTATTTAGTTAATCTTTGTGTTTTTATCCTTCATTTTGGTTTGTCTTCTTTTCTCTGTGCCCCCTCCTCCGCTTTTGCTCACCGTGACTCAGATTTTCCTCGTTGTAGCTCGGATCGGATCGCCCCATTGTAGAATTTTCGATCGTCATTGCAAACTCGAGGTAGGTTTTCCTTGTTTTCTTTTTTGGGTTTCTTTGTTTGCTTTGCTTTGCTTTGTTTCTTTCCAAGGTTTTTGTGTTGTATTTGCGCAGACAAACGGATTTTGAAGTCCGATTGTCTCCCTTGTTTCAGAGGACAATTGGACTTCAAAACCCGATTGCCCTCCGAAATCACCCTCCTCCAGCCACATACTGGACTTTAAAATCTGGTGTGCTGCTAGATGGAAGGATCTCTGCATATCAAATTTTAAAGTCTGATATGCGGGATCATAACCTTCGCATATCGAACTTTAAAATCCGATATGCGGAGAAGAGTAGGTTGACATGTCAAACCCGACATGTCAGCTAATTGTTTTTCCTTTTGTCTGCACATTGGACTTTAAGCCTTTAATCTTTCCCGGATTAGCACATCGGACTTTAAAGTCTGATGTGCTTGTTTCAAGTTTTCACCCTCGATGTGTTATTGATTTTTCCCTGATTGACACATCGGACTTTAAAGTCAGATGTGTTGATAACCCATCCCGAAATTGCACATCGGACTTTAAAGTCTGATGTGTTGATCAAGGTGTTTTTAATTGCACTTCAGACTTTAAAGTCCGATGTGCAATTTTTATTTTCAAAAGAGCATGTCAGACTTTTTTCCTTGACCTGTTGTTTTTGGAAAGTTTTACTTCCAAGCCTGTTTTGAATCTCATTTTTCGATCCATCTGAAAAAATTGATTTTGATAATAGCTAATCATCAGTGTTGAATACAGTCATCATAAATGTCAAAGCTCCCTCACAACAAGCCCGAGTCTTCCTCAGGTCAGTTGGAATCTGTTGGTGTAAATAATTATTCATCTTGGATATTATTACACTTACTTAAGTTTACTTAGGAAATGCATTTCATAGTAGTTTGGGTATGAGACACTTGGGTGTTTGTGCCACATTGGGATAGTGTGTGTAGGAGAAATTCCACCTTTTATGGTGTTGATCTTGTTGTTACACTCCACATTCAGTGGGTGATCCACCTCATGTGGACTATTATATTGTTTCTCCTACCTACCCACACCTATTTCCTACCTACCCTTGTTTCTTATTGAGCCACATGTCATGTTTGTGTGCTCACATATCCCTAGCCTTGCCTATATAAGAAGGATCATCTACATTGTATGTAATTTTGGAACTATTGATCATTTTCTATTGATGAGAATACAGTTTATTCTTGTCCTATATTGTGTCTCTATTTTATACATTTCATTGAGCTCTTGATCTTGGCAAAATCTCACATGGTATCAGAGTCATTAGAGCATCATTGATTCGTCTTGAAGAGGTATTATTGCGACGTCAAGAGGCAGATCTGAGAACCAGCATATTTTGGAGGCGTCCTAGACCAGATCCAACCCCGCCATTGCGTCCAGAAGGTCATTTCCATGAATTTTGGTTATAAAGTTGGCCTATTTTAGTGAGAAAAAGAATTTCGCCAATTTTGCTATTATTGTACGAATTTCGAAAAAAAAATAGTTTTTTCTGAAAAAAAATTTTAAAAAAAATTGAAGAGAAAAAAAATTTACGTCAAAAAAAAAATTCGGAAAAAAAAAAAAAGATTTCATCAAAAAAAATTTTCAAAAAAATTAAATTTCAAAAGAAAAAATTTGGTTTTTGGGGGGTCCGTAGACCCCCCCCCGACCCCCGTGACCCACAGGGTTTGCAGATCATGGTGCCAAAGCCACCTCCCACTAGGCGCCACCACCGCGCAACTCCTGGTAACTTCACCCTCGTGCAGCTCCCCCGTCGTAGTCTGCAACTCCCTGCATAGCGGCCCTATCGGGCTTCCCCGCTTTGCCCCGCCCAGCAGGCCGCCTTGTCACCGCCTTGTCGACGCCCGCACAGGTCGCCCGCCCCGCCGCCCGCGCAACCCTCCCTGTCGTCGGCCCCTGCCGACAAACCTTCCCTCTGGCGCCTCCTACCAGAAAACACTGGCAAGCCCTCCTCCCGTCGACATCCGCCACCTCCTCTGCCACGCGGGCAGTCGGCCCCGTCAGTAGGTCCCCGGGGAATCCATGCCCACCACGTGGCAGGAGGCCACTGGCCTGTGGCCACATCATTTTAACACGTCATCAGCCAGTCAGTTTTTTTCCCACCAATCAGATCACGCCCAGTCAACCATGAAGTTTTGGCGACGGTCATACGGCTGTCAAGTTTAACTCCACAGATTGCTGACATCATCATTTTTTCAAAATTTTTGTAGGCCCCTCTCAGTGAGCTTTTTGATTTTGCAGTTCAACTTCAAATGGCCATATCTTGCTCATTTTTGCTCCTTTTTTGGTGCAATTTTTTTTGAAATGGGCTATAATTTTGTGTACTTTCACGTGGTGGAATTATTTTCTGATTTTGATGAACACATGTTTTATAATTCTCATTTTTTAGTGATTTTACATGTCCAATCCTCGTTTCTGCAACTTCCAGGTCTCTATTTGGGCTCATACGAACTCCTTTTCAGGTGCCATTTTTTTGAAAGTGCATTATTTTTTGTCTACTCTCAAAATATGCTATTAGTTTGTAGCAATTGTGGGTAGAAATTGTACTTTCATCATATGGTCTTATTTGGCCAATTTGGCATTTGTATTGCATAGATTTGTCTTTCTGATCTTTTGCTTTGAAGTTCTCAACCTATTGGGGCAGTTGTAAACAAAATCAAAATTCCATCTTGCCATTGTTTGCAAGTGGCTTATTGTACATGCACTACATATAAAGTGCCAAAATCATCATTTTTGGTGGGGTACTTTGATTGAGTGAATTTGGGGGGGGGTATCTTGTGCTTTTGTGCTCTTGTGTTCCTTCCTTTTTGCTGCTATGGGTTTTTCTAAGTTTCCTCTCTTAACTCCTCATAATTATGCTACTTGGAAAATTGATGCATGGAGTAAACTTATGGAAAAAGGACTAACTCATTACATTGATGGAACTATTGTTGCTCCCGCTAATCATAAGGTTGATCCAGTTGGTCACTTGGATTGGCTCACTAAAAATATCATGGCAATTGGTACCTTAAGAAAGTATGTATCAAAGGATCTCATTTTTCATATTGAGAAGTGTACTCTAATCAAGGATGCTTGGCAAAAGTTTCAAGACTTGTACGGTCAAGTTGATGAGATTAGGGGATATCAAATTGATAGTGATCTCACCATGTTGGATCCCAAGAACTTTGATACTATACAAGATTATGTCACTAAGGCAAATGAGTTGAGGACACAACTCAAAGATTATGGCATTGATAAGAAGGATACTCAATCGATATTCAACTTGATAGGCAAGCTTCCACAAGAATATGCAGCATTTGTTTCTAGTTTCCAAACCCATAGGATGACAATGGGTTCAAGCTACACAATGCCTACATTTGATGCTTTCAATGAAATGTTGATGATGGAACAAACTAAGTTGATAAGCATGGGCATTCTTAAGGCTTCTAAGTCTCAAGCATTAGTGGCAAATCAAGGGAACAAAGGAAATCAAGGAAAGGACAACTCAAACAAGAAGAAATGGCAATCAAAGCCTAAGGACAAAGCATCATCCTCTCCAGAACAAGGAGATACATCCTCTTCCAAGAGGGATAATTCACCAAAGAGGGAGAGACCTACTTGTGCCTATTGTAAAAAGTTTGGTCATGAGGAGCGTCGTTGCCATTCTAAGAAGATTGATGAGCTCACACATATCATCAAAAAGTATAACATTGATTTACCTAGTGTCTACAAGAAAGATGATTCATCAACTTCCACTTCCTCACATTCAAAAGGAAAAGGGCAAGCATTCATGGCTTCTACAAGTGGGAAGACTCACTCTTTTGGGACAAGAAAAGGAAAAGCTCTATGTGCTATTATCAGTTATGATTAAAAGAGATGGCTTCTAGATTCAGGGGCTTCTCATCATATGGCATCTTCACAATCTATGTTCTCTACATTTGAGCCTTGCACCATGCCGCAAATATTGATGGGCAATCATACATACATGGATGTGATTGGGAAATGATTTATTGACATTGGGGATAACTCCTTCAATAATGTGTTGTGTGTACCCCACTTGACAAACAATCTCCTTTCTATCTATCAATCATGCATGATACAACTAAGAGAGTTGTGGAGTTCACACCTGAGTCAGTTTTCATTAGAGACTTGGAGACTAGAGCTATCATTGCGACTGGGGTGGTTGATCATGCATCTCGGTTATACTCCTTTTCAGATGTTGTTGATGATGATGATTTCACATTTGATGATTCTTGTAGCGTCCTAAAATTACAACACTTGCAATTTCGACTGCATTTCGGTCTTCATGATGGCAACGCAACACGGAACCTGAATGGAGACCCCGAAACTTGTCCACGACACCAAAAACTGCATTTTCTTGCACCCTGGCCTGAACCTCCTTTGCACCCTGCTGTCCCGGGAGGTGGGACCAGAGCGCCCAACGCCCTGGTCCTTCAGGACCAGGGCGCCCAGCACCCTGGTCCCTGGGTCCTATTTTGGGCCCGGTCTCTTTTGGACTTCGGGTCTTTATGTTTGCAAATTGGAAATAATATTTCCTGGTCGGCCTAAGGTCGGAAAAATCAGTCTATCAGCCCTAAATGACAAGTATATAAACTACATTTTCCTCTCTCATTTGGATAGATAGATACATGATGGAAAAGGCGTGGAAACTATACTCAAGCATTCAAGAATTCAAGCATTCAAGCATTCCTTCAAGCAATTGATCATTTCAAGTCTCCATTCAAGGCTAAGTGTTGCATTCAAGACAAGGATTCAACCATTGAAGAGGAGATCACTTACAACATACTACTACAACATACAACATACAACATCTATACCTTCGCACATAAGGATACAAACATCCTTACAACAAGGTATTAGTACTTGTTTTACATTACAGACATTTACATTTACAGCATTGCTCATTTCTTGGTTAATTCCAAAACCGGGGTTTGACCTAAAGGCAAACCCCTAATCCCTAACCCCCCAATCGTCTTCGCTTTTCTGTGTGTAGGTTGCAGGTACGCGGCTGAAATTGAAGATCTGGAATCTTTGTGCAGAGACGAACAGATCCCCCTTCGTTTCGTGGATTTTTCGGAGGACCGTGGCGCTCGGGCGCCATCGTCCTGGCAACTTTCCCTCAAAATTTGCAGGACAGCGCCGTATCGACATTTTACTGCTAATTCCAGGTCCGCAGCTTCATACTATATTCCTATCTCAGTTTATAAGCGAATCTTTCTCACTTTCTATGTATTCCTAGCTTAATTCTTCTATGCACATTCTTTACAAAAGAGGGTAGCCTTGCTGTCATAACCCTTGAAACTCATTTAGCATCCAATCTTGCATTGCGTGGGATTGGATCTTGTGGGTTTCAACCCCTCTTTTGAATGTAAAGTCTCTCCCCTAAGTGAAAACCATCAACCCTAGTGAATCTCCTTTCTCTCTCCTTGGAGTTGGAAGAGGGGAGAGCAACTAGGGTTCGATCGCGATTTTCTGCTTTACATTTTGGTGAACCCGACGTGAACATCCTTTCTGATTATTCATGGTTAGATCTGAAAATTGGATTCCTTGATTACATTTCCATGTTGATCTTTTGCAAAATTTTAGAGGTTAATTGCATAAAAACCCTAAATTTTCTTTTTAGTAATTAAGCTTGTGAAATGTCTAAATGTTAATGCTTGTTTCAGATCTACCCTTCTATTACAAATTATCAATTCATATCTATGCTTTAATTTTGAAAATTAAGTGGTTAAGTGTCAAAACCCTAATTTTTAAAACCCTCTTGATTCAACCTTTGTCCGACAATTTCACTGATCAAAACATCTCCAAATCAACTGTAACTTTAGATTCCGCAATAAAATCACAATATCTTTCATCCCTGAAAATTTGGAAAAAAGTTGCGAGAACCGTGTGCACTCCGAGCACCATCATCCCCGACATTTTTTCTGAAATTTCGGGAGCTAGATCTTACTGTATTTTCCTGCTAAAATCCAGAATTTTGGCTGGTTTTATCAATTATAACACTTTCAAAATTAAAGTCAAAGTTGGTCTAGGGATTGCTTGGATTAACGCTTCTAATCATTCAAAAATCATTGAAACTGAAATTTTGTGTCAAAATTGTGTTCTTACTGTCCTAAATCTGAAAAGTGTGTTTGCATTCATTAAAAATTTCAGTGCTTTATTTAAATTCTTGCAATTTGTGACTTTTGAAATTAAGTGCTTAATTACAACAACTTCAATTTCCGCTTTCAAAATTGAATTTTGCGTGAAATTGAGTCAATTTTTAAATTTCAAAATTTGCATTGCTCTTGACATTCCCTCTAAAATCATAACATTCAAAATTTCAGTTTCCCTCTCTTTTTCAAAATTCAAATTTTGCATTTTTCGACAATCTTGGTAGGGTTCAATTTCGAGATTGCAACTTTAATTTGGCCTATCTACAGATCGTAAAATCACTCAATTTTTTCAGATTAGCTCTAAAATCATCATAACTTTCATCCCTGCAAATTTCGAAAAAAGTTGCTGGGACCGTGTGCACTCCGAAGTGCCACGGTCCCTGACATTTTTTCTGAAATTTCGGGAGATTGTCCTGATTGTATTTAACAGCTTAAATCCAGAAGATTGGCTGATTTTACTAAAAATTGCTACCTCTAAATTCAAAACTTTCTCTCTCTCTCTCTAATGCATGAGTTTTACAACAATAAGCCCTACTTACACTATTCCCGTTAGACGAAGCCGTAGAATTAAGTCTTTCCGAGGTTTAATTACCGAGGAGATGGAACCTAATTTGAATAGCCTTTTTAATGAGGACATGGGTAATTCCTCTAATCCTCCTAATGATGAAGAAGCTCTCCATGAGGTTTCTGAAGAACAACTTTCGAAATTGGATAACCAATTTGATGATTTTCGACAATGGATGTCTCAAGAATACCCTGATAGTCAAGCTCTTCCTTTAATTGAGGGTCTAAAACGTATGCTTCAAAGTGATAAGAATGGAATTGATATTTTGAGTGGTATTGCACACATTGTGGATTCGAATGTGATGCCTATGAAGAGTTGTGCTGAAAATTTGGGTTATACACAACCTCCTACTCAAGTCAATCATTCTATTCCTTTGATGACTTCTATTGCTAGCGTACCTACCTTTACATCAAACATAATGGCTACTTCTACACAAGACATTCCTCCTGTGATCACCAGTCATGGGGGCAATCCTTCTTCTTCAATTAACCCTCTTCCTTCATTTAATCCGACTTCTTCATTCATTCCTTCAATGAGTGTCCCTATTATATCTCCACAAATGAACATGACGCAAGGGGGCAATTCGTTTAACCATTCCATTCCTCCTTGTAGTGTTCCTCCTGTCCAATCATCTCCTATGACTAATTATCATAGAGTCCCACCACCTTACTCTTTACCTTCTTTCAATAACATAACACCTCCATCTCAATCTAACACATCTAATATGAATTCTTCGACTGAAGCGACCATTAACAATCTTGCACAAACTGTCTCTTCTTTACAGCAACAAATTGCCTCTATGAATCAATCTAAGTTTAGTGTGCCCACATTTGATGTTGCGAGCCCACTTTCTCTTGACATTGTTCGAGCTATCCCTCCTAAACATGTTGAAATCCCGCATTTGGAGCTTTATAATGGTAAAGGTGATCCTCTAACACATGTTAAGACTTTTCAAACAATATGTACTGATTTTGCTTATGACCAAAGGTTGCTTGCAAAACTGTTTACTAGAACATTGAGAGACAAAGCCCTACAATGGTATTGCTCGTTGCCTTCCTATTCTATTACTTCTTTCGAACAACTTGCAAATGCTTTCATTCAACAATTTCAAAACAATATAAGTCCTAAAGTTACTTTGATTGATTTAATGCATTGTAAACAAGGTGTTAAAGAAAAAGTGACTGATTTCATTGGTAGATATAAGCATTTGTATGCTCAAATTTCTCTTCCAGTGCCTGACAATGATATTCAAAGAATCTTCATTTCTAATTTACAAAAAGACATTAGAGAAAAACTCTTGTTTTCTGAGTTTACTTCTTTCCAACAGTTGTGCGCAACTCTTCACAATTATCAACTGACTGTGAGTCAAATGGAACAATCACATCCTATGGCTCCGAGTGATAAGGGTGATAGTAGTCAACAACCATTTGGGAAGTTTAAACCGAACAGAGATTCCATCAAATTCAATGAAAACATCATCAACAACAATGTGAATGTAGCATCAGGTGTGCCTCCTATTTCTAAATTTTTCAAGAAAGAAAGAAAGTATACTCCTTTGAATGAATCATTGCATAGTATTATGAATAAGTTATTGGAACAAAATGTGCTTACTCTTCCTCCTATAAGGCAAATTGATCCTGCAAAGATTACTTCACCTTATTTTGATAACAAAGCTTTTTGTCAATTTCATCGTCAGCCTGGGCATGATACTGAAAAATGTTTTTCTTTAAAGGGTAAAATTCAAGATTTGATTGATAATAATACTATTTCTGTTTCTGGAGTGAATGATAAAGGCAATACATCTATAGCTCCTCCTAATCAAAATCTTTAGATTTTCACTGATCCATTACCTTCTCATACCTCTAATGCGATTGAGACTAATGATTCCTCTCTTTCATCTGATGGTCTTGTGTCTATGACTCCGAATGTGATTAACTTTGTAGAGCAGCAAGAAAACCCTAAAGAACCTTCCATCACATTTGATTCCAGTGAAACCATTAGGGCACCTGATGGTCCTTTATACATAGTTGCAAAAGTCAAGAATACACCTTGTCGTGGAGTGCTTATTGATCCTTCGTGCATGGTTAATGTTATTACTGAAGAATTTCTTTTTACTTTGCAATTGAATCAAGTGATTTATGACAAAACAGATGTGATTGTGAAACTATTTGATGCATTTTCTTCTCCTGCAATTGGTTCTATTACATTACCTATTGAGGTCCATAACAGGTCCCTTGATGTGAACTTTGCTATTATTCCTTCATCCGAACAATTTCGTGTGAAGCTTGGCTATCCTTGGCTGTCTTCCATGAAAGCTATTGCTTCTCCTATTCACAAGTGTTTGAAATTTCCCCATAATGGTGAAGTTGTTACTGTCAATCATAGTCTCTTTAAACCAGCTGAAAGAACTTCTAGTGTTCCTATTGATTACTTTTGGCCTAAACAATTCCAATCTCTTCCTCCGCGAAGTGATCATCTTTTCAAATCTTATCAAAAGTGGAAAACAGATATGATCCTATCTCTAAGTGAACCTAGAACACCTAAACTTGATATTCCTATCATGCTTGAGAAGGAAGTTCTTCCTTTGAAAGATAAAACTAATGTCTTTCCTCAAGAAGATTCCCAACCCGTTCCCATGGATGTGACTATGTCTATGCCTAATAAACCTTCTAAAAGTAGACCTATACCTCCTCGTCATGATGGACTTGGTCTTCTTCCTAAACCAAAAATTCCTCCTTTATATGGAGCAGTTCCTCCTCCTTCCTTCTATAGAGAGAAGAGACCTTCTTCTTCTCCTATTATCCAGCCTAAGAGACCACAACCTAAACACCCAAGTGATAAGGATGATAACATTCCTCCTCCTCAATCTGCTCCATTTCCTACTAGGACTAGACGTAATCGTTCTGCACGTGAACGCCGACGAAAGCGTCGCCTTAGAGCTCAAGCAGCTGCTTCTCAAACTTTGCAATCCCCAAAAACACCTTCAACAAGCATTATTCCATTTTCTCCTCAGCTGACGATTGAGCCGAAATCTCCTAAACATAAGATGCATGATGGTCTTAATCCTGTGCGAGTTAAAGATCCTATTTTTATAAATCTTGATGATGATATAGATGAAAATGTTATTCATGATGAAAATGTTACTCCTCTTGCTTCTGATAGTGAATATGAACTTGTTGATATTGATAACCATTTATCTAACGAATTTTCTAAAGCACTTATCCTAGCTCCTAGACAAGAACAATGTGACTCGGAACATGAACATAGCCCTTGTTTGGATCTTGTGATAGCTCCATCTGCTGTGTTGGATGTTCCTCCTCTAGTGTGTTCCCTACCTTCCTGAAACATTGATCAGCAAGATCGGGGGGTAGATGACATGCTAGACTAGTTACATTAGCATAGCAGATTCTCTCCTCCTCTCTTGTGTTACTTCTTCTATATATTATTCTCATTCTTCTATTTGTGGTCCTTAGTGTTGTCTACTTGAGGATGATGCAAAGCATTGAGATCTCTCGATCTCTCTCATGTTGACTCAAAAGACACATGTGTTCCCTTCTTCTAGGTGACCTTCCTTGATTGGGGAATGAAGAACAATTATGCATACATACATATGATATACATGAATTATCATACAGCATACTGACCCCGAGGAAAGCGAAGTCACCTCGTGCTTTGTGTTTTGTGTCTATTATCCTTGGGTTTATCTCACACTTGGGGGCTAAATCCTTGCGATAACGTGCTCCTTTCCTTTCTCATTTCTTATGTGTATCACTACGTTAAAACAATTACCCCCGTTGAGGCGTGTGCGATCGCTTTAACGTAGGGGGGGCATACACCCTGTCTATCCCTTCAAGATACATGAAAATTTCTTGGAGAACTCAGCTTTGCCTTGAAAATTTTCGGTATTTCTCTTGCATGACTCATAGTGAGGGAACCTTACTACTGACAGTCATGGTTCTCCCTCGTGATCTTCCCTTTTACTTTTTCAATCGAAGTCGTAAGATCCTTAGTCCACTGGGGGCTTGGTGTGTCTTGCCTCCTTGACGTGGTGAAAGTCTTTCAATATTGTTTCCTTGTACTTTACCGGAAGTATGAGCATACATACTCCCGCTAAAGTGGGGGCTAAATGTAGCGTCCTAAAATTGCGACACTTGCAATTTCGACTGCATTTCAGTCTTCACGATGGCGACGCAACACGGAACCTGAATGGAGACCCCGAAACTTGTCCACGACACCAAAAACTGCATTTTCTTGCACCCTGGCCTGAACCTCCTTTGCACCCTGCTGTCCCGGGAGGTGGGACCAGAGCGCCCAGCGCCCTGGTCCCTGGGTCCTATTTTGGGCCCGATCTCTTTTGGACTTCGGGTCTTTATGTTTGCAAATTGGAAATAATATTTCCTGGTCGGCCTAAGGTCGGAAAAATCAGTCTATCAGCCCTAAATGACAAGTATATAAACTACATTTTCCTCTCTCATTTGGATAGATAGATACATGATGGAAAAGGCGTGGAAACTATACTCAAGCATTCAAGCATTCAAGCATTCAAGCATTCAAGCATTCCTTCAAGCAATTGATCATTTCAAGTCTCCATTCAAGGCTAAGTGTTGCATTCCAGACAAGGATTCAACCATTGAAGAGGAGATCACTTACAACATACTACTACAACATACAACATACGACATCTATACCTTCGCACATAAGGATACAAACATCCTTACAACAAGGTATTAGTACTTGTTTTACATTACAGACATTTACATTTACAGCATTGCTCATTTCTTGGTTAATTCCAAAACCGGGGTTTGACCTAAAGGAAAACCCTTAATCCCTCACCCCCCAATCGTCTTCGCTTTTCTGTGTGTAGGTTGCAGGTACGCGGCTGAAATTGAAGATCTGGAATCTTTGTGCAGAGACGAACAGATCCCCCTTCGTTTCGCGGATTTTTCGGAGGACCGTGGCGCTCGGGCGCCATCGTCTCGGCAACTTTCACTCAAATTTGCAGGACAGCGCCGTATCGACATTTTACTGCTAATTCCAGGTCCGCAGCTTCATACTATATTCCTATCTCAGTTTATAAGCGAATCTTTCTCACTTTCTATGTATTCCTAGCTTAATTCTTCTATGCACATTCTTTACAAAAGAGGGTAGCCTTGCTGTCATAACCCTTGAAACTCATTTAGCATCCAATCTTGCATTGCGTGGGATTGGATCTTGTGGGTTTCAACCCCTCTTTTGAATGTAAAGTCTCTCCCCTAAGTGAAAACCATCAACCCTAGTGAATCTCCCTTCTCTCTCCTTGGAGTTGGAAGAGGGGAGAGCAACTAGGGTTCGATCGCGATTTTCCGCTTTACAATTCTACACATGATTATCACACTTCTTGTGATGGTTCAGATTTTGAGGAGAACATTGGGCACTTGAACATGGGGATTCTCACATGTGAACCCATTCTTGAGTCTTGTATTTCATCTCCTCATATTGATATAACATCACCTATTGCACCTGATGATGCGGATAGTGCGACAGTTTTGCCTTCATATGATTCCGTGCAGCAGGATATTCATTGTCTTCCAGCTTCAGATTCATGGGATGATTACTTGACAGACATTGCAGGTTTGTTTATGGAATCCTACATTGCAGATTTGGGAGACATTATTGATGACATTCATCTTCTCTTTGATGAAGATGATCCTTCTTCGATTGTTGCGAGGGAACACTCTGACCCTCTTGTTCATTCTCTACATGATCATTCTTTCGAGGTTGACATGATTGTGGATACTTATGTACAGCAATTGGAGGAGATCTCTTTATCTTTTGAGGAGACATGTGAGTCTTTGGGACATGTTCTACATCCATCTCCACTAGATCTTGGAGTGCCTTTTTCAGCAGTGTGGCACAGTTTACCGCCTTTGGAAGGGTTATCTTTCAACATCGACATGGGGACACTTGAGCAGTTTTCAGAGATTCCTTTCATCGTGAATTTTCTTCATACATCTTCCCTTCATGATTGGGGAGACTCCATGGATACACCTTTGGTTTTGTTTCTTCCTAAGGGGAGGAATGTTGTTCAACGTTCATGGAGCAGTTTCTTCATACATCGAGCTTCTATCATTGGTGCAGAATCCACATTGAGGGGGGGCTTCCTAGCTTCTCTTCTTCTCTCATATGGGGGGGACTTTTTCCTCACATGGGGTTTTGTTTCACACACTCTTCTATGAGAGTTCTCTTGTATGTTTTTCATCTCTCTTTTGAGGGAGGGTTTTTTCCCATTGGGTTTTTCTCTCTTTCCCCACTTTGTGAGAGATTTCATTGCATTGGTTTTCATGCATTTGCGTTTGTACATGGGTACCTAACATGGCCTAGTAGCCGGGACCCATCTTGCATTGCTTAGTTGCATTGTAGACTTAAGTGCATTCCCCTAAGTTGCACTTAAGGGGGGGTGTTGGTGTAAATAATTATTCATCTTGGATATTATTACACTTACATAAGTTTACTCAGGAAATGCATTTTATAGTAGTTTGGGTATGAGACACTTGGGTGTTTGTGCCACATTGGGATAGTGTGTGTAGGAGAAATTCCACCTTTTATGGTGTTGATCTTGTTGTTACACTCCACATTCAGTGGGTGATCCACCTCATGTGGACTATTATATTGTTTCTCCTACCTACCCACACCTATTTCCTACCTACCCTTGTTTCTTATTGAGCCACATGTCATGTTTGTGTGCTCACATATCCCTAGCCTTGCCTATATAAGAAGGCTCATCTACATTGTATGTAATTTTGGAACTATTGATCATTTTCTATTGATGAGAATACAGTTTATTCTTGTCCTATATTGTGTCTCTATTTTGTACATTTCATTGAGCTCTTGATCTTGGCAAAATCTCACAGAATCTTCTCCAAGCAAAGCATCATCAAGAAAGATGAAGTACAAGTATGACAAGTACTTGAATCTCTACCCAGAGAGTTCAGTAGACTCGAATATTAAGGATATCAGAGACACTGAAATTGGGCATGTTGATATGCAAAAATTTGTTGATCGGGTTCAAAAGGCTCCTGCTCGTCTAGCCAGTCTAATCAAATCTGAGCTGCATAAGTATGCATCTTTCCCAGTTGCGGCTCATGATCCTGAATTTGTACTAGCAATAGCGGATCACTTTGATCCAAATACAATGTAAGTAAAGGACGTTGATCAGAACGTCATGATGACCCTGGATAGTGTGTTCTTTAACAGTGTTTTCAAGGGTTCACCAGTTGAGGAAGTGGCTGATATTTCTCAAGAGAGTGCTCAAGAGTACTATGAGAAACATGAGGATAAATTCAAAAAAGTGATCAATATTGTTTATCTCTCTGTTGCAAGGAGTTCCCTCACCTCATGATGGCCTAAGTCCTTCCACAAGAGTGATTTTAACTAGGAATATAACGACATGGTCACTATGTTATCCAGAGTGAGGGGATTAAAAGACTCATTATTTTCAAAACTGGATGTCTTATTACATAAATATAATCAGAAAGTGGGTCGCAAGAATCGATTAGGGAGAGCAGATCAGTGATGCGCTTTGTACTCAATTGAAGGAGGTCAAGGTGACACTGAAGTTTTACATGACCTCGTACCTGGTTTACGCAGTTGCTTCAATGAGGCAATATCTAGGCTTGTCTACCAAGGGTGACAGAAGATTGGTGCTCGTCTGGGAGTATTATGATCAGCTTACCATCAAGAATCAAGGTAACCACTATAGAAGAGTTAACGATGCTTTCTTTGTTGTGTGGAAATGTATGTTTGATAAGGGCCTTCAAAAGCAGAGATTGTCAGAGGCCGCTTACAACAGGGTATCTCATTATGGTTGTGTTTTTCTTCAATTTCCTACATTCACCTACATCCGAATCGAATTTTTTTCAAGTGAGCCCTTCATTCTTCCAAGGTTCCCTTCAAACAAAATTGTCCTCCTAGAGTTGTGCAGACAACTGATTAATGTGCATGAAAAACAATCACAAGCACATAAGACTGGGCTGAAATTCCCAGAATCAATCGGCAGGTACTCAATGCTAACCAATCCCAAGGCCAAAAATATGGAAGAAGAAATGCAGTGGACTACTATGAGAAGGTTCAAGGGATGAAACAATTTTGACTTTCGTGGCATAAAGAGAAAACTCGGGAGGAGTTATACTCATGTTTATAGGTTTGAGGATGTTTGGGCAGATTGTCAAAATGAGGAGGATATAAGAAGGATGGATTTCAGCCGTCTTACTTTGGAACAAATTGAAAATTTGGATTTAACTAAGATCCCAATGACCATGGAAGACACAGATGACATAGTGGACCCTGTTTATTATGAGAAGAAGATTGCTAACTCCCCACTTCCACTTGTGCAATGGTCGAAGAAAGAAAGAAAATCTATTACTCAGAGGATCTCTCCTATCTTAGCAAACACCAATGCTTGGTTGCTGAAAAAGAATCTCAGGATGAAACAACTTCCTGCTAGTTCAGGAAATGATAACAACAGTGATCGCCCATTGGGCAAGACAGCTACAGCTAAAACAAGAACAAAGAGCATGGCAGACCTGCAAGCACTATCCTCAACTCCTGCGGTACAATCGAAGGGTAAAGGACCCAAAATCCAATTTATAGTTAAAGGGTTGAAGAAGGGTGAATCATCATCCGCATCATAGGAAGCAGTGGCAAAAGAGCCAGAACAACTGCCTACCAGTGAAGTTCAAAAAGGAAAAAAGGTTGAAGAAGGTGAAATTCCTCAACAAGTGGAAGTACAGGCAGAAGAAGTATCACACCCAGCTGAAGTTGATGCCCCGATTACCTCACAAGTAATTGTCCACTATATTGACTCTGACTCTAACTCTGACCAAGAGGATGAGGATTTTCAAGAAGATGGAGATCTAAGTATGGGCGTGACACAATCGAAGACCATTGGTCAGTTTTTCACAATAACCAACTTCTCGAATTTAGATGATATCCCTTCATCTACTTTTGAATCCACAATGATGGATTTTAATGAAACCTTGGAAGATGCACTTGCAGAATAGGTTTCAGTAGACTTACCCATCACTACTACCACCACCATAGCAATTCCTCCATTGGTAAGTGCTAAAGTTACATTCGTGGCGCCCTCAACTCTCCCATTTGTAACTAAAGAGGTAGCAACAACAAATGTTCCACTAGATACTTCAATATCGACGCCATCAATAATACTCACAACTGCTCCTAGCTCTAGTCAACCTGCTCTCGAAGCTTTAACTCAAAATTAGCAAGGAGCCAGTACTCCATCAGCCAATCCAGAAATACCCCCTTGGATGGAAGTAGTGGCCCCTAAGAGGAAAAAATAGGTGATCTCTCCGAATGAGTTTGACTTTGAACTTTTAGTTCCTTCAAAGCCTAAGGGAACAAAAAAGCCAAAGATGGTATCTCAGGTGGTAGTAGACCCAGCTTCTAAGAGAAAATATGTTGAAGTTATGGTGCCATTGTCAAAAAAGGACAAAGACAACATACGATCTGAAGATTATACCATGTAGGTCGTAGAGCTCAGGGTGGAAACACATGAGAGTGTGAAGTTGGATTCATAGACAACCTTTAATTCTTTGTTGACAAGATTGGATCGGGAGAGGGATGAGAAAAATATCTTAAAGCAAAAGTGTGAACAGTTGACCAATGTTCTTCTAAAGGTAATATAATCTTATCAAGAGGTTGAACCCATAAGATCCTCAATAGATACTGAAACCCTCAAGAAGATTTAATGGGTGGGAGCTAAAGGCCGAGTGATGGATGAGTGGATTTCATAGCTAAGATCAGAAGGTTCTCATCTTCTGAGTTCAATAGTGGGACTATTGTCAGATTATGAAGTAATCCAGAGTGAGTTGCAAGGACTCAAAACCTCTTTATCACAGGAGATTGAGGAAGTTGTGAAAAGTACTACCTTGTGGAGCAAAATGGAGGACTTCAGGATAGATGTCCTGGTTGAGAATAAGGTGATTCCCACAAGGGAGAAGTACATCCAGATCTTGTCTTTATTGTCTCATAAGCAAGAGACAATGAAGTTAATGATTGCAGAGTTGGACCAGGAGAAGAAAGAAGGTGATGATGAGGTTGACCTCATTTTTGCCAAAGTTGGTGATCTTCCTTGCTATTTATATGATGGCGATCAAAATCTTGTCACTGCTGAAGTTGTCACACAGGAATTCCTTTCCTTGATGGATCAATGCACGAGACAAGATTTTTCACTTGATACATTTGATAAACTGTTAGAAATCCAGGTCAATTTTGAAGTCCTCGTATCCACGTTGAAGGATGTTAAAAAGAAATAGGTAAAAATTGAAGATGCAATTTCCCATGTCCGAGTAATCACAAGTTCTACCCCGATGTCGAATGAAGAAGAGATGAAAGATATCCTGGCTAAGTTCGAAGAATTTCATAAATCCAATGAGGAAGAGAATCAAGAATGAAGTACCCCCTTTTGGCACCTTTTCTTCATGCAGTTGCACCGATAGATGTTGTCAATTTTTATGCAACTACACGTTTTCTTTATGTTGTAGTTGTAGTAAAATGGGACTATGCAGTTGATTAAGTCAATTGTGCCCACCTTTTTCTCAACTTCTTTTCTTATATAAGGAGGACCTCTTTTGTAAATATTTTATCTTTTTCATGCTTAGCAAAACTCTATAGAATTTTTATCCCAACTAAGACTTTGGGTTTTTGTGGTGAAAATTCTATCAAACAAATAAGGAAAACAGTTTTATTGATCACAAACTTTGTGTTGTATCAAGAAAATTGTTTATATAATTTAATGTTCCTATGTCCATTGAATATATATTATCTTTGCTTCTTTGATCTTTAAGATATTGTTATGTGATTAAAGAGCTCTCAAATCTTGCAAGTAGACTTTGTGTTCTTAGCATATTTGAGAAATCTTCTGATAAATTAACTTGTGGTAAGCTTTGTATTGCTGCAATTATTTGTAGTTTAATGGATTAGAAATCTATACTTGAAGACTTTGAACTACAAGCTAAATTTCTAATTGTTTAATTTGTAATGATCGGTTTGAATTAGTGTTACCTTCAAGGAGACTTTGTGCTACTTAATAATAACTCTTGGTGTAGTTTTGATAGATTAATAGTTATTTTCTTTAAGTATCTGAAGAGATAGAGAAATTGTAACTAGGTGAAGGGAGAATACATAAACTCTAAAAAAAAAGAGTTATATGCCCAACACGAACCCACAAATTTAATTTCTTATTAATTAGAGAAGAAATTTCATAGGGAACCTCCCCTTGATGAGAGGAGAGATTAATTTCTCAGCATAGTGTTGTGTGAATTATATATTTTGTCATTAGTACGCTGGTGACAAAATATTCACACAATAGTCTTTTGGCGACTTTGTTGGGGAGTGACGTGTAACCAAATTGTCTTTTGGGTTGCAGTGATCTTTCTTTGTAATTTCCATATTGTTGTTTTTCTTTAAATCATAATTTGGTTGATCGAAGTTACACTTGTGGGCAGCGATTAGCAGGAATTGTTGATCCTTCTTTTGAAGTATTGCAACAATTTAATTTTTCCTTTGTGACACCTCCACGGATGCTTTCTCTTTTGCAGCGGAGACGAAGTTTTCCTCCATCTGCATGGCGATCTCCCATACCAAGTGAGGCATCAAGTTTGCAAGTTTCAGTTGTTCCACTTGCAAATCATTTTCTAGTACCACCCTATAATTTGTTAAGGATGGCTGCTCCTGGACCTTGGGGTACTGCTTTTGGTCCTTTGAACTTTACCGCACCTTTGCATGAACTTCCCAAAGGTACGTGGAAAAATTTACCCAAATTTTTGGGTGATGGTTCTCAACACCCGGACAAACACATTGCTACCTTCCACATCGCATGTGGAGTCCTAGGTGTTGAGCGTGAAGATGTTTCGGTGAGACTATTCATTGAGACTTTGCATGGAGCTATTGTTGATTGGTTCTATCATCTTACAAACGCTTGTATCACAAATTGGGCAACTCTCAGAAAATTGTTTGAAGCAAGGTTCAAATCTGCCAAAGATGATCACGCACTGTTGGCTCAGTTAACTCAAATGAAGAAAGAACCCCAGGAAGCTATGCGTGAATTTGTAGCAAAGTTCAACAGATTGCACAATCGCATTCTAGTTGCTTCATGACCCACTGTTGGAAACCTGAAATGCTTTTTCATCAATGCCCAATTGCTAGAGGTGAGTTTTCTTTTGCGAAGGAACAATCCTATAGATTTGGCCGCTGCTCAACAAATGGCTATATCGGTTGAAGATGATATTATCCTTGTGGGTGAGATAAGGAGAGACCCTAACAAGGCTAGGAGTAATCAAGTTGTCGATGCATCTTTCTCTTCAACTAGTTCTATTGATCCCATGATACAGAAGCTAGCAAATGAGTTGTTGGCACTTAAGAAGCAAATTTCCTCACAAGGGAATATTTATTATCGTGATGTTCCAAGAAGGACTTATCCAAACAATGCTTCCAATTACGCCATGCGTAATCAGAATAAATTGTCTCCTGCTCCAGAGAGGCTTGCGTTGGAAGCACCACCCCAAAGTTCAGCTACAAGATATTATGAAGCTGAATAGAATGATCTTCCTCCTTTTGGTGAAGAAGATGCCAATTCACATCAAGAAGGTGATGAAGAGTTGGCTGGTGACTCTAATATCAAGTTTATGCAATATCAACAAGATGATACGCCATATACATATGATGGGGACGTCTTTGCAGTATTCACCCGTTCGCAAGCACAGTAAGCTCAGCCACCTATCATTGCGAAGAGTGATGATTCTATTCAAATTAAGGACTCTCAACATTTGCCAATTTCTATTGCGAAGCGTGGAACTCCCATACCAAATCCTGCAAAAGACAACGCTATCTCAATGGACGTCATGAAGGATAAAAGTGTAAGTGATTCTTCGACTGCTTTCAAATTTTCTGCACCTGTCAATTCTTCTACACATGCATCGAAGACTAGTGTACCAAATATTTTAAATTCTCAAAATGAGAATCCAAATCTGTCTTTGATGACGAATTCCTTTTAGTCATTTGATATTTTAGATCATGCTAAGAAAACCAAAATACAAATGTCTGAAGTTGAATTTTTGAGATCTAATCCAGATCAATTTGACCATTTGGTCAAGTTTGTTAAAGAAAAAGATACTACCCCTAGTAATCTTCCTAGGTCAAAATCACTTCAAAACAACTTAGTAACTTCCCCTTCTCCTGTAGAGAAGATAGAACCATTCTACATCTCTTTGTTGATAAATGGTTATAAGCTTAGTAACTGTGTAATTGACTCTAGGGCATCCGATAATGTTACGCCTTCAAAAGTTGCTAATGCCCTTGGCTTAACTTTGACCAAAACATTTGGAAGGTGTTTCTCAATGGATAACAAGAAAGTTCCCTTGATTGGTCAAATCAAGGATGCACAGTTTGCTTTTGCTTCATTCCCAGAAAAGAAAATTAAGATGACAGTACTGGTAGTCGATGTACCGACCTCCTATGGTCTATTGTTGGGAATAAATTTATGTAGAGATGTTGGGTGTGAGTTAAATATGGATATGATTGAGGCTCATATTCCTGTTAAAGGAGTTGTCCAAAGGTTACTTCCAAAAAAAGAATCAAAATATACCGTTGTCAAGTCTGACGATTAGTAGGCCCAGATTCTTTTTGAATCATCGGGTATGGGTAATTATTTCATGCATGCTAATGATGGTTTAAAGGTGACTCCTGAGAGTGAAGGTGCCATTCCACTCAATAATTTCCCAGTTGATTGTGAAAGTAGTTGTGAAAGTAGTGTTATGGAATCAAAAGGATCTTCAACTTCACAACAAGAAATTCTCAATTTTGATATCGTTAGCATTGGTAGCCCAGATGATGTTTGGACACTAGAGTTTGATGGCAGTTGTTCTTCTACCGGATCAAGAGCCGATATTGTTTTGGTTTCCCCTGAAGGTAATCTTTTCCCTTTCTCTTTCAAATTACAATTTGATAACATAAATAACACTGATGAGTATGAATCACTCCTCCTAGGAATGAATGTCGCTCAGAAGAAGGGAGTCAAGAACTTGCATGCTCAAGGAGATGCCGAGTTAATAGTCTGTCAAGTCAGGAACATTTATCAAACGAGGAGCGAAAGGATGTGGCACTATCACAACCTTGTATGGGATCTAATAGAGGCTTTTGACACTTTTGATATATCTGTGGTTTCTCGTGAATTCAACGACAGGGCTAACTCATTAGCAATATCAGCAACTTCTTTGGTTCCTCACAAAGATTTTTCAGGATCAACTTATGTTGTTGAGTTAGTTTTCCGGCCAAGTG
The DNA here is from genome assembly GCF_030272615.1 of Cryptomeria japonica. Taxonomy (NCBI): domain Eukaryota; kingdom Viridiplantae; phylum Streptophyta; class Pinopsida; order Cupressales; family Cupressaceae; genus Cryptomeria; species Cryptomeria japonica. The sequence continues at coordinate 824,917,855 of NC_081407.1, forward strand.
TTCCTAACAACTCTGCTCATTGGCAGGGGTTTAATGATGATCATCATGTAATAAACTTTTTGCAAATCGTTGACAATTTTGATGATCTATACTTTGAAGGTAGTCACTACCCTTCAAAGGATGCAATTGAAAGTATTGATGCAAAAACAGGAGAGAAATTTCTGCAATTAAAAGGAAACAAGATCCCCAAGGGTCTAGTTTCGCTTGAAAATCTTTTTGACAAACATGATCATTATGTTAAAAAGCAACAAAGATCAATTGCAGGGTCAATGGAATATGAACAAGTAAACATTGGGACTGAAGACAATCCAAAAATGATCAACATTGGAAAGTGTTGTTCACAAGGAGAAAGGCAAAAATTTGTTGCATTATTGCAGCAGTATGTTGACATCTTGGCATACTCCTATGAAGATCTAAATTCTTTTCGTCCCGAAGAGCTCCACCATGACATCCCATTGAAACCAGGTATTACGCCTTTTCGTAAGAAGAAAAGGCAATACAACCCAAAGATCTCCAATACTATCTTTGCTGAAGTACAAAAGATGTTGAAAGAAAGGATAATCTTCCCCATCCACCATTCTTCTTGGATAGCCAATATTGTACATGTACGTAAGAAGAATGGCGAAATTCGGATATGTGTACATTTTCGAAACTTGAATCAGGCATCCTTGAAGGATAATTATCCTTTACCTGTCATGGATCATGTTTTACAAGTTGTTACTGGAGCAGAGATGATGTCCATGTTGGACGGATTTTCGGGTTATAACCTGGTAGAAGTTCTAGAGCAAGATCAGCATAAGACCGCATTTACTACACCTTGGGGTACCTTTGCATATCACAGGATGCCTTTTGGATTAATAAAGATGGGAGCAACTTTCCAACATGCAATGCACTTGGCCTTCCGAAATTTTCTTGGTAAGTTCATTGTGGTCTATTTGGATGATTTGACAGTTTATTCTAAGGAACGTCAAGATCATTTTTCCCATCTGCAACGAGTCTTAGAGAAATGTCGTCAGCATGGAATTTCCCTCAATCCCAAGAAATCTATTTTTGGGGTCACTAAAGGTAAATTGCTTGGGCATATTGTTTCGAAGGAAGGTATAAAAATTGATGCAGAAAGGGTTAAAGCTATCTGTGACCTTTCCTTGCCAACAAGTAAGACTGGTGTTCATTCTTTCTTCAGTAAAGTAAATTTCCTGCGAAGATTCATTCCAGACTTTGTTGAATAGACTCGTCATATAGTTAATATGATGAAAGGTAATTCTCTCTTCAAGTGGACTCCTGAAGGAAAGAAAGTTTTCCATCAGATCAAGGAAGCCATGGCAAATGCTCCAGTCTTAGTATGCCCAGATTATACCAAAGAGTTTATTATGTATAGCTATGCATCAGATCATACTTGTTCGGCTATACTAATGCAGAGAAATAATGAAGGTGTGGAATCACCTATTGCATTCATGAGTTATCCGCTGAAGGCTCATGAGTTGAAATAATCAGAAATGGAGAAGGATGCTTTTGTCGTGGTGAAAGCGGTGAAACATTTTAGGTTTTATATTCTGAATTCGCATGTTGTTTCTCTTGTTCCTGATGTTGTTGTCAAGTCGATTCTGACGCAACAAGAGTTTGGAACTAAAAGGGGCAAATGGGTTGCCAAGATTCAAGAATATGATATGGAAATCAAGCCCACTAAGTTGGTTCGTGGAAAAGGTCTATGTTAGTTGATAGCTGACAACAAATCAATTGATGAAGTGGTGCTTGAAAACGAAGGTATTAATCAAGATCTTCCTCATGTTCTATTTGTTAGCACTACTGATGAGTGGTATTCCAACCTAACATATCTCTTAACGTATGGAGATTGTCTTGCACACCTATCAAGGAAAGAAAAGAGAACCTTAAAGCTTAAAGCAGTGAATTTTGTCCTATGGGACAATGGTTTGTACAAGAAGGGTCTGGACAGCAATTTCCTACGCTGCGTTGACAAACAACAACAAGTAAGATTGCTTCAAGCTTTTCATGATCTTGCTTGTGGAGGACATTTTTCTGCCCCTATTACTACACACAAAATCTTGCGTGATAGATATTATTGGCCAACATTGTTTAAAGATACATACAGTTGGGTTCGCAAGTGTGAGCAATGTCAGCAATTTGTTGGTAAGCCTAAATTAGTTGTGCTCCCTCTAAAGCCAATAATAATTGAAGAGCCTTTCCAATAGTGGGGGTTGGACTTTGTTGGACCTATCATTCCAACATCAAGTGCAGGTCACATGTATATCCTCACAGTGACAGATTACTTCACCAAGTGGGTGGAGGCAATCCCAACTAAGCAATCTACCTCGGCGGTGGTTTGTCAATTTCTGAAGGAAAACATCGTCTCAAGGTTTGGCATTCCACATAAGATACTAGCTAATAACACTTCATATTTTTCATCTTATGAGATAATTGACTTTTGCTTTGATCATGGTATTACTCTTTCACACTCATCTGACTATTATCCGCAAGGAAATGGTCAGGCCGAGTCAAGCAACAAGAATCCGGTTACTATTATGAGGAAGCTTGTTGATGAGAAACAACAGACTTGGCATAAAGCTCTTTATGATGCGCTATGGGCGGATCGTATAACTCCAAAAAGATCAATTGGTATGTCACCTTTTCAACTTTTGTATGGGTTGAATGTCGAGATTCCAATCACTGTGGAACTTCCAGCATTAAAGCTTGCCAAGGCCATTGAAGATGAAACATTTCAAGATTCACTGGATAAGTGAATTATGTTTCTTTCTCAGCTAGAAGAAACAAGAGATGAAGTGGTAGATAGGATTGTTGCCCACCAAAACCAAGTAAAGGCATTATTTGATAGGAAAACAACTTCCCGTGAGTTCTCAATTGGTGATCAAGTCGTGTTATGGGACAAGGAGGGAACCAAAGGGTTTGCATGGAAACTTTGACTCTTTATGGAGAAGTCCCTTCACTATTCATGAAGTATGTGGCGAGCATAGCTACTTACTTGCATATGCAGATGGTACCCCCGTTCTCACTACCTCGTAGCGGAGAACATTTGAAGCTCTTTGCTCAATAGAGAGCGATGTAAAGGAAGTTGTACTTTTTGTAAAATATGTATAGTCTTTTCTTTTCAATCTTTTCATTGCCTGACTCTATAGCCTAATGGATAAAGGCACTCGGAGTTCTGGATTCTACAATCTTCAAGTGGTGCAGTTTGTTCCCCAGTAAGAGCCAGTTGTTGTCCTCGATTTCAGCACGGCCAAAATCATGAGGCAACCCTACGAAACTGGTCCATTTCATACCTTATGATCTTCGGGAGAGCTTAATCAGCTTCGCCGGGTAGCTCGTTTAGCTCTTTGCTTTAAAGTCTGAACTACAAGGTCTTTTCTTTGTTGACTACACATCGGACTTTAAAGTCCGATGTGCGTTTTCTTGGTCTAAGCCTGCAATTCGGAATTTAAAGTCTGACCTGCAGGTGGTCTTTGCCTGCAGTTTGGACTTTAAAGTCCGACCTACAGATTGCTTGTTTGGACAATGCATGTCGGACTTTATTTTCTAGCCTGCATGTCGGACTTTAAAGTCTGATATGCATTGCAAGTTGTAATTAATAGCCCATTTATTGTTAATCCTATGGTTTATTTAGTTAATTTTTGCGTTTTTATCCTTCATTTTGGTTTGTATTCTTTTCTTCGCGCACCCTCCTCCGCTTTTGCTCACCGTGACTTGGATTTTCCTCGTTGTAGCTCGAATCGGATCGCCCCATTGTCGGATTTTTTATCGTCATTGCAAACTCGAGGTAGGTTTTCCTTGTTTTCTTTTTGGGGTTTCTTTGTTTGCTTTGCTTTGTTTCTTTTCAGGGTTTTTGTATTGTATTTGTGTAGACAAACAGATTTTGAAGTCCTATTGTCTCCCTTGTTTTAGAGGACAATCGGACTTCAAAACTCGATTGCCCTCCAAAATCACCCTCCTCCAGCGCCATACCGAACTTTAAAATTCGGCGTGCAGCTGAAAAGGAAGGATCTCCGCATATCGGATTTTAAAGCCCGATATGCATATTGTAACCTTCGCATATCAAACTTTAAAATCTGATATGCGGAGAAGAGTAGGTTGACATGTCAAACCCGACATGTCAACTAATTGTTTTTCCCTTTGTCTACACATCAGACTTTAAAGTCCGATGTGCCTTTAATCTTTCCCGAATTAACACATCAGACTTTAAAGTTTGATGTGCTTGTTTCAAGTTTTCACCCCCTACACATCGGACTTTAAAGTTCGATGTGTTATTGATTTTCCCCGGATTGACACATCGGACTTTAAAGTCCGATGTGTTGATAACCCATCCCAAAATTGTACATCAAACTTTAAAGTCTGATATGTCGATCAAGATGTTTTTAATTGCACTTCGGACTTTAAAGTCCAACGTGCAATTTTTGTTTTCAAAAGAGGATGTCAGACTTTTTTCCCTGACCTGTTGTTTTTGGGCAGTTTTACTCCCAAGCCTGTTTTGAGTCCCGTTTTTTGATCCGTCTAAAAAAAATTGATTTTGATAATAGCTAATCATCAGTGTTGAATGCAGTCATCATGAATGTCAAAGCTCCCTCACAACAAGCCCGAGTCTTCCTCGGGTCAGTTGGAATCTTCTCCAAGTAAAGCATCATCAAGAAAGATGAAGTACAAGTATGATAAGTACTTGAATCTCTACCTAGAGAGTTCAATAGACTCGAATATTAAGGATATCAGAGACACTGAAATTGGGCATGTTGATATGCAAGAATGTGTTGACCAGGTTCAAAAGGCCCCTACTCGTCTAACCAGTCTAATCAAATCTGAGCTGCATAAGTATGCATCTTTCCCAGTTGCGCTCATGATCCTGAATTTGTACTGGCAATAGTGGATCACTTTGATCCAAATACAAGGCAACTAAAGGACACTGATTAGAACATCATCATGACCCTGGATAGTGTGTTCTTTAACAGTGTTTTCAAGGATTCACCAGTTGAAGAAGTGGTTGATATTTCTCAAGAGAGTGCTCAAGAGTACTACGAGAAACATGAGGATAAATGCAAAAAGGCGATCAATACTGTTTAGCTCTCTGTTGCAAGGAGTTCCCTCACCTCACGATGGCCTAAGTCCTTCCACAAGAGTGATTTTAATGAGGAATATAATGACATGGTCACCATGTTATCCAGAGTGAGGGGGTTAAAAGACTCATTATTTTCAAAACTGGATGTCTTATTACATAAATATAATCAGAAAGGGGGCCGCAAGAATCGAGTGGGGAGAGCAGATCAGTGATGTGCTTTGTGCTCAATTGAAGGAGGTCAAGGTGACACTGAATTTTTACATGACCTTGTACCTGGTTTACACAATTGCTCCAATGAGGCAATATCCAGGCTTGTCTACCAAGGGTGACAGAAGATTGGTGCCCGTCTGGGAGTATTATGATCAGCTTACCATCAAGAATCAAGGTAACCACTATAGAAGAGTTAACGATGCTTTCTTTGTTGTGTGGAAATGTATGTTTGATAAGGGCCTTCAAAAGCAGAGATTGTCAGAGGCCGCTTACAACAGGGTATCTCATTATGGTTGTGTTTTTCTTCAATTTCCTACATTCACCTACATCCGAAGTGAATGTGTAGTCACATAAATCTGTCCACTTAATTAAATGAATATTTAGTATTTATTTGATTATTTAACCATCAATCAATAATTAATTAAATTAATATATTTAATTAATTCATCTTAACCCTCTTCTCCTATTAATTAAATAAATTATTCAATTTATTTGATTTAATTCACTTAACCAAATTCAGACCATTAATTAAATAAATAAATCATATTTATTTAATTAAATCTTCTCTCACATTTAAATAAATTAATATTTATTTAAATTCCCCCAAAATCCCACCTCTCACATTTAAATAAATTAACATTTATTTAAATCACCTTTATCCTCCACCCACTTGTATTTTCCTACAAATGCAAGTTGCACAATTATTTTAAATAAATAATTTATTTAAATCACCTTTATCCTCCACCCACTTGTATTTTCCTACAAATGCAAGTTGCACAACTATTTTAAATAAATCATTTATTTAAATCCTATTTATCCTCACCCACTTGTATTTTCCTACAAAAGCAAGTTGCACAACTATTTTAAATAAATTATTTATTTAAAATCCTATTTATCCTCACCCACTTGAAACCTTTAATGGTTTCCCTTAAAGTATTCAAACTTGATGGCTTTAAAGTCTTCAAACTTGATGGCTTCCTTCTATAGTCTTCTTAAGACTTTAATGGTTTTCCTTAAAGTCTTCAAGCCTTTAATGGTTTCCCTCAAAGTCTTCAAGCATTTTAATGCTTTATCTTCATTTTTCTCATTTAAATAAATTAATATTTATTTGAATATTTATCCAAATGCAAATTACACCATTTAATTGAAATAAATGATTTTATTTTAATTGAAAATACCAAAATTTCTCCCACTTGCATTTTCCTACAAAATCCACTTGCATGCCTAAACCCCTTCTAGAATTTTCTAATCACTTCTAAATAACCTAACCCCTTCTCTAAACTTTGTCACATTCCTAAGCAAAAGGGAAGTCACTTCTCAAACCCTCAAAGTCTTTGATAACCATTAAAGGCTTTCAACCTTCAACCACTAAATGGCTCAAAGTCTTTGATAACCATTGAAGGCTTTCAACCTTCAACCACTTAATCCCCAAAGTCTCCAATAACCATTAATGGTTACCTCAAACCCTCCCACATGGTTAAAACATTTGTTTTGACTCAACCTCTACCCAACCCAAAGGTCTCATCAGACCATTAATGCTTTGACCATGATTATCTCTTAAACATTTGCACAAAGGTTTATCCTTGGATTAACTCTTAATCCAGTGGGTAATCTTAATTTGGACTTGACCCTTAGCCTCTAGATAACCATGAGGTCTTCTCAGGCTTTTAATGCCTCTAACCTCTTCTCTCAACCCAATCCTATGTTGACACTTGTCACCATTTTATTGGTGCCAATTGTGCACATGGATCCCCAACTTTCAAACTTGGCCCTTGATTAAACCATTCAATCTTAACCCTTCATTTCCCCATTTCTTCTATAAATAGAACCCTTCTTCTCAAGCAAAAGAGAGAAGCATTAGAGTATTGTTGTTATACTGGCATTAGCATAGAGCTTTTTCATAGCATCACTATCTACTCTTGCATAGTATTTGCTTATCATATTCAACCATCTTGAATCTCCATATGGCATCCATGGCTAGTGTTAAAAGCTCAGAGCTACACTCATTTGGGACTTGGAGAGGAGAGGAACAAGGGAGGAGCAACTATGAGCATCTTGATTAGCTATTTTATTCTATGTTTATATGCTTTCTATTTTATGCTTAATATCTCTCTTGATATGCCTGTTTAGGATAATCTTTTGTTGCTAACACTAACGTTTGTTTCTTGTGCTCTTGTGTGTGTTGCCATCAAACAGATTTTCTAATCCTTTTTACAGAGCATCAGAATGTTTTTCAGGTGAGCCCTTCATTCTTCCAAGGTTCCCTTTAGACAAAATCGTCCTCCTGGAGTTGTGTAGACAACTGATTAATGTGCATGAAAAACAATCACAAGCACATAAGACTGGGCTAAAATTCCCAGAATCAATCATTAGATACTCGGTGCTAACCAATCCCAAGGCCAAAAATATGGAGGAAGAAATGCAGTGGAATACCATGAGAAGGTTCAATTCATGAAACAATTTTGACTTCCGTGGCATAAAGAGCAAACTCAGGAGGAGTTATACTCATGTCTATAGGTTTGAGGATGTTTGGGCAGATTGTCAAAATGAGGAGGATATAAGAAGGATGGATTTCAGCCGTCTTACTTTGGAACAAATTGAAAATTTGGATTTAGCTAAGATCCCAATGACCATGGAAGACACAGATGACATAGTGGACCTTGTTTATTATGAGAAGAAGATTGTTGACTCCCCACTTCCACTTGTGCAATGGTCGAAGAAAGAAAGAAAATCTATTACTCAGAGGATCTCTCCTATCTTAGCAAACACCAATGCTTGGTTGCTGAAAAAGAACTCAGGATGAAACAACTTCCTGCTAGTTCAGGAGATGATGATAATAGTGATGGCCCATTGGACAAGACAACTATAGCTGAAACAAGAACAAAGAGCAGGGCAGACCCGCAAGCACTATCCTCAGCTCCTGCGATACAATCGAAGGGTAAAGGACCCAAAATCAAATTTACAGTTAAAGGTTCGAAGAAGGGTGAATCATCATCCGTATCACAAGAAGCAATTGCAAAAGAGCCAAAACAACCGCTTGCCAGTGAAGTTGGAAAGGGAAAGGAGGTTGAAGAAGGTGAAATTCCTCAACAAGAGGAAGTGCAGGTAGAAGAAGTATCACACCCAACTGAAGTTGATGCCCCGATTACCTCACAAGTAATCGTCCACTCTATTGACTCTGACTCTGACTCTAACCTAGAGGATGAGGATTTTCAAGAAGATGGAGATCTAAGTATGGGCATGATGCAATCGGAGACCGTTGGTTAGTTTTTCACAATAACCAACTTCTCTAATTTAGATGATATCCCTTCATCTACTTTTGAATCCACAATGATGGATTTTAATGAAACCTTGGAAGATGCACTTGCAGAATAGGTTTCAGTAGACTTACTCGTTACTACCACCACCACCACAAAAATTCCTCCATTGGTAAGTCTAAGGTTACATTTGTGGCATGCTCAACTCTCCCATATGTAACTAAAGAGGTAGCAGTCGCAAATGTTCCACTAGATACTTCAATATCGACGCCATCAATAACACTCACAATCGCTCTAAGCTCCAGTCAACCTGCTCCTGAAGCTTCAACTCAAAATCAGCAAGGAGCCACTACTCCATCAACCAATCCAGAACTACCCCCTTGGATGGAAGTAGTGGCCTCTAAGAGGAAAAAATAGGTGATCTCTCCGGATGAAGTTAACTTTGAACTTTTGGTTCCTCCAAAGCCTAAGGGAACAAAAAAGCCAAGGACGGTATCTCTGGTGGTAGTAGACCTGGGTTCTAAGAGAAAATATGCTGAAGTTATGGCACCATCGTCAGACAAGGACAAAGGCAACATACGATCTGAAGATTATACCATGCAGGTCGTAGAGGTCGGGGTGGATGAGAGTGTGAAATTGGATTCATATACAGCCTTTAATTCTTTGTTGAGGAGATTGGATCAGGAGAGGAATGAGAAAAATATCTTAAAGCAGAAGTGTGAACAGCTGACCAACATTCTTCTAAAGGTAACACAATCTTCTCCTTGAGAGGTTGAACCCATAGGATCTTCAATAGATACCGAAGCCCTCAAGAAGAATGAACAAGTGGGAGCTAAAGGCCGAGTGATGGATGAGTGGATTTCACGGCTAAGATCAGAAGGCTCTCATCTTCTGAGTTCAACAGTGGGACTATTGTCAGATTATGAAGTAATCCAGAGTCAATTGCAAGGACTCAAAACCTCTTTATCACAGGAGATTGAGGAAGTTGTGAAAAGTACTACCTTGTGGAGCAAAATGGAGGACTTCAGGATAGATGTCCTGGTTGAGAATAAAGTGATTCCCACAAGGGAGAAGTACATCCAGATCTTGTCTTTATTGTCTCATAAGCAAGAGACAATGAAGTTAATGATTGTGGAGCTGGACCGAGAGAAGAAAGAAGGTGATGACGAGGTTGACCTCATTTTTGCCAAAGTTGGTTATCTTCCTTGCTATTTATATGATGGCGATCAAAATCTCGTCACTGCTAAAGTTGTCACACAGGAATTCCTTTCCTTGATGGATCAATGCACAAGACAAGATTTCTCACTTGATACATTTGATAAACTGTTAGAAATCCAGGTCAATTTTGAAGTCCTCGTATCCACGTTGAAGGATGTTAAAAAGAAACAGGTAAAAATTGAAGATGCAATTTCCCGTGTCCGAGTAATCACAAGTTCTACCCCGATGTCGAATGAAGAAGAGATGAAAGATATCCTAGCTAAGTTCGAAGAATTTCATAAATCCAATGAGGAAGAGAATAAAGAATGAAGTAACCCCTTTTGGCACCTTTTCTTCATGCAGTTGCACCGATAGATGTTGTCAATTTTTATGCAACTACACGTTTTCTTTATGTTGTAGTTGTAGTAAAATGGGACTGTGCAGTTGATTAAGTCAATTGTGCCCACCTTTTTCTCAACTTCTTTTCTTATATAAGGAGGACCTCTTTTGTAAATATTTTATCTTTTTCATGCTTAGCAAAACTCTACAAAATTTTTATCCCAACTAAGACTTTGGGCTTTTGTGGTGAAAATTCTATTAAACAAATAAGGAAAACAGTTTTGTTGATCACAAACTTTGTGTTGTATCAAGAAAATTGTTTATATAATTTAATGTTTCTATGTCCATTGAATATATATTATCTTTGCTTCTTTGATCTTTAAGATATTGTTGTGTGATTAAAGAGCTCTCAAATCTTGCAAGTAGACTTTGTGCTCTTAGCATATTTGAGAAATCTTTTGATAAATTAAGTAACTTGTGGTAAGCTTTGTATTGCTGCAATTATTTGTAGTTTAATGGATTAGAAATCTATACTTGAAGACTTTGAGGTACAAGCTAAATTTCTAATTGTTTAATTTATAATGATCCGTTTGAATTAGTGTTACCTTGAAGGAGACTTTGTGTTGCTTAATAGTAACTCTTGGTGTAGTTTGTTAGATTAATAGTTATTTTCTTTAAGTATCTGAAGAGATAGAGAAATTGTAACTAGGTGAAGGGAGAATATATAAACTCTGAAAAAAAAGAGTTATATGCCCAACATGAACCCACAAATTTAATTTCTTATTAATTAGAGGAGAAATTTCATAGGGAGCCTCTCCTTGATGAGAGGAGAGATTAATTTCTCAGCATAGAGTTGTGTGAATTATAAATTTTATCATTAGTACGCTGGTGACAAAATATTCACCCAACATGGCTGATGTATCTTTGGAGGTGGAATGATTGGTGTTGCGGGGAGGATTATTGGGATCAGTGAATCTGATACTAGGAGTATCGACATTGTTGAATCTGCTGCTTCTGATGAAATTATCAGTGTTGTCGATACTGTCGGGGGTTCTGATACTACTAATGGTGTTGTTGATGTGGTTGTTGTTGTTGATGGGGTTGTTGGTTTGATTGGTGGGATTATTGGTGTTGTGGATGGTATTGCTGGGATTCTTAGCCTCATTGGGGCAGTTGGTATAGTGCTTGGTGCTGCTGATATAATCAAGGGTGGCCTCTTTAGAGTATTAGGCTGATATAGAGGTTTGTTGGGTTTCCCTTTGAATCTAAGCTTAGGAAGAGTCTCATTTTGAAAGCCTAACCCAATGTTATCTATAGGCTTTAATTCAGGTTGCAATGGTTCGTGTCATCCTTGCTTGTGAGGGCCCAAAGCACTCTGACCATCATAGCCCATTCTTTGCATAATGGTAAGGCCTTTGCCATATTGATTTGTGGGAAGCTTAGCTTGTGGGATTTGCATGGTGACAGGGTCTTTATAGATCCATTTTTCTAAGTCCTCATCTCTGGTCTCCTCTTCTTGACTCTTTCCAAGGATAAAAGGTGCCAAAGTGCATGTTGGCTTGACCAGTGGTGTTTGAAGTAACCTTTGAGGCTTACCATGAATTCTAGGGGAAGTGGGTAGTTGCCCAAAAGAGTTGGCTTAGATTGTACTCCGCATGACCTTCCTCTGCCATTTTCATCTTTAGCTTCTCTTGCTTTGGTCTAGTGGTATTTGAACTGGAAAGAGAGGTTGGACTTACATATGATGTGGATGGGATAGCTTCTCTGTTGTTGGGAACGGTAATCTCTGGTTGATGGTTGATATTGTTACAATATGCAAATGGATTTACATCGCCCAGGATTGTAATTTCTACACCGTTATGAGGGAACTTGATACACTGATGATAGATGGATGAAACGGTTTGCATGGCGTGTATCCAGGGTCTTCCTAACAACAAATTATATGGCAGAGGAAGGTCCAAAACTTGACATATGATGTGATTCACCACTGGGCCTACTCGGATTGGTAACACAACTTCTCCTTTTGAAGAACACTCTGCATCATCATAAGCTTTTATGGTTATCTTTTTGTGAGGGTCCACTGATTCAAATGCATATCCCAATGTTGTGACCAATTGTAATGTACATATATTTAGGCCTACTCCATTGTCAATCAAGACTCGCTTGATCCTGTGTTGGTTGATGAATCCTTCAATATGGAGTGAGGCATTATGAGGTTGTTGAACGGATGTATTGTCGCTTTCAGAGAAAGTGAGACATGGTGATGACCTCAGATTACCAACCATAGCTTGAAATTGATCTGTATTTAGATTGGCAGGGACTGACACTTCTTGGAGAGCTTGATCCAAGATTATTTTATGAGATGGGGATAGGCGCAAAATCTCTAAGATGGATATAAGTGCGGGTGTCTTATCTAATTGTTCCACAAGGTTATACTGCTTTGGGATGGAGGTTGTGCCTTGTGGAGCTGCTTTAATGGTGATCTTGCTACGACGCATAACAACATTGCAGGTAGGGCTTGGATCTTTGATGGTAATGGTTGAAATTTGTTCATTGGCATCATATAGGTGATTCACATTGTAATTATAGGTGGCTCGCGTATAATCATTGGTATCTATGTTTCGTCCTGAAGTGGAAGGACCCCGTTGATCTTGTGATGGGAGCAGATTCTTAAACATGAGATGATCATTATTTGATGTTTTTGGGTCGTTTCTTTCAATTTCAATCTCTCCTCAGTCAGTAAGATCTTGAACAAGATCTTTCAATCTATGACAGTTACTTGTTTTATGCCCTTTCCCTTGATGGAATTTGCAATGTTCATTATCCCTCCACCATGGAGGTTTGACCTGAGGTTTGTAATTAGATGTCTTTGGTAAGGTCACCAGATTTGAACAAACCAATTGACGTAACACTTTTTCAATAGGTTCCCTTAAGGGAGTGTATGTACGTTTTGGTTTATAATTTTGTTGTCGTTGTCTTGGTTCCTCTTGCAGTGCATTGCGTCCTTGATTTTGCGGAGGAGCAACCGTGTTGTTCTTAAGAGGGGGATTTCACCCCGCAAATCGGACCACAAGTTGTGCACTCTTTATAGTCCTTGCATCTACAACCCCATCATTGACGATGTTTTTGTTTTTATTCCAGAAGTTGGGTTTATCATTGTTAAAGCGCGGGCAAGGGTCATGTTTTGGTTCATTGTGTATCTTGATAAGCCCCTTTTTAATGAGGGCCCGTTCACATTTTAACCCTAGGGTGATCATGTCAGCAAAGGATTTTGTGCCCTTCATGTCTAGGTGGAATTCTATTTCATCGTTCAAGTTGGAAATAAATATTTCCACTAGCTCTCATTCAGGTAGATGAAGAGGATGCCTACTAGATAGTTGTCTCCACCGTTGCAAGAAGGTTGAAAATAGCTCCCCTGGTTTTTGCTTGGTGTTACACAGATCTGCCATGGTGACATCGCATTCTATGTTGTGTGAATAATGTGTGATGAACTTTTGGACCAGTTCTTCAAATGTCCTAATGCTCCTTTTAGTCAGGAAAACCATTGTGTGGTTGTCCTCCCAAACTCTGAGGAAAGAGGCGCATTAGATATGTGTCTTCATATGCCACTTCTAGGCAAGCTAAGTGAAATTCCTTGACATGATCTCTAGGGTCTCCTTTTCCCCGATACTTTTTGAACTTAGGTGTTTCAAACCCTCGTGGAAAAGGTGGCATATGTAGATTCCTATCAAAGGGATAGGGACAAATATCATTAAGTGAAAACTCGGTAGTTTTCACACCACTTTGGAGTTGTTAGGCTAGATTCTCGACTTGTTTCCTCAACATGTCAATGTCATTAGGAGGAGGAGGAGGAGGTGGGGGGTTGCCTTGATTAAGGTCATATCTAAAGTTATCTCTACCTCTTCCACCCTCATTATGACTATGGTGTTTCAATGCTTTCCATAATTGTGCAGTATCAAAATCAAAGGGTAGTTTGGCTTCCTCTTGAGCAAGTCTCAAAAAGTGAGCATCAACGTTGTTTTTGAGGATTTCATCGAAAAGTCGATTGAAGAGGGGGTTGTGTTGTGCCCTTTCTATGCTTCAGGAGTGGGAGTACTAGGATTTTCATCATTTGCATTTCCTCCAAGGGCTTCTTGGAATTCATTGAGATTTTCCTCCTCTTCCTCTTCGATTTCTAGTTGTCTAGTCCTTGATCTAGTTTGAGCCATTTTTGAAAGTTGTTGTTGAAGTTTGGTGAAAATGATTATGAGTTGGTGATGGAATGAGAGATAAATGTTTGGTGAAGTGTTTAGCATACGGATCTCTAACACTAAAGGTTGATGTTACCAAAGTCCTTCTATGAATTGCTTGTTGTGTTTATTGACAATGTTTTGAGATGATTAAGGTATAGCAAGGTCTGAGATGTGTTACATACCAAGCTACCTAGTAATGAGAAGATGCACTCATAGACTAGTTTTAACTTGCATAGAAATGCCTGTTAGGATGAGTTTATCCTAGATGTAGAGACACTCTAAAGAGTGATGTGTTGTTTTGATTCAAGCAATATCTGAAAAGAACTTAGGACAAGACCTCTTTATGTTTCGAGAGTTGGAATGGATTGATGATGTATGAATGTGAGAATGGATGGAATGTTAACTTCAATAAAAACTTTGTGTTACAAATGGGACAAATTCTTCCTCTTCTCGCTCGGGGGTTGGTGGTTCTTCCTGAGCTATGTTATATGTTATGCATATGTCTAGAAAGAAGGCAGGGTTGATTTTGCCTCCTTTGTTTTTATGATAACTCAAAGCTCTATATTGAGTAAAAGCTCTGTTGTTTAAAGACTCTTGATCAAACTCGTTGGATTTTCCTTGAAGATATAGATGCATGAAAACGCAAGAAGGCTCTATGTGAGACAAAAATTTGTCTATTGAGATAGAAAAATTTGCTTTTTTTGATGAAAGCCTTTGAGCTCAATGGTCTTTTCTTCATATTGATATGTTGATAAAGATTCTTCCTTCTCAAAATGTAAAGGATGGTCATATAGTTTGATATCTTGTTTGCACTTTGTTTTGATTTTTGCCAAATGTTTGGTTTTTGAAAATGTTGTGTTGGATGAATACTTGTTTTTGAATTGGTTTTGATTTTCTTTGACAAGAAAATAGAGCAAGCACACAAATACAATAATGTTGCCTCAAAAGGCACAAATAAGTGTGGGTCTGAATCAACCCAATCTTTGAACTTTTTGACCCCTTTTTCCAAATGTTTTTTTGTATGTTTTTCCAAAAGCCTGAAGTCGGCTCAATTTATCACTGGTGTGACACAAAACGAAAACACTTCAAACATATTTTATCCCTAAGGTCAAATGGCCAGTTGCAATAATTTCAGCCCACATCTTGATATTTCTTCAACTTTGGTACTACACACCTTATGAATCTCACCGTAGCAGGTAAGGATGCGATATACTAAGTCTTGCATGAGCATAACAGATAGATGATCCCTATGATGGGAGAGTCACCACTTTTATCAAGCTATAAGTAGCCTTTCAAAAAGCCCTGTTTCTACTCAAGGAAATATGTATGGTGAGTATCTTGGGAGAAAAACCATCTATGCTCTTGCACTGAATTTATCACAAATATTTTCAATCAATAGAATGGGTGGGTTTCTATATAAAAGATGTCTAGTAATTTTCGATGTTTTTGGACATAAGTTCATTCTGCAGTGACTCACTTAAGAGCCTTGTAACTTGTGGTGGGGCCCATATGTCCTTTCGGCAAGTTACACTGTAGGAACAGCTATACCCAAGGCTACAGCTTTCGCTCACACCTGATTTCTATAGCGGCTCGAAGGATTTACCACGTGAGGTCGTTCCCAAGAGTGATGTGTCTCTTGGTAGGCCTCTCTTAAAAAAATTAAATTTTGAGTGTTACTAACACTTTTCTCTTGCACCTAGGACCATGAAAGCCAAGGGAGAGGATAGTGTGTGTTAGAAGTAAGACCACTCGACAAAATTTTGCACAAGTATGCCAATCACTGAAAACGCTTGTTATTTTTAACTAATTTTCATTGCAATGTGATCTAACTATTTGGAGATGTTGCTCCAACAATCATGGTGTTCTTTTTAACTTCAAAGGCAAAATGTTTTGTAGTCTAAGAATTTGAAATCCTGGTCAAATGAATTGAGAACACGTTTTTGCTTGAAGTAAAATCGCTTTGAACTTGAAGGAAAAAAGGCTTGTTTTTTTTAAGCTTTGCCCAGAACGAAGTGTTGATTGTGATTTCTTTAAGTTTGATGCAAGAAATGAAAAATTGTCTTTGTTGATTTTAAGCACCAAATGAAGTTTGTTCCTAACTTGCAAAAAAAAAAATTGTTGGGTTTGGAGTTTGCCATTCTTTTTAACTTTGGACAAATGAGATTCTTTGTATGAGCTCCAAACCAAATATGTGATTCATTTTAAACCCAAAAAGAAGTGAAGTTTGATTTTTTTTTTAACCAAGAAAAGAAAGTGAATTCATTTTATCCCAAATTTAAAGACAGAGTTAGCAACATAAATAAATCTACTTCCTAAGCTTTAAATTTTGAAAAATCCTGCAAGATGGGGTTAGTCTAAACCTGCACAAAAATCAACTGGTTAGTAAAATCTGAATGTTTGGTGGGCTTCCACAAGCCTAATTTTTTTGGTTTTTCGATTACAAGGAAATTTTTTACAACTCTTTGTTACAATAGCGCTACTCTATGTGAAAACAAAAGTGCTATTTAACACAAAAGCGCTAAATAACAATAAAAAATGCCAAAAGAAACGCAAACGCGCTAAAAAAAAGAGACAAAAGCACTAAAAGAAGAAACCATAGCGTCATTTAATGGTCAATAGCGCTAAAAGAAAGACGATAGCGCTAGTTGAGAGACAATAGCGCTATTATTAGGAACAATAGTGCTAAAGTACCAACTTTCGAAGGCGCTAGAGCGTGAACAAAAGTGCTAAAGCGTGACCTATGTATCAATTAAAACATGCAAAAAGTTAGTAGTTTTTGAAAAAATGATAATCAAAAGGTTGCGTATTCGATTCAAGTCAAGTTCACCAAATGATGCTCTACAAAAAGGATGGTTAGGAGAGTTATGCAAACATAACAACATAAGAAACAAGTTCAAACGTTAGTGTTAGCAATCACAAATCAAATACTATCCTAAGCAAGCATATCAAGAGAGATACTAAATAAGAAATGGAAATCATGCAAAGACAAAAGAGGTAAACTAAACTCCTCCAAATGCTGACCAAAAAATTTATATTGGCTCCTCCCTTGTTCCTCTCCTCTCCAAGTTCCCAAATGAGTGTAGCTCTCAGTAGCTTTTTGCACTATTTTGGATGTCTTATGAAGGTTCAAGATTGTGAATGCTTTAAACTATGCAAATGCAAGTGTAAAACAAACTAAATATGACATATTATGTAATTAACTAAGATTAATTTTAGCTCAAAATAACAATGTGAGATGATTGTGCTAAATGCTCTCTAAAATTCACTATAAGTTAGATGCATACAAGTTTTTAGGATTATAGATGTGCTTTGAGAATGTTTCAGGATTTGAAAATGAGAAATGTGAGCTCTATTTATAGGTAAAATGGAGCAATGGAGGGTTGAGATTGAGTAATCTCAACAAGGGTCAGGATTGAAGGGCTTAAGATCCATGTGAGGACTTTCAATCCAATCCCAAGATGACAAATGTCAACAAGAGTGGGTTGAGAGGAGAGGGAATAAGCATTAAATGCTTGACATGATTGGAGGGTTAACTTGGGGGGTGAGGTTAATGTTGAGTTTGAAAGAATAAAGTCATTATCCAATAAATAATGTCTTTACCCAATGGATAAACTCTTGTGCAAGAGTCAGTGGGAATAACCATGGTCAAAGCAATAAATGCTTGAAGAAACCCATGGGTTAAATGAGGGTTGAGTTAGAGGTAAAGTCTCTAACCATGGGAGCAAGTGGATTTAACCATAAATGGTTATGTAAGAGCCATTAATGGTCATGTAAGAGCCATTAGTGGTTTGGAAGACTTTAGGGGTTAGCTTGTTGAACACATAAAGCATTAAATGTTTTTCAAAGACTTTGGAGTCTTTGAGAAGTGACCCCAAGTTGCTTAGGAATGTGACAATATTTAGGAAATGGATTAGGCTAATTAGAAATGATTAGAAAGTGGTTAGAAGGGTCTAGAAGAGGATTTATGATTGCAAGTGGATTTGGTGGGTGAAGGAAAATAGGATTTAAATTAAAATAAAATTAATTTATTTCTACTTGTGGTTGCAACTTGCATTTGTAGGAGAATGCAAGTGGGGGGGGATTTAATGATTTAAATAAATGTTTTATTTATTTATTTAAAAGAGGAAAGGGGATTTAATTAAATAAATAGAATTTATTCATTTAATTGATTGTGAATTTGGTGTAATGAATTAATTAAAATAAATTGAAATTTTTATTTAATTAATAAGAGAATGATTGAAGAGGAATTAATTAAATGTTAATTTAATTAACTATTGGCTGGTGGGTTTGTTAATCAAATAAATAGTAAATATTCATTTAATTAAATGGACAGATTTATGTGACTACACATACAATAATAGATGTTTACATACAACTATTTAGCCATACACCTATTCGGTCAGCTTCTTCTCTGCATTTGAACAAACCTTTTCAACTCATCAACAATCTGCATTTCTTTTATGTCCCTACATGCCTCCTCATCTACTCATCACTCTTCAGCTCTGACCTTTTATGAGCTTGAGTAGCCTCCTTTATTCTCTATGATACTTTCTTATGTGATGTTCCTTTTTCTCACTATTCGTTGGATTATAACTGGCCCATGCTTGCCCACGACTTCCTCCTTTCATACGGCCTCACCCTTCCTATCTAAGCCCTCAAACTTGGCTTACTCCTCTGTTACTCATCCTCTTCTCATTCCTTTCAAATCGACTTCCTTCAGATCAGCCTAACGACCTCTTCCCTATCAACAAACACCCTCCTTCTCTATCATCTTCCTTTGTTTGCCCAGTTTAACTCTCGGTTCAGTTTCTCGCAAACTGCTTGACTTCTCCTGACTATTTTATTACCCTTCCTAACTAATTCTTTTTTCTGCTCATTAATCATTCCACTCCATTTTGCCAAAGGCAACTAGTTTATTTTGTTCAACTTCCTGTTGATGTGGCGATAGGATATGTGACTACCCAAACTAAGGCTGACAATAAGACTAAACGATTCAATTATAGAAAACAACTCGATGCCCTTGCAACAAGCAACTAAAATCATCCAATAAGTCATATGTGAAGCTATTGCATTGGTACACAAGCACATAAACATTTATTAATTCATGTTCATGTGAATAGATTAATTGAACAAGAGTTGGCAATCGTAAGGTCATTCCACTAGTACATAAGCATATAAACATGTATTAATAGATAGCTAGATAAATAAATAAATTGAACAAGAGTTGGCAATATTTTTTTAATTCTATAGATAGTACATAAGCACATAAACATTTATTAATAAATAGATAAGTAGATAAATTGAAGAGTTGGCAATGATTTTTAATAAAACATAGTTAGAAATGGAGCTAGATCAACCAAGAAGTTGCAAGATTCATTTGGTAGAGTTGAACCAAACAAGAAATTATTATTGTGAAGAGAAGTGAAAGATGAAAACCCCTTAAATCCTTATCAATAGTATCTAGATATTGAATTTTTTTTTCAATTAAATGAAATGCTAATATAGATATATCATGCTTGGATTGTAAAGCTTAGAAAGAGTAAATAAGGTCTTATAATACATCAATTGAAAAATATTGTCTAATTTGGAAAAGCAATAGAAGAAATGCAAGGAATTAAAATAGTAGAGAGGACAAAATATGAAATGCATAAAGGATTCTTCAAATCTAGTTATTAGATGTGTCCTATTAATTTATGAGGGAATGTTAGACTCCCTTTACAAAATCTTTGTTAATAATACCACTAGAAATTACCAAATATTTAATTACTTGTTATGGATGGTACAAAAAATGCCAAATCTCAATTTCTATGAAATGGATACATATACATCCACTCACATTTCTTCTTCTTTCATATTTATGCATTTTTTTTTCATTCATATATACACATTTCTTTTCTTTATAATTGTTGGCCATGTCTAGGTGGGGAGGGATTATGAGGTCATCCAAATATTGTTCCAAATGTCACAACACAATCTCAATAAAACAAATCACTACATATATTCAAGCATACTCAAGGCATGCTTCAAGTTAGATGGCATTGAATTCAGTAAGAAAACATGTGCATGTCTTATAAAAACAATAACAATAGAACAAACAAGAATTGCAGGTAATTTTATTTTTAACATGTATACCAAATGTGAGAACATAAAAGACTCACAAAAATTGTTTTATTTTGTATCAAGGAAAATGTGGTTTCATGGAATAGTTTCATAGAATGCCATGATTATAGGATATCCTCTATATGGAAATTATGAGGAGATTAGATTCTTTAAAAAAAAATAACTTCTACAAATTAACCCAAATTCTAACATATTTGAGGTTTTATTTGTTTTCATAGTTGTGGATTCTCAAATGTCTAAAGAGAAGTTATGCCCAAGTGTTAAGGGTGTCAAATTTAATGCAAACAACTTGTATTATATGATCAAGCTAGGACAACAACTGATGAATTTACAAGGATAGGTAACTCTTACTTCAAGTTCTATTATACCTAATAAGGTGTTCCCTTAAGTGTTTTTCTTGAGATGAATAAAGAAAAATAATGAAAAAAAATCCATGAGACAAAACACACTTAATGCATATCAAACTCCTATTTGAATATCACTGAGTACCTATATATGTTAGGCTATTAAAAATAAGGATTCTACCTCTATAAGCATAAACACAAACCAACTAGAGACTAACTATGTTTTATTCTTAAGCTAATAATATTTTCAGTGTTATCTTTCACTTTATACATGGATGCAATAAGAACAACAATGCATCTCACAATGAATGATGTTTATGAAGCAGACAATTTTTTTGTGACACTAGAAAATGAAATTATGCAATACAAAAGATCAAATACTACTACTATTTATATCATAGACTACAGTATGTTGTTATTTTTTAAGTGCACTAGGATAACAATCGGTTGAAACAAGTGGAAAATTGGTGCCCTTTTTCTTAGGTAAAATGCAAAAAGCTGAAAATTGGTATTTTATCATGTATGGACAACAAATTTATAACTTTGATCCAAAGAACATTACAAGGGTGTGTTGGCAATATTGCATTATAACAGACAATGAAAGATTGTTGGCATTTCATAAGGATATTGAGAAGGTTGTTGATGATTATGGATATAACTGATTAAGGATGTTTACTGTCTTGATATTATTATGATGTCATTGAAGTCAAGAAATTGATTTTCTAATTCAGTATGATGTTGTCATATCTTGAGAAGTATGATTTGAAGAGTATATAGATGTCAGTAACAGACATAGGAAATGATATGATGAATAAGGGGATGAATAAGGTATTCAATGGGCAACTAGTACCAAGTCAGACAATGATGAGATCATGATGTTTTAGATTGTTTTAACATCATACATATGTTGTAAATTGTAAAGGTCAATACTATACTATGTTATCAAGCAAAGAACCTAGTCGGTAAACCCTAAGGTTATCGCTATCGGTTAATGAAGGCGGAATGTCTACCGAGTGAAGTTTAGTATTCACCGAGTTGTTACCGAGTTGTAACCAAGCTATAACAGAATGCATTAAATGTTTACATGCATTATTTAATGAAGGAAGCTAATGAGCTCGAACTGATTAAATGATTGGTGAGCCATGGAAGAAGTTTGTTAACAAATCTAAGGCAATGGAAAGTCAGCATGAAGATCTACAGCTCAGATTGAACCACAATACCCTGGCACAAGTTCCAAGACTAATATGCAAGTTCCTAGGCGGGGTACAACATTTTCAGATCGAAAGATGCATTGAACCTGGACAAGATAGAAGATCTGATGGCTATGATTGATCATGGGAAATATGATCAAGGAGATTAAGAGGTTATCTAATTGTTTATAAATAGGAAATTGTTGATAAACAATGTATGCGGGCAAGTGTATGCACAGGGATGCTACATAGTGATTACCGAGCACAGAAGCTTGAAGACCTGTTAGAATAACAGAGTATAGAAGCCCAACAGATAGACGAGATTAGTTCTATGTCTAGATTGTATTCAACAAATAGGAATCTGCTTTAGCATTTCAGGTGTGAAGTTGGAGATAGATTTTATTATTGTTATTTTGTGAAAGTGACAGAAAATCTCTTAATCGAGTGGACTTAACAGTCTTATTTGTAAAACCCTCTACCAAGGTGACATTCTGATTGAGTGTTTGAAATCCTTTAACAAGGTCACTTCTAACAAGGTGAAGATCCTAACAGATCTGAGGGAAATCCCTTAACCGGGTCACATCTAGCAATGTGTTTGTAATCTTTAATAGGATTTGTTTTTAACCGAGCATACTCTAGAAGAGTATATTTCTTAGTGGGTCCGAAATCCCACAGTGGTTTTTCCCTATTTGGGTTTCCATGTTAAATCTGGTGTTATGAGGTTTATGATGTTTATATGCTTTTGAGTTTGTTTGGTTATATCACTGAAGTATATGTTATCTGATGTTTTTATGGATGATTAAGTTTGTATGAGTCACCCCCCCCCCCTCTCATCTTGTTGGTTATTGGATCTGTGCTTATATTAAGTATCAGAACTATCAATTGGTATCAGAGCTTTGGACTCCAGAAGGAAAGTTTAAAGGCACTTGAGTTAAAGATCCAAAGATGTATAAGAGGAATGCACCGAAGCTGAACAAGTCAAGTTTCTCTACATGGTAGAAAAGGATGAAGCTACATCTATCAGGAATTGGAGAATATGTTGTATACTATCTAGAGAATGATTTTGTCACACCGAGCACCTATCCATTGACTATGGAAGAGATAAAGGCGAAGCAAGAACATATTCAAGCAATGATTGAAATAACATCTGCATTGACCGATTCAGAGTTTAATGATCTAGAAGGTTGCAATGATGCAAAGGCAATGTGGGATAAGCTCATATCAGTATATGGAGGAGATGAACATGTTCAAAAAGCAAAAGTAGATAGTCTAAGAGGACAACTTGAATATATGAGGATGAATGAAGGTGAGAACATAACTCAGTACAGTACAAGACTAAAGGAGATTGTCAATCAAATCAAAGGAGCAGGTGGAACTATTGAAGAAAATGATATAACAAGTAAGTTGTTAAGAACCCTTCTACCAGCTTATGCAATCTGAGTCTCTGCAATCAATGAATTGAGGTTTGTACCTAATATGCCAGTTTCTTTAGATGCTACTATTGGTAAGCTACATGCATTTGAATTAAGTAACTTTGATAACAGTGGATCTTTGGTAAATAAAGTTGAACCTACATTTAGTTCTTTTCATCTTGATGAATCTAATGATTTCAATAAAAGAAAGTATAAGTACTCTGAAGGAGATCACAGTGGAGCAAGTGAAAGATTTCGCAAGAACATGGAGGCAGTACACAAACTGTATGAGGAAATCAGAAAGCAAGAAGAGTTTGAAGCACTATTAGCCAAAAGGTTACTGAGAGGCAAAGGTAAGTATAAAGGAAAGCTACCTTTGAAATGTTTCAATTGTGATAAGATAGGACATATGGCTTCTAATTGTCCTGATAAAGATTCTACTGAAAAGAGAGATTACCGAGATGACAGACAGAAAGATAATCATTACAGAGGACACCAAGACTTCAGAAGAAGAGATAGAAAGACATGCTTAATTGCTGATGAGGAATCTAACGATGATAAATCAGATGAGACTGATATAGAGGAATTAGTTTATGTGGCTATCAAGGATGGATCAGATGAAGAAAGGTATGAAGAAAAAGCCCTAATATCTCACGTAAACACTAATGACTCTTGGATTATAGATAGTGGATGCTCACATCATATGACAGGAGATAAACACAAGTTTGTTACATTAGAAAATTATGATGGAGGCTATGTCAGATTTGGTAATGATGCACCATGTCCGGTGAGAGGTAAAGAATCTATAACACTTCTTGATAATGCAAGATGCAATGATGTTTATTGGGTTGAAGATTTGAAATACAATTTGTTGAGTGTAGCACAGCTAAACAATACAGGTTACCGAATAGAATTTCAGAAAGGAATTGTCAAAGTTCATGACAAAAATGGAAAGTTAGCTGCTACCGGGACACAAACAAAAGGTAATACATTTCACCTTGACTCAACTCAAAATAAGTGTTTGCATGCAAAGATTGATGATACTTGGTTATGGCATAAAAGGTTTTGTCATATAAATTTTGATAATCTGATCAAAATAAGCAAGAAGCACCGAGTAAGAGGTCTATCAAGTCTTGAAAAACATGAGAATGCTATGTGCCGAAGATGCCAGATGGGTAAGATGACAAGATCAAGCTTTACAAGTAAGTCTTACACTTCTAAGGGAATTTTAGATCTAGTGCACACTGATCTTTGTGGTCCTATGAAAGTTCAAAGTTATTATGGTGATATATATTTCATATTATTTGTGGATGACTATTCAAGGATGATGTCAGTAATGTTTTTAAAGGAAAAATCAAAAGCTTTTCAAATGTTTAAATGGTACAAGGCAAGAGTTGAAAATGAAACAAGAAGACAACTGAAATGTCTTAGATCAGATAGAGGAGGAGAGTTCACATCTGATGAGTTCAACTTATTTTGCAATGATCATGGTATTAAAAGACAAGTCTTTGCACCGAGAACTCCACAGCAGAATGGAATAGCTGAGAGAGAAACAAATCTATTATGGATTGTGCTAGAACACTAATGATTGAAAAGAAGGTGTCACAAACATTTTGGAGAGAAGCAATAAGCACAGCAGTTTACACCTTGAACCGAGTTCAATTGAAGAAAGGTACTTTGAAGACACCATATGAAATCTGGTATGATAAGAAACCTAATGTAAGTTATTTTAAAATCTTTGGAAGTAGATGCTATGTTCATAAAGATGATAGAAATGGCAAGTTTGATCAGAAAAGTGAAGGAACATTTCTAGGTTATTCTTCTAGAAGCAAAGCATTTAAATGTCTGATCAAATCATCTAACAAAATAGTAGAAAGTGCAAATGTGAAAATTGATGAATTTGCAGAAAGAAATGATGAAGGAAATTCCAAGGAACCAGAAAACTATGATGAATTTGTCTATGTTCAACCGAGAAGACTGTGGAAGAAAATGAAGAGAATATATAGTTACCGAGTGATGAAGAAGATCATACAAAGCCTACCGAGCCTATATTAGCCAAGTATGTCAGAAGACATCATGCACCAAGTCAGATTATAGGAGATAAGGATGATCCAGTGATGACAAGGAACAAACTGAGACAGAACACATGTTTGATATCTGAATTTGAACCGAGAATAGTGAAAGAGGCATTTAACAGTGAAGATTGGATAAATGCTATGACAGAAGAGATTGATCAAATCAAGAAGAATGACACATGGACACTAATCCCAAGACCTAAGGAAAAGAATGTAATCGATACAAAGTGGATTTTTAGAAACAAGCTAACTAAATTGTACCAACATTGCATGGATCAAACAACTGTTGGAAGGTATAAATGAGAAAGTTACCGAGCCAGTAACTATATTCTGTGACAATACTAGTGCCATTAATATTTCAAAAAAATTTGTTATGCACTCTAAGACAAAACACATATCTATCAAATATCATTATCTTAGAGAAGAAGCTCAAGAGAAGAAAGTGGTGTTGGAGTATGTTAGCACAAAGGAACAAATAGCAGATATCTTCACCAAGCAACTACCAAGGGACACTTTTGAATATCTCAGAAGTAAGTTAGGGGTCCTACCCCTATCTTCTACTCACTGACCGAGTTCGATGAAAGCATCAATCCGATAACTCTATCAAATATCTTTTGGGAGTTGATGTTGATTTATACACTTTAGGATGTTTTCTAAAGGTGTACGGGAAATATTTCAAGGAACAGGAATTGAAGACAAAATGCTCTGACCAAGACTCAGTTGATACACAACAACAAGAAAATAACTTCTTACAGAAAGTAATTATGTTTTAGTTCTTTACTTTTTGGCATTGTTGTCAAAGGGGGAGAAGACCTACAAAGGGGGAGAAGACTAATATAGAGGAAGAAGACCTATCAGGGGAGAAGACTAAAAGAAAACTGAGCAGACTACAGATTGGAAAGAAGACTGAAAATAGGAGAAGTCTAATGTATGGGGGAGAGCATTTCAACATTTTAGAATCACAGCAATCTGAATCATTTAAGGTCAAATCAATTGGTTTTGCCATCAATGCCAAAGGGGGAGATTGTTGGCAATATTGCATTATAACAGACAATGAAAGATTGTTGGCATTTCATAAGGATATTGAGAAGGTTGTTGATAATTATGGATATAACTGATTAAGGATGTTTACTGTCTTGATATTATTATTTTTTCATTGATGTCAAGTAATTTATTTTCTAATTCAGTATGATGTTGCCATATCTTGAGAAGTATGATTTGAAGAGTATATAGATGTCGATAACAGACACAGGAAAGGATATGATGAATAAGGTATTCAATGGGAAACTAGTACCAAGTCAGACAATGATGAGATCATGATGTTTTAGATTGTTTTAACATCATACATATGTTGTAAATTGTAAAATTCAATACTATACTATGTTATCAAGAAAAGAACCTAGTCGGTAAACCCTAAGGTTATCACTATCGGTTAATGAAGGCGAAATGTCTACCGAGTGAAGTTTAGTATTCACCGAGTTGTTACCGAGTTGTAACCGAGCTATAACAGAATGCTTTAAATGTTTACATGCGTTATTTAATGAAGGAAGCTGATGAGCTCGAACTGATTAAATGATTGGTGAGCTGTGGAAGAAGTTTGTTAATGAATCTAAGGCAATGGAAAGTTGGCATGAAGATCTATAGCTCAGATTGAACCGCAATACCCTGGCACAAGTTCCAAGACTAATATGCAAGTTCCTAGGCAGGGTAAAATATTTTCAGATCGAAAGATGCATTGAACCTGGACAAGATAGAAGATCTGATGGCTATGATTGATCATGGGAAATTTGATCAAGGAGATTAAGCGGTTACCTAATTGTTTATAAATAGGAAACTGTTGATAAACAATGTATGTGGGCAAGTGTATGCACAGGGATGCTACATAGTGATTACCGAGCACAGAAGCTTGAAGACCTGTTAGAATAACAGAGTATAGAAGCCTAGTAGATAGACAAGATTAGTTCTATGTCTAGATTGTATTCAACAAATAGGAATCTGCTTTAGCATTTCAGATGTGAAGTTGCAGATAGATTTTATTACTGTTATTTTGTGAAAGTGACAGAAAATCTCTTAACCGAGTTGACTTAACAATCTTATTTGTAAAACCCTCTAGCAAGGTGACATTCTGATTGAGTGTTTGAAATCCTTTAACAAGGTCACTTCTAACAAGGTGAAGATCCTAATAGATCTGAGGGAAATCCCTTAACCGGGTCACATCTAGCAATGTGTTTGTAATCTTTATCAGGATTTGCTTTTAACCGAGCATGCTCTAGAAGAGTATATTTCTTAGTGGGTCCGAAATCCCATAGTGGTTTTTCCCTATTTGGGTTTCCACGTTAAATCTAGTGTTATGAGGTTTATGATGTTTATATGCTTTTGAGTTTGCATGTTTAACAGTTTTGGTTATATCACTGAAGTATATGTTACCGAGGTTGAATCTGATGTTTTTATGGATGATTAAGTTTGTATGATTCACCCCCCCCCCCCTCTCATCTTGTTGGTTATTGGATCTGTACTTATATTAAGTATCATAACTATCAGGGTGAACCAAATAATGACACTTTAGTGAATATGATGAGGACAATGCTTCACAACCTTACACATAAGTTATGCCCTATATATACAAATTACAAGAAAATGATATTGGAGAATAATAAATTGAACATTTGAATTCATAATTCATAAATAAATTCCTAAACATCTTATGCAAATTTGATAGGATGCCTCACAAAATATTTTGCAAAAGGATTTTTATAACCATCTAGTTGACAATTCAATCAAGTATAACATTCAAATCAACAAAGATAACCAAGAGGGTCAATAAGACAGTAAAAAAATTACGATATGATCTCATAAAGACATTCAAATAGTTATATAATGCACTTTAAAATCATTCCTTAATCAAATGTAATAGTAAGTTGAAATAAGTTGGGATCAAAACCTAGGCTTATACATTCAAGATCAATCATGACCAATTAGATGATCAAGACAAACAAATGCAATTTTCTCTTCTCTCTATTCTACAATTATGTTAACGACCAAAAATATTCCCACTTTAAACAAAAATCATATAGCCTTGTGGCTATCAAAGATCTTGGAGCCCAAGATTTAAACTCATGTCAAATAATCTCCAATTTTAACACAAATCTCATACAAAAAATTGTTAGAAGGTCGATGGCCTAGAGAGGAGAGATACACTTAGGATCATACAAAGTTTGCATCATAAAGACACTTGGGTCACACCCTCATAACTACAAGTAAGAAAGGACACCCAACCATGCATAGAACTTAAAAAACTACATGAGAAAACATGAGGGATGTAACTTCCTACTAGATAAAAGAGTAAACACATCACCAAGCCAAGAAGGAAAGGAATAAAAAAGCTAAGTGTATCATGACCATGTAGTGGGCTCAAGACATTATTAGTTGAAATTCCAACATTGCATATCTTCATTTCATTCTTTGAGAATTTACATCAACACTAAGAAGAATTGCAACCGCCCATGAAGCTATCCTTAAAGTGCACATTTTTCAAATGTAACTTGGGAATAATAGTATAGAATTGAATAGATGAGATGAACGATGTTTGGTAGGTAGGTAAATCAATTGATTTTTTTAATGCGGACATGCGTGTATTACCTTTTGGTGAAGGAGAGTCCAAAAATCTCAAAGAGAAATTGAGTGAATTCTTTGGAGGGAGAAAGTATGGAAAATAATTGTGAGGGTTGGGGTTGGAGCCATTTGTGCAGGCTCCATCCAACAATTGTTGTTGCACCAAACCTAGTGGTTGGAAAACTATTAATGAGATTGAGTGTTTGTATGTTGTCATGGTTGGAGAAGTTGCAATTGATTGTTCCATAGAATAGGCAATATCCATATTTTTAGGTCTTAGGAAATGGAACTTCTTTTGTATCTATCCTCTATTTCATGTGTTCAATTTGGAATATGCAAGTTTCTACTAAATACTTTACTCTCTTCAATTTGTAAGAACTTATTATTCTTAATCATGTTTTTCTCTTCATTTTTCCTTTTATCTATTCAACATATGTTGATTTTTCATATACTAATTATCACTGAATCTAGGACCTTCTAGTGCATAATGGGGTGTATAATGTAGTTCTCTATGACTAAGTTATTGATCTTCTTTGTAGCCTAATGGTTTGAAGCACTATTATGATTTGGGTGTGGCTCATTTTTAACAAATATTTAATTTTGTAAAAGGTCAATTTATGAAATCAAAAGATATCCTATATTTGAATATTATGAATAGATTTGCATTTATCATAAAGCAACAATTCACCAATCTTGCATAGCTTTCATTATGGACTCATTGTTTTTATTGTCTTGTACATAAGTCTCACTTTATTATAATTGTCTTTTATATAATGACTTATGTTTAAAAGGTGTAATTTTTGTGAACAACTAACATAGATCTTGTTTTCCTTCATTTTGGGCTCACTTTGTTTTAATTGTCTTTTATAAAATGACTTGTGTACAAAAAGTGCAATTCTTTTGAGGAACTAAATACAATTCAATCCTAATATATTCTTATCTATACTCAAGTCTTACCTAATTTCATATATATGCATTTGAATGGATTTAAGGTTTAGAAGGAAAGAATATTTAAGTATTATAAACAAGTGTACATTTATCATGGAAGGTCCTATGGGATGGACCTCTTGGATGGACACCTGAACTCTTCTCTCTATTTTGGTGTATATGAGACTTTGTCATTATAGTTTGATGTATTTGGATCTATGTATTATAACTTTGTCATATATGGGTCTATCATATAAGGGGCTTTGTATCTGACATATTTCAAGTATTACTTCACAATGCATAGTGATAGGTAGTTGGGACAATTATGTATAGCAGGTAGTCATCTTATGTTGGTCTTTGTGTCAAGTTTCTGATAGTTTTGATTTAGCTTGTTTTATGACATTATAGTCACTTACTGGATATCTTGTACCTAATCTTTAGTCTATATTTAATATAAAGCAACAATTTACCAAACTTGCACAACTTTCATTTTCTCTTGTCATCTATACTTTTTTAAACAAAGATTTAAGGTTAATAGGGAAGAGTATTTTAGTATTATAAACAAGTGTAAATTTGCCATGAATGTATACAATGACTTTATATATAGAAGGTGTAATTTGTGTGAACTAACAAATAACTCAAGCCTTGCCTAATCTCATCTATACTAATTTTCAAGGATTTGTTATAATCTTCAGACCTCGAGCCTTACCTAATCTCATTTGCATAAATTTGGAGGATTTTGTTCTAACTATCAACCTTTTTTCATTTTTCTATTCAAGGTAATCTCATTTGAATTTGTTCTAATTTTCAACTTTTGACCCATTTTTCACTCAAAATCATATTGGTAATTGAAGCAAGACTCGTGTCAATTACACAATTTCAAACTATCTAAAATGAAACAAATCATCATTAACAATAAGGATACATAAAATCAAATTAAAGTTTTAGTTCATGATAAATGAGGGATTATAAACCCCAAAAATTTAAGACTAAGAAAATACAACATTTTCATTCTTATCACGTGCCCTATCTATGTTAAACCTATAGCTAATATCTTGTCTTTATTCAAGTTATATGTTTTCATTGAGAATCCCACCTAATTTGACTACTTATCTCATGATAATGCATTCGCAACCCCTCACAATTAACCTTGCTTATTCTTACAATGTATCTCAGGGTTCAAAATAAAAGAGGTGTATGCTCATGCAACAATCCATTCTCATCCTTTTATGATAATCATTAACCCATACCAATATTCCCTCTATTCTAATGATAAAAAATTATTCCTTTGAGTTTTCACAAACTATTTTCATGACAAAATCATCTCCAAATTGTATTATCCATTTTGGTTTGATCATGCAAACAAAATGATTAATGAATAGTCCTTATTAACAATGAAACTTATATTGGTATGACTATATCGTTTATAATATTAAATGACAAAGAAGTCTTTATGGAGCATGCTTGTATTATTATATTCTCTGATAACCATGTTTTCATGACATTATTGTCATGTCCCCTTTCTAAAATATAGTTTTTACTATTTATAGCAAATTCCATTACCCTAAAAATAAAAATAAAATCAAGAGATGCAAATAATCTGAAAAAAGTTTATTTTTCAATATAATATGGTAAAATCGGATTTAATGAAAAACAAATTACTGTTATTTGAATTATTTTGGATCCAAAAGTGGTGTGGGCTTTTGAGGAGCATCTTGGCATCTGAAAAGGCACTTTGAATGAGAAATACAAATATGGACTAATGACAAACATAAAATGAATGTGAAGAGGTAACCAATGGGATTATCTTTCTTGGAATACATGCCTTTTCCCCTTCTTTGCATGAGATGGGTGTCCAATATTGTTCTTGAGAATTTTTCTCTATATTTGGCTTTGGTTTGCAACATTTGATTCATTTTATCTTGATCATTCTAACTAGTTTATGTTGTATTTCTGCAAAGGTTTATTAACCGATGAAGAGGGATTTGTATGAGGATAATAAACCAAGGACATTGATGATCAAATGCAATGGTCCCAAGGGTCTCCAAGGGAAATATCATCCAAAGGTTGTATTGATGCTTAATGCTTTCGATTTTTCAATGTTTTCTCCAGTAGTTTGTAAGTGTTTTGTGGAGTATTTGAGCCATAGTTTAGAGGTTTGTTTCTAGATTTTCATTTTTGTCAATAAAATAATATATCGCTTTTCTTCATTTTTATTAGACTATTATTTCATGTATTTTTCAGTTTTGAGAAAGTGTGGGAAATTTGGAGAAGTTATAGTTGAAGTTGTAGTTGTTTCTTGTGCATTTGGATACCCAAGAGTGGGAGTTTGTTCATTGTAATTTGCAATAGATGTTAATTGTTGTTATCTAATGTTTTGAAGAGATAAGTGGATGCAATATCATATACAAATTTGTTATTTTAAACAATTTCCATTAGTTTCATTAAGTTGGGTTTCAGTTTGTTTAATTTTTGGAGGTCATTTCAGTATACCTGATTTGTCTATTTTCAAGTTTATGCAAATTTGATTTTAAGATTAAAAGAAACCATTCAATTTTATTTATATATTTAAAAAGGGGATGTATATGGTGAAAATGGAAACAACAACAATGTTGGAAGACTAAATGAATTCAACCACAAAACCCTAGCCTAACAATCAATAAAGATCCACCATAATATATGAAGATTACCTAAGACAATGCAAATCAAATGAAATCACAAAGATTATACCATCACATGTCCAATAGGGTTTGGATATCCATTCTTCCTATCTCCATTGATCTTGCTTGATATATTTTCTCTCAGATTTTATATGTGCACAAGAGCTCAACAAAGAACGGAAATGTGGTTGCAAGTAGGCTTGATTGCATATGCAAGTTTGAAAGCATAGTCGGGGGTGAATGCATAGTGAGGGTTTGATAATGAAGGAAGCATCTCCTTATATAGAAGACACTATAAGAAATGGAGGGATAAGATTGAGAGGTGTAAAAATAGGTCGGCTATGATTAGAGGGTAGGTAAAGAAAATAATAAAATAATGAAAGGGATAGGTAGTGTATGAATTAAGAGATGAATGACATGTGTCATAGGTAGAAAAGGTTAATGAATTAATTAAATAAATAAAGATTTATTTAATTAATAGAGGAAGTGGGATCAATTAAATAAATAGAATATTTATTTAATTTAGGAAAAGGGTAATTTAAATAAATAAAAGTATTTATTTAAATGAGAAATAAGGCTAGAAGAGGATAAATGAATTAATTAAATAAATAAATATTTATTTAATTAATAGAAGAATTAGGATAAAGTAATTAAATAAATAAAGATATTTATTTAATTAGACCGGACAATTTTAGGTGTCTACATTTTGCCCCTCTTTGAGACAATGCAGCTTGTTGTGTTGTTTCAAAGAAGATAATATGAACTGATACAAAGTTGCCCCAAGATGGGAATGATATGCCCCCTGGAGAGATTGGATGAAAATGTCTGGAAAGATCGCAGACAATCTCTTGATAAGAAAGAAAGGCTAGAATGGACTGATCGGATAGGATAGAGTGACAGAGTCACGAGATAATGAAGACTGACTCGGGAAATGAGGGCTAGGGCTAGGGCTAGGGCTAGGGCAGTCTATAAAATAGACCATGAGGGGAAAAACATCCTCATTGTCATCCACACACCTAAGAGATCAGAGTGCGGAGAGAGAATAGAGTAGCACCAGTCAGCAGTGATATCATTGGTTCACAGATTCGATCGCGTTAGCTGATTTCAGAGGCCAGCAGATGCAGGAGAGCCGGTAAGTACCGCAAAACCTCCTTGTACTTTGTCGCAATAAATTTTGTCATTAATGCATGTTAGGTAGCGCATTTAATGCATTTTAGAATATATCAAAAAAATGTCAAAGACGTGTAGGCGCGTCTGCGTTGGTGCTAGGTGCGTCTAGGTTGGCTAGGCGGGTCTGCGTTTGTGCCAGGCGCGTCTATGAATTCAGCAGCGTCTATGTCAAATGCGAACGCGTCTGTGTTGTGCAGACACATTTGTCCAATGTAGGTATGTTTATGCAGGACAAGCATGTCTATGCAGAACAGAGGCACGTCTGTGTATTTCAGGTGCGTCTGTGCGGCACGTTTGTGCAATCTGTAAGCGTGTTTATGTCATGAAGGCGTGTTTATGTCTTCAAGGTCAAATCAGTAGTTCTGTGATGAACATACATTGTCGATTGGATAAGTTGCTGAGAGGATACACTCAAGCAGGCCCTCTAGGGAAGACTAGGATAGATCGAGGCACTTTGTGATGAACAGTGAGTACCAAGACATAGTACTTTGTGATGAACAGGGAGTGCTAAAAGAGCAGCACTTTGTGATGAACAGGGAGTGCAAATATGAGCAGCACTTTGTGATAAACAGGGAGTGCAAAAACGTAGTACTTTGTGATGAACAGTGAGTACCACTAGGATAAATAGCAACACTTTGTGATGAACAATGAGTGTCACTAGGATAGAAGCAACACTTTGTGATGAACAGTGAGTGTCACTAGGATAGAAGCAACACTTTGTGATGAACAGTGAGTGTCACTAGGATAGAAGCAACACTTTGTGATGAACAGTGAGTGTCACTTTGACTGAAATGATTGCTTTGTTTGACTACAGGAGTATTTACCTATGCTGGAGTCATGAGAGAGATTCCCGTCGACGCAGAGATTACGACCAGAGCTGACATTCGAGGACCGAGCTGCTATTGAGGTTATGGGTCTACGATACATTCTGTATGTGCCTAAGTTTCGGGCGAACATGGGTTTGTTGACTGCACTTGCTAAGAGGTGGCATTCTGAGACATGCACTTTTCATTTGCTGATGGGTGAGATGATAGTCACCTTGGAGGATGTTTATAGGATTCTGAGGATACCGATCGATGGGGATCTGATACCATATGATTGAGATGGAGATAGGGAGGCCCTGATATGAGTGTTCCATGATCTAGGACTGGAGATGAGGGTTGGACACGTGGCATGGGACACGATGACAATGATAGGACTGGCACTACCAGCAGTGCTAGGAGGAGTGATCAGTGGGTTCCTATGTCCAGACAGGGCAACACGAGGGTTGGTTGTGGGTTAGGGGAGCACCTTGGAGACACTGGTTACACAGCATACCAGATATGCCTGGGGACCATGCGTGTTGGCACATTTATACTATGAGCTTCATCAGTTTGTTTATCATGGATCCATAGGATTGAGCTGCGGAGTTACATTACTATAGGTGTGGGCATATGAGCATCTGCCGGTTACCCGACCAATACATTTCAGGGGCAGGGGTCATGGATGTAGCTTTGTTCACTTATACGATATGATTACATCACAACCACAGATTGGCAGGTTGGAGCATTGGCGTCGAGTCCTAGATGAGATTGACACTGTGATATAAAGGTCATACCATGAGTGCAAGCAGTGGGAGGATGATGCAGTGGATCTACCCTATACCTTCCAAAGCAGATATCTGATTGGGCGGACGCCCTGTGTATTGGAGAGACAGCTGGTTGACAAGGTATGCAGGCAGTTTGGCAGGATCCAGCGGATGCCATGGGGTTCCGGGATGTATGCTCGGACAGTCAGGGATCAGGCACACTTTGGGCCATTGTTGTCGTATGATCAGGTCATGATGCAACTAGTAGAGATGGTGCCCATGCCTTGAGATATATGGCCAGAGATAGAGGATGCAAGGATGGATGCAAAGTACACTGCATATTGGGCTGAGCATCCCTTTCCACAACTGACAGACCTAGGGGAGCCAATAGATGGAGATGGTGCGGGGGATGGAGATGATGATGGAGATGGTGGAGGGAGAGGCCGATGGAGGAGGCGGGGTGCGATTGGAGAGAGGAGAGTGGCTCCACAGAGAGAGGGTGGGGAGGAGAGACAAGCTCGGGTGGTGAGGGGTCGTGGTGGATTGCCACTACAGGTGTCAGCAGCATAGGGTCCTAGACAGGTGCAAGGACAAGGACAAAGGCAAGTATAGGTACTAGCACAGGCACAGGCACAACCATTAGTACAGGGGGAGCCACAGGCAAAGGCACAGGGGGCCGAGGAGGAGGATGAGACAACTAGGCTTGGGAGACAGAGGGGGCAGGAGAGATGATCCTGGGGCGGGTCCTTCCAGGGCTCAGACTCCATTGAGGCTAGCTGGCTCTGAGGGAGGGAGTTCATCATAGCCATAGAGGGCTGCCTATGTATCAGTTTTGTACTATTTTATATGATGATGTAGACACCTTCGGGTGATTGTAGCCATATGATTTTGACATCATTGTATCATGACACTTTTGATTATATATATATATATATATATATATATATATATATATCAGATGATTCATCTTTTGCGGCAGCTATATGCATGTGTACCTATGTGATGAGATGTTTCATGATGTATGTTTCTATGTGATGGTTATGATATGGATGCAAATATGTACATGATGAAATGCAATATATATTTTTTTGTTCTTTTATGTTTTTAATATGTTATGCCAATGCAAATGTGAATGTATGAAATGCAAATGAATATGATAATGCAAATGATTATTTACATGATAAAAATGTAAAATGTGCTAATATGTGTTGTGGGGAGGATGTGATGCAATTGTGATACCTATATGTATGTATGAAATGCTAAAATGTGCTAATGTAGGTGCAACTACATGAAATGCAAATGTTTTTGGCGTGTCATTATACTCAGTCATGTGATAGCAGGCTACACGGATTCAAAAGGGATGATGGAAGTCAATCAAGAACGGGGGATGGAAGACAGAAGATATGAAAGTGAAAAGAGATTCTTGTGCGTTATCATCATTGAGCTTTATTATGGCAAATAGGTTATGACAATCAAGGCATGTGTTTGACCCATAAGTCATTGTACCTATTTGCATGGAGATAAGACAGTTGTAAACAAAGAATGCCCCAGTTCATACTAGACTCACAGTGTCCTCATATTCTTGGACAAGTCATAGCATTACTAAGAGACAATCCACAGACAGTAAAGAAAAATAGGTGACGATACCCCATCCTCGCCTTTCTAGTCAAAGACATCCTGGAGATAAAAATCTCTAGTCAGAGACATCTTGGAAAAGCTAAAAGACATGTCACCAAAAAGATAAAATCAAAAGAAAACTAAGACTCAACACCAACATCCACTGTAGTCTACAAATTTAGTGTCTCTTGTCACTTGTATAAGTCTTATTTGATTGTGGTCACAATGTTTACTTTCACAAAAAGGATAGATAGCACTAAACCATATGTTGTCTGAGTCTGCTAAAAAATTTGATTTGTTGAAGCCTATTGTTGCTGCCATGTCTCATCTGAAACTGACTGAATCCATGAAACTGATACTTTATTGTGGAGAAGACGTAACTTTATTGCGGATTGGTGATGTAAATGCTGCTTTATTGCGGATTGTGCACGGATAGACTGAAGAAGCTTGGAAGAAACTGTACTCCTCGGAACATGTGATGCTCTCAGTTCCACACCCATTACGAGACATAGGATTTGCCTTAGCCATAGATAGGAGTTGATTTATTATGAATGAAAAGGAGTGAAAAGGAAGGTTTATTATGAATGGTGAACCAATATTGGGTAGATCAATAACAAGCCATGATGGGAATGTGTAAGTTTTATTGTGGATGAATAGGCTGTGAGTGTGTGCAAAGTGAAAGGATGAAGATGAATCCCAAAGGAGGAAGGAGCAGTGTCTCTACGCATGGCGTTGGTGACCTAGTTTTCACCATGGTACTTGCCCAAGGCGCCACCAAAGTGGTTTTCACCGTTGGACGAAATGTTTCTCTTTACTTTTTTGATTTTTTGATTTTTTTGTTTTTTTGATTTTTTTTGTATTTTTAAAATTGGGATACTCTAGAGAGCTATGTGTAAAACCTGTGAAGGTGCATGTTGTTGATAGGATCCTCCAAGGGTTCACCCTCTGTGGTTGAGAGTTGATATGCACTAGATCCATATGCTGTTGTGATGATATAAGGACCAAGCCAGTTTGGTTCAAATTTGCCCTTCTACTCTCTGTCTTGTTGATTTTAGGATTTTCTCTAAGAACCAAGTCACCTACCTCAAATGTGTGAGGCTTCACTTTATGATTGTAACTACGACTCATTAGTTGTTGATAAGCCTTGAGATGATTAAAAGCAGTTTGTCTTCGTTCATCCAATAGTTCAAGTTCTTGTAAGCGAGAGACCCTGTAGTCTACATCACTGATAATGTTTTGCAAAGAGACTCGTAAAGAGGGTAACTCGACCTCAATAGGCAAGATCGATTCAGTGTCGTAGACAAGTGAATGGGGTGTAGCTCCTATAGGTGTGCGGATGCTTGTGCGGTAAGCCCAAAGAGTGGGATTAAGTTGGATATGCCAATGACGGCCAGCATCATCGATTGTCCTTTTTAGAATTTTAAGGATTGTTTTATTAGACGCCTTAGCTTGACCGTTACCTAGGGGGTAATATGATGTGGAGAAACGATGGGTAATATGAAAGCAGTCACAGAGTTCACGAACATCCTGATTTTTGAAGGGACGTCTGTGGTCAGTGATGATGGAAACAGGAATACTGTATCGACAAACAATATAGTTGAGAATGAAGGTAGCAAATTGTTTTCCCGTGACTTGCGTGAGAGGCACAGCTTTAATCCATTTTATGAAATACTCTGTGGCAGTAATGATGAATTTATGACCATTGGAAGATGGAGGGTGAATCTTGCCTATGAGATCGAGTCCCCACTGACAAAAGGGCCAAGGAGTCACAGTTGGTTGAAGTTCTTGTGCTGGCACATGGATGAGGTCTCCATGAAGTTGACACTGCTTACATTTCTTGACAAACTGATATGAATCTTTTTCCATATTGGGCTAGTAATATCCAGTCCTGATGAGTTTCTTGGCTAAGGTAGGACCACTAGAATGTGGACCACATATCCCTTCATGTACTTCATGTAACGCAATCTGAGCTTTGTCACTTTCTAAACATCTAAGAAGAGTGCCATCTAGACCTCGATAGTATAGGATATCGGCTAAAATGATGTATCGAGAAGATTGGCGAATGAAAGTGCGATGTTGGTTATTGGATAGATCAGGAGGTAGGGTATTGTCACAAAGATATGCGAAAATGGAACCATATAACTGGGACTCAGGACCAACAACACATATCATCTCAGTAGGAGTGATTTCATATGAGGGAACCAAAAGGTTATCCACCAAGAACTCATAGCGGGTCTCATTCGGTGATAGATCAATTAGTCAAGCAATTGTAGCCATGGCATCCACGGCTCTATTCTGCTCTTTGGGTATCTTCTCAAAGTCTATCTTTGTGAAATGTTGTTTCAGGTCATCCACTATTCTTTTGTAAGGCATTAATTTATCATCCTTTGTTTGGTAGTCATTAGTTGCCTGACGAATCATAAGTTGAGTGTCCCCAAAAACCCGAAGTTCCTGGATCTTCCATTGAACTGCAATCCGTAATCCAGTTGTTAATGCCTCATATTCCACTATGTTATTAATGCAAGGAAATGATAATCGATATGATTTTGGTATAGAATCCCCTTGAGGAGTTATGAAGAGGATGCTAGCTCCTGCCCCATGTTGTGTGTATGAGCTGTCAGAGTATAGTTGCCAAGGTTTTACATGTGACACTGTTAAAATGGATTAATCTAGAAATTCTGAAATTAGAGAAACATCATCTATCATGGGAGCATTTTCTAATTGATCTGCGATAGCTTGTCCTTTTATTGCTTTTCTGTCCACATACTCGATGTTGAATTCACTCAAGATCATCACCCATTTGGCTAGTCGCCCAGTAAGTGTTGCTTTATTGAGAAGGTATTTCAATGGATCAATCCTTGCAACCAAATTAGTCTTATGAGTTACCATGTAATGTCGTAATTTGTATGAAGCAAAGACCACAGTGAGACATGCATGCTCAATTGGTGTGTAGTTTAGCTCATATCCCACCAATGTGCGACTGCTATAGTATATTGCTTTTTCTTTGCCCTCAGCAACTTGTTGTGCTAAGAGTGCCCCCAGTGTTGTTGAAGTAGCTGATATGTATAGTAATAGAGGTTGATCTAGAACTGGTGGCATCAAAACTAGTGGATTTAGAAGATAATCTTTGAGTATCTGGAAAGCCTGTTGACAGTTATCATCCCATTTGAATATGATGTTTTTATGTAGCAAGTGTTGAAAAGGATTACACTTCTCTGCAAGTTGTGCTATGAATCTTCATATGGACTGGAGTCTCCCTTGCAAAGATCGAAGTTGATTGATGTTTCGTGGTGGTTGCATCTCTAGGATGGCCTTGACTTTTGTTGGATCGGCTTCAATTCCTCTTTTTGATACAATGAATCCTAGGAGCTTCCCAGAGGTTACTCCAAAGACACATTTCTTGGGGTTTAATCTTACTTTATACTTTTCCAGTCGATCAAAGATGATTGAAAGTATGTCCAAATGTGTATCTCTGTCTATTGATTTACCCAAGAGGTCGTCAACATAATCTTCCACAATTACGTGCATGAGATCATGAAAGATAGTAGTCATAGCTCTTTGATATGTAGCGCCTGCATTTTTAAGCCCAAAGGGCATGACATTCCAACAAAAAGTTCCCCAAGGACAAGTGAATGTTGTTTTGTGCTGATCTTCGGATGCAATATTTATTTGATTGTAACCAGACAATCCATCCATCAAAGATAACATCGCATGACCTATTGTGAGATCGATAATCAAGTCAATATTTGGTAATGGAAAATCATCCTTAGGACAAGCTTTGTTGATGTCTCTGCAATCTGTACATATTTTGATACTACGATCTGGTTTACTGACAGACACTAAGTTGGAGATCCATTTAGGATAATCAATTGGGCGTATGAATCCGACATCCAATAATTTCTCAAGCTCTGCTTTGACTAATAATGCGACTTGTGGATGCATCTTTCTTAATTTTTGTTTCACTGGTTTTGCCCTCGGTTTAACTGTCAAATGGTGCATTACCAAATTCGGATCCAATCCACGCATATCAGCGTATGACCATGCAAAGTTGATTTGTCATTCTATGAAGAAACTTATGAATTTTGACCTTTCTGACTCTATCAAAGATTCAGCTAGGAATATGTTGTGTGGAACTTCTTCTGTGCCAATGTTTGTTTTGATAGTCTCCTCTACCAACATGGATGACTTTAACTCATATGATGTTGGGAGAAGGTCGAGCCTTCCATCTTCTGATGCCTCAGAGAGGTTTTCACCCTCAGATACGTCCTTTCTTTTTACTTTTTTGGGGTCAGATAGCGCCATGGTGTGGTTTTTGCCATAAGACCCTTGATTTGTTTTTATTTTTATATTTTTGTGACTCGAAGGCCCGACACCCTCACCAAAATATGCCACGCTATTGAGTTCTATAGTGTATCCCGCTTTATGGTCCCCAAGGGGAAGATCATCTCGCATGCCAAGATAGTTAATAAAAGCTTCATCATTTTGGAATGTGTCAAACTGTGCAGGTCCTTCATGGTCCCAGTCAATAAGTTGGTGGTGAACAAGGGGAAGGCCTTTGATGTCTTCGAAGTTAGCGGGACTAAGAGTGAAGATGTGGTTATATTCAGGTATGCCGAGGTAGTTATCGAGGTCATCATTGGCACTCTCCTCATCAGTCTCGATCGTGAATGAATCCAAATTATCATCACTAGTAGCGCATTCTGGGACAAGTGTTCTCATTCTATGTGATTTCAACCTAGGACCTAGAGGCAAGGACTGTATGGGATCCTTTGAGGTTGTTTCTTGACCAAATTTGAAATTTTTATAAAATTCCTCTTCTTCTGTGGATTCATCTGGCTCTTTGAACGTCTCAGTGAGTTCGTAGTCACTGGAGGTTTTGTCTAAACCCCATTCCCATTCATTGGAGTCTGTGGAATAGCAATTTTCTCGTTGAATTTTGGTAGCTTCGATTTGTAATACTTCT
This sequence comes from Cryptomeria japonica, assembly GCF_030272615.1. NCBI lineage: Eukaryota > Viridiplantae > Streptophyta > Pinopsida > Cupressales > Cupressaceae > Cryptomeria > Cryptomeria japonica. Next base: position 824,959,824 of record NC_081407.1, read on the forward strand.
TTTTTCCTTTGAGTGTGGACCTTGGAAGTCACGAAACCAAGTCCTTTCGAGCATTCCTTTTTGAATGTCAATTCAAGTTGTAAAGGCTCAATGATGCCTTCCTTTCTTAAGCCAAGAGGGCTTTTTCCATCATACCCAAATTTTTGTAGGATCTTGAACCCTTTTCCATACTTCTCACATGGTATGTTAATGTGATCTTGTGTATCATTTTCAAAGTCTTTGTAAAGCATTTTGTATAAGTCTTCATCTTCTAGTTCACCCCATCTTTGAAAGATAGTAGGGTCCCATTTGAGTATAATGATAGATACCTGCTTATTAGGATGTGGTCTTCCATATTCTTTTGGTGAACTCATGACTTGTTGTAAGTACATGGTTTGATTCAAAGTGTATTCACCCATGCCTTTGTCCTAGAATTTCCCTTTAAGCTCACCTTGTTTTGATGTCGAAGGTTTTAATGACTCAGGATCAATGTATGCAGAAGAAGGAACAGCTTCCCTATTACTTGGGATGATCGTTTCAGTTTTCGGTCTCAAGTTATTGCAGTATATGAATGGATTAGGATCTCCATTAACTATTATTTCAACTCCATTGTAAGGAAACTTGATGCATTGGTGATATGTAGATGGGACTGCCCTCATTTCATGAATCCAAGGACGTCCTAGTAATATATTGTATGTGAGATCTAGGTCTAGGACTTGACAAACCACATCCTTTGTAATTGGCCCAACTCTGAGAGGTAAGGTGATTGTACCTTTGGATGAATGCTCTTCATCATCATATGCCTTGATGGTAATTTTGTTTGTAGAATTCATAGCTTTATCAGAATATCCCAATTGTTTAATAGTGCTCAATTTACAAATGTTTAGACCTGCTCCTCCATCTATCAGGACTCATTTTATTTGATGTTTGTGTATGAAGGTTTCAATGTGTAAAGGTGCATTATGTGGTTGACTTACGGGGGCATCATCAGCTTCTATGAATGTAAGGAAATGTGGTATGGAAAGGTATCCCACCATGGCTTAAAACTGGTCCACGTTCAGATCCGTAGGGACGGAAGTGTCTCTCAAAGTTTTGTCAAGAATGGTTTAATGTGCGGGGGATATGCGTAAAAATTCAAGGATGGAGATGAGCGCGGGTGTCTTCCCTAACTGTTCTACAAGGTCATACTAAGGCTTGGTTGATGAGGAAGTGGTGTTTTTAGCTGGAGCACCTTGCAAAGTGAATTTACTTTGATGGGTTGTAACATGACATTCAGAGGTAGGTTCAGAAGAAGATCCAATGCCTTTTAGGACAATTTTGGGTCTTTGGGTAGAATTTTTCAAGTGTTTTGTCCTTGATGATAATGCTAGAGACATAATTATCCATTGAAATGTGATTGATAGTTGAATCATAGTTATAAGATGCTCTTGTATAGTTGGTGTGGTCATCTGTGGCTGCAGCTTTTCCCTTGTCATGCTTTGGGAATGGTTCCTTAAACATCTCATGTTCTTGATTGGATGAGTGTCCTTCAATTTCAATGTCACCTCTATCAATGAGATCTTGTATGATGTTCTTTAGTTGATGGCAATTTCCCGTCTTATGACCTTTGCTCTTGTGAAATTCGCAATACTCATCATCATTCCACCAATTTGGTTTTGACCTTTGGTTCATATGGAGGAAAATCTGGAATAGTGATTACTTTGTTCGCCACTAGCTTCTTGAAAACTGACTCAAGTGGTTCTCCCAATGGAGTGTACTTCCTTCGTGACTTTGAAGTTGTTTGAGTATTCACTTGATTATTTGTAGAGCTTGATCCCGAAAAAATGATCTTGGGTTGTACTGTATTGGCATCAACAACACCATCATTGACTGTGTTCTTGTTTTTATTCCAAAATCTTGGCTTATCTTTTCCTTTAAAGTCATCTTTGTTTTCCTTGAAGATCTTAATTACTCCTTGCTCAATTAGGACCTTCTTTGTTGCTAAGCCTTTTTCAATGATGTCCTTGAAGGTGGACAAACAAGCTTTTCTTAGGTCATAACCAATGTCTTTGTTAACATTCTGGGTAAACATTTCTACCATTTGTTTATGTGGAATTTCACAAAAGCATCTGCTGGCTAGATTTCTCCATCTTTGTAAAAATGATGAAAAAGATTCTCCATCCCTTTGCTTGGTGTTGCACAAAGTGGTGAGTGATATGTTTGTCTCTATGTTGTATGAGAAATGTTGGATAAAAACCTCTACTAAGTCACCCCATGACTTAATACCAGGTGGAAGTTGGGAGAACCATTCCATAGCTTGATCACCTAAGCTTTGTGGGAATAATCTCATCAAATATGTCTCTTTTGTTGCTACCTCAATGCAAGTTGTGAAAAACTATCTTATGTGTGCCTTAGCATCCCCTTTTCCTCTATACTTATCAAACTTAGGTGTCACAAAGTGTGTAGGAAATGGAGGCATTGGAATGCTTTTGTCAAATGGATAAGGACATATGTCTCTCATTGTGTAAGTTGGCTTCGGTGTATTTATGTCCTCATTTTCTTTTGTAAGTCCTTGATTTGTTGTTCCAAATTGTTCTTAGGTGGAGATCGACTTCTTGGACCATACCCCATTCCTGAACCACCAGGTGGAGGAGAATGTTGCATATACAGATGATATTGATCATACGCATGTTCATATGGAGGAGGTCTATAATGATGATGCGTATACTGACCACTTGGTATAGAGTCATGTTGAGGAATGGAATATCTGCTTTGTCCATGTATATCATACTCTATAGGGATGTCATGAGTTTGTTCTAATGTGTTGCCCCCAAATTTGACACGGGGTTTCCTTGTGTCCAAATTTTGAGCATGTCTTTGGATATCCAATTGCTTTGGTGGTTGATCCTTAGCATTGGTATGTGATTGAGTATATTTTTCTGCATAAGACTTCCGTAATGGTCTGCGAAGGTGAGTATCATATGCTTGACCATGTGTGTATGGGACCTCTAGTTTTTGAAACAAAGATGATGGTAATTCAGGCACAAAATGTGGTCCTCTATTGCCTCCACTATTAGGCCTCCTTTGATCCATGTTGGAGTGAGTTTGTTGCAAAGGTCGATTTTCCATTATTTGAGACATGTCAAAATCATGAGGAATCTTGGCTCCACTTTGTGCCATCACTTGTAGAAAATATTGTCTATCTCTCCTCATTATTTCCTCAACCAATCGATTGAAATGGAGATTCATAATGGAGTCTTCCACTTCTGCTGAATGTACACAAAATTTGTCTATATTGTCATTGTGTGTATCATTGTTGTTTGTAGTGTCCATGTTCTCAACATTTGGAATGTTTCTATAAGCATCCATGTCAGGTAATGTAGTATGATCAAAATTGAAAAAGATATCATTGTCATACTCATAAGAACTCATGTTTGCGGACTCTTGAGCCTCTTTAGTTTCTCTCCTAGATTTTTGGGAACGGGTTTCAACCATGAACTAGGTATTGACCAAGACGTGTGAGACTAGATGAAAATGGAAAAGAGTATGGAAGACCAAGAGTTGGATGGAATGTAAATGAATCCGAGGTCTACTTGCAATGTCCAAAGTGTAAGACCAAGTATGTATGTAGTAGAGTAGGTGTGGCTTCCAAAGAGATGATAGTTTCTCTTGATGAGGTAAGTTGACCTTGATACTAAGTAAGACCAAATGAGACCCAAAGGTGATAGACCTTGATGAGGGACCACTTAGCAAAATGTTGTTGTATGTAATGTGTTGACAAAGTATGATGAGGACAAGCAAGTGACCTTTTGACTCAAGTTCAGACAAATGTGAATGTAATGTAAGGTGTATAGCAATGATGGACTTTGTGAGACCCAAAGACAGGTTGATTCTAGATGAAAACTTGAAGAGATGGCCTAGGAAGCTCAATAAGTCTAAAACTGACTGTTCTTGTTTGTTGAATTATGAAAGTTTTCAATCCTAAACACAGACGTGCCTATATACTTCACAGATGCACTTAAAGGACACAGACGCTATTCTGTCAAACACGGATGCGTTTCTGAGATGTTGTAAATGCAATGTTGCTCAAAAGATAGAGACGCATTTCTACCCTTCACAAACGCGTTTAGATGACACTAACACTATTCTGTCAGACACAGACGCGTTTCTGCAAACTTTGTGCAATTTTTCCAATCTGTGAATTTGTTTTGTTGTGACCAAATCTGAATGTTTGACTATTTTTCGTGACAAGAGGACACAATGTTGATGAGGACTCAATGTTTGCAAGTGTTTAGACTTCTCAAAATGACTTAAAGACAAGTGTGTTGTTTGATGTAAAATTGTTTTGCATACACTTGAAGACACAAAAGACACAATGTTTAATGTTTAGTCCTGAATGTTTGAATGTTCAAAATAAGTCAAGCACAATTCTTATGGTTGGTTAGGACAATAGTTGTTGATCCCACATGGAGTTTCCCTCGAGGCTATGCTATTTAGAGCGGATACTTAGATGCTTGACCCCACTGGCTCCACCCTCGGCACTCACTTCTCGGGGTAGCCAAGCATTAGTCCCCATGAAAACTCCTCGTGGCAAACTTTGTATCTCTACTAAGAACCGTATGTGTGTGGACCGCTACTAGAGGTCCGACCTCCTGCCCCAACAACTAGAAGGATTTTGGCTTCTAAAACAAAAAGGTGCTAGTAAGGACATCTGCTCATGTGGCCATACATGTGACACTTTTAGCTCTGTAGATACAGAAGGCTCCCAGCCGGTAGTGGTTATGCCCTACAACTGATCAAATAAATTTGATCAAACGGGTTTATGGGGAGACATAGTGTCGGTATGAACTAATTAGCACACGTTATCCATAGTTTTCACCATGGATACAGTTATTTATAGTGGTTTGGAAGAAGATGGTTTTTCCTTTGCTACCACTTGGGTCATTCTCTCCTCACTATTAGTCCTAATGACCACATAGGGAGACAGGCCCTCTAAAGATTAAACAAAAAGAGCCTATTGCTCAAGACACAAAAGACAATGATTCAATTTTAGTGCAGCAATTGAAGTGTTTGCTAGTCTATGAAAATAAGGCACACAATGAAAATCAAAAAACCCTTGCCAAGATCCTGCAACAAAGATCTATTAGTAGTTTGGATTGTTTGAAATAATCACCCCTTCCTGCAAGCACACAAGTTAAGTAAATTTTAGATCCAAAAGACATTGTGAAAATAGGGGCCTTTGACAAAAAATGATTTTTTTGCTTCCAAGACAAGATGCACCACTTTTGTTAACTAGATCTGAAAATGTTAGCCCAAAATAAAGCAGATCTGAAATCCATATGACAAAAAACTGAATCAATGAAACAAAAAATGTAACAATCGAACACAAACGTAGTTATCACAAACACAGATGCTGCCAGAATACACAGACGTGCCTAGATCTGACATAGACACGGCTCGCGAACGCAGACGCGTTTTGCTAATGTAGACGCGCCTGAAGACCTCACAGATGCGACTATGGAATACAAACGTGTTTCCTGAAATATGCAAAAAAAATAAAATATTGTCGAATAAGCAGACGCAGTTCTAGATGTCACAGACGCGACAGAAAATCAAAAACGCGATCCGAAAATGCACAGACGTGAAATATCAAAATGTTGTTGTAAATGTCAGATCTGCAACCTAAAAACCACAAAATCTGCAACAAAAGATTGTAAATGCAAAAGGGACAAGTGTCCCACCGGGCGTGCCAAAATGTATACGGTGAAAATGGAAACAACAACAATGTTGGAAGACTAAATGAATTCAACCACAAAACCCTAGCCTAACAATCAATAAAGATCCACCATAACATATGAAGATTACCTAAGACAATGCAAATCAAATGAAATCACAAAGATTATACCATCACATGTCCAATAGGGTTTGGATATCCATTCTTCCTATCTCCATTGATCTTGCTTGATATATTTGCTCTCAGATTTTATATGTGCACAAGAGCTCAACAAAGAACAGAAATGTGGTTGCAAGTAGGCTTGATTGCATACGCAAGTTTGAAAGCGTAGTCGGGGGTGAATGCATAGTGAGGGTTTGATAATGAAGGAAGCAACTCCTTATATAGAAGACACTATAAGAAATGGAGGGATAAGATTGAGAGGTGTAAAAATAGGTCGGCTATGATTAGAGGGTAGGTAAAGAAAATAATAAAATAATGAAAGGGGTAGGTTGTGTATGAATTAAGAGATGAATGACATGTGTCATAGGTAGAAAAGGTTAATGAATTAATTAAATAAATAAAGATTTATTTAATTAATAGAGGAAGTGGGATCAATTAAATAAATAGAATATTTATTTAATTTAGGAAAAAGGTAATTTAAATAAATAAAAGTATTTATTTAAATGAGAAATAAGGCTAGAAGAGGATAAATGAATTAATTAAATAAATAAATATTTATTTAATTAATAGAAGAATTAGGCTAAAGTAATTAAATAAATAAAGATATTTATTTAATTAGACTGGACAATTTTAGGTGTCTACAGGGGACACTAAAAGTGGTATTAAAGCTGTGATCTTTCTAGACTAAGGGTTTAATGCAATTGATGCTTCCTAGTGACAAAGAAATCAGATATCTAAGATGGGAGTGGAAGAAGTATTTGGTGGAGAGCTTTGTTCTTGAAGAAATAAAGATGGCTGAAGAAAAAAAAGGATGATAGAGAGAAACAAAATTGCAATTGTAGATAAACTAGCTTTGGTGGTAATGCAATTGTTGTCCTAGCAGAATAAAAAGAGTTTGGAAGACAATGGATAAGTAGGAAGTTCCACATGAGGAAGAAGATCAATCCTTCATTAAAAGACAACTAAGGATATTTTCCTACCTAATAATGAAGAAGTGGGAGCTTCCTCGACCAACTCAATAGGAGGTTCTCTATGAGGTAGCTTCCATAGATGTCAAATGGTTTGAAGAATATGGAAAACAATCTAATGCTTTTAAAGTAGTCATTTCTTTTGAGAAATTCATGGAGATTTTTTATAAAATCACAGAAGGAAAGAACCAGACCAAAGTGGGAAATAGATTAAGGGTACAAGCTAAATAATCTTTCATCTCTGACCAGTGATAGAATAGATAAGATCTATGTCAGAGCTTGGTTATAAAATATACAAACCTTCTTCACCCACAGTCCTATGAACTAGGAGAAGGAAGCTATTCAGATTGTGACATTACATCTTGAAGGAGTTGCTTATGATTGGTGGTACCATAGGATGGCCACCCAAGGTCATAACCAAGTAAAATATTTTGATGAATTCACTTAAAAATTGAGATAGATTTGAGTTAAAGGATGAAAAAGAGTATTTTAAAGAGTTGTGCAATTTGAAACAAACAAACTCTATCAATGACTATGTTGATAATTTTTAAAAGATTATTGTTTCGATTAAGTAAAAACAGGTTTTTGAAAGGAACCCGGACCTTTTACATAGCAAGAGAGTCAAATAACTAGAAAAGACTGTGCCTGATCACTTCAGAAACAAAAACTGATCCCATTCGAACAAAAAGGGATCTCAACACACATAACATGAAGAACCAGAAAAAGATAGCGAAAGGAAAGCAAAAAGGCAACACAAAGACAGAGACCGAAACCAAGACAGCTAGATATTTTTCATGATATCTTCAACGTGGACCACCATTTGTTTCATGTTGTCTACAGAGGTCTTTAAATCATCCATCTCACGACCTTTGATGTCGCCCTTATTCCTGGTATTAGCTTTGGTCCTCTTCTCGTGACCTTTTTTGTCCAGTCGATCCTTGTCGCCTTCTTTCTCTTTGATGTTGTCAAATCTATTAATCAAAATGTTCATGTTGTCCACTGAGGCTTTGAGAATCTGGAAGTTCTATTCAAATATCTTCTTTACAGTGAGTTCCATTCTATCAATTCTGTTGCCCAGACTGTTCATAGCAATTTCCATCCCTTTCACCTCCTTATTCTCTGCCATCTCCTTAACCTTATTTTTAGTTGCAATAATTTTACTCACCATGCTTTCAATGGCTTCTGTGTAGGAGAAAAAAGTGACACTAAGCAAACATGCCCTAATCTCACTTTCAACCACACACTTGTGGAATACGAAAGAGCCTAGAGGTATCACACAATTGGCTACTTCTTTTTGTGGAAGAGAGAGCCACGGGCTACCTATTAGGATTTCTATTCCTTTGTTGCAATTGAAAGATAGAATGATGCAAGTTCAATCCCTAACCCCAAAGTGCAAGTATGAACTAATAACAAGATTGCAGAATTGAACTTAAACAATGGAAAGCTGTAAACACAAGAATAAGACAAGAATGCAAATACGTACCTGGAGTAAAAATCTGAGTGAAAATGTTCGGGATGGGGGCGCGGGCACCACTGTCCTGATTCTGCCCCTGAAACTGCTCCGAAAACTGTTGTTTTGCACTCTGGAAAAGCTGTCAAAAATGCTGAAAATGCTGTCTGTCAGGAGGACCAGGGCGCCCAGCGCCCCTGTCCCAGGGACCAGGGCGCCCCACGCCCCTGTCCTGGGTTTCTGTTCTGCAATTTGGTGTGGAGTTCTGTCTCAGTCTGCTCTTCCCGGATCTGTACCCTGCGGAGTCGTCCGAGTCCCGAAACCTGCACTTATATCTGAAAAGGTGTTTTGGGCGGCTATATAGGGTTTTGCCTTAGTAAAACCCCCGCTTCGGTGATTTCCACCTCCACGAATAGCTAAGTTGTATTGTAAAATGTATTGTGTGTGCAGACCTAGTGTGTGTGCAAGGTCCTAAAGTGCAAGAAAGCAAACTAGAGCAACCTAGAAAGTAAACCCTAATTGCTTGTAAATGATAATGTAAATGCTCTAAATCAAGATGCAAAGTGATCTAAAGCATGGATAAATGATATATTGAAGCTTATGCAAAGACATGAAAACAACATGAAATCATACCCAACCCTCAAAGGAGGGGTACAAGTCAATCTTCAGTCGGTAATCTCCTATTGTTCTTCAATGTCTTCCAAGCCCTAAGTGAATGAATGAAATTGATGAATGCTTGATAGAGGGATGTTGAATGTTGTTGAAGTCTTCAAAGATCTGCTCTTTTGTTGCGTATGAGGTTCTTCTAAACAAAAATCGGATCCTTTCAAATGAAGAAAGAGAGCTCTTATGTATGAAACCCTAGGTCTTAATTTCAACTTTAGGCCGACTTAGAGATTGAATCTCCCGCCAATTTCTTGGGGTTAAGCTTTATTTTATGATTGGATCGCGCTCCTAAAATTTCGGGAAAAATGTCCGGGACCATGTTGCACTCCGGGCGCCATGGTCCCGACAACTTTTCACCAAATTTTCAGGACTGTCGGATATGATGATTTTAGAGAGAATCCCGAAGTTACAGGTGATTTCGAGATGTTTTGACCCCCGAAATCAAGCCCCCAAGTTCAATAGGACCTAATTAGGGTTTTTGATTAAATGATGTATTGGAGGAATAAAATGAAAGGGGCACACTTTAATGAAAAGGGCCCAACTTTATGATATGGGAGATGATAAAATAGAACCTTAGACCTAATTAATTTAATTAATTAAGTGCTAAAGGGGAAATGCAATGCAAAATGCGCCAAGGCGGGTGCTAAACTAGGTGTGAAATTGTACCACCCTAGCAAGTGCGTACAATTTACGACGCTACATTTAGCCCCCACTTTAGCAGTCATATGAACACTACGTGCATATGCAAGCTAAAGTACAGAAAAGTAAACATTATTTGAAAAAGGATATATCCATAAGTTGTCGGACAAAGCCCCCAGCGGTATCTGCAGTACACAGTTAGGAACCGCACCCTACAAAACACACGTTAGATCACAAAATCACCTAATGCTTACTAAGGAAGGTGATGAAAATTCGAGGGTAGCTATATGCCCCCCCCTGTTTCGGCTTGCTAATTTTAGTGAGTTGAAACAAGGTATCATGTTTACCACTTCGAATTGTTATAGAATATTGATGACAAATGCTCACAAGAAGATTTGATATGAGATCAAAAACTAATGGAGAATCATTTGGTAAGAAAGAGGACTAAATCTCAATTCCAACACAACAAAGAGTGTGAGGTTTTGAGAGTTCTCTAACACAAGATGAAGGATGTAAATGGAAACAAAATGCAAAGAGAAGAAAAGAAAGGAGAAAAGCATGAATACACACATTGGTGATCCATGAGAAGAATAGTGAGAGAGAAAAACACGGACTTCTCACCCCTAGATCTTGTCTAGGTGATCCATGTGAAAAAGGACATGGAAAACTAGCCCCTAGAGTCTGTCCAAGTGATCCATGTAAGGGAGAAGAGTGAGAAAGTCTAGCCTTATGCCGCTAGTTCCACTCAACCTCGTGCATGTGTGTGTAAGTGAGGTTAGAAGCATCTCATAGGAGTCTATGCCCGAGTATGCTACAACCTGTATATGTATAGTACAAAATCGTGACATCTCGCTCTAAGAGTCTGTGCTCTGGTTCCGAGAATAATCACCTTGTATAAAAGAAAAATGGAGACACCTCGCTCTAAGAGTCTGTGCTCTGGTTCCGAGAATGACCCATTGCTCAAAAACTGTAATGTTTATGTCATAAGAAAAGTAGAACAAGGATACCTACCTTCATCACAAAAGAAGATACCCCAAAAATGCAACAATGTCATAGATCCAAGCAAGAGAATTTTGCACTCTTTAAGCAAGGATAAGATAGTTGGAAAGGGATATCTTGTAGTATGTGTAAAGGAGATCCTTAGAGGAGAAGAGATCTTTGTACAAAAGCCACCTATCCCCGAGAGGAATTGTCTTATACAAATATAACATCTCCTAGAATAAGACAAAGCAGAGAATAAGAATGCAATACTTCCTTCTTTTGCGAGGTGAAAGTGATTCTTAATGAAGGATGACGCTCTTTTTAACCCAATTAGGAGAGTGAATTCGTTATGGATGTATTTTACCAAGTGCAAAAGATGTTGTAGTCAAGGACTTACACCTCTTGTAAGAGAGAATCCTTGAACAAACAACAACAAATGCGTACAAGGCATAACATCAAGTAAGAAAGTCCACACCATCCACAAAATAGGAAAAAGTGGATCCTTAGATAAAAATAAGGAAAGATCATTGCCTCCCAAGGATAAGGACAATGAGAAGGACTTACACAATTTTCTAGGGAGAGATTTGGACATAAGCAAAAGAAGAGATGTATGAAATCACTCTTGTCCCCGTAGGAACAAGAGATAACATAGAAAAATTAGGCTATTATGTTGCTTCAAAAATATGATTGCACTTGAAATTGTACCATCATGAATGACAATGAGCCCCCAGTAAATGAGCTACCAATGTCACATAATGATGAGCAACATAACAACCATTAATGTTATTTAAAGACATGATAGACTGAATGAGGTATCTGAATATGACATGTTAAATGCTCAACTATAAGTGAGATCAAAAACATGTATAAAAGGATAAAAATTGAAGAAGAAAAGTCACATGAAATCTTAGAAGAGGGATGAGTGTAATTTATTAGAGCCTTATCCCTAGAGGAAAGGACTTTATGATGAATAGGAGATAAAGATTCATAAGTGGATTTAGAAATTTGAGGGGATTCATAAAGAGATTTGTTTATTGCCAAGATTTCCTTATGAGGGGAATGAGAGTTCATAGAAGTAGAAGATGTTTTAGTTGAAGTGAGATCATCATCACTACTAAATATAGCATTCACATTGAGAGATGGTCTTTTAGATGCTTTGGTACGTTTGCAGGGATTATAGCCGAGTCCAAAGGCATAATTGTGAAAATTAGTCTCTAGAGGAACTTTTATCCCTTGTTCATGAGCACCACAACCTTTTCCATGATACCCATGCTTAGCAAAAATGCGAAAACCACGAACATAACGATCAGCCATTTCAGGAAGAGAAGGTGGTTTTTCATAAGACAAAGAATCAAACTTTTCAGAATTAGAGATGTGAGGAGAAGAAGTTTGGGAAGCGGCCACAAAATTATTACTCATAGGTTCAAGTAAGACTGATTGATCTCTAGTTTCTTCCTTCTTTTTACCTTTAAGATCTCTAGGAGGAACCCTATACTCACCTACAAAGGTGGGATTAAAGTCAAGAGATCCCCAATCGTCTTCTGCGAGAACCTTCTCAAGATCAAAAGCCTTTTCATGTGTAGACTCAAGTCGAGAAGGATCTTCTTCAGGAGCTTTAGACTCATCCAAAGAATTTTGATTATCAGAGGGTGATGATTCATCCATAGGTATCTTGTTTAACGAGTCATCACTAGAAGAGGAAGGCTTAGAAGAACTCCCTTTGGAAGTAGATGTTTGCAAACAAGCCTGAAGATTAGTATCACCTATCAAGGTATATGTCTTATTGTTATAAATAAATTTAACTTGTCTATGCAATGTAGAGGGGACAGCTTGCATACTGTGAATCCAAGGTCTCCCTAATAACAAGTTGTATGTTAGATTCCCCGACATAACATGGATAGGAGTAGGCAAAGTAACAGGTCCCACTGTGATTGGTAAGGTGATAATACCTAATGAAGACTTAGCCACATTATCAAAGCCTCGAATGGGACGAGAGTCAGGCTCAATAAGGGATGTATCCACATTCATCTTATGCAATAGATTAATGCTACACACATTAAGGCCAGAACCATTATCTACCAGTGTTCGTCTTATAGCAGTGTCATTTATGATAACCACAATCATCAAGGGATCATATTGATGTTGAATTTCACTAGTAGGCAACTCATCTTGAGTAAACACAATTTGAGTTCTAGGATTCATCACAGAGTTAACCAAAGACACTATATTACTAGATGTATTAGGTGGAGGAACATTCAAATCTTTCAAGGCATCTTGTAACATTCCATGATGAGCAGAAGAAGTTTGGATCAAATCCCAAAGGGATATCTTAGCAGGGGTAGCTTTAAGTTGTTCTATGAGATCATATTCCTTACCGAGAACTTGTGAAATACATGGAGCTTGCGGAAGAATAGGTTGGGAAGGAGGAAGCGAAGTTGGGATAACTGGAGGAGGATTAGGTTGCCTATTGTTTCTTGTGTTATAGGTATGAGCAACCGCATGATAACTCTCTCTAGTCAGTTGCTTAGCATACTCATAAGGGCTCTTAGAAGAATAACCTCCTTGCACAGTAATAATAGGTTTGTTAGGAGTGCAAAAAGAATCATTAGCATAACCACCTTGAACCACTAAGATAGGCTTATTTAAAGGTTGAGAATTTTGAGAAGGACAAGAGCCTTGGATAGTGAAGAGAGGTTTGTTAGGTGTTTCATTCACATGTATCAAATTGATTGAGGATGGTTTAGAGGAATGAAAAAAAGTGTTGGAAGAATTGTTGATGGTCTTCTCTTGCACCAAAATCTCATCATGGATTAAATCAATTTTAGGAGAGAGACAAGGGGTAGGCATTGATGTTCTAGTAGGAAGAGGAAAGGTCATATCATCCTCTATCATCAAATGATCTACATGGGGAATAAACTCTCTAGGAGAAGGATCAACATTACTCTCTAAAGTCTCACTTTTGAGAGGGAGATCTCTGAAAGAAATGTTAACCATCTTGCTTTGAACTAGAGTTTCCTTATGAGTAGAACCAAATTGAGGAGAGGGAGATGCTTTATTTTTAGAGGGAGAATAATTAAGATTCAAGGAAGGTGAGAAACTATCAAATGAGTTTTCAATCTTGATTTCATCCCCTTTGGCTAGGGTTCTCTCACGGGGTAGAGAATAATCTACACCTTCTTCCAATGGTTCATCCCAAATAGTGAAGTTGTTGAAAGGAATGTTTGAAGTATTGTCAATTTCGAGAGAGGAGATAACATTGTTTATTAATTCCTCATCCTTAGAAGGGAGAGCATCAATAGATGTGTTAAACTCATCCTCTTTCCTCAAAATATGTTCAATATGATCTTTAGGGGAGAGAGAATTAAGGAAAGTGCTTATTATTTCATCTTCTTTCTCTAAGGGATGCTTATGGGTAAGACAAACTTTAGGAGAAGGGTAAGCATTTATCATTAATTCATCATCTCTAGTGGGAATTTTGTTAGAAAAGGAAATGCCATCAATAGGAAATGTAGGGATAATGTCATCTTCTTGCACAAAAGGATCCTCATGAAGGGAGTGTTTTTTAGGAGGAACATGAACAGACTTCTCCAAAGATTCATGCTTAGGAAGGAGATCTTTGAAAGAAGTGTTCATAACCTCTTGTTGCACTAACCTGCCCCCATTGGAAGGACCAACTTTAGGAGAAAATAAGTCAATGTCCATCAATACCTTTTCACTTAGAGAGGCATCATGTAGGGAAGGTGAAGTAACATTAAGAAATGTGTTTATGATATCATTCTCTTCCTCTAGGATAGATAAATAGGAAGGGCACATTTTAGGAGAATTGTCAAGATCACTCTTAAAGTCTTCATCCTTAGAGCATGGGAGAGTCTCAAAGGGATTGATAGCAACTCTTTTAGGCACTAAAATGTTGTTATAGATAGGGGGAGGTTCTTTAGGAGAAGGAAAAATTGAAACAAGAGAAGCTAACCCATTATCACATCTATGAAATGAATGCATCATGACAACAATTTTCCTCTTTCAAATGATAACACATGCAAAATAGAAGGAAATGTTTAATTTTAACCAATGAAAGCACTTAGAATGTAGATTTAGAAAATGACATTTATGATTCAAATGAGTTCCTAAATCAGATTTGAAATTATTGATCCCAATTAAGCTATCCACAAGTTCAACTTTGAATTGAAAAATTAGGGTTTTAGCAAAAATTTCCTCTAAATTTTTTAATCTTGCAAGAAATTAAAACTTTTAAATACAAATTTGAATTTGAAAACACTCAAATTTGAAAACATAAATCAGAATTAGAGAAGATTGGAGTTCACGTCGGGTTCACCAAAATGTGTAGGAGAAAAAAGTGACACTAAGCAAACATGCCCTAATCTCACTTTCAACCACACACTTGTGGAATACGAAAGAGCCTAGAGGTATCACACAATTGGCTACTTCTTTTTGTGGAAGAGAGAGCCACGAGCTACCTATTAGGATTTCTATTCCTTTGTTGCAATTGAAAGATAGAATGATGCAAGTTCAATCCCTAACCCCAAAGTGCAAGTATGAACTAATAACAAGATTGCAGAATTGAACTTAAACAATGGAAAGCTGTAAACACAAGAATAAGACAAGAATGCAAATACGTACCTGGAGTAAAAATCTGAGTGAAAATGTTCGGGACGGGGGTGCAGGCGCCACTGTCCTGATTCTGCCCCTGAAACTACTCCGAAAAATGTTGTTTTGCACTCTGGAAAAGCTGTCAAAAATGCTGAAAATGTTGTCTGTCAGGAGGACCAGGGTGCCCAGCGCCCCTGTCCTGGCAGGACCAGGGCGTCCCACGCCCCTGTCCTGGGTTTCTGTTCTGCAATTTGGTGTGGAGTTCTGTCTCAGTCTGCTCTTCCCGGATCTGTACCCTGCGGCGTCGTCCGAGTCCTGAAACCTGCACTTATATCTGAAAAGGTGTTTTGGGCGGCTATATAGGGTTTTGCCTTAGTCAAACCCCCACTTCGGTGATTTCCACCTCCACGAATAGCCAAGTTGTATTGTAAAATGTATTGTGTGTGTAGACCTAGTGTGTGTGCAAGGTCCTAAAGTGCAAGAAAGCAAACTAGAGCAACCTAGAAAGTAAACCCTAATTGCTTGTAAATGATAATGTAAATGCTCTAAATCAAGATGCAAAGTGATCTAAAGCATGGATAAATGATATATTGAAGCTTATGCAAATACATGAAAACAACATGAAATCATACCCAACCCTCAAAGGAGGGGTACAAGCCAATCTTCAGTCGGTAATCTCCTATTGTTCTTCAATGTCTTCCAAGCCCTAAGTGAATGAATGAAATTGATGAATGCTTGATAGAGGGATGTTGAATGTTGTTGAAGTCTTCAAAGATCTGCTCTTTCGCTGCGTATGAGGTTCCTCTAAATAAAAAATGGATCCTTTCAAATGAAGAAAGAGAGCTCTTATGTATGAAACCCTAGGTCTTAATTTCAACTTTAGGCCGACTTAGAGATTGAATCTCCCGCCAATTTCTTGGGGTTAAGCTTTATTTTATGATTGGATCGCGCTCCTAAAATTTCGGGAAAAATGTCCGGGACCATGTTGCACTCCGGGCGCCATGGTCCCGACAACTTTTCACCAAATTTTCAGGACTGTCGGATATGATGATTTTAGAGAGAATCCTGAAGTTACAGGTGATTTCGAGATGTTTTGACCCCCGAAATCAAGCCCCCAAGTTCAATAGGACCTAATTAGGGTTTTTGATTAAATGATGTATTGGAGGAATAAAATGAAAGGGGCACACTTTAATGAAAAGGGCCCAACTTTATGATATGGGAGATGATAAAATAGAACCTTAGACCTAATTAATTTAATTAATTAAGTGCTAAAGGGGAAATGCAATGCAAAATGCAAAATGCGCCAAGGCGGGTGCTAAACTAGGTGTGAAATTGTACCACCCTAGCAAGTGCGTACAATTTACGACGCTACAGCTTCAACATTATTAATTGCTACCGCCAACTCTTTAACATTTTCAGTCAAGGGTTTGTCACCTATCGTTGCTCTTTTGACAACATTCATATCTTTCTTCAGGCTACCAATGTCTTTCACCATTGTGTTGACCCTTAATACTCTCATTTTCTCCAATACAATCCCTAGATTTACCCCTTTTGTCCTCTTGATCCTCTTTCTGCAGACTTTGAGTGTTCAAATCCTCATTGTTGCCCACAATCGGCTTCTCTTCCCCCTCCTTATCCTTCCCATCATCATTTTTATTCTCCTCTGTCTCTTCATCAGAATTAATCAATATTTGATTAATATCTTTGTTCCCTCGCTTGCTGATGTTCTTCTTCCCCTGGGTTTGCTTGTCGGTGCCTTTCCCTTTCTTATTTTTGATGAATTTACCTTCAGAGGACTCGGCCTCATACTCCAAAATATCTAAATCCACCACAATCCTTTTCCTCTTCACCTTATTCCTCCCCTTTTTACTTGGCTCCTCTGAATAACCTTCAGTCTCCGAGTCGAAGTTATCAAAAGATTATTGTTATGGTACATAGCATGTCTAAATAGAAAATTATATACTTCTTTATTAAGGGTCTTAAAGAGCCTGTAATGATTTTTGTTAGGGCTTTCTCACCCTTAACCTTGCAAGAATCAATTAAAAGAAGCTTGCAATTGGAGGCTTCTATGCCCAAGAAATTTGTTGCTCACTCATTAAAACCACCAAATCCTTGGCAAAAAAAAGGGATTTTTCAAAAATTACTTCCCCAATTCTTCCACCCAAGAATGTTCCAAATGCTGCTAATAAGAAGGTGGATGAAATGACCAAGTCTGAGTTCTAAAGGAAAAAGCTTTGCTTCACTTTTAGAGAACCATGGGCTCCAGAACATTGATGTTTGGGTAAAGTACAAGTACATTTCATTGAAGTAGTTTTGGATTTTGGTATGGATGATAATGAAGATTTTCATGATACCAAAGAAGAAGTAGAAGTAAAGGAAGATAAATAAATTAAGGAAATTACTATAGAAGTCTTATCTGGAGCACCTAGATATCATCTATTCAGAGGACAATTGTTATCATTGATAGTGGGGAAACCCACAACATTATTGATGAGGGTTATATTCTTAAAATAGGGTTAAATACAAA
Source organism: Cryptomeria japonica (assembly GCF_030272615.1). Taxonomy (NCBI): domain Eukaryota; kingdom Viridiplantae; phylum Streptophyta; class Pinopsida; order Cupressales; family Cupressaceae; genus Cryptomeria; species Cryptomeria japonica. Next base: position 824,977,517 of record NC_081407.1, read on the forward strand.
ATAATTTTAAGGGTTCAATATCACTATTTCTTATGGTTTCACTATACCCTACACTCATGGTTCAACAATAACTTTTGGGGAATATGAGTTGTGTGATGATTTTTATGTGTTGGGAAATGAAGAGAATGACATTGTTTTGGATGTGTAATGGCTACACTCTATTGGGGGCTACTATACAAACCACCAAACCATGGAGTTCAAATTTCATTCCAATGAGAAGGAGGGTAAGGGGCCTATCAAATGGAACTCCTAGAGTGATTTCTACCAAGAGGATGGAAAGGAATTTTTAGAGATGACAAGTAGCATGGGCAGCATCAATCTTGAACCACACCACAAGTTCTACTAAGAAACAAGGTAAACATCATTTTTAAATTCAATCAGTTCTTAATAAGCATAGTCTAGTTTTCAATGATTTGCCTACAAGGTTACCCCTAGATAGGGAATTTGTGTATGTAATTGAGTTTATTCAGGGTGTCTAACCTATTATAACAACTCCCTACCATCATCCATGTGGTTTTAAGGAATAAATAAAGAAGTCTATCAAATAACGTCTTTATATAAATTAAAGGTTGTCAAATAACTTGCATCATGCACAAAACCAACAAAAGTTGTATATAGATAAGAAGAGAACATATGGAAACTTTGAGATTGGTTATTTAGTTTTTTTAAGGTTGTATCCATACAAGAAAAGTTCTTTGAAGAAAATTAGAGTAGAAAATCTCAAGCGTAAGTTTTAAGGACCCTACAAAATCATCAAGAAAGTAGGAGAGGTAGCCTATGAGCTAGAGTTGTCGCCAGGTTGCAAGATACAGATTATCTTCTATGTTTTATGCCTCAAGAAGGTGGTTGGATAGAAATTTATAGTTTCTCTTGATTTTCCATCATTGGATTACAAAGGAAGATTAATATTGATATTTGAAGAGGTCCTAGAAATAAGAGAAAAGAAATCAAGAAACAAAAGTATTGAACATAACATCTAATCAAATGGAAAGATTCGTCAATCAAATATGTTACATGGGAAGGGTTACAGATTCTCAATCATCCAAATATTTGTTCCTTGAGGACAATAAATCTTTGGGAGGGATGACTTATCATGTCCCCTTTCTAAAAATAGTGTTTAATATTTATAGAAAAATGTTGGTTATCTTAAAAATAATAAATCAAGAGATATGAATAATCCAAAAAGTTTATATTTTTCAAGATAATTTGATAAAATTAGATTTAATGACAAGTGAATTAATGTTGTTTGAATTATTTTGGAGCCAAAAGTGGTGTGGAATTTTGAGGATCATCATGGCATGTGAAATGGCACTTTGAAAGAGAAAGACAACTATGGACAAATGACATACATAAAATGAATGTGAAGAGGTGACCAATGGGAGTCTCTTTCTTGGAATACATACCTTTTCTTCTTCTTGGTGTGGTATGGGTGCCTAATATTGATCTTAAGAATTTTTTTATATATTTGGCTTTGGTTTGCAACATTTGATTCATTCTATCTTGCTCATTCTAACCAGCTTATGATATATTTTTTCAAATCCTACTAAACTAATCAAGAGAGATCTTTGAGGTAGATAAAGCAAGGGGATTGAGGCTCAAAACTAGTTTTCCCAAGGGTCTCCAAGGGAAATCTCATCTAGGAGATGTATTGGTGTTTAATGTTTTCAGTTTGCAGTATTTTCTCTGGTAGTTTGTAAGTGTTCTGAGGAGGATTTGAGTGCATAATTTAGAGGGTTTCTAGATTATTATTTTTTTAATAAAATAATATATTATTGTTATTGGCTGATATTATATTGTTATTTCATGTATTTTTCTGTTGTGAGAAAGTGTAGAAATCTTGGAGAAGTTTCAGTTGAAGTTGTAGTTGTTTCTTGTGTATTTGGATATACCCAAGAGTGGGAGTTTGTTCATTGTAATTTGCAAGAGATTTTCATTGTTTTTATTTAATTTTTTTTAATAGAAAAGTGGATGTGATGTCATGTTGAAATCTGTTATTAAAAAATCTACACTAGTTTCACTACGTTGTGTTTCAGTTTGTTTGGTTTTTGGAGGTCATTTTGATATACCCAATTTGTCTATTTTCAAGTTTATGCAAATCTGATTTTTATATTGAAAAAAGGAACATTACAATTACCACCTTCATCTCAATCCACTATGTTCATGATAGTGATTTTATTACATGGTCGTGTTTTGTATTCTTTATGGCAAACATTTTTCTTTTGTTTGTGATTGAGTTTCCTTGATAAAATTCCATTGTATCTTGAAAGTGTATTTGATTGAATAGGTCTTCTTAGTTCAATTTTGGGTGATATAATCTTATAAACATTAGTTCATGATGATAGTCTATTTTCTATTTAATTATCCATGAATCTTCATGATTGTCCCAAGATGTTCAGGATTATCTTTTTTTATTTGGAAAACCTATCTAGTGTTGTGACTTATATGGCTATCGTTAAGCTTCTTTTTTATTTCTATTATATGATAAAATAGTTGTTTATTCCTCTTCTAATTGTTTGATAGTCATTAGATTATTTGACAATATTATGATATTAAGGACAATATTTCTTTTTGTATGACTGGTGTTTGTATTGACAGAGTTAGTCCTCTTCATTTATGTATGATATGATATTCATGATTAACTTGATTGTATTTTTTTATGATGTACTTTGTTGAATTTGATAGACTCTATTTAATATGGGGATGTGATTCATTATTTTTATAATATGATTAGGTTTTATATAATTATCTTTTAATCGACTATCTCTTAGGAACCATAGATAAGTACTCATGACTATCTTTTTGCATGCATAACATAATTTCAAAGAGATTCATAGACCTTAACAAACCATTTGTAATAACAATTCTTTATGTGTTAAATAAAAACAAGGACCAAAGCCCCTAAATGCATTAATACTACCTTTTTGTAACTAGGTGACTCCACTAATTTTTTGTAATTTTGAATCTTAGTACATTGAATTGCCATGATACCATAATTCTGATTTATTAGCTAAAAAAATCATATTTGCATTTATTCTACATCACAATATGTTGCCAATTAAGTCCAACTTTCTCACAACCAATCATGACAAAAAATCTTCTAATAGCTTAAAATTAAACAAAGATTACACGTGTTCTAGTTATCAAAAGATAAAAATTATGAGATTTCTTAAGGCAGGAGTACTTAAGCATCTATACCTTAAGAAAAAAGAACTGGATAAATATAAATTTATAGTAACTAAGAATGTGTAGCCTAGCTAGAAAAGACCTATGCCACATGTTAAAAATGGAAGAAAAACAGTATGATTTGGTTGTCTATAAATCCTCACACTAACTTTTTAAAAATCTTATGACACGCAAAGATCCTACAATACCCTATCTCATTAGATGTCAATTCTAAAATATCCTATCTTAATTTTTGTCATCTCCAAACCATTTGACCATACCAACAATAAATATATTATTGTAAAATGTCTCACTTGAGAGGAATGCAGAGGTGTCAATAGTCATATTTTTTCTTTTTCCTCTTGTGGGACTAAACCAACAACACCAACACATTAGGGTGGGCAGATGAATGCTAGTGGAGGCCTTATCTCATTCCTTAAGTCTTCTCATCCTTACAAGCTACATTACACTAGTTAATCTCTTGACAACTCTAAGATTAAAAAGTTGTCAAACTTTCACTTGGTTATGCTCTCAAAACATGAAAACTATGAATGTCTCATTTGCACCTATAAGTGGATTTCAAATCTCTCTACATCACACTATATTAGTTTTTTAACTCCTATCCATTTGGCCATGCCAATATTGAATACATAGTTTACAAAATGTCTCATTTAAGAATAGTGTAAAGGTGTCAATAGCCATTTTTTTTTTTCTAGACCTCATGATATTGAACTAAAAAAAATAGCATATTGTGGTGTGTAGGTTAATGGTATTGTAGGCCTCATTTCATTCTACAAGTTTTGTAGGTTAATGCTAGTGTACGCCCCATTTCATTGAAATAATATTGTGGTCTCTAGGTTAATGCTAGTGTAGACCTTATTGTAGGCAAATTCTAGTCTAGGTTAGTGCTATTTTTGAACTAACAAAAATAGCATATTGTGGTGTGTAGGTTAATGCTACTGTAGGCCTCATTTCATTGAAAGAATCAGCAAACTTGAAAAATAGTTATACATAAACTACAATTTTGAGTAATAGTTTCATAATCACATAAATAAAAGGAATGCACAAACATAACCAAGCACTTCAACATTCATTCTAAATTTTTCAATTTAAGATCAAGCAAGGCAACCAAGAAGTCACACATTACACACATATATTCATAAAATCCCATGAACATATATGCAAGAGGTACCACCCTAAGAGCGCTTAGTTTCACTTCTATAAACTCTAAAGAAAGGGACATCTTTCCCTTTTATGTCAGGTGTAACAATAACTAGGAGACCTTCTCTTCCTCACTATCCTAGTTGATCCAACAATTGACTCATACAACTAGCACTTACGCAAACATGTGCTATGCACTATTTGGCTAGAGGTTTATGTAATCAAATATCGCAACTAAGCATGTAATATACTCAAGGCCCTAGTGTGGAACCTAGAGATCTGATATACCAAATGTAAGGACCGCCATAATATCAAATTAACGTAATTCACAAAATACACCTAATCGAGCATAAATCATTACCACGTGTTCAAATATACAAGGTTATAGACATGAAATTACATATCGACATAAGATTAGAGTTTATAAGTCAATAACAAGGTAGAAGATAAGGAAACACATTCCTTTACAATAGTCCACAAAGTCAAATACATAATGTAGAAAACAGGACAGCCACCATGACAAGAAATCCCAACATTTGTCTCCCTTGAGCACACCATGGGTGAGAGCATTGTTGAACTATGTTTCCACCCTACCATGAAGTAGTTACACTTCCCTGAAATTCTTCCTGACATGAAGAATACCCAACCCAGCACAAGGAAGACTAGCAATGGGATACTAGCAAGAGTAATGGAATTTGGTGCAGTGTGACATTTCTACATCTAATGTTATTGTAATGATACCATGATATGATAGAGAGAAAGAAAGAAACAATGATCAATACACATAATTTGAATACGCACAATGCACTAAGCATACATAAGAAGACAAAGCATTGATCCATGCTTTATCCATTTATCAATCACAAGTATTAGGCAATTGTGCTTCCAAGCACATATTTACACATTTAATAGAAGTCAAAATCATATCAATAATACAAGATTGCATGTGAAGGCATAGTGTGTACAAAATACATAAATATATAAATCAATAGAGCATACAAGCATAAGCTCCTACAATAAATACTTGATAATTTAAATCATGATGTAATTTGATTACAATGCTCTATAGGATAAACCCAACCACAACTCACTACCACATGAAGATGCACATGTCCACGCTGTCAATTTACATATAAGACAAATAAGTAAAAGCATAACAAATAACATTTTATGTATGTTTGTCACTTTAACTCCTACAAAGTTATAAGGATAAAGACAATCTAGCCCTTATATTACTAAGCATTTGGTAATACACACTAACCTCATTTTTGAAAGGTAATGTGATTTAAATCAAGGAATTTTGGATAATTGAAAGAATTCTACAATGGTGGTTTTAAATCATCCTATGTGGGTTTTAAAATTTGCTTTTGCTTACTTGCTTATGACTTTAAAACTCATAACTCTCTAAATGAATAAGAAGAAAACATTAACATTATTTTATTTGATGAACTAAATAGCTATATAATTGCATGCATATTGCCCACCATAGTCAACACTAACCTTCGTAATCCTAAGAATAACTATTTCTAGATCCTAAATATATTACATTAATATTTCTAGAAAATACCCTAAGTACCATTTGATAATATAATCCCTAAGGTTTATAAAATTAACATCTCATCAAGAATACTCTAATTAAGCATTTACATTGTAACATAATTGACGCAAGACAAACTTACCTACAACTAAAAACATTTAACTCAAACAAACACAAAGACTCTCTACTTTAATTTAACAATAAACTACAACGCCTTAAGCCACACACACTAAGTAACATATTAAGCTAAAAGAATGTAGAGTCAACTCTGAGTGTTTAACACTTTTAAGCCTAAAAATTAAAGCTTAATATACGTGATTTAAATCGTCCGACAACAAAAAAAAACATAAATTTTCATCTTCAAATTTGTAAATACACAATTCACAAATTGGGTTGTCTCTCTGCCATTCCTATTCAAAGAGAGTCATGCCCCTTGCTATCACAACACTTTCACTTTCACTCTTGCCTCAGCCCTCTTCCCTAGACTGTTTAGGTGCTTTACCCTCTTGGCCAATCTTGGTCGATGCCCTCACTCTGCCCTTCACCGTTATTCCTCCCAAATTAGCTACACTCTCTATCCCCTCCACACACAACCCTTATCTCCTTTGTTTCTTTATATGCCTTCGCGATTTAATTCATTATTTCATCTTCTGCGTGGTTGAGGTCCAATCAACCTATGGCTCTTCAAATTCCATAACCATTCTTCTTTATTTTCTAGCCCGACTTTCAAACTCCCTCATTTGCAAGATCATTATTATCACAAATCGACGAACAAGAAGAAATGGGCAAAATTTGATTTATCAGAATGTTCAAATTGAAGAGCCCGCACAAGCTGAAGTAAGTGGCATTGCAACTCTGCATCTTATATTCATTCGAGAACGTCTACTACATAAGCACATATTTCTTCATTATCTAATACAAGAGACAAGAGTTCTAACGTATTTGTAGTGTCTATTGGTATCCATTATCGCATCGAATCCAATGCCTGTTTTGCTTCCAAAAACACTGCGGGTGCTTGTATCATTCACAGTCAGAGAACTTCGTTGGCTGCTTACTTTGTTTTGCAATCCAACATTAGGAGTCTGAAATGAACAATTATTTTGATTTCAGAATTTTGTTCAAAAGCCAGATTGGAAACATGAAATGCTATGGAGAGATTTTTCTTTCACTGAAGAACTGGTAAAGTGAAAATCAACAGGTGTCGGCATCATTGTTTGGTCATCAACAGAAACTGATTGTTGTTCAAATGATCCCCAACACCCAAGTGACTTCCGCCATTCTTTCTCACCAACACAACTTCCACATCATAGTTTTGAGTCTTTTCAAACTCAATAATCTCCTCTGAATTGTTGATTGCAATAGTGTTTGGACAGTATTCTTTCAGGAATCGTAGAAGTGGTATACTAAGTTGTTCATTTGCAAATATCTAGTGAAAACAACTGATTACCACATAAGATTTATTAAAAGGCTTTAGAACTTCAATCAAATGCAGTTGGCAATTCTAATAAAACATACACGACAGTGATATTGAATAACTTACACAAAACCCTATGTTTGCTTCAGAGTCAAAGCATGGAGCTGTGTTACACTTTGTGGACTACTCCCGGGCCGCATGGTGCCTACGTGGCGCTGAAATGGTGCCGAGAGTCCAGTTGGGCTGAGTTCAGCTGGACTCCCTTAGTTCAAATGGCACCATCCAAAAAAAAATTCAATTTTTTTTTTAATGTTAGAACTAAGGGTAGTTCGGTCAGATTGAGTTCGGTCAGACTCAGTCCGGCCAAACTATCCTTTGTCATGTGATGTGCCACAAAAAATGTCAAAAACCTTGTATTTCTAAAATTTTTCACTTTTGCTCAATTTTCTTCAAGCAGAATATTTTTTTACAAAAATTTTTAAAATACCCCTTTGTAGAGCTCGAAGTCACGAATTTAGAAATATAATTTTTTTAGTATTTTGATTAATTTTAATATTTTTTATTAATTAAACATTGCGAATAGCTTTTTAAAGTTCAAAAAGAGACTGATTGGAAATTAAAAAAAATATTAAATGATATTTATAAATTTTTAAAAAAAATAAAATTACACTAGGTGAGAATCTTCTCGAAAAGGGTATTTTTGGGGGGGTTAATGATAAATTTAGCAGTCAAAAGGTGACGTTGAACGAAAACTGTCAAATTTAGCAATGTTGGACTTCAAAATATTATAATGAGAAAAATATACATCAAAATTTTTAAAAAACTAGAATTCAACACTACATATATATGTTCTCTAACTCAAAAAAAAAATCTGAAAAAAATAAGTCCGTTTTCGTTTTTTTTGGTGGCGCCGGCTAGAACCCTTGATTTTCAGCATTTTTCAACAGTGAAAAATCTATCTTTTAATTTATAAAAAATATCAATTTTTCTCCAAATTTTTATTTAAAATAATAGACAAATTTCATTCATATTTCTACATTTGATCAGTTTACATCATTTCAATATTCAATTTAGAAATGTCATTTTTATGCAGTCAAAGTTAAACAGTTTAATTGTGTTGGTCAATTCCTTTATAAAAGTGTGACACAACATTGTGCTTTTACCCACCAATTGAAGTAGTAGGAGAAGGAGGCACTAAATCAATAGATAAATTTGAGTCATTATCTGCAGTAGCGGGAAAGACAGTGAAATGGCAATGGTCAACATCCTTCCACGGGTGGGAGAAAAATGCAGACGAGACCCATGTGGACAAGATGAAGCCAAATGACTAGTAGAAAAATAGTGTCTGTAGTGGAAAGCGGTCTCGTAGTCAATCATTCGTGCCCAAGATTGCTCTCATCTATATAATTATCTCAGTACCTACAATGGCTTTGAAACATCAATGTCTATTAGGGTATGAGCATAAGAGGTGTAAGAGAAGTTATTAGGGTTAGGGTCCACCTTGAGGAAGTGGCCCAATGTATTTCCAATAGCCTCATAGGCAGATTTACACCACAAATGGAGGGGGGGAGGTAAGACAACCTTACCCACACTAGGGAGATATATGTAAATTTATTTAGAGTGTTGAAGGAGGACAATCAAGGTTAGAGAGAGAGAGAGAGAGAGAGAGAGAGAGAGAGAGAGAGAGCATCATTTCCAATCACCCATGGTCAAAATAGCTTCATGATCTTCAACAATGTCAAAATGTTTTGACAAAAAACCATGAGTACAAGGGTAAATCTCAACCTTACATGTAAGAACAAGGTTCCAATGCTTAGAAATCTAGGTATGCCAGTCTTCTAGCATGGGACATAAGTGAATGAATCTACAAACTAATCTTTTCCTCTCAAAGTAGGAATACACTCCAACACTTAATAAACCAGCACCACTTCTAGAGGAAATGAGGCACAGGGGAGGCACTTTTAAGTTGAATAAGAAGGAGCTCTACTTGAGGGATTGCACAACAAGTCTACAAACAAAGCTTTGAGCAATGAAGGAGAAGGCTTCACTACAAACTCGAGAGGAACAAAGTTTCCAGAATTGCTAGATTTGGACTTATCATTGCCAGAGGGCAATACTAAGCTTGCATTCAAAATATCAACCTCTAGGTCGTAGGTAAGGCAAGCATTAATACCAATAGGATTGAGTAAGAATTTAAAATTTGAAAATAGGTGAGAGTGGGAAGCCGTCGAGAGAGCTCAATAACATCTACTTAATATTATGGAAGAGAAATAAAAAGAACTATTTATCTACCACCATTGTGAAAAGTTATCAATTGCATTTGAATTGTTAAACATGACCACTAGAACAACTATTAGAATTATAGACACAAAAAATTAACCCTTCTTTTATGCATCAATTATCTTCCATAATTGAATAATTTTTAATTATTTCATTAATTTTCCCCTTTCTTCTAATATTAATTAAAAATTATTATTATTTAATTAATTGATCATTTTCCCATAATTTATTAATCCTCAATTAATTAATTAATCTCTTTCATATTCCTCTATCCCCTTTATAATTAAATATTTTTTATTATTTAATTATCTAATTATTCTTCTATAGTCAAATAAATAAAATAAATGTATTCTTCTAAATTCACCTCTTCCCTCTTTAACCTAATAAAAATATGAAATGTCTGTTTACTATTACCTACTCATGAAATTAAATAATTTGATTATTTAATTCCTCATGTATGTTGAATTTAAACCTATTTGTAAACTCTAACAAGATCCTACCACTAACCTAGATCTACAAACTAATTCAACAAACAATCAATAGAGAACTACAAATGCATACAAATAACATGAAATAACCAACTATACCTTCACATATGTATATTAGGCCTGTCTCCATTGTTCTCTTATCCTCCATGATCTTGTATTGTGATGTTTGCTCTTAGACTTGTGTTGCACTTGTACAAAGATCTCAAAGAGGAATGGATGGTGGTTATGCTGATGTAATCTATGATTGTGATGATGTATGACTCTAGGATAATTTTTTCATAATGTAAGTACTCTCGATGATTTGGATAGATCAAAATGAGAGGAATCAACCTCTTTTAGATAAGTCTCAAAGAGAACAAAGGGTTTCATGATTAAGAGGTTAAAAGATGAATGGTCATGATCAGATAGATGAAAGAGATTCAATAGGACTGAGATGCTCTGGGCAACTGGGTCCTCTACTTTTCACTCCTACAAAAGCTAGATCTGATCTTCATCATAGTCTCTACTATAATCTTTGTTCGTAGCTTCTAAATCTATCGCTTGCACACAAAATAAGGTAAATGGTGTTGTTGATAGGGGTTTGCCTAATTCAAACCTTAGGGATTAGCCCTTGAATTGAATTGAAATTTACTTCAATATAAATATTGAAGTAAATGTTGAATGATATACCTCAAATCTATTGCAAGTGACCTAATAAGTGATGATGCAATGGTCTTTGAATGTAATCACAAGTGTTGAAACAATAATATGATTTGACATGATATGAACATGAATGACCTAATCAAACACACATGCTTGCGTGAAAATTGATATAGATTTGTTACTCCATGATGTTGAAATGCTTGAAGAATATGGTGGGATGAAAATGTCATCCTAAATGCTTGAAGATGTTTTATGTCTTTTGATGTGGATGCATGAATGATGGGTGGAGATGAGGTTAATAAAATAAATCAAAAGAGTGCTCTTATATAGGGTTCCTAATGTAATATACCGATTAGGCCGATCTCCAATGGTCAAATTGAGACACTAAGATCTGAAATCACCGAGAAAGGGAAGTACACTAATCTACCAAAAACAGGTCCTATTTAAGGAGGACTGGGATGCCTTGGGCACTCCTATCTTGGACTAGGATGCCTTGGGCACCCCTATCCACCAAAAATAGGGCAAACAAGTGGGAGATGAGAGTGCACAACCCAAGTCACAAGTTCAATTCTTTGTGCAAAAAGATGACATCAGTTTTGAGGTAAAAAGGGCAGAAATGGTATAGGACACACTAAAGAAGGGACACAAAAAGTTGTTTAAATTGTACAAGGTTACAATTTACGATGCTACATCTAGCTCCCACTTTAGTGAAAGTATGAACCTATGCACATACTCACGATAAAGTAGTAGAATGGGAAAGAGAGAGATATGAGCAATTGGGAGCAAGATCACAAAGAGGTAAGACATCACTAAATTTGAGGGAACAAGATCCCAAGCTTGGGATCTTAACTCATACAATCATATTCAAGGACACGCAAGACAAATAAAAAAGTCAAAGACAAAAAGACACATAAAAAGACATGAAAATACAAGAGGTTAGCACTAAAAACAAATGCTCCAAGTCAACTAGTTGAAGAGACCTCGATAGTCAAAATATCTCAACTGCTAATATCATTCTTGGAATGATATTAAAAGAGCACAAGTGGTCACATGGAAAGAGAAATAGCATGCATTATTTGATGAACCATGATTTAACAACTAGCAAGGTGTGTTATGGTATGAGTTCATGGGGAAGAGAAAAAGAAAACATGGATTCCACAAGCTAGCAAGTTGTGTTATGCTAGATTATCCATGGGAGAGAGTGAAAGAGGGAACATGGATTCCACAGGCTAGCAAACTATGTTATGCTAGGTGATCCATGGAAGCACCGATTATCATTAGACAAGAAGTTGCGTTATGTTGTGTAATTTGTGTTGGAAGGAAGAGTTGAAGTGGCAAGCTATGTTATGCTAGTTCCACACATCCTAAAAATTGAGAAAGAGGAGTTGAAAGGTCTAGCAAGTTGTATTATGCTAGTCAACTCATCCCAAGGAATTGAAAATGAAGGATTGAAAGGTCTAGCAAGTTGTATTATTCTAGTCAACCTATCCTAAAGGAAGCGTTGAAAGGACGAGCAAGCTGTATTATGCTAGTCAACTCATCAAAAAAAAAATGATGCAAGTTAAAAATGGATAACAAGGCAAAGCTTGTCACCTATAAGGAAATCCACAACATCAATAAGGATAACCAAGCGAATAATTGTATGCAAGGAAATATACAACTTTAATTGAACATAAGTTGTAAGGAGGCCATGATGTATGCCTCCTCCCCCACTCTTAAGATGTCAACATAGCCCATTGTTGATGTCTTAAGGTATAAATATACAAACAAGGATACACACCTTCATTCCCAAGGAGATATAATTTAAGCAACAATGTACATAACTCCAACCTAAAGAGGCATAACTCTTATGAGCAAGGAAAAGATAATTGTAAAAAGATATCCTGTAGCAAGTGTAAAGGGATCATTTTGAGGGATGCAAGCAAGAAGAGATCCTTACCCAAAGATATCTACCTCCAAAACTAAACGAGATCTTTAATAAGGATAATATCTTTGAAAGGAGAAAGTGACTTAGAATACACACCTTCACCACTACTAGGAAAAAGGCAGATTCTTAACAATAGATTACACACATTCACTAAGGATGGATTATTCATAAAAGATGTACTATTTCAGACAAAGAATAGGTCCAACCAAGGGGCATATATGTACTCGTATGGAGGATAACTATATTTAAGAAAGGACATTGAGCTAAAAAAATACAACAAAGGAAAAGGAAATCCTTGAAAGAGGGAGAAAAATGAAACATTATTCTTTCCTCCCAAGGAAGGAGACAAGGAAAAGACTATTTTGTTGCTAGCCAATATGATTGCACATGAAGTTGTACCACCATGAGTTCAACTAAGATCTCCCAAAAGGTAATCTACTAAGATCACATAGTGAGGAGCAAAATAATAGACAAATGTATTGCTATTCATCTATCATTTTAATAATACCATTACCAATGAGTCTTTGAATTGAATTTTGGAAATCAGCACTACACATTAAAAGGAAGAGTGAACCCAAGAGATCCAACCCCAATTCTATCAAGAAAAGGGCTGCATGCTAAATGGATTTTACTCCCTTTTTTTATTAGTTGAGGATGCAATTGAAATGGTCTAATTTGAAAGCTAGATCTAGGGTAAATGGTATAAATTTGACATAAAATAGCATACATAGCAAGCTATAGTGGTGCAGGAGCACCTAGGCACTTGGAATGCCTGGTGAAGGTTTTTTAGGTGCAATGTTTTGTTTTGGTGTTTTCTCAAATTCAATAAGGTCCAAGGGACCACATGTTATCACTCCAATGTTTTGTAAGGCACTTGAATGGCAACTATGTCAGGAAGACCTATAAGGTCCTGAAAAGGTCAGTTGTAGTCAAACTATGCATATGTGACCCAAAACATGGGGAAATGATGTAATTAGTGTTTTTGAGTCATTTTTAATTGGTTTTTAGGGTTCTTGTAGAATTTGGAGTCCATTTCAAGTAAATTGTAAAAGGAGTTATGTGATGTCTTAGGCTTGGCATCTCAATGTGATAGGCCTAGGAAGTGAGACTGTGAAAGCTAATTGAGTTCATGGGAAAACATTGAGGGGTTTGAGTGTTGGTAACCTCTGAAATTATTGGTTTGGGGTTGAATACAAATTTTTCCAGCCATTGGTCAAGTTGAGCAGCAAGTCCTTGAGGCACTCCCCTTGTAAAGGTGTCCTAATTGCCCTTAAAAAAATTGAGGACATCAAACTTTTGACTTGTTTGATCCAAAACAACCCTAGGAAAATTTAAGATACGTTGTGTAAGCCTCAAAAGGGAACTCTCCAAAAATTTAATTTTGTGCTCAAGACCATTGGATGAAAGTTTTGCCCAAAACCCCAAAAAGAGGGCTAGTAGGCCTAATAGGACAGTCTAAGGAATGAGTTTTTCCAAATGACTTTGGGACCTTGCGAGTTGGAGTTTTTGATGTATTTGGAATCCTCTAGTATCAAAAGAACCCTGAGATCAATGTGTCCATGTAATGGAGGTTGGTCTTTTGTTTTGACCTTGTAACCTTGAAGACAAGACCTTCATGTCGCCTTATTGGCATGTCTTTGAGTTCCACCATGTTCTCTATCTTTTTGGCATGTTGTAAGTCTATTTGTTGATTAAAGAATTATCTTTAGTCCATTGCATCATAGTGGTATCGGAGCCACGTTTTGATTGGAAAAATAAATTGATGGTGTGCGAAGAAGAACAAGTTGTCTTGTGAAGAGAAAATGCCTCCAAAAGCTAGGTCAGTGATGGTCAGGAGAATGAAGGCCCTAGAAGATGAGATCGAAGCATTGAAAGCTAGAGAGAGAAGGAGAGAAAGGGGTGAAGAGAGTGATAATGACCCCAAAGAAGAAGAAGGAGAGGGTGAAGGTGAAACCCCTCCTGCAAGACCTCAGGAAGAGCAGATAGCTCCTTAAGAAAGAAGGCTTATCAATGCTTTGAAATCAGTAAAAGGAGACACTTTTGATGTGAAGATGGAGCTTCCAATGTATGGATGCGAGATCGATGCTGAGGAGGCGATAGAGTGGATTGATTCCTTGAACAACTACTTTGAGTACAAGGAAGTGCCAAAGGATAACAAGGTGAAGTTTGCAAAGACAAAATTGAAAGGGGTTGCCTTGACATGGTGGAAATATACCCAAGGAGAAAGACTAAAAAAAAACAAATCCAGAATGGTAAACAAATTGAAGAGATGATTCTTGCCTACTAATTATGAGGTCCAAGTATTCAAGAAAATGCAAAACTTGAAACAAAAAGATATGGATGTCGTTGCCTATACTGAGGAGTTTCACAAACTCAACTTGAGGTTTGGGCATGTGGAGAATGAGATGGAGAAGGTGGCTAGATACCTAAATGGATTAAGGTTCAACATCCAATATGAGATCAGTCTTCTAGTCCCTAAAACCATAGATGAATGTTTCAAAGTAGCATTGAGGGCATAACAGAAGTTGAAAAGGAAGCACGAGCAACAAGGGAGAGGTAGAGGAAGAAAGTTTAGAGGTAGGGGTAGTTTTGGAGCAAGAGGAAAATCCCAAAGGTAGCAAGGTGAATCCAATGGGCATAATGAACAAGGTGGAGAGTCAAATAATAGGGGAGGCTTCAAAGGAAGGAGGCCAAATGGTAGAGGAAGGTTCAATGGATCAAGAAGAGGTTCTAACACCTTCTTTGGTAGGTGTTACAATTGTAATCAAGTGGGACACCCAGCCTTCAAATGTCCAAAGAAACAAGCATCAAGTTCCCATGGTGGGGAAAGGAGGAACGAATTGGTGCAAGAAGAGGATGGCCATAGTGTGAACTCACCTTCTAAACATGTTGATCTTGAAAGTGGAGAGAGTTTGATGATGAGGAGGACACTTCTCAAGGTACCAAGCACCAAGGAGCCACCCCAAAGGAAGTCCTTATTCAGAACCTCATGTAAAGAACATGGTAAGAGGTGTAAGGTAATTGTAGACTCTGGTTCCATTGATAATCTAGTGTCTCTAGAAATGGTTGAGAAGTTAAACCTGAAAAGAAACCCTCATCCCACTCCATATAGGGTGTCATGGTTGAGTAAGGGTTAACAAGTCCTTGTAAATGAGAAAGCTTGTGTAGAATTTTGTATTAAGGGGTATGAGGATAAAATCCTTTGTTATGTCATTCCCATGGATACTTGTCATCTACTCTTAGGTAGGCCTTAGCAATATGACCATAAGGCATTTCATGATGGTCAAAAGAACACCTACACACTAGACAAAGATGGAGAATCATTCATGTTAAACCCCTTGTAAGATAAAGGGTCAGATAAACACCTTGGGTCTAGTGTCATGGTAGTAGGGGAGAAGGATTTTTTGAAGACTTTGAAGGAAGAAGGAGGTCGAGGATTTGCTTTGATTTTTAAGCCAAAGTGCAAGTCTTTTTTGTCTACAAATAAGGGAAAATATATGCCTAGTGAAGTCCAAGCTTTGTTGGAAAGGTATAAGGGTATTATAGTAGATGAATTACCCAATTCTCTGCCTCCAATCAGAGATATCAGTCATCATATTGATCTGATACTAGGTGCTACATTGCCTAATAAGACTACCTACAAGCTAACCCCTGCTCAAAATGAAGAGCTAGCAAAGCAAGTGCAAGAATTGTTGGATAAGGGCTTGGTGAGGGAGAGTTTAAGTCCTTGTGGTGTACCTATTGTGTTGGCCCCTAAGAAGGATAGTAAATGGAGGCTATGTACTGATTCAAGAGCCATCAATAGGACAACCATCAGATATAGGTTTCCTATGCCAAGAATGGAAGACCTCATGGATTGTCTAGGTGGTGCATGTTACTTCTCAAAGATTGACTTGAAGAGTGGGTACCATCAAAGTTGACCAATAGGTGGTGCATGTTACTTCTCAAAGTATTTGAGGCACTCCCCTTGTAAAGGTGTCCTAATTGCCCTTAAAAAAAAGTTAAGGACAATGAACTTTTGACTTGTCTGATCCAAAGCAACCCTAGACAATTTTAAGATATGTTGTGTAAGCCTCAAAAGGGAACTCTAAACAAATTTCATTTTATGCTCAAGACCATTGGATGAAAATTTTTGCCCAAAACCCCCAAAACAGGGCTAGTAGGCCTAATAGGACAGTCTAAGGGATGAGTTTTTGCAAATGACTTTGGGACCTTACAAGGTGGATTATTTTTTATGTATTTGGAGTCCTCTAGTATCAAAATGACCCTAAGATCAATGTGTCCATGTAATGGAGGTTGGTCTTTTTGTTTTGCGCTTGTAACCTTGAAGACAAGACCTTCCTGTCGCCTTATTGGCATGTTTTTTGAGTTCCACCATGTGCTCTATCTTTTTATCCTGTTGTAAGTCCATTTGCTGATTATAGAATTATATTTAAGTCCTCTGCATCATACAAGTACAATATGCAAACACAGTCAAGTATGAGCAAAAAGAACAAAGAGAGACCCATGATAGCAAATTTGGCTTGAAAAATGTAGGAACAAGAGGAAATTATTGACTTGGTCCTCTAGCTATTAGATGCTAACAAACTAGGAACTTTCAGAATCAAAATGTTGCTCAAAATCTATTCTGAGAAGCTCACTAGAAATTTGAGGGGCTAAGAGGCAATTATCAACCACAATCCTTTGTTTCTCTCTCCTGCAAAAGCTATATCCGATCGTCATCGAAATCTCTACTAGAATCTTCATTTGTGGCTCCTGAATCTATTACCTACACACATAAAGAAGGGAAATGGTCTTGTTGATAGGGGTTTACTTAGTTCAAACCTCAGGTTTGGAATTAACCCTTGAATTGAAATGAAATTGAACTTGAAATACTGAAGTAAATGTTGAATGATATGCCTTAGATTTTCTGCAATCGATAATGGATGATGATGCAATGCTCTTTGAATGTAACAACAAGTGTTGATGTAATGACATGGCTTGACTTGACATGAACATGGATGACCTAATCAAACACACATACTTGCATGGAGATTGACCTAGATTTGTTGCTCCATGATACTTGAAGAATATGGTGGGATGAAATGCTACCTTGAATGCTTGAAAGATAGTTTATGCTAGATTATGAATGATTGTGGATGTCAAAATGAATAGGAAGAATGTTTCTATATAGGGTTCCCAAGGTAATTTACCAGTTAGGTCAACCTCCAATGGTCAAATTAGGAGGGGAAGTGCACTGCCATATTTAAATTAGGTCTTGTTTAAGGAGGACAAGGATGCCATGCACACCACTATAATGGAATAGGATGCCCTAGGCATCATGGTCTACCAAAATTAGGGTAGACAAGTGGAAAATCAAGGTGCACAACCCAAGGCATAGGTTCAGTTCTTTGTGTAAAAATATGACATTAATTTTGAAGTGAAAAGGCTAAAAATGGACCTAGGAAAAAGCTAAGCTAAGACACACTAAAGTAGAGGCACAAAAGGTGGTGTAAATTGTACAGGGTTACAATTTAGAATGCTATAGATGTCAGGAAAGAAGAAATGAATGTCATGATGACTTAAGAAAATAGATAGCAACCATTGTAATTGTTGGTCATGGTCTAGTTTACTTGGATATTTAAATATGAAAGAACAAACCCAATTATATCTAAGGCATAATCAATAAAAGTCGACTATGGAAGAGATTTTAAACTAACATTATTCATGGGCTGACTTAAAATTAAAATAATATCATATGATAACTGACTTGAGATACATAAGTTGAATGATAGTCAACTACATGAGAAGCATTTTAATTGAGTTGAACTTAGTTGACCATGTTTTGAGCCTAAGCTTTAAAGACACATGTATAATTATATATATTAGATCACCCAAATTTGATTTTGATTGGTATTGCATAAGGCAATGATAAATATATAATAAAAGGAGTAACAATTTAGCATGTGAAGGATGTATAATTAAAATAAATAAGGAAAGGTGATGATTATGGTCATCTAAATGCAACGATCATTGTTGTAGACAATGATTATTGTAGACACCTAAAATTGTCCAGTCTAATTAAATAAATATCTTCATTTATTTAATTACTTTAAGCCTAATTCTTCTATTAATTAAATAAATCCTTATTTATTTAATTAATTCATTTATCCTCTTCTAGCCTTATTTCTCATTTAAATAAATACATTTATTTATTTAAATTATCCTTTTTCCTAAATTAAATAAATATTTTATTTATTTAATTAATCCCACTTCTTCTATTAATTAAATAAATCTTTATTTATTTAATTAATTCATTAACCTTTTCTAACCATGACACATGTCATTTATCTCTTAATTCCTACACTACCTACCCTCTTATTATTTTATTATTTTCTTTACCTACCCTCTAATCATAGCCGATCATTTATCTTTTACACCTCTCAATCTTATCCCTCCATTTCATATAGTGTCTTCTATATAAGAGGATACTTCCTTCATTATCAACCCTAATCAATCTATGCATCCTGACTACTTGATCAATTGACTACACTACGCTTTGCACTTTCATATGTGATCCTACTTGCAACCAACTTTCCGTTATTTGTTGAGCTCTTGTGCACATATAAAATCTGAGAGCAAATATATCAAGCAAGATCAATGGAGATAGGAAGAATGGAGATCCAAACCCTATTGGACATGTGATGGTATAATCTTTGTGATTTCATTTGATTTACATTGTCTTAGGTAATCTTCATATGTTATGGTGGATCTTTGTTGTTGTTAGGCTAGGGTTTTTGTGGTTGAATTCATTTAGTCTTTCAATATTATTGTTTATCCATTTTCATCATATACATTTTGGCACGCTCGGTGGGACTCTTGTCCCTTTTGCATTTAACATCTTTTGTTGCAAATTTTGTTTTGAGGTTGCAGATCTGACATTTCCGACAACATTTTGATATTTCGCGTCTGCGCACTTTTGGATCGCGTTTTTGATTTTCTGCCGCGTCTGTGACATCTAGAGCCGCGTCTGCATATTCGACAATATTTTATTTTTTTGCAGATTTCAGGAAATGCGTTTGTATTCCATAATCGCGTCTGTAAGGTCTTCAGGCGCGTCTACGTTAGGAAAATGTGTCTGCGTTTGGGAGTCGTGTCTGTGTCAGATCTAGGCACGTCTGTGTGTTCTGGCAGCATCTGCGTCTATGACAACTGCATTTGTGTTCGGTTGTTGCATTTTTTTTTGTTTCATTGATTCAGTTTTTCGTCATTCGGATTTCAGATCTAGTTTATTTTGAGCTAACATTTTCAGATCTAGCTAACAAAAGTGGTGCAGCTTGTCTTGGAAGCAAAATCGTTTTGTCAAAGGCCCCTATTTCACAAAATCTTTTGGATCTAAAATTTACCTAACTTGTGTGCTTGCAGGAAGGGGTGATTATTTCAAACAATCCAAACTACTAATAGATTTTTGTTGCAGGATCTTGGCAAGGGTTTTTTATCTTTTATTGTGTGCCTTGTTTTCATAGACTAGCAAACATTTCAATCGGTGCACTAAAAATTGAACCATTGTCTTTTGTGTCTTGAGCAATAGGCTCTTTTTGTTTAATCTTTAGAGGGCTTGTCTCCCCGTGTGGTCATTAGGACTACTAGTGAGAGGAGAACGATCCAAGTGGTAGCAAAAGAAAAGCCATCTTCTTCCAAACCACTATAAATAACTATATCCATGGTGAAAACTATGGATAACGTGTGCTGATTAGTTCATACCGACACTATGTCTCCCCATAAACCCATTTGATCAAATTTATTTGATCAGTTGTAGGGCATAACCCCTACCAGCTGGGAGGCTTCTGTATTTACAGAGTTAAAAGTGTCGCATGTATGGCCATACGAGCGAATGCCCTTACTAGCACCTTTTTGTTTTAGAAGCCAAAATCCTTCTAGTTGTTGGGGTAGGAGGACGGACCTCTGGTAGCGGCCCACACACATACGATTCTTAGTAGAGATACAAAGTTCGCCACGAGGAGTTTTCATGGGGACTGATGCTTGGCTGCCCCGAGAAGTGAGTGCTGAGGGTGGAGTCAGTGGGGTCAAGGATCTAAGTATCCGCTCTGAATAGCGTAGCCTCGGGGGAAACTCCATGTGGGATCAACAACTATTGTCTTGGCCAGCCATAAGAATTGTGCTTGACTGATCTTAAACAATCAAACATTCAAGACCAAACATCAAAACATTGTGTCTTTTCTGTCTTCAAGTGTATGCAAAACATTTTTTTACATCAAACAACACACTTGTCTTTAAGTCATTTTGGGAAGTCTAAACATTTTGCAAACGTTGAGTCTTCATCAACACTGTGTCCTCTTGTCACGAAAAACAGTCAAACATTCAGATTTGGTCACAACAAAACAACTTCACAGATTGGAAAAAATTGCACAAAGTTTGCAGAAATGCGTCTGTTTCTGACAGAACCACGTCTGTGTCATTTAAGCGTGTCTGTGTCTGATAGAATAGCGTCTGTGTCCTTTAAGTGCGTCTGTGAAGTACACAGGCACATCTGTGTTCAGGATTGAAAACTTTCATAATTCAACAAATAAGAACAGTCAGTTTCAGACTTATTGAGCTTCCTAGGTTATCTCTTCAGGTTTTCATCTATCATTCAACCTATCTTTGGGTCTCACAAAGTCCATCATTGCTTTACACCTTACATTACATTCACATTTGTCTAAACTTGAGTCAAAAGATCACTTGCTTGTCCTCATCATACTTTGTCGACACACTACATACAACAACATTTTGCTAAGTGGTCCCTCATCAAGGTCTATCACCTTTGGGTCTCATTTGATCTTACTTAGAGTCAAGGTCAACTTACCTCATCAAGAGAAACTATCATCTCTTTGGAAGTCACACCTACTCTACTACATACATACTTAGTCTTACACTTGGGACATTGCAAGTACACTTCAGATTCATTTACATTCCATCCAACTCTTGGTCTTCCATACTCTTTCCATTTTTCATCTAGTCTCACACATCTTGATCAATACCTAGTTCATGGTTGAAACCCATTTCCAAAAATCTAGGAGAGAAGCTAAAGAGGCTCAAGAGTCCATAAACATGAGCTCTTATGAGTATGACAATGATATCTTTTTCAATTTTGATCATAACACATTACCTGACATGGATGCTTATAGAAACATTCCAAATGTTGAGAACATGGACACTACAAACAACAATGATACACACAATGACAATATGGACAACTTTTTCGTACATTCAGCAGAAGTGGAAGACACCATTATGAATCCCCATTTCAATTGATTGGCTGAGGAAATAATGAGGAGGGATAGACAATACTTTCTACAAGTGATGGCACAAAGTGGAGCCAAGATCCCTCATGATTTTGACATGTCTCAAATAATGGAAAATCAACCTTTGCCACAACCTCACCTCAACATGGATCAAAGGAGGCCTAATAGTGGAGGCAATAGAGGACCACATCTTGTGCCTGAATCACCATCATATTTGTTTCAAAAACCAGAGGTCCCACATACACATGGTCAAGCATATGATACTCACTTTCGCAGACCATTATGGAAATCTTATGTAGAAAAATATGCTCAATCACATACCAATGCTAAGGATCAACCACCAAAGCAATTGGATATTCAAAGGAATGCTCAAACTTTTGGACACAAGGAAACCCCGCATCAAATTTGGGGGCAACACACTAGAACAAACTCATGACTTGCCTATAGAGTATGGTATACATGGACAAAGCAGATATTTCATTCCTCATCATGACTCTATACCAAGTGGTCCTTATACGCAGCATCATTATAGACCTCCTCCATATGAACATGTGTATGATCAATATCATCCATATATACAACATGCTCCTCCTCCACACAGTGGTTCAGGCATGGGATATGGTCTAAGAAGTCGATCTCCACCTAAGAGAAATTTGGAACAGCAAATCAAGGATTTACAAAAGAAAATGGAGGACATAAATACATCGAAGCCAACATACACAATGAGAGACATATGTCCTTATCCATTTGACAAGAGCATTCCAATGCCTCCTTTTCCTACACACTTTGTGACACCTAAGTTTGATAAGTATAGAGGAAAAGGAGATCCTAAGGCACATATAAGACAATTTTTCACAGCTTGCATTGAGGTAGCAGCAGAAGAGACATATTTGATGAGATTATTCCCACAAAGCTTAGGTGATCAAGCTATGGAATGGTTCTCCCAACTCCCACCTGGAATTAAGTCATGGGGTGACTTAGCAGAGGCATTTATCCAACTTTTCTCATACAACATAGAGACAGACATATCAGTCACTACTTTGTGCAACACCAAACAAAAGGATGGAGAATCTTTTTCATCATTTTTACAAAGATGGAGCAATTTAGCCAGCAGATGCTCTTGTGAAATTCCACATAAACAAATGGTAGAGATGTTCACCTAGAATGTTAACAAAGACATTGGCTATGATCTGAGGAAAACTTGTTTGTCCACCTTCAAGGACGTCATTGAAAAAGGCTTGGCAACAGAAAAGGACCTAATTGAACAAGGAGTCATTAAGATATTCAAGGAAAACAAAGATGACTTTAAAGGAAAATATAAGCCAAGATTTTGGAACAAAAACAAGAACACAGTCAATGATGGTGTTGTTGATGCCAATACAATGCAACCCAAAATCATTTTTTCGGGATCAAGCTCTACAAACAATCAAGTAAATACTCAAACAACTTCCAGATCATGAAGGAAGTACACCCCATTGGGAGAACCACTTGAGTCAGTTTTCAAGAAGCTAGTGGCAAACAAAGTAATCACCGTTCCAGATTTTCCTCCATATGAACCAAAGGTTAAACCAAATCGGTGAAATGATGATGAGTATTGTGAAATTCACAAGAGCAAGGGTCATAAGACAAGAAATTGTCATCAACTGAAGAACATCATACAAGATCTTATTGATAGAGGTGACATTGAGATTGAAGGACACTCATCCAACCAAGAACATGAGATGTTTAAGGAACCATTCCCAAAACATGACAAGGGAAAAGCTAAAGCCACAGATGACCAAACCAACTATACCAGAGCATCTTATAACTATGATTCAACTATCAATCACATCTCGATGGACAATTATGTCTCTACCATTATCATCAAGGATAAAATGCCCGAGACTTCTACCCAAACACCCAAGATTGTCCTAAAAGGAATTGGATCTTCTTTCGAACCTACCTTTGAATGTCATGTTACAACCCGTCGAGGTAAATTCACTTTGCAAGGTGCTCCAGCCAAAAACACAACTTCCTCATCGACCAAGGCTGAGTATGACCTTGTAGAATAGTTAGGGAAGACAACCGCGCTCATCTCCGTCCTTGAGCTCTTACGCATATCCCCCGCACATAAAACCATTCTTGACAAAATCTTGAGAGACACTTTCATCCCTACTGATCTGAATGTGGACCAGTTTGAAGCCATGGTGGGATACCTTTCCATTCCACATTCCCTTACATTCACAGAAGCTGATGACGCCTCTGTAAGTCAACCACATAATGCACCTTTACACATTGAAGCCTTCATACACAAACATCGAATAAAACAAGTCATGATAGATGGAGGAGCGGGTCTAAACATTTGTACATTGAACACTATTAAACAATTGGGATATTCTAATAAAGCTGTGAATTCTACAAACAAAATTACCATCAACGCATATGATGACGAAGAGCATTCATCTAAAGGCACAATCATCTTACCTCTCAGAGTTGGGCCAGTTACAAAGGATGTGGTTTGTCAAGTCCTAGACCTAGATCTCACATACAATATATTACTAGGACGTCCTTGGATTCATGAAATGAGGGCAATCCCATCTACATACCACCAATGCATTAAGTTTCCTCACAATGGAGTTGAAATAACAGTTAATGGTGATCCTAATCCATTCATATACTGCAATAACTTGAGACCAAAAACTGAGACCATCATTCCTAGTAATTGCGAAGCTGTTCCTTCTTCTACATACATTGATCCTGAGTCATTAAAACCTTCGACATCAAAACAAGGTGAGCTTAAAGGCAAATTTCAGGACAAGGGCATGGGTGAATACACTTTGAATCAAACCATGTGCTTACAACAAGTAATGAGTTCACCAAAAGAATATGGAAGACCACACCCTAATAAGCAGGTATCTATTATTATACTCAAATGGGACCCTACTATCTTTCAAAGATCGGGTGAATTGGAAGAGGAAGACAAAATGCTTTACAAAGACCTTGAAAATGATACACAAGATCACATCAGTATACCATGTGAGAAGTATGGAAAAGGGTTCAAGATCCTACAAAAATTTGGGTATGATGGAAAAAGCCCTCTTGGCTTAAGAAAGGAAGGCATCATTGAGCCTTTACAACTTGAATTGACATTCAAAAAGGAATGCTCGAAAGGACTTGGTTTCGTGACTTCCAAGGTCCACACTCAAAGGAAAAAAGAAGTATTACAAATCGAAGCTACCAAAATTCAACGAGAAAATTGCTATTCCACAGACTCCAATGAATGGGAATGGGGTTTAGACAAAACCTCCAGTGACTACGAACTCACTGAGACGTTCAAAGAGCCAGATGAACCCACAGAAGAAGAGGAATTTTATAAAAATTTCAAATTTGGTCAAGAAACAACCTCAAAGGATCCCATACAGTCCTTGCCTCTAGGTCCTAGGTTGAAATCACATAGAATGAGAACACTTGTCCCAGAATGCGCTACTAGTGATGATAATTTGGATTCATTCACGATCGAGACTGATGAGGAGAGTGCCAATGATGACCTCGATAACTACCTCGGCATACCTGAATATAACCACATCTTCACTCTTAGTCCCGCTAACTTCGAAGACATCAAAGGCCTTCCCCTTGTTCACCACCAACTTATTGACTGGGACCATGAAGGACCTGCACAGTTTGACACATTCCAAAATGATGAAGCTTTTATTAACTATCTTGGCATGCGAGATGATCTTCCCCTTGGGGACCATAAAGCGGGATACACTATAGAACTCAATAGCGTGGCATATTTTGGTGAGGGTGTCGGGCCTTCCAGTCACAAAAATATAAAAATAAAAACAAATCAAGGGTCTTATGGCGAAAACCACACTGTAGCGCTGTCTGACCCCAAAAAAGTAAAAAGAAAGGACGTATCTGAGGGCGAAAACCTCTCTGAGGCACCTGAAGATGGAAGGCTCGACATTCTCCCAGCATCATATGAGAAAAAGTCATCCATGTTGGTAGAGGAGACTATCAAAACAAACATTGGCACAGAAGAAGTTCCACACAACATATTCCTGGCTCAATCTTTGACATAGTCAGAAAGGTCAAGATTCATAAGTTTCTTCACAAAACGACAAATCAACTTTGCATGGTCATACGCCAATATGCCTGGATTGGATCCAGATTTGGTAATGCATCATTTGACAGTTAAACCGGGGGCAAAACCAGTGAAACAGAAATTAAGAAAGATGCATCCACAAGTCGCATTATTAGTCAAAGCAGAGCTTGAGAAATTATTGGATGTCGGATTCATATGCCCAATTGATTATCCCGAATGGATCTCCAACTTAGTGCCTGTCAGTAAACCAGATCGTAGTATCAGAATATGTACAAATTTCAAGACATCAACAAAGCTTGTCCTAAGGATGATTTTCCATTACCAAATATTGACTTGATTGTCAATCTCACAGTAGTTCATGCAATGTTATCTTTGATGGATGGATTCTCTGGTTACAATCAAATAAAAATTGCATCTGAAGACCAGCACAAAACAACATTCACTTGTCCTTGGGGAACTTTCTGTTGGAATGTCATGCCCTTTGGGCTAAAAAATGCAGGCGCTACATATCAAAGAACCATGACTACTAGCTTTCATGATCTCATGCACATAACTGTGGAAGATTATGTTGACGACCTCTTGGGTAAATCAATAGACATAGATACACATTTGGACATACTTTTAGTCGTCTTTGATCGGTTGGAAAAATATAAAGTAAGATTAAACCCCAAGAAATGTGTCTTTGGAGTAACCTCCGGGAAGCTCCTGGGATTCATTGTATCAAAAAGAAGAATTGAAGCCGATCCAGCAAAAGTCAAGGCCATCCTAGAGATGCAACCACCATGAAATATCAGTTAGCTTCGATCTTTGCAAGGGAGACTCTAGTCCATACGAAGATTCATAGCACAACTTGCAAATAAGTGTAATCCCTTTCAACACTTGCTACATAAAAACATCAAATTCAAATGGGATGATAACTGTCAACAAGCTTTCTAGATACTCAAAGATTATCTTTTGAATTCGCTAGTTTTGATGCCACCAGTTCCAGACCAACCTCTATTACTATACATATCAGCTACTTCAACAGCACTGGGGGCACTCTTAGCACAAGAAGTTGTTGAGGGCAAAGAAAAGGCAGTATACTACATCAGTCGCACATTGGTGGGATATGAGCTAAACTACACACCAATTGAGCATGCATGTCTCATTGTGGTTTTTGCCTCACAAAAATTACGACATTACATGCTAACTCATAAAACTAAGTTGGTTGCAAGGATTGATCCATTGAAATACCTTCTCGATAAAGCAACACTTACTGGGCGACTAGCCAAATGGGTGATGATCCTGAGTGAATTTGACATCGAGTATGTGGATAGAAAAGCAATAAAAGGACAAGCTATCGCAGATCAGTTAGCAGATGCTCCCATGATAGATGATGTTCCTCTAATTCAGAATTTCTAGATGAATCCATTTTAACAGTGTCACATGCAAATCCTTGGCAACTATACTTTGACGGCTCATACACACAGCATGGGGCAGGAGATGGCATCCTCTTCATAACTCCTCAAGGGGATTCTATACCAAAATCATATTGATTATTATTTCCCTGCACTAATAACATAGCGGAATATGAGGCATTAACAACTAGATTACGGATTGCAGTTCAGTGGAAGATCCATGAACTTCGTGTTTTTGGGGACTCTCAACGTGTGATTCGTCAGGCAACTAATGACTACCAAACAAAGGATGATAACTTAATGCCTTACAAAAGAATGGTGGATGACCTGAAACAACATTTCATGAAGATAGACTTTGAGCAGATACCCAGAGAGCAGAATCGAGCCGCGGATGCCATGGCTACAATTGCTTCACTAATTGATCTACCACCAAATGAGACTCGCTATGAGTTCTTGGTGGATAACCTTTTGGTTCCCTCATATGAAATCACTCCTACTGAGATGATATGTGTTGTTGGTCCTGAGTCCCAATTATACGGTTCCATTTTCGCATACCTTCGTGACAATACCCTACCTCTTGATCTATCCAATAACCAACGTCAAACTTTCATTCGCCAATCTTCTCGATACGTCATTTTAGTCGATATCCTATATCATTGAGGTCTAGATGGCACTCTTAGATGTTTAGAAAGTGACGAAGCTCAGATTGCGTTACGTGAAGTACATGAAGGGATATGTGGTCCACATTCTAGTGGTCCTACCTTAGCCAAGAAACTCATCAGGACTGGATATTACTGGCCCAATATGGAAAAAGATTCATATTAGTTTGTCAAGAAATGTAAGCAGTGTCAACTTCATGGAGACCTCATCCATGTGCCAGCGCAAGAACTTCAACCAATTGCGACTCCTTGGCCCTTTTGTCAGTGGGGACTCGATCTCATAGGCAAGATTCACCCTCCATCTTCCAACGGTCATAAATTCATAATCACTGCCATAGATTATTTCACAAAATGGATTGAATTCGTGCCTCTCACACAAGTCACTAGAATACAAATTGCTACCTTCATTCTCAACTATATCGTTTGTCGATACGATATTCCTGTTTCCATCATCACTGATAACGGGCGTCCCTTCAAAAATTAGGATGTTCGTGAACTCTGTGACCGCTTTCATATTAGCCAATGTTTCTCCACACCATATTACCCCCAAGGTAACGGTCAAGCTGAGGCATCTAATAAAACAATCCTTAAAATCTTGAAAAAGACAGTCGACGACGCTGGCCATAATTGGCATATCCAACTGAATCCCACACTTTGGGCTTACCACACAAGCGTCCACACACCTACACGAGCTACACCCTATTCACTTGTCTACGACACTGAAGCTATCTTGCCTATTGAGGTCGAGTTACCCTCTACGAGTCTCTTTGCAAAACATTATCAGTGATGAAGACTACAAGGTCTCTCGCTTACAAGAACTTGAACTATTGGATGAACGAAGACAAACTGCTTTTAATCATCTCAAGGCTTATCAACAAACAATGAGTCGCAGCTACAATCATAAAGTCAAGCCTTGCACATTTGAGGTAGGTGACTTGGTTCTCAGAGAAAATCCTAAAAATCAGCAAGACAGAGAGAAGAAGGGCAAGTTCGAACCAAACTGGCTTGGTCCTTACATCATCACAGCAGTATATGGATTTGGAGCATATCAACTCTCAACCACAGAGGGTGAACCTTTGG
The DNA here is from genome assembly GCF_030272615.1 of Cryptomeria japonica. Lineage (NCBI taxonomy): Eukaryota > Viridiplantae > Streptophyta > Pinopsida > Cupressales > Cupressaceae > Cryptomeria > Cryptomeria japonica. The sequence goes on from NC_081407.1 coordinate 825,006,632, forward strand.
AGGATCTTATCAACAACATGCACCTTCGCAAGTTTTACACATAGCTCTTCAGAGTATCCCAATTCAAAAATACAAAAAAATCAAAAATACAAAAAAAATCAAAAAATTCAAAAATACAAAAAAATCAAAAAATCAAAAAAGTAAAGAAAAACATTTCGTCCAACAGTGAAAACCACTTCGGTGGCACTCTGGGCAAGTACCATGGTGAAAACTGGGTCACCAGCGCCATGCGTAGAGACATTACTCCTCCCTCATTCAGGATTCCATTTCATCCTTTCACTTTGCACACACTCACAACCTATCCATTCATAATAAACTTACTCATTCCCATCATGGCTTGTTATTGATCTACCTAAGATTGGTTAGCCATTCCTAATAATCCCTCCTTTTCACCCCTTTCCATCCATAATAAATCAGCTCCTATCTGTGGCTAAGGCAAATACTACGTCTAGTGATGGGTGTGGAACTGAGAGCATCACATGTTTTGAGGAGTACAATTTCTTCCACTTTTTCAGTCTATCCGTGCACAATCAGCAATAAAGAAACACTTGCATCGCCAAACTGCAATAAGGTTCCGCCTTCTCCGCAATAAAGTATCAGTTTCATGGATTTAGTCAATTTCAGATGAGACACAACATCAACAATGGGCTTCAACAAATCAAATCTGTCAACAGACTCAAACAACATATGGTTCAGTGCTATCTATCCTTTTTGTTAGTAAACATTGTAACCACAATCAAATATGACTTATACAAGTGACAAGAGACACTAAACTTGAGGACTACAGTGGATGTTGGTGTCGAGTCTTGGTTTTCTTTTGATTTTAATTTTCTAGTGACATGTCTTTTAGCTTTTCCGGGATGTCTCTGACTAGAGATTCTATCTCCAGGATGTCTTTGACTAGAAAGGCGAGGATAGGGTATCGTCACCTATTTTTCTTTTTGCTGTCTATGGATTGTCTCTTAGTAATGCTATGACTTGTCCAAGGATATGAGGACACTGTGAGTCTAGTATGAACCGGGGAATTCCTTGTTTGCAACTGTCTTATCTCCATGCAAATGGGTACAATAACTTTCTAGGTCGAACATATGCCTTGATTGTCATAACCTACTTGCCATGATAAAGCTCAATGATGATAACGCACAAGAAGCTCTTTCACTTCCACATATTCTATCTTCCATCCCCCTTTCTTGATTGACTTCCATCGTCCTTCTCGAGTCCGTGTAGCTTTCTATCATGTGACTGAGTATAATGGCACACCAAAAACATTTGCATTTTATGTAGTTGCACCTGCATTACCACATATAAGCATTTCATACATACATATAGATATCACAATTACATCACATCCTGCACACAACACATGTCAGCACATTTTGCATTCTCACCATGTAAATAGTCATTTGCATTATCATCTTCATTTTTATTTCATACATTCACATTTACATTTGCATAACATATAAAACATAAAAGAACAAAAACATTGCATTGCATCATATACATATTTGCATCCATATCATAATCATCACATAGACACATACATCATGAAACATAAGCATCACGTAGAAACATACATCATGAAACATCTCATCACATAGGTACACATGCATATAGCTGTCGCAAAGATAAATCATCTCATATATATATAATCAAAAGTGTCATGATACAATGATGTCAAAATACATATGGCTACAAAATCACCCGAAGGTGTCTACATCATCATACAAAATGGTACAAAATTGATACATAGGGAGCCCTCTATGGCTATGATAAATTCCCTCCCTCGGAGCCGCCTGGCCTCGACGGAGTCTGAGCCCTAGAAGGACCCGCCCTAGGATCATCTCTCCTGCCCCCTCTATCTGGTGGTGGTGGAGGACCCATAACCCCACCACTGGACGCCTGTCTCCTCTGGCTCCCTCCCGTAGTTGTCGCTGTTCGTGATGGTCTCCGGAAGCTCCTCGCCCGCTGCTTTGTTGGCACTGCCCTGTAGTATAGGTCTTACCAGTAGCCTATCTCCTCCCCTGCCCGTAGAACATAGGCATATCCAGCTCCTGTGTCCTTTGTTGCCTACCTCCCAGCCCTCAGTGCTGTCTCAGCCTCAGTATAGCGCTGGATAGCCTGATCCCGCTCATGCTCTGTGTCCCTTAGTCGCCTCCTGAGCCTAGCTGTCTCCCTATCCAGGTCCTAGATCTCATCTGCTTGTCCCTGACAGATCTCCCTCAGCTCAAGCAGCTCATCCTCCTCCTCCTCGACCCCCTGTACCTCTGCCTGTGGCTCCCCCTGTGCCTGTACCTATGCCTTTGTCTGTACCTGCCTCTGCCCCTGTCCCTGCACCTGTCTAGGACCCTGTGCTGCTGGTACCTGTAGTGGCAATCCACCGCGACGCCTCACCACCCGAGCCTGTCTCTCCTCCCCACCCTCTCTTCATGGAGCCACCCTCCTCTCTCCAACTGCACCCCGCCTCCTTCGTCGGCCTCTCCCCCCACCATCTCCATCTAGAGGCTCCCCTGGGTCTGTCAGTCATGGAAAGGGATGCTTAGCCCAATATGTCGTGTACTCTGTCTCCATGCCTGCATCCTCAATCTCCGACCACATATCCCATGGTATCGTCACCATCTCTACCAGCTGCATCATGGCCGGCTCATACGACAACAGCGACCCAAAGTGTGCCTGATCCCTGACTGTTCGAGCATACATCCCGAAACCCTGTGGCATCCGCTGAATCTTGCCAAACTGCCTGCACACCCTGTCAATCAGCTGTCTCTCCAATACATAGGGTGTCCGCCCAATCAGATATCTACTCCGGAAGGTATAAGGTAGATCTACTGCATCCTCCTCCCACTGCTCGCACTCACGATACGACCTCCATATCACAGTGTCGATCTCATCCAGGACTCGATGCCAATGCTCCAACCTGCCAATCCGTGGCTGTGATGTAATCATATCGTACAAATGAACAAAGTTGCATCCATAACCCCTGCCCTTGAAATGTATCGGTCGGGTAACCGACAAATGCTCATATGCCCACATCTGCAGCAATGTAACTCTGCAGCCCAATCCTATGGATCCATGATATACAAACTGATGCAGCTCATAGTATAAGTGTGCCAGCACGCACGATCCCCAGGCATATCTGGTGTGCTATGTAACCAGTGTCTCCAAGGTGCTCCCCCAGCCCACAGCCAACCCTCGTGTCACCCTGTCTGAACACAGGAACCCATTGATCACTCCTCCTAGCATTGCTGGTAGTGCCAGTCCTATTGTTGTCATGGTATCCCAAGCCACGTGTCCAACCCTCATCTCCAATCCAGGATCCTGAAACACTCATCTCAGGGCCTCCCTATCTCCATCTTGATCATAGGGTATCAGCTCCCCATCGATCGGTATCCTCAATATCCTGTATACATCCTCCAAGGTGACTGTCATCGCACCCATCGACAAATGGAAAGTACAAGTCTTTAAGTGCCACCTCTTAGCAAGTGCAGTCAGCAAACCCATGCTTGCCCGAAAGTCAGGCAAATACAGAATGTATCTCAGACCCATAACCTCAATAGCAGCTCGGTCCTCGAATGTCAACTCTGGTCGTAATCTCTGCGTCAACGAGAATCTTTCTCGTGACTCCAGCATAGGCAAATACTCCTGCAGTCAAGCAAATCAATCATGTCAGTCATAGTGGCATTCCCTGTCTATCACAAAATGTTGATTTTTATCTTAAGTGCTTATGATACTCTATCCAAGTGACACTCACTGTTCATCACAAAGTGTTTCTTCTATCCTAGTGACACTCACTGTTCATCACAAAGTGTTGCTTCTATCCTAGTGACACTCATTGTTCATCACAAAGTGTTGCTTCTATCCTAGTGGTACTCCCTGTTCATCACAAAGTACTACGTGTTTTTCACTCCATGTTCATCACAAAGTGTTGCTCATATTTGCACTCCCTATTCATCACAAAGTGCTGCCCCTATTGGTACTCCTTATTCATCACAAAGTACTATGTCTTGGTACTCACTGTTCATCACAAAGTGCCTTGATCTATCCTAGTCTTCCCTAGAGGACCTGCTTGAGTGTATCCCCTCAACAGCTTATCCAATCGACAGTGTATGTTTATCATTGAACTGTCGATTTGACCTTGAAGACACAAACGCGCCTTTATGACATAAACGCGCTTACAGATTGCACAAACATGCTTGCTCTGCATAGACGCGCCTGAAATACATAGATGTGTCTATGCTCTGCACAGATGCGCCTGTCCTGCACAGACGTGCCCACATTACACAAACGTGTCTGAACAACACAGACGTGTTCGCATTTGACATAGACATTGCTGAATTCATAGACACGCCTGGCACAAACACAGATGAGCCTAGCCAACATAGATGCACCTGGCACCAACGCATACACGCCTCCACGTTTTTGACATTATCCTAAAGCGCATTTATTGCACTACCTAGCACGCATTTATGACAACAATTAATGCGACAAAGCACAAGGAGGTTTTGTGGTACTCACCGACTCTCCTACATTGGCCAGCCTCTGAAATCGGCGAATGCAATCAAATCTATGAACCAATGCCATCGCTGTTGACTGCTACTGCTCTATTCTCTCTTTGCACTCGGATCTCTTGGATGTGTAGATGATAATGAGGATGTCAACCCCTCGTGGTCTATCTTATAGACTACCCTAGCCCTAGCCCCAACCCTCGTCTCTCGAGTCAGTCTTCATTATCCCGTGACTTTGTCACTCTACCCTATTCAGTCAGTCCATTCTAGCCTTTCTTTCTTATCGAGAGATTGTCTGCAATCTTTTCAGACATTTTCATCCAATCTCTCGAGGGGGCATATCATTCCCATCTTGGGGCAACTTTGTATCAGTTCATATTATCTTCTTTGAAACAACACAACAAGCTGCATTGTCTCAAAGAGGGGCAAAATGTAGACACCTAAAATTATCCAGTCTAATTAAATAAATATCTTCATTTATTTAATTACTTTAAGCCTAATTCCTCTACATATTAAATAAATCCTTATTTATTTAATTAATTCATTTATCCTCTTCTAGCCTTATTTCTCATTTAAATAAATACATTTATTTATTTAAATTATCCTTTTTCCTAAATTAAATAAATATTTTATTTATTTAATTAACCCCACTTCTTCTATTAATTAAATAAATCTTTATTTATTTAATTAATTCATTAACCTTTTCTACCCATGACACATGTCATTTATCTCTTAATTCCTACACTATCTACCCTCTTATTATTTTATTATTTTCTTTACCTACCCTCTAATCATAGCCGACCATTTATCTTTTACACCTCTCAATCTTATCCCTCCATTTCATATAATGTCTTCTATATAAGAGGATACTTCCTTCATTATCAACCCTAATCAATCTATGCATCCTGACTACTTGATCAATTGACTACACTACGCTTTGCACTTTCATATGCGATCCTACTTGCAACCACATTTCCGTTCTTTGTTGAGCTCTTGTGCACATATAAAATCTGAGAGCAAATATCAAGCAAGATCAATGGAGATAGGAAGAATGGAGATCCAAACCCTATTGGACATGTGATGGTATAATCTTTGTGATTTCATTTGATTTACATCATCTTAGGTAATCTTCATATGTTATGGTGGATCTTTGTTGTTGTTAGGCTAGGGTTTTTGTGGTTGAATTCATTTAGTCTTTCAATATTATTGTTTATCCATTTTCACCATATACAATTATATTTAGAGTAATTATTGAAGATAATTAAATATTCATGAAGGCATTGATTAGGTTTAATCACAAAGGTAACAATCGACGCTTAAATAGAATTGTTAACTAAAAGACACATCTATTCAAATAGTTGTCTCCTTTCTAAGAGATGCATCATTTCACGAAGACATAAAGATATAGACGTGAGTGAGATATGTGAAAATAAGAGTAAGTGGAAAAAATATGTATCAAATACATGCCAATAGATTTATGCATGAAGAAGATGTAGAAGATCATTCAATAAGTAGATTTGAAAGAGAAAATATGCATGATTTGAGTGAAACAATGAAGTGAATAGTAAGAACACTCAAAAAGATCAAGTGTGGAGAGAATATACAAGAAATAACATGTGTGTTGAATCAGATTTGAGAAAATTCATAAAACATATATGAGAGATCTATAATTAATAGATATATATGTGAAAAGATAAAAATAATATATAAGGAAAGACCACGCAAGTGTGTGTGAGCATACAAGTATAATTGTATTATTGTTTATGAGAATAGGAGAATCATATAACAAATATATGAAGGAGATATTAATTTCCACTATTTGTTGAAGATGCATCATTGAGAAGGTGAAACTTGGTTCATCTTGTGTGATGGACAAGCATACCATTCTCAAATAATTAATATAATGCATTTTTTTCTTTTGTTAAATGCGATATTGTCTCCATTTCTTAATCAATTGTTTTAGGAAATATTAGTCATATTTATAAGTACACGTGTGTTGTGCTTTTGTTGTAATTTGAATAATATACAATCAAGTAATTATTATAAATATTTTCAAATGCAATGTGTGAGACACTTGTTTAACTAATGGATAATTAAGAATAAATTGCATTTAGTGAATTTGAATGCATTTGAGAGTACGAATTTTGCATGACAAAGCATGGTAAATCATATTTTTTGAAACTTGATTATACGTGTATATTTGTGAGATAAATTCATTTATGACTATGTTTGCACATGGGTAGACATTGATCTATTGATTTCTAATCACTTCATTCCAAATATGAATGACAAATCCTTAAAAAATGTACCTATTTTTTTCATTCATTCACAATTCTCTTCACAATACAAAGAAGCATTGTATCACCATTAAAATGGTCGTTAGTATAGATTAGTCAATTGAATGAACTCAACCATTGTAAAGCAATATCAAAGAAGAATGTTTTTGATTAAGGGAAAAACAAGTTTTGAGGGGGACCTGAAACCCCATACAACAGGTTTTGAACTCAACCATTTAAAAAAAAATGTTAATGTATACGAAAAACATAGATAGAAAACATAAACATTTCACTTCCCTTATGCTCCTTATGCCATTGTTCTCTTCCTTGTCCTCCTCGACTTCATGAACCTCATTGCTCCAAGGTTGATGAATGAAGAGTGGGAGAGATAGATGGAGTTAAATATGTGATGCTCTCATATTAGCATAACAAATAATGTGGAGAAGATTTGAACATGGTGAGGGTACCATGGAAGTAATTATGGTGTCAGAATGACAACATAAGTATGCAATTATTATGGATAAATGGCCAACAGAAGGATGTAATGAAAAGTGGATGATTTGTGATGAATGAAGGCTTCAATTTATAGACTTTGGAGATTTGAAATGCATGGTCAGGATTAAAAGGATGATGAAGGGCTCAGATTAAAAGGGAGCATGGTCCCATATTTGAAGGCTTAGCCTTGTAACATAAGTGGGGTGCAAAAGCAAGTGTGCTCACACATGTGTGAGCACACATGGGGAAGCTCATGAAAGGGCCATGTCTATGCCATGTATAAGAGTTAAGGTGACTACATGGGGAAAAACATTCTCACACATGTGTGAGCACCCCTTAGTCAAAGGCGAGGTGGAGAAGTGAAAATGACTTGTGCATGTAAGTCATTTATGAGGGGAGTCACATGTGGAGTTGGGTAGGTATGTAACATTTAAAAATATGATAAATGTTAATAAGGATTAGGCTTAGGTTAATTAGCTTAATGAGGGGATTAAAAGGTGGGTTTGTAGGAATCATAAGATTAGTTTAATTAATTATGAATTAATTTGACTAATTGGGATTAGGAATAGAATTGGAATATTCCCTAAGACTGAGTTTGATTTATTAAAATAAATCAAACTTTAGGAGAAATGGAAGGGGGATTAATTAAATATGATTTAATTAATTTAGATATAGAAAAGGGCTAACATTATTAAATTAATTAATTAATTATGCAACATGGGATAATTAATTAGATATTAAGGGATAATTAATTGGATATTAATTTAATTAATTTTATGTGTCTACAAGCATATTTACTTGTCTTTACTCTTTTCCTTTTGCCTTTACACATGCAGATGCATCCTTCCTATACATTAAGCTAACACATTATAGATTAGTGATAGTAATATAGTCTTATCTTTGTGTTCTCAAAAACCTAGTTTAGTCATTGTTGTTTTCAAAATAATTGATCAAAATTATCCATGAGCATGCACTTTAACATGGTCTTATAAGAGTACCCTTTTGATCCTTATCAAACTTAAAGTGTAGGAGAGAGAGTCTTTGCTCATCACATAGCTTACCCATTTTTCTATTAATTATAATGAAGTCCAACTACAAAAAATGTTGATTAACAACACAGTTTATACCAACAAACCAAAGACAATATGCCAAAAGCTTATGATAACCCCATAAAGGCTAAGCTGGAAAAGCTACATAAGGATACATATAGACAAAAAAACAACCAAGATAGAACCCTGCTATACATCCAAAATATGTAAGAAATCAACATTGTCCATCTAAGTTCCCACATAGATTGGGAACCAAGCTACCTAGCCAAGGGGCCCATCCATCCACCTCTGCTCCTTATCCCTGTTAGCAGGTAATATCACTTCCTCTGCCATCGGGAAAGATGGCCCTGCAACTGCCAATGGTACCGTAGCCTTAGTTCTTTTCTCAGGGTTTTCACAACCTCCATTCCTGCCTCCCTGTCTTCTACTCATTTCCAGGTCTGCCATGAAGTTGCTTAGATTGATCTCAAATTGGTTCTTGTCCTATGTGGATCTCGTCCATGTATGTCCATGTGAGATCTCCCAAAGAGCTTACTCATTTGATAATTATACTAATAAAAATACATTATGCTTATGAAATCTAACAAATCCCTTGAGATGCGTGGTTGAAAATTTCTCAATAAAATTCTTAAAAATTATTGAGAATGCAAGACTACAAAAATTTCTAACATCAGAGACTTATGAAAGTTCCTAAAAATTCTAAGTAACTCTTTAAAACACTATAGAAAGCCTATGAAACTATTACATAAACATGGTCCACATGACATATGTTCGCACATGGACAAGGATTGATCTATTGATTTCTAATCACTTATTTTCAAATACAAAGAACAAATCTTTAAAATGTGACCTATCTTGCTTATTTATTCACAATTCACATTCCATCCTAAAATAACATATTGTAGGTTAGTGATGAAGTAATGTATTTATCTTTGTGTCCTTAAAAGCTTAGTTTAGTTATGGCTCTTTTCAAAAGAATTAATAAAAAATATTTAAATAGATGAATTATTTTGATCATGAGCATGCACTTTGATGTGGTAGTATAAGAGTACCCTCTTGAGCCTTGGAGAGTTTAAAATGTAGGAAGATAAGCCTTTTTGCATGATGGGGCAGCCCATTTGATAATTTTGATAGTAAAAATTCATCATGTTTATGAAATCTTACAAATTCTTGGAGAGGAGTGACTGAAAATTCTTCAATAAACTTCTTGAAAATTATTAAAAATACAAGACAACAAAAATTGTCAACACCACCTATTTATGAAAACTCCTTGACACTATTTAAAATGTTATTAAAAACTATTAACTCTACATAAACATGATCTACATGACAATTTTTCAATTACAAAACCTTTAAATCTAACTATTAGAATAAAAAATATTATATATTAAAATAAATAAAAATTAAATTTACCAAATTTGCTTAAAGTTCTATTTTATTCTATCCCTTTTTCTTTCTTTTAATTAAAAAGAAATTATATAATGTTTTAATGACTCATCTAATCAGAGGACTACAACTTACTTCAAAAAGTTCACATAAAGAAGGCCCATTGGCCGATCAAGACGATTTGGAGTCCGACGCGAAAAACCCCTGAAAACCCTGCAAACTCTGAGGAAACTCTTTCGCTTCTGTTGAAACCCCGCCTTGCCCCAATACTCCTGTTTGCCGAAATCCTATTGCGCTGCAATCTCTCACTTGGCTCGCTGAAAGTTCTGTGTCAGAGTGTGTGCCTTGTTTGCGATGGAAGAAGAATAGAGAGGAACAGCAAACTTTTACATGATTTTGGGGATAAACATGATAAAAACATTCGACCTCAAATCACCAACGTCCATGGACAAGGATTTCACAGGCTTAGTATCAGAGGCTGCGAGGACAACGATTTCGCCTGAATATAATATCTCTCCGCAGTCTAATAATGGAGAAGGTCCATCGTCAGGTTCAGTAGAAGTTCAACCCAAGGAGAATGCGAGCGAATCTCTTGGTTCACAGGTCAAAGAAGTAGAGCAGAGGGGTTCTATGCTCGGTGCTCGAGGCGGACCACTTTTCATGCCCGGATTGGTCAGTCCCTATACCAGTATTCCTCAATTCCAAGCATCTGTTACTCAGCAGTTAACTGTAAGTATTATTCTCATACCTTTTGTTTTCCAAACCTAGTTTTCATTATTCTTTTTTCGAATATTTTTTTTCATCACTTGAGCCACGTGTGATATGTCTTTGCCAACAAAATACCCGCAATCACATAAGTTTTTCAACCAAATATTCTATTTACTTCCTCAGTTCTTCCTTAAACTGTAGTTGTTAAATGCGAATTGTCATTTCAGTAGTGCCCAGATAAAAAATTCAAGGGAGTACATGAATGTTACTATTCCTTAAAACAACAGTGAAAAACTAGTGCTGCGTGCTTGGTAAGAGTGGTAAGGTGGAGAGATTAGCCTTCCACTGGTGTTGATTGAAGGTGGCCAATGCATGGTAGCTCACTAGTGCTATGTGCTTGGTCAGAGTGGTAAGGTGGAGAGATCAGCATAACATTGGTCAGTGAAGTTTGATTCAAAATGACACATCTGAATTTTGATGGATCACATAATTTGATATATTATGAAAACATCACTTGTACGATAGTGAATGAGCTAGAGATCTCTACGAGGAACAGTTCACAAGGCACATCACATGCGGAAGGTTTTGCAAACAAGGTGTTGGCTTGATTGTAGGTGAAACTTTATGTTTAAGTGTTCTTCATCTGGGGTGTTACTGGACAGGTTTATTTTCTGGATAATGTTGTGCTTTATTCCTGTGAATATTACCTAGATTTAACAAGTGCTAAGTGGACCATTCATGTTCATTAGAGATGGTTCCTTGTCTACCACTGCTCATGAAATATGGATCAATGAAATTTGACTCAAAACAATGAAGCTGAATCCCTATAAACTATCACATATTTGATACTGAATGGAAACAGCACGTATATTAAAATATGTAGTATTCCTCACATATCCAAGAGCTACTGTAACCATAAAAGTTTTCTTTCTTTCCTCTTGTTTTTTCTTATCTGAATATACAAAAGATCCAAAGTAGTTTCCTTAGGTTTTGAAAAATCACGATGTACAACCAAAGAGAGTCTAGGGTGTAGTAAATTCAATCCTTTTTGAAGTATAAAATGGTTAATAAAACGTTGATGTATTGTATGCATCAGAAAGAGGCTACTACAATAGTCTAATTTAATGTTCAGTAATTTGACTGCCTCAATTTTGGAAAGCGTTCTCTTTGTATAGATCAGTGATCACTACCTTTTTAGTTCTGTTTCATCTCTGCATTATTCCTTATACATGTTTTTTTATAATGTCTTGCTGCTATTCGACAACAAACTGCAAAATCTGAAGATTTGCTTAGAAATGGCAAAATCCCCATCAATGATCAAAGTAGCATTTCCACATTGATAAGTATTTTTGCCTCTCAGAGTTAGATTGAGCTGCTTCTATCATTCTAGGCTCTGATGTATCATAAATGACAAATGTCTATCTTTTTTTTTGATTCAAACTCTTTCTTCTGAATTCACTCATAGCTAATAGTCCTGCAAATCTGTTCCAGCCATTATTCCACATGACAATGGTCATAGCTGTTGTTTGTAACTAGGAAAGAGGGTTCGGATTGCCTAAAGGCAACATCTGAACCCCTATCGGACTGGGGCCTTCCCTTAAGGTAACGTGTAGGACTGGACCTAAAAGGGTAACGTGCCCCTAAACAGGACCAGCCCTATATTAATCACGCCACACTAAATTAACTTGGCGCCAAAATCCATATATTCAATCAAGGACGACTTGGGGTTATATGCTCATATAAATAAAGATCAATTGCCAAACTCAAATGATTCATTTTTTTTTATTTCTCATGCAATCAGCGAAATTCTTCTACAACTAAGTGTGCGAAATTGAGAAGAGAATTGGGCGAATTTATTCAAGGAGATCAAAGGCATTTGGTGTTCCTAATTTCTGTTAGAGAGTAGACTTGATGCAGACTTGGAGTAATTAGAAGGGCAGATCTGATATGATAAAAGGAGCAGATCTGATAAGAGGTTGAAGAGTCCAGCTAAGTATTGTATTGGTACAATTAAGATTGAATACATAATCTGACTTGTGGGTCTTTAGTGCTGGGTTTTTCCTCCTTGAAGGTTTTCCCAGGGTATTTGTGTTGGTCTCTTGTGCACTTGCTTTCATTCTTGCATTTACTTGTTTATAGTTTACTTAATGTTAGCAAACAATTAAATACTAAAATCTGATTACTGATCTGGGTCACAAAATTTAACATGGTATCAGAGCTAAGGTGTTACTAACTTCAGATTTCAGTAAATCATTTGTTGCATCTAGTTGCTGTTTGTTTTCAGATTAAAATGTCAGGTTTGAGGGCTGAAGATAGACTTGATGGAGCCCTTGATTTTGCTGCTTGGAAAGTCCGTATTCTATTGATCCTTGAAGAGAATGATCTGCTTAAATTCGTAGAAGAAGAAAGGCTGTCCCCTCATGAAGATGCTGAAGAACTGAAGCAGTTCAAGAAAGACTCCCTCAAGGCTAGGAAGATCATAATCGAATCTGTCAAGAATCATCTTGTCACTGTCATATCAAAATTTGCTTTTGCCAGGGAAATGATCAAACACTTGGAAGGGATGTATGAAGTCAACAACCTCAGCAGGGCTCTTGCTCTAAGGCAACAACTACTTTACATCAAAATGAAAGAAGAAGACTCAATCATGGCCTACTTCATGAAGATCAATGAACTAAAGGACAAGCTAAGTACTCTTGATTGCCAAATTTCAGATAAAGATCTTGTCATAATTGCATTAAATGGTCTACTTGATGAATGGGAGCCATTCATTCGTAGCATTGGTGGAAGAGCTGATCGTTCCAACTTTGAGCGTCTTCAATCTGATTGCATTGAAGAGGAATCTCGAATTGAGGTAAGAGGAAAACTCTAGAACTCTCACAAAGATTATAATCATGTTCTCATAGCTAAGTCTAGGAAAGGTGGGCATTGGAAGAAAGAAAAGAAAAGCAAAGATTTTAGATCCTCCTCCTATGATCCAAGGAAGAAGTCAAGAGATTCCTCCCACATTCGTTGTTTCAGATGTGATAAGTATGGTCACTATGCCAGAGATTGTCAGAATGATCCGAAGGAAAGGGAAGTCAATTTAAATGGAGTTGCTGAACAAAATGAGGACTATCTTTTTATCTCTGCTCTATCAAGCAACGTTCCTATGGACAGTGATACTTGGATAATTGACAGTGGTTCCTCCAGACACATCTCAGGTTTTCGTGAGCATCTTTCAGATTTGATAGAAAAGGATACCAACCTTCATGTGGTAATCAGTGATGATGCTTGATACTCGGTAAAAGGTTTTGGTACTACCTCTTTAAAACTAGATTCTGGTATTTCCTTACAACTCTGTGATATTCTTTTTGTACCTGGTATTAAAATAAATCTTATTTCCATTTCTGCTTTAGAAGATAAGAGTTTGCAAATAGCATTTTCTGAAGGGAAAGTACTTGCTTGGTCTAAGAAATCTAATTTCAAAACTGCTTGTGTTATTGGAAATAGATGTGATAGTTTATATAAGCTTGCAGCTAATCCAATTCAAGCTCTCATTCATGAGGCTTCTGAATCATGCGAGCTATGGCATAGAAGACTTGGACATCTACACTTTGAAGCTCTTCCCACTCTCGGTAAAATGGTTAAAGGTATGCCTAAACTTAGTTTATCTCATGATGATGCTTGTAAAGGTTGTGCAATGGGTAAGAATGTGAAGAACCCTTTTCATAAAAGTGATAGTAGGGCTAAAGAAAAGTTAGAATTTATTCATTCAGATTTATGTGGTCCCATGTCTGTAGCATCTCCTAGCGGCTTCCTTTATTATGTTATCTTCATAGATGATTTCTCTAGGAAAACATGGATTTACTTTCTTAAATCTAAAGAGTCTGAAGAAGTCCTAAACAGATTTAAAGAATTCAAAGCCTTGGTTGAAAACACTACTGGAAATCGAATTAAATGTTTAAGGTCTGACAATGGAGGTGAGTACACCTCAGGTAGTTTTTATGATTTCTGTATTAAGACAGGAATTAAGAGGGAGTTCTGTGTTCCCTATAATCCTCAGCAAAATGGAGTTGCTGAAAGAAAGAACAGGACCATTGTTGAAGCTGCAAGAGCCATGATTCATGATCAAGATCTGCAACCTTTCCTATGGGCGGAGGCATCCAAAAGAACAGTTTACATTCAGAATAGATGTCCTCATCGTGCTCTAAAGAATGTAACCCTTGAAGAAGCCTTTACAGCAATCAAACTTGACATCAACCACCTAAGGATATTCGAGAGCCCTGTGTATGTTCATGTGCCTGAAGAAAAACGAACCAAGTTGGATCCCGTTGGAAAGAAAGGCATCTTAGTGGGATACAGTGAATCTTCCAAAGCCTTCAGGATCTACATTTCAAGTCAAAGGTATGTTGAGGTAAGTAGAGATGTAACTGTTGAAGAAGATATTGCTTTCAAAAGATCTAAAGGTTCATTATCTGATAATGATGATATGGTGATTGAAAATCAAAATTCAAATGTTGATGCTAACCCTGAGATACAGAAGGAGTCCATTGACCTCCCGGACCAGGAAGTTCAGGATGATCCACTAGAACCCATGGACTCTATAGATATACCTAAGGATATTGTGGTCAGCAAGAAGAAGCCACTTTGGGTTAGAAACACTATTCAAGATGCTGAAGGATTTGTTGCTCCCAGAGGAACCTTTAGAGATAGCAAGAGACCTCAAAATTACGCCAACTACATTTCTGTAATGTGTAACATCATTGAGTCTGAACCTCACGATGTCGAAGAAGCTATTTCTCATCATGCTTGGAAATTAGGCATGGATGAAGAGTATGGGTCTATCATCAAGAATGATGTTTGGGATATTGTACCCAGACCTAAAGGTAAGTCTGTTGTTTCTTCTAAATTGTTGTTTAAAATTAAGCATAATGCTGATGGTAGTATTGAAAAGTATAAAGCTAGATTTGTAGCTCGTGGTTTTTCTCAAAAGGAAGGAATAGATTATGAGGAAACATTTGCTCCTGTTGCTAGATATACTTCTATTAGATCTATAATAGCTATTGCTGTAGCCAAAGGTTGGGAGCTACATCAAATGGACGTTAAGACAACCTTCCTCAATGGTGTCATTGAGGAAGAAGTCTATATTGAGCAACCAGAAGGTTATGTAATCCATAAAAGAGATTCTCATGTTTGCATGTTGAAGAAAGCCTTTTATGGGCTCAAACAGGCTCCTCGTGCTTGGTATGAAAGAATTGATAAGTACTTACTAAGCTTAGGATTTTGTAAGAATGATGTTGATGCTAACATTTACTTGAAGATATATGATGATGATATGCTTATTCTGGTTTTGTATGTGGATGATTTATTTCTCACTGGTGAAAATAAATTAATCATAAGATGTAAGAAAGAATTAGCCTCAGAATTTGAAATGAAGGATTTAGGCCTAATGCATTACTTCCTAGGGTTAGAAGTATGGCAAAAACCCAATGAAATTTTTCTAAGTCAAGGAAAGTACACTATTGATATTCTGAAAAGATTTAGAATGATGGACTGTAAACCTATGTCTACTGCTATGGAATCTAACTTAAAGAAGTTAAGTGTTTCTGCAGCTAACTTTGATTTTGCATATCCATATGAGTACAAGCAATTGATTGGATCCTTGATGTATCTAGTTAGTCCATAGATGGCACATTCGCAGAGTACTCGGTGAGTTGCAAAAACTCGCCAAGTTTTTTGCAAAAACTCGGCAAGTTTCTTTTAAAAACTCGGCTAGACTAAAAAAAGAGGCCCAAACATGTGAAAAAATGATCAATTTTTGTTTTTTCAGGTCAGTTTCATTCTCTTCATCAAAATATACACATGGAATATAACATTTAAGTATAAGTGACTTTAAGTTATATTCCATATATACTGTTAGGATGTTTGAGAGTGGTTTTAGACCTCCAGGAGTTATAATACAAAATCTAGTTTTTGGAGGATTCTTCAATTTTTGAGACTTAGTCAAATTTCAGGATCCTTCGGCGATGCCCCTTGACCCCAACCTGGGGGTGCTGCCCCCAAACCCCTGTCGAAAAATATAGGGGGAAACTGTGTTGATGGAAGTAGGGAAAATTTAAACTCCAAGTCTGATTAGGCTCCATATAACAAAATAATTAGCATTGAAGAAATCCTGGTATTATACATTTTAGAGTTGAAAGTTTGAAACTATGAGTATGAATGATGAAATTTCAAATATGATGAAAGTTTGAAACTAGTTTTGGCTAGAGCTGGGAAGAGGAAGTTGTATTTACTTTTGGTTTTACAAAAACTATTTACTATTTTGCTTCCAGCCATCAGCATTTCTCATGAGGATGCAATTTTGTAGACACTTTGCATTTAAATATATCTAGAATCAACTTGTTTCTTTTGTGTTATCATTTATTGACTCATTGGATGCATCTTCTCATTAAATTTTGCAAAAAAAATGCATTTTTTATTAAAATTAAGTGTGTTTTTACGTTGCTGAGTTTTTCGCCGAGTTTTTCCGAGTTTTTGCCGAGTTTTTTTCTCAGGGGCTTGGTGAGTCGAGCTGAGTCGCGAGTAGTTCAACTATGATCTAGTCAATACTAGACCAGATATCTGTTATGCTGTGAATGCCCTCAGTCATTTCATGAGCTTGCCTAAACTTGTTCACCTGGTTGCTGCCAAGCACATTCTAAGATACCTGCGTGACACTATTGGTTATGGGTTGAAGTATTCATTTAATACCTCAATCTTCTTGGAAGGCTATTCAGATTCAGATTGGGTAGGAAGTGTCAAGGACAGGAAAAGTACTTCGAGTATCTGCTTCAACTTGGGCTCTGTAGTAATCTCTTGGGCATGTAGAAAGCAATCTTTGATAGCATTGAGCACTGCAAAAGTTGAGTACATTGCAGCATCTGTTGCATCTAGAGAAGCAGTGTGGCTTCGCAAACTTCTTGTTGGATTTTTTGGTCAACCTAGTGGTCCTACCACTATTCATTGTGATAATCAAAGCTGTATAAAGATGTCGGTAAATCCTATGTTCCATGACCGGTCCAAACATGTGGAAACGCACTATCACTTCATTCGGGATATGGTGCAAAGAGGCACCATTCAACTGAAGTATATTAGCACAGATGAACAGGTTGCAAATATTCTTACCAAACCCTTATCCAGAGTGAAGTTCGAATACTTTAGAGACAGACTTTGGTATTGTAGAAAATGAAAACCTGATTGAGAGGGAGTTTCAATCTCAGTGATTTTATCTGCAGCATTTTGATCATTCTTTGCCTGTGTGCAAGAATGAAAGGATCCACTCTATGCTTGTGTGCTAGATGGAAAATTGTAATTATGTAAAGACCCACTTGTGTATTACACTTTCTATTCTTGTGTGCTAGAACCATCCTATGCTCGTGTGCTAGGTGGAAGATGTAATTCTATGCTCATATAAATAAAGATCAATTACCAAACTCAAATGATTCATTTTTTTCATTTCTCATGCAATCAGCGAAATTCTTCTACAACTAAGTGTGCGAAATTGAGAAGAGAATTGGGCGAATTTATTCAAGGAGATCAAAGGCATTTGGTGTTCCTAATTTTTGTTAGAGAGCAGACTTGATGCAGACTTGGTGTAATTAGAAGGGCAGATTTGATATGATAAAAGGAGCAAGTCTGATAAGAGGTTGAAGAGTCCAGCTAAGTATTGTATTGGTACAATTAAGATTGAATACATAATCTGACCTGTGGGTCTTTAGTGCTGGGTTTTTCCTCCTTGGAGGTTTTCCCAGGGTATTTGTGTTGGTCTCTTGTGCACTTGCTTTCATTCTTGCATTTACTTGTTTATAGTTTACTTAATGTTAGCAAACAATTAAATACTAAAATCTGATTACTGATTTGGGTCACAAAATTTAACAATAGCAACTCTTCAAATCAGCTAGTGTGTTGTACCTTTGAATCTTGTTCCTCAAGCAATGATCCATTTAGGTTAGCATAGGTGCAATGCAGAAAAAGATGGTCTCCATTTTCATCATTTTTACAATACAGGTTTGGAGGAGCTATGGCAACCCCTTCTTAACAAAGTGCGACAGGTTATGATTTTTCTGTGAATAGATAGTTGTACGAAGGCGTTGGGTTTGGATTCTCTTTTAATTCTTATTTTCTGGTGATAGAAGGGGGTTAAAGGATTCTCAACATTTCAAAAAGTAAACTCATAGATGGCTTTGACAGTTACATCGTTGGACTTATCGCCTTCACATCTCAAGTTGTCTTATTCAATTTGCGATGAGAAATTGAATAAGTTGAGAGATTCTCAATGTATCCTAGTTATAAGAGAATAAAAGGCCTGACCAACCTTTTCAGGCAAGCTTTTGTCTAGACATTTAGCTCTTAGGATTTTACTCTATGGCCTTTGCTTTTCTTATAGATTTTCTTGACATCTATTTGATACACCTTTTGAACAAATTGAACTGCAATGGAGAGAAGCGACTGAAATGGGACCATCTTAGCTGTAGGAGAAAATGTGTCCTCATAGTTCATCTCCTCCTAGTGTGAATATCCTTTTGCAACAAGACAAGCCTTGTACTTCTCCAAAGTACCATTGGCCTTACTCATGACATTATATATCCATTTGCATATAATGAGTTGTTGATTGGGAGATAACTCTACCAACTCCCAATTATGATTCTTTATCAAGGCATCATTCTCATCCTTCATGGTGCCTCCCATTCGTTTACATCATGGTTTTTAATACTGCTATAGTTTAGCTACTTGGAAAAGATGTCATGAAAGAGAAAAATGAACATCCTCAACTATTGAACTAACAATTTATTTCCCTATCCTCTGAGGCTGTGCATCTGATTGGGGAAGTTCATTCTTGCACTCACCATCTAAAGTGGAACAAAATCACTTAGGTCTCTAATACATCTTAGGTGAACTTTGTGCTG
Source organism: Cryptomeria japonica (assembly GCF_030272615.1). Lineage (NCBI taxonomy): Eukaryota > Viridiplantae > Streptophyta > Pinopsida > Cupressales > Cupressaceae > Cryptomeria > Cryptomeria japonica. The sequence continues at coordinate 825,025,975 of NC_081407.1, forward strand.
GCTAAAACTTAGTCAGGGTGGGGACTACTTCAGGTCGGTGTCTCTAATAAACCAGTGGTGAAGTAAGAGGGTTCATCTTTCAAAGGAATTACAAACACTAGACAATGGATCTCCATTGATCACCTGCTGAACAAAAGCAAAGAAACTTTTATGACTCTTATCAATTGGGGCGATGAATAGGGGAGGTAGCATATAAGCCCTGTTCTTCAAAGAACAACTCAGTCTTTCATGTCTCTTGACTTGAGAGTTATTGGGCAAGCTACGTGAGTATCAACATTTCTAACATTGGATGGGGAGGGATCCATCTTTTTGGAATTAAGGCAGTCTTAGACAATTGCAAAGCAACTTTTCAGTTGTGCTATTGAAGAGTATTAGTCTAGCAGAAAGGAAAGCAGCCTAAAGGTGCAACGTGGGAAGCCCACCAACATTGTGTTCAAGTTTTCTCATGTCAATTTTTGAGGATAAAAGTTTTTTGAAAGGGGGCAATGTTAGGAACCCTCATTTTGATATATGTATTGGAATTAGTTAGTATTAGCTTGGGTGCATATGCTTTAGAAATCACCCCGTATGCTAAATTAGAGCAAAACTGTAAAATTAATTTTTAGTAATGTTCGCAATTATAATTTTGTGTATTATGTTATTTTTTGTTTTCTTCTTTGGTTATGTATAATAAAACAACTCCAATTAACTGAAACAACAAGGAAGTGCTGTTATTGAAATGGTATTTCGATATATACAATAGAGACGAAAGGCTCTATTTATAAAAGATTACAAGATGATGTTTCTAAAAAGAAACAATCGTAAACAAAGAAAAGGAAACTTACTAAACCAACTAAGATGATTATTATAGAAACATTACAATATTATTTTAATACCCTCCCTTAATGGTCATCATTCTAACTACCCTACAAAAAACATAATCCGCAGGTCTTTTGATCACGAATGCATAGAAGGCCGCCCCCTTCTCTTCAGAACTCTCAGTGACATGAGCTTGCTGAGACCCTCCCTGGTTTTGCAGAATTTCTTGATATGACCAAGATAAACATTGATATTTTGTTGACAAAAAAATCAACAAAAAATTGAATTCATGATTTTGTCCAAAAAATCATCAATTTTTTTTGCAAATGAACACTGTTTGCCCCAACAACCCTAGGTGTGGCCCAAAACAACTTTAAGAAACCACGATTTTTGTGGAGAAAATAGTCAAACCCTTGATGGATGCTGAGATCACACACGATTTTGTGAAAAAATTGGCAAAAACCTTCATTTTGGTTCATCAAAAACAGAAAACATTAATGATCATGATAATTTAGGAAAAAATCAAGCAAAACCCTCCATGCTTTTTATGGAAAAAATCAAAAAACCCTTCCATGCTTTTTTGTGGAAAAAATCAGTAAAACGAAAACACATGATCATGATTTTTGTTAGAAAAAAAATCGGCAAAAAACTTAAGAGATTTTTCACGGGAAAAACTCTAAACCCATCATTCCAAAACCCTAGTTGCGTGTAGTTAACCCACGATTTTTACAAAAAAGGTGCAAAAGGGAACATAAACTCTTGTCGGAAAAAGAAGACGATCTCGTAGACTGAAAAAACAAATGGTAAAAAACCCTTCACACAACACAACAACAAACATCATGTGGAGGAAAAAACAGGTCATGATAGGCAATTTTTCTGAAAAACGTTCGCATTTAGAGGGTAAAACTGTCACGATTTCACCAGGTGTGCCCAGGATAACCTCAATAAAAAAAATGTCACATGATTTTTTAGCAGTCGTGGCAGAAAAAGCAATACCCTTGCGCTAGAAAACTGCCAAAGAGGCATCACGTGGAAAGAATATTGAGTGGTCGTGGACTTGCAGATGTCGCGTGGTAAAAACCTTGATTAGAAAATGTGAATACCTCGGCCAGAAATTGCGTGCAAGAACCCACTCAAATCTGCGATACCCTCGATGCGACATAAAAAACCCTCAGCACGATGAGAAAAAACACCAGTCTCTGACTTGGTCACAACGGAAAAACCTTAGGCAAATAGGAAGGCTGCGATTCTTGGAGAGACAAACCACGATTTGCAGCAAAAACAAAAGACTGCGATTCTACAATAGAAACCCTCGAAAAAATGCACCTACAATTTTTTTTAAAAAAAAAAAAAATCGAAGAAAAACTTTCAGAAATCCTTGTTTTGAGAAAACCACGTTTTTTCATTAAAAAAAGATTCAAATTTTTTTTGGAAAAAATTCCTGGTAGCCCACAAACTTTTTAAGAAAATTCGTCAAAAAACTTAACTTGCTTTGATACCATGAAATGGTATTTTGGTATATACAATAGAGATGAAAGGCTTTATCTATAAAAGATTACAAGACGATGACGATGTTTCTAAAAAGAAACAGTCGTAACAACATAAATGGAAACTTACTAAACCAACTAAGATGACCATTATAGAAACATTACAATATTATTTTAATAGTTATGAACCTTGTTGATATGAACTATTGAGTTGACTGAGTCACTGAAATATATGACTACTGTCGTAAATTTTGCTTGTTAAAGAAGCTAAAAATGAAAAAAATTGCACTGTGTTCAATATAGATTCAGATCCGACAGATTACATATAGGTATTTGGATCCCTCTGTTGGCTGATTACTATAAGCTGAAACGATTCAACTATTCATAAACACAGCACTAGAACAGCAATGAATGATCACAGTTTATTCAATTTATCATCAGTTTTGAGAATAGTTAAATAGACAACTTGTTCAAGAATTACAATTCACTGTTTCAATTCAGTATAGCAGACCTGGAATTGCTTGTGTTGATCACCAAAACTAGTGGTTTAGTTGGCAACTGTAGCCTGGAATGAACACCCTGTCTCTAAGTGTGAAGTTGCTACTGCTGATCAGGGTGTGACTGGAAATGAACATGAATATGCTTGATGTGATGCATATGCCTAGTCCTTCCCTTCAATTTCGATTATGGAGTGATCTGATTTGCGACACAAATGGGAGTTATTGGCTTTTACGACAACCCGATGAATAAGAAAGCTGCATCTTTTAGAAGTGGCTTCGTGGATCTTAAGAATCCACTTGTCTCCAAAGGTTTGATTCCGACTAATCAATAACTCCAGCTGTAGGGCAGCAAGTGAGCAACAATAGTGTTAGACATTTTGTCATTGATGTCAAGTGGTTTTTGTCAAGGTTGTGCTATTCAAGCTAGAGGATTACTCAAAGTTATATTGGGTTGAGTTTGAAGTGCTTTTCGAGCTGCTGTTTATTCATTAGATCTTCTCAATTTTGCTTGAGCTGCTTGACATGCTTGAGCTACTTGCTTGGCTGTCAGCTTCAGCAACTTGTGTGCTTACTTGTCACCATGTCAGCTGCTAAGTCAGAATTCTTGCCATGTCACCTTTGAATGGTCAAAGGAGCCTTTCATACGTATGTTTTTAATGGTGGATTAATTAATCTATTTCTAAATATGGAGTGATACTTTAAGCTTATATTCTTTATCTTTAGATTTGGACGTGGTGGCTTATTTAATTATGTCGGCAAGTGGAGTTTTATTTTTAATGCCTCCTTTAATACGAGCGACTCTCTTTCATAGGTGGTTTGATATTTTTGATGGATGGAGAACTTACGTGCTGCTGTTGGTAACGTCTTTTGATAGACGTGTTCAGAGTTTTCGGGGAGAATTTTCCTTTTTTGAGAGTCATACTATGTTTCCAGCAAATTTTTAATACGTTTTTTATATAGTGGGAGCTGTAAATTGAAGTTGTGCTTCTGCCAAGAAATTTAATATGACTTTATGAGAAGGAAGTGCATATGAAAAAGGCTATTCGCCACTTTGTAATATGTGAGATTTTTTAAAAAAAGGCATTGGTCACAGATTGATTGATGAAAAAGACGATGGACTTGGAAGTGGCGAAAAGTGTTGGGTATATGAAGCCCAACGGTCACATGACTGTCTGCCTTCCCCAAACTCTTCGCTTCATGCTTGAATAAATATATGAACGACTGGGTGTAGTCTATGTATTGTGTATTGAGATATCAGTTAATATAAGATTTCCCTGCTTTAGGTGTGGACGTAGGCAATCTGCCGAACCACGATAAATTTGTGTGTCTCATTTGTCTGTCTGTGAATTTATTATTCAGTTTTTCTGCTCTTCTAATTCGTTTTTAAATCCTAACAATTGGTATCAGAGCCATGTTGGCTTGAGCAGAGATGGAGGAAGAAGGAGAAGGTAAAACTTATAACTTCTATGGCAGTTTTACGTTCCATGTAAAACTATGCTTCAAGTGCCGCGTACATTGGTGGGATGGCTGGAAGAAAGAGGGGAACTCAGTTGAAGAGGAGAATCCAACAAAAGAGAAGCATGTTGGGATTCTCATTTGCTCTCCTCTTGAGCCAGCTTTGGCACTTATTGGCTAAACTGTTAATGGCCGAGAAGTTGTTGGCATTCGTGTAGTGAAGGTTGAACGCCGCGATACCTCGGTTGGAGTTGAAGATAGTCCCTGTATAGACATTGGAATTTCTGAGCAGAAAGATGTTGGAAAAGAGGTTGTTGTTGAAGAGGATGAACTCAAGAGATTGCGGGAGGAAGAGTGTATGCCATCGGAGACCCAAGTTGAATCTACTGTTGACTCCCGGGATGAGGAGGGTGTAGATCGGAGTGAGGTAGCAGAGCAAAGAAGCCTTGGAGAAATTGTGGCTTCGGAGGGCTTTGCAGATGGCATGGCCTTGGCAAAAATAAAGAGGCACTCCCATGACGATGAGGACGGCAATAGACTTAGGTATTCTTATTCAATGGAAGATAGTAGGAAGGATAGGGCAGATGCACAAGGCAGAAAGATCGAAGATGATGATGGGCCTTTGGATAATTTTGTGGAGAAGAGCAGAGTTATCCGTGTCGCAGAGTCACTTCACACAGAGAGGACAAGCTAGGCGAAGGCGAAACACACAACACTAGACGAAAAGCCCAAGTTCTCCTACGAAGGCTATGCGAATGGCCTAGGAGAAGAAGAGGGCCAAGATGATATTCGTGCTCTTGATAGTAATATAGCTGGAGCACAGAATGATGTTCCTTGCGTTGTGCTTAAGTTTGATTGCAAGGAATCGCATGAAGGGAATACCCAAGCAGATTTATTTGCAGTGAATCATGGTTTGGCGGAGGAGGATTTGAGGAGCCTGTTGAACATGGCTGAGAAAAAAGGCATGTCTATTAGCCAAAAACATGGTTTTAAAAACTTGGTGGTTACAAAATGGCTTGACAGAGAAAACGCTCCCGGTGGTGGTGAGGGAAAGTGTTGTGCTGGCGAATCTGTTCAAGAGTTTCTCACGACATTCCCTGCTGACTGAGATAGTGCATTGGACAAAATCCACTTGCCACAGAGGCATAACCTGAGAGAGAGACGACAAGGATTTCTGTATGGCCAAGGGACAAAAGCCACATAAATGCTTAAATAGCCTGGGGAGTTTGTAAAGAGAAGTGCATCTTATGTGGTCTTGGAGTCTGTCAATTGCCACGGTCAAGTTGGAAAAGTTTTTCAAAACAGAGCAACGACTCTTTACTCCAGTCAATTGCTGCAAGATGGACAAACGATGCTTTTCCTGGAAGCTCTACCTAAGGAACATGTGAAGGGGCTATTTTATGGTGAAGTCGGGTTTCATTGCAAAGGTTTTTTTAGTCCACATGGAGTGGATAAAATTGGCAACAAGGATGATTTTTCCACCATAGCTTGTCCAGGTACACAGACATATGAAGGAGGGTCTTTTTGGTCTACTATTGTACATGGCTTGAATATAGAATTTGGTCGAACAAATGTTGAAGGGGACCGAGAATTTGTGAGAGACAAGTGGGAATTTGATTTCCCAGACTGCCAAAAAGAGGGGTTGTGGACCCCAATGCCTGGTTATTGGCAAGAGGATTTAAGGGATTTTTCTGAAGAGGATCATCGAATTTTCATGACTTCTTTGGTGTCTGAGGAAGATGCCAGTTTTTTAGATTTTCTGTTACGGGGGAGCACAGGAGCAGGTGACCACTATGCAGGAGTGTTTTTTGAATCTGCTGGAAGTAGTGTTTTCGTTTATGGATTACCGGGTGAAGTAGTCAAAGAAGATATTTTTACCTCCAATTTAATTTGGAGAAGACTCATTCGTAGTGTGCTGGAACAAAGTCTGGAAAGATTAAAATCTTCTTAGGATTTGGTTGAAGTGTAAGACTACGATGGAAAAGTAGGGGATGCCACAATGCATAGCTGTGCCGTTTGGACTTCACGGGGGAGATTGTTGGGTATATGAAGCCCAACGGTCACATGACTGTCTGCCTTCCCCAAACTCTTCGTTTCATGCCTGAATAAATATATAAACGACTGGGTGTAGTCTATGTATTGTGTATTGAGATATCAGTTAATATAAGATTTCCCTGCTTTAAGTGTGGACATAGGCAATCTGCCGAACCACGATAAATTTGTGCGTCTCATTTGTCTTTGTCTGTGAATTCATTATTCAGTTTTTCTGCTCTTCTAATTCGTTTTTAAATCCTAACAAAAAGTTTATTGCAAATGATATGTTATTTGGAGATGATTTTTATAGATTATGTTCGGATATCCAAGCGAATGATATGGTGTGGTGACATGGTGACATTGTTGTAAAGAAATACATCAAAGTTTTTTATTGTGGTGGAATATGTTTTTGGTGCGCTGAAAGAATATGGTTCAGTTAATAAGTTTTTGTATTTGATATATCTCTGTGTGGAGTTTGTTTAGGGGTGAATCGCTTCCTTGTGTGTGTGTGGAAGGGACTTTAAGCAATAAAAGATACTTATTTTGGTGCTGTGCCTGGTAGTGATACCATAGTGCATCATTCCTCTTTTTCTTGGTTATAGCAGAGTTGTGGCAATTTTTTAGTGAAGCCGTTTTATTTTTGGTATTGTGGGTTGAAGTTGTCTTGAATTAGTACTGGTAGTAGTATTTAGTCTTTCTTCTTCTCTTGGTTTTGGTTTGCAATCCTCTGTTTGTTTGAATCGAGAGTTTTAAAAAGGGATTTTGGTTGGAAGCTATAGCGAAAATTTATCTTCTGGCTGGTTGCTGTATGTATTGTGTTGGAATAATTGATATAAGAATGAACTCAGAAAACACGTGTGAGCAATGTTCTTTCAGAAATAGCTCTTGAGGAAATTTTGGACAAAACAGTGATATACTTCCGAGGAGTCTTCATATCAGTCATTGAAGAGATTTTGCTTCAGATTGTAGCAGGTGTTCACTCATTTACTTCTGAGCAGTTTCAATCAGCTAGGTTCATTAAAGGTTTTTGAGAAGTTGAAGTTGGTGCTTCAGATTTGATAAGTTGGTTTTTGAAAGGGTTGGTGCCCTTTGTGAGTTGAAGCTCACTTTTGTATTGATTGGGTTGGTGCCAATTTGTTTAATAAGAGACTTTGATGCTTTGGTTTTTACCGAAAGGGTTTTCCACGAGAAATCTGTGTGTTTTTGTCTTGTTGGTTGTTCTCTGTTTGATTTGGTTTTGTTCTGCAAATTGTTTTTTTTTAAGTTGTGAAATACTGATTCACAAACCCCCTTCCCCCTCTCAGTATTTCCTGTGTGCTTCTCAAATAGTCAAAACTTTAAACAATAGATTTCACCCCTTGGATTGACACTTCACATAGACTGTTGACAAGGATCAATTGGCCTAAGGTTTGAACCCAAAAACTCTTGCAGCAGTTCACATATCTTCCAGCTGTGATCTTGAATAGAAGCTGCAGGTGGTACTAGTAGAATTGGCTCATCAAACAACGAAAATTATACCTTGGAATGGTACTCAAATCTGTATTCTTGCAGTTATCAAATTGCTGAACCTCCTGTATGAAGAGAAGAGGGTTTTCATCCCCCAGTATTCAACCAAGGGTTTGCATTCTTGGGTGAATGATTGAAATCAAAGCTTACACAGATGCAAATAACCCAAAATTGGATAATCAAATGATGCTGGTCACTACCAAGTTATACCTTCTCAAATTGGGCCCAAGGATCCAAATTTCCCACCAAGTATTTAAAAATACTATTTAATAATAAAATGTTTTAAAACACTTTTTTTTTTAAATTATAATTTTATATTAAGTTGCCCTGTAATAAATCATTATTGGAGACAACTTAAAAATGAAATTATATTATCCCTTCTCTTTATCAAATCTCTAGCCTATGGGAAGAAAATAGGCTAAAGGCTCCTTCATGTAGCTAGATAGAAGAAGGGGATGTGACATTATACCACATGCATGGGATAGTAGTAGTTGTCATAGCTAGATTCTATATATTGTAATGATTTAGCAAGTGTAAAGCATCTTGAGAATTGTAATTAGAGTTTATTCTCTATTGGGAGGATTGCCTCCTTGAAGTGGCACCACCATGAACATAATATACAAGCTCTCTTGCTCTTATTTCATGCTTATATATGTGTATTGTCACTATTTTTATTGCAAATTGTCTTGCACATTTTGCTTTCCTTTGCTCCTTACTAAAATATTGTAATGTTTCTATAATGGTCATCTTAGTTAGTTTAGATTGTTTCTAAATATGTCTTCAGTTAATGATTGTTTCAAAAAGAATCATCGACTTTGTAAATCTATTTAAGGAGCCTTCGCCTCCTTTGTTTAATACATCGATTTATCATAACATGGTATGAGAGTAGGTTGATGGGATTTCATAAAATTTGGTGAATTTTTTAAAACAAAAATTCATAGCTTCTTTTGATCTAGAATTCTTTTTCTAGAAATTTGTTTTTCGATTTTATTGTTGGAGGTCTGTTTTTGTAATTGTTGGAGAATTCGAGGGTTTTGTTTTATGTTAAAATCGTGTTTGTTTGTAGCAGTGCAAGAATTGAGGGTTCCTCAGTATTTTCGTCTCTAGTTCGTGCGACCACTGTACTGAGGTTTTCAACCCTCCTTTTTTTTTGGTTCAGGGGTTGTTAGTTTGTGTTTGACGTTTTTAAGGGCTACACGATCTGGTCTTGTTTAGCTCCCAATGGTTACATTCTCATTTTGTCATTGCGTTTGTGTGTGCAACTCACATTTTTAGACGCGATTTCACTGCATTTTTTTTGCAACGGCTCTTCGAGTTTCGTGGGTTTTATGAGAAATTGCAATGGAGCCCTGTTGGTGTAAATAATTATTCATCATGGATATTATTAGACCTTACTTAAGTTTACTTAGGTACATGCATTTCATAGTAGTTTGGGTATGAGACACTTGGGTGTTTGTGCCACATTGGGCTAGTGTGTGTAGGAGAATTTCCACCTTTTATGGTGTGATCTTGTTACTACTCTATCATATCCACTTATTGCGGAGTGATAATTCCACCTTCGGTGGGTGATCCACCTCATGTGGAATATTATATTGTTTCTACTACCTACCACACCTATTTTCTACCTATCCTTGTTTCTTATTGAGCCACATGTCATGCTTGTGTGCTCACATATCCATATAGCCTTGCCTATATATGTAGGCTCATATTCATTGTATGTAACAACTATTGTAGAACTATTGATCTATTGATCATTTATCTATTGATGAGAATACAGTTTATTCTTGTCCTATATTTTCTCTCTCTATTTTGTACTTTTCATTGAGCTCTTGATCTTGGCAAAATCTCACAAGCCCCGTTTTGGATTTTGCTTGAATTCTTAAAAAAATAAAAAATCGAGGGTTTCTGTAGTTCTTTGTTGTGTGCGACCTAGAACTCATGGGTTTTAATAATTTTTCTCCTTCAAAATTTTTTTGGGAGGGTTTTATAATTTGTCCCTAAAAAAAAATTATATTTGGGTTTTAATAATTTTTCTCTTTAAAAAATTCTGGGAGTTTTTATGATTTTTTCCATAAAAAATTATTTATGGGTTTTTTTATAAGTTTTGTCCTTAAAAAATTGTTCTGGGTTTTTATAATTTTTCCTCAAAAAATTACTGTGGGTTTGTATGATTTTCTTCCACAAAAATCGTGTTTGGTTTTGCTCGATTTTCTCCTAAAATATCGTGGTTTCTTGCAATTGTTTTGGATCGCACCTAGAGTTGCTAGGGCAACAATCTGTACGAGGGTTTGCCAAATTTTCCTCAAAATCGTGATTTCAGTTTGCGAAGCCATTCTTGAGATCTTTAACTACACGGAGGGATAGTTTTGTTGGATGAATCTCAATTTGTTTTGGTTTTCTTGGTTATTTCCAGAAGTTTGTAGATTTAGGGAGGGTCTTAGTAGCAAGCTCATTTTGCAGAGTGTCCTAAAGAGAAGGGGCCAGCTTTCTCTATGCATTTATGACCAGAAGGGGGCCACCTTCTATGCATTTGCGATCAAAAGACTTGCAGATTGTCTTCTGTAGGGTAGTGTTGATGGTGTTTTTTATGCACATGCGAACACAGAATAAAATACCAAGGTTTTTTACCTCTCTTGAACAAAGTTATTTGAATGTTGAAGATTTGCCTAAGGATCAATCGAAATAACTCCAAGATTCTGGTATGTAGGGTCTTTACGTGTGGATAAGCTCTGTTGGTGTGATGTGATTTTGCTGGAATCACAAGGGGACTTATGTTTGTATGCCTGAAAGCTTGATTTGCTGGAACTTGAGTCCTAACTACTCATCGGGATAATAAAGAAATAGCAAAAGGTGTAGGGTTCAGGGAATCTAATCTAAGACCTAGAATGCAAGAAGATAGATGAACAACTAGGTGGAGTCTTATTGGGTTGGGTCTCACCATCAGGTTGAACAATCCGACACCAACTCAGTGCAATCTTCTAAGGGAATTTTGAAGATGTTCAAATCGTTACACCATCAGACACTGATCACCATTCAAGTTAATGCATGAACAATAGATGCATAACAATTCGAAATTAAGCTCATTCAATGCCAGTTGACCACGCAGGGCACCCTTACAATCAGTAAGAGGCTAGTGGTTTGGACTAGGCGGATTCCAAGCAAGTGCATTCAACAATTTTTCTCCATTTAATCTAATTATCTACCATCTAATATGAAGACTCAACAAGAAACCATGCACATTGCAAAGAAACGACACATTTCACCATATCTTCAATGAAAATGGAGTCTTTTTTAAACCAAGGAACAATTTCTTGCCTTCTCTTCCTACTCTATTCTAATTACTATCTAAGCTTCTATTCTTCTATCTTATTCACAATTAACCACTATTAACTATTGACTCCCTATATTCCTTTACAAATGAAGAGCCAGAGCCCTATATAGAGAGCTCCTTACATTTCAATGGCTCTGATTGATTTAGAATGAATGGCTAGGATTACAAGATAGAAAACCCTAATTAGGGTTTGTTACAACAAACTCTCTTAGCCAATGAGAAAATTACATCTCATGAGTGTGGACCAATAGGAAATCGGGGTAGGTGCCTCGAAGCTTGTGCCATCGCTGGTGAGTTAGGTACATTGAATCTGGACATGCTGATGTGGACCTATCTGACTGGAGGAACAATGACTGGGATGCCACCTTGTCTTGCGTTTGTGTTTGGTCAGGGAACTTTGTATCTCTTGATATTCGACAAGAAGCTTAACTTTGATTAACTCTTCTGAAACTATCTGTCTCTTCAATATACCCTTGCACTGACTTTGGTTGATCATCCTTCGTCCTTGATGTATCTAATGAATGATGTACCTCTCCTTGACTCTCCTGTGTTTGACGAAGCTTCTACACGGTCAAGTCACTCCTTCTTTGGTAGCATATCTTTCTTTGAAGTGTTTGTAAGACCATTCTTCTGATATCTTGTGATCTCCTTGAGGATAGTTCTAACACTTGAAGTCCTTTGATTTTAGCAACACCTTGGGCACCTTCTCATGCATCTAAGGCGTCCTTGATAATGATGAAATGTGAAGAGGTCGCCCTTGTCCTGGCTTGATCTCTCTCCAACTTGATTTTATTGATTTGCAAAATAAACAAAAGATGGTGTCAAGCACTTATGATATATTCATCCTAACTTGGTATTTCTCACTTCAAACCATTAACAAGAAGGCATTAGGATCAATTTGCTTTGAACCCTCTAGAAGGACAAGCCCTATAATGAAATCCGCTCTGGACCCTCTCCAAGGACAGGCCCTATAATAAAATTCGCTTTGGACCCTCCCCAAGGACATGCCCTAAAGAGGAATTTCGCTTTGGACCCTTTGGAAGGGTTAGGAGCGAAATTTGACAAAGTTGCTCAATTTACCTTACATAGACTTCATTTTCAACCTTACCTTACCAAGATCAAATCATTCGCCTCCAAAAAAACTTAAGAATAGGTTTCGCTCAAGGGCCTAGACAAAAGCTAGACCTCCTAGGAATTTCGCTTTGGACCCTTTGGAAGGGTCAGGAGCGAAATTTGTCATTTAGTCTCAATTCCATCATTTCCTTTGCTCCAATCCACTTCTCAAGGCAAGTATGCATCAATGCCCTTTCAACCATGCCTTAGGAACCAAGATTTCAACCCCAAACAAGGAGCAAAATAGAGTTTTAGGAAATTTCGCTCTGGACCCTTTGGAAGGGTTTGGAGCGAAATTCTTCCTTTGACGCCATTCATCATTACTTTGCCTTGAACTCAATTTTTCAAACCTCCTTCTATCACCATCAAGTCAATTCGCCCTCAATTTAGCTTAAAACAAGATCTTTTGGGTGTATTAGGCAAAATAGGGAGTCCTTCTAGGAATTTTGCTTTGGACCCTTTGGAAGGGTCAGGAGCTTAGAAGAAATTCGCTCTGGACCCTCAAGAAGGGTCAGGAGTGAAATTTTGCTTTTCTAGACTCTACTCACACTCAACTTGCCTTGGACTTGTCTTTTCCACCCTTACCTTATCATACTCAAGCCAATTTGCTTTCAAAGTGATGCCCACTCAATGCTTTTGGTGAGGAAATAAGTCTTTTGGAGGATTTCGCTTTGGACCCTTTGGAAGGGTCAGGGGCTTAGATAAAATTTGCTCTGGACCCTTTGAGAGGGTTAGGAGCGAAATTCGGTAAATAGGGCTTAGGCATTGATAAAATTTCCTCTTAGCTTGCTTGTTCATGCTATTTAGCTTCAAACCATCTTAGGAAAAGACCCTGAGGGCAATTTGCTTTAAAATTGGGAGGAAAGTACATGTTTTTGAGAAATTCGCTCCTGTACCTTTGGAAGGGTCAGGAGCGAATTTGTTGCTCTAGGCCCAATTCTTCCTTCTTTTCACTCATCTTTACCTTAGACTTGACTTTTGAATACTTTTCTTGCCATGCATGACCACCATTCAATGTTTCTGGTGAGGGATTAGATCCTTTGGAGAATTTCGCTCTAGACCCTTTGGAAGGGTCGGGCGCGAAATTTGCAATTATGCTCAAATCCCTCACATTTTCATCACTTGACTTTGTTGCAACTCACTTCCAAAGGCATGGATAGATCATTTTCATTCACTCAAGGCGTGGAATCAAGGATTTTAACCCATGTTAGAAGCAGGAGAGGTTTGTAGAGAAATTCGCTCTGGACCCTTTGGAAGGGTTAGGAGCGAAATTCTTCTTTAAGCTGAAATTCCAAATTTTCCCATCAACTTTGCTCTTAGACTTGGCTTTTGGGTCCTCCCTCCATCTCAATCAAGTCTATTCACCCTCAAATCTACTTGAAATAGGATTCATTCAACTGTTTGAGTGAGATAAGAGGTCCCTTGAAGGATTTCACTTTGGACCCTTTGGAAGGGTTGGGAGTGAAATTGATGTTTTAGGCTCAATTTCCTCATCCCATCTCGTTCCAACTTGCTCACAAGGCATAGATAGGTCATTCCTCACCTAGTCAAGGCGTAGGAGCAAGCTTTGAGGTCTAAATTGGGAGCAAGAGAAGAGTCTAAGGAAATTCACTCTGGACCCTTTGGAAGGGTCAAGAGCGAATTTTGCAATAATGCTCAAATTCTTGACCTTTTCTCCAGATTTCCAAGTCTAAGTTTGTCCGAGGCATCTCCAAGGTTGAATTCAAGCTAATTTCCTCCCAATCCATGCCTTAAAGTGAAGTTTTTATCCAAAATAGGAGGGCAAAGAGAGCTAAGGAATTTGACACTATCACTCAAATTCCTCATTCAACTCTCAAGTTTTCATGCTCAATCTTCATGTTCTTTGCTCCTCGAAGGGTAAATGAGTGGAATTGGTATCAAACAAGGCTCTAGACATAATGCAAAGACTCTCCCAATCTCAATCAAGGCATAACCCCAAGACTAGAGCAAGGCCTGACCTAGAGAAGGCTTTCAAAGAGACCTTGACCTGGACCACCTACTGACCAACTTCAATTCAAGCAGACTCTGCTATCCTAATGAGCCCTCTGGCAACTCTCCAATGCAAAGATTAATAGACAAAAACCCAAACGACAAAGCCAAGAAAACCAACCCTAGAAAGCAAAAATCAGGGGTCCCCATTTGCAATGGGGTGATGTGTGAATACGTCACAACAGGTAGTTAGAATGATGACCATTAAGGGAGGGTATTAAAATATTGTAATGTTTCGTTAATGGTCATGTTAGTTTAGATTGTTTCTAAATTCGTCTTCAGTTAACGATTGTTTCATTAAAAAACATCATCTTTGTAAATCTATTTGAGGAGACTTCGTCTCCTTTGTTTAATACATCGATTTACCATAATACTTCTTGCTCCATTCTCCACTTCCTTCGTTGATTTTTTGTTTAGCTGCAATCTCATATGAATTCAAGATCAGTTTTGGCCTCGTAGTCTCATTCTTATTAGAGTTTGATGCTAATAGAGTGTCATCTACAAATTGTGGAGTAAACATATTCCTAGTTGATGAGGATATAGAAATCCGTTTTAGGCATGTATATCTTGATGCAATTTGAAGGCTTTCCTTTGACAATTAGCCAAAATGATAAATAAATAGGGTAAAGTGGATCCCTTTGATGTATTCCCCTTTGATCCCTTGAAATAGCTGATTGTGACCTCATTAATGGAAGTGTTTTTCCATTTTAATTTGTTCTTCTAGAGTGGTCACGTGGCTGATCACATTTTTCTTCCATCATTGAGCTATTTAACATGAGATTTTGGCTTCCGAAAAATCTTGCCAATCCTTGGATATTTATTAAGAGTGATTGACAATGTTTTACCTCATTGATTTACTTGCTTACTCCTTTCTTTGCTAAAATGACCTCCCAAAAATTAGTTGTATTTAATTTACAATTTGTCTTTGAATCAAATATTTAATGTGATATCTTTTTGAATTTTCTAGATATTAGTCTTCTTTGTATATTTGGGGTAAGTTTCCCATTTTATGGAACATTCCATGTCCCATTAATTTTGGGGGTGTCATCCATGCCCCTAGTGTCATTTCTTTTACACTTGCATCTTAAAATTTTGTTTATGAGTTTTGTAGTAATAGATTCATCCTCTTTGACAAGGCATGAAGTTTCAATTAATTACAATTAGTTAGACCTTTTTGAATTCCCATCAATTTGAAATTCATATTATGGCCTTAGCTTCAAAAACTATGTTGGAATGTGTCCTCAATTGTTGGGTAGAGCAAGCAGTAATCTCACAAATTGTCACACAAAGTTCCTCCTGGCTATAATGGACTTGAGTCTACTTTTGCTGGCCTTATCAAACAAAGTTCACTTTTATAATTTTGTGTGGGAGTGGAGTCCCCTGCTTTGAAACTTTGATTATTACATATAACACCTTTGCTATTATTTGTTCATTCTCCATTTTAAGCTTCATTTCTAACTTACTATTAGTGCAAATTACTTAATTTTCTTGTCAAAGTCTTGTGCCATTGCATGGTAGAAAGCTAGGAAGATGCCCTTTGTAGGATATGTCTCCCCAACCCGTGCTCTTCATGAATTGCTTGGATGCTGAATCAAAATATTGTTATTAAGTACCCATTCCATATATTTCACTTTTGTTCATTTGGTTATTTTTGCTCAAGTGCATACAATAATCTAGATTTTTTTTACATTATAGTAAGAGTAAATAGTGTCTTCCTATCCATTGTAACCAAAGAAACGGGACTCGGACTCGGCTTGGACTCGGCAAGGCCGACTCAGACTCGGACTCGGGACTCGGCGTTAGACTCAGGAAAGTGAAAAACTCAAGAAATTTAGAGATTTTTAAAGATTTAAAACTTGTTTCAGGCACCCTTTATTAAATACACCTTAAAGACACAATAACATCATCAAATTCGGCTCATTTGATTACATACACAAGTATACATCAATCACATAAGCATAAACGCAAATTGTAGCTGAAGTAAATAACAAACATAGATATATAAATATTGTCAAATGTATACAATATTACAAAACTCATGGAATAAAAAATCCATGTCATCATATGATCATCATCAAATGTTTCATACAAATACCAAAGGTAAATACAACTACAAGCCTATGGCTCAGAGGAGCCTGCACCCTCCAGCTCCGCCCCCCTGCGAAGGCGTCTAAGGTAGGTCCTGGATGATTTGACAGCCATAGCTGCTCCCCATGACACCATGCCATGCTCACCAACATCAGGAACATCCTTGTCACTATCTGCCTCTAAATCTCCTGTCTGTGCTCGTGCTCTTCGCTCCTCCTCTGCCATGGCTACAGACTCAGCCTCTATATCTACCTGGTCGATCCAATCAGTGTCAGACTCGGAGGTTAAATTTTCCCTACTTCTATCGACGTAGTTTCCCCCCATATTTTTCTATTGGCTGGCATGTTGTAACCCTAATTTTTCTCATTCTTAGGCGGAGGTTGTAGTGAACAAAGGCGATACCATTCATTTTAAAAAAAAAATTTAAAATGTTTTTTTTTGTCATTTTAGTATTTTACTAACCCAGCCAGTAGCCGAGTTTGGGGCTTAGGACTCACCGAGTTTGGTGAGTTTGAGCCAAACTCGCCAACTTGGCAAGTCTGGTGATTTTGCTCGCCAGGCTCGGACGAGTCCGAGTCCGAGTCCTAGAGACTCGGCGAGCATGACTTGGACTCGGAGTCGCCGAGTTTAGGCGATTCATGGTGATTTTCGTTTCTATGATTGTAACCAAGTAATTAGTTTTCTTTTTAGATTAATTAATGAGGACTTATATTGCGGCCCCTACCCTTGAATTGTGAGGGTTTGTTCACGGGACCCACATTCCATACAATTCATTTGCTAGGCCTTTTCTTTCTCCTTGCATCTCCTCCTTATTGCTCCATTCCTCACTAGCATCACTTATTGCTTATCTCAATGTCACATCTCTTATTTCCTCCAATAGGGCATCCTCCTCCTCGCTTCATCATCTCATCCTCTAGCATCAGTAGTGCGCCTACCACATTTACTCTCAATTGGAGTAGGACTACCACTTTAGCATGCCATTCTGATGGTATGATGTCCTTGGTCTCCAACATGGAAACCAAGTAGTCATACCAATTGACCACAACTTATGAAGTTGTAATTATTCTTATAGTGGAGATACTTGGTGGCTTCTTATTAACTCTCAATTTTAATAACTTGGCTGTTATAAGCATCTCGTTTGCCAGCTTGAGATTTGTTTACAATTTTACCAAGAGGACTTCCATTTAAGAATATTAAGAATATTGTCTATTCAAAGGTTACCAACATACCATGTAGTAAAACATAAATGGTGCCTCTATATTCCTTTAGTTGAAGCTATGTGGCAAAAGTGTAACTAGTGGCTTCTTTTCTTCTCTAAAGAAGCAATTAATTATTCATTTTACATAGCTATACCTGATCTTCGAGTATCACATTGTGTCAGTTGATGTCATGGGAGAAATATTCACTTATTCATTAAGGAAGAGGAGCCAATCATTGAGCATGGGCTAATGGTTGTGATGATAGTTTGAAACTAAAATATTCTCTGTTTTTTTAATAGAAGTTATGAGATGGCACTTCTGTTGAAGTTTAGGATCAGACAGATAACAGTATACAGAAAATTAAACAATGAACATGCATAACACAGCTATACCCTGGGAAAACCTCCCTCTTGGAGGTGAAAAACTCAGCAACAAAGTCTAAACTCATATTAACTCAAATCAGTATGAGTATTACAACTTCACTTCACACATGAAGTAATATGATTAGCAGAAAACCCAAATTAGGGCACACAGCAGAGTGAACAGCACATAGAACAGACTTATCTGATTGATTCTCAATCTGATGTAGACAAAATGCTTGATCTGAAGGTGATACACAGCATATAGAGCAAGTTTGCTGCCCTAGGAGCAGTTCGCTGGCCTTGAGGATGAATTTGCCAGCCCTAGCGAAGTTCGCTGATCTTAGTCTTGGAGTCGCTGCCCTAAATGAAGCCCTGAACAAATTCGCTGCTGTTTGGAGTGCAGATTTGTAGAGATGACTTTGCTGATCAGAAGCAGATGATTCACTACTTGTGTTTTGAATGATTACAAATGACTTGGTTTATATATGTGGCAAGCTTTGCTAATTAGCCTTGGGTTGGCCATTCCAACTTGGCGCCAAAAATAGGATCAGCCCTATTTAATTTACAAGTTACATGTATAGGGCCTGACCTAATACATGAACAAGTTACATTAGGGTCCAAATGAAGCCGCCCACTTAGGGCCAGATTGAATGATTAATACATTAAATTTTGCCAATCTTGTGGCTAAGGCCACTTAGCCATCAAACGTGCTAGGTCAGCCCTAGAAGGATCCAACCTAGCTACACATCAACAACTTCTAGGACTAGTGTTTGGAAAAAGGGAGTGATTGCAATATGTCACATCAAATAAGTAGCAAATCACGTGATGCCACATAAATACACCAAGGGGACATGATTTGGCAAAGAAGTTTTGGTTCAACCTAATTTCCTTTGCACTTAAAACTGTCACCTGAACTTTCTAACCACCGCAAAAAATGTCCTTCCACTTACTTTAAGTCTGCCAAATGAAAATATTAGTTTTAGCACGTGCTATTAGTCATACTCTAAGACAATTTTTGTTTACTGATATAAGCATTACAACCATCAAATAAGATTCCCAACTTCGTGTTATTAATGGTCATTTAAGTTGTTTCTAATTTCTCCTCTAGTTAACGATTGTTTCTTTTAGAAACATCATCTTTGTAACTCTATTTAAAGGAGCTTTGTCTCCTTGATTAATTGAACAACATCGATTCTTTGAAATCCATATGCTTTTGCATATGTATTATGGTATCAGAGCATTAACAAAAATTCGTAGAGATTTTCTTCAAAATTTTTTTTGAAAAATTAATTTTTAATCTCTTCTGTACTTCAGATTTTATGGCCTGTTTCGTGTTAGGGTTTTCTGCAGATTTTGCAAGTTTTTTTTGTGGATTTTGGCTTCCTGGTTGGAAAACTTTTTTGGGCATTTGTTATTTTCATGGCCGCCTAGGGCTTCCACAATTTTTGACTAGGGTTTTGACCCTTCAGTTCAAGTCGAAATTTTATTCTGATTGCAAATTCTTGATGGGTTTTTCGAGAGCTTTTTTGGGTTGGTCTTAGATTTTTTTTGGTGCCTCGTTTTTCGTGTCTCAAATTTTGTGCTAGCGAATTTTTCATGGAATTTGTGTCTGTACTTGTCTTAGTGCATTGAACTTCGTACCTCGGGTTTCGTGCATTCAACATCTTCTCAATATCTCGTTTTTCGTGCCTCGAAAGATGGCTTATGGGCATCAATGTTTGTTTCGGTTTTTAATATTTTTTTACCTAAAAAAAATTGTAATGGGTTTTAATTTTTTTTTTCCCTTAAAAAAATCTGTGGGTTTTAATAACTTTGTCCTCAAAAATTATTTGTGGGTTTTTCAATATTTTTTGTACCTGAAAAAAATCATGGAAGGGTTTATGATTTTTTCTTCAAAAATTGTACTTTGTTGCAGTCTGTTTTTCGTTGCACCTGGAGTTGTGCGAACATCTGCACCAGTCTCTTGTTTGCAGTCTATTTTTAGGCATCTTGCTCATTTGCTATAGTTTGGAGGGTTTGCCGATTTTTTCCTCAAAATCATGACAACTGTTCTTGGTGTGTCTCTGGTTACAGGGAGGGACAGTTCTCCAACATCAAGTTGGATGGTTGGTGTTGTTCTGGGTATCTCCTGAAGTTCTGTAGTTTCTGAGAGGGTTGGTGGCAGACTCATCTCAAGTGGCAAATTTGGTGGCAGGCTCTTGTTTTTTGTTGCAGCGTGTTCTGAGAAGAAGGGGGCAACCTTCTCTGTTATTTCTCTTGGTAGTTAGAACGATGACCATTAAGGGAGGGTATTAGAATAATATCTTTCTTTTTGTGTTATTAATGGTCATTTAAGTTGTTTCTAATTTTACCTCTAGTTAACGATTGTTTCTTTTAGAAACATTGTCTTTGTAACTCTATGTAAAGGAGCTTTGACTCCTTGATTAATTGAACAACATCGCTTCTTTGAAATCCATATGCTTTTGCATTTGTATTAATTGCCTTCTATCCTTTGATGACTATTGAAGCACTTTGAAAAATTTCATTTTGTGCCATTTAGTGAGATAAAAGGGGTATGTAGGTGCACTTGCAATGAACTAGATGGCTTTGTGCATGTGATATTGAATTCTTTTATTCGCTTGCTTATCAGTATGTTTTTGATTGTAAATTGATAGAAATGGCTAATAAACTTGTGAATGATTGCAGAGACTTCATGAAGAGCTGCATGATGACTTGATTGATATTGACGAGTTTGATGTTTCGTGAGTTAGTTTCAATCTTTCTTCTTGAAATTTGTTATTGATTTTTATTGCAAGTACTAGATTTAGGCTTGTTTAAAATTAAACTTTAAATCTATGCTTTGGAGTAATATAGCAGCTATTTAATATTTGAAAATTTTCATCTATTTTTCTATCTAGTATCCAACAATAAGGGCCTTACCTTTATGGTCTGTCACTTGTTTTTCTCTTGTAAAGTTTAGAGTGTGGTTTCGTCTGTTGGGTCCCAAAACTGCTGCTGCATAATCTTAAGATTCTTCTTACCTTTAGGGCCAGAGATTTGTCATCAAGAAGGTAAAAGAGGCTCATCAACAAATTAAGGAGGGTTAAAGGCCAATTGACGAGAGTGGGTAGTCTTTTCCACACTTTGGGCTCAAATAAACTCAAGAGGTCATTCCCACAGGTATCCTTAAAAGAGTTTAAATCAATTAAAATCTTGTATGATTGCAATAATCAACAATTATAACTTCGATCATATTTATGTTTGATCCCCATTATTTGTCACTAGGTCAAAAACTAACTAGCTGCATAAAACCTCCTATAAAGCTGATAAAACACATTGCATTTTTTATTATAGATGATAGCAATATTATAATCCCCAAAGATGATTTCATTTGATATTATATACACAGTGGCAAGGTGCAGACATGCATGACATGATCCTTTGATGATTTAATTGTTGGGTTTGCTTAAGATTGTTCCCTGGCTTATAACAATGAATCATAAACAATACGTATATTCTAATGTACTCCTACTTCTAATAGGGATGGAGGGTGTTTAAATGATGGATGTTTGTGTAGAACACAATTATTCTACTAAGAGGGGGGAGCGGGAGGGGGGGCGGGGGCGGGAGTGGGGGTGAGGGGCATGGGGGGTGTGGCGGAGAATCAGTAGAAGATATATACTTTTGATCCTTAATCAATTTAAAGTTTAAATGAACTTTATCAAACTTCAATCTGAAAACTGAAAGGAATTGAAACTAAAATCAGAGAGAGATGCAACCAAACAATGAAGCCAATGCACAAAAGATATGTGGAAACCTAGGATGGGAAAAACCATGGTGAGAAATGCTGCTAGGATCTACTGTCCTAATCCAGCCTCAGTTGAAATGTTTACAAAGTTTTAGGGCAACAACCCCAAGGAATCACCAAACTCCTTATTAGAGCACCAACTCTTTCAAACTCCCCACTTAACAACCCGAGTACCAACCTGGCATCTTGTTGTGCGTTGCAAACGCTCCCCGTTGCCGACAGGGTCCCCCTTCCTGTTGTTGAGCCTTTCGTCCTTGCCTTGTTGAGTTTCACGCAGTGTCTCGCGTCCTTTTGAGCGAGTCCGCAGCTGGTTCGTAGTGATGGTATCGAAGAAAAGAGCCGATGAATCCTCCTGACTAGTCTAGCCCTCGGGCACGAATGCTGAGAATGAGTTCGAAATTTTGAAAATCGCCTTGGATAGGTGTAAGGTGATGGAAATTGGCGAAGCCCGGCAAACAAGAGCAGTGTGTCTAAAGGTCGCACGAGGACCAAAGTCGCCGTTTTTTTTGCACGAAGAGCTATGAAGTAGACTGCATAAGGTTTGTCTCCGCAATGTTTGTGGGATTTGAGTAAAGGATGATTTTCGCCTGTTGATGAAGGAGCAAATTTCCTGACCAAAGTGCCGAGGTTGCTAAACTTGCCCGAATGCCTTGGAATTCCGAAGCCTCCGAAATCCAAATTTGTAGATCTGGCGAAAACTGGTCTGAAGCCTGAAATTTTGCTAAAGTTCCCAAAATTGCCTTATGGGCCCAATTTTGAACCTAGAGGCCAAAAGGTTAAAATTTCACAAGGTTGAGAATTTGCTAAGATCGCCCAGGGAGCCGAATTTGGGACCCTGGGGCAAAAAAATTTCAAAAATTCAAAGTTTCCTACTTGGTCCGAAAATGCTTTTTTAAATATTGCAAAGGTGGGTTTAGGTCCAAAAATCACTTTAAATGCCCAATTTCGGACCCTGGGGCGAAAACTGGAGAATGCGAAATAGTGCGAAATTTTGCAAAAAGACCTTCAAGGTCCGAAAAACACTTAAAACGTCCATTTTCGGACCCTGGGGCGAAATTTGAAAAATGTAAAAAGTTGCAAAAAGCTCCTCTAGGTCCGAAATTCACTTTAGACCTCCAAATTCGGACCCTAGCTCCGAAATTTCAAAATATGACAAATCGCAAAAGGTGTTGAGAGCTCCAAAATTTGTAAAGGGATGGTCTAGGTCCGAAATTCGCCTTAAGTCCCCAATTTTGGACCCTAGGGGGTAAATTGGAAAATATATCGAAGTTGGAAAAGTGGCATTTAGGTCCAAAGTTTCTTTTAAATCTTGCAAAATATGTGATTTGGTTCGAAAAACACAAAGCGTCCATTTTTGGACCCTGGGGCGAAATGTGAAAAACGCGAAATCTTGCAAAATATGTGATTTGGTCCGAAAAACACTTAAAGCGTCCACTTTTAGACCCTAGAGCCGAGATTGAAAAAGCGATGAAATTCGCAAAAGGGTTCAAATGCTCCGAATTTACGAACATGGGCATAGGGTCCGAAAACTCTTCTAAATAGCGGAAACATCCAAGAGCCCCGAAATTTACAAAATCATTCTTTAGGTCTAAAATTTCGATAAGTTGCAAAAAACGTTGAAGCTCCGAAGTTTGTTTCAAAATCGCAAAATATGCTTCAAAACGCCCAAAACTCCAAAGGGGCAAAATTGCGAAACCTCCGAAATCACAGAAGGTGTTGAATGCTCTGAAGTTTGCATAGAGGGCGTCTGGGTTAAGTTCTCCGAAAATCTCTAGTTCAAAAAACCCCAAGTGCTCCGAAATTCGCTAGAGGGTTAGAAATCGCGAAAATCGCAAAGTGTGAAATAGCTCCAAAGTTTGCACAGGCTGAGTAAAAGCAAAGTTTAAATTTCGAAGGGCCTCCACATTCGCCAAAAGGTTCGAAGTTGAAAGGTAAAAGCGTTTGAAATTCTAAAGTCCTCTACTTCTCCGAAATCGCTGTGCACAGGCCCAGATATAGAAATTCGAAATTGATAAACCCCCTCCACGTTGCTGCATTTCGTGTAAAGGAGACCACGTCCGATTTTGGAAGGGAAAGAGAGCCAATTTCGCGCAATTCATATTCAAGGTA
The DNA here is from genome assembly GCF_030272615.1 of Cryptomeria japonica. NCBI lineage: Eukaryota > Viridiplantae > Streptophyta > Pinopsida > Cupressales > Cupressaceae > Cryptomeria > Cryptomeria japonica. The sequence continues at coordinate 825,049,754 of NC_081407.1, forward strand.
AAACGCTGCATAAACTATCCCAAATCATTCAAATTCAGATTGCCAATTACCTAGGGTAAAAAACCATTTAAAATGATAAATTCTCTTTCATCCAACAACCGTGAGAAATTTAAATCAAGGAGATAACCGTTGGAATTCGAAACTTTGCAGAAACGTCCATTCGCCTTCACGAACCAAGGCCGGGCAATTCTTCGCCATCCGTTTTCGTCAGGTAAGTACGATCTGTCTTCCTTGATCATCTGAAATGCTTATTGTAGACGTATAAAAATGACCATATTCCTAAATGAATATTTTATGTTCATTTCTCTATTTTGATTAAATCCAATTTAATTAAATTATCCACATTCCTCTATTTAATTAAGTAAATTACTCAATTTATTTAAATTAAATTCACTATACCCATTTAATGAATAAATCATTTTATTCAATTAAATCCCCCTAGCCACTTTTAATTAAATTCAAATTTAATTAAATAGTTATCCCAAATTGAATAAATCTAATTTATTTAATTCCTCCAAATTGCAACCAAATTGAATGAAAATCATTTAATTCAATTAAATCCTATTATCCCTCCATCCACTTGCAAAATCCTACATCTCCCACTTGCCTTCCTAAACCCCTTTCTAACCCCTTCTAGAATCTTCTAATTGCTTCTAATTAACCTAACCCCTCCTCTAAACTTTGTCACATCCCTAAGCAAAGGGAAGTCACTTCTCAAAAACCTTAAAGTCTTTGATAACCATTGAAGGTTTTCAACCTTCAACCACTAAAACCCTTAAAGTCTTTGAAAACCATTAAAGGCTTCCAACCTTCAACCACTTAATCCTTAAAGTCTCCAATAACCATTAATGGTTAATTCAAACCCTCCCACATGGTTAAAACATTTGTTTTGACTCAACCTCTATCCAACCCAAGGGTCTCATCAGGCCATTAATGCTTTGACCATGATTATCTCTTAATCATTTGCACAAAGGTTTATCCTTGGATTAACTCCTAATCCAGTGGGTAATCCTAACTTAGACTTGACCCTTAGCCTTTAGATAACCATGAGGTCTTCTCAGGCCTTTAATGCCTCCAACCTCTTCTCTCAACCCAATCCTATGTTGACACTTGTCACCATGTCATTGGTGCAAATTGTGCACATGGATCCCCAACTTTCAAACCTAGCCCTTGATTAAACCTTTCAATCCTGACCATCCATTGCCTTGTTTTTGCTATAAATAGAGCTCTCATTCCTCCATTCTTAACAATCATCTTTCAAATTTGAAGCATTATACTTATGCTCAAATACTTTCAAGCTTTTTTATCTTTATGCTCTTCATTTAGCCTCTTTTAGATCAAATATGCATGCTTAGATTACTTTCTTTATCATTTTAGTTCAATCATAGACTAAATATAGTATGCTAGGATAGTATTCATACTAATCTTGTCATCTTATCATTTAGTTTATTGCATTTTAGCATCATACATAGCTTACAACACATCTCATACTAAAATCAACCAAAAGCATCTCTCGTTCTCATATTTGCCATCCCCAAACCATTTTGCTTAGTAATCTGAGAGCAAAAACGTTGGTTTGAGGGACATTGTGAGATAGAGAACCATGGGACCCTCCTTGGGAAGCTGAGTAACACTGCGTTACTCCATAGCTTGCATCAAGAAGTCCTGTGTGTGTGTGTGGACTAGTATATTAACAATATTTTCATATATTTAGTTTTATCAACCCACTTTTCCCGCATACACTTATAAATCAAACAGACGTATGTGCGAAATCTGATTAAAATGCCTAAATTTTCGAAATCTGCATCTCTTTCGCTTGTAAAACGTTGTTCAAAGGAGTCAAAATTTAGAATTCACTCCTAAGGTTTAGCCAGAAATTGCATTTTCAAACTTAGGAGATTTTTTCATGCTTGGTCTCTGTTGAAAATTAATCCAAAATCCAGAAAGCGTTAAAAGTATAAATTCGCAATCAAAAATCTTCATGAATGCTGTGGTTAAAATCGATCAAGCCCTTTTAGCTAGAAATGTCGCTCCATGTCCAATCTAAATTTTGAATTAACCTTTGAATGCTGGGGTATTTTCTATCTAACCCGCCTTACTTCTTTGTGTATCGCCTCGTAATTCGCATCCGGCTGTGCAGGATAAATGCCTAAATTGGCGGTAGAATCATAAAAAATGCCCGCTGCAGCCGAGACATCGTGAGCATCCAAATCAGATATCCCGCGCAAGGTTGAAAGGATGAAGTATCAATATCAGAGAGGAGGATTGAGGGAGTCAAAAGTGCAGAGTGCCTGGGACAATGTCGGTGATACCGACCTTGGCCATATTGACATTCAAGACTTCAGGAATCGGGTCTTCTCACCTAATGCATATGGCAAGCCTAGACAGATGGTGGAAAGTGGCATCGCCCAAGCGACGGGATTTCCTCCAGCAGTACAAAACTACGAGTTGGTGGTAGAGGCAGCCCAACATTATCAGTCGAATTCCAAACTGGTGCTCCTTGAGAACATGACCATCGCCAACTTCACTCCTGAGGCCATTGGCGATGCATTTGACATTCCCTTTCCAAACAATCCCACAGCCACAACTATAGATGAAGCACAAGGGGCATATGATATGAATCCGGTCCGATGCAAAGCACTGATCAACAAAGAGTGGTACAAAGAGAAAAGGCCTCCAAGCGTCAGAATTGTGAAAAAGACCCCCAAAAGTGATTTTCATAATGAACATGGGGATATGGTCACATTACTCAGCCGAGTTATGGGACTCCCTAAATCCAACTACTTTGAAGAGTGGATGTTCTATTTCACAGAGCAAGTCGTTCTATTTCACAGAGCAAGTCTTCGCTGGGAAGTCTAAATTCGACTAGGCCCAGATCATAAGCGACAACATTCACACCTAGCTGATAGAGCTTGAAACGAAGAAATACTTTACCATGACCTCTTATTTGGTCTATATGTTCGCCAAGAACCAGCCGCTGCCAGGTTTGATAATGAAAGGTGAAATCGGGAATGGGCATGGTCAGGTAAAGGTCTATGATTGTTACCTACAGCTGCATTACCAAGATATAGCTCAGAGGGAAAAGAATAGCCCAGCTTATGCAGTTGGCCAATATGAGCGCGTCAATGATGCCTTCACGATGCGCTTGGTCAGGCTGATGCAGGGAGGATTACACATAAGGCTCTCAGAGCAAGCTACTATCCTAGTATAGAGGTATGGAGCCTGGTTCATTCAGTTCCCAAGGTTCTCCTATATCCGAATAGCAGGCTTTGATGGTGCTCCTCTCCGACTTCCACGGTACCCAACCGACAAAGTAGTTCTTATGGAGGTCGCAAGGCAGTCACGCCCGGCCGGTATCCTACTCAAAGAAAGTAAGCAGGCTGGATTCACATTTCCCATGATCATAGGCAATCATGATGTCCACCTAAAGACCCCTACCCTAGTAGAGGAATACCTTGCAGAGCTGGCCTCTTATGGCCTATAGGACCATTTTCCAAGAAAATATTTCGATCATGATAATCTGGCGAAGAGAGCCTATGGTAGGCGGTACAGAGCAAAGGAATCAGTTGAAGACTATTGGAAGAATTGCTTTGATGACTACGAGGTCAGGAGGTGGGAATATTCTAGACTTAAGTGTGCAGTAAATGCGACTCTTTGAATATCGTCGGGTCCCAGATCAGCTCACAGATTCAGGGAATTGCCTCCAGGTTCGAGAATTTGAAGCAATAAGGCATCTCTTGCTAGGCGTTGATTGGTCCCAGGACCCAATCACTGATTTCGAGGCAGTCATGGCAGCCCCAACAAGGTACACAAATCAATGGTTACATCAGCAGATTGAGAGGCTAATACATGAAGGAGTCCAATTCACCTACCACCTAATGGGTAGCCTTGATTCTCAGTCCTCCGAAGATGAGGGAATGTCTAGTGCACCCCGGGAAGAAACTGAGAAACTAGAGAAAAGAAAGAAGGCTAAGGCTTGTAGAGGGACTCGGACGTCCAAAAGAACAAAAAGGGAGAAGATTCTTAGAGACTAGAGGTCACGTCATCGTCAAAGGACCCCAGTTCGTCCGACGATGTAGTGGAATTAGATTATATACTTGCTCCGCCTTCTCAAAGTGACATTGATGCGTTTGGAACTGATGATCCTCCCGCGCCTGACATGCCAGAAGCTGAGCTAAGTGATGCAAGTATTGTCATTGATGTCAAATTAATTGAAAGCAGGAAGCATCTAAATTAACATCACAGAAAGAATGAAAGTATCTAAAATATATCCTAGAGTCGGGTGTTGGTTTGGAAGTTTCCTGGCAAATTGGCACGATGAAGCAGAAGATTACAGTGAGCATGGTTCGTATCTATATCATTATCTGAAGGCAAAAATAGAAATCAAATGAAAACTATTAATAGAAAGACTTTATAAATAATCCGATATATTTATTACCCGATATATAATATGGAAAGACTTTATAATTATCGGCAAATATATTAATATAGCGGCAAGTTTATTAAAGGGAAAAAATGTTTTGATGGCGGATGTATTAACCAAGTATTTTTTATGGCACCTCATGAGCGTTAATATATTGAACAATATTATCGGCGACACACTTTAAATTAATTAAAGCGGAGATAGATATGGAGTGGCAAAATTAAAAGTGAAAAATAAATCTCGACAACAAAAATTATTAAACTTTGGGTTTTGCGGAACTTACTTAATACCGACTAGGAGAAAATAATATCGTAAATAAATTACATACCTTATTTTTACAATACATATTATTGGGCTTCATTAAGTTCGGTGGTATGTTTATTATGAAAAGTATTGTCTAAGGTATAGTGGCATAAGAGTGTATTAATATAAACAAAAGTGTTTGGCAAACAAATACTCCCGTAAAAAGTTTATTAGTAGAATTTAACAAAAAGAAGTTATTGAAATATTGAAGGATATGACTTTTCAAACTAAAAGTCATGTTGGTTTGCAACTGGTGGAACTAGCACATATATATATGAATTTTTAAAAATGCTTTGAGAAGGATGTTGATATGCTGGATATATATACTTTGTATAAAACTGTGGATTTTTGAAAGTATACCTCATGTAGGTGAAGTAAGAGGTGTGCAAAGAGAAACATGAACAATCAGTCCTAAAAGAGCATAAGTTTAGAATATAATAGCAGATATATAAACTTAGCACATGCAGATTTGAAATGAAGAGTAAGGCAGATTTATGATCAGCTTACGGCAGATTTATGGTCAGCTTACGGCAGATTTAAGAAAGAAATTGTGACATATTTGTATGAAGATGTGTATGCAGATTTAAAGAGTGTTACCATTGTCCATCATCCATTGTTACAGCAACATGTTCAAGATGGAAAATTAGATTCGTGAAGAGTGAGTTGGTGCTCACAATTTCAGTAGAGAGAGTTGGTGCTTCCAGTGGGTTGGTGCTCACAAAACAGAGTTCGGGGGTTGGTGCTTCCAGTGGGTTGGTGCTCACAAAACAGAGTTCGGGGGTTGGTGCTTCCAGTGGGTTGGTGCTCTCAAAACAGAGTTGGGGAGTTGGTGCTTCCAGTGGGTTGGTGCTCACAAAATTGTAAAAGAACATAAATATATAGCATTCATTTTTCAGTGGTTTTCTCCCACATTGGGTTTCCACTTAAATCTTTGTGTTATTGTGTTCATATGCAAAATTATTTTTAGTGATCGATTCTATCATATAAAATATTGAATTGAAAAGTTTCATTATATTGATTCACCCCCGTTCTTAGTATAACTGTGTGCTTTTCAATTGGTATCAGAGCCGGTTCCTTCGGAGATAGCCTTACAGCTTGAAGGTAGATCCTCAAAAGAGCACAATGGTAGATAACTATGCAGTTAGAAATCCAATTTTCGATGGGACAAATTATGTATTTTGGAGTATCAAGATGAAAGCCTATCTGAACGCACTTGGTTATGATGTTTGGCAATCCGTGGTAGAAGGATACACACCTCCATCAACTCCTCTGATCGATGCAGCGGGAAAGAGGAAAAGTGAGAATAATGCCAAAGCAGAACATGCTCTCCTATGCAGCCTGGCTGATTCTGAATTTACAAAAGTCATGCATTGCAAATCAGCAAAAGAGATATGGAACAAACTGAAAAGTATCTATGAAGGGGATGAAAAGGTAAGAGAGGTCAAGCTTCAATCACTTAAAATGAAATTTGAAAGCCTTAAAATGAAGGAAGATGAAGATATCACCACCTACTTTTTGTGTGTGGATGAAATCGTAAATGCAATTACAGCATTAGGAGAAGAAGTTGAAGACACACCTCTCGTTCGAAAGTTGTTGAGAACATTGACAATGAAATTTGATCCTAAGATATCAGCAATAGAATAAATGAAGGATTTGAAAACATTAACAAAAGATGAATTGTTTGGAATCCTCACAGCCTATGAAATGAGGAGAGAAGACAAACCATCACAAAAGGAGGTATCTTTCAAAGCATCAAAGAAGGGCAAGAATAAAAATCATACACCAAAAGAGAGTACAAGCAGTGAATCAGATGAGGCTGAAGCTTACTTCATGAGAAAGTTCAAAAAGGGCAAAGGCAAATACAAAGGCAAATTCCCTTTCAAATGTTTCAATTGTGGCAAGGTTGGGCATTATGCTTCAAAGTGTCCTCAAAATGAAAGTGATAGCAGTGAAGAGGAGAAGAAAAGCTATTCAAAGAAGAAAGGAAAGAAATACTTCAAGAAGAACTACTCAAAACATAAGAAAAGCTTCTACTCTAAGCAAAGTTCCAGTTCATCGAAGGAAAGTTCTGAAGATATGTCCAGCAGTGATGGCGAAGAGATTCTTTTTATGGCAATGAAAGTCAAAGATGATGAAGATGAGAAGGAAGAAGGACAAGAGGCTATATGTGATGAAGAAGATGTAGATCTTGAAGAAGAGTTACATTATGCATATAAACAAAATGAAAAGCTAAAAGGAAGGGTCTCAAAATATAAGACAAAATTACAAGAATCAAGCAAGCTCATTGAAGACTTAAAAATACACTTGGAGGAAGCAAAGAAGAATGAGAAGGAAATAAGGGATCAGCTTAAAAGAAAGAGGAAGGATGCAACAAATTAGAATAAGAAATTGTCTCCTTAAAACAAGACTTGGGGAAACTTCAAAAATTTGAAGATAGCACCAAGAAAATGGATCGACTTCTTAAGGCACAAAGACCTACGTTCATTAAATCAGGTCTAGGACATGAAGAGGATCAAACAACAAATGCTACTAAGTCAAAAACTTTGGATGATTCATGGAAGACAGTAGAAAACAAAAGAAGGAAGAATGATGCTCAAAAATCTCATCCTCCCACAAATATGTTGAAAACATCTCACATAAAGAAATCACATGTAACTAATAATTATTATCCATTCAAAGGACATTGTTTTTCATGCTATAAGTTTGGTCATAAAGCAATTGATTGTAGAAGTCATACTAGAAATATTTCTAACTTCACTCCAAAGAAATATAATTCATTTTCTCCTCTAATGAATTATGATGTAATATGTTATAAGTGTCACAATTTTGGACACATAGCCAGATTCTACCGAACTATCTTCCCTAGTTTACCAAGAAAGGGAGATGTACCTATCAAAAGGGAGGAAACATCTAGAATGACTTGGAAGAAAAAACAACAAGAAGAGAAAGAATCCTTATTTGTTCAAATAGCTCTTCATGCAAAGAACAAGAAGGATAGATGGTATGTAGACAGTGGATGCTCAAGGCACATGACAGGGGACAAAAACAAATTCATCTCTTTTGAACCAGCAGATGAAGGATCAGTAAGATTTGGTGATAACACAAAAAGAGAAATAAAAGGTAAAGGAACACTTAGTTTAGATTATGGAAAGACTAAAACTGAGAATGTGCTATATGTCAAAGGCTTAAAAGAAAATTTATTAAGTGTTAGCCAGCTTTGTGATCAAGGACATAGTGTGACATTTTTGTCTAAGGGATGTGAGATTAAAAAGAATGGAAGAATCATTGCAAATGCCCATAGAATTGCAAATAATTTATATATTCTAAATGAAATAAATGAAGAAACGTGTAATTTTGTTCAAGAGGATGAAAACTGGCTATGGCACAAAAGGCTAGGCCACCTTAACTTTGACAATCTTGTCAAGATCAGCAAAAAGGAAGCAGTAAGGGATATGCCTAGAATTACAAAACCATCTAATGTCATTTGCAAACAATGTCAATTTGGGAAACAAACTCGAGTAAGTTTTAAATCCAAAGAATACTCGTCTTCAAAGCCTCTAGAGCTAATACATACAGACTTATGCGGACCAACTAGAACAAAAAGTTTGCAAGGGGAAAGGTATTTTATGCTACTCATAGACGATTACTCCAGGATGACTTGGGTCGCCTTTCTAAAAGAAAAATCTGAAGCTCTTGCAAAATTTAAAGCCTTTAAAGAGTTAGTTGAAAATGAGATGGATGTCAAAATTAAGTGTCTTAGATCAGACCGAGGAGGGGAATTCACTTCAAATGAGTTTGAAGATTTTTGCACAAAACATGGAATAAGAAGACAACTTTCAGCAGCAAGAACTCCACAACAAAATGGAGTTGTTGAAAGGAAGAATAGGACAGTTCAGGAAATGGCAAGAGCTATGTTGAATGAATCAAAGATTGCAGACACTTTTTGGAAAGAAGTAGTTCACACAGCAGTGTACATATTGAATAGAGCGCAAATAAGGGTAAACAACGACAAGACACCATACGAATTATGGAAAGGAAGGGCTGCAACTGTTGATTATTTCAGAATTTTTGGCAGCACTTGCTACATTAGAAGAGATGAAGAGGACTTGGGAAAGTTTGATGCCCGGTCAGATGAAGGAATCTTTCTTGGATATTCCACCAGAAGCAAAGCTTGTAAATGCTACAATAAAAGACTTCACAAGATAGTTGAAAGTGCTAATGTGAAGATAGATGAAGGAAAGCAATTTGAGAAAGCTATAGAAGATCATCCTAAGGAACAAAGTGATGAAGAAGAATTAAAAGAAAGTGAAAATGAGGAACAAGAAAGTTTTGAAACTCCATCAAAAACACCATCAAAGACACCTTTAAAAACACCATCAAAAACTCCATCAAAGTTTGTTCAGAAAAATCATCCAGAAAGCTTGGGTATTGGAGGGTTGGATACAAACATTCAGACAAGGAGTAGACTAGCTACCACCACAGAACATGCTCATTTTTGTCTACTTTCTAATATAGAACCAAAATTTTTTGATGAAGCTAGTGAAGACAAGTATTGGGTAAATGCTATGAATGAGGAGTTGGACCAAATTGAAAGAAATCACACATGGGAGCTTGTTCCAAGACCCTCAAACAAAAATGTCATTGGGACCAAGTGGGTTTTTCGCAATAAAATGAATGAGGATGGCGAAATTACAAGAAATAAGGCAAGGCTTGTGTGTAAGGGTTATGCACAAGTGGAGGGAGTCGATTTTGAAGAAACATTTGCCCCAGTTGCCAGATTGGAAGCTATCAGAATGTTTCTAGCTCTTGCAAGTCATAAGGGTTTCAAAGTCTATCAAATGGACGTGAAATCAGCCTTTCTAAATGGCGATTTAGAAGAGGAAGTGTATATTGAACAACCTGAAGGATTTATCCTGTCAGAAGAGGAAGATTATGTATGCAGATTAAAGAAGGCACTCTATGGTCTCAAACAAGCCCCTAGAGCATGGTACTCCAGATTAGACAACTACCTTCAAACACAATGGTTTAAAAGAGGAGCAACAGACAGTAATTTGTACTTCAGATGTGAAGGTAATCATTTGCTGATTGTAGTTGTTTATGTAGATGATATCATTTTTGGTGGTAGTAAGAATCAAATGTGTGAAGAATTTGCTTCTGACATGCAAAAAGAATTCGAGATGTCTATGCTTGGAGAACTTTCTTTCTTCTTGGGATTGCAGATTTCACAATTAGATGAAGGGATATTTCTTTCACAGACTAAGTATGTTAGGGAGATGTTGAAGAAATTCAGAATGGAGGATTGCCATCCTGTCAGTACTCCTATGGTCACTGGTTGTAAACTTAGTAAAAATGATGAATCCCCTGATGCGAGTCAGACTCAATATAGATCCATGATTGGAAGTCTCTTATATGTAACAGCTACCAGGCCAGATATAATGCAAGCTGTTGGTGTAGCAGCATGGTATCAAGCATCACCAAAGGAAACACATGTACAGGCAGTTAAAAGAATCTAAAAGTATTTGAAGGGTACAATGAATTTTGGATTGTGGTACCCAAAATGTGATGATTTCACTCTCAAAGCATACACAGATGCTGATTGGGCAGGTGACAAGGATGATAGCAAAAGCACTAGTGGAGGAGCCTTTTTCCTTGGCAACAACCTTGTATCCTGGTTGAGCAAAAAACAGGCTTCAATATCTCTATCTACCGCAGAGGCAGAGTACATTGCAACAGCAGCATGTTGTACGCAAGTATTGTGGATGAAACAAACCTTGCAAGATGTTAAGATTGAGTATGATCATCCTATCTCTATCTATTGTGATAATACAAGTGCAATCAGTATGTCAAAGAATCCAGTGATGCACTCTAGGACAAAACACATCCCTATCAAAATTCATTTCTTAAGAGACTAGGTTCTTGAGCAGCAAGTAAAGTTGGAATATGTTCCAACAAAGGAACAGTTAGCAGATATCTTTACAAAGCCTCTTCCAAAAGAGACTTTTGAGTACCTAAGGGATAAATTGGGAGTAATATCACTCTCATCCTCTCAGTAAGCACTTCGTATGAAGCATACATTAAAAAGGGGCAGCTTACAAACAACAGAAAATCCCTTGCCATTGATGTCAAAGGGGGAGAAATTGGAGATAGGGGGAGTGTTGGTTTGAGGGGGAGCAATCTGGCTTGTAAGGTTGCCATCAATGACAAAGGGGGATATTGATGCAAGTATTGTCATTGATGTCAAATTAATTGAAAGTAGGAAGCATCTAAAATAACATCACAGAAAGAATGAAAGTATCTATAATATATCCTAGAGTCGGGTGTTGGTTTGGAAGTTTCCTGGCAAATTGGCACGATGAAGCAGAAGATTACGGTGAGCATGGTTCGTATCTATATCCTTATCTGAAGGCAAAAATATAAATCAAATGAAAACTATTAATGGAAGGACTTTATAAATAATCCGATATATTTATTACCCGATATATAATATGGAAAGAATTTATAATTATCGGCAAATATATTAATATAGCAGCAAGTTTATTAATGCGAAAAAATGTTTTGATGGCGGATGTATTAACCAAGTATTTTTTACGGCACCTCATGAGCGTTAATATATTGAACAATATTATCGGCGGCACACTTTAAATTAATTAAAGCGGAGATAGATATGGAGTGGCAAAATTAAAAGTGAAAAAGAAATCTCGACAGCAAAAATTATTAAACTTCGTGTTTTGCGGAACGAACTTAATACCGACTGGGAGAAAATAATATCGTAAATAAATTACATACCTTATTTTTACAATACATATTATCGGGCTTCATTAAGTTCGGTGGTTTGTTTATTATGAAAAGTATTGTCTAAGGTATAGTGGCATAAGAGTTTATTAATATAAACAAAAGTGTTTGGCAAACAAATACTCCCGTAAAAAGTTTATTAATAGAATTTAACAAAAAGAAGTTATTGAAATATTGAAGGATATGACTTATCAAACTAAAAGTCATGTTGGTTTGCAACTGGTGGAACTAGCACATATATATTTGAATTTTTAAAAATGCTTTGAGAAGGATGTTGATATGCTGGATATATATACTTTGTATAAAACTGTGGATTTTTGAAAGTATACCTCACGTAGGTGAAGTAAGAGGTGTGCAAAGAGAAACATGAACAATCAGTCCTAAAAGAGCATAAGTTTAGAATATAATAGTAGATATATAAACTTAGCACATGCAAATTTGAAATGAAGAGTAAGGCAGATTTATGATTAGCTTACAGCAGATTTAAGAAAGAAATTGTGACATATTTGTATGAAGATGTGTATGCAGATTTAAAGAGTGTTACCATTGTCCATCATCCATTGTTACAACAACATGTTCAAGATGGAAAATTAGATTTGTGAAGAGTGAGTTGGTGCTCACAATTTCAGCAGAGAGAGTTGGTGCTTCCAGTGGGTTGGTGCTCACAAAACAAAGTTCGGGGGTTGGTGCTTCCAGTGGGTTGGTGCTCACAAAACAGAGTTAGGGAGTTGGTGCTTCCAGTGGGTTGGTTCTCACAAAATTGTAAAAGAACATAAATATATAGCATTCATTTTTCAGTGGTTTTCTCCCGCATTGGGTTTCCACTTAAATCTTTGTGTTATTGTGTTCATATGCAAAATTATTTTTAGTGATTGATTCTATCATATAAAATATTGAATTGAAAAGTTTCATTATACTGATTCACCCCCCCTCTCAGTATAACTGTGTGCTCTTCACTAAGAGCCCTCGAATCAACCGAACTGGGCAACCAAATAGAGGAAGGAGAGATTCCATCCACCCAGGGGGTCAAAGTGCATGAACCTACTCAACAGAGCCGCCACGAGTTGCTGCTTCACAATACAACCAAAGATGACTCCACCGTCGAAGGAGACCAAAGGATAGATGAGACTCATGAGCTCAAAAGGACTGAGGAACAACCACCACATGAAGATGTGAGACAGTTGTTCAGTGAAATAGGAGAAAATTCAGCTGCAAGCAAAGAACTTTGCACCTCTTTCACTCCTCCGGTAGTAGAGCATCTGCGAATCTGTGGTGAGTCGGTTGAGAACGTCAAAGAACAAAATGCAAACTTAACCTTATTATCAGCCCAGACAGTACCTCAAGAATGGTTGATTGCCAGAGCCCAACGTAAGGCCACCACCAAACCACCTATTGATCTAGAGGATATCTTCTCGCGCATAGACCAAGCCAAAGCTAAGGGGAAGAAAAAGCCCAAGGCATATTCCAGAGTGACCAAAGACGAGCAAAGGATCCGCACTCTCCACATCGCCACCCCGCCTTTAGACAAGCCAACAAAGCAGATTACACTGGCAAATTATAGCATCACAACTGTTCCCATCGGACGAGCCACTAAAGAGTAAGAAAAAGAAGAATTTAAGGATTCAGTGTAGAATATACTCAGGCAGCTCGAAGAGATAACAACTAAAAAGGACATGTATCGGGCTCGTGCTGAGCAAGCCGAGGGATACATTGATCAGCTCCTAAGGCCACTACGCAATGCCTCCGAATCCCATATTCCCTCGACTGCATTGGCACAAAGGACCACAACAGAATTTGAAGGAGTACGAGACACTGCAAGGGCCGTCGGGGAATGGGTACAAGACATCAAGGAAAGGGGAGAGCGAATCCTTAAGGAAGTAAAAGAGATGGCCCGCCATCGAGAGCTCACTCTAGTCAAGCTATTAGAGGTAAAGAGGGAATCCCTCCACATGTACGAAGTGGCTGCCACTACCCTTCCCCTCATGAGAGCTCTTTTCTGGACACGCGCAGATTCCTACATTGTTCGCCATCCTAGATCCTCATAGCATCAGTACTCTTAAGGAATGGTACTGGACTATCACCATGAAAAACGACACCAAAGAAATTATTGACAAAGAGAGTGATGCATGTGAAGTGATTCTGGGAAACATGCAAGAACTAGGTAAGACCATCCTCCGATCAATGGTTTCGGGATGGATAAACGACTTGTTTGATGATGCAATCCAGCCGGACTGGGAAGAAAGATTGGGAACGGATAGGATTACCTATTCCACTAAGGACTTGAGTTTTGCTGGTCAGCTCCATTCAGACATATTATGCTTTGAGTGTAATCGCTCCAGCTGGAAGGACGGTTTAAAGCACGTGGACCAGTATCTCGAAGGCATGCAATACAAAATTCGCCATCCTCCCATGCCTCCGTTCAGTCTGCTTTTCCAGTTATGCATCAGGTTCCAGGAATACGTTCGTGAGGAACGGGCGGCAGGTCGAGATTTATGGTGGGAATATTTGCATGGCGAAGATCAATTTCTGGAAAAGGAGTGTGAGACTGAAATAGAGAATGTAATTTCTCAAAAGTGCTTTTTTCCCTCTAAATCTTAAAAGTGCACTTTTGCACCAAAACGTGACATTTGACTTCTAGTCAACAAAATGTAAAACTTTATTGATACACCTTTTTGATTATTTCAAATTGATTTAATTATCCCATTTTGGGTAGTTATTGCCCATTTTGGGGTGGTTGTTGATTTGCATCCCATTTATGGGTATGGGCAACCATGCTTTATGGATGAATCTGGGCCACTTGTTTAGATTAAATCTAGGCCATTCATCCTTTTTTGAAGTCTATTTAAGGGACTGGTTTTCCCTCATTTTGTAAGAAGTTCTTGGATTGTTGCAAAAGCTTTGGCGAAATTTACAGGAATTAATGCAAAGAATTAAGACTGTTTTCAAGTTTCCTTGTGAGTGCATGGTCTCCTTCTTCACTTAATTTAGAAATCTTTCAGTTATGTTCATTTCTTTTACATATCATTTTTAAGCAAGCATCCGATAGAATCCTCGCAGTTCACACCATTGGGGAACGGCTGATGGCCTTTCTCTCTGCATGGTTAATCTGAACCCCTTATGCCTAGTTCGGTTATTAAACACTAACTATGAATGTAAAAGTTCTGATGTTGTGCTTGGCAACATGAAAACCTAGTTTTCCTTTGAAGATTGCACTTGATTTATGCAAACATTGTGCTTAAGCAGTTGATGATGCTTAATCTAGTTACTTGGAGGTGTCTGTCTGCTTGACTTAATTTGCTCTCCTAGTTAGAATTTATATTTCATGTATCTCTCTCTCTATCCTTCCCTCCTTTTTCCTTTTTTTATCAAAGAAAGCCCGCAGTCCCACTAAGAATAGTATCAACTAAATCTGAAATCATTTGATAAGAAAGAGCAAAATCTCAAGGAACTTATCTATAAATTACCCACCCAACGTAAGTCCCCCTTTGTGTTTCCAGCATAAACACATAAAGCCACTGAGAAATCTCACAGTCAAGACCTGACAAAAGAAACCTTGAGGTTATCCCCTTTGACCAAAATCTAGAAAATAGCATTAGGGATTCCCTTATCTCAAGAGAGGATAGGATACTTAGCTGGCCATTCTATTCTGCATTGGCCGTATGGAGTTTGCAGCAATGCGATTTCAGACACGTCAACACATCTTTGAAGCACCAACTATAAGAATGTTACAATTACAATATTATAACTGATTTCAACTTCAGAAGCACTACACTTTACATCAATAGAAGTATATAAACAAACTTTTACAGTCTGAATATCAACAACCTTGATATCTTCTGAGTAATGTTGCTCTTCTTAACAGCATAAACTTGCAAATGAAACTTAACAACCTATTGTGACCCTTTCACACATCGCCCCATTGCTAACGGGGACCCCTCTTTTCCTGCTTTTTGCGTTGTTAGATTAGGGTTTTGGCTTCTTAGTGGGCAATTTTGTGTTTCCCGTGCCCGAGTCTCGGAGTTTTGATCATGCCTAGTGCCGTTTAGGGTTTTTTAAAGGTTATAGGATCAAATTGCAAACGTTGATATTTTAATTATCCCAAATTTTGTCCAAGTGTTGAGCTTTTGAGCGTTAATGTGTTTTTAAACATGCGCGTTGGTGATTTTAAAGTGCCAAGGTATTTTCAGACCTTTTGGAGTTGTTTTCCCGCTCCTAGGTATTATTTAAGCTGATTTCGCACTTTATCCCGATAATTTCCTTGTGTTTCGCTTAATTTTTTGGAAAATTTGCCTAACTCCAGTCTAGTTTTGAAGTATCTAAGTGATTTTGAGTGGTTAAAATGCCAAATTCCTAAGGGAAATCCATATTCCAAGGGTTAAAAGGTCAAATTCCATGCTAGAGGTGCTTTTCCCCTCATATTCCAGATTACCCACCATTTCCCCTCGCTCAAAATCCACACTACACATGGGTTTCCCCTGAAATCCATACTGGCTATGATTTTCCACCCATGCCTGGGTCGTTTTTCCTTGGAAGCATTAAAATTTGACTAAGTGTCAGGATTTTTCCAGACTGCCTTTGTTTTTCCACCGGGAGTGCAAACTATAGTGCGGATGAAGTTGTTGAGGATGATTCCATGCTTGGATCGATTTTCCACCAGGATGTTTTGTGACAAGTTAATGCGAACTTTTATGCAGACTCTCAGTCCATACCGAAGTCAATTTTCCACTGACAGCAATTTGATGAGTTTTGTGTCCGGATTTTCATCCAGACTGAGGTCGAAATTCTACCAGGGAGTATTTTTTGCAAATGAAGTGAAGTTTTTGTGTGGATTCCTTGTCCATGCCCCCATCGATTTTCCCCTGGCCTGTTTTGTATGCATTTTGATGAGTTTTGCGTGGATTTTTATCCATACTGGGATCGATTTTCCCTTGTGGGGAATTTTTGACATTTTAAATGATTTTTAATGGGATTTCTTAATCTCTACCCAAATCGATTTTCCCCTGGAGGCTCAATTTTGACTTAAAATTGAAATATTTAATAAGTGAGCCCCATTTAATTGTTTTAAATGATGATTAATGATTATTTAAATTTTAAAAACAAAATTAAATAACTTGCAATAAGCATTTAATATTTTTACCCTTCTAAAAGCAAGTTAGTTTTTCCAAACAAGTATATAAGCAAGTGTTTTATCCCACATTGCTTGTGTGGTGAAAGTGAGAGGCAAAAGCAAGTATAAGAGAGGAGTCTCTAGCAATATTTTATTATTAAATCTGCCAGGTGTCTCCATGAAAGCCAATTTTTCTCTCTTATTGGCGAATTTAGGTGAAGTGTTGGCTTGAGGATTCTTTTCTCCTCTATTTTTTCCAACTTGCTGCCATTGAAGATCATTTCTAGATTTTTCGATTTTCCAAGTTTGGCAATTTTGTTGAGGATGGCGATTTTTGGTGTTTGAGAGCTTTGGCGATTTCATTCTCCATTGTTGCTTGCTGTTCCAGACCTCCATTGTTGCAGATTCGAGCTACATTGAAGACATTTTCAGAACTTTTAGAAATGGCGCCATGGCTGGAAAAGTTCAATTTTTGCTTGGAGCATACTTTGGTGAATTCCATGCATGTTTGATGCCACCTTTGACCCCCTACTTGATGTCATTTGCTCCAGATCTGAGTTTGCTTCAGATTTAGACCTCCATTGTTGGCTGTACATTCAATTTTCAGGCTTAACTTTTATTGCCCAGCCAGCTTCAACTTTAGCGATTTGCATTTGGATACATTTTGGAGGCATTTTAGGATCATTTCAGACCATTAGAAGGCTGTCTCAAGCTCTGCAACTGTGTTATTGGCTGCTTGTCCTCAGAAATTTATCTTTTACCAGCCATACTCATGTTTCCAAGATTGATTATTTTCACCATCAAGACTGATTTTTATCAAGTTTGTGTATATTTTTGAAGGATTGCAACATGTTTTGAGAAGTTAATTTATTAGTTGCAGGTTGTCTTCAGATTTGTGACCTCCATTGTTGACTGCGGAAGGTGTCCTTAAACATACCTTGTGTGAAAACACAACGTTTCACACCTTTCCTTAGTCATCGTTGATCCAGTATACTCCTTTGCACTTTAGTTTGCACAATTTCTAAGTATAAGGAGGTATTAATGAATTTCATAGAGGGTTTCCATGACCTAACGTGTTCACATTTTGAATCTAATTGTCAAAATCTACCAAGAGTGCGGACTATTTTCCTGACTTCATGCTCTAATTAGCTTAAACTCTTTAGAAAGTCAGGAATTTTATCAAGAGCATTATATATTTTCGTAAGTCTAACTTCAAGCTTCGTACAACTGCGATGTCGAAGTCCGGATTTAAGGAAAGGAACTACTGAAGGTGCTGGAGATTGGATTCTATCCAGAGCTCAAGATTTCATCCAGATGGAAGGAGATCACAGATACAAACATGCATTTCCTAGACTTGAACTAGATGCGACATCAAATGTTTGGAGTCGGAAATCAAGTTCCTTCCTGTTGACGTGTATTTTATACACCATCATACACAGAATAAAATACCAATAGGCATCTTATCCTCTCTTGAGAAAAAGCCTCTAACTGCTGAAGATTCGCATAAAGGATCAGTTAGGAAGACTCCAAGGTTTTGGTTAGTAGGGTCTCTACGTGTGGACAAGCTTCCAGCGGTATGATGTGATTTGCTGTTTCCTTCAAGGGGTCTTACGCATTCCGAAAGTTCAAGATTTTACTAAACTAAAGAAACTATTCAAAAATAACGAAAGAGTAGGGTTTTAAAGAGGTCTAATCTAATCTAACCCTAAGAATGACTTCGTGTAGACAAGACTTGGCAAGATTCAACCAATTTCAATTTCGCCATAAGATAACAACTCTATTGAAATTGATGCGATCTTCTAAGGTAACAAAATGATATTCAATGCATCAAAGATCAAAGACACTACCACGAAGGTACATATCCAAGATACAATAATGATTGAAGATTAAGGGACTCAAAGTATTCTCCAGTCGACCACGCAAGGCGTTCCTACAATCAGCAAGAAGCTAGTGGTTTGGATTACGAATCCTACCAAAGATCAAGTCTCACACTATGTCCTTCAAATTAACACACTACTTTGATTGAGCATGATTCAAGTAGATTAAACAACCATGAAGATAACCAAGAAAGTTGCAACAAAACACCATAACTTCAATATTTCATTGATTTCCAAGTCATCATATACAACAATTGCTTGAATTCCTCTCTTCAAAACTCAATCTTGCTACAAAATAAAATTGCTTCTAACTCTAATCTCTCTAATACAACAAACTCTCTGATATCTAACTATTGACTATTACCAAATGAAATGAAAAATGGGTGTATAAATAGCATCCCCAATTACAATGAAAGGTCCAGATCGAAAGTAGATCAACGGTCAAGATCATGACACCTAAACCCTAATTAGGGTTTGTTACAAATGGCCTCCTTTTTACTGAACAATATTAAATACATAGCCAAATATTAAATTTGGCACAAAAACCTAGGAGACATAAACCAATGACAAATAAGATGCCATGTCATCTATAACAACCTTTCATCTAGAACCTTATTCCCTTTCCAATGTTCTTTTTTGGCATATGCAATGAATCTTGTCACGATTCCTTTGATTTCTGCAATTGGAATCTCGGGAAGATTCTTCATACTCTCTTCCAAGTGGATGACCTGATCGAATGCATCTAGAAGAGCTGCGCCCCAAGTAGATTCAAGTTCCTTTGTTCTTTCAATCAGGAGCATGGTGGCAAACATTTGATCATATTGCTCATCTGTAACATTTGCGTCCTTGCAAAAGATGATCTTGATTCTATCCTCTAATTCCTGCATATCCACATCTGTCTCGACCTCGATCCTTCTGCCAAGAATGGTACGAAGTACCTCAAATACTCTGTCCTGGATCGGATTGATCACCTCCTCAACTTGGCCACATCTAACACTGATGTCCTCGAAGAAAACACTCTTCATATGGAGTAAGGTTGACCACTGAAACAAACTGTGAGATTCTCCATCCAAGATCTTCTCCTGTGCTAAAACTTTCCTTGATGTGTGTCTAATTACCTTCAAGATGGGAATGATGACATCTTTGGTATGGGCAAATGCAGCTACTGTTATCATCAAATTGTGGATTATCTCAAGAACTTGGATAGCTTGATGAATAATCTTCATCATCCTTGTTACAAATTCTATGGCCACTGTATGAGATTTATCCATCCAAGTACTTGTACGTTGGACCATGTTCCTGAATCTTTCTGCCTCATTGATTGATTGAAGTGGAAGTGCTTGCACTGGTGATCTAGTTGGATCCTGACGTCCCAAAGGTTCATTGATGTGACTGAAATAAGTCCTCCATGCACCGACCTCTCTCTCAAGCTTTCTGTTCTTCTCCATTTCTTCTCTAAGCTTGTCTTTCAATGCCTCAAATGAATCGGTGGCATCATCTAAAGTCTGCTCTGCTGTAGATGGTCCTAGCTCAAATGTCTGTATATCATATTCCTCTGCTAGGATCTCACCTTCATATTTGTCTACTGCCGGTGTAGCTATCTGCAGTTTTCTAGATCCAGTCTCATCTCGAATCATCTTGGACATCTTGGTAGCCTTCCTCTTTTCTGTTACTTTGTGTGAACGTCCAACAAGGCTCTCTAAATCAATTGCATTGTCTTCGTCCTCTACTACGATCACCTTGGTTAATCTTTCCTTCAACCAATCTGGGATAATCGATCTTGTTTCTTGAACTTGAATCTCTTTATGCACTATTTCTTCTTGTCTGGGAGGAGATGTCATTTCATTGTCTTCTTTATCTTCATCTAACTCATAGTCTTGGAGAGATCCATCTGGTGACCCTTGCTGTGCCTGTCCTTCTTCCTGCCTGTCGTTCTGTACCATCGACTCCATGGATTCTTCCACTTGAATTGTTCTCTTCTCAGGTCTAGAAGAAGTACCGGATGATCGATCTCTGTTAGCCTCTTGTTTCTTCTTGGAAAATTCTCTCTTTCCAGGTCTCTCTATCCTCTTCGAACCTCTTGGATGGAGATTGCCCTCACTGGCACATCGAAGGTTACCTTCACCTGAATTTCTAGGATTAGGATTGCCTTCACTCACACTAGCTCCACCTTCGGCTGGTTTCTCTTTCAAAGTGAAAGTCATAGCTATGCCTTGTTCTCTCAACTTCTGATGTTGTATGTCAACCCATCTGCGAGTACAAGACAAGACTGGTGCCATCAAAGTATCTAAATCCACGACCTCGGGCTCATTCCAATCTAACCTTATTGTTTTGCTTTCTCGATCATAGGAAGACTGGATATGTCTGCCACTGTCCTGAGCTTGGTCGGCCACTCTGTAAATCCTGCATTTCCTGATGAAATCCAAAGGCAATCTAGAATGCATTTTCCGTTTCACTTCAAGATCATCTAAGAGATTCATCATAAAATCTTCTATTTGGTACTCATGCCTAAACTTTCTGCCGACTGTCTCCTCTAAATGCCCATGTGGATCAAAGCTTTCTCTCAAAGCAAAAGATGAAAAAGAATACAAGGCTAACTCCTTCTCTGCGTCTTCCATGGCTAAAGCATTAGGACATACCTCAACTGAATTGCCCAAAATGATGGGTACTGGAACTCCATTCTGATGTTTGTGTCTGAATGCCTTCACATATGCTGCCAACTGTCTTGTTACTTCAAGTAACACAATTCTGTCTGTCGGATATCTCGGCAACATGTATGGAGGTAAAGGACATCCATGCACCCTAATATAAGTGAACCTGGGAAACTGAATGAACCAAGCACCGTACCTCTTTATGAATTCCTGTGCATCCTGAGATAATCTGTTGTGAATTCCACCTTGCAACGTCCTTGTGATGTGCATCGTGAAAGTATCATTAACCAACTTATAGTTGCTCCCTGGCGGATGATGCAAGTAGGCATAGGAATCACAAGCTCTGACCTCGCCGGGTCCTCTTCCAATCACTCCTCTGTGAGGTAGTCCTGCGTACTCAACACTCCTAATCAAGGCATAAATGACATATGAACTCATGTGGAAGGACTTAGTAGCCTTGAGTCTCCTCAACTGTATGTCCAAGCAATGGCTAATCATCCTAGCCCAATGTATCGTACCTTTTCCCTGAACAATCACCTGGATGAAGTAAAACATCCATTTCTCAAAATAGAAGGCATGAGGTGCTCCTGTAACTCGGTTGAGCATGGTAATCAAATCTCTGTACTCCTCCTGGAAATCAATCCTGTGCGGTGTGTTCGGGACCTTGCTCAGACGGGGACGGCTCTTGAGTAACCAGTTCTTATTGATAATGCTTAGACAAGCATCTGGATCATCTTCGTACATTGATCTGGCTCCTTCTATGCTCTTGTATATCATGTCCCTGTGCTCTGGAAGATGGAAAGCTTCACTTATAGCTTCCTCTGAAAGGTACGCCAAAGTGTTTCCTTTTTTGGACACGATCGTTCTGGACTGTGGATCATAGTGACGAGCACACTCGATCATCAACTCATGGCACTGAACAGTTGGAGGAAAGCCGGCCGCCTTAATGATGCCACTCTCGATTATTCTCCGGGCGACAGGTGATGGCTTGCCAATGTAAGGGACCTCTCGAAACTTCTTCGTGCTGAAGTTACCCAAGTTTGTATCTCCAATGGTTCTCCACTTGGACACGATCTTAGTCTCCACTTCTTCGGTCTTCTGATCTTCTTTCATGAGAGCTGAACGACTGGTGGATGCTCCCGCCTTCGGGGTTGCCATACCTACACAACATTTCATAATAAGTAACTAGATATTGCAATGCATAACATAGATTAGAGAGTAAATTTTAGGAAACTTCATGATAAGTCTTTGAGTTATCATTTCCTAAAATAAAACGATTGAGCTAGGAATTCAAAATTCAAAATTTCAAAATTCAAAATTTAGACCATGACGATTAGCATTCAAAATTAAAGCAATAAAACCAATATCGCCATACCTCAATAGAGAGCTAACTCTAGAATGCAAAATGAATAAAAATTCGCCTAGGCAAAATTGACGTTAGATAGCTCCGATGTGATCTTCAAATCAACGTTCCTCTTATCAACTTCGCCACCCTTCAAGTATTTGACGTGATCTCTAATGCATTTGACAAATTCGCCACCTTTGGTATGTCCTTGACGTGATCTCCTCTAAATGATTGATCCTTTGTCAATTCGCCCAAGTGAAAACTAGGTTCGCACTCCTCAAACACAATTCGCACTTTCTCCTTCAAGATCGCATGTAAGAGATGATAAATGATGATGTGAAAATGACGATCTTCATCTCCCCTTTATAGGCGCTTCTCACCATAATTACCTTAGGCCGACTTGTGTAAAAATAAGGCAATTTAAATGATTTTTAAATAAATAATAAAGGCCGACCTCTAAAATACCAAGTGCTCCTTTTGATTTTTTATTAATTTAATAATTAATTATTAAATGCCTTCATTATTATTTAATAAATTCGATCTTTCTCACAAGGCAAAAAAAACAAACAATTAATTAATTAATACCATGCGCTATTTTAAATGCTTTTAATTGAATTTTTTAATTTATTGATTTTCCTAGCATTTAAAATAAATTCAAAGAAATGTGTTTGAGCGCTAAAATTTAAAAATGCAAACCTTATCGCCCTGGTCCCTTGGTGAGGGACAGGAGCGATCCATCAACTTGTCCTGATTCTTGCAATTTTTGACGTCCAAAGTCTTCATCTCTACGTTGCATTTGGCATTTACGTTGGGTCCTTCGAGCTTGAGTGTCTTGCTTGTGTGAACGAGTGCTCTTTGATGTGATATCGCCCTGGTCCCTTGGAGAGGGACAGGAGCGATCCAAGTGTTTTCTCCACTTCAAGCTCATCTTAACGTTCACCTCCTTTGTATCGCCTTCCAAGCGATGTTTTAAACCTTGTGCAATTTTGCTTTAACGTGATCTTTAAAGGATAACAAGTGTTTTGGCAAATATCGCCCTGGTCCCTTGGAGAGGGACAGGAGTGATCCTCATAATTTCTCCTTCACCTTTGTAAATTCGAGCCTCAATCGTCTTTGTGAAGGACAAACAATGCTATTCCTTCATTCCATGCTCATTTCGCTTGAATTCCGCAAGACATTTAAACGTTGGAAGGATGATCGCCCTTGTCCCTTGGAGAGGGACAGGAGCGATCTTGAAGCTCTAGCTAAAACGCATCATCCTTCAACCTTGGTTCCTTGTTCATTGCCCTTTAAAGGACGTCCTTGATCTTGCGTGAACTTGCCTTGACATGCATTTGAAGGAAAATGAAGGATCCTATGCAAATCGCTCTGGTCCCTTCCTGAGGGACAGGAGCGATATAGCCTCTTTGTTCAATTTGATGATTATTTAACGTTTAACCCTTTTGCATATCACCTTGTTATGATGCCTTAGACCTTGTGTGATCCGCAAAAACCTTGACCTCACGTGATTTTTGAGAGATTTAGCCAATATGATTAATATCGCTCTGGTCCCTTGGAGAGGGACAGGAGCGATCCTTGTGTCCTTGGTCAAATTTGCAAACTTTTGATCTTGGTTCTTTGTTCATCACGTTCCAAATAGCATCTTTGACGTTGCCTATCCTTGCCTTGTCTTGGTTTTGAGGGAACATGGGTATTTTAATAAAAATCGCTTTGGTCCTTGTCCAAAGGACAGGAGCGATATAGGCCTTTTGCACAAATTGGTAGCATTTTAACGTGCAACACTTTGGTATATGACCTTCAAAAGACGCCTTGAACCCTGTATGTCCTTGCAAAACATTAACTTAACTTGATTTTTGCATGAATTGGTCAATATATTCAATATCGCTCTGGTCCCTTCCTGAGGGACAGGAGCAAACTGGGGGTCTTGATGTAATTCGTTTAATGTTGACGACCCTTGATGCTTTGTGCTTGATGGAGATACCTTAAGACGTCCCTGCCACCTTGTTCTCCGTCTTGAAGTGGTTAGAACTTGGAGGAATAGCAATATAATCATTATATCGCCCTGGTCCCTTGGAGAGGGACAGGAGCGATCCTGGCCTTGCAGGCTTCATTTCACTTTATCATCTTCGAAAACTACCTTCAACGGATTCGTAACGTTCCATTCCATTCACCCATGCCTTGGGGTCCATTCAAATTGAGCAAGAAAATCATCTAAAGTAAAAATCGCTCTGGTCCCTCCTTGAGGGACAGGAGCGAACTTAGGTATTTAGGTCCCTTGTTGACGTTTCATAATCTTCAATTTGTCTTCAACGGGTTAAAGTCACATCATTTCTTGCCTTCAAACTTATAACTTGCTTGATTTTTGCCCAGAACGTGCCTTATGAAGAATTTCGCTCTGGTCCCTGGGAGAGGGACGGGAACTACAAAGAACTTCGCCCTGGTCCCTGACTGAGGGACAGGAGCGATTTTGGCATTTTGGGTCATTCTTCTTCACGACGACACCTCAAGTTATATTCATTTGGTAAAACATATCTCCTTGGATCTCTTCAAGACGTCAAGTTGTTAAAATCTTGCAAGGACAAAGCAATATTTGATTTGTAGCTCCGGTCCTTCACTGAGGGACAGGAGCGATTTTGACTCCTGGAGGCACTTCCGTGTTCGTGAAATTCTTCAATTTATATTCAACGGAAAGATCACGCCTTTCTCTACCACTTCCAATTCGAAATTTATTTTGACTCTGTAGGGACAGTAAGATATTTGAAAACGAGCTCCGGTCCTTCACTGAGGGACAGAAGCGATTTTGCCCCTACAGGTCAAAATAACATGATTTCACAAGTTTAATCACTTCACAAGGCGAAAACAAATCATTCCCAATGCCTGGGATCAAAAATCAAAAAAGTCAAAATTTTGTCAAAATTACTCAATTGGACAAAAATTCACACTTCATCTTCAACACTTAGACAAATTTAAGCTCTGCACTCCAAATTCCAATTGAAAATAGACCATTTTGGCGAAATCATTGCATTCAAAATTTGCATTCTTACAAAAGAAGCTCAAAAGCTCTCAAAATTGACTGGATTCTGGCCTGAAAAGATGGCAATTAAAACCCTAAGGCTTGACCCTAAATCCAGATAATTGACTGACTAACAAAACCCTAAAAGCGAAGCGAAAAGCAAGCGAAAAACGAGCAAAATGGAGGGGTCCCCATTTCAAATGGGGCGATGTGTGAAATGGTCACAACACTTCCCCAGCATATGTGAACATTATGAAGAGTGTTATTTTTCATGCCGTTGGATTTCCACAACCCATACAGTGCAGTGAGCTTATTCTGGAGTGTGCACGATGTTATGATCCGCTCACGAGAATGATCAAAACTCCTAAGAGTGTTGTCATTGCCTACTTTGCTGAGGTGTTCCGGATTCCACGCGGAACAGATATGAAGGATGTGACCAAGGATGAATATACAAAAAGATACATGAAGAAGATGGGTGCATGCAAGAATATGATAAACAAAGAGTGGATGATTGAGCCTAGGTCTCATCATTCCAAGGCTCCCAAGACACTCATGTGCATAGACTTCAAAGAGGAGTATAGTGACTTAATATTCCTACTCAACAGAGTGATGGGGATGCCGCAAGGAGCAATATTCGATGGATGGATGCTCTATTTCATCCAGGATTGTCTTAGAGGGACATTGGTAAATTGGTCTAAGATTATAAGTGACAATCTAGACTTTCAGCTGAGGAATGTAGAGCGGTCCAAGTCATTCGCCATGACTTCTTACCTAGTATACCTACTTACATGGTTTGTTTCATACAGAGGATTGATATGCAAAGGTGAAGTCGGGAATGGGCAAGGACAATTCAGGAGTCATGAATGCTACCCCTAGCTGAGCATGTACAAAATTGAAGACTATAAGAGAGTGAATGATGTATTCACTATGTACATCACGCGGATGCTGCAAGGGGGAATCCACAGAAGATTGTCCAAGGAGGCAACAGAGCTAATAGAGAAATATGGATCACGGTATATTCAGTTTCCCACTTTCACGTACCTTAGGATTCATGGGTTTCAATCCGAACCCTACAAACTTCCTAGGTATCCAACCGACAGAATGATCTTGTTGGAAGTAGTGAGACAACTTCTAGAGTTTGATGCCATTCAAAGAGAGAAGCATATGACATGCATGACATTCCCTATTTCAGTTGGGAAATCGTCAGAGGTTTGCCAGTCTGCCTTTGCCGCCAGCATTGTGAGTGAGGAGCTTGCATTCTGTCGATTCGCAACATATAATAAAAAAGAAAGATTTGATCCAGATAAGAAAGTAGGAAGGATCGGGGGAGAGAAGTTCGTTCACAAAGTTGACATAGAAGATTATTGGGCCAACCTGATGGACGAGCAAGCAATGAAGAGATGAATGTGGTCCAGAATGTCAGTGGATTTCATGAGGAAGTGTGGACTTTTCCTCATTCTTGATCATGTGTTAGATGACATAGATCATACGCATCCACATTATGAGAATGAATTGAAGAAGGCGATCTTATTGCCTAATTGGTCAGAGTCAGAAGAGACTGACCTGAATGTATTGATGCGAGAGGTCTTGAGTTTCTTCCTTGCATGGGTAGATATACAGATGAATAAGTTAGCTGATATGGGTGTTCCCTTCACTTATGAAAGGATGAAGCCGGAAGAGTCTACTTCCAAGGATGATCAGAGGACTATCAGTGATGTCAGGATTTATGCAGACAAAGAGAGTCAAGCTCCTAAGAGAAGGAAGAACATGCCAGGAGAAGTCAGGGGCAGAGGGAAGAAGATTGAGGAGGTAAAGAAGTAACAAAAGACTATCATTCCTCCACCTATCATTCCTTTACCACCTCTTAGTAACAGAGTAGAACAAGGAAACCTAACAGTGTTCCAACACAATGATACTACCAGAAAATATTCAGGAGTTACATGCCACAACAACATTTGTACCTCCAAATGAGAATGATGATTAGCCGGGATCCCCTACTATCCTTTTGGAAGTTAGTTTGGGAAATGAGATATAGAATTTGACCAGGAATAATCTTGATGATGATGATGATGTTATCTCGACATTAAGAGGACTTGATCGAGAAATGTGTCTCGATGATGGCATGGAGATGACTGCTATTCCTGATTGGCTAATGAGAAGTATGGAGAAAAGTAAGAAAAATGATAGAGGTACAGCCTATTGACGACATTGATGACTACCTAGCTAGGAGTGCTAAGGAGAAGGAACCCAAGAGAGCTGAGATTTTGTCGCACATAGCTAGAGATGAGACAGGAATCCGGATTGCGCAGATTGCTGTTCCTATTGCAGGCTTGACAACAGACATTGCTACTCCTATGGATTATCAAATCACTTCAATTGCCCTTGGTCGTACATCCAGAGAGCAAGAATTTCAGGAGGTTGGTGAAAACCTCAAGGCAATTGATGCAAGGTTAGACAGAGAGATTGCGGAGAAAGAAAAGTACAAAGAAGAGAATATCAGATTTAGAGAGTATATTGCAAGGATAAGGCATGAAAATCCCACCCTTATTTCCCCTATTCCGGCCTATTCAAGAGAAGACTATTCCACGCCTCCAAACTTTGAAGAAGATTCCTAAGTCCACCTTGGTCAGCGAGAACATTGTGCATAGTGGAGACAGATACGATTTCCATGGCTGGTATTGTTCATTGGTCGTGAAGAGATCAACCTATGAGAACGCCCAGTCGAGTTGTATGGAGATGGAGGGGTTAATTCAGGACATTCAGATGAAGATCCTTGCCTCGATTTAGGAATTATTGGGTGTTGATGTTAGTGATGGTAGTGGTTTACACTTAGCCGAATTAAGAGACAAGATGAAGTTTATGTATTTTGCCAGTTGGACTCTTTGAAGAAGAGTCAGATAGAGGACTTGGTCTCTTTGTTGATTCATGTTCATAGTTCACAGAAGCTCATTGCAGATTGGGAGAACACTTTGGATGCTTGCTCAAATTCATTGGACGTGATTGATTTACAACAGGATACCTTGCCTAGCATTTCCATAGAGGAGTTAGATTCAGTTTTGGCTAGATTCTTGGAGTATGCTAGGAGAAAGAGAGATGCAGGGAGGAATCTTCTAAAAGATTCCCTATTTGATGACTAGGTATCTTTTTATTGAGCCATATGTAGGTGGCGCCATTTTTGATGTAAACCCTAATTAGGGCAATTCTAGGGTTTTGTTGGCATGATCTTGGCCGTTGATCTTGTATCAATCTTGGCCATGCATTTTGTAAGAGGCTCTATATATGCCTCCTTGTCTCTCATTTGTAAGAGAGAGTTTTTGTAGAATTGTTGGTATATGCTGTAGCTATTTGAATCATAATCATTGTTCAATTGTTGGTGATTTTGCTCTTCAAGTGTTGTATTTGCATTCATGGTTCTCAATTCCTCCAAGTTAGATTAGAATTTATTTTCATGTATGTTAGATTGAGTGAAAGATTTGTTGAATATATTTGTGTGGAATCCTTAATCCATACCACTAGCCTCTTGCCGCTGGTAAGTGCGCCTTGTGTGGTCGACTGGAAAATTAAGTAAGCTTAAATTCAACTATTACGCGTCCCTTGACAAGCATCAACTTGGATGGTGTCAACGTTTGATGGTAATGGCTTGAAAATCTTTAAGTATACCTTAGATGATTGCACTAAGCTTGTGTCAATACGTGTTTGTGAGACCTCGCCTAGTTTGATTCCACTAGAGCTGTTCATCATTTCCTACATTCCCAAGCTCAGAATAGATTTCCTGAACCCTATTCCTTTTGCCCTTTTTTAGTAAGAATTAAGTCCGGAGCCATATTGATAAATCTTAAGTTGTCAGTACACCTATTCCGCATCTTCATGATCGAAGAAGATAATCCAAACATTTGTGTAAGTCCCCAAGTGAACAGAGCAATTCACATCGTCCATTGAGTTACCCACTCGTGAAGACTTGACATGTAGAAACCTTGGAATCATTTTAGTTGATCTTATCCTTAGCATCTGAGGTGATTTTGTTCAAGAGGGGGTAAATTACCTTTGGTATTTTATTCTGTAATGTTATGTGCATAAAACACACATCAACACAACCTTAGTACCAACCTGGCATCTTTGAAGCACCAACTATAAGAATGTTACAATTACAAAATTATAACTGATTTCAACTTCAGAAGCACTACACTTTACATCAATAGAAGTATATAAACAAACTTTTATAGTCTGAATATCAACAACCTTGAGATTTTCTGAGTAATGTTGCTCTTCTTAACAGCAGAAACCTGCAAATAAAACTTCTCCAAACAGGGTACTGTCAACTGTCATAATAATAGTTATCTGCAAATTAAAATTTCAAACTCCCAACTTATATTTCATTGGAGATGTGTATATGAGTTTCTAGAGAGTGTAAACATATACCATTATACCTGATCACCGCATACTACTGTCTTATTATCAAGTGTAGATTCACAGCATCTTCAACACAAATAGAACTTGACAATACACTCATTCAGGTCTACACTGTTCCTTTAAATCTAGTCAATCATTTTATACATATTTCTGCTATCCAATCTTCTTATCAACAATACATATTCTCTCTTTTCAAACCTGCTACATGCATAACATTTATACTTATCATCGGGTGTATAGATAGTTACCAAATGGTTACAACTTCTTCAACCAGCCATACGGTTGCTACCAAACCATTGAACTCCTTATTGCTGTTCATGTCACACAGATAGATCTAAAACAGAAAAATGACAAGTGGTGGACAGCAACCAACATTGAATAAAGAATCGGCACACACCATGCTTTTGATATCCATCCATTAAATTATACAACCCGTGTATATATTCGACACAGTATGTTTCAGATGTTCAATCAAATTTTTAATACAACCCATGTATATATTTAAGCATTCTGCCCGACTTTTTCTGAACTAAGGCAACACTGATTGGAAACATGGAAACACATCAAATACATCCACCGTTTAATATATACAGGTATCGAGGACTGCATCATAACTGATTGGAAATGAGCACAGTTTATGTTCAACGATTTCTTCTGTCATTTAAAAACAAAATTGTTGTCTTCGGACTTGTATATATCGTGTAGATCAACAGCAAGACACAGTTAATGAAACTGATCTGAAAGATTGAATTTTTCTTTGTCTGCATATTGATTGTAGATTGGTGATATGAATAGAACCAACATACAGATTTGTACAGGCATGAATCCCTGAACTTGACATCAATGACAAAAGACCAAAATATTCTAACAGTTTGATACTTCACCAATGTGGACTAGTGCCCACTCCATTGAGCAACAAAGTCATGAACAACAAAGAGGAAGGAGATAAATTGTAATGTCATTTTTTTGCACACGAACAATTATTTGGCCGATAGCTTATTCTCCAAAGTTTTCCTATAAGCTAATCGACATTGGAAAAGGGAAAATAATTTAAATAATAAATTTAAGTTTTTAAAACAACATATATTTAATTATTCAAAAAGTTACTTCGAGTTGTGCAAAAATGTGGTGCTAGGCTCAAGGGGGAAAAAGGTGAACATTTGCTTGCACATTGAAAAATGTTTCTATTAATTAAAGTGCAATATGGAGCAAAAGGGATAATAATATTTAATTCACCCAAAAGCTCATAAAAGGAGTTGTGGAAAAGGGTTACAAATTTCATATTTTCTATTTGCTATTTGGTCTGAGTGAGACTTGAGTTCTTTCATATTTCTTGAGGACTGGAACCCTCTAGAAATACTAGTTTCGGGGACAAAACCCCTCTAGCTGGGTTTGATGATTTCATCTTGAAGTAATAACCATATTGCAAGTGAAGATTTTCCAGTTTGGTGCCGAAGATGGATGTTTTTGATGTATTTTAATATGTTTAAGATTTTGGTGTTGTTTGTTTAAGTTTTCTGTGGTCTTTTGTGAGTTTTGTGGAGTTATTGAGGAAATTTTTGGAGTAAGCCATACAAGTACCATGATGGTCTTACGGTTACCTTTCCCTGCAGGCCATACCACTTGCAATTTTGCCATTTTGATCATTTTGTAGGGTTTCTCCCACTGATTTAAGTTCTACCAGCTGCTACTTGCTGTTTTTACAGGTTTGAAGGGAGTGAAGAGTCTTTGATGGGGCTGTACTTCCCTGAAGCTAGCCCTACATACCTGGAAGGGTGTGTGTGAACAAGTAAATAGAAACATTGCCTTTTTCATCTGTTATTGGGGTTCTTTTGTGGTGCTCAGCCATGGAGAATATGGTCCAAACACCTTGGCATTAAGGTTGTTGGTCCTTTGGAGGTTTTCAAGCAGATTTGTGGATTTATGTGTTCAATGGGGGCATTGTATCTACTGTTCCAGGGGTTTATCAGACCTGCATAGAATTCATGATAGTCTGGAAACATGCATTTTGGGTGTTTGTGGAAGTAGATCAGTGCTAGTTTAGTGGTTACTGGAGTATCCTTTTGTTGGTTATTGATATCAGCTGTCTGGGTAGGGTGGTAGGTTGATATCAGCAGTATACCATGATTTTTTGTGACAGCAGTGTTCTGATTATTGTATAATCATCATAGTGCAACATTATGTAGACCAATTTGTCATTGTAAGTTTATTCTCACTTGCTATATGATTTTATGAACTAAATTATTGTGTTTTAGTAGTGTTTATTTCTCATCAGCCCAGATTTAGCAGCTGATTACAGCAGTTTGCTTCATCATAATCAGATGGTATTACCACCGAAGGATTATCATTGTATGCATTTCATATTGTAGAATTTGGCGGCTTACCACTAATCATTATATCATAATGATTCAGCCCCTTTTGGCATTGAACAAGTTGACATTATCAACCATTTTGGTCTGAGTCAAGCTTAGACATTCTACCAGTGGTACACATTGCATTCACATAGTTTATCTAAGAGGTTTTGATAAGGCTAGGTCTGCCACTTGCGTGTCATTTGCATAGTTTGCCAAAGAGTTGATTAGGCTGGCTCAACTGTGTTAGGGGTAAAAACGTATGTTAGTACGAATAATAATTATAAGTGTGTTATGTGTGTTTATGTTTTGCTGTTGCCGAGAGGTTCCCGTCGGGTAGTTGGGAGTTGGTGACGGTTGGCAACTTGGCCAACCGTCGGGTCTATATATTGTTTGGTTGGAACCTCGGCAGGGGGATGTATGGACAAGTGGAGACATTGGAATAAAGATATAACTTTCTGGTCTAATTATTATCATCTGTCATTTATATTATGATGTACAATTGTTCTGTTCTATGAATGCTTGGTACATGCAGGAACTACTGTGTTATTGATTCTTCACCACTATACCTTTAGGACTAAACATTTTGGCACCGTTGCCTGAACGAACGTGGAGATAACTATGGCGGCAGGCGGAAGCAATTAATGGGCCGACCGTTTGACCAGCAATTAATTGTCGTGGACATCGACACGTACGAGGAGAGTACCGCAGAAGAGGAACGAGAGGACCGGTTGACGGCAGACTTGCTAGAGTTGTGGGACGTGTCGGTCATGCAATACGTGCAGCGAGAGGCTCAGGAGAGAGTCGTCTCGGAAGGCACGGTATGTGGTGAACTCACCGTTAGCACCCCCATCTTTGACCTCCTTGGGAGCATTCCAAGGTTACTTGCCAGAAACTTGATTGCACGACAAAACCAAAGAGAAGAAACAACAAAGGATCTTCAGCGGCAACAAGTCCTTCGACGGTACGAGGAACGGAGTCGTAGGGAGGAAGAGGAGAGGGAGGCCAGTCAGTGCCGTACCTCTGGCACTTGATGCCCTTACGGTCGAACAAAGAAGATGTACCACTGCTACCGAAGGGGTAAACGAGCGAACTGTACGGCGATCCCTCCACATAAAAGAACAGGCCAACAGGAGACGGCGACTAAGAGAGGTTGCCGACTCGAGGAGTCCGGAGAAACACAACAGAAGTCGGAGTCGTAGTCGGGAGAGGCAAAAACCGTGTACGTGGAAGGAGTTGGCCGAGGTCGCCAGGAACCTGCCACTTCCAGACATAGTGGAAGAAGATCTCGCCGACCAGGCCCCACACTCGACGTCAAGTGAAGAAGACTCCGAAACCGAACCACAAAGCACCCAATCGGAATTTTCCGAACAAGGAGAGGAGGCCGTACGAGACCTGCACGAGGAAATCGCCACGATTTTCGAAGCAACGTCGTCCGGCATTAAAAACTTGTCCTTGTCAGAGGGCATAAAAATAGGAAGATTGGATCCGGAAAACCTGGGAAGGAGGGACTATAGAAGTGAAGGTGACCAAAGCCCGGTTTGCAAGGACCCAACCAGACCAGGAGCGTACAGCACCATCTGAACACATAGTACCTTCCCGACATATAGCCATTTCCAGGCACTGCATAAAACCACACAGAAAAGAACAATGGCACACACCCCGGAGAAACAAAAACTTCCAAAATTCATGGGTGACGGGTCAGAGGACCCCTTAAGGCATTGTAAGACATGCATCACCATCTGGGAAGCAAATGGCCAGGACGACCGGGACTACTGGGTGAAGGCATTTCCAACCACTTTGTGAGGAATACCTATTGACTGGTACACAGACCTTGATGCTCAGCATAAAACATCCTGGAGCAATCTGAAGAAGGCCTTCGAGGAAGAATTCAAACTCCTACGGGACGACAACGAGATTGTGGCGGAAATTTACAACACCAAACAAGGAAAAAATGAAAGCGTACATGCATATAATAGATGATTGAGGGAACTACTGAACAAAATGGAGAACTAGCCGTCAGATGGCCTCAAGAAGCGGTGGTTCGTGGAAGGATTGGTACCATCCCTGAGAAGGACGATGAAAGTAGTACCTCTGCCATCGTACGATGAAGCATACAATCGCGCCATGGATATTGAAAGTGAAAACAAGACATCCTGGGGGAAGGGACGGACTAGCGATGGTGACAGTACAGACGACGACAACGAGGGAGGATCAAAAACAGTGCAAGCACTTCTGCAAAGATATGATGAGGATGATGAAGGAGTTAAAAGGTGACAAAGAAAGTGGTAGGGAAGGAAAAGAACTCTGGTGTACTGACTGCAAGACCTAAGGGCACACTAAAGGAGGTTGTCCCCGTAAAGTCTTCTGTGACATCTACCAAATAACGAGACATTCCACCAAGGAATGCCCGTACAACTTGAAGGCACGGAGCACACAAGTGCTCTATGCCCAACCCGACCAAACCACACCACCAGCAACACGTCCAAGGCCAACAACAAATCCTGACGCCTCACCCGTAGGGTACAGAAACAATCAGCGGGAGAATAACAGATCCAATAATAACACACCAAGGAGGAGAATTCAATACGACGGGAAGGGGCGACCCATGGTTCAGTGCAGGAAGTGCAACGAATGGGGTCACTTTGCCCGAGAATGCTAAAACGGAAATGATGTAGGAAGTTTGTTGTGCAGATGGTGTGGTCCAGGGAATCACGAGGACATAGATTGTCCAAAGCAAAAAGGGGTGAACATGCTTGCTGTAGAGGGATCAAAAGAAGACGTACTGGCAATCACAACGTTGCAAAACAAGAAAGCCATGTACCCAGACCCTTTTATAGAAAAAGAAAGACTTCAGGAGGCAAGGGCAGATATCCAGTGGGCGATGGCTGGAGAGCGGAGGGCCTCGCACCTGGCCGCCGATATGCCGATCCGGCTAGAACCAGAAAAAACTATCATCAAGCAGATGTTACAAACCACAATACCCGTACGGGTGTACGACCTTCTGCAAGCCATGCCATAGATAAGGATGGCTTTGACAAATATAATCATGGACACTACCTCTGGACAGGAACACCAAACGGTAGTGGACCCATGTAGTACGGACCCAGTGAAGGAATCTGGTACGGATGCCATGAATCCTATGCTACTCGTGGTGGGCGCTGGACGGAAACCAGCAGTAGTAGAGATGGATATAATGGGGCAGAAGCTTACTAACACCATTGTTGATGGCGGGTCCGGAGTCAACGTACGATCGGAGGGAACCTGGCCGAAGCCTTGGCAAGTCTACTCTCTGGCCACTAACCTTCCACCTGGTCAGTGCCAACCAACACGGTATCAAACCCCTCGACACCCTCATGGCACAAAAGGTGGTAATTGGGACGCAACAGTTCCTCTTGGATTTTGTAGTCATCTCGTTGGAAAGGAAAGCGTACGACGCTCTTCTAGGAAGGGGGTCGCTGATCATGGCCAAAGCTAATCATAACTGGAAAAGGAATATGCTCTCAATCGAGAGTGACGGTCATAAGTATGTAATTGATCTCAGGAACCAGTCCGTCAGCGCAGAACTCGCGTCATCAGACTTCGATTCAGAAGATTCCAATTGATGGGAGTGGGCCTTTGAAGGAGGCAGAGGAGGGAAAGAGCCCGACGAAGGAGGAGTGCTGGAGTTGGATGGGTGTTCGGAGGATGGAGCCAGTTCGATGGCAGGACTTTTTCATTGGCAAATGGAGGACTATGAGGTCTTCCACCCGGAATGTCACATGCTACAAATATGTGAGTTAGGAGAATCAAGCGGGGGGACGGAGGAACAATCCTTTCCCCCAGAGTTTGGTAGATATCAAGAAGGAATGGCAAGAGTGGATGACACGCCAGCACACCAGTTTGAAAGGGATAAACCCATCAAGTACGAGGAATGAGATGTTGTAAAGATTAATCTAGGCAACGAAGCAGTACCTCAGATGATACTAGTAGGAGATGATTGGAACCCGGTACTGAAGGCGACAGCCTTCAAGATATTTCTGGAATGTAAAGATGTCTTCGCTTGGACCTACAAAGACTTGAAGGGAGTACTGCCAGAGCTGTGCGTGCATCGCATAACCCTCGTACCAGTAGCCCAACTGGTACGAAGGAGGCTGTATAGGATGAACAAAAACTACGCAGCCAGAGTCAATGAGGAGATCAACAAAATGCTAGAAGCAAGGATTATATTCAAAGTGGAGACAAGTGACTGGGTCTCCCCAGTAGTCATCTCCCTTAAAAAAGAAGCTAATCAAATAAGGATATGTGTGGACTTCAGGTACCTAAATGCAGTAACCATAAAGGATCCATTTCCGATCCCATTCACTGACAGTATCCTGGAAGAAGTCGCCAGGCACGAGATGTACACATTCCTGGATGGATTCTTCGGGTACAACCAGATAAGTATCGCGGAAGAAGATAAGCTGAAGACCACATTTGTGTTGGAGGAAGGCGTGTATGCCTATAACCGCATGCCCTTTTGGCTATGCAACGCGTCCGCGACCTTCCAATGAATAATTTTGCACATTTTTGACAAGATGTCAGTAGGAAATTTCAGAGCATTCTTGGACGATTGGTTGATTTTTAGCGATTAGGACACCCATTTGAAGGCTTTGGGAGAGTGCATGGAAAGATGTCGGAAGGCTAGGCTAGCCTTGAACCCAAAGAAGTGCAGATTTATGGTACCACAAGGGAAACTCCTGGGCCACATCGTTTGTAAGGAAGGATTGAAGACAGACTCAGACAAGATAGGAGTAATTGTCAACATGGAAAGTCCAATGAACGTAACAGGGGTGAAATCATTCCTCGGCCACTTAGGCTACTACCGGAGGTTCATCAAGGGCTTTGTGTAGGTGTCGTGGCCATTAGATAAGTTGACAAGGAAGGGAGAGCGGTTTGTATGGGGTACAGAGCAAGAAGAAGCCTTCACGGAATTAAAAGACCGACTTGTGAGTGCACTGATATTGGTATACCCAGACTGGAACAAAGAGTTTCGCGTGCACGTGGACACCTCCAACTTTGCAATTGGTGCTACCCTCGCTCAAGTGGGGGCACAAGGACTAGACCATTCCGTCTTCTTTGCAAGTCGACTCTTGTCAAAAGCAGAAAGAAACTATAGCACAACGGAACGAGAGGCACTAGGGATGGTGTATGCAGTTCAGAAGTTCCGGCACTACTTGTTGGCCACGCCGTTCACATTTTATGTGGAGCACCAGGCACTAATGTACCTAGTGAATAAACCAATCATCCAAGGGAGGGTAAGTCAGTGGCTACTGCTTTTACAAGAATTCACCTTCACCATTGTCGTACGGCCAGGGAAGTCCCATGTGATAGCAGATCAGCTATCAAGGATTAGATCCGGAGAACCGGCCGAGGGGGTAAACGAAGACTTTCCAGATGCACACTTGTTCCAAATTGCAATACTGCCAACCTGGTATGAAAAGATAGGGCAGTACCTATCTACTTCCACATTTCCAAGCAAGATGCCTCCAAAGGAACGAAGGAAATTGGCACTAAAGAGCAAAACCTTCCAACTAATTAATGGACTTCTATACAAGATGGGTCCTGACCAAATCTTGAGGAGGTG
This sequence comes from Cryptomeria japonica, assembly GCF_030272615.1. Lineage (NCBI taxonomy): Eukaryota > Viridiplantae > Streptophyta > Pinopsida > Cupressales > Cupressaceae > Cryptomeria > Cryptomeria japonica. The sequence goes on from NC_081407.1 coordinate 825,087,631, forward strand.
TGTCATGGAGGAGGAAGTTCGTGGTGTACTAAAGGAGGCACACAACGGATTGGCAGGTGGACATATGGGACCAGATGCAACCGCCAGGAAAGTGCTGCTGGCAGGGCTATGGTGGCCAACTCTACACACGGACGCCCGAGAGTGGGTGATCGGATGCGACACCTGTCAACGAGCGGGAAAACCTCTCAAGAGGGATTGCATGCCTCTCTTCCCCTCGTAGCCGCAAGAGCTATTCGAACGATGGGGCTTGGACTTTGTGGGACCTTTGAAACCAAGTAGCCTTCACAGGTGCAAGTACATTGTGGTTGCCACAGAATACCTCACTAAGTGGGGAGAAGCTAGGGCCTTGCCCGATAACACAGCTCTGAGTACGACACGGTTCTTGTACGAACAGATTGTCACCAGGTACGGGATACCACTTCGAATCACTAGTGACAGAGGAGTGCACTTCGTCAATTAGGTAATCCGTACCATGACCGTGGAATTTAAAATATTCTATAACCTATCCGGCCCGTACTATCCCCATGCTAATGGACAAGAAGAGGCAACCAACAAAGTGTTGGTATCAATAATCTACAAGTCATGTGGGGTAGAACAGGAGGACTGGGAGGAAAGACTACTTGCCGTGCTATGGGCCTACCGTACAACATACAAAGTCACTACCGGGCATACGCTGTTTCATCTCATGTACGGGCAAGAGGCAGTGGTACCAGCTGAGTACACTGTGCCAAGCCTTCAGGTGGCGGTAGAAAATCGATTAGGGGACACTGAAAGCATGAATGCAAGGCTTGATGGGTTGGTAAAGATGGATGAATGGAGACTGATGGCACAATGGGCGACTGAGGTGGCACAACGTCGGCGAAAGCATTGGCACGACCAGCATTTGCGGAAGGCCAACTTTCGACCGGGAGAATTAGTTTTGAAGTATAACGGTTGGAACGAACTTTGACCAGGGAAGTTCAAGGCCCGTTGGCTCGGGCCCTATTAAATCAGAGAGGTTGGCAGGAACGGATCAGTGAAACTTGCGACTCTGGATAACACTCTGATTAGGGACCCCGTGAACGGTTCCAAGTTGAAAATCTACAGGGAAAGGAATAAACCTGTGATTGGAATCAACATGCTAGGATATGCCACGAGAGGACATTGGACCATTGGTCAAAACAAGGAGATCAAGGAAGACTTGGTAGTACAAGGGGAACCCTACCAGAGGGATGACAACTGGGCAAAGCCCTTATTGGCCATGGAAGAGCGACTTGTACCAAAAAGGGTGGAAGGTGTAGCAGTCCCTAGGATTCACAAACATCTCACGAATGCGTACTTCGGAGACCTAGCGGTGTGGGTACGGGTGTCAGGATATTGTAAAAAACGGGCCCCATACGAAGGAGCCTAGGAGGGGTATGTCGCATACGACATTGATGAAGAAGCAAAAGCTCAGAGGAAGACTGAGAACCCCCTTAAAGAGGTAGAGCTGGGGGACCTAGAGGAAGAACTCAACCTGGAAGAATATGGGGCAACCCTAGGACCATGTTTAAAAATGGTACTGAAGAAAGAGGATCTATTTGTCATCGCGTCTGGAGCAAGCAAGGTGGAAGCCGGACCTAACTCATTATATCGGGTGATTCCCAACTCAGTTGGACCACCAAAAATCGACGGAGAAAGAGTAAAATGGTACCACCAATACGGGGACAGGTACATTGACGACCGCTACAAGGGTGTGGGACCCGCACCACTGGTGGACAAAATATGGGACCTGGAATACGTAGGGACCTGCTGTGCACAAGAATGCTACAAAAGACTACCACATGTGTGTACTTGGTTGCATGACTCGGAAATAAAAATAAGGATGCCCAACAATATACCAGGAGTGAAGAGGAGGAACAATGAGGAGAGAGACTCCGAATGGGAGCTAAACAACAATTGGAAAGAGGATAAGGCGAGGAACATTGAACCAAGGAAGGAAGGGAGGAAAGAGCAAAGGAATAGGCCAGCAAGATGGAAACAAAGGAGACAGGGAAACTCTGCGACCGAAAGGTTCCTGGGCAAATTAAAGGCGAGGAAGCTAATATTGAAGAAGCCGTGCTAGATGAAAGAAGCAAGACGACTGGAAAAACAAGGGGCTTGGAAGGGTGAGGAGGAGAGGTATTGGAAAAAAGCAAGTTCGAGTCCCAATCAGCAAGTAGGAACAAATTAAAAAACCAGGCAAGTAGAAGCAAAAATAATAGAGAAAAAGTAAGACTGCTGAAGAAACAATTATTTTATATTAAATTGATAGGGCATTTTTACCTAACCCTAATTCTGGCAAGGAGAAAAGCTTATAAAAACCCCCACGAAGCCTCATTCGACACAACACAGGAAGATGAACCTGACAGCCAGACAAGTCTGGGCGTACGAAAGGAAGTAGTACACCGTACGTATCAGTGGCATGCTGCAAGGACAGAAAAAATAGTACGGAGCACGTGTACGAACACACCAGAGGGAACAATTCCGTATAGTGTACGGAGTGAACGATCAAGCAGGCAAGAAAATTTGAGGACTATACCGTACGACGTACGGGTTGCAGAAGGCTGCCAGAGTCCATCGTACAACGCAGAGGTCATACTGCACGGAGTACGGGTTGCAAAAGGTTGCCAGAGTCTATCGTACAACGCAGAGGTCATATCGTACGGAGTACGGATTCAGGGCCGGAGAGACTGGAGCCACTGTACGGTGTATGGGGTACGGAATACAAGAAAGGAAAGCCTTAGGCTACAGTACGTGTACGGTATACGAAACTCATCGGAAGGGGAGCAAGTGTACGACATACAGGCTCCGTATGGTGTACGACACAGTGACTAGAATTGTGGCACGTGGAAGAGCAGGCCATTCGCCGTACGAGTACGGCTTAGGAGAAATAGGGGTTGTCAACTTATAGTACCATACGGCATACAGACCTACCGTATGACCATAACCCTTGAGGGTATACCCCCACCGTACGGTGTAGGACCCACTTTTGCTAGTACGTGCAGAGCATAGATATCCGTACGACAACCAACATCAACAATTGCCAGACAAATAGAGATAGCCGTACGGCCAACAGTATCAGCCACAAAGACATCCATACGGCAACCAGCATCAACATTTGTTAGATAGTCAGGGACATCCGTACGGCCAAGAGCATCCGTACGAACAATAGCATCAACATCAGTACGACAATCAACATCAACCATGCCCCCAAGGCAAAGTCCGTATGGCGTACGACATCAGTCAGGCAGACAGGGAGGTCCGTACGACATAAGGTACTAGGTGGACAGGCAAAGACATCCATACGGATGGCACTTGTCAGGACAATCAAGGGGGCCGAACAGCAAGGAAACGAAGAGTGACACAATGGGCTGTACCAACTGGCGAGACAATCTGTCAGGCGGTTATAATAATGACTCAGGAAGGGGTATGGGCAGAAGGGCAGAGAAAGTCAGTTGCAGTACAACCATGACTGCCACAGAGCCTGCTAGCAGCAGGAAAACCAGGACCAGACTAAAGGCAACAAAGGACTCAGAGGAACTCACAGCAACAAACGTAGCATTTGAGAGTGTGACTGGTAGTGAATGTCGTACTTGGTGGGAGGAAAACCCTTCAGACCATGTGATGAAGGAATCGCTTAAAAAAGCACAGGTCGACCACGCTGTGCAGATGCCCATATTTAACATTAAGGAGTTCGAGCCAGTCTTATGGACCATGGTATCCGGTTATAACCCTCACGAACGAGCTTCAGTCATCCAGTTCCAAGGGTACACAGTGCGGGTTTCATTCAAACTTGAGGATTTCAGGCGCGTATTTGGCATACTGGATAAAGGAGCATCTGCTGCCAAACCAACCAAAAACCTTACTAGAGAAAAGAAAAAATGGTTGATAGACCTGGTGTGCAGAGACAACCTCACGGACGAACAGTGGAAGAGCATCTGGGTCGATAGCAGAAGAATGAAGCGTAGCTTTATCGCACCAGGATAATGGAGGATGTTGATGGACCTAGTTAAAAGCCGCCTGACAGGGGCCAGCCGGGCCTCATACATCGCCATATGGATGATTGGGTTAATGAACGGGATCAGATGCGGGAAAGTGTACAACTGGGAGCAACTCTTGGCATAACGCATTCATGACTTCCTGAGATTAGAAAACAAAGCATTCTACATGTGCCATCATGCCATCAGCTTGTTCCTAGATGCCGTATGCCTGCAGGTACCGCCAAAGGATTGGGGGATGTTTGAACCTCACGGACGGGTGGAACCAAATAAACCCACTATGTACTACTACATTCACCTGGACATTCTTGGCGACACAGCGCAACCCACACGGAATAGGAGGAAGCTAGACACGTTTGTGGAAATTGAAGAGGTTAGCAATGCCGAGGATTCCGAGGAAGCAGAAGAAACAAAAGAATAGGAAAGTGGGGATGAAGGGTTCCATCTGTCGGAACACAACACCATAGAGGAGGAAGAGGGAACAGAGTCATGTCAACAGGAAGAAGATGAAGAAGAGGAGCAACAGGGGGTTTGTGGGCACAATGGAAGAGTACGAGGGTAAAGTTTATGCCCTCAAAATTAGCCTCGACACACCTGGTACCTCAAGAGGCGCTTGCAGTCGCCAACCCAGTAGGAGATGTACGACCAGTGGGGGTACTATTCCAGAAGATTAGCGAAGGGGAGCCGCCGGCACAACGACGAGTATCGTTGCCACAGATCAATTTGGCCGTTCTGGCAGTAGAAATTGGTACGACGACAAGAGAAATTGGTATAGCAGAAACTGGTACGACGACATTAGAAACTGGTATGACGGCAACAAAAACTGGTACAGCAGCAACAAGAACTAGTACGACGGTAACAGAAACTGGTACGATGGCAGCAGAGACCGGTACAGTATCAGCTAACTTAGAGGCAACCTTGGATACCATGACAGATGAGGATATAGACGCTTCGCTGGATGGATGGCTAGGACAGTTCGCGCTCGCCCCACACCTTCCCCCCTCCCTCGCACCACATAACGTGGCCATCGGGCCAGGCATGACTCCAGATAGAGAGGTCACTATCCCAGATGAGGAGAGATCCACTGATCAGAAGCAGCAGGGAAGGGACAAGCAAAGCAGTGGCTTGGAGGGGACTCTCATTGGACCCCATATCACAGTACCTGATCCGAGTGACCCAATAGGCTCACTCAGACGATTCCTGGCGGAGCTACAAGGACTCTCGGATGTTGCATGCGGCATGGCTCAGCGTACTGGACAGATGGAGGCCGGTAATTCAGCCGACGCTACACATCTGTGTCAATTTATGGCCCAGGGGCGCAAAGATGAGTTCACGCATCACCTTGAGCAGCAGGGATGGTCGGATAATAGTACATCGGAGATGATTCAGAACTGGACCCACAGGCACTTGATAGGAGGCTCAGGCATCGTAGGCACCACCTTCCGCAGTATGGAGGGAACTTTTCGAGAGGTGTACTTACAGATGCGGCAACATCAAGTGGAGAAAGTGGCCCAACAGATGTACATAGTAACCCTGGAAAAAGAGAGCAGGAAGCAGACGGAGTTGGCCACAATAGAGAAGAGCTTGAGGAAGGAGATGGAAATGAAGATGACTACATGTGAAGCCCGTTGCAGTATGCAGGAGAAGGAGGCACAGGCATTGGCAGCCCAGGTGGCGGCGCTCACTTCACAGCTAGAGCAAAAAGATAAAAAGCTAATGGAAGCGGCTCACATGGTAAAGAAAGTGCGGAACGACAGTTAATGGCAAAAAAGAATCTGAAAATTCAGGCCGGACAACAACCTGCTCCTACTGCCACTACAGGGACGCCTCCTCCCTCTTCTCCGTCTTAGCTATGTTTTTCATTTCAGTTTCTCTTGTCTGAGTCATTTGGAAGACGACTACGTTTTTGGGGGGGCTAATGTTAGGGGTAAAAACGTATGTTAGTACGAATAATAATTATAAGCGTGTTATGTGTGTTTATGTTTTGCTGTTGCCGAGAGCATAGTTTTAAAACTCTTTGACTCGCCTCGGACTCGCCACGGACTCGCGAGTCCTTTGGCGAGGCGAGTCGACTCGCCTAGGACTCGCGTGGCGAGTCCAGGCGAGTCCCTGCGAAAGACTCGCGAGTTTTTCTCAAAGACTCGCGCGAGTCTTTCGCTCGGACTCGCGAGTCTTTCACAGGGACTCGCGGGCCCAGAAAAACGCGCCCGTGGGGGTTAAAACCACTTTTTATTTTTATTTTTTGACTTCAATTTGGGTTTTTTTTGGCTGGAGCAGGTTAGAAGGGTTTGGAGCAGTAGAGGGAAGAAGGAAAAATCAGCAAGAGAGATCTAGGTAAGGATTTTTCTCTTTTTTTTTTTTTTTCATTTGAATCATTTCATTGTTTTGAAACTGAAAAAAATCTTGAAAAACAAGGGGATATGCTGCCAAATTTTTTTCTATTTTCTTTCCTAAGTTATTTCCTCTTTTTTTTTTCTTGTTTTTGAATGCTATTTTTCCCAAATGATTCATTGTCATTTTTTTTGTTGATTTTCCATAAAACCCTGCTGATTTTTTTTTTTTCATGTTAAATTAGCAATGGCAAGTTCAACTCCAAGGGCAACCCCAAGGTCAGGAAGACAAAGAGATAAAGCTTGGAAATATGGGATTGCAGGAAGCAAAAAGGGGGAGGTCACTTGCACCGAATGCACAAGATGGATGACTGGTGGAATCAATAGATTAAAATACCACCTTGCACAAATACCTGGATATGGTGTGGAGGCATGCCCCAAATCAACTCCTGAAATTATTAGAGAGATGAAGGCCATTCTTGCTGAGAATGATATGCATAAGGAAGAAAGGCAAAAAACAAGAGAAGCCATAGCAGCTGCAATGAATCCCACATTGTCCACTTCGGGTCCCATTGGTCATAGTCGGGGTCGTCAGTCACTTTCATCTTTTGGTGACAATGAGGGTGAGGCTAGTGGCACTCCTGTTAGATCAGACCCTAATTTTTTTGTACCACGCAATGTTCCAGGTGCACAACCTTCACTTGAAGGTACAGGATGGAATAAAGAGAAGCATGAACAAGCACGGATAGCAGCTTCAAACTTTTGGTTTTACAATAATCTATCTTTCAATGCAGCAAACAATGTGTATTGGGAAAGTTTTGTTAATGCATGTACAGTGGCGGGTAAGGGGTTTAAGGCCCCAACAGGTCATGACTTCAGTGGGCAATTGCTAGAGAAAGCTGTGAAAAATACAGAAGGTGTGGTTGATGATCAGAAAAGGTATTGGAAGAGAAAAGGATGCAGCATTTTATCTGATGGATGGACAGATGGACGAAATAGGACTCTTCTCAACTTCTTGGTGGCTTCAAATGGTGCAATGGTATTCATAAAGTCTGTTGATGCCTCAAATGAAATAAAAAATGCAGAGACTTTGTGTAATCTGTTGGATGGTGTGGTTCGGGAAGTTGGAGTTGAGAATGTTGTCCAAATTATCACGGACAACGCAGCTGCATATGTATCTGCAGGTAGAATGCTTATGCAGAGGCATCCTTTGATTACATGGAGTCCTTGTGCTGCACATTGCTTGGATTTGGTGCTAGAGGACATTGGGAAGATTGGATGGGTGAAGAAGGTGGTTGAAGATGCAAAAAGTGTCACCAAATTCATCTACAACCATACTTGGGTGCTTGCTTTGATGAGAAAATACACAAATGGCAAGGACCTTGTGCGACCTAGAGCGACACGATTTGCTAGCCACTTCATCACTTTGCAGAGCATTCTTAGTGCCATTCCTCATCTTAAGCAGATGTTTGTGTCAGATGCTTGGTTGGGGTCTGCATACTCCAAAAGACCTGAAGCAGAGAAGATTGTGACCATTGTTTTTGATGAAGGGTTCAATAAAAGTGGAGAGGAGTTGACTGCGGTAAGTAACAAACACAAAAGTAAAGTTTATACAATCTTGTCTATTTGCTGATTTTATTTTTTAGGGGTTGATTTTGTACTAATTTAAAATTTGTTTTAATTTTTTTAGGTGACAGAACCTTTGGTGAGGGTTCTTCGTATGGTGGATGGAGAGGGCATGCCAATGGGTTTCATTTATGAGGCCATGGATAGGGCCAAAGAGGCCATTTCACATTACTATCGTGGAAATGCAAGAAAATGTGAAATCTTTTGGCGCATCATTGATCGTAGGTGGACAAACCAACTCCACCAACCGATACATGCCTTCGCCTACTTTTTGAACCCGAAATTCTACTTCTCTGATTCATTTAGGGCTGATGAGGAGGTCATGGCAGGTGTTATTACATGCATTGATAAGATGACACCTGATCCTGAGTTGAGAGACAAGGTTCTTGATGAGTTGGAGGTGAGATTTGACATTTGCAATTGCTCTATCTTTATTTATGAATTCGGAAATGTTCATTATTGAATTTGAGTTTGACACTTTGACTATCTAGTATCTATTTCTGAATTTGGAAATGTTCATTCCATTGTTCAAGATCTACAAAAGTGCAGAGGGGAGACTCTTCTCATCACAACTAGCAATTGATAGGAGAGGAAAACAACAACCAGGTAAAACATTTAGTAACTTAGTTCAATAGTGCAAGAAAAAACCTACAAACTTGATTGTTACATTTTTTTCTCAATTCTAATATTTCTAAATGTTTTTTGTAGATTTATGGTGGGAGAATTATGGTGCCGGCACGCCTAATCTTCAAAAGATAGCTATCCGTGTTTTGTCTCAGCCATGCAGTGCTTCTGGGTGTGAACGAAATTGGAGTGTCTTTGAAAGCATTCACACAAAGAAGAGAAATAGATTGTCACAAAAGCGGCTCAATGATCTAGTATTTGTTCGGTACAACCTTCGCCTTCGAGTTAGACAGGTGGAGGGTGTTTCACATGAGGCCATTGACTTGGATGAAATTGATCCATATGGTGATTGGACCATGAATTAACAAAATGATGGTGATGATGTCCTCCTTACCGAAGAAGAAATTGCAGAAATAGAGAGAGGAGCATCACAAGATCCAGAAGGAGCAAGATTGGATGAAGATGAGGACGAAGATGAGGATGATGATGAGGACTATGACTTTGAAGAAGAATCATCTCACCATTTAGATACCACAACACCCACTGCTACTACTTCTAGCTCAAGGCCTGAAAAATTGAGCTATATTAGGAAAAATACAAAGAGGAAGATGTAGTCTTCTCTTTGGTTTGTTCATTCACATTGCTGTTTTTCACATTTGCAGTTGGACTTGGACATATCATTATATGTAATTTTGTGAACATTTATATACTTATGCTGCCATTATAGTAATATACATTTTAGAGTTGAAACTTGAAACTTGAATATGCTGCCATGAATGATGAAATTTCAAATATTGCGAGTTTGTACTTTGTAGATCATATGACATGTGTAATGTTTCAATTATGGCACTTATGTTCTCTAAATGCATTAATTTCTTTATGTTTTTTTATAAAACTACGGTTTTTTTTTTTTGCCGAGTCTTTGCCGAGTCTTTCGCGAGTCTTTCACGAGTCCGAGTCCGAGTCCAAAATTTTGGTTTGCCGAGTCTGAGGCGAGTCCGAGATTTTCAACTATGGCCGAGAGGTTCCCGTCGGGTAGTTGGGAGTTGGTGACGGTTGGCAACTTGGCCAATCGTCGGGTCTATATATTGTTTGGTTGGAACCTCGGCAGGGCGATGTATGGACAAGTGGAGACATTGGAATAAAGATATAACTTTCTGGTCTAATTATTATCATCTGTCATTTATATTATGATGTACAATTGTTCTGTTCTATGGATGCTTGGTACGTGTAGGAACTACTGTGTTATTGATTCTTCACCACTATACCTTTAGGACTAAACAAACTACTTGCATATTATGGTTGGTTTGGTGCTATTCGTTTTGTTGCATACATTATCGATACTGTGGTTGAAGCATTGTATGCTCTCACCTTGCCCATTTTGGGATCTGGGTGATCAGAAAGTGTAGAGACATTGCATATGCATTTCTATATTGCAAGAAAAAAAAAAAAGTAGGGTGGGTTGTTGCATAGTTTTTTCAAAGTATCAACAGAACTAGATTTCATTGACATGATAATAAAAGGTTACATCATATGAATGGACATACTTAATAATCCATCTCAAAATTACAATAACCCATATACAACAAAGGAAAGAGCATTACAATAGTATTGCAATGCATTAGAAGCTGTCACTCCTCATCTAATCTCATTACAATTACACCAGCAAATGCGGTGAGAGAAAATGCAAAATTGTAACAATACATTCTCCTGAATCATCACAAATTACCATGGAGATATACCAGTGCATGGAAATATGTGTTTACAAACCCTTCCTACTTTTTAAAAGATGCATTCTTTCATTTGCAGCTCATACTTACTGTAGACACCTAAAAGTTGCACAATGAATTAAGTTAATTTTATTCATTTAATTATCCCTAATTCTTCCAATTAATTAAATTAAGATTTAATTAATATCCCTATTCTTCTAATTAACCTTTTAATCAAATTAAAGATTTGATTAAATCTCCTTCTTCTAGCCTAACCTATTGATTAAACTAAGGTTTGATTAAGTACCCTTTAGCCATTTGATTGAATAAATCTTATTTATTTGATTAAAATCGCTTTTTCCCCTTTTGATTAAATTCACATTTAATTGAAAATCCCTTTGCATCTAAATAAATCAAAATTTATTTGTAAATAGTCCCCCCACTTGCAAAATTTAACAATTGCAAGTTGCATCCCTTTTGGCTAAATTAAATCATTTTAATTTGCTAAAATACCTATTTTCCTCACCCACTTGCAAAATCCTACATCTCCCACTTACCTCCATAATCATCCTTCTAGAAACCTCCTAATCCCATTCTAATCATGTCTAATCTCCTAATCATGTCCTTTCCCTAAATTTGGGGGAGTCACTTCTCCAAATTTGGAAGAAAGTCTTCAAAATGCATTTAAGACTTTATCTATTTCAACAAGTTAACTTGTTGAGTCTTCCAAACATGTAAGGCTCTTACATAAACCACTAGTGGTTTTCCTCTTTGGGCAAGTTAGCCTCCAAAGTCTTCAAAAGGCATTTAATGCCTCTTACAAGCCCACACCCCTTAGCGATGATGGTTGTCCCTTTAACCATTTTCCCATGTTGCACAAGAGTTTACCTCTTGGGTAATAGCGTGCCTCCCTAGTTAATGACATTATCCAATGATGTCACTCCTTGAGGTTATCCCTAATTGCTTGCTTAGCATCTAATGCTTGTTTAGCATCCTCTCAAGCCCTCTCAAGGTGACATTTGTCAACTTGGGATTGGATTGTATCTCTCCCATGGATTGATAACTTTCAATCCTAGCCCTTGTTGAGATTGCTCAATCTCAACCATCCATTTCTCTATTTTGCCTATAAATAGAGCCCATTCCTTCTTCGAATCATCCAAATCCCAATCTTGTGCATCAAAATTATAGTTTTTTGCAGGTTATCAAAGGAGCTCATTGGTCACCTTCAAGCATCCAAGCCTTCTATCATTAGCTTAATTGCATTATGTTTTAGATCATATCAATTACATGCTTTTTCATCTTCATCTAGCTTAATTAGCTCATCATAATCTTCAATTTGGAATTAACTTAACCTCATATCATCTCCACCATCTGAATCATAACTAGCTTTTCATCTTGCATCCTTAGCTTTCATTTCTATCATCATCTCACCATTCACTAGGATCTTAGTTGCATTCATTTTGATCCTAGAATCATCATTTAAATCTCGTTCTCTAGGTTGACATCCAAGAGATCAAGTGCTCTTCCAAGTGAGGGCCACCTTGAATCTTAAGGATCTTTAGGGATAGAGGAGCATGGAACGATTTTGAGAGTTTTTGGTTCACTAACATGTTTTTGTGATTACAAACTATAATGCAATGTTTCATGTGTGTGTTTGAGGTGTTTTCTCCCATTGCAGGATGATCCCACATTTCTGGCATACATTTACAACATTTGAAGCCCTAGAATTAATTGTAGACTTTCCTAGACCAGAAAATTGGCTCAGCAACCAACCCTTTAAATGGGTGAAAAATTGGTATTTATAGATCGTCAGTGTAGACACCAGTTTACATGTGGGAACCTTGGAATGATGAGCAAATTGTGGTTGGCATAAGGAAACTCTTGTCCTTCAGATCGCAGTTGTCTTGCACATTAATGGCACCACTAGGTTTTGGTGTGTAGGCCAAGGAAGAGCATCCATTGGAATGATGGTTTGGAGATTGTGTAAGGACCATTGGGGCTGAAATTTCAACCATTTCAATTAATGGCTGAATGGGTTGTCACCTCCTTTTTCTGTTGCTGGAAGTACATGTGATGCATCCCCATGTAACATAATGTATTTATCCAAAATGAAATTCTGTGGCTGCTATGACCATATTTCATTTTACCAAGCAATTGCTTAGAGTTGCACCTTGTTTATGTGTTCTAGCTATCTTCAATATTCACTTGCAAAATATAGCAGACAGCAAAAATTATTAATAAACATACAAGCATTATTTGCTAAGTTCCTTGAGAACATTTTATGTCAAAATTACCATTTCTATATTCTACACAGTCCTTCATAGTTTTTACTTTTTTCTTCTTTGCTTGGATCCAAATCTTTATAGAATGGGAGAGGCTTGACTCCATGAGACTGATCTTACGTTATTACAATTTACCTCAAGTCACGGGGAGGCTACCCATTTTTGTTCACACTTGCCATGCTGTAAATGTCTTGGAAGATGATGTTGCATGGATTTAATGTTTTTGTTGTTAGTCCCAGTTTTTCTTTGTTTTCACAAACCAAACTTCAAAATGGACCAATCTATGTATTTGAAATTGTGACAGTTTTCTTTAGTTTGCTTGATAATTTGAGGAACATAAAAATATTCCAAATGATAGTGTCGTATTTGGAATCATAACAGAGCAAGTCATTTTATCTGGTTTGGCAAACAGGAAAGTCAGTATGAGCTTCCTCTGTTGTTTGATCCAACAAATTTAAAGAACAGAGATATTTATCCAATGTTATTATTCAAAGCAGCTAGTAATGAGTTAGTTTTTATAGTGAAGACATCTAAAATATACAACAGAGGAACATGAGTCAAAGTAAACGAAGCCAGTTTGTCAATTTTCAAGAATAATATGCATTAATGTGCTTCATGAAAGAATTGCAGATTACAGTAGGTGAAGCAATGGCACTTAATTGTGTGCTTAAATAATTTTCCATGGTCATGGCATCTAAACCATACAATAGAGGAACATGAATCCAGGTAAGGAACCCAGTTTGTCAGTTTTCGAGAATAATGGTACTTAATTGTGTTGTTAACGACAAATTTTCACTGAATGATGTTACCTATAAAATGCTGTCTTTGAAAAGTTTCAAAGATTCTTAACTTCTGCTATTCAATTTATCTATGAAATTAATACTATGCGAGTTTAACAAATTAAAGATGGTTCTAATCTGTTTTAAATTTGTTTATTTTTTTTAAGTTTGGATGTAATATTTGGGGAGCCTATTAGTACTCCCAAAGATATTCTAATAGTAAGATAGATGGATGCAAACATGGTTTTGAATTTTTCATCAATATAAATAACAAAGACTGATAATCTAATATGTTTGGTTTCTATGTAATGATATTGAATAGTCATGGCTGTGTGGTATTATGTATCAATAGCATTTATCTCTCTTTTTGTCCTATGATGTTTGTTTCATTTTAGTTTTGTTCCATTTTATGGTAAAAGTTATTATCAACATCACATGAGAAAACTTTGGTATTCATTTTGCTTTTCGTACAGGGTTGATGATCTCAAAATAATCACTGACGAGGAGCTAGTGGATAGAGTTTTTAAAGAGGCATTTAAGGTTTATATAAGCTTTTTATCTGTTAAAGCCTTTTTCAGCAATTTATTTTTGCATATTTGGAATTAAGCCTGATTGTTGATATGATTATTTCTTTGTGTTACAATCTCTAACTGTGATCACTCATTTGTAGGGTTCTAGTAAAACACAAGGACTTCCAACACGTGCATCGACTGAAAGGTAAGCTCTTCATAAACACATAGATTTGAGTTAGCCTGTGTAAATGCAATTTGTTGTTTGAATTGTTAATGTTTTTTGTTCCACCCAAATTTATTTTGAAATTTATAACTCTATGGTTAGTTAGAGATTGGAGGATTCCATATTTCATAATTGATTCTGGAAAAAGTTGGTTTCCAATGCAAGTCATTTTCAGAAGCTTTTATCTATTTTTCCTATCAGTGCCAAAATAAGAATGCTAATTGTTGTTTGTGTTGACATGATGAATGCTGCATCTAATTTGTTTGATATCCATTTTCTTTACACAAGTAAACTGTATCCTTGCTTGTTTTTTTTTTTTGTCCTACTTTATTTTTGTTGGGACTTGGGTGATATTCATTTACAGAGAGTCCTTGTAGGAAGAGTTTGTCTATTGGGACTTTGCAGTGAAATGTAACGAGTTTCTGCTTCTGCAGTATAGCATTTATGTTGACTAACATGTGGCGATGTTGTGGCAGTAAGTGCAATGTAGCATACATGGTATGTCTACATGTGCTAGTGTTGTGACAACAACCACAAGTCATTTAGATGAAGAACTCACAACCACATGTGTAATTAGTGTTTGTTGGAACATGAATAGTGATGTATGAGAACTTGCAATAGAGCTGAAGTTCATATGACACAATTTGAGAATAGGATGATGTTCCTGAAGATGGCACAAGGTATTACAAGCTGTCAAAAGTCAAGTAATGTTTGTACAAGCTACCAAAGGCAAAAAGTCGTTAGTGGTGGCTATATTGGAAATATATATGCATATCGACATTGAAAAAACATGACTATTGATTCATAGTGTGTGGCAATGACAGTATATAAATTGACTATCCGCATGGAAACATTATACTTGGTGTTTTTGCAGTATGTTGATGTCATGTATGGTTGGACTATAGTTGTATTACTGTTGATATTCCATGGGTTGGTTGGATAATTATATAGTTAGTTTTCCCATGAGAATGCCTATTTGTATCTGTTTGTGTGAATACATCAAGGTTAGATAGTTTTAGACAAGTTAGACATCAAAGACAATTGTACACTGTTGGTGTGAGTACATTAGAGCTATTGCAGAAGAAGTGTTTTGTGGATTGAGACTCTAAAAGACCTTGTTGTATTGATTCTGTTTTGATTTTGAATAATATATTTGTGAAAGTTTTTTTTGGGTGGTGGGTTTTCTCTTGAAAAGATTTCCCACATGAATCTTTGAGTCTTGTGTAATCTTGTGGATGCATATTGTTCCATTTACTTTTGCACATGTTAGATAAATTTTGTGAGAGTTGACTATTTTCTGAATACATAATTATAAGTTTTTAATATATATCTTTGTTCTTCCCCTTGGTTGGAATTTCAACTCTCTATTCTATACTGCTGTTCTCTTCAGTCCCATTGACCTACTTTTGGTCATCCATGAAAATTAATATAATTTCTTTATTTCTTTCTATTGGTCGATTGCAATAGGGGTTAAAATCCCTTACATTTGGTATCGGAGCACCAGGTGGTTGTTTGGGTGGTTACTACTTTGTTGGAGTGCAAACCCTAGTGTGTGCAGTGGTGTAACCCTACAATGATTAGTGTATTGTAGTTCCTGTATAACTATATCTAGATAGAAAGGAAGACTTTGATGGATTTTGTGAAAAGATAGAACAACATTAAATCTATGGATACCATATTGAGGTTTGATTTTCAGAAATTAAATGGGTAGAACTTCAAATTATGGAAGTTAAAGATGGAGGATCATTTGGTGGAAAGAGATCAATGGGCTTTGGTATCATTTTTATCCAAACCCTCAAGTATGTTTGATGAAGATTGGGCAAAATTGGATAAGAAAACAAGAAATACCATTTGGTTATGTTTATCAAATTCGATGTTGATGAATGTGTTTGAAGAGTAGACAACAAATTCATTGTGGAAGAAGATAGGTATGTTGTAAGTGTAATCATTTGGTAAACAAACATTTTTTGAAAAACAAACCTCAGGTATGTCTGATGAAGATTGGGTAAAATTGGATAAGAAAATAAGATGTAAAATTTGGTTATGTTTATCAAATTTGATGTTGATGAATGTGTTCAAAGTGTAATAGTTTGGTAAACAAACTTGGTTTGAAAATGAAGTTATATTGTTGTGATATTTCTTGGAAATTTTTACAAAAGTCAGCAATATAGCAGACCACTATGAGGGGGTGATCTCCAATAATCAGATAATAACATATGAATACAATCATAGATGATACGATATGGGAGAGAGTTCTCGTCCTTATTTATAGGCTTAACTATGTAGGGACATACCCCTTCATCATAGTTAAGAGGAATTAGTGTATTAAGTTATTAACTAATATTTATGTTAGGTTTGAGCATGCCATAAGTGCTTATCCTTACTATACTTAGGAATGTATAATATATACTTGGGAACATATTGTATTAGGATCATAACATTGATGAGTACACAGAAAATATTGAGGGGGGACGGGGGGAGGGGGGAAAGGTGCAAATCAGTGTTTTAGAACTTTTCACAACATAAAAACATATATAAACTTTGAGAGAGCAAGCATCAAGACAGAAACACTAATTTTCTTGTGAAAAACCCTTTCAGGTAAAAAACCACGACACACCAATAACTTTTAAATAAAAAATGGGCACCAACCTAGTATTACAAAAGTGAGCAACAACTCACAGAGAGCACGGACTTAGATCAGTAGAGGCACCAACCTCAATGTGTGCATCAACAAACACAGTAACTCCTTCACAAATCATCACTCAAAAACATATGTTCATGTTTTAAATCTCCTTCTTAGACTCAAGAGTCCTTCATAAACTCCAACACCTTCAGTTGTTAAGAATACTTTTGTCACAACATAATAATTTCAATGATATTCATTTAAAAACAGGCTCCACTCAAGTCTGCAATAAAACTCTATTCTTGTGATGTCCCCATCTAAACATGATAGAATTTAATGATAAATAATAATACAATTAAAAATAAAAATATATATATAATCGAATAAAAGAATAGAATAAAATCTTAATAATAATAATAAACAAGATTAAATATATAATCTATATTTATTAAATATTAAATATTTTAATATAAATTTTACAATATCAAATTATTGACAAAATAACAAATTATAATAATACATTATTGCAAAAATAATATAAATACTGTATTATCAAATCATCCTTAATGATAAATAAAGTTAATTATTAAATTTAATATAACTGCTGGTGTCAGAGATTGTCCCCTCACAATAGACAGTGATATTCAGTAATATAATCAAAATTGACTTAGTCTAGAGGGAAAACAAGTATTGATATCATAAATAATCAAAAGGGTGCAATTAAGAAACAAATCACATAACCACTGATTAAGACCAGCGATTTGCTGAAGACAAAAAGAAATGGAAAATATAGCGGACCAGATATATTAATCGCCGGTTAGTAAGAAGATTGATTATATATGGAAAAGGAGTGATTAACAAAGGATGGATGCCGCGACAGCATTAATAATGAAGGGATGCGATTACGAGTCAGTAGTGTGGTAAAGGTAGACAGTGGACATGTCTCTTGGAGACAACCCATCCTATGGTAAGGTATATAGAGGCACTCGATACCATTCCATTGGGGGCATGGGGTAGGAATCTCTGTAGGTATATCACGTGGGATTTGTTATTCTTATTGATTCTTAGCAGAGTGTTAAGACAGCCCAGTGAAGGTGGTGTATCCACCACTTTGCAATGGCATAGACGCATGAAAAGAAGGATTTGACAAGCAGAAACAGCGTCCACTATTATCGCAGAGACATAAAGACTAAGATCAGATACAACGAACAGACCAAAGGCATAGCCTCTTGCAAGCAAGTGCACAATATTAAAGCCTTTATTCAGGAACAGCAACTAAGCATATTTGTCAGTAATTATATCAGACTACGCTAAATCAGAATTTTACGTCTGATGTGTATTTACCTATCGTGACAGACAATTACGTTATTTTTTTTTTTAATAAACTTAAATGTGACTATCAATCTGAGTTGGGTTGTTTCTTTAAATAAGTTGTAAATATCTCTATGTAATCTATCCGACTGAAGACAAAACATGAAATAACCAAATAAGGGATATTACATATTGTCACGAAGACATCTAACATTCTTATCCTTTTTGATCGACCTAGTTGAGGAGTTGACCCAATATCAATAATAGGTTGCATATCGAACAAGATCTAAATCAGAGAGAGCACCACACTGTGACAGGCTCCTACAGACATATCAGTTAAGCAGAACCATAGCAATTGAGATATATATCTCAAGTATACAGATCAGAAAAAGTTATCAAGATAAGTTGATCTTTTGAACTATTCTTAGAATTTAAATTAATAATGAGATGTCATCAGTTTGGGTAAATAATATATTCTAGTTCTCATTTTAAGTCTGAATTGTTGCCTCAGGAATAAATTAAGGCAAATCCCAAAAGGGGACATTACAATTCTTTTGTATACTTTTATCCTTGAATTTTTTAATGCTTCAGAAGAAATCACTCTACTTATAAAAAATGCACACCAAATTTAATCATAGTCCAACGTTTTAATGCATGTCCCGTTTTAGAGAAAACGATTCCCCACCAATCAATTAACACACAACCCCTTGTAACTTATTTGTTAATTTCAATAGACTGCAAATTCACCGCTCCAATCTGTGCCAACCTTCTTGTAATACACGCTTTTGTTGTAGCAAGGATTATATTTTATAAAGACGTTGGGCTTTTTTAACGCCTGCAGACACAACACAACATAAACGTTTTTTCTGTCATTGTCTTCAATCACAACTTGTGCCTTTTTCTTTAACAGAAAACAACCCGCACAACATGAGCATTTTTTTATATATATATCTTTCGTTCAAAAACACAACATATCTTTTTTTCTAACGGCACAATCTGTCAAAAGAACTTCACCCAAAGAAGACACATCAATTCTGCACAAATGATTGAGTTGACGCCAAAATTTGTAGATAATGAATCAATTCCAGATTCAAGGCATTGGGAGAGTCACGCAACAGCCACAGGATGCACTTCTGGTATCATTACCGGGTTCGCAAATAGAAACACGTGAGTGCCCACGCACAAAAAATGATCAGACCAACACTCCAATGAAATCCGTGCAATCAAAGGATGTAACGATTCACCAAAAAATAGCAACGTGCCAATCTCAACTATGTAATAACGGTTTGATGGAATAATATCCACAAATAATTTCTGGCACCACATCCTTTAAACGCTCAAGAATTTGATGAATAACGCTACATTTAGAAAAAGAATATCTGTGCACATATCGACTCGTTATTTACTAACCAAAGGGAAAATACGTTTCCTTCAGATATAAGATATGATTCCTATGACATTCCAAAAGAGGTTACACAACTTGTCATATCAAGAATGTAACAAAGAAAACTGAAAACGTTGCCACATGGTGAGTACTCCTTTAAATGCGATTCAAGATTAACTTCACCACCAAACTAAAATTGAGAAGTCGACTTGTGTTTTTTAAAAATAAACTTGATGACATGTCAATAAATCTGACTGGGCAAACATCAGCAGGTGAAGTAGTCAACTAGGCAGCATAAGCTAACAGACAACCAACTCAAATAGATAGGCAAGTAGCTCAAGTTGACTCTCAGGCAGCTCAACCAAGCAAGCAACCGGCTCAAGCAAGCAAGCAACCAGCTCAAGCAAGCAACCAGGCAGCTCAACCAAGCAAGCAAGTAGCTCAAGCAGCTCAAGCAAGTAGCCAAGTAGCTCAATATTTCATGCCAATTCTCTGTTTATAAGCCTTGACAAATATCCTTTGACGTCAATGACAAAATGTTCAACAAATATTCCCTTCTCCTTCAGAAAAGCATTGCACTCAATGCTTAGCAATTCTAAAATATTTCATATGAATCGTGCATCATTCCATTATACATCTTCAATCTGCAAATTCTCCCACTTGATTATATTTTTTGAGGTGGCCATTTTTTAATTGTGATTTTGGAAATTCCATGAATTTTTTGTATATTTTTGCATGAATACTTTTTCCATAATACTAGCATGAAATGGATGAGAGACTTCACATAAATATGCATATTTCATGATTCTATCCACAACAATCAAAATTGCATCAATATGTTTTGACTTTTGTAACCTCATAATGAATATTGATATTCTTCCCAATTGTGATAGAACTCACACTATTTGTAAGAAGCCTAATGATGAAGGGTACTCCCCTTACAAACCCAAACACACAACAACAATAGAGAAATAAACAAAAAATGCAAGAAAGAAACACTTGCCTTCTATTATTCCAAGGAAATAAAATTACAACATTTAGAAAATAACATGCAACAACCACATGTGCTTTCTTATTACATAAATCTGCAAGCTAGAGCCACAATCTGCACTACTAGAACTATTTTCAGTAACCCTTGTTCACCTCTTTATTTAGCACCAATAACCTTCTTAGAATGTTCTGAAAGTGTAAATTTTCTTCTTTTTTGGCGCCCAATGGTTCATTTTCTTGGTCAGGTGGATTTTTTATTGAAACTTGAGTTTTGGTGGCTTAACTTTTGGAGCCATAACTTTTGATTTAGCTGTCCGTTTTGCTATTATAACATATCATTGGAAAGTTCACAAAGAGATCTACAATGCCAAATACATTTGAAGATCTATTTGTCCAGTTTTCAAACTTTTCTAGGGCTTCTAAGGTCCTTAGTTTTGAGTTTGAAACTTCATTGGAGAAATTTCCTAGGACAAAAGCTATAATATCTTCCAAACGGTACATGACATTGAGATGATTCTTTCTCCAATCATTGTATTTTTTATTTTTTAATTTTGCTCCTTTGGGTCAGTTTTCATGTTCATACGAACTCGAATAAACTGACTTTACGAAAAATAGCATGTGAATATTTTTTGCCGTTTTGAGCTTCTCACTGCCCTACACCTCACAAGTGTCACATGGGCTGCAAAATAACTAAAGAGAACTACAAAATCTATTTAAAATACAATTTTTTTGAGTGATGCAAGATTGCCCTTATACCATTGGATGCTCCTACATCACCTAGAGTCCTTATTATTTCCCTTTTATTTTGTTGGCATATCAAACATTCTATCACAAATTTTTGGACAGTAAGTCTAGTATGTTCCCAAAAGAAATGCTTCTTTATAGGATGATAGGTATGAAATTTTTTCTATAATATAATCCTCTTCTCTCAGTGTTCTAGTTGTTGGCAACAAGACAAAACTGAGGAGGGGGGGGGGGCTGAATCAGTTTTCTCAAAATCTTTTCTTAACACAAACACAATTCAGATCTGGTAGTTAAAAGTAAAAGCATAGATCAACACCACATTAATAACACACATAACACCAAGATTTTTGACGTGGAAAACCCGGTCAAGAGAAAAACCATGGTGGGAACCTACCCACAATATAATGATACCCTGTTAGAAGTATATGAAATATTACAATGGGGAATGCACATGCATTCAGGCATAGTGCCTAGAGCTCACTGCTCAAAAACAACAAGAAGAAGGGCTACAACCCTGAGGAAGACTCACTGTCTTACAAAAACATTCGGATTACATCTAGAAGATCATGAACTGATAGAATAGCATCTCCTCATGCCTGGTTACAGTTCCGGTTAAGCACATAACACATATTTTGCTCTTTCGCACTTCTTCACACTTCCTCGCACAACTTCAGTGTTTCCGAAATATCAAAGCATTATTAGCACAGAGATACCTCTCACATGAGTATTACATTTATTTATATATATCATCAACCTATCTTTCAAGGTTGGCTTAACACACATCACAAATTTCAAAGATATAACCATAAACGCTACAATATTATATGCAAACCAAAAAAATGTCGGCTAAGATAGTATGGATCTAAATCAACACCTCGAACATGAAACACCTCCAAAAATTATGCCTCGAACATCCGCAACACGCTACAATCATCATGTCAGCCAAGAACATGAAGAGCACCACCGGACGAAAGAAAATCATCAATAACGTGCACAACGATTAATGCGGACCACCAACACAAATAGGACATGATCTAGAAACATCCGCAAGCATCATGAATTACCACAAAAACAACCACACCAACACCACTTACTAGAATCTTCATCATTATACCGAACTTCAAGAACACTAACAACAATGACTGTCAAATTGAAAGATTCACTTGCGGACCTCCAAATCACGAACAATCTGAATTGATGACACACCAGAACGTCCCAACACTCTACCAAATCCGCAAACCAAGATATTGCAACGCGGAGCAATGCGGAGTAAAATTCAAAACACTGATCAACACCGAACAACTAAGAAACCAACCGCAATACCAGATCTCATAACTCGATCAAATTTCCATGTGAACCATTGAAACTTGAGCTGAATCAACTAGAGATACTTATCTCAAAATCCTTTAATCCGCAACAACTCATCTGCAACACACTGGCCAAACCAACTCACTTAATCGACTGCAACACTGGATTACATAGAGGAATATGTTGACATCAATGACAACACATCACTCAGTCAATCCAAACACATATTTGCACATTATCCCAACAATCTCCCCAATGCCAACAATCTCCCCCTTTGGCATTGATGACAACATATGATGTGAAAAACAAAGAAATCAACAACTCTCTCAGATAACTTACTACAGATAATCTCTCCCCCTTTCAGATAATCTCTCCCCCTGAAGTCAATATGCGGTTTTTCATATGAATCTCCCCCCGTTTGACATCAATGGAAAAGGCACATATTTGCACCACAAAATCTCATAAATCTGAACATCTGAACCACAACACTGACTACTCCTCTTGAGTAGCAGCCACCACTCATCAATCCAGATCACAAGATATGACTGTGAAATACACCAGACTGATGCAAATCCATGCATCTTAGTTCTTATCAAGAGGGGCAAACACCCCTAGCTTCTCTCGGAGATAATCAAAAGTATCCTTAGGCAAAGGCTTCATGAAGATATCTGCAATTTGTTCCTTTGTAGATACATACTCCAATCTGACTTCCTTCCCATTCACCTTTTCTTTCAAGAAATGGAACTTGATTGATATATGCTTAATCTGATTGCAACACTGGAATACACAGAGGAATATGCTGACATCAATGACAACACATCACTCGGTCAATCCAAAGTTCAAACACATATTTGCATATTATCCCAACAATCTCTCCAATGCCAACACTAGTCTCTTCTTTTTTTTGTTTGCAAGGTCACAATTGCTGTCATGTGTGGGGTACATTACTAGGGATATAGTCCTTCATTACTAACTTTATTCTTGATTTTGAGCATTTCACTTCTAACGTGTTGTTGGGGCATGCATACCAATCATTATCCTTAGTTGACACTTTTCTTGTAAGGGTATGATGTATTTAGTTGCAGCACTCTTAATTGTTGAATGTTACAAGCTTTTGGCTGCAACTGTCATTCATGGTCACAACAATTACAAATTTGATTGATACACCCTTAATGCTAAGTGGCCTGAGTGTTGTTCTGATAGGGAATTATTGTGGGGTAGTGGATATAATAGTGGTAGTTACTATAGCAGAAATCTTCTGTTGTCATTTTATATATTAGTGGTTTGCAGATTATTTTTTCTAGGTGTTTTATGCCATAAATCCTTGGCAGGTGCAGTAGTCTTATATTCTTGGCCATGGGTAATGATTGCAATTCTTACCAATTTTGTTTGTGACATTTCCTTATAAAATCAAACACATGTATGTGAACAGATGAGGGCAAATGATAGACGGGCACATTGGCTTTTTGGAGTTCCAAGGTTGTTAAATAATCCAAATGGCTTGTGTAGGGTTGTAGTGACTAGGCAAAATGTTGGTTTCAAGCTTGTTGCAAGTTGTAATGTGAATTCTTTTCCCATTTTTTGTTGTTTGAACCTTTGAGTTATTTGTATTGCTCTATGTTGGGTTGTGTGCTCGTAGGCAAGTGGTAATGTGAGTTGTGGTTTATAATATCCGAGTCATTATTATCTCATTCCTGCGTTGGTAAATTGTTCTTGTGTAGGGCTACAAGATTGTAGCTGCCTTTCACTGGGCATTGAGTCTTGACTACATTAAGTAGTATTACAACTTGTTAGGCTCACTAGGTTTTGAAGTAGGAGTTAGTCTTGGAAGGCTCTAAGATTCTTTTTGCAAGTATGAGGATCTTGTGATTGTAGAGAGTTGAAGTACAAGACATAGCTTATAGAGGTAGAGCAAGAGGTCAAATAAATGTTGATATAAGAAAAATGCTAAGAATAATTGCAGCTAGATTGGGAGAAGTAGAGGTAGCATAGAGATGAGGTGTGCTTGTTGAAGACTTGAGTGAAGAAGAAAAAGTAGCAGGCTAGAGGAATGCAACACTAGTGAATGAACCATTCCTGAGAGCTTTGTTGCACATAGGAAATAGGCCTTAGATGGATACTCCATGTTATAATAAGAATATAAATCCTAAAGAGCTCATAGATTAGATTTCAAAAATGGAAAAGTGTTTTGATTTTGAGTCAATAGAAGACCCAAAGAG
The DNA here is from genome assembly GCF_030272615.1 of Cryptomeria japonica. NCBI lineage: Eukaryota > Viridiplantae > Streptophyta > Pinopsida > Cupressales > Cupressaceae > Cryptomeria > Cryptomeria japonica. Next base: position 825,112,293 of record NC_081407.1, read on the forward strand.
GGTAAAATTTGTTGGTAACAATTTAAGGGTCATGTATCCTTGTGGTGGGATCATGTGTAGATGGATAGACAAAGAATAGGAAACGAGAAGATTTGATCATGGGATCAAATAGTTGCAAAATTGAAGGGTAAATTCTTACTGGTAGATTATCAGTTGAATTTGTTGTAATTACAGAATTTGAAACAAAGAGAGATGAAGGTCAAAGAGCACACAAAGGAATTCTGCAAACTGAACATCCAAATTGGTTAAGTATAAGAAATTGAAGAGCAAACAACAAAGTGCATCAATTGACTTCAAATATCAATTCAAGATGAGATGATTATGGTCCTGGTACGGACAATAGAGGAGTTCTATCAATATGCCTTAAAAGGAGAAGAAAAGTTAATGAGAAAACAATAGAATACCTCTAAAGGTAGAGGAAGAGGACAAGTTGATGTCAACAAAGAGCAACATAGAGAAGCCAACACTCAAAATGGTAATTCAAGCCAGAAATTAAAGAGAGGGGCATCTTTCAAGTGAAGAGGATATAATGGTGGAAGTAGAGGTAGAGTATTCACCTGTTATAGATGTGGAGAGGTCATTGAGCCTTGAATTTCCACAATTGTAGCATGTAATATACTGTACGCTTATCCTAATGTACGACAACACAACCTCCACCGTACGGTCAACACAACCTCCACCGTACGACCAACACACCCTCCACCATACGGCCCTCCACTTCGTACGCTTCTTGCCTTCCATACGGTCAATTGACTCTCCTGCGTACGAAACTAATAATCTCGGCCTCAGAAAGATGGTTTTGTTATATGCAATATGTTGGTGCTATGACTATGTGAGATATGTAAAGACAAGCAATGTTGTTATGAAGAATATTATTCAGAACACAATATCAGATATCGTTGTCTAATACAAATTTGTCTTCGAATGAAGACTTCACAAATTTGTAGCATAATATGAAATATCGGAATGATATTTCCAATGGCAGGCTAGGGTGGCTGTGAACCACCAAAACTGCGAATGCCAAGTAGGGAGGATCTTCCACCTCCGAAATGGTTGATAACTGAACTCCAACCGGAATTTGCACATACAAAGAAAACACCGAATTCACATACCTACAACAATGACTAACTCGGCCATATATATGGCTTCGGGGAAACTTCCCGAAGGATTACAAAAAGTGCCGACATGGCCAAAATGCTACCGCCAAAAGTAAAAAGGTCTCAAGATATAATAATAAATTTAATGTTCGGGGCCATACACACAATTATTAAATTATTTAATAATATCAGAGACATTATAGTCCTCCCAGCCAGAGAATTGCTTGCCCTCAAGAAATTGTAGTTTCCCTCCTTCATCAATGGGTGGCAGGGCCTTCGACATTGTGACACGCTGCCCGACGACCTTCTTAAGGCACGACACATAAAAAACATTGTGAATCCAACTCCCCTCAGGAAGTTCCAACTTGTAGGCAACTTCGCCCACCCTTTGAACCACTTTGTAGTGTCCATAGAAACGCAGCTTCAACTTCTCCTTACCACATATCCTCAGGGAGGATTGTCTATACGGTTGAAGCCGGAGGTATACTAGATCGCTAACCTCAAAACTCCGCTCAATCCGGTGTCGGTCGGCATACATTTTCTACTGGTTCTGAGCCCTCTGCAGGTTATCCTCGAGAGATCTCAGGATGTCTAAACTCTCCTATAACCAGTCTTTGGCCCTCAGTGCGCGACTGTCACCCAACGCCACATCTACGAATGACGAAGGTTCATAACTATACAATGCTTTGAAGGGTGCCATACCTATCGACATGTGGTAGCTTGTGTTGTAACAGTGTTCACCCAAATGTAACCAACAAACCCATGCCTTCTGTTGTGCTGAGACATAGTTCTTGAGATAACCCTCCAACCATTTGTTCACAATCTCCGTCTGTCCATCCGTCTGCAGATGGTAGCTCGTGCTTTGCGACAACTCGGTTCCTGCCAACCGAAATGACTCCATCCAAAAGGTGCTCAGGAAGCGGCTATCCCTGTCACTCACTATGTTCCGCGGAAGACCATGCAAGTGGAATTCCTCCCGGAAGAACAACTCGGCCACTAGAGATGCCTGGTATCTAGTGGAGATGGCAAAGAAATGAGCATACTTGATCAAACGATCTACCACGACAAAGATGCAATCCTTTCCTTGCACTTTAGGAAGCGCAGTAATGAAATTCATTGAGATGCTATCCCACTTCTGGCCGAGGATTGGCAACGGTTGAAGCAGTCCAACATGTAAGGTGTGCTCAGATTAGTTCTGCTAGCAGGTGGAGCATTCCCGCACATACTACAGATCGTCATTCTTAAGGCCCTTCCAAGAAAACCTTTCCCGGATTTGTCTGTAGGTTTTCAGGTATCCTGGGTGCCCGGCTAGGGGTGAGTCGTGCATTTCTTTTAGAATTTTTTCCTTCATCTTGGACTCAGGCACCAAATAAATTCTATCCTTGTAGTAAATAATGTCGTCAACCACCTTGTATCTGTCATCCTACACTTGACCATCCATCAGCTCGCATGTGAATGTATCCTTGGAGTATTCAACCAACAAATGTTCCTTCCAATCCGCCAAAATTTGGGATAGAGAACATATAGCAGGCCTTCTTGATAGAGCATCGGCCACCACATTATTCTTGCCCTTCACATACTCAATATTAAAATCAAATGCTTGGATTTTGCTCACCCACTTTTGTTGCCGTTCGTTCAAATCCCTCTACTCCAAGAAATATCGCAGGCTATTGTGGTCTGTTCGACGAAAAACTTTGCCCCGACAAGGTACTATCGAAACTTCGTCAGTGCGTGCATGATTGCGAGCATCTCCTTGTCGTAGATGGAGTACAGCTGCTCTGCTCCCGAGAGCTTCTGACTCTCGAACGCGATTGGGTGACGGTCTTGCATCAACACCGCTCCAATGCCTTCACCCGAGGCATCACACTCCAAGATGAAAGGGCAAGTGAAGTCTGGTAGTGCCAGAATCGGACATGTACCTATAACTTCTTTCAACTTGTCGAAAGTGTGCTCAGTGGAAGGATCCTCTCTTCGTCAGAACTGTTAGTGGTGCACCAATCTGTGAAAATCCCTTCACAAACCTTCTATAATAACTGCACAATCCAAGAAATCCATGCAGCTCCAAGAGAGTCTTGGGAGGCGGCTAGTCCAGAATGGCCTGAATTTTCTCTTGATGTACTTGAACCCCACGAGAATTGATGATGCGTCCCAAGTACAATATCTCCATCATTCCAAATTCGCATTTGGACCTCTTGGCAAACAATGATTGTGACCCCATGATTCCTAGAACTTCATCCAAATGCCTCAGATGTTCCTCCCATGTTTTGCTGTAGATGAGTATGTCATCAAAGAACACCAACAGGAACTTGCGCAACTGCTTGTTGAAGATGTGATTCATGCACGACTAGAAAGTGGCTAGAGCATTGGTTAATCCAAATGGCATGACCAAGAATTCATAGTGTCCGTAGTGGCAACAAAAGGTTGTCTTCTCCGCATCTTGCTCCCTCATGCGGATCTGGTGGTAGCCGGAGTGGAGATCAATTTTGGAGAAATAGATTGCGCCATGTAGTTCGTCCAGCAGCTCATTTTTGATAGTCTTTTTGTTTAATGCACGATAGTCCACACACATCTCGAGGGATCCATCCTTCTTCTTTATTAGCACTACCGATGACGTGAAGGAACTAGAGTTGTGCTTGATCCATCCTTTGTCGAGGAGTTCCTGGATCGTCTTCTCTATTTCATCCTTAAACTTCTTAGGATGGCGATAGGGTGTGGTAATGACGGGTTTGGCTCCTTCCTCCAATTCGATGATGTGCTCAAAGCCATGGTGTGGAGGTATGCCAGGTGGGATGTCAGCGAACACCATGACTATCCAACATCGATTGAAGTTCCTCATCCTGGTAGTGAGACTGTTGCGCTCTCACAGGTTTTGTCGAGATCAAGCAATGTGCTGCCCAAACAACTTCATCATGTTTGAAAAGGGCTTCCATTTGTTTGGCCGAAATCTCCCTCGGGCCGCCATTCGACATTCCTCTCAGAACCACCTTCCTGCCATCCACCTCGAATGAGAACTCCATCCTTTTGAAGCTTGCGTGTACTGGTCGAGGGTCTCCATCGATTGAATGCCCAATATGACATCCATGTCATCCACATCTACCACAAAGAAATCGTCTGTCATCGTGTAATTTCCCATGGTGATGCTCAATTCCAGAACCAAGTGAGTGCAGGATAGGAGATTCCTTCCCGCCACCTTGACTTCGAACCCTTTATGCTCTCTTGTATGCAAACCCCTTCGGGTGACGAGTGATGAGTTTATGAAGTTGAGTGAGGCCCCACTGTCGAGCATGACTAGGACTCGTTGCCCTAGAAGCGTACCACGCACCCTAAACACACTGCACCTTGGGGTACCAGCTAGTGTGGCAATGATGCCTCCTCTCCGTACTAGTGTGGAAATTCTCTCTGCCTATCCTGTTCCTTCTATAGACTCTTCCTTTGGTGGCTCACTTCCTTCAGGTTCCTCCTCGCCATTGGACATGACCTCAATATAATGAATCTTTCCTTTGCCCAGGCATCGGTGCCCTGGCTCCCACGGCTCCCTGCAGGTGAAACAGAGCTTCTTTCTTCTGAGCTCCTGTTTTTGATGAAAGTATTGTCATTGATGTCAAAAAAGGACGGGTCTAGAATATTAATAATACATTTCTAGAATATCTTATCATTAGCAAATATAAACAATGTACTGGACAAAATGAAGAATGATGACTTGAGATGGTAGCGACTATGGAGTAAGGTTTCGATTTCATTAAAGACAATAAAAAACAATACACAGTGATCAGAATCTGTAGCCGAATCTTATATTAGATGCAGCGATAAGCAATGGAATATAGTTTGGGTAATTGGTCGATTGATGAGAACATGACAGAGATATTAAAGCAATGGACTAATGACTGCGATAATATTAAGGCATCGACTTCTTCAACCCATGACAGTAGATAAAGTTCGATCCATGATACAAATCGATTCTTATTATGGTTAATATTGAACAATACAAGCCAGTGATTTGTTATGAAGACGAGACGATTCATAGATTAATAAAAGACAGCGATTGCATCTGGTAAAGTTACAGATGGAATAAGATATGGAGAGCACCGACTTTGTTAAAGACAATGAAGCACAGATCAATTACTATGGCAGCACTAAGTTAGAAGATGAGGGAATAAGCATCGATAAAGAAATTAAAGAGCAAACTAGATAATATGAATATTAGCAGCTACAATACTTCAGAGACATCACCATTCATCATACACGTGGTATGGAGTGATAGCTGTGTAAGAATTGCATAATACACATGGCGAATTCATGTTAATAAGGTGGCAATGTGTTGAAAACAAATAATTGCTGACTGTCGCTCAGATTGAAGCCACATAAGGAGAAACTAATGCAACAATGTCAAACATACTGAGCATATTCACGTATTCAAATAGACGACTCATGTGGTTGAATACTCAACATATAATATGGTCGAGATTCTATATGTTCGAGGAACAAATGATATTGTAATGTAGTGCAAAGCAATTATCGACTTTTTTTGAAGAGGTATTACAAAGGATCTTTGAAGGAGGCATTCGCTGACAGAATAATACATTAATATTTGAATTCCAAACTCGAAGCTATGAGCATAGAGATAACCGAGACTATTATCTACCAAGTCCATGGAGATTGAAAGCCAACTTAAATTCTGGGCAAATTTTATCACAACCGATCCTTAAATTAATAAAGACATAATATACGAGAATAAACTTGACTCATTATATGAGTCGGTTTAAGGTTTATTGCCATTAAAATTATATTGGTCAAAGAAACAACTTGATATCTTGGACTTAATAATCGAGTTGATTAGAACCAATTATATCTCGATTGGAAATAATGGTATGATTAGTGGCTAGTTTTGAAGAGGTGCGATTAATGCTTATGATAATAAAAAATGGACATCAATTAATGAAAAGGCATTACTTAAAGTTAAAGGGAATGTTAATATTTAAAGAGACGTATCTCTTTGAATCATATGGTCGTCGCTTTCCAAAAGGCATGAAATGGTATAAAGGGAGATTGAGTTACGATGTGTGTGAAAGTGTGTAGTGTATGATATAATTCTGGAATTATTCAGTCAAAAAGGAGGGAGATTTTCAGACGTATATGATGCTATAAGAATAAAAATAAGGAGTATACAACTACACATATGTATATTGAGAAGCCAATTATAACAGTATATGAGAGGTGCATAATATTGAAAATATTAAAATACTGTATGAAGTAAAATTCCAGAATAATCTGGAGTGTAATGTGTGGAATGTGAAGAATAAAATAAAAGAATATATTTGAAGAGAAAGTGTTGTGTGTAGGGGTGCTGTGCGAAATATAATCAGATTTTCATAGAGTGGGTTGGTGCTCACAAAACAGAATTTGGGGAGTTGGTGCTTCTAGTGGGTTGGTGCTCACAAACAATTGTAAAAGAAGAATTATATATATATATATATATATATATATATATATATATATATATATATATATATATATAACATCATTTAGTGGCTTTCTCCCGCATTGGGTTTCCACTCAAAATTATTGTGTTCATGTGCATAACTATTTTTCAGTGATTGATTCTGTCATATAAAATATTGAATTGGCAAAAAGTTTCATTATACTGATTCACCCCCCCCTCTTAGTATAACTGTGTGCTCTTCAGTTTTGTGGCCTCATCCAATGACGACTTCTTCGGAAAGGTTTTTTTATCCTTCTCCTTCGGGGCGATGGGTGGTTTGGCATGTGGACAGTTTTTGGAGGAAGAACATGTCGCCATGTCACGTGCCTTCTTAATTGCTTCCGTGAGTATGTTGTGGTTGAACCCTTTCACCCAACCCTTCAATGGTTCCATCAACCCATCCATGAATAAAACCATCGATCTCCTCTCCGAGATATCTGTCACCAACACGGACAGTCTCTGAAATTATGTAATGTAACTGTCCATTGGTCCAAATTGCTTCAGTTGAGCTAGCTCTTTGAAGTTGAGTTCTGGATCCTTTTCGTCAAAACGGTCTATGAGCCTTTCCATGAATTCAGCATATGAAGTTATCTGATCGTGGCCGAGGGTGACCATTCCATGATGCCACTATTCATGAGCGACAACCTCCAGGTGATGTTCAACAAATTTGATAGCTTCATCTTCAGGCATTGGGTTAAGTTGGAAATAGGTATCTGCTTTTTGTACCCAAGCTCATGCCGAGGTTGCCCTGGTCCCATCAAAGGATGACAAATTCATCTTACCAACCTTCTGTTTGATATCATCGTTATAGTAGCCATAGTAGCCACGACTTTTGCTGCCCAAGTATCTCATCCAAAGCTCGACATAATCCTTGAAGGATATTTCTCCCTCGAGGTTTGCATCCTTCCAATCTTGATTCAACTATGCTTGCAACTCCTGGAAAGTGGGCTCTTGCTCCCCATGCGGTGCTTTTGTTTTTCTGGGGAAAAGTTGGCATCAGCAGTAGGAAATGTGAGCACTGTGGGTTTGACCTTCTAGTGATCGAATCATCTCTCTATCCATTATGATCTCCATTTGTTTTTCCCAAGGCCAATTGTCGCAATGTATCTTCCATGAGTTTTTGTCGTTGTTCCCCTCTAACCATGGTGTCGTTGAGCTGAGCTTGGCTTCTGGTTAGCTCCCTTAACAGTGCCATGACGTCATTGGCAGAATCTCGTGGTTCCCCCATTCGGTCGGCAGAACGGTACATCCTTCTGGTGTACACCTACATCCACTACCCGACAGGCTGGCAAGATCACCAGTTTTGATACCACTGTAATGTACCGTACGCTTATCCTGCCATACGACAACACAACCTCCACCGTATGGTCAACACAACCTCCACCGTACGGCCAACACAACCTCCACCGTATGGCCCTCCACTCTGTACGCTTCTTGCCTTCCGTACGATCAATTGACTCTCCTGCGTATGGAACTAATAATCTCGTCCTCGGAAAGATGGTTCTGTTATATGCAATATGTTGATGCTATGACTATGTGAGAGATGTAAAGACAAACAATGTTGTTATGAAGAATATTATTTAGAACACAATATCGGATATCGCTATCTAATACAAATTTGTCTTCGAATAAAGACTTCACAAATTTGTAGCATAATATGAAGTATTGGAATGATATTTCCAATGGTAGGCTAGGGTGGCTGTGAAACATCGAAACTGTGAATGCCAAGTAGGGAGGATCTTCCACCTCTGAAATGGTTGACAACTGAACTCCAACCGGAAGTCGCATATACAGAGAAAACACCACATCCGCATACGTACATCAATGACTAACTCGGCCATATATATGGCTTTTGAAAAATTAATTGCTCTAATAATCAATATGTTCTTTATTCAATCAAAGCGTCGTTTAAATAGGCAATTACAAGCGGTGATGTTTCTAAAAAGAAACAACTGTTTCTAAAAATAGAAGCCAAAAATAGAAAACTAAATAAAGCAAAATATTACTCTAATGACCATTAAAATACCAATTAAATAATAATGAAATATTCTATTACCCTCCCTTAATGGTCATTCTATAAACGAACTACCCTACAAAAGACACTGCAGGGCTTTTGATCACAAACACAAAGAACACTTTGCTGCGGCGGAGACCCTCCCGGGATCTGCAAAGTGTTAATGACCAAGCATACCAGAATCCATCCAACCTAATGTTGGGTAAAACAGAAACCTAAAACCATGATTGTGAGGAAAAATCGGTAAACCATCCAAAATTGAAGATACAAATCATCTTTTTTATGGAAAAAATGGTAAAAACCTGGAAACGACTTTTGAGGAAAAAAATCGAACAAAACCTTGAAACATCTCATGGCAAGACCCAAAACATCACGTGGTAAGACACCAGACATCACACGGTAAAACATCAGACATCACACGGTAAAATACTAGATAACATCACATGGTAAAAACCCTTAAATTTTTGAGGAAAAAAAATCAAGCAAAACCCTCCCATGATTTTTTATGGCGAAAAATTAGAAAACCCACAGACAATTTTTCAGGAAAAAATTGTGAAAACCTTAAAATTTACATTTACAAATCATCGTTTTTGTAAAAAAACAGTAAAATCGTGGGCCACATATACCGAAAATGTACCGAAAATTGCGGGCCACATATACCTTAGACGCAGGAAATCCAGCAAACAAAAATCACGAAAAACGTGAAAAGAAACCCTATCCAAACTCGCAAAAAGCACTTGTCAGAAATAGTCGGAAAAAAATAGGCATGACAGAGAACATGCGAAAATCGTGAAACACAACAGATTTAGACGTGCGAAAAAGTTGCGCAGTTGCAGAAGAAAAAAATGCCCTCTGCGTAGCGCTCAGAACCCTTCACGACCTTGCCTGGAAAAAAAATCTGTGACAAAAAAAAACCTTCAAAACCCACGAACCGCCTGATAAAAAAAATCCGCGAACCCTGCAAATAAAATCACCCATGAACTGCCAGAAAACTAGGATCTGAAAAAATTCCGCTCAACACAAAAAAAAACTTCCACGATCTGCCAAATTGGTCCAGAGAAATAAACTTTAAAATAAATTCCACTAAAAAATTTTCAAGAAGAAATAATTTTAGAATTATAAATTTTGCAAAAGAAATTAAATTCTTGCTCTGTGATCTGGAACCCTCTCAAAATCCTGAGTCCTCCCGTGAGGGAGTTAGATCCAGTCCCGCTCTGATACCATGAAAAATTAATTGCTCCAATAATTGATGTGTTCTTTATTCAATCAAAGCATCGTTTAAATAGGTGATTACAAGTGGTGATGTTTCTAAAAAGAAACAACTGCTTCTAAAAATAGAAGCCAAAAATAGAAAACTAAATAAAGCAAAATATTACTATAATGACTATTAAAATACTAATTAAATATTCTAATACCTTCGAGGAAACTTCCCGAAGGATTACAAAAAGTGCCGACACGGCCAAAATGTTACCACCAAATGTAAAAAGGGCTCGAGATATAATAAATTTAACTTTCGGGGCCATAGACACACAATTATTAAATTATTTAATAATATCGGGAACATTACAGAACAACACTAGAAGAGATGTGGCTAGGAATCACATTGCTCAAGCAGATGAAGAAAGCTAAGATAAATGAAGTTCCATAGAAGAAGGAGAACATGTCGGAGAGACATGCTTGACATCCTTCCAAGGAATTGTCAAAAGGGTGTAAATTGAAGGAAGCAAGTGATGGACATATTCCCAAAGAGTTAATGAAATATTTGAAGAAGGATCTCAAAGGTCATAGGCAACATGTTTAATAGGCTGGAGGGTTGCTCTTTGCCTTTGGAAGCAATAAATTCTTTCCCGTGCTATGTTGTGTTGTTTGAACCTTTGTTATTTGTACTGCATTTTGCAGGTCTATGCGCGCCTATAGGTGGATGGAAATGTTTCTATGCAAAAAAAATGTTTTTGTGCATTTCGAGAAACTTGCCATTCTTTTATCTGTGCCGGATTCGGCGGGATTAGATTACAAAGGAAAACATTGCCAAATGTGGAGTTTGCATGTGTTTTTCTTGTCTACATGGTGTGACCTTCTTCCGCTTGTGGCTGGAGGAAAATTTTAATATAAAGTTTTAAACATTAATGTATTTAAATTTTATTTAATCGACTTACTTTTGAAATTTTATTTAATCGACTTACTATTGAAATTTTATTTCATTGATTTGCTTTACAATGTTTTCATTTAAAATTTTTAATTTGTCTTTAATTTTTCTTTCTTTATTAATATTTTCAATTTATGTTTAGTTTTAATTTATATTTGGATTTAAATTTTATTTAATTGTTAATAGTAACTTTACATTTTTAATTTATATTTAGTTTTAATTTAGATTAAGTTTTGACAATTTTTGTGCATAAAATTATAGATTTTTAGTTTGTATTTGTATGTTTTGGTAAAATTAAATTGTTTTAATTTATATTTAGATTGAAATTTTGTTTAATTGATTTAATAGTAACTTTATATTTTAAATTTTAAAATCATATTTAATTTTTTATATTTTAAATTAATATTTAGTTTTAATTTAGATTTAAATTTGACAATTATTGTGCATATAGTTAATAGATTTTTAATAACTTAGTGTGGTGGCGAGAAAAGTGAGATCGGGTGACTAGGACCTAATCCCACTTTTGCCAACACATTGGGAATACGAAAGAGCCTAGGGAGATAGATCATTTTGGCTACTTTTTGTGAGAAAGAGAGAGCTAAGGATTACCTCTTAGGGTTTCTATTCATCTTGTTGCCAATGATGAGAAAAACTAGGGTTTGAATGATCAACTAGGCTAGGAGATAAAGAATGAAGCATAAATGAACTCAGAATTGCACAAACTTGTAGATCTGAAACTGAGATACTGAAAGCATGAAAGGGAGAGGATTTTGGATGTGTACCCGATGCTGCAAATTGACCAAAACTGACCTAGACCAGGGTGCCACGCCACTGTCCTGTTTTTGCAGACAGGAGGCTGCAACTGAAAGACTGCAAATTTGATGACCTGAAGCTGCAACCTGCTAAAAATCACTGAAAAGCAGAGGGACCATGGTGCCACGCCACTGTCTTGGGTAGGACCAGTGCGCCACGCCCCTGTCCTAGGCAGATTAGGGCAGATCTGATGATTCTGGGTGGTTCTTGTGCCTTTTGTTGAGCTGAAAGTGTCTCTGAGTACTTGTTTCTGCACCTGCAACTGAAAAGGGAAGGTTTGGATGGCTATATAGGGTTTTGCCTTAGTTAAACCCCTGCGTTGGTGATTTCCACCTCCACAAATAGCCGATAATATACTGAAAATGTGTGCTAGAACCTTGTGTGTATGCAAGATCCTAAATGATAAGGAACTAGAGCTACCCTACGCATGAGAGTAAACCCTAAATGTAAATGTGAATGTAAATAACAATGCTTCAAACCAAATATGCTAAATGATCTAAAGCATGAATGTAAATATGCAAATTGATATAAAGAAACTCATACCAAGACATGAAAATAACATGAAATCATACCAATCCCCAAGGGAGAGATATTGCCACTAGATCTATTATTCTTCAATGTGTTCAAGGCTCCTAACTGATGATGAATGCTTGACAAATGCTTGATGAATGTTGTTGAATGTTGTTGAAGACTCCACATAGGCTTCTCTTTTACTACATAGAAGTCTCCTTGTGCTCCAAAACCCTGCTCTTAGATTCTCAGAAATATCCCTCCACCTAGTTCTCAGTCTCCTTCAAATGAAGAAAGAGAGCTCTTATGTATGAAACCCTAGATGTTAATTTCGACTTAATTCCGCCTTTAGGCCGACCTAGGAATTGAGTTTCCCGCCAATCTTTTGGGGTTAAGCATTATAATATCATAGAATTGTGCTCCTGAAATTTCGAGAAAAAAGCCGATGATCGTGGCGGGAACGCACATGGTCCGACCAACTTTTCACCAAATTTTCAGGGCCGTTAAATATGATGATATTAGAGCGAATCCCAAAGTTACAGCTGGTTTCGAGTTGTTTTGATATGCGAAATCAGGCCCTTAAAGGTCGAAATAGGACATAATTAGGGTTTATGATTAAATGATTGATTGGAGGAATAAAATAAAAAGGGGCACACTTAGGGTAAAGGGCCCAATTTTATAATGTATGAAGTGATGAAATATGAGTTCAGATTTAATTAAATTAATTAATTAAATGCTTAAAGGGAAATTACAATGCAAGATGCAAACACGCTAAGGCAGGTGCTAACCTAAGTGTGAAATTGTACCACCCTAACAAGGGTGTACAATTTACGACACCACACTTAGAAAATTTTATTAAATATATGTGCGTGTTTTTTATTAATGCGGTATTCTATTGTATCCAAATGATAAGTCTCAAAAAAAATATGTATCCATATCCAATATCCTACCTGTATCCATGTAACTTTGCTTTTTGCTAAAAGAAAGAAAATCTCTTGGCATACACTAAGTATAAAGGAGGATTTTGATATCCAAAAATTAGTAAAGAAAATGATATAACTATGATATCCTAAAATTGCTACTAATAAAGTACAAGATTGCCCCTCATAATAAACAAGATTGGAAAGGTCTTAAAGTAGGAAATGGATATGCTAGATCCATCTATTAAATGAAACTCAAATATTGGAACATATAGAAATTGGGCTCCCCCAACAAACATCTTCTTTCTAATAGATTTTACTAAAGCCGACAAGATATATCTTCTCTTATTACAAGAATCACCAAAACAAGTGAAACATCCTAAGAGTTTTCTTTGGATCAAGGGACCTACACAAATTATCCAATTTTTTAGTTCAAAACGTCATGAGAAATTCTCATAACTCACATTGATGTCCTCTCCTAGATTATCACGTGAATTTGACAAATAACATCCATATCCTAAGTTTATACATTCCTCCTATTGGTAAATAGAGGATCCAGTTTCTTACACAAATTAAGAATTGGGTTTCAATCATCTTGTGTTGACAGTTAACATTCAATCATTATGGGTGATTTCAATACCATCTGTGTTCCACAAGAAAAAAATAAGTAAAAGTATCAATTTGTTAATTGTAGGATCCCCTCATCAACCAGAATTTTTCACCCTTGTAATGGAATTGGATTTTTCCCAAGTTAGTATATATGGTGCAATCATTGCAAGGGTTCCAAATATATTGCTGAAAAATTGGATAAAATCTTTTTAATATCACTAACCACTTGCAAATTGAAGCCATATTCAATGAGACTACTCTATGAGATCAATGGCCAACTATGCTATCCATTGCCATTCCATCAGTTCAGAAGAGGCCATATATATTTGAATTTGAGCATGTGGTTAGCACACCTTGCTACGAGATGTAAAATAACCCAATGGAAAGGGCTAATAAAACTTATTGTCTAATGCAAATGATGTGTCATACTCATTGCTAAAATTGCTAAACTCATTTACCAACCCTCTATGTGCAACCTGATTCTCATCAATTTGCTTTAGCTCCTTTGGGTGTACAACCACCATGCTATTGGACTCTCCTTACACTTGCAGTTGTTCTCAATGCTTTGAAATGAGGGTAGGAAAGCTTTTTATATTATTTTTGCAGGGTTGGGAGCCTTAGTGGGACCCCTTTTTGACTAGGTTTATGGTTTCTACTTATAAAATGAAAAAAAACATAAGTCCTTTAAAAAGGGCATAGTGATGCCTTGTTGTCTCTAGGATGGTCGAGTGATGTTCGCAGTTCCCTTTGAACATACAACCTAAAGGGGAACATCCCCTAAGCTGCGTGGCTATCTTAGGGATGGCAGGGTGTTTCCAACCTACAAAGGAAATGCCCTTGCATTGCATGGGTGTCTTGGGATGGTGTGGATGTTTCATCCTTGTTTGGTTGTTTTTAGGATGTCACTACACTACTCTTACATTAGAGATGTGTTCTTGTGGAACACTAGAGTCAAATTGGACTGTTGAACTATGTGGCATTTGTTGGTGTCATGCAACAACTTAGATTGAAAGGTCCAAATGCCACCCACCCCAACTACACTAGACATCTCAAGATTTGACATTGACCCTCAGGCAACCTTAATCCAGCTGGTGTGCTTCCCTAACACAATGCAAGATGGGTTGGAAAATACTAAAAGTTAATTTTTAAAATTATAGTCTTGTGTATCCATTTCATTGCTGGGAAAAATGCTGTAACATGCTAAACAACAAATTTTTTTGCAATGTTATGCACACTAAATGTAAATTAAGTTTTGGATTATGGTTGCCACTTGTTGACTTTCAAGTGAACTGCCTGAATTTCCCATGGTGTCAAATGACATGACATTGAACAAAATGGCAGAATAAGCTCTTCCTATTCAGAATGCTTGAAGCTTTGTAATATCCCCATTTTTCAGGCTCTCTAGTAGTGCAGTTGTTGTTGACTTTCTGGGTTTGTGTTAGCTCCTTCAAAGGGATAATTAGATTTCTGACTTTTGGTTTGGGCTCCAAGATTTTTGGAGGGAGCATCTGTTTTTGTTAAGTCACTCAATCAAGTATGTTTATCATCTTTCATCAGTGGGGTCACTCCTATGTAGTCAGATTTCAATTCCTATGTATTTTGACCATTGTCACTAATTGGTTGCATTATGAGCTATATTTAATTATTTTCACCAAGGTTGCCTTTATAATTAAATTTATTTATCAGGCACCTTAGTGTTATAGCTTGTTGGAAAGAGAATAGAAAGTTTTAAATGATGTGACAGTTAAAAGTGACTTTAAGTGCCAAAAATGTTTTAAAAGTAAATTAAATCACTTTTTGGAGTTAAAAGGCTTAATAAATTAATAAGGTGATTCTAAAACGGAGTTTCTGGAAAGTTTCCTAAAAGGCCTATAAAAGGGGGATTGAGAGCTCATTTGGTATGTTGAGTTTATTATTTCTAATATTTCTCTTTAAGAAAACCTTACATGGTTTCTTGAGTTGGATAAACTTTGTGAGGACAAAAACCTAGGTTACCGGGTTTGCCTCTGGGCCCCCTTGGTACGGGTCCGGGTTCAACCGGGTCCGTGGTACGGGTCCGGTTCGACCTGGGTTTGAAAAACCTAGAGTGGGTTCAACCCTGGTTGAACCTAATTTAACCCGGGCGGTTGGGCGGCCCATAAGGTCAAAAAATAAGGCAATTTAATTTTTTTTCAATTCCGCCTTGTAAAAAGTGAAATTTATAACCTAAAATTGACTTCTAAAACATTTTATTGACTCATTTCACCTCATTTGTGTTGCAAACAAAAGTTTTATGAGAGCAGGTTGAAGAAAGGGTGAACAAAATTTGGCTTCCAAGATCAAAGAGGATTTGAAGACTGATTTTTGAAGCTTCAACAAGTGTTGCAGCATCATTTTCATACATTTTCAAGCTTCCATTGGCTGCAAGAGGTAGGTTTTTAAAATTTTTTTTCCAACTATTTTTGTTTCACAAATTGTCAAACATGAAACTTGAATTTTTTTTCATTAGTTAGTTTTTGTTTTTGAATATGTTTATTTTATTTCTTGCCATAGGAACTAGAATGACATCTACATCTTCCTCCATTGGCAATGAACACATAATTGCAAAACAAAGAAATGATCCAAATTCTCCCTTATGGAAATATGTGGACATTATAAAACAACTTCCGGGAGGTGGGGGATTCCGTTGGAAATGCCATGGATGCGATATTGAACGTAATAGTTCATATTATCGAGTGGTAGGCCATTTGTGTGGAATAAAAGGAAGAGGCATCAAAAAATGCCCTGGAAAAAATGGTAAACCTATACCAGATGAGACAGTGATGAAATATATTAGGGAGCATGAGGCGGTAGAAGAGAGGGAAGCCCATAGATTGAACCAAACCGCATCAAAGAAAACAAAGGGAATGCAAGGCCCTTCTAATTCCAGTATTGTAGTAGAAGACCACCCCTTCTTTGCCACAAATGAACTTCAAAGTGAACCACCCTTGACACGTAAAAGAACAAAGGGGCCTTTAGAAATCGCATTCCAAAATGAGAATAGAGACAATGCTGATCAAGATATAGTAAGGTGCATTTATGCAAATGGGTTGTCATTCAATGTTGTTCGCTCCCCATAGTGGAAGCAAATGATAAAAAGTGTTAATGAGGCACCAAGAGGGTATAAGGGCCCCGGTTATGAGAAGGTACGTGGAACATTATTGGAGAAAGAGGTGAAGAGGGTTGAAGATGCATTGAAACCCATAAGGGATTCATGGGTTGAGATAGGTGTAACAATTGTTTCAGATGGGTGGAAAGATGCTAAAAACTGTCCCTTGATCAATGTCATAGCGATGTCCCCTAAAGGGGCAATGTTTTTGAGAGCTGTAGATTGTGAGGGCCAAATAAAAGATGGCCAATTTATTGCAGAAATTCTCATCTCTGCCATTGAGTCTGTGGGACCCCGCAATGTTGTCCAAGTCATAATGGACAATGCAAAAAATTGTAGAGCTGCTGGTTTGTTGGTTGGGCAATGCTATGATCACATTTTTTGGACACCTTGTGCGGTACATTCACTCAATCTTATGCTACAAAGGATTGGGCAAAAAATAAAATGGATCAGAGATGTGTATGCAGAGGCTGAGGACATCTAGATGTTCATCACAAACCACCACATGTCTCAAGGGATTTTTAGAACCTATTCGAATTTGGAGCTATTGAAGGTAAGTGAAATAGTAATTTAATTTTACATTTTCTGATTTTTTTGAATTTTCAATGTTCATAATATCATTGTGTAAGCTATATTGTGTATTCTTCTTTAAAGTTTGGCTTTATTTTTTAATCATTTGGCATTAATTTGTGTTATAGGTTGCTGAGACCCGTTTTACATCAAACACAATCGTCTTAAGACGACTTGTGAAAGTTAGAGTGGCACTATGCAATATGGTGATCAACACCAATTGGACTGTATGGAATCAAAGTAGCATTGAGAGGGCAGAAAAAATTAGGGATAGAATATTGAATGAGAAATGGTGGGATCTTGTTACATATCTCCTAAGTATCACTGAGCCCATCATGAGCATGATTCGCTATACAGACATGGATAGGCCTTGCATAGGTGAGATTTATGATGGCATTGACTCAATGCTTGAAAAAATAAAGGTCACTATAAATGAAAAAGAGAATAATCCTCAGGAGAAATTCTTCAAAGAACTGGAAGTAATTATTGTAGAGAGGTGGAATAAGATGACCACTCCTTTGCACCTTCTTGCCTATGCCTTGACACCTAAGTACTATAGCAATCAGTTTCTTGATAAACTAGGAAGGATTCCACCATGGAGAGATCTAGAAGTATCTGATGGGTACAAGGCAGCATTTCTTAGACTATATCCCGATGATGATTTGCGAGATGTTGTTACAAATGAGTTCATAGAATTCGCAAATGGGAATGGTCTAAGTGTTGATGCACTTCGTCATAGATCCAAGAAGGATGCTCACAACTGGTGGTACTTCCATGGCACATGCTTCCAATACCTACAACCCCTCGCTATAAAAGTTTTATCGCAAGTAAGTTTAATTAATTAAAATTTTAAATTTACAAGTTTTAGTTTATTTATAGTTTACTTTGTCTTCATAGGTTGCTAGTAATTTTATTTTTATTAATGTATAACTTTAATTGTTTACCTTGTCTTCATAGGTTTCTAGTTCATCTGCTTTAGGAAGAAATTGGAGCACATACTCTTTCATCCACTCAGTAAAGCGCAATAGGCTGCTATAAAAAAGAGTGGAGAATTTAGTATATGTGCATTCCAACCTACGTCTTCTTTCACACAAACAACATGACTACACACAAGGGGAAACAAATATGTGGGATATAGAGCCAGAGCATACTAATTTGGATGCTCCTGCTTCTCAGCTTCTTGCATTGACACTTGATGACTCGGAAATTTAAGCCAACTTATAGTGCAAGTGCAAGTGGCATTGGCTCATCTAATGTCAATGTCAATGAGGAGGAGGAGGAGGAGGAGGAGGATGAAGATTTAGATGATCCATTTGATGATTAAACTTTAGGTTTATATTGTTAAAAGTTGAAACAATGATACTTGAATATTTTGTCATTTCGATATTAAACTTGATGTATATGATGCTATTATCAATTATGGTATGATCATGATGCTATGATTACATGTTTATGTTTGTTTTGTTGTTTATATGATGCTATGTGACAAGCAAATTTTAATTCATGCTTATAGGCTTCGCAAATATCAAAATATATATATATATATATATATTTACATGTTTTTGTACTAACGAACCCAAATGAACCCAAACCCCTTTTCAAAATTTTGCCGTACCGGGTTCTTCGAACCCGAACCGGAACCCAAACCCGAACCGGCAACCTAGACAAAAACCCTTTTAAGGAAAATCTTCTACATTGGTGAAAGATCCAATTTGGAGGATTACTCGGTGATTTCATATAGAGATCACATTAGGGCTTCATTGTGAAAGATTTCATTTGTATTTACTATCTTGAGGGAGCAGATTAAAAAAATTATTGGCAGGTTTATTTCCTTTACTTGCTCGCTGTAAAGCGTAGGGATTGTCGTGAGCATAGAGGAAGGTGTTGCTTGGGGTTTGAAGAGATTTCTATTGCTGTTTGGAGGTGTTTAGGATCTGCACTACCATTTCTATCCATTTCATGACCTTTTTGGAAGTTATTGAAGATTGGTGTCCAAATTACAAGTGGCAGTTACTGAATACTAGTTCAGTCTATTTCATTGCTGCAGTTTCTGGGTACGTTTGAATTAGATATGTAATGCTATTTAATGATCTTAGTTGCTTTTACTTTTGGGAAAAAGTGTATTTTCAGATCAGAAATAAAATTTGGATTTTTCAGCTTCACATATTTTTGAGTTTTATCAATTTTATGAGCTGTTAAATTATTGTAAGCTACTTTATTACTTGCACTTTGTTTATCATCTCAAAACCATTGCAGAACACAAAACAAACAAAAAAAACTAATGCAAAACAGGGCAGCATATTACAAGCATTTGTTTAATTAAATTGAAGTTTTGTTTGACAATGTATTGAGATTTGCTTTGTGATAGTGTGTGGAACAGGATTAACATTTAAGTGTGAAATTTTCAAATCTCAGCAACGATAACTGGTTATACATTTTTCTTCACTTTATGGGACTCTTTGCTTTATAAATATATGCCTATTGGAGTCTATTGAACTAAGAGAATTAATGAGGAGAGATAAAAAATTATGAAAACCACCACTTCTTTATGAAGTAAGATTTTGCATTTTGTTAATCAATTACGGGTGCTGAAACCTAGATTCTTTAGAGTACTCATGACAGTGTCATGAGTACATTACTACTCACATGAATGCGAAATTGTGATTTTTAATGTATTTAAACTCTGATTGAGTGCTAGTAACCTAGGTCTGTGTAATGTCCCCGTTTTCATGAGCATCAGAGTTTGAAGGATTAGCCTATTATTTGGACTCTCGTAGGCTAACATTCGGGATAGAGAGTCTCAGTGGCAGTTCCACTTTTTCAGTTCAGTCTTGGTTTCAGTTCCAGGGCCTTTGCAGTCAGTGTATGGGCTTAGTTGAGGGATCAATTTGGTAGTTGTGATATTTTTAGTCAAGGCACTTGGACACATGGGGGTTATTTAGTGTTGACTCGAGCTTCTGACGGCACGTCAAAAGACTATTGAGGGAGATATTAATATTTTAGTGGTTAAGTTATTTAATTAACTTATATGGATATTATAAAGTCATAAAGTGATTTTACTAAAAAATTAAAAGTTCACTTAAAATATTAAAAGTGATTTTAAATCATTTAAATGTAAAAGTGCATCCAAGATGAATTTAAACTTTTGAAAAGTGATTTAAATACATTTAATGTATTTAAAATTGCATTTGGGCGTACTTTCTTGGAATTTGTGCTTTTGGGGTTATAAGGAGAAAAAGTCAATTAAAACTCATTATTGATTATTGATTATTTGACATTGCTTGTTATTTTGCTTTGTGGATTTTCTGAGACAAGGGTTTCAGAGGGTTTGCTATTGAAGAACGGAAATTCTTCATGGATCTGTGATTTTGAGGCTGTGAAAGATCAGCTAAATTATTGCAATTGGGAGGGCTTCATTCAGGAGTTTGTTTGTGCTTCATCAGAGGTTATTTTCTTCAATTATTTGCATATTTGCAATAAGAAAGGAGGCATCCAGGTTTAGACGCCTCTATTAGTAGCATTTTCATTTCAATAAAGTAGTCGTACAAGTTTCTGTTGCTGGCCGTACAAATCAGACTTGGTACGTGGGGTCCAGAAAGAGGACGTTTTGGGGAGACTGAAATGCCTTACTTTTTTGCAATCTGGTTGCACCATTCCCAACACCCAACATATTCAGGTGGTTTCATCTCATTTCTGGCTTGGAGAAATTGTATTATGGACTTGTACACCTATTTTGGTCAATTTCCCAGTCTTGGCTGGCAAGTTCCAGAATTTTTTCTTTTAAATAATCTGAGGACCTCCAGGTATGTTTTATGTATTAGTTTCAATTGTAGCAGTTACCTGATACTTAATATAGTTGCAGTTGCTCTATTCTTCTTGTCAATTCATTTTTATGTGCATTTCTTGCCTTGCGCACTTGTGTTTTTTTTCTTAAAATTCTTCAAAACCTTTGAAATTACAAAAACAAGACAACATTTGCATCAGTAGAAGAGTTAGAACCAGCAGGGTTCTTACAGTCTGTAATTTGCATCATAATTTTTAAATTTTTTCTGTACATTTTTCTTTTCTAAAAATTAATAAGATAGAGATACCTTCTTAAAAAATCTGTTTAAAATATTTTTTTTGATCAATGTCTTGGATCATGTTTAAAATATTTTTTTTGATCAAAATATTGGATCACACTATGATCCATGATATTTATCTCATAATTATGATGGATCATGGAGTAAGATTTGAAACATTGATCAAACCACATTTTATATGGTTTTATCGATGGACTGAATTTCAAATTTCTAATACAAATTGATTGTTATTACTGTACAACACCAGCACCCAGAAAAACAAATGTAGAGAAGTCTAGCACTTCAACTAGCTCACTTTTATAGACAATGATGACTAGGAGTTATGTAATGATGTAGGATTTTCAGATTCTTTGGTTGTTAGACAACCAAAATGATGATCTTGTTTTCTAGAATGAAGAAATGACATTTTTGGACTTTCATCTTTTGATTTTCAATAATTTGTTTTATGTTCATGCTTTTAAAATTCATCGTTTGTGTAGAGTGGTAAAGGTGAACTACTACGAAAGGATATCTAACCCTTTTAATTATGAAGTCGGGTAAATGTAATGTGTTTCTATTTGTATTGTGATCATAGAGTGGAATTAAATTGCAAGGACCTTGGAAATAGTAAGTGTAGGTGATAGAGGTCTTCCAGACAGTCTGGTTAGCTCTCTGTCCAGGACATCTGTGTGGTGCGTGGACGTAAGCATGGTGCGTTGGCACCCCGTACAGACAGAAAATAGAACTATCTACAGGAGAACAACAATACTGCCTACACAGGGTCCAAAGTTTGAGAAATACAAGAATACAATGGAACAACAAATAACAGTAGATATGTATTACTTTGAACAAAACAACATTATAGAAAAGAGGAGTAATCACCCAAGGTGGTTGGAAAATTGCGAGAGCTTCCACCAAATAGCCTCCTTTTAAAACCTACACACATAAGACCAAAGAGGAAATGTTGGAGGTAGTTGTAAAAGGGCTTGCTGTAGTCAAACCCCCGTTTTGGTGTTTCCACCTCCATGGACAACTAAGACAGATTGAGAGACAAAAAGCTTGCAAAGAGACAAGTGAAAGAATAGTATGCTACTGAATAAAATATGATGCAATATATCCAAATAAAGTGTTACCAATCCTTTAGCAAAAGGAAGACAAACTGCCTAGAGAGGCAGGGTTGTCTTCACACGAATGCTGCAAGGAAGAACGAGTAGCTTCAAACTTTCTTTCAATGACCTCAATGTAATAACCAGAGCTTCAATATGCCATTGTGTGTGAGAGAAAAGCAATAATGTTGTAGAAAGATAGTACGGGAATGAGAGAGCTTCTGAAAATCTGTGAGAGAGATTGATTGAAAGAATTGGAGGCAAAATCGAAGTTTGAAACAGAAACAGGAATCCTGGATTTGTACCTGTTGTCTGTGTAGGCTGACAGAGGCGTTACATTGTCAAAACATGGGAAGCGTAACGCTCCAACAGTCAATGCAGTCACAGATTTCTGTGGGACGCTAGTGTATCGCATGGACATCTGTGCATAGCATATTCGTCCAGGGGAAATTGGACTAACGGTCAAGAAGTCGAATGTATTAATCAGATAATAGCATTTTTAATTAGATTAAGAATAATATTGTATAATTGTCTTGTATTGATCTAAAGGGGAAGCGTATGTGATGTGAAATTGTAGGATATGCAATTTAAAACATTACAGTTTGAAGTCTTTGGCTTTCGGCAATTCTTGACCTACGATCTCTTGGACTTCAGAAACCTCATGGGAGTTTTCTGGAAGATGAGAAGCAAATGTTGATAATGATAGTGGGTCAAAAATTATGAAATCAGTAAAAGCAAGATGATGTGCCTGCATTTCTTGACTAGTAACCTTATGGAATGGTTGGCTATATGCCAAAGCTGGAAAGTTGCTATGAGTATTGTGCCCTAAATAAATGTGTAATTTGTTTCAGTTTTAATAATTATTTTCCTTCTTTTGGATATGTTTATCAGTTCACTTGTAATAACACATGAAATTCATAGCATTTACATTACACTACTTGTTGTGCAGTGTGGCACAAAATCATGTTCGATCTGGTGAAGGGAAATCTCAAGGAGAAGAGTCAGTGCAGGAAATCCAAGGCAATGCTCTGTCTGATACAGATTTAGCTGTTGACACAGAAAACATTTCTCCACGTCTACAGTGCCACTCTGCTCTTAGTACTCTAAAGAAAAAGCGAAGAGGAAGGCATTATGACAGAGAGACAAGAGCTGCAGAGCTTGAGGTTGTTGTATTCTGGGACTTATTTCAAGAAGCCTGAAGTTCTATCTACTACAAGATTTGATTTTAAAAACAATCAATGTACTTAATGTTTGGTTAAGAATGTGAAGTCTTTTTTATTTTAACTTTTTCTCTCATGTTTTGGTTTGGATGTATAATCTGACATAATTCAGTGAGTTTTTCAATAACATAAATTTTCAGTGTTGTTTCTGCTAAGTGTAAAATTGTCTTTATCATTGATTTGTTAATCAGAGTGATGAGATACAGAAGGCAGAATCACTTGCAAAAATAAAATGTCAACAAGAGGAAGACAAAGCAAATGCCAAACTCCATTCGCTGATGTATGCCTTCTGTTGTGACTAAAGTTGTTTTAGGTTCAGTATGCTTCTTGTGATTGTGTTTACAGCTTTTATGATTTTCTTGTGTCTTATAGAACGCACAATGTAATTTGGTCACTAAGCAATTTTTTACATTTCATGGCAGATCAAAATGTAGAGAAAGTACATCTACAAAGTATGATAATATGGAAAGGTTGAAATCCTTGAAATTTATCACTTCGAAATTGAAGGTTTGTGCATTTTGACTGATTTTGTTTATTACAGTTTTTTCTTGTGGAAAGTCAACCCATCACATGGTATGGGAATTTTCAAGCTTCACTAATAATTAGTTTTATCATTTTTATGTTAATTTTGGATTGATAGGAATTTCTTATGTGAATTAGCTTCGTTATGGACTGATTGCTTATTATATAAAATTCATAAAGGATTCATATCAGATATGCTATAGGAAAGAGTGAAAGATGATACAATACCAATGTTAAATGGATATTTGTGATATCAAAAAGTTTTACTTGTTGCAAATTGTTGTTATTGATTTTAAAGGTCTGCTGAAGAAAATCAGAACTGTAGAAAATAAGAACTATATAAAATCAGAGTTCAAATTGTCTAAATAAATTGTTTATTTATGATGGCCGATCTCCTCCACATTGGTATCCAAGACAAACTTATAGTGCTGTCTGACCTCGCATTTTTGGTGCGCTAGACAAGATTTAATTTAATATTTTGTTCTTGGCCGACCTCCACTTTGGGGAATTAAGTTTCAAAATAAATATATTATTTCTATTGGGCTGGCCTCCTTGGCTTGTGCACCCACTTTGGGCAATGTGATTAAAAAATAAAATAAAAAGTAAATGCAAACTGCCTTGGCCAACTTAAAAAGAAGAGGTGCAACTGCTGGTAAAATGGTGTATGGGTTGTGTTGTGAGGTATTCACACATTGCCCCATTGCAAATGGGGACCCCCACTTTTTACTTTCTAGGGTTAGCTCTTTTTAGTTTTGTTGTTGGTCGTTTTAGTGTCTTAGCCTTTGCATTGAAGGGATTGTGTTTCTCAAAGGTCATCAAGCCAGGTGGATCTCCTCAAGGTGGAGTGAAGGAGGTCAGGTCAATTGAGTGATTAGGGGCTATTTAGATCATTCCTAGGGTTTTTGTGTACTATTCGGTCACGCTTCAAGTTGCTAAATCAAACCTTGGTTGAATGGATAGTGTCCTCCTAAGTCCCGTCCCTTACATCAAGGTCAGAGTGAACTCGCCTTAGAAGTTTGAAATGTCATCCTGATCCTGAAATGTCTTGAAATTTGACTCTGTCTGGAAATTTGAAGATTCCTCCAAAAACTAGATTTTGCATTATAACTCCTGGAGGTCTGAAACCACTCTCAAACATCCTGACAATATATATATATATATCTATGGAATATAACTTAAAGTATAAGAAATCTCTTTCTTATACTTAAATGTTATATTACATATATAAATCTTGATGAAGAGACTAACTTGTCAAAGCAACTTCATGTTGAAGGAGAGGTGAGCGAACTTCACGTTGGAGATGAGATGAGAGAACTTCATGTTGAAGGGGAGATGAGCAAACTTCATGTTGGAGATGATAGGAGCGAACTTCATGTTTCACCACTTTAGAGCGAAGTTTCTTCTTCATGAGTTTGCATTTTGAAGTAAAATTGACAACTTCATGCTTGAGCACTTTGGAGCGGAATTCATGATCTAGCAAAATGAAGCAATCTTGAGAGTTAAGTTGGATATAAATAGGTGAAATAAATCAACTTCGGTAGTTAAAGGAGATGAGCAAAGGTTTTTTTTTCTTTGTGCATTGAAGAAAGTGAGTGAAATTCCCAACTTCATGAATTGAAGGAGGTGAGCGAAATTCTACTTCATGAGTTGAAGGAGGTGAGCGAAATGCTACTTCATGAGTTGAAGGAGGTGAGCGAAGTAGATAACTTCATGCAATGGGGAAAGAGAGCGAATTTCATGTTTTCACCAAGGAGAGCGAATTCCATAAGCATGAGCGAAATTGAATAAGAGAAGGATAATCACCTAAAGAGGACTCAATGCCAAATGAACTTCATGATCTCACCAAGAGGAGCGAAGTAGAGTGATTTAAACGAACTTCAACTTCAAGGAGATAGGAGCGAACTTCGGGTTCAAGCAACTAGGAGCGAAATTCATACTTCATGTATCAAAAGAGATGAACGAAGTTGATAACTTTAGCAGCTGCAAGCTTCAAGCGAAATCCTCCACTTCACGAATTGCTAAGGAGGAGCAAAATTGTTACTTCATGAGTTTAGGTTTTGAAGCGAACTTCATGAGTTGAGGTTTTGGAGCGAAGTTTACTACTTCATGTGTTTGGGATAAGGAGCGAAGTTCATGATCTTGCTAAGTGGAGTGATTTTTAAGAATGAAGTTGGATATAAATAAGAGAAATAATTAAGAGAAGCAACTTCACATTTCACTAATTTAGAGCGAAGTTTTTCACTTCATGGATAACCGATTTGGAGTGAAGTTGTTACTTCATGAACTGCCGATTTGGAGCGATCTTACAATTTCATGAATTAAAGTGAAGGAGCGAACTTCATCCTAGAAGCTTTTTGAGCGAAATGTTACTTCATGAATTGAAGAATTGAAGCGAAGTTATACCTCATACATTGAGAAATAAGAGCGAATGTCAACTTCATGAATCAAGCTTCATGAGCAAATTTTAACTTCATGTTTGAGACAAGAGAGCTTCATATAGGGGGGCTTTAATGGAAAATTCCAATTTTACAAACCAAGGGATAGAAATGAACTTCAAGAATTAAGACATGAGCAAACTTCACAATTTGAAGGGTATGAGTGAAGTTCAAGGAAATGAAGAAGATTAAGGCGAGGAGAAACTTATTGAACACCAAGGATGGAATTCACTTAACGAGCTCCTCTCTAAGAGCGAAAATCAACTTCAAGTGCTTCTTCATGAAGGCAAATTCCTCTAGATCTTCTTATCCAACTTGCAAAACACATAAAATCAAGAGATATATCAAGCTAAGAAGAACTATCAAAGTTATATATTATGTATTTGATATAATGTTTGTTTTGTTTTGCAGATGGGAGAGGATGGTGATTGCAAAGCAAAAGGGAGGAAAGTTGTAAGACCTACACCACCATGCAAGAGGAGAAACTTCACGACCAAGAGGAATTTTAACCTTCACCGCACCATGGAGACATGAAGAGATCAAAGGAGTGCGAAAGAGAAGTTATACAATCACTCAAAAGCAAGCAAGCAAAGATTCAGCTACATCAATAACTCCCATCACAACTATTTTGAGCGAGCTAGATAATGTTGAGTATCAAGAGATACCTCTCAACATCCCTTCATCATGATGAATCAACTCAACTCTACAAATTGCAAGAGTGAAGTGGCATCCCAAATGGCGTTCCAGTCATCATTCCTCCAGTCAATGAAGTCCACATCAATGCATCCAAGTTCAATGAATCAAGCTCACCAGTGATGGCACAAACTCCGAGGCACCTACCCCTGATATCTATTGGTCCACACTTTCTGAATATAATTTTCTCATTGGCCAAGGAAAAGTTTGTTGTAACAAACCCTAATTAGGGTTTTCATTGTAGAATCCTGGCCATTGATGGAGAATCAATCCTGGCCATTCATTGTAAATGAGCTCCCTATAAAAGCTTAGAGTCTTTCATTTGTAAAGGTTAATAGCTAATAGTTGGTTAATAGCTAATAGTGAGTAGAATAGAATAATAGAAGAATAGCAATTAGAATAGAAGTAGATTAGGAGAGGGAAGAATTGTTGGTATGACTTGTAAATGAGATACTCTTTTCATTGAAGTTATGGTGAAATTTGTTATTTCAACAAGCCTCATGGTTCTACTTCTCAATTTATTTTCATGTTGATTAGATTGAATGGAAGAAGATGTTGAATGTATTCATGTGGATTCCATCCAATCCATACCACTAGCCTCTTGCTGCTTGTAACTGCGCCTCATGTGGTCAACTGAAATGATATGAACTTAACTTCGAATCATTCTACATTCATTGCTTATGCATTAACTTGAATGGTAATTGATGTTTGATGGTATTGATTCGAACATCCTTGAAACGTCCTTAGAAGATTGCACTGAGTTTGTGTCAAATTGTTCAGTTTGATGGCGAGACCTCGCTTAGTAGGATTCCATCTAGTCATTCATTTATCTTCCTACATTCTTAAGATTAGAATAGACTCTCTCAGACCCTACCTCTTTTGCTCTTTTTTATCTTCCAATTGAGTAAATAGGACCTAAGTTTCAGCAAATCAAGCATTCAGGCATTCAAATGTAAGTCCCCTTGTGATTCCAGCATAATCACATCAAACCAATGAGCTTATCCACACGTAGTGACCCTACATTCATGAACCTTGGAGTCGTCTCGAATGATCCTTAAGCTATTCTTCAGCATCCAAGAGATTTTGTTCAAGAGAGTATAATATACTTATGGTATTTTATTCTGTTTTCACATGTGCGTAAAATCGTGTTCTTTTCAATACTTGTGGCTATTTTGGATTTTTTAAACCTGACTAATTATTATTTTTATCATTTTTTTGTTAATTTTGGATTGATAAGAATTTCTTATGCGAATTACTTTTGTTATGGACTGATTGCTTATTATATTAAGCAAATAAAGGATTCATATGAGAAACGCTATAGAGAAGAGTGAAAGATGATATCAACAACAATGTTGTTTATATATATGTACCACCCCCTTTCTTGAAAAGATTTGACCTTGAATTGTCACTATAATTTTCAAACATTTGTTGTTCAAGTCCTTTCTCGAGAGGAATTTCTTTGAAATTAATTCAATGTACATCTTTGATAAATTGGAATAAAGTTTGTTTAATAAGAGGATCAAGTATATTTGTTCTTTAAGGATGTTGCAGTTGTTGATAAATCGATTCTTGGCAATGGAAAATTTCATAATTAGATGACAATATAGTTCAATTATACTTTTGGCTTTTTACTCTTGCAAATTGATGTTTTGAGCTTTTTATTATCTGTTGGACATGGCAGAATATTATTATTTAATTTCTCTTCAGATTGATTTTCATTTAAAATGGAAGTTTAACATTCACCTAGATTTAGTTTATATGGCGAGACGCAATATTGGTAGGGTTTTTTGATTTTGACATTTTTGTAAGCTTTATTTCAGACTTAAATTATCCACTTGATTCAATAGCTCTTGGTTGTGATTCTGTAAATGTATATGCCCCATATCTTTTTCCAATAATAATTTAGCAAAAAATTGAGAAGTGTGTTTATTTATTTCACATTTTTCTACTAATTTCTGAACCTATGATTCAAAAAAAATAAAAAATTGAATTTAACTCGTTCAAATTCTTATTCTGAACATGCTTGTTTAGAAGATCTTTTTAGGAAAGCTTTCTCATGTTTATCCCAAATTTAATGATGTAAATTTAAAAAATTACCCAAAACTACTCTTTAGTTTACGGATAATACTAGTCCATTTGGGGAATATTTGTTTGGGTTTTGGTTACAAATCTGTTTTCTTGAAAATAATGTAGGATTCAATAATGTTTTAGATTTTGAGTGCCTTTGTATCTTGTGCCCTTTTGTATCTCATGAGCCTTTTGTATCTTCAGTTGAACCTTTTTGCATATCAAGTCAAACCTATTCTAACTTGGGTTTCATTTTTCATGTCTAAAGTTATGCCCTTTCATATCTTGTGTCACATCCTTTCAAATCTTGGTTCATACCTTCTGTATCTTGGGTCACTGTTGGATTATTGTCATTGATGTCAAAGGGAAAATCAGTGGCATAATTGTTGGAGAAGTTGTGCCAAATTTATGGCACTTTTTGTTGATCAAAGTGAGAGGCAATTTACATATTAAATTGCACAAGTAATTAATGTTTGATACCCCATGCTTGAGGGAGTTTTTTATTGCAAAAATAATCATTTAAATGTAATGACCCTTCTTATAAGAGCTGTCGTCTTGAAGGAATTTAAATTAATTTTTAATTAACTTTTGTGGGGTCTCCAAGTGGGATGACCTCCCTGATGCTAGCACCCACTTTGGCCAAAGCAAAATAAAATAATAAAAATTAAATGCTAGCTGTTTTTTTTGCCGACTTGTTTAAGGGGTTGCAACTCCTGGTTGAAGAGGTGCTTGAGGAGGTATAAATAAGAGATGTTTGAGTGGTCTAAAATGCAAGAAATTAACGAATACCTTTCCAAACTTAGAGCAGATCTAGAGCAGATTAAAGAGTAGAGTTTGAGGATAAGTTATTTTAGATTTATGAGGAGCATTTATGCAAATCTTGTGAAGGGGTTTATGAGCAGTTTTACAGAGTGCTTCTGAGTGAATTTGTAAAGATATTTGGAGCAGATCTAAGATTTTTTTTGAGCATAAATAAAGGCAGATTTTGGTGAAGAAGTTCATATAAATCATCATTTCATTGGAGGTTGGTGCCTCACATTCAAAGAGATTTTTGTCTCTTACTGAGTTGGTTCTTAGTGGAGGGGATAGGTGTCTCCAGTGGTTTGGAGCCTATGAAGATTGTAAGAAATTTCCAATATTAGCATTATTTTGCTGTGGTTTTCTTCCGCAAGGGTTTCCACGTAAATCGTGTGTGCGTCTTGTGTTCTAAATTGTTAGATCTTATTTGTGTGGATTTTTTTGATTGTTATATTGTGATTGCAAAGTTTATAGATTAAAAAATTGGTATTATACTGATTCACCCTCCTCTCAGTATAAGTGTGTGTGTTTCTTCAGTTACATCAATTAATTTTGTTTGTACTATTTCTTGTTTTAATGGCTCATTTTTATATCCACAAAAAGTTAACCATTGACAATTAAAAAAGATTATAATAAACACACTAAGTAGGCAAAACACACCCCAAAATTGATCCCCAATCATAGCAACAAGATGTAGGATAGTTTTCCTTGATTACCACTTATCATAGACCAAAGCTCTATTATTTGAAATTTAGAAAGAATTCAATATAAAATATATTATAGAAACGGCAAAGGATGCTATGTGCATCTATGGTAGATGGATATGTACAACATCTAAAGGATATAATCTATAGTCATGAAATTTACTGAGTCTTGATAAGTATATGCCAAGTATGCTTAAAAAAGCAACTACAACTAAAAAATTGTTGAGCAATATTTTATGTATTATATTTGAAAGAACAATTGATTAGTTTGTGTTGGCAAGTCCGATCTGAGTAAAAAATTATCTTGCCAAGCACTCCATGAGTTTGAGTCATGTGGCTGTGTTGTGTTCCCAAGATTCATGTTATATAATAGTATAACCATGTGATGTATAAGGTAGGTCATATATATATATATATATATAATTATATAGTTCTAATATAAGATATAGATGTCGTATAAGGTGTGAACCAGGTTCATTGCAATCTTAAGCGTTGTTGATTCTTAGTTGACTGATTCTTGTCAAATATTATTAGCATCATAAAGAAGATGCTAACACCATCATTATAGATGCCATTTTCATCTTAGG
Source organism: Cryptomeria japonica (assembly GCF_030272615.1). NCBI lineage: Eukaryota > Viridiplantae > Streptophyta > Pinopsida > Cupressales > Cupressaceae > Cryptomeria > Cryptomeria japonica. The sequence continues at coordinate 825,143,771 of NC_081407.1, forward strand.
ATTAATTTAATGAATCTGAAATTCTTGTTCATTCAAAATTAGCCAGATATATAAAGGACTTCCAAAAGAACCAATTGGGGTACAAAGATATGAGTGAAACACTATAGATCGTAGTAGGAAAACTAGGTAGTCTTGGTGAAACTCATGAGTCAAAACCTGCAATGTGTTACTTCGACCAAGCTCAAGCATCAAGTCTCAGCCAATCCCACCAAACAACTCATTATGTTTCAGGCATGAACATGGTCGTTTTAGGCACAAATTTGACTGTGGAAAGAAAAAAAAAACCAGACATGTTTAGAATCAAATGATTCATTTTTTTGTGCACGTTTGGTCTTATAGAGTTGCAAATTGAGCTGGGAGGAGTGATTGGAAAATAATCTTGAAGTCTGAATTGAGTTTGGAGTTCATTTGACACAGGTTTGCATTTTTTTGTTTTATATTTTTGCCCCTTTTTTTTTGAATTTCAACTGTCAAATGCTTAAAACCTAGGTGTTATGTTGCTCATTTTTCTTTGTCTCATTTTCCAACCCTCTCTGCTAGTGTTTATCTCTCTTCCATTTATAGATGTTTTCCCTTCCATTTATTTTCCTTCAAAATTTCACTTATTCAAAACCCTACTGATTTTTTTTCTTTGTGCAAAACTAGCAATGGCAAGGTAGTGGCATGAAGGACCTTGCATCGAAACATAGCATGGTGGGTGAGACCAGGGGCATAGTGGCTTGCAATTTTTGCAGATTTTCTCTGAGAGTGTAATGTCCCCTTTTTAAGAGACTTTAGTTTTGCCCTAGATTTGCCCTAGATATTATTTTTAACCAATAGGAAGAGGGTTAGAGAGAGAAAGTATCTTTATCTCTTTAAGAATAAAGACTTGCAAAACAAAGCTAGGAAACATTCTACAAATCATGCTACATAAATAAGTAATCATAACAACAACTATAACCAAGTAAAAAAAATGATTGAAAAATAAAGAGAGAATAAAGTAAGCACACATTCGATCGTTAATACAGAAGTTATAAACATGAACCATGCTTTACTAATTGTTCATACTGCTACTTGGCTACTAATGAAGCTTCAAGCACAGTGAGCTATTATGGATGCTTGATAGGGTGTCTTGATCAACCGTTCCCCCTTATCAAGTCCAACCGGATAGGGTGTCTTAATCAACTGTTCCCCCTATCAAGTCAAACCGGATAGGGTGTCTTATCAAACTGTTCCCCCCTATTATGCTATCCATGATAGCCTTGTCCAGTTGGTGCAGACTCCACAACACGAACCAACATTCCGAATTGCAATGCCCTGAGTTTAAAATTGCGGCCGACATTTTCCAACAAGAGATGCGTACTACCAATCCGCCTGAAAATCCTCCCACCACAGGGTACGAAATTGTTCCAACCACGCAGTATGGTCAAGCCATGATCGTTGAAACCTGCAGATATTCGCAAGAAGAAATTAGTCAAGTACAAAATGGGAGATTTCCTCCAGAATCGGCCAATGGACCAATGGTGCCACCAGGATCTCAGTTTCCGCCAGCATCTGCAAATGGACCTGTAGAGGATTCAGAATACTATTTCCCACCATTGAACGACAGTGTTTTAGTAGAAGGAATCAAGGAAGTATTCCACCAATCGTCAGGAGGTGGGAACCAAAGAGTTTATCACAGGAATCAGAGAAATCCCGAACCATTAACAACATCGATTCCTCCAAACAATTTTTCGACTCCGCCGGATCCCCAAGCTAGCAACGTCCCTGAATATCCACAAAACACTCAAGAATACAGACAAAGAAATATTTCACCTCCCGTGGGAAATGAAATGAAAAGATTGGCCACCTTGGTATTGGATGAACTTAAGAAAGTCAAGGTGAGTTTACCACTCTATGAGTTGCTCAAAGTGTCTGAAATTAAAGAGGCAGTGATCAATAGTTTGAGTGAACCTAGTGCAACAAGGTTAAATGTTCAGGCCACTATCAATGTGACTCAAGAGGAAGCCGATTCTCAAGAACAACTTGAACAAAATGAGTGTATGGTTCAAACTATAACCTTCCCAGCTAAAAAGGAAGATATGTTGGAAGGAAAAGTATTACTCAAAAGAGGCGAAACCAAGAAAGCTCAGCCTACAGTCAAAGAGAACCTCACTACTAACTTGGTTCTTCCCGAGAAGGAAGTTACAATCAAGAAAGATGTGGTTAAAAAAGGAAAATCTGCAAACCAAGCCAGTCACTCGAAAGAGGAGAGCCCAGCAAAGGATGATCATTCAAAGATTAATCAAGTCAAACATCAAAAATCAAGTGAAGAAAATTCAGTGCCTTCTCAAGGAAAGGACGAACCGGCCCCGTTCCTACTATCAGTCAGAATATTTGGAAAATTATTACACAATTGCCTTTATGATTCCGGAGCCTCAAGCAATGTCATGCCCTTAGCCGTTTGTCAAAGGCTTGGAATAACTCCCGCACCTACCAAGAGAAAAGTCACTCAACTTGACAAGACAGAAGTTCCAGTCATGGGGGAATTGAACAACATTCACATGCAATTGGCCGCGGACCCGAGAGTCCAGAATTTTATAGATATATCAGTAGTGGATATTCCAGATTCATATGGAATGCTCCTAAGTCGAGATTGGTCCCGAAAATTGAATGGATATGTATCGACCGATTTCGCACACATGTGGCTACCATGGAGAGGAGTCCCGAACCAGATTAAAATTGATAGCACCCCAAGGTTGAGGTTGATGATAACTGAATATGGAGAGGACAATGAAGTCCTATTTTTAGAGTCCGACCTAGGAACATATAAACCCAAAGTGGAGGAAATCTTGATGATACAAGATATACAAGATGAAAATACCCAACAAGAGGTCATGGAGTCAACCGAGATCGTCATTGAAAGCGATCAAGGATCCGACCAAGAGGACGAAGGGATGTTTGAAAACTTCAGAAGGTTTGTACAAAGAAACATCCAGCAAAGTGTATAACTTGGCAATATAGCATCCGTCCGAGATCTGCTTCTTCCGAATTGGTGTAGAATCCACAATGCCGTCCACTCAGAATTATCTTGTGTTTTATGCCAGACCGCATTGGAACAAGTATACAAAAGGGTCCCACAAACACCAATTATAGAAGAAATTCAAGATTCAGAGAATGAAAGCTCTACAGACACCGAAAGTTTTGTGGAAGATGAAGTTTCGTCCGATACAACAAATGAAAGTCCAGAAACAGACAATCAAGAAAATCAAATATGGACACTAAGGTTCGACGGATCTAAGTCCAAACAAGGATCCGGAGCTGGATATGAATTAATTAGTCCAAAAGGAGAAACATACCTTGCCGCTCACAGATTGCAGTTCCCTTGCACCAACAACGTAGCAGAATATGAATCTTTGGTTCATGGATTACTGTTAGCCATCCAAAAGGGGGCAAAGATACTGCAAGTATACGGAGATTCAGAAATCGCAATAAGGCAAATCAGGAAGCAATATGTTTGCCATGACAAAAGGCTAACTAAGTATAGAAATCGAGTCTGGGATCTAATTGAAAGTTTTGATGCTTTCAATATCAATTCAATTTATAGACATCAGAATCAAGTGGCCAATTCACTTGCACAGGCCGCGAGCTCATTGATTCCATTAGCAATGGAAGGATTAAAGAAGTTTACCATCGAGTTAATATCAGTTCCTTCAGTCCCAGATAACATCACCAATTTCCAGGTTTTCGAAGACGACAAGCACATTCTAGACTTCCTAACCAGCACGGACGTCTTCTTAACACAGATCATAGATGAAGATGAAGTAGGTGAAGCTGAGTTCGATGCCGAAGGAGTCCTGAACTTAAAGACAAACACTATTCCGAAAGGAATGGTCGAATTAGAAAGGATTTTTGATCCTGACAAGTTGAAAGAAAAGAAGAATCACAGTGTAGAAGGCAATATGTGTGACGCGATCAATCTAGGTGATGAGACACAAGTTAAGAATGTTTTCATTGGAAAGTCCTGCACAGCAATTGAAAAAGATGGAATCCTAAAGAACATGAGGGACTTCCCAGATGTCATTGCATGGAGCCATGAAGATCTCAAGACCTACGACACTGCGATTATCACTCACACAATCCCGTTGAAGCCAGGAAGCAAACCGTTCAGGCAAAGACAGAGACCCGTCAATCCTTTGTTGGAACCACTAATATACCAAGAAGTGAAGAAGTTACTCACAGCTAAAATCATCTTCCCAGTAAGACACTCGACGTGGGTCGCCAACCTGGTGCCTGTTAGAAAGAAAAATGGAGAGATCAGATTGTGTGTGGATTTCAGAAATCTTAACAGAGCGTCAGAGAAAGATAACTATCCGCTCCCATCATTAGATGAAGTACTGCAGATCGTCAATGGATCGCAGATGATGTCCTTCCTAGACGGATATTCAGGATACAATCAAGTCCTAGTCGAACCTGAAGACCGAATAAAGACTGCTTTCACCACCAAATGGGGAACATTTGCTTATAAGAGAATGCCTTTTGGACTCATAAACGCCGGGGCCACATTCCAGAGAGCTATGGATATCGCTTTCAGAGATTTAATTGGTAAAAGCATTATTATATATATGGATGATATCACAGTTTTTTCTAGGCAGAGAGAAGATCATGTGGAGGATTTGAGAAGAGTCTTCCAAAGATGTAGAAGGTACGGTGTCTCCCTTAATCCGAAGAAATGCATATTTGGAGTCACAGAAGGAAAGCTTTTAGGACATGTCATTTCAGAGAAAGGAATATCTATTGATCCTGAAAGGGTGAAGGCCATATCTACTATCAATTTGCCAGCAAGTAAGAAAGAGCTCAAATCATTTTTTGGCAAAATCAACTTCGTCCGAAAGTTCATTACCGGATTTGCCGAGATTGTCAGGCCATTGAATGAAATGTTAAAGAAAGATGCAAAGGTCGAGTGGACTCCACAAGCCAGAAGGGCATTTGAAGAAATAAAGACCGCCATCATGGAAGCACCAGTTTTGATTAGTCCTGATTATCTCAAACCATTTTATTTATATTCCTTCGCTTCCGAATACACTTGTGCCGCCATTCTCACCCAAAGAAGTGAAGAGAGGGATGAAAATCCCATTGCTTTCATGAGCACCCCGTTGAAAGATGCAGAATTGAGATATCCAAACATTGAAAAGCAAGCATACGCATTAGTAAAGGCAGTTAAGAAATTCAGACATTACCTCCTGAGAGCCAAGATTTATGCAATAGTGCCTGATGCGGCAGTCAAGACTCTTCTCATGCAAAATGAATTAGGAGAGAGAAGAGGAAAGTGGGTCGCCATTATCCAAGAATTTGATATAGAAATACAGCCCATGAAACTTGTCCGAGGACAAGCTTTGGCACAGACACTAGCAATAGATGGGCCAGGATTAGTCCAACAAATTTATGAATTAGAAGATGTCACACCTGATGAATGGTACAAAGACATTGTGACATATTTGCTCAATCACAGATGTCCTGCTCATATGGCACCTACACAAAAGAGAGCATTAAGACTAAAATGTCAACATTACGTGCTTCAAGGATCTGTCCTATACCGGAAAAATTATGAAGGAGTATACCTGAGATGTGTTGGCAAAGACGAAGCAAAGCAGATAATTGAACATTTCCATTCCAAGTTTGGAACCGGACATGGAGCCAACCTCGCCACAGCTCACCAGATCCTAAGAGCAGGATATTACTGGCCTACGCTTTTTAAAGATACATTCAATCACATTAAGACGTGCCACACATGTCAAGTCGCAGCTATTAGAGAGAGAAATCCTGCCATGCCACTGAATCCCGTGATTGAAGCTAGACCATTTGCGAAATGGGGAATGGACTTTATTGGTGTTATCAACCCCGCATCCTCAGCACAACACAAGTACATCATTACAGCTACAGATTATTGTACCAGATGGTCAGAGGCACAGGCACTTAAGGTTTGTTCTACGGAAGTGGTAATCAAGTTTCTAGAAGAGAACATAATCACAAGGTTTGGATGTCCCTATGCGTTGGTTTGCGACAATGGATCGGCATTCACATCATTGAGATTCTCAAATTGGGCTTTTGAGTACGGAATAACCCTCAAGTTTTCATCAAATTATTATCCTCAGGGTAATGGATTAGCAGAATCTACAAACAAAAATTTGCTCAGTGTTATCAAGAAATTAATAGAGAGAAGCCCCAGAGAATGGCACACCCAGTTGAGATTTGCTTTATGGGCAGACAGAATCAGAACAAAGAACGCATTAGGCATTTCGCCTTATTTTCTAGTTTATGGCCAAGACCCAGTCTTCCCCATGCAACTCAGGATTCCAACCTTGAGATTCATTCAAGAATACATGGAAGACACAGATGCAGTGCAAGCCAGGTTGACACAGTTGATGAATTTAGAAGAAAAACGAGATCAAGCACTAGAGACTTTTGCTAAACACCAAGGAGTGGTGAAGAGATGGTTTGATCGACAAGCAAGAGTCAAGGCGTTCCGAATTTCAGATCTCGTCCTGTATTGGGACAAAGCACATGAGAAAAGAGGAGAACATGATAAGTTTGATAAGCTTTGGAAAGGTCCTTATCAAGTTTCAGAGATATTGGGAGAAAACGCATTTAGATTGCAGACTTTAACTGGAGAAGACATCCCGTTGCCTGTCAACGGGAGATATCTCAAACATTATTTTCAATCCTAAAATGCCAAGGCCTTCCCTTGTACATAGTTAGTTTAGTTCGCTTTCGTTGTTTTTTGGTTTTGTTTTGTTTCCGTTTTGTTGTAGTTTAGGTGCTTTTGCTTTTAGGTTAGTTTTTTTGTCCGAGGGGTATCCATTTGACAGTGGGTGATTTTGTTATATTACGCTCTGACTTCCTGCTGGATTGTTGGATGCATTTGGAAAATCATGAGGTCTTTTGGAATTACTAAGGGAGTTTCTTTTAATGAAGCTTTGAGTCAGGATGTATTTGCACTGAAGTAGATTAGCTTATTGAACTCACGTATTTTGTCCTTCAGTTATTATATTTTCACATACTTATAATCTCCGAGTCATTATGGTTTACAGGCGAAGCTGTGATCAGTGAAAAATCTAAAGTCTAGCTTCAGCGCCACCGCAATCCTCAAACCCTAGTGAGTTTCACTACTCACGAGCCAAAGAATTGACAGAACTGAAAAGCAGTATCAAAAAGAAAAATGAGAAAATCAAAAGAAAAGAAATGAGCTAAGAGGAAATATCAAATTGGCTAAAGGGAATTTGCGAGTAACTCCATCGAGGCTATAGACGCCTGACTGGCAATGGAGCAATGTTCGTGAGCTTGCGGCGATAACCTCGTCGGGACTATGGACGTCTGACTGGTAGCGAGGCTCTATCCAGGATGCTTTTGGAGTTTAGACGAACTACGTAGCTTATCACAGGGGAACCTGAAGATCATGATTGTCTTGTTGAGGGGAATTAACGCATTTGCACACACATGGGTAACTGTGGACTTGATACTTTGTCTCAATATGATGGTCTCTTCTTGTAAGTGTTTCTTAACTCCTGGATTTGTTGAGGGAGGTTTTCTGGGTCTTTCTTTAGAAAGATTGATTCCCAAATGTTTTGCAACATTTCTCAGTGGTGTCGCCAGATGTTGTGACCATTTCACACATCGCCCCATCGCAAATGGGGACCCCCTCTTTTTTGCTTGTTTTTCGCTTGTTTTCGCTTTCGTTTTTAGGGTTTTGTTAGTCAGTTAGTTGTCTGGATTTAGGGCCAAGCCTTAGGGTTTTAAATTTTGCCTTCTCAAGCCAAAATCCAGTCATTTTTTGAGAGCTTTTTAGCTTCTTTTCTAGAATGCAAATTTTAAATGCAATGAATTCGCCAAAATAGTCTAATTTTCAATTGGAATGTTCATGCAGAGCTTAAACTTGTCTAAATGATGACCGTCAATATGAATTTTTGTCTGATTGAATATTTTGACCAAATTTTGACCTTTTTGAAGTTTGATCCTGGGCATTGGAATTGATTTGTTTTCGCCTCGTGAAGTGTTAAAATGTGAAAAATCTTGTTATTTTGGCCTGTAGGAGCAAAATCGCTCCTGTCCCTCAGTGAAGGACGGGAGCTCAATTTCAAATATCTTATTGTCCTTGCAGAGTCCAGACAAGTTTTACGTTTGAAGTGATAGAGAACGACAAGATCTTTCATTTGAATATAAATTGAAGATTTTCATGAGCACAGAAATGCCTCCAGGAGGAAAATCGCCCCTGTCCCTCTATGAAGGACCGGAGCTCAATTTCAAATTTCGCCTTGTCCTTGCAAGATTTTGAAAACTTAATGATTTGAGGACGTCCGAAGGAAGATACTTTGCCAAATGAATATAATTTGAGATGCAGAAAACGAAGGAAAATGACCTATATTGACTAAATCGCTCCTGTCCCTCTCCAAGGGACCAGGGCGAGGTACCTTGTAGCTCTCGTCCCTCTCCTAGGGACCAGAGCGATTTCCTCCATTTTGCAAAATCCAGACAAGGGTCAAGGCAAGTTTACGTTCAAAAACGAAGGAGAACATGAGATGAATGCATTGAATATAAATTGAAAATTTTTGGGACGTCCATACCAATGCTAAATGCCTAGTTCGCTCCTGTCCCTCAGGAAGGGACCAGAGCGATTTTTGATATAATTGCCTTTTTTGCAAAATTACAAATGATGTCAAGGCATGGGCGGATAGAGTAAAGAAGGACGAATCCGTTGAATATAAACTTAGCGCATGGCAAAGAGAGACGAAAGCCACAAGGGAAGGATCGCTCCTGTCCCTCTCCAAGGGACCAGGGCGATACAATGGTGATGATGCGTCCCTCCAAAGTTCAAGGTCGTCCCTCCAAGGTTCAAAGCCGATCCAAGCCAGGACGAAGGGTGGCGAGGACATTTCAAGGCATTTCCATCAAGCGCAACGTTGCAAAGGTCATCACATGGAAGGATTTGCACTCTAAAGACCTAGATCGCTCTTGTCCCTCTCCAAGGGACCAAAGCGATATTTACATAATGGCGTAAATTTCAAAAGGCAAACAAGTTTCAAGTTACCAAGAGGGTCGAAAGGACATCATTCCACGCAATGAAGATAATTGCAAGTTGGTACAAACAAGAACAAGCATGTTATGATGAACTTCGCTCCTGTCCCTCAGGAAGGGACTAGAGCGATATTGATATATTAGTTTAATCCATGCAAGATTTACGTAAAGACAAAGATACACAAGGTTACATATGCCCCAGGACATCGTTTGAAGACAATTTGCAAGAGTTTTTAACGTCCAAACATTGCTAATCAAGGTAAAAGTCTCCCATCGCTCCTGTCCTTTGGACAAGGACTAAGGCGATCCTATCAAAACACTCACGTTCCTTCAAAGATCAAGGCGAAATGAGGATAGGAAATGCGAAGGACAACGTTTGAAGGACATTGCAAAGGAGATCGAAGTTTAAAAGTCACCAAGATCAAGGAGAAATGATGGATCGCTCCTGTCCCTCTCCAAGGGACAAGGGCGATGGTCCCTTTAATGCATCCAAACACATAATGAAAGCCAATGGAAATAAGCGCAAAGGACACGAGCAATGATATTTCGAAGGTCAAAGATGCAAGGTGAATGTGAAAACATGGAGATCGCTCCTGTCCCTCTCCAAGGGACCAGGGCGATAATGGTCATGGGATGCACTTGCTCGCACAAGGAAGAAATTCAAGTTCGAAGGACCACCAGATGATCGATTTGGGACGTGGAAATGAAGGAGTTGAACGTTAAAAACGCAAGAATCATGCCAAAAATCATGGATCGCTCCTGTCCCTCTCCAAGGGACCAGAGCGATGAGGTACGTCCCTTTATTTTCATATTTTGGCGCCAAATTAAAACAATTCGAACTTTCTTTAAATGCTAAATCAATTTAAAAAATTGAAAATCCATTTTTTATTGGCATTTATTATGGCGTAAACATTTATTAATTATTTTTGCCTTATTTAAAAATCGAAATTTACAATTTAAAAACGCAAGGCATTAATAGTTAATTATTTAATTAATAAAAATCGATTTGAGCGCTCATATATGGAGGTCGGCCTTGTTATGTCATTGCAAATCATTTAAAAAATGGTTTTATTTTTATTAAGTCGGCCTAAGGGGTAAAGGATGCAAGCGCTATATAAGAGGGGTAAAAGTTATCATTTCTACATCATTATTTTACCTTCCTTTATGCGAGTTGACAAGAGGCGAATATAGTGCGAGTTTCATTTATCCAAGGTGGCGAAGACACTCCAAAGGTGGTGCGAATTGCATTGAAGACCAAGGGTGGCGCGCTTAGACATTCCAAAGGTGGTGCAACTTCAAATCCAAAGGTGGCGTAGACATTCCCAAGGTGGTGTGAGGCATGCGAGGTGTGATCAAAAGAGGTGCGAATTTGAAGACCACACCAAGAGCGAATTTGAAGATCCATCCAAGACCACGCCTAAGGCGAATTTGCTAAGGACTTGGTGATTTATTTGTGCGAAATTGAAGATCACATTCCCTCCAGAGGTGGCGAAATCAAATTTGAGGGGATCATATTGAAGATTATCTTTATACCTCAATTTTGCCTAGGCAAATTTTGTTTTTGCATTCTAGAGTTAGCTCTCTATCGAGGTATGGCGATTTAATTATCATTGTTTTATTCAGTCATCGTCATATTTCAAATTTTGAATTTTGAATCTCTTAGCTCAATCGTTGTATTTTAGGAAATGATAACTCTAGAGACTTATCATGAGGTTTCCTAAAATCTATCTCTCTTATCTACGTTATTTATTGCAAAATCTATTTCTTATAATGAAATGTTGTGTAGGTATGGCAACCCCAAAGGCGGGAGCATCCACCAGTCGCTCGGCTCTCATGAAAGAAGATCAGAAGACTGAAGAAGTGGAGACCAAGATCGTGTCCAAGTGGAGCAACATTGGAGATACAAACTTGGGGAACTTTAGCACGAAGAAGTTCCGAGAGGTCCCTTACATCGGCAAGCCATCACCTGTCGCCCGGAGAATAATAGAAAGTGGCATCATTAAGGCGGCCGGTTTTCCTCCAGCCATTCAGTGTCACGAGTTGATGATCGAGTGTGCCCGTCATTACAATCCACAGTCCAGGACAATTGTGTCCAATGAGGGAAACATTTTGGCGTACCTTTCAGAGGAGGCCATAAGTGAAGCCTTCCATCTTCCAGAGCACAGGGACATGATATACAAGAGCATTGAAGGAGCCAGATCAGTGTACGATGATGATCCAGATGCTTGCTTAAGCATAATCAACAAGAACTGGCTACTTAAGAGTCGTCCCCGTCTGAGCAAAGTACCGAACACACCACACAGGATCGATTTCCAAGAGGAGTACAGAGATTTGATCACCATGCTCAACAGAGTTACAGGAGCACCTCATGCCTTCTATTTTGAGAAATGGATGTTTTATTTCATCCAGGTGATCGTTCAAGGAAAGGGTACAATACATTGGGCTAGGATGATTAGCCATTGCTTAGACGTACAGTTGAGAAGACTCAGGGCTACTAAGTCCTTCCACATGAGTTCATATGTCATCTATGCCTTAATCAGGAGCGTTGAGTACGCAGGACTACCTCACAGAGGAGTGATTGGAAGAGGACCCGGCGAGGTCAGAGTTTGTGAATCCTATACCCACTTGCATCATCCACCAGGGAAGAACTACAAGTTAATCAATGATACTTTCACGATGAACATCACAAGGACGTTGCAAGGAGGGATTCACAACAGATTATCTCAAGATGCCCAGGAGTTAATCAAGAGGTACGGTGCTTGGTTCATTCAGTTTCCCAAGTTCACTTACATTAGAGTGTATGGATGTCCTTTACCTCCATACATGTTGCCGAGATACCCGACAGACAGGATTGTGTTACTTGAAGTAACAAGGCAGTTGGCAGCATATGTGAAGGCATTCAGACACCGACATCAGAATGGAGTTCAGGTACCTATTATTTTGGGTAATTCAGTTGAGGTATGTCCCAATGTCTCAGCCATGGATGACGCAGAGAGGGAGTTAGCCTTGTATCCTTTTTCATCTTTTGCTTGGAGGAATAGTTTTGATCCTCATGGACATTTAGAGGAGACAGTCGGTAGGAGATTTAGACATGAGTACCAGATTGAAGATTTTATGATGAATCTCCTAGATGATCTCGAAGTGAAACGTAAGATACATTCTAGATTGCCTTTGGATTTCATCAGGAAATGTAAGATTTACAGAGTGGCCGACCAAGCTCAGGACAACGGCAGGCACATCCAATCTTCATATGATAGAGAAAGCAAAACAATAAGTTTGAATTGGAATGAGCCCGAGGCCGTGGATTTAGATGAATTGATGGCACCAGTCTTGTCTTGTACTCGCAGATGGGTAGACGTTCAGCATCAGAAGTTGAGAGAACAAGGCATAGCCATGTCTTTTACTTTGGAAGAAAAGCCAGCCGAAGGTGGAGCCAGTGTTAGTGAAGGCAATCCTAATCCTAGGAATTCAGGTGAAGGTAACCTTCGATGTGCCAGTGAGGGCAATCTCCATTCGAGAGGTTCAAAGAGAAAGGAGAGATCAGAAAAGAAAGAGCCTTCCAAGAAAAAGCAAGGTGCTAACAAAGATCAAACACCAGGTACTTCTTCCAGACCAGAAGATAGAGCAGTTCGATTGGAAGAATCCATGGAATCGATGGTACAGAATGACAGGCAGGAGGAAGGACAGGCACAGCATGTTTCATCCGATGGATCCCTCCAAGACTATGATTTAGATAATGATAATGAAGTAACATCTCCTCCCAGGCAAGAAGAAGTAGTACACAAAGAAATTCAAGTTCAAGAGACAAGATCAAATATCCCAGATTGGTTGAAGGAAAGATTGACTAAGGTGATCGCAATTGAGGACGAGGACAGTGCAATTGATTTAGAGAGCCTTGTTGGACGTTCACATATGACAACAGAGAAGAAGAAGGCCACAAAGATGTCCAAGATGATTCGAGATGAGACTGGATCTAGAAAACTGCAGATAGCTACACCGGCAGCAGACAAATATGAGGGTGAGATCCTAGCAGAAGACTATCATATACAGACTATTGAGTTAGGACCATCCACAGCAGAGCAGACTTTAGATGATGCCACCGACACATTTGAGGCATTGAAGGATAAATTTAGAGAAGAAGTAGAAAAGAATAGAAAGCTTGAGAAAGAGGTCGGTGCATGGAGGACATATTTCAGTCACATCAATGAACCTTTGGGACGTCAGGATCCAGTTAGATCACCATTGCAGGCATTACCCCTTCAATCAATCAATGAAGCAGAAAGATTCAGGAATATGGTCCAGCGTACATGTAATTGGATGGATAGATCTCACACGGTGGCCATTGAGTTTATTACAAGGATGTCGAAGATCACCCATCAGGCTATCCAAGTCCTTGAGATAATCCACAGATTGATGGCAACAGTAGCTGCATTTGCCCATACCAAGGACGTTGTCATTCCTGTCTTGAAAGTTATAAGACATACGTCTAGAAGAATTCTAGCACAAGAGAAGATCTTAGAAGGTGATTCTCACAGTTTGTTTCAGTGGTCAACCTTACTCCATATAAAGAGTGTTCTCTTTGAGGACATCAGTGTTAGATGTGGTCAAGTTGAGGAGGTGATCAATCCGATCCAGGACAGAGTATTTGAGGTACTTCGTACCATTCTTGGCAGAGGGATCGAGGTCGAGACCGATGTGGATTTACAAGAATTTGAGGATAGAATCACGATCATCTTTCGCAAGGACGCAGATGTTACAGATGAGCAGTATGATCAAATGTATGCCACCATGCTCCTGATTGATAGAACAAAGGAACTTGAACCTACTTGGGACACAGCTCTTCTAGATGCATTTGATCAGGTTATCCACTTAGAAGAGAGTATCAAGAATCTTCCCGAGATTCCAATCACAGAAATCGAAGGAATCGTGACAAAATTTATTGCATATGCTAAGAAAGAGAATTGGAAAGGGAATAAGATTCTAGATGAAAGGTTGTTACAGATGACATGACACCTTATTTCTCATTGGTTGATACCTCCTAGATTTTTGTGCCAAATTTAATATTTGGCTATGTATTTAATATTGTTCAGTAAAAAGGAGGTCATTTGTAACAAACCCTAATTAGGGTTTAGGTGTCATGATCTTGTCCGTTGATTTACTTTCAATCTGGACCTTTCATTGTAATTGGGGATGCTATTTATACCCCCATTTTTCATTTTATTTAGGGTCAGTTAATAGAGAATAGAGTTAAGAGTGAAATAGAGAGATTAGAATTGTAAGCAATTTTTATTTTGTAGCAAGATTGAGTCTTGAAGAGAGAAATTCAAGCAATTGTTGTATATGATGACTTGGAAATCAATAAAATATTGAAGTTATGGTGTTTTGTTGCAAATTTCATAAGTTATCTTCATGGTTGTTGGATGTACTTGAATCATGCTCAATCAAAGTAGTTTGTTAATTTGAAAGGCTAAGTGTGAGGTTTGATATTTGGTAGGATTCGCAATCCAAACCACTAGCTTCTTGCTGATTGTAGGAACGCCTTGCGTGGTCGACTGGAAAACATTTTGAGTCCTTAACCTTCAAGCATTTTCGCATCTAGGATATGTACCTTCGTAGTAGTGTCCTTGGTCTTTGATGCATTGAATACCATTATTACCTTAGAAGATCGCACTAATTTCAATTAAGTTGTTATCTTATGGCAAAATTGGAGTTAGTTGAGTCTTGCCAAATCTCATTCATGCTAAGTCGTTCATAGGGTTAGGCTAGATTAGACCTCTTAAGCCCTATCTTTTTCCTTTTTTTTTAAAGTTCCTTTTTAGTTTAGTGAAATCTTCGAGCCTTTGGAATCCGTAAGACGCCTTGGAGGAAACAGCAAATCACATCATACCACTAAAAGCTTGTCCACACGTGGAGACCCCACTAAAAGAACCTTGGAGTCCATCTAACTGATCCTTTTTGCAGATCTTCAGCAGTTAGAGACTATTTTCTCAAGAGAGGATAAGATGCCTAATGGTATTTTATTCTGTGTATGATTGTGTACAAAATACACGTCAACACAGCCACATATAACTTGTCATAAATATGCAGAAGTATGTCCAGAACATGTATAAATAATATTAACAGCAGCATAACGTGGCCTAAATATGCAGATGTCCAGAACATGTATAAATATTATTAACAACAGCATAACTTTATATCCAGAAGTATATGTATAGTGATATTATGCTATATTGAATAATTGTAAGCAGCAGTTTATTAATCTGGAGAATGCAGATATAAACATTATTACTATGTATGTAGATCATACCACCAAACTGAATATATAATCACACAACTAGGTATCAATATTGCTGTAGTTATCCCGTCTATCCTCCAATGGTTGAATGATCGATGAATAATTGATTGATTGAATGAATTCCTTTGATTGTATAATTTAAGGTATTGGTGAGTGATAATCTAATGAAGGCAGGTTTAATATATTGGTGAATGATGATTGAATGTATGCTGATTTGATAGGATGATTTGCTGCTTGATTGTTTCTTGATTGGAATGATTGGGATGATGATTGATAAGTAATCATTGAATAATTGGAATGATCTCTTTTATACTTCATTGGTAAAGGGTCACCACCTTTCATAAGACTTGGGTCAGCACCCTTCATTAGAATCCGGTCAGCACCCTTCATTGCTACCTTTTAAAATTATATATTCTTTCCCAATTGTTCTCTCTTTCTCCGCTCTAATGAGACCTCCTTCCCTTTATATCTTCCATTGTGAAGGAGAAGTCACACCCCTTCACAATCACCACTTGTCAAAAGAGTCACAACCTTTCACAATCACCACCCTTCGAAAGAATCACAACCTTTCACAATTACCACCCTTCGAAAGGGTCACAACCTTTCATAATTTCTGCCCACCTTTGGAAGAGTCACTTGCTTATTTACTTCCCATTCCTTCCTTCTTCCATTGACTCTTCCTTGATTTACATGCTTCCTTATCTCTTTTGTCCTCTGCCTCCCCTCTCAAATGAGGTTCTCTTCTCGCTTTTATATCTCATGTTTAAGGGAGCCACAACTTTTGATTTTATGCCTTTTGACCATTCATTAACTTAGTTAAATTTTAATTATAGCTAATTTTATATTTTAATTTAAATGTTATTTTTATTCTTTTGTATTTTAATTTTATTATTATTATATATAATTAGATCCTATTTCAAAGTGGGGACATTACAGAGAGAAGGAATCAATAGGTTGAAATACCATATCCAACCTTAACCGCAAATTCGAATTAGGGTTTGAGGAATGTTAAAAGAGCATTAGGGAGTTCATTTGTGCATTATGTTTTGTGAATTTTTGGAGAATCCTTTACTTTCAGCATGTTTGCAACAATTTGGCAAAATTCTAGAGTAGATTTGAAGACGAAAACCTTCAATTTGCAGGTGTAGGATGAAAACCCTTCCACCTATCAGCATATTGATCTTCATTGGAGGCTCTTTTCAGGTCATTGGGGCCAAATTTCAGAGCAAATCAGAGTAATTCAACTTCACAGGGGAATAAAATTCAGATCTGAGCAGAGAGGTTACAATTCCCAGCAAGTTTGTAACCCCAATCAGCAGATTTTACCTTTCCCAGGCTAGCCGTACCACCAAATCTTGCCAGGAGTTTTCAATAAAATAAAATAAGGGGTTTAACAACAGTATTTCTGTTCAAAATTTATTGTTAGCAGCAAATAAGAAGAATCCCAATGTTTATCTGGTGAAATTGGTTCATACTGGAGCTACAGGAGCAAATCAGTGGGTAGAAAGCACACCAAATTGGAGTCTCCCCTGGAGAAAGTTCAGAAATTGCATTGGAATCATCATTTCTTCTCAATTTTTTTTTAGATAATTATTCAGTAGGTGAATAAAGCTCATTGGAGCCATTAGTTGCAGCTGGAGGTGCTTCATTCAATCTTTCCACCTATTCAGGCCAATAAATCACCTTCAATTCCCAGCACTGGACTCCCGGTAGGGCATTAATGGCTTGGGTTGTTAAAAATAATCATTTTTTTCCATTTGTTCTTTGCTGATAAATAAATCCAGAAGTCTGAAATCCATTTTCAGTCAATTATTTTATGTATTGCATTTGTTATTCATTTTGCATTGTCAAATTCCAAAAGTCAATAGCATGCAAGTTATACGAAAAACCTCAAACTGTGTTAAAAAACCAAAATTTCAACTGCCGGTCAAAGAAATCAGACTCAATAAAATATATCAGATTGTTCCAATCAGCATTCGGCATCTTTCAAATTGAAACATTGCATGTCATCTAACCTTGAAATGCTCAAACTTTGAAATTTCAAAGTTTCAATGTCAAAAAATATTATTGTATATCAACAAATTTTTTATAAATAATAGTAGGGGAAGGGTACCAGTAGTGGACATAGTTCCAATAGTGGACACCTTTTTGTCAACCCAACCCCCCGATGGTAGATTGTAAAGGAGCCCAAAAAATGTACCAATAGTGCACCAATAGTGAATATCACATGTACCAATAGTGGATATTTTTTCAACTTTTTGGCCCTTTATTAGCTCATTTGTGCGCCACTACTGACCCATTTGTGCACCACTACTGGACATTTGTGCAAAACTACTGGGGCATTTGTCCACTACTACTAGAAATTATGAGTTATCTACTATTGGTGCAAAGGAGTTCAGGTATGGGTAGACACTTTGAAATGACTACTTTTTGACCTTTCGACACAACGATTTCCACATCGTGCATCGTCACTACCTGTTGATGTGTTTTTTATGCACATAACAATACAGAATAAATTACCAAAGTAATTTACCCTCTCTTGAACAAAATCACCTCAGATGCTAAGAATGAGATCAACTAAAAGATTCCAAGGTTTCTACATGTCAGGTCTTGACGAGTGGGTAAGTTCAGTGGTTGATGTGAATTGCTGTGTTTCACTTGGGGACTTACGCAAATGTTTGGATTATCATGAATGATGCAGAATAGGTGTGCTGACAACTTAAGATTTATCAATAAGGCTCTGGTTTTACTTCTTACTAAAAAAAGGGGGAAAAAGAATAGGGTTCAGGAAATCTACTCTAATCCTAGGAATGTAGGAAATGATGAATGGATTTAATGGAATCAAACCAGGCAAGGTCTCACAATCAGGTATTGACACAAGCTTAGTGCAATCATCTAAGGTATACTTAATGATTTTCAGACTATTACCATCAAATGTAGACACCATCCAAGTTGATGCTTGTCAACGGACACATAATAGTTGAAGTTATGCTTACTCAAACTCCAGTTGACCACACAAGGCGCACTTACCAGCGGCAAGAGGCTAGTGGTATGGATTAATGATTCCACACGAATAAATTTAACAAATCTTCCACTCAATCTAACATACATGAAAATAAATTTTAATCTAAATTCTAATCTAAGTTGGAGGAATTGAGAACCATGAATGTAAATACAACATTTGAAGAGCAAAATCACCAACAATTGAACAATGATTAGGATTCAAATAGCTGCAGCATATACCAACAATTCTACAAAAACTGTCTCTTACAAATGAGAGACAAAGGGGCATATATAGAGTCTCTTACAAAAATGGATGGCCCAGATTGATCTAAGATCAACGGTCGAGATCATGCCAACAAAACCCTAGAATTGCCCTAATTAGGGTTACATAAAAAATGGCGCCACCAACATATGGCCCAATGAAAAGATACCTAGTCATCATATAGAGAATCTTCTAGAAGATTCCTCCCTGCATCTCTCTCTCTCTCCTAGCATACTCCAAGAATCTAGCCAATACTGAATCTAACTCCTCCATGGAAATGCTAGGCAAGGTATCCTGTTGTAAATCAATCACATCCAATGAATCCGAGCAAGCATTCAAAGTGTTCTCCCATTCAGGCATGAGCTTCTGCGAACTATGAACATGAATCAACAAAGAGACCAAGTCATCTATCTGACTCTTCTTTAAAGAGTCCAATTGGCAAAAATACATAAATTTCATCTTGTCTCTTAATTTGGTTAAGTGTAAACCACTAGCATCACTAACATCAACACCCAATAATTCCTCAATCGAGGCAAGGATCTTCATCTGAATGTCTTGAATTAATCCTTCCATCTCCATTCAACTCGATTGGGCATTCTCATAAGCTGATTTCTTCAAAGCTAGTGCACAATACTAGCCATGGAAATTGTATATGTCTCCATTGTGCACAATGTTCTCGTTGACCAAGGTGGAATTAGGAACCTTCTTCAATGCCAGGAGGCGTGGAATAGTCTTCTCTTGGATAGGCCGGAATTCTTTCCAAACTCCCTCCAAATACTGGATTCTGAATACAAGCGTTGTTGTCTTATCATATGCTTGGACAAACTGAGTAAGGAAATCATCTGCCTGCTTCCTTGTGCTTTCAATCCACTTTTCCATGTCTGAGTGTGTACCTCTCGCTACCTCGCAATGTGAATGTATTCCACGGTCAACTGCAATAGGGGAAATAAGGGTGGGATCTCCACGCCTTGTCCTTGCAAAATACTCTTTGAGTCTAATATTTTCTTCTTTGTACCTTTCATTCTCCGTAATCGCTGTGTCTAACTTTGCGTTGATTGCTTGGAGGTTGTCACCAATCTCCTGGAATTCCTTCCCTGCGGAAGGATGACCAAGGGCGACTGAAGTGATATGGAAATCCATGGGAGTAGCAGTGTCCACTGTCACGTCGGCTCTAGGAATAGTAATCTGCGCAATCCGCATTCCTGTCTCATCTCTAGCTATGTGCAACGAAATCTCCGCTCTCTTGGGCTCCTTCTTCTTAGCACTCCTAGCTAGGTAGTCATCAATATCATCAATAGGCTGTACCTCTATCATTTGTTTACTTTTTTCCATGCTTCTCCTCAGCCATTCAGGAATAGCAGCCATTTCCATACCATCATCAAGACATATTTCTTGATCAAGTCCTTTCAATGCTGAGATAACATCCTCATTATCATCAGGATTATCCTTAGTCCAATCATATACTTCATTTCCCAAGCTAACTTCCAAAAGGATAGTAGGGGATTCCGGTTGATCATTATTCTCATCAGAAGGTACGGATGTTGCTGTGGCATGGAACTCCTGAATATTCTCTGGTAGTATCACTGTTTTGGAACACTACTAAGTCTCTTTATTCTGTTCTATTACTTCAATCACTTCGACTAATGAGACATTGGGAGGGGGTGAAGGAATGATAAGTGGAGGAATGATAGTCTTCTGTTTCTTCTTCACATCCTCAATCTTCTTCCCTCTAGCCTTGACTTCTCCAGGCATGTTCTTCCTTCTTGACTCTCTTCGTTTGTATGAATCCTGACATCATTGACAGTCCTCTGATCATCCTCGGAAGTAGATTCTTCCGGCTTCATCCTTTCATAAGTGAAGGGAACACCCATGTCAACTAATCTGTTCATCTGCATATCTACCCATGTGCGGGAGAAATTCAAGACTTCTCTCATCAATACATTTAGGTCAGTCTCTTCTGACTCTGACCAATTTGGCAATAGGATTGCATTCTTCATTTCATTCTCATAATGTGGGTGTGTATGATCTCTATCATTTAATACCTGATCAGGAATGAGGAAAAGTCCACACTTCCTCATGAAATCCACTGACATTCTGGACCACATTCTTCTCTTCACTGCTTGTTCGTCCATCAAGTTAGCCCAATAATCCTCTATGTCAACCTTATGAGTGAACTTCTCTCCTCTGATCCTTCCGACCTTCTTGTCTGGATCGAATCTTTCTCTTTTCTTGTAGGTAGCAAATCTATAGAATGCAATCTCCTCACCTGCAATGTTGGCAGCTATGGCGGATTGGCAGACCTCTGACGTCTTCCCAATTGAAATAGGGAACGTCATTCCTGTCTTGTGCTTCTCTCTCTGGATAACATCGAACTCTAGAAGCTGTCTTACCACTTCCAACAATATCATTCTGTCAGCTGGATACCTAGGAAGTTTGTAGGGTTCGGATTGAAACCCATGAATCCTGAGGTATGTGAAAGTGGGAAACTGTGTATACCACTATCCATATTTTTCTATTAACTCTGTTGCCTCCTTGGACAATCTTCTGTGGATTCCGCCCTGTAGCATCCGTGTGATGTACATAGTGAATGCATCATTCACTCTCTCATAGTCTTCAATTTTGTGCATACTCAACTGGGGGTAGCATTCATAACTCTTAAATTGTACTTGCCCATTCCAAACTTCACCTTTGCATATTAGTCCTCTGTATGAAACAAATCGTGCAAGCAGGTACACCAGGTAAGAAGTCATGGTGAATGACTTGGACCGCTCTACATTCCTCAACTAGAAATCCAGATTGTCGCTTATGATCTTGGACCAATTCACTAGTGTTCCTCTAAGACAATCCTGGATGAAGTAGAACATCCATCCATGAAATATTGGTCCCTGCGGCATTCCCATCACTCTATTGAGTAGGAATATCAAATCACTATATTCCTCCTTAAAATCTATGCACATAAGTGTCTTGGGAGCCTTGGAATGATGATTCCTAGGTTCAATCATCCACTCTTTATTAATTAAATTCTTGCATACACCCATCTTCTTTGTGTATCTATCTGCATAATCTTTCTTGGTCACATCCTTCATGTTTGTATTGTGTGGAATTCCGAATACCTTAGGAATGGCATCCTCAGCAAGGTAGGCGATGACTACGCCCTTAGGACTCTTGATCATTCTTGTGAGCGGATCGTAACATCGTGCACACTCCAGGATCAACTCACTGCACTGTATGGATTGTGGAAACCCAACAGCATGGAAAATGCCACTCTTCATAATATTCGCATATGCTGGAGAAGGAACCTGATCTCTGGATCCGAACATCCGACACTGCATCTGGTTGAAGTCTAGGAAATGCATGTTGGTATCAGTGATCTCCTTCCATCTGGATGAAATCTTAAACTCAGGATAAAATCCAGTCTCCAACGTCTTCAACAACTCTTTCCTTTCCTTGTATCCTGATTTTGACATCGCACCTGTACGAAGCTGGAAGTTAGTCCTAGGATAAAAATAAATACTTGTAATAAAATTCTTGACTTTCTAAAGATTTAGTCAATTTAGAGCATGGAGTCAGGAAAATAATCCATACACTTGGTAAGTTTTAGCAATTACGCTCAAAGTATGACAACACTAAGGCATGGAAGCCTTCTATAAAATTCATTTATACCTCCTTATGCTTAGAAAATATGCAAGCAAAGAATGCAAAGGAGTATACCGGATTGATGATGACTTAGGAGAGGTGTGAAACATTGTGTTTTCACACAATGAATGTTTGAAGACACCTTCCGCAGTCAACAATGGAGGTCAAAAATCTGAAGACAACCTGAAAAATCAGACTTTCAAAAACATGTTGTAATCTTCAAACTGTGCATAAAATCAATAAAAATCAGTTTATTGATGAAAACAATAATTTTCTGGAATGTAAGTATGGCTAGTAAAATTTAGTTTTCTGAGGACAAGTTTGAAAATCGAATACTTCAGACTTACCAACACCTTGCAAAGTGGTTTAAATCCCTGAAAATGATGAAAATTTGCTAAGGAAACAGCCCCAAGCAAATTCGCCAAAATTGGTTAGGTGGCTGGAAATGAAAATTTCTGAGGATAACCGCCTAACAATGGAGTTTCAGACCTGCAACAGAGATAAAATGGTCTAAAAAATGCACAGAAAACTCCATAAAACACTTCTGAATGCTAAATGTTTAAGTTGGAATTGGCTGGACAATAAAAATTTAAGTCTGAAAATTAATGGCAGCCATTAATGGAGGTCAAAATCTGAAGCAAACCTCAGATCTGAAGCGAATCAGTAGGCTGGAAGTGATGGCAGCCACCAAACATGCATGAAAATCATCAAAATATGGCACCAAAACACCTCCCAAGCAAAATCGAAATTTTTCCAAGTCTAGCGCAAAAATGGAATTTTGAAAATTTGATGTCAATGGCAGCCTTGATCTGCAACAATGGAGGATGGCAGCAATCTGGAAAAATCACCCAAGTTGGGGTTGGATACCCCAAACACAAAAAAATCGCTTGCCTTAGCAAAAATCGAAAATTTCAAAATTATGAAAATTGTTGTTAATGGCAGCAATCTTCAGCAATGAAGGTCTGAACAGCAGCAAAAATGGTGGAGGAAAAATCGCCCTAAGTCTCTAATCATGAAATTGCCAACTTTTACCAAAAATTGCTAAATTTGGAAAAAATCGCCAAACTTAGCAAAATCTAAAATCTGAAACTGGTCTTTAATGGCAGCCAAGAGGAATAGATCAGCAAGCTTGAAAAAATGGAGGAAAACAAATCCTCAATCCCACACTTAACAAAAATGCCTTGCTAAAAAAAATTCGCCCAACTTGGAAAAAAATCGCTTTCATGGAGACACCTGGCAGAAATAATAATAAAATAATGCTGAAGTTCCTCTCATATACTTGCTTTCACCTCCAACTTTCACCACACAAGCAATGTGGGATAAAAAACACTTGTATAAATACTTGCTTGGTCAAACCCTAACTTGCTTCTAGAAGGTTCAAACATTTAATAATTATTGCAAGTTATTAAATTTGCTTTTAAATTTTAAATAATCATTTAATAATTATTTAAAAGCAATCAAAATGGGGCTTATTTATCAAAATATTGCAATTTAAATCCAAAATAAAGCCTCCAGGGAAAAATCGCTATAGGTTGGGATTAAAAATTCCCTTCAAAATCACTTAAGTGTCAAAATTCGCCCCACAGGGGAAATTTGACCCATGCTTGGACAAAAATCCATACTCAACTTCATCAAAATGCACATAAAAAACCATCCCAGGGGAAAATCGATGTGAGTTTGGACAAAAATCCAGACAAAAATGCACTCATTTTGCAAAAATCATCCCCCAGGGGAAATTCGATGGGTGTCTGGACAAAAATCCACACTCAAAACTCACTTAGCTTGAAAAAATACCTCCCTGGTGGAAATTCGACCTCAGTCTAGATGAAAATTTGGACTCAAAACTCTTCAAAAATATTCCCAGGGGAAATTCGATCCTTGTCTATTCCCAGGGGAAATTCGATCCTTGTCTGGATAAAAATCCGGACAAAAATCCTCACTTAGTTGTCAAAAAACCTTGGTGGAAAATCGACCCAGGCATGGAATTATCCTTGCACTCCAGTCCACACTTCCAGGGGAAATTCGATGGTAGTCTGGATAAATCCTGACACTTAGCCAAATTTTAGCATCTCCAGGGGAAAATTGCTCCAGGTGTGGATAAACAATGGGGGAAATTAGTGGCCAGTATGGATTCCAGGGGAAAACCATGTGTAGTATGGACTTTGAGTGGAGGAATGGGTTGGGTAGTCTGGAATGTGAGGGGAAAATCACCTCTAGCATGGATTTTGACCCTTTAACCCTTGGAATATGGATTTCCCTTAGGATTTTATCATTTTAACCACTCAAAATCATTCAGCAACTTTAAATTTGACTAGACTTATACTAATTTTCCAAAAATATGAGCGGAATGCTAGGAAAATATTGGAATAAAGTGCGAAACCAACTTAAATAATACCTTAGGAGCGAGAAAACTACTCCAAAAGGTCTGTGAATATCTTGGCACTTTAGAATGACTGATGCGCGTGTTTAAAAACACGTTAACGTTCAATAGGTCTAACACTTAGCAAAACTTAGGATCATTAAAAATATCATCTTTTGCAACTTGATCCTAACATTTCAAAAACCCTAGATGGCACTAGGCATGATCAAAACTCCGAGACTCGAGCACGGGAAACGCAAAATTGCCCACTAAGCAGCCAAAACCCTAACCTAACAACGTAGGAAGCTAGCAAAGAGGGGGTCCCCATTAGCAATGGGGTGATGTGTGAAAAGGTCACAACACTACCCAAAAGCTAGATCCTTAGTTATAAGCAGTTAAGTCATATACGGAGACAACCCCCCCCCAAAAATTGAAATCCGACGTATGGTTTGAGAGTTTTATGTGCGCGAAGTTAGCTATGTCCACTACTGGTACCCTTCCCCTATATACTTATGCCAAAAACCAGTCAATACAATCTACATTCTTTATTTCCCCCTACTGTTGTAACAAATTTTTTTGGTTTTTGAACTAGAAGGTAAGTTGATACCAACATGAGGATTGATTATATCCTCAAGAATGCCATTGTTTGCCCTTAATGCATCCACTTTTGTTGCCGCTTTCTTCAAATGAATAATATCTTCATTTGTAAAACATGATATCATTATGTTCCTCAATGGTCCAATTAGCAAAAGGATTGTTGTCATTCAAGTTGATGGCATCATGTGAAGGACCCTCTACCTTTTTGGTTTAAAAGTGAAGGTTGTATTGGACGAAGATGAGGTCATTGAGGTGCTCATCGGTCAATTTGTTTCTCTTTTCTTATGTGAATGCTTTCAAATAGGCCCCAGTTGCATTCACACCTACAAGTACTATAAGGATGAGACAAGACATAGATAGTGAGCCTTTGAAGATTTTTTTTGCTAGCACCATAATTCTCTTGCTACAAATCTACAAATAAAACATCTGAAAAAAAATACGAATTAAGTTAAAAAGTAGATATTCAAATATTCAAGTTTCTAGCATAAATCTAAAAATTGGTGGATTATTTTTTTAACTCGTTGTTTTTCTCTCCTTTGAATGGAATGAGTTGAAAAAAGAGCCTCCCCTTTGCACTCTTGTAGACCTCCAATTCATCAAGAATTATGTCTCTAATATTTCATTATGCATGAAACAATGCCTGCCTTGACCTCGTTATCTTTAAATGTACTAAGGAAGTGGAACTTTGGGTGTAGGTAGTGGGCTAAGGTATTTATTAGCTAGTATAGCTAGTTTATCTGTATCTATGTTCATTGATGTGTCAAATTATCTCATATTTTCTTTTGCTTCCATCATAGCAATGAAAAATGACTGCTTTGACTTTATAAAACGCAAGTAGTGTGCAACACAAGGAGTCCAAGAAATAAGGGGATACCTGTCCACAATAAATCTGTCTATGGACACATATGCTACTGCATTGTCATTACAATTTGGACAACATTCTTAACCTGAACCTCCTAGATCACTTTGTGTAACAAATTGCTTAAAGCCTTGTCATTTTTGACTTCATGTGAGGCATCTATGGACTTAAAAAACACCAATGCGCCACTCAAAGTCCTTTGCTTAGTGTGGCACCCAAATCCGTAGACAAAATCCAACTCCCAAATTTCAAGGTGAGACCATAGGCTAAAAAGAATGTATTCCTTATATTTGTCATATGCTTGGCACAATCCACTTAACTTGGGTGTTCCATTTTGCCTCCATTATCTCCATCTAAAATTGCCATATGATGGATCATAACATATGTCATAAGCTGGTCAACAAGTGTAACTCACTCTTACAACTCTTTTATGCGACATAGATGCTTTTACATTTTCAATGTGGGAAGCCCAACTTCCAGAAGCCTTAACTTTTGATCGAGGAAGTCAATTGAGCTCTTTCTATTTTTCTATTTCTTTTTTTATTGTTCCTATTGTTTGAAGTTTTTTGACATTTCTTGATTTGTACTGTTGAGACAATGATGGAATAAGAGAGGGATTGTTGAATTAATATAATAATACATAAATAAACTATTACATCAATGCGTAAATGTTAATAATAAAATACGTCGTTGGCTGTGTATGCTGGACATAGTCAATTAATGTTTATAACTGACTTCTCTTTGTATAAATTGAATTCTTCCTTCAACAATAAACTGCACATTGCTTTCCTGTATTTATAAATTATTAGCACTAGAAATGGACAACTTCCAATTTCTTGTCATTGCTAGAGGTAGTGTAAATCCTTGAGCTTGACACATGTCAGACACAATATCACGTCAGACCTCATAATGCATTTCCAACCATGTTTTTTGCTGGTTTTTTAAAACATATGGCTTGTAGAATATGAAATTAACTTTTTTTTATTTTTTTGGTCAAATTTATTTTACTTTAATATGCTTTATGGCTTATGTATTACTGATTTTAATGTTTTTAATGTCTTCTTGCAGACAAAGACAATAAGCCAGATTGAGCATGAGCCAGTGCATTACTCGGAAGTTGTTTTGTGTATTGAGTTCTATCACAATATAAGGAAGGAACATAAGGTATGATAAGCTCAATGCTTTTAAGTTGTGAATTTGATATTCAATTTTCACAGTATTGGCAAATATCCTGAGATGTGATTAGCACGGTGCTTTGAGAAATAATTTTCTTTGAATTTGTATATGTGTGTGTTTAGCTTGGGTACCTTGAAAACCTAGGATGGGTTTATGTAAAATAAAAACTGTTAAATTCATTTTACATTTCGTTCATCTTATATAGCTGCAAATTTTGATTTTGAGTCCTACCCTCTATGTTTTTATCCATTTCGGGTTGATAAAACTAAAATGTATCTTGAAGAGTTGTGAAAAGCTGCTTTGAAGATATTTTTTGAGTAGAGTACTACCTATTATCATAATTACTCATAAAAAAATAAATTGCATCTCAAGGGAAACTATCCAAAATTAAGAAAACAGCAAGAGTGCAGCTGCTTCTACTTCTTTGATGGAATTCAAACTTTGGAGCCAGAATTTTTTAATTTTTTAAATCTTCCCACCTATAGTGGCCCAAGAAAAGCAATATAAAAATGTTTGTTAGTGTTGTTTGAAGACCATAACTATGTATCACTGTAACATACGACAAACAAAGAATTGAACTAATAGGACATTTATGTGGAAATAATGATGAAATTGCATTCTATTGAACTCTCAATACAAAGGTAGGAGTAACATGGTAATGACAGAGGGCTAGTGAAGTTCTATGGACCACACTTCATATCATGTGATGTATGGCAAAGAATAAATTGAAAAATGAGATATTTGTGTGCAAATAATGATGCAGATGAACTAGTATTTTATTGAGGCTTCAAGACAAACGTAGGAGTATAAGCATAACCGAATCTACACAATCAAAATCAAAATCACTACTTTGTGAGCCCAACTCAATTGGAGGGTATTTTATGACCATACCAACACAAAATAAAGTGCCAAAGGTTACTCTATCCTCTCTTGAGCAAAGACCCCTCGTATCCTAAGATTGCAAAGATCATAGAGGTGACTCCAAGTTCCTACTGTGAACATGTGACTTTATGGTGGATATGAGCTCATTTGACTTGATGTATGTTGGTAATCCGAGGGAGACTTACATGAGGTGAATCGATCCTTAGACTTAGACAATTTTGAACTCCGGGGAAATATGCGAATGATTTGGTAGTGAGAAGTGCTTTGAAATGGTCCAATGAAATGTGTTGAAAGTAAAAATGAATAAGGGTTGAGAGATTCTATTCTAATCCTAAAGAACTTGAAAGACAGTGACTGTTTAGGTGAAATCGACCGCTTTGTTTCGCCAACTTAAACAACTATGCAAAGGAGGTGCAATCTTCAAAGGTTGTGCTAAGAATTTTCACACCATCAAGAAGAACAATGCACATTCAATGATTGAAGTTAAGCATCCACATAAAAGGTTTAGACCAACCTTACATTGCAAGTAGAAATCATCTATTTGCGAAAGGTATGATCAAGTGATTTCACCATAAAACAATATTATTAATCTTATTCATCTAACAACCTAAAAGCAAATCTAATCTACTCGAGGAAGAGGAATCCATGCAAACTCCCAAAGCAATACAAGTAATCACCAAAACTTTGATGATCTACTTTTATTTTGGTAGTTTCTTGCAACAGTTTTATAGAATTCCCCTTATTACAAATGAAGGGGGTGAGCCCCTTTTATAGGCCCCAAAATGACAATGAACGACCAAGATTGAATCAAAATCAAGGGTTGAGATTGCGCCATGCAGACCCTAATTTGGGTTTGACTAATAATAGCCTTTGTGGCACAAAGAAGTGGGGCCCATGGACCAATGAGAAAACAACATGCTCACTAGGCATTCAATAACTCATTGCTTAAAATAGTGTCCTATATTCCTCTCTCTAGTGGCAAATGCAACAAATCTAGAGATGACTATTTCAAGCTCGTCCACAGAGACACTTGGCATAGTCTCATGTTTGTACTCCATAACGACTGTCCTTTTCACACTTATTGAAACTCTTTTCCCATTCTGGCACTATTTCTTGGATTCTGTGCATGATGCTTGAGAATATGGAAATGTTCTCTAGATCATCTTCTGAGAAAGAATTCATGCAAAAGAATCCCTCTAGCCTATTTTTCAAGCTATTTGCTGCCATCTCTTCATCGGTCAACCTCTTTGTGAACAATGCTTCAACTATATTGAGGATTCCTTCCGGAATGTTTTTGATCACTTCCTCAATCGAGCAGACTCTTCATTTGATTTGTCAAATAATTCCTTCTCTATGGTTATTGCACAATATAATCGAGAGAAGTCATATGCCTCATTTTCCCTTATCACTTCGCCATCTATCAATGCTTGCTTGGGAATTTCAATCAATGCTTCCAAGTGTGGAATGGTTTTAACCTGGTAAATGTGTGTATTCTCCCATGCTTGATCTATACATTGTATTTTGCTAAGGATAGCTAGGATTCTTTCATGCATCTAGGCTAAACTCTTAATGAACTTACATGCAGTATCATAAACATTCTTCACCCTCTTGTTGGTGCCTTGGGTGATTTTCCTCATTTCTTCAAGGCCATCAACTGATTCTTTTGGAAGAATTGCAGGGGGAACAAATGCTTGATCTTCTTGTCTAACTGGATGCATTAGGTGTTGCACATATCTACACAAAGCTTTGTTCTTGCTTTTCATCTTTGGTATTTTTCTTCCATCTTCTTCATTTGTTCTTTCAATGCTTGGATGGAATCATCAAAATCTTCCATCACTTGCCCCTTGGTTGCATGTCCTAGATGAATTGCTGTTACATCATATTCTTTTGGAGTAATTTCATCCTTGGCTTTGTTAGTTCTTAGTATTGCTAAATGTAAATCTCTGGATCTTGACCCATCCTTGGTGATTTTGGAGAATTTCTTCGCCTTCCTTTTCTCTATTGGTTTGTTTATTCGGCTCAAAAACTCTTCTAATTCAAGTGTAGGATCAATTTCTTCCACAAGATCCCTCTTCATTCTTTCCCTTAACCATTCTGGAGCGACTGACTGCTGATCATGCACTTGTAATTGTTCCCGCTCTTGTGTTATTTCCTTATGGAATTCTTCATCAAGAATTCCCAAATCCTCAACTGCTATTGTTTTGAGACATTTCTGGATATGAATGTAGAACACAAGATATCACTAAGAGGGGGGTTGAATCAGTGATTATAACCAATTTCAAACAATGTGTGCAATCGGTAGGATAATAAAAGCACTAACAAGCAATCACACACTAGAGCACATCACATAACACTAGATACATGAGGAAAACCCAAAGTGGGAAAAACCTCGGTGAAAAATGCTGCTAGAGTCTATTGCTCCAATCCAGCCTCACAATGAAACAACAGTTTTACAAAGTTTAGGGCACCAACCCAAGGAGCACCAACCCCTAATGGTTTATGGGCACCTACCCAAAGGAGCACCAACTCTTATTCTATTATGAGCATCAACTCAAGGAGCACCAATCCCTAATCTATTTTGAGCACCAACTCAAGGAGCACCAACCCCTAATCTATTCTAAGCGCCAACTCAAGGAGCACCAACCCCTGCACCGAGCATGCACTCAGTGAATGAGATAAAGCAATACAAGAATCTGCACCTTGTTACAAATGAATTTTTGTAACACCTCCAATCAATTATCTCTGCTTGTTTATCTCTTCACTGCTTGTTTGCTTCAGTCTTACCGGTTCAGACACTGCCGATTTAACTCTTCTTTGTTTCTCTGCTTCTCATCACTGTCGGTTCTGTTCACTCTTCCTAATTACTCTTCTGCTCAGCCTCTGCCTCGCCTAACATCTTCTCACTCTCTCTCTGCCTCGTTCGCTCACTGCTGTTGACTTACCGGTTCAGATTCTGCCGGTTATATGAACTGTCAGACTGTGTAACTGGTTACCGGTTACTCTGTGCCTTACCGATTAAACCCCTCTTACTGGTTCTTCTATCAACATTTAGTCGCTTCAGTATTCTGCAATGAACGCTCAGACTGATTACCTTTGTGCTTGCACATTCACACTCTCTTCTCCGACATCCGGTTTCGAGCATCCGACCTCCTTCATGATCAACTTAGATCTTTAGTCTGCATATTTATATTCGTGCTTTCTCACCAAAACGACAATTCAATGACATCACGCCCTAGGGTTTTCTTCACCGACCGCAAACCGTATCAAATCATATCTGGTCTTGTTTCTAGAATTGATAGCCTGCAACAAATCAGATATCACGCCATCTTTCATCCTTTCAGTACACGTTTTCTCAACTTGGCAAACTGCAACCTGTTTTTCGGCTTCGCGCTTTGTCAATCACAATAAATGATCTAGCAGTTACTTTCTCGAGATCAACTAGTCGATCAGATATCCTACTTCGATCATGATGTCACATAATCAAATCTCTGTCCTTCGATCTGCTTTGAGTTGCAACCCTCTGCATCTAATCCGTGATTTTTGCAGTCGACATTTAATATCGACCTACTTAGTACCAACCTCGCCAATGCACTCTTCACCAACCACTGCATGTTTGCCACCTGGATTCTATGTGTCATCTTCGTCAACATCCAACTCAGTTGACTATGTCGGTTCAAGATCAGTCACTGACCAAGCATACAACTAGTGTTTACCTATCGGTTCATCTTGGCCTACCGGTTATATAGTAACCGGTTAACCTTCAAGCCAAGCTCTTCTCTTTTCTGCCGGTTAGGTCATGTTGTCCTGGACCGAACTTGCCAAACCACTACACATGCCCAGAGTGAGTCACTATGCACATCTCCATCTGATGAGAGTCCTTCACTTTGTCTCTTTGTTAGCTTACCGGTTGCCTTACCTATCAGTTGACACAACACATCAATAATCTCCAATGTAGACCTTCTAGCATACCGGTAGATATGTTTACTGGTTGACAATACTTCTGCCTGCATACTGGTAACACCCATGAGAACACCATGCCAACAATCTTCAACTGTCTCCAACTGTGGTAACACCAATCTCCATCTGCATCCCTGTTGACATCAACATCGCGGAATGAAACCATGTCTGCAATTGCTAAGCCTTTCCTTTCTTCTACATTAGACTGAACATCATCTCAACTGGTTTTGCCAAAGTGGCAACTACATTACTTCTTATCCTTCCTTTTCTCTCCCGGTAGCTCATCACGCCTTCTCTTGTTGAACCGGTTCATATCTTTGGTTTCATATATCTGAGGCTTTCTCATGATTCACTTTTGTCATCCGGTATAAGCCTTCAAACTCCTTCCTTTAACTTCTTTGATTGTCTTATCCCAGAGGCTTATGATGTATTCCATGCATGTTGTGAGATAAGCTAAGTATTACCACCAACTCTTGGGAGTAGATGGACCGATGCACTTAACCTGTCAACACTCGGTGGGAATGGATCTTTGTCACTTGCCGGCCAACAACTGGTGGGAACTGGTTGACATTACGTTGCTTTGTTTGCTTCCGGTATTGCACTAATAAGCAGATACATCTTCAACCAGACATATGACCCGGTAGACATCCCATTTGTCTTCCTTGCTATCTTGAGGCAGCACAATTTTTGTCAGTCTTCTCTTGATCTTGTGATAGCATCTTTATCCTGTGGGAGTCCAGTTGGTTGGCATCAAACTTGCATACCAGTTGCATGCACATTCTTCGTTAGTTCAACCTTGCTGGCTTACCGGTTGACAACAACACAGTGCCAACACATTACTCACCAGTTGACATTCCATGCCGGTCTCCAATACTTACTCACCGGTTAACCCCAACTTGTATACCGAGGAACATACCGTTTGACATCACATACTGGTTGACATCAATGACAACACAATGCCAACAATGAAGATCCGTATATGGAGGAAGTTCTTGCTCTTTATTTCTTTGCTAAGCAAATTCTTTGGAAGCATTGACACTTTGTGTCTCTTGTGCTTTTGGAGTCATTTGGCCTTCGTCTTGTGACTCCCTTCTTGTGTTGGATCCAATCTTTTCTCCTATAAAGAGATCAACTTCTTGCACACTTGAGGAATTGCTAGGTGATGGTTATGTTACCTCCGCCTTTTGTCTTTTTTGTGGTGGCCTTTCACTTAGAATATCTTGCCTTTCTTTGATTGCGTATCCTAGGCAATTTTCCATATTCTACTTTTTCTTCGGTCAATTGCTTTTTTACCTTGAGTAGCACCATCTTAATTGTCGGGTACCTTAGATATTCTTGTTTTACCTTCAGTGAACACTCATTTGATGCTAGAAATAGACTTACTAAAAATAGTAAGTTCATCTAAACTCAAAATTTGGCCAAATGGAGACAGTGAAATTTATTAAAAATAGACTTACTAAAAATAGTAAGTTCGTCCAAACTCAAAAGTAGGCCAAATGGTGGCAGTGAAATTTACTAAAAGTAGTAAGTTTGTGAAAAGCACTCAAAAAAACTTCATTGGTAGGCCCTTTGAAAGATTTTTCATTTGCACACTCAGTCAATTTTCACTATCCTTTTGATCACGAACTTCCTCTCTCTGAGTCTGTAGAACAAAAATCCTAAAAGCAGATGACGCTTGATTCCAGACTTAGCACAAATCACCAATATCCATCCAAACACTAGAAACTTTGGGAAATCATTGTCCAACCACCAGGAACTGAGAAGCAAACGACCAGGTGGACGAAAATGCAGGGGGTCCCCATTTGCAATGGGGTGATGTGTGAAAAGGTCACAACAGGTAGTTTGTGTGTCTGATAGCTGGTAATGACAAATGACTAGCAAAGTACTATAGTCCACTTTTCTTGTCATTGTGTTTTATGGCAAACAAACAATTGAACATGTAAGATATTTGCGTGCAATAAGCTTATTTACCCATACAAATATTGATGAAGTGGTATTATATTGAAGCGTCAAGGCAAAGGTAGGAGCATGACCATAACCAAATCAATCACAAACCTTTACTGACAACTTTTGTTCAATGATCATCAATTTTGTCCCCATACCAATCAAGATCACTAATTTGTGAGGCTAACCAAATTTGTCATATTCTTGTTGTCGTTGCAGTTTCAATTACTGGGTATGCTAATACTCCTAGGAGTTCAAACGAGATCCCTCTTCATTGTATTTTCAGTAAATATCAAGTGATATCGCCAATGCAAAATGCAAGTAAATTGTGTTCTCAACTGCAATCACCAACCACGATTTAGAACTACTTGGATTGCAGTCATTGAAGAGGACACTAGTGGTGGTATATAGTCCTTCCAATTGGCCATTTCCAAACAACAACAATGGGGTTGATGCCATTTGACTCACCCCCTTAGAATCTTCCAAATAGTTTAGAACCAAGAAATGATTTATATATTAATTCTTTTTTGGCATAGGATCTAAGACGATTAATCAAACAAAAAAATTGTCATCTATGCAGTCTCTACAAAAGGTCACTTCATGCAGATTTGAAAAATGAACAAAAGAAGCTCTATAATCCTTTGTAAATCCATAAAAGGGGACATAAAGTACTTCAAGTGCAAGTTCAGCAATGCAAGCAATTTGCTCCCAAGAATCTTTTTAAGCATATAAAGAAGATTAGTAGTCTGAAAATGCATAACACCCATCCTTTTTCATCAACTTTGATGCTAATGCTTCTGTTAAGATGATCTCATATCAAAGTATTAATTTGGAAGGGAGATAGCACTTTGCATATCCAAAGTACCATACTTCAAGTATTCGGTGGAGACATGTAGCCCCTTCATTTTGGAGAGGGGGACAAGAAGTCATCTGCAAGGCAGGATGTCTTGTTGTGACCTAATCACACATCATCCCATTCCAAATGAGGACCCCCTACATTTTTGTCCACTTGGCCTTTTGGTTGTGGTCTTTTGAGTGGTTTGGCAACAGTTTCTTCGATCTCCTCAGGTCCCCAAGTGTTTTGGCGAATTTTGGTTAAGTCTGCAAGTGTTTTGAGGAAATCTGACAAGGTCTGGAAGCTTGTATTGTCTATTTTAGGGTTTTTACCCTTTGGACTTAGAAATGAGGTTAGTAATCTAGGCTTTTGAGAAATATGAGCAGCAATGAAATGAGAACCCTTCAAGGAAGCTACCAGTGAAATTTCAGTGAATTTTGAGGACTTACTATTTGTAGTAAGTTTCGCTGCGTCCCAGATTGGTCTAATTTTGCATTTGAACAAACTTACTATTTTTAGCAGTGTCTAGTTTTAGTAAGTCTATTTTTAGTGTCACTGTGCCTCAGTTTGCCCTAATTTGATGTTTGGAAGAACTTACTATTTTTAGTAAGTTTTTTTTTGGCAGGTATATCTCTGGCAACTGGCGGACATTGACAATAGAGCATTCCTGAATATCCAAGTTCTAAGTCCGGAATAAACATTGACAATAGAGCATTCCTGAATATCCAAGTTCTATGTCTAGAACTCCTTCCAGAAATGACAAAGGTATGAAAGTCTATTCTAAGGCATGGAAGAATTCATCCTTCACTGAGAAGTCATCCTTCATCTCCAAATGGCACTCAAGACTAGAGGGTGGGTACATTTCACCTGGTATGGAGGATTTTCCAAAATCCCCAAAATTCCTCCTCCATTGTCAAATTGCACTCTAGGTAGAAAGTTGGGCGCAAAAGACATGTCATGGAGGATTTCCCTCCCAAGACAAAATTCTTCCACTACCCCAGATTTGTTCCCAAGGCAAGGAGGAGAGCGCTAAAACTCAGTCAAGGAAGAATTTCCCATTTTTAGGAAATTTCTCCACCTCATCCAAAATGTGCTCAAGGATAGGGGGAGAGTGCCAAAACAAGGTCATGGAGGGTTTTTCCTCCCAAGTCAAATTCCTCCTCTACTAGCCAAATGCGCCCAAGTGTGAAGAGTTCCTGGAAATGAAAAAATTGAATATGTTGAGAATTTATCTCCTCCGGGCTCTAGACTGGACAAAATTCCTTGAAAATAGAAAAAGTGTTTGAATGTTAGAAAATTCTTCCTTCAGGACAAAGCACACACGAGCATTCACAGACATGAAAAGGCAAAATTTCACAAGGGAAGGAATTTTCCTTCTCCAAGATTGATAGGCATTCAGGAATCCTTCAAAAATGGAAAAGATCGTGAAAATTCCTCCAAGGCAAAAAAATCTTCCAAAATATCCTTTATACGCCCAGAATAGAATAGATCTTGTGAAAGACGAGTCGGCAACATGCAAAAGGAATATTCCACATTAATGAAGCATAACTTGGAAAATTATGGAAGTTCCTATTTTTGAACTCAAGAGTGACGAGGTCCACCAGAATGGCTAATTGTCTCCTTCTCATTAGGGAAACATGATGCATGATTGGAATGAATTAATACAATTGCTAAATTTATCTCCTCGCCAACTTAGCAACTTGTTGGACAATTTCTATTTAAACAAGGATTTGGAATTCATTCTTTACAAAACGTTTTGGAAAAAATTGAAGCAAGAGCAAGGGTGAAGAAAATCTTGGGTGAAGTTTTTTATTATTTTCCAGAAGTTATTATTTTGGAGGTTTTTATTTATTCCAAATTTGGAATTGACAGCACGAAATTCTTCCCTTGGCAAAATTTTAGATTTCTCGTTAGGAAATTAATGTCAATTATTACGTCGAGAGGCGTAACACTACAG
This sequence comes from Cryptomeria japonica, assembly GCF_030272615.1. NCBI lineage: Eukaryota > Viridiplantae > Streptophyta > Pinopsida > Cupressales > Cupressaceae > Cryptomeria > Cryptomeria japonica. Next base: position 825,180,563 of record NC_081407.1, read on the forward strand.
TGGTGCCCACCCTTTTTTTTCCATGTAATTTTAATGACTAGAAATAAAAAAGTAAAAATAGAGACTAAAATCTAAGTTAAAAAGAAACTTTCTATTATTATTATTTATTATGACTACAAACATATCATTTAAAAATAAGTGAAAGAATAAAAATCTAAATTAAAAAGGAACTTTCTATTATTATTATTTATTAAAAATTAAAAAAAATTAAGTCTAGATTTAAAAGAAACAAATCTAAATTAAAAAGCAACTTATTATTATTATTTATTAAATGTAAAAAAAAAATATTTTTAAATTTACATTTAAAAAACTTCTAATTTAAAAAATTATGCTTTTTTAAAAGAAACTTCTATTTATTTATTTATTTGCATGCAAATCATTTCATATTCTAATATAAGACTCTAAAAATTATATTTTTAAATCTATATTTAAAAGAAGCTTCTAATTTTAAAAAATTATGTTTTTTTTAAAGAAACTTCTATTTATTTATTTACTTGCATGCAAATCATTTCATATTCTAATATAAGAGTCTAAAAATTATATTATTAAATCTATATTTAAAAGAAGCTTCTAATTTAAAAAAATATGTTTTTAAATCTAGATTTAAAGAAACTTCTATTTTTCTTTGGCATGCAAATCATTTCATACTCTAAAATAAGATTGAATTCTAATAAATATTAACTATATGGAATTAATTAATCTATGCTAAAAGGTAAATATTTTTTAAATTTGGTATCTCTCGGCGTCCTCTGCATAAATTTTATTTATAAAATATAGGTATGCTAGTTTTATTTTGCAGGAATGGCAGAATCCGGCAAGGCGGAAATTACTTCCCGGCAAGCACAGATCAAGAACGAATAAAGAGGATTGCTCCCAAAGACAAAACTCATTTCAAAATGGAGAGAAGTTAGCGACACCAACTTGGGAACTTTCAAGTTGGGAGAATTCAGAAAGAGAGTATTTGGAATAGACGAACATCCTTCATCAGCTATCGCCAATAAGATAGTTAGAAGTGGAATTGTAGTAGCTGCCGGCTTCCCTCTTGCCATTTAGTACCCAAAACTGATTATGGAATGTGCAAAGCATTATGATGCTGAAAGAACGATTTTGGCACCTCGTGGCAGGCTCTTGGCAAATCTCACTGCTCAATCAATTGGTGAGGCTTTTGGAATTCCAGCTTTCCAGCCTATGATGTATAAGACCAAAGAGAGAGAAACTTTAATTTATGATTTTGGCTTTGAGAGGTGTGTTGTAATAATCAATAGGATATGGATGCAGAAGCCAAAGCCACACATTTCGAAGTTGCCCAAGCAGCTCACCACCATGGACTTAAATCAGGAATATGCCGATCTGTGCTGATGATGAGTCGGGTTATGGGATGTCCACAAGCCTTCATCTTTGAATCTTGGAAGTTTTACTTCATTGGCGAAGTAATGGAAGGCATAAAGGTGGTAGATTGGGCAAGAATAATTAGCAACAACCTAGACAAGCAGCTAAGGAATTAAAGTATTCTCAATCTTTCTACATGATCTCGCATATTGTCTACTTGTTGGCTAGACTGGGCAAGTTCAATGGATTGCCAGGCAAAGGACCCATGGGATGCGGCCTAGGACAACTGAAGGTTCATGAGTGCTCTCCACAATTGCACTTATATGATCCTACTTCTTTCAAGGAAGCAAGTGACACCTTCACTATGCATATTACCAGAACTTTGCAAGGAGGACTTCACACAAGGTTGTCGTAGGAGGCAAGGAAGTTGGTAAAGAAGTATGGGGCCTGGTACATTCAATTTCCAAAATTTACTTACATCCGGGTCGAAGGATTCTTTGCCCAGCCATATAAACTTCCAAGATAGCCAACAGACAAGATGGTGCTACTGGAAGTTACTAGACAATTGACTATCTATGACAAAATTCAAAAGAAGATGAAGTTGGGGCTCGAATTTCCAATTGTCATGGGAGATTATGAGGAAATGTGTCCGTCATTGGCGGTAGTGGAGAAATCAGCGAATGAATTAATATTCTACCACCTAGCGCCTCATACCACAAGGACATTTTTTGATCCGTGTGATAAGATAAGGATGGTAGTTGGCGTAAAGCATAGGCACAAGATTTAGTTGGAGGATTATTGGGCTAACGCCAAGGATGACTATGAAATCAGAAAGAGGATGTTTTCCAGATTGCCTCTCAAGCTGATAAGAATCTGTGAAATCATATGTGTCGGATCAAATAGAAGAGGATGTAAATACTGTTCAGTTGGAATATGAAAAAGAAAAGGATAAGCCAATTCAGGTGCCTAATTGGTCAGAACTAGAATTTGACGATTTGGATGTCCTAAGTAGATCAGTTTTGAAGTTTACTAAGCATTGGGTTGAATGACACATCGCAAAGTTGAAAACAAAGAATACCCGCCTGACTTACAATCTGATGGGAAATTTGGAATCCCATGACGAGGCAACTGAAGGGTCATCAAGAGCCCAGGCCGGAGAAGAGGAAATTCCACATGAAAGAATAGAACGTGGGAAGGAGAAAAGTGTTCTTGGGAATTTGCAAGCAAGGAAAAGAAAAAGAGTTCAGCAGGAAGAACCGCAATAGAAGAGGCCAAGGATGGAAGAAGCACAGTCACCCGACAACTCTTCAAGCGTCCATGAAGTTGAAATGTTCACTTAAGAGGTCACAGGAAATCAGCCATGCAAGGATGATCAGGACATTTCACAAGTGCAAGATATTCTCAGTGTCATTGCCTCCCAGAGGCATGTTCAACAAAAGAATCAAAGATAGGAACTCCCTTTGAATCCAGAACAACAAGTCTAGTATTGTTTCAGGGAAACAAACATGGGAGACTTAGGACCTTTTGAGGAAGTTTCACAAGAACATGTACAACTGGGGATGCAGGATCAGCAAGTAGCTGCTCCAAATTGCGTGAAAGAGAGAATGAGCAAAGAGCCCGAAGAAGAGATTGATCCTACGCTAGAACTTGAAGAACTTCTGAACAAGATAAACAAGCCATCAAAGAAGAAAGTGATGGAGAGATGAATTAGGATCCAGGACTTTACACATAGCTGTGCCCAAGGTCGATAAGGATAGGAATGAGATTACTCCGGGCATCCTAGGGCGTGCCTCCAAGGCACAAGTGATAGAAGAATTTGATGAGTCTTCCTTAGCATTGAAAGAGCGGATGAAGAGGGTAGAAGAGAAAAATAGGAAGTTGAAGAGTGAATACAAAGCCTTGTGTGAGTATGTGCGGCGATTGATGCGTCTATTCAGAGAAGAAGATCAGACTTTTGTTCCTCCTCTTCTCTTCCAAAGGAATTCGTGGATGGGCCTGAAGAAATAAGGAAAATGGCTCAATGTTCTAAGGAATGTGTGGAAGAAGTCTTCACTACAGCTTGCAAATTCATTGAGGACTTGGCTCATTTCTATTGGAGGATCCTGGCTGTCCTAAGAAGATTGGAAAGCGTGGACAATTCATGGGAAGATGTACATATTTATCATGACTTGACAATTCGATGCCTTGAGGCACTGATGGAAACTTCCAAATAGGCATTGATAGATCGAGATGTCATTAGGGAAAACGAGGCATATAATATCCCTTGATGGTTCTATGCAATAAGCATTGGAAAAGAATTCTTTGAAAGGTCCAACAGGGAGTCAAAATTATTGAGGATGCCAGTTAAGAAAGTTTAGGAGGAAATCCTCAATGTTATCGAGGCTTTGTTTGCAAGAAGATTGATTGATAAAGAATTGATAGTGGACAACCTGAAGGATAGGTTGCATGAATTCTTCTTTGTGGAATCCTTCTTGAAGGAACATGTGGAAAATGTTTCCTTGTTCTCAAGCACAATGCACAAGACTCAGTAAGTTGTGCCTAGATGGGAGAAGTTTTTCTCCAAGTGGGAAAAGGATATTGGCATGCTGGAATTCGAACTGGAGATTGTGCCAAGTGTCTTCGTAGGAGAACTGGAAGCTGTCGTGACTAGATTCATTGCATTTGCCATCAAAGAAAGGGATAATTGTTGTCCTATTTTGGATGAGAATCTATTAAATGAATAGTGGCGTATTGGGTTATTTATTGCATTGTTGACACCTTGACCAAGTGGTGGGTCATTCATTGCATGGTGGACGCCAAATTTGGGAGTTAGTGGGCATTTAATGCTAAGTGAGCAAGATTCTTCATTTATGAACATGCCCACTACTTGCGCTATATTTAGTCTTTTTGGGTCAAACCCTAATTAGGGTTTTGCATGGGCGAATCTCAACCATTGATCTTAATGTAATCTAGGCTGTCCATTTTCATTTTGGGGCCTATAAAAGGGGCACACCCCTTCATTTGTAAAGGGGGGAGAATTTGTACGAAATTGTTGCTTAAGTTGTCAAGATAATAAGAGTGATTCATTGATCTTGGTGATTACTCGAGTTGTTTTGTAGGTGCATGGTTTCTCTTCGTCACTTAGATTAGATTTGTTTTCAAAGCACTTAGATGAATGAGATAGATAACATTGTTTCATAGTGAAATCATATGCTCACACCTTTTGTAAGTAGATGATTTCTACTTGCAGTGCAAGGTTGAAATGAGCCATTTGAATGTGTATGCCTAACTTCAATCATCGAATGAATATTGTTTGTCTTGATGGTATTCATTCTTGATATGAAAATCTTATGCACGACTTTGAAGATTGCACCTCTCTTTGCGTAGTTGTCTAATGTTGGCGAAACAAAGTGCGGTCGATTTCACTTGAGCCTTTATTATCTTTTGAGTTCCTTAGATTAGATTAGAATCTTTCTAAACCCTTTCCCATTTACTTTCCGCATTCTTATGGAAAACATTTCCAAAAAGTGCTATCTATTCACAAAACCTCCTTGAAGTTTCAAATTTGTTTTAGTCTTCTTCACTACATGTAAGTCCCCTTGGATTACCAACAAACATCAAATCCAAACGAGCCTATATCCACATAAAGCCGCAAGTTTGCAATTGGAACCTTGGAGTCACCGTATGATCTTTCACAATCTTAGCATACACGGGATTTTGCTCAAGAGAGGATAGAGTGACCGTTGGAAACTTTATTTTGTGTTGGTGTGGTCACAAAACACCCGTCAACATGTCCTGTCTTACAAGGGCCAGATAAAGGACTCCCTGCTGTCCCAGAGACAGTGGAGAGCTCTCTGGCCCAATAAACACATAAAATAATTGAAAAAACATTAAACAAAAAACTTACTCTACCTACCCTAACAGTAATATGAGCGGGTCCTTCCAACATCCCCCCAAAAACAAAATATGATAGCCCAACCTTAATTGAAATCACAATCAACAATATCACGACGACATGTACATACATTATCATGGATGGGTGGATAGATATTAGGCAGTATGCACTCATCAATAACACAACTGATATGTTATTAGGGCCATAACATCCTTAGGGCAATTGATTGTTTGGGCATCAAAAGGATTTAAAGTTTGAATTTCAGTTCTTAGACATACTATTGAGGAGGTTGGCCCATGGAATGTGGTGTAAGTCATTGGTTAAGGTTGCCTATAAACACATTTTTTTGAATGCCTTGTTGTGTGCATGTCATGAACTACACTTAGGGATGTGGAAAAATATACTTGATTGAAGAGATGTTTGGATGCTCATTTACAAACACCGCACATTACATACTTATTTCAAACTTTCTTGAAGAAGGAATTTCTCAAGCTTGCTGATATGAAGTATGGCTATTCATTTCCTTGGAGAGAATGCTAGGTTTGCAAGAGGCCTTTCAACCAATGTACAAGACTCAAAATTGGTTTAGATTTGGCAAGCTGATTTTTGAGCCAGATTCAAACTCAGTGATTAGACACATCCAGGACTTGACAAATGAGAAATCCATAAAATATTGAGATGTTTAAATATTTAAAACTTTTACCATCCACCCTTCAATAAATAAACTATAAAGACACGATGAACTAATCAAATATCAGTTACTTTGATCATATACACAACTATACATTGATCACAAGTATAAAAGTGGATTTTTAATTGAAGGAAACAAAATTTTAATTATAAATTGTTAAGTCTTATGTGAACAAAACTCATGGATTCTGATATCCATAGTCCCAAATACAAAATTCACAATATGGAGTCTGGAATTATAGTAGAAAGGAACTTGTATCCCTCGACCTAACATTGGTAGCTCTATGTGGAGTCATGCATTTGTATCTAAAACAAGTTTACAAATGCCGCTACAGTTGTAGGAGCATTCCTTAAGATAGGGTTTGGCTTAGCAAACTAGAATTATAAATATAATTCGATTATGAGGAGTTTAATTTAGAAAAATTCGAAAGAATAAAAAAATGTTGCTATAGCTCAAAATGATTTTCATTTAAAAAAAAGGATAAATTAGAGTGGGGGGTTTGGGATTGCTCTTGCTTCCAACATGGCCCAAATTAATTTTCATTTTTTGTTTCTTTTTTCAAAATTAGAGGTGATTTGGGAGTAGTGCCCCCAACAAAGTTGAGGGGTAGTGCGCCTTGCTAAGTTGGGGGTAGTGACCATGGGGTATGCCAATCTTTCATAATTTTAGTGCTTTTAACTAGTCTCAAAAGACTTTTAACAATGCTTGACTTTCATGCTTTAATGTTTAAGCTAAGTTGCCAAATCAAAATTGGGTATGGTTCCATGAAATTTCTTGATAGGGGAATGCGGGGATGGGAAGATCAAGGGCCTAAGTTTGGGCATGGTGAGGGGATGCTTACATATAGTACTTGGAAAAGTAGCTATGAAAAGATGTATAAGAATTACAGTTTTGAATTGACAAATGAAACTTTGGCAAATTAGTAAAAAGCTTAAATACTACTAAACTTTGTAGTGAAAATTAACAATTTAAGACTGCGAATTTGAAATTTATATTATATTCAAGATTTCATAATGATGATTACAATGAGTACAATGGCCATATAATGTCAAAATAACAAAATGCCAAAGCGGAGTCAAGTGAGGCCTCTAATCATCCCCAAATTCAAACTCGTCATCATTAGAATTGCTAGATTCCGCATGGCCAAGCTCAACACACTAATACCAACGAGTCTTGCTTGTGTAATTATAGCATCCTCATCAATCTGTGTTGGATCCAAAGAAACGGGACTCGGACTCGGCTCGGACTCGGCAAGGCCGACTCGGACTCGGACTCGGGACTCGGCGTCAGACTCGGCTCCAGACTTGGCTCCAAACTCGGGAAAGTGAAAAACTCAAGAAATTTAGAGATTTTTAAAGATTTAAAACTTGTTTCAGACACCCTTTATTGAATACACCTTAAAGACACAAAAACATCATTAAACTCGGCTCATTTGATTACATACACAAGTATACATCAATCACATAAGCATAAACGCAAATTGTAGCTGAAGAAAATAAGAAACATAGATATATAAATATTGTCAAATGTATACAATATTACAAAACTCATGGAATAAAAAATCTATGTCATCATATGATCATCATCAAATGTTTCATACAAATACCAAAGGTAAATAGTAAAACTAAATACAACTACAAGTGTACAAGCCTATGGCTGAGATGGCCGTGCACCCTCTCGCCCTGGCCCCCTGCGAAGGCGTTTAAAGTAGGTCCTGGATGATTCAACAGCCATAGTTGCTCCCCGTGACACCATGCCATGCTCACCAACATCAGGAACGACTGTGTCATGCTCACCAACAACAGGAACAGTTGTGTCACTCCGAGTCTCAGTATTTCCTGTCTCTGCTCGTGTTCTCTGCTCCTCCTCTGCCATGGCTACAGCCTCAGCCTCTATATCTACCTGGTCGATCCAATCAATGTCATCATCACTAAATACAGCTGTAGGAGTCCCAGGAGCTGTCTGATTCTCATTGGCCCACTCTGCTTCAAGATCAACCTCATCTAGAATGATAGGAGACATGTCAACTGTTGCATTCTTTCTCATTCTCAGGCGGAGGTTGTAGTGAACAAAGACGAGATCATTCATCTTCTCCACAGATAATCTATTGCGCCTCTTGGAGTGTATGTGCTCAAACATACTCCAATTGCGCTCACAACTTGATGCGCTGCATGGTTGGCTCAAGATACGAATGGCCAACTTCTGAACATTTGGTGTCTCTGGGCCAAAAAAGTTCCACCAATGATCTGAGTTTGAAATGAGAAAAATAAATAAAATCAGTCTCACTCATGAACTCATTTAACAAGTTACAATATAGTATTGAATAAAACGAAAATTAAGCCTAACAATTTATTTTTACCTGGCATCATAGTTGTTCTAGCGTGTTTGGCAACAGGACGAGAGAAGGTCTCCCCTTGTGCATCTGAGAACATCTGTAGCTCTCGAAAAAGGTCTATCTGAGAAATACTGGCAGGTCCCATCTTCTCCATGATTGCATATAGCCCATTAAGGACCTCCGCATCAGCCTTGAAAGAAGGGATAAAACGGAATGCCGGATTCAGATAATAGGCTGCCGCATGGATGGGCCTATGTAGCTGATGATGCCATCTCCTATCAATGATCTCCCAAATGGGACCATACTTGCTCTCATCTGCTCCATAGACGAATTTGATGGCCTCCTTCGCCCTATCCATGCCCTCATATATATAGCCCATTGCGGGCTTATCTCCATCCGCAACTCGCAACAAAACCACCAAGGGCTTAACAAACTGCAAAATTGAAAATATTGTGTAATTTAGAAAAATGAGCAAATAAGAGAATACATATAATAACTTATAAAACATGAAGCTAAGTTGTAGAATTTATAAAAAAATTACCTTCACTATCTCATCACAAGGGACCCAAAAGCCTTGCTCATCAAAAATGCAGTCTGCCATCTCTATCCCTGCAGGGGTGGTAGCATAGGATGAGGAAGACCACTCCTCACCAACAATCATACGTCTCAAGGCAGGCTTAGACCTAAGCATGGACTGCAATGTGAGGAAGTTTGTGGCAAATCTTGTGATTCCTGGACGATGCAACTCCTTCTGCTCTGTGTATTGTCTCATAAGAGCCAACACCCATGAATGATTATATACAAATTTGCAGACATTTCTTGCCCTTTCTACACATCTCTTGACCCATGAGATTTTTCCAATATCCTCCAACATGAGGTCAATGCAATGAGCAGCACATGGAGTCCAAACTATAGATGGGTGCCTCTCCATCAATAGTCTACCTGCAGCAACATAATTTGTTGCATTGTAAATTGTAATTAATGGAGGTACAAACTACAAGATAGTAATTAATTTGCAAACAAAATTAGTTTGTAATCAAAAGTTTACCTGCAGCAACATAATTTGCTGCATTGTCGGTCACCACCTGTACCACGTTCTCCTCACCCACATCTTCAATCACCTCCTCTATCTGCTCACATAGGTAGGTGGCATTCTTGCAATGGGTGGAGGCATCAATGGACTTGATGAAAACGGTGCCCCCTGAAATAAAAAAATAAAGCTAGGTCAATGATCATTCAATAAACCATTAGATAAAAAATAAAAAATTAAAGACTATATGAAACTAAAATTAATCAATCACCTGCAGAAGAAACAAGAAAATTAAGGAGAGTTCTATTTCTCCTATCCATCCAACCATCAGTCATGATGGTGCAGCCTTTAGTGCTCCATATGTGGCGTTGTTCATCTAAATCCTTTTTCACATCATCCACCATTTGAGACAAAATGGGTCCCCTCAAATCACTCTCACTAGGGGCTTTGAACCCCGCCCCGCATATGGTAATGGCATCAACCATTTGTTGCCAATAAGGAGACCTGTCGCAAAGAAACTCAATGAGATAAGTATAAAAATTCAATGAGATAAGTTAACTATAAAAATTAAAACAATCAAAGTTATCAAACATAAAAGTAAAACATTCACCTGGCTACAAAGAATGGAATACAGCTGTAGCTCCAAAACCTGCCAATTGCCATTTTAGCAGCATCATGGACCTCCTTGTTCCAACCCATGCCCTCAAGCGACGGTTGGGACCCAGGAGTAGTGCGAGGCACAAAGAAGGAATCCAACCTAGATTTACGAATCCTAGGTCCAATGGTAACATTCCCACTATGACTACTAGTGGTAGGAGCATGAGAAGTGGCGGTGGCAGTGGCACTGCCACTTATAGAAGCAGAAGCAGAAACGGAAGCACCAGCAGTAGCAAACTGAGTGGGACGATATGGAGGTAAGGAAGAAGGGCCTCCAACACAACCTAACTGTGTCCCTCTTCCTAAAACTGTCTCTCTCCCAATGGCCGCTCGATCCTCCTTTTGTTTCTTTTTTCTTTCAATCTCCTCAACCATTACATAACAATCACGTATGGCCTCAGAGACTGCTTTTGGGCATGGTTCAGCATCATGTCCACGCACACCAGCAATATGGTATTTCAGCCTATATATACCTCCATGGAATATTGTTTTGCAAAACATACATTTTGTTTGCCCCTTTCCTTGCCCTGGAAAATCCTCATGATATTTCCAAGCAAGGTCCTTTCTCATGGGGGGTCTAGAAGCTGAAGTAGACATTTTAGGATAGTTTTGTGAAAGTTGAAGCTGAGGCAAATAATAAAGTGAAGTTTGCTGCAATAAAACATTACAAATACAAAATAAAATTAATACATACATTCAAAAAAACTAAAGTAGGGTTTGTAAATTTTTTTTTAAAAAAATTGTAGGGTTTGTCAAACCCTACAATTTAAAAAAAATAAAATTTACAAATCCTACATACAACCCTACATGGTACAACTACATACTACATGCTACATACAAATTACAAACATACAAAAGATCTTGCATACAAGAAAATATAAAACTTTCAAAATAAATAAATAGAAAATGGAATTTTTGCATATAAGAAACAAAATAATGTTAAAAAAAACAATCTTACCTCTTACAACAAGCTTGAAATGAGCTACAAACTCTTCCTATCCAACTCTTGATGCACCAAATCGAAACACAATGCAGCTCCAATGTGACAAATTGAAGAAAACTAGAGCTTCCTCCTTGCTGGTTTTTCTTCTATGCACCCTTGTTTTTCTTCCCAACTCACTTTACTCTTCCTTTTTTTGCAAGTGAATGAAATAAAAGTCACTTTTAGGGTTAGAAGACATTTAACATAAAAAAACGGATTTAAAAAAACTATGCAAATTAATTTTTTTTTGTGTTTTAAACCGTGCCCACGCCGGCCGAGTCTGAGGCTCGGGACTCGCCGAGTTTGGCGATTTTGGGCCAAAATCGCCAACTCGGCGAGTCTGAGTCCGAGCCTCTGGGACTCGTTTGGCCTGACTCGGACCCGGACTCGCCGAGTTTAGGCGATTTCGGGCGAGTCCCGTTTCTCTGGTTGGATCCTCTTGCTCAATATCCCACTATTCTGTTGGTCTCTCTTTGTACAAAAGTGTCTTGCAGTCAATGAGATGCAAAGAACTGTGTACAACCATGAGCTTCTTTACTCTCCTAGAGGTAAGTTTGTTCTTGATGAAGCTACAAGTAGACTACTTCCTCTCAGCAGTTGAAGAACTAGAAACCTGAGATAGCAATCAAATGGCTAGAGTGGTAGTTAAGGAAATTGGTCCATGGCAATTCCACCACAAAATTGGGTCCTTGTATGCCATAGATGCCATATCTATCTTGGCTACTTTAGAATAATCCCCAAGAGTGGCAAAGTTTGTCCCCATAGTTTGAATGAAGTTGGCCTCTACTTCAGGATGATACATCTTTAGATGGCCCTAAAGAACCTTGCCTTCACCTTAACATCCTGTATGGGTGTAACTCTACCAAGCCTTTGCTTGTACCACTTGGGGTTCAATGCATAGACAACCATGTCCAAGGGAGTGTTGAGCTTCCCCCATCTCCGATGAATGATTCTCTAAATGTGCTCATTGTAGAATGCTTATGTGGGGTCTTTATTTGGTACAATAGCCTTATTTTGGTCAAGTGTAGTATCAATGCACTCATAATCCCCATATTTGATGACATGGAAAACTAGAGTAATGATGGAGACTATATATTTTGCATAACCCCAAAAAACATCACTTTTCACTACATCCTTTACCCTCTTTCCTTGTTCTGTCTTGGACTCAAACCGTCAATTCTATTTTGTTGTCACAACCATTAGTTGCAACGCCTCTTGCAGTTCAAGCATTCTCCAAGAGAACGAAATAGGATACATATCTAGTTTTGATAAGTTTCCAGAACTCCTTAGAGAAGCCCGTGAAGAGTGCATGTGAAGTGTGGTGGTTGTTGATAAACATTTGCACATCTATAGCATCATTAACCATTGCTTTGATACATGAGTGAATTTTTCATGGTATGCACACAAGGAGTCCACCAAATATGTCTATAAGATGCCTCAATCAATTTCCCTACAACTTTGCACACATGGGCTGCATCTATCACTTCTTGGACCACGTTTTATGGCCCAATTTCCTCAATAGCATCCCTGAGGACCTAATGCTGAAATTCAACATCTTTGCGATGCCTTGAATAATCAACTGCCCTAAGAGAGTATGGGCTCTTTGTACATGTAACCATGATATTGATGAGTGGACGATGCTTAATGTTCGTCCCAACATCCATGACCATAGTGCATCCACTTGCCGCCTGACATTCCTTCATTTTCTCCATTAGGACATTCATCTTGGAATAGTTCTTATCGAAAATTGTAGTCCTGAATTGTCTCCCTTGGTCGCACATATGATGATTATGATGATCCTCCTTTGCCACTGTCGCATTCATCTCTTTATAATGAGGAGACCGAGCCACATGGAATGGAATGCCATTGGCAAAGAAGAGTTTGCTAGTGGCATCATCTATATCATCCTTCAACTGCATGTTGAATAACTCAGCTACTAGGTTACGAACATCACTTGTCAACTTGTGTTTCGCCCTAGCCTCTATAGCATGGGCTCCTAAAGAACCTGGCATATGTGCAACTTGCCTTTGCAAAATAGAAGTAGAACTGTGTGGCTGGCCTTGACGACCTTGCGACCTATGAGACAAGGTAGCTGATATAGGTGTAGTTGCATTGTCTTCATTGACACTGCATAGCTTATATATCTCAGCTCTTTATTTCAGGTTCCCCCAAAACTTACATGCTTCCACACCTTTTCCTTGGATATGAAGGAGGAGGGCATTAACTCTAGTAATGCTGCCAAAAACTTCAAGTGCACAAAAGTGGCACTTCCACAACCTGTGCTCCTAGATGTTGTAGACTTGCTCGATAATTTTGTTTCATATTGTTTCAAAGGAGACTTATGATCAAAATGACAGTTAGCATGCTTTGCTAGGAATATGGAGGGTGAATTAATACTTGTAGCTGCACTCGCTACGGTACTAGTAGTTTGGGTTTCATCCTCATGGTCACCCCTCTCAGTCTTAGCCTCAAGTGCCTAATTGGATCTAGTACTTTCATCGTGAACCACAACCTCACCCTCACTCATGTCTTTAAAACTTATTATAACATTGCAATAAACAATATAAAATTTATAAGTTTAAATCTAAAATTAAAACTATGCCTATAACATAATGCAAAGGATTAAGACACAAAGATTTTGTTTTTGTTTTTCTTACCTCAGATTGTACAAGTGCAGAACTGGAGGATACATAAATAAAAATTGTTGTTCTTTATCTTTGTCAAATTTTGGTTTTTCTTACTTTAGGGCTCATGAAGCGCAGAAGCTGAGGATACACAAACATTTCAGCTTAGTTTGACAAAATTGAAAATAATTTATAAATTTCAATGTTGAAACTTGAGGACAATATGAACAATGAACAATGAATACTAAATCATTGAATATGCACTTGCAGCCATGTCTGTGAAATTATGAATTGATAAAATTAAATTTTGAATATGAAAACTTAATTTGTTTTCAAAAAAGTCATAGAATCTTACCTTATGCTTGAAAAATCCTTCCAACTTGGTGTAGAAATCTCATCTCCCTCTTCTTCTTGCTCCTTCTCACCCCTGTTGCACTTGCAATCCTTTAATCACACTCACTCCTTCATTCACTCTTTTACACCTCTTTAACCTTGTTATTGAAATCAATTTGTGAGTAAAGATGAAGAATCTGGAGTGTTAAATAAGATTTGGGAGGCATGGTGGAGCCCATTGGCCATTAAGGTTTGGCCTTGGACTGCATTTCCAAGAAAGTTTTTTTTTCATTGTTTTTGATTGTTTGCTGTGAGAGACACTTGGGTGTCCTCAAGATGTCTCAACATCTCCACCATCTTGACGGTGTCCCAACCTCTCGGCGACGACGATAGTGTGGGGGATGGGGTGGGGTGGGGGTGTCTCCCTATCGTCCCTAGCTCTGAAATATTTGGATTCAGGGGGCAGGGGGGTGGATGCATCCACATGGTTCATTGACTATTTTTGATTTAGTATTATAATTTAAATTGATTATATTCTTCTCAAGAAGATTTTTCAGTTTTTCAATATCCTTATAGCAATAGTGTTCATCATGTCTTGTCTTCTTGCAATATGGACAAGTAGGCTTCTCATTCTTAGATGATTCCCCTGTAGGAGAGGAATTTTTATGTTCTTTGGAATTAGATATGGATTGTGTGTTCTTCTTAGGTTTGTTCTTTTTCTTATCTTTGTTGGTAGAAGATTTCTTATCCTTTGCAATCAAGGTCTAGTATTTGAAGGCTCCAAGACACCCATTTGAATAAGCTTATCTTGCTCCCTAGTGAGTTGTATAGCAAAATTCTTAAAATAAGGCATATCAAACTTACTCCTAAAGGCATTCTTTGGAGCATAGAAAGTAGACACAAACACTGGATATTTAGGTCCTAGATTTGAAAGAATGCTTAGCAACAATTGCGTGTATTTGTTTTTTCAACTTTACACTCCAATTGTGTTCTTAGTGACTTGAATTTGGTTATGAAGTCTTATATGCTGTCAAAATTGCATGGATTGAGACTTATTAATTCATTCTCCAACATGTCTTTGAATTTCACTTGTTTGTCCAAACAAATTTGACAATTTGCTCCACATAACCATGGGTGTATAAAATTTGTTTTCAATGTGTAACAACAAATTGGGAGAGATGTACGAGCATAGATAGCCAATTGCTTCTTCACAGCTATTCAACAACTGATTCTTTTTAGCATCATCATATTTTGGTTCACCATCAAGTAATTTGTCCATTTTCGATTTCCATTTAGGATAGTTGTAAGGTGTTAGAAGTGGAATTGGAGATTACTCCATGATGAAACAAAAACATAAATCAAGAGGAATGCAACCACAAAATATTCTTTAAGTGCTAGGAATATTCTCTTAGTTACTGGGTTTGCCGGTTTTGGTCTCCGCATCCCAACCGGGTTCATCCGGGTTCAGGTTCGCACTGGGGTTTGCCTCGGGTTCACCCCAGGCATTCCAACTACCCTTTGCTGTTTTTCTTTTGCCATTTTGCATTGTTCCATCTTGCAATTCAATTTTGAACTATCAATTGGCATTTGGCATTGATCAATGATGAAGTATCATGGTATTTAGTTTTATAATTCTATATATTTCTTTAAATTTTTGTATATAATATGTATATGTATATATATACATATATATGGGTAAAACTACAAAGCTGTGTCACACTTTTATAAAGGAAATGGCCAATGCTGATTCAACTTTTTAAATTGAATCAATAGAAAGTGAAATATATGTTTTGAATTTTGAAATGATGTAAACTAATAAAAATGTATATTCTTTTATGTATTTTATGTTTGTAAATTTTATAAAAATATAAAAAATTATTTGAATATAGTTTTGTATAAAGTAAACACTATAATTTAGTTGCTGATAAAATACTGAAATTGAAGTTACACAAGCTGCCACATTTTATTAAATAAATTTTACCTATATATATATATATATATATATACATGTGTGTGTGTGTGTGTGTGTGTGTGTGTATATGTATGTATGTATGTATGTATATATTTATATATACATATATACATGTACAAACGAACCCGACCTATGAACCCAAAGGGCAAAATTTTTTTTGCTCGAACCCAAGCTCAAACCTGAACCGGTAACTTAAATATTCTTCCTACTAGCATTGTACATTGGGCAGGGCGAGTGAGCTGTACCGCACCATGTGGTATTGGTAGTAGTCGGGCACGTTGTACCTAAGCATTGTTGTTGTGTAGCAGCATGAGATCTTTCTCCATTAAAATAAATCCATGTATAAGGCCGACCTTTGTGTGTGGTGCCTCCACTTAATAATAATAATTCATTTTTATATCCTTGTATGAGGCCGACTTAAGAGAAGCAATGCCTCTATTTAAACAATATGTTATTGTAGCCGACTTGACAAGAGGTTGCACCACTTGTTATTGAAAAGCCGTCTCTCTTGAGGCCGACTATCATAAAGAGGCACCACAAATTGTAAATAAGGATGGTGATCCTTATTCATTTGATTATCCTGTTAAATTTTGATCAATTTTAGCAATCAGGTAATTTTTTCAAATTTTATGAGTACTTAGATCACAATCTGATATCAGTGTGGATAATATGCGAGTATATGAAATCTGAACCATAAGGAGCAGATACAAATTCGATTTGTTGAATGTATATTCGAATTTGCTGAGTGACTATATAGGTTCGTATTTGTGTGTATATACCGATCTGCTATGTGTTCTTCAATATGCCAAGTTTATGTGTCTATGAATTCTCTGAATAATATGATCTGCTTGCTGTATATTATTAATGTCTCTTTCTATTCCTATATACACTTTCGAAGGAAGACGCCTAATACTTATATACACACCCGATGGCTTTCTTCAGAAAGTCGTGACTCTAGACTAAACCCGATGGCTATCACTAACCTTAATCGGTTGCAAACTGATTCATAAACACAATCGGAATTATACACAAACCGATAATGAATACAATCGGTCATGTAATATAATTATAATAGCAAATCGGTAAGTACGGATTCAATCATAGTTGATTGGATAATTAATCTGTAAATTAAATACAAGAATAAAAGGCATCAAATGAATTGAATACACAAATATCTAAGGCCGATAGGCCAATTAGACATTTGGGTTAGCTAGGTTGGTCAGAGGAATCCGACCATAGCTATAATATCATCAACACTCCCTCTTAGCTAGGGAGGAATCCTTCTTAACCTCTATAAGTCAAATCACCTCATCGTGATGACTAACACAATGATCACACTCATGTGTATGAAAGAAGCTTATCACCTCATCGTGATATTAACCATCATGGCTGCACCCATGGATGGTGTAAGAATAGATATTACCTTATCGTGATATCAACCATCATTGTGAGATCGTCACCTCACAATGATATTCACCATAGCTCATCCCAGAGGGTGAACACACAAGTACAAGAAAATCATCACGAACTCTCTCACGTGATGTTGTCATGGCATCACACACATGACATCCACCATAGCTCATTCCAGAGGGTGGATCCACCATGGCTCATCCCAAAGGGTGGAATCAAAGGCTTTCACCTTAAATCTCTCTCAAAGAGAAATGCATTAATATGAAATATAAATAGTATAAAATAAATAGATCAATGATGTTGAGCCTCAATCTCTGCTAGAGCTTCATTCTCCACCATACAAAGCTTTTCTTGAAAGTATGCAAACTTTACCCTGGAGAGAGGCTTGGTGAGAATGTCTACCATCTGCTCATCAGTACTAATGTATCTCAACTGAATAGCATTCCTTTCCACCATGTCTCTAACATAGTGATACTTAATTTCCACATGCTTTGTTCTGTCATGAAACACGGGATTGACAGAAAGCTTTACACAACTTTGATTATCACAATGGATAATTGTAGGCTCTAAGGACTACCCAAACAATCCTGCAAGAAGCTTCCGAAGCCACACTGCTTCTCGTGTTCCCACACATGCTGCAATATACTCGGCCTTTGTAGAGCTTAGTGCCACTGAAGACTGTTTCCTGTTGCACCAAGAAATCATGGCAAAACCCAAACTAAAACTACAACCGAAGGTGCTCTTCCGATCAGTGATACATCCTGCCCAATCAGAATTAGTATATCCATGCAGCTTCAAGTCCACATCAGAAGAATATCTTAGGCTATATTTACTGTGCCACACAAGTATCTCAAAATATGTTTTGCTGCAACTAGATGTATTTGCTTTGGTTCACACATAAATTGGCTAAGTGCACTTACTGCATAGCAAATATCTGGTCTAGTATTGACTAGGTACATCAAAGACCCAATAATCTGCCTATATAGTGTAGAATCCACAAGATTTGAAGTAGCTGCAGCCTCTTTTAACTTATGCAAGTTGGTCTCTTTTAACTTATGCAAGTTGGTCTCCTGATGCAGGAGCATCCCTGGTTCTTGGCAATCTTGCATCAACCAAAAACATTTCTTTTCAGTTTGTTTTCTGTTTTGCAATTTTAGCATTCCTTTTGTATTTTCTTGCATTGGCTCACTGGGTCTTGTGGAGTTGGATTTTGCTTGAGGACATGATCATCTTCCTTATTCCTAAACTACGGAGCATTTAGATCATTTTCCGGCAAGTTATTGATTCCGAATTCCAAGAGTTTTCTGGGTTGGACACCGGAACTGCCTGGACCTATTTTGCTATTAGAGAATCTCGCGAATCCCTTCCGTAGCTTGTAGGGCTCCTGTTTGTTGATTCCAATGTTCCTTGGCATGTGGCCGACCTTCCTGTTGATCCGCACTTCATCCTTTGGATTTTTCGGATGAATCTCTTTGGCGGAGACCGACCTGGTGGTTTTACACGTTTGATCTTGTTCTTCGGCATTTGATCCCTTTGGGGCCGATCGGATCTCCCTGGATCACATAAATCAATGTAATTTAGCATCATAATTCATCGGATAGAACATAGAAGACCTATCTTAAGATTTAGAGGTCCGAAGTTGACCAATTCTGTAATTGAGAATGTATGTAACAGGCCACTTACAATCTAGATGTTACCAGTTATCTATAATCAGTTTTCATGAACTAATTCATTCAGTTCTGCATTGCCTCCATCATATCCTCTTGTTTCTATTGTGTTTACTCTTGTTGCCCGGTCCAGATTGATCTCTTTGGGGTCTCTCCTAACCAGTGATTGCACCATTTCCATAGGCGTTGACATGGATTTACAATCCATCATACCAAATCTCTTTAGAATGTCAATGGTGTACTTCCCTTTACTCAAAATGATCCCATCAGATTTTCTGCC
The DNA here is from genome assembly GCF_030272615.1 of Cryptomeria japonica. Lineage (NCBI taxonomy): Eukaryota > Viridiplantae > Streptophyta > Pinopsida > Cupressales > Cupressaceae > Cryptomeria > Cryptomeria japonica. The sequence goes on from NC_081407.1 coordinate 825,199,747, forward strand.
AAACTTCTAACCCAAGGAAGTAGTGTAATAATCCAAGATCCTTCATCTCAAATTCAGAAGCTAACTCCTTACATTTAATAATAAGATGATCTTCCCCAGTGATAAGTAAGTCATCAACATAAAGAATCAGGATTAATGCTTCCCCATTAATTACCTTGAAGTATAGGTTTGAATCTACATCATTCTTAGAGAAGTCTAAGCCCATCAGGTAGCAATCGATCCTTTCATACCAAACATGTGGAGCCTGCTTAAGGCCATACAATGCCTTCTTCATCTTGCAAACATGAGACTGCTTCCCATGTACCACAAATCCTTCAGGTTGCTCAATATATACTTCTTCCTCAGTTACACCATTTAGAAAAGTTGTCTTTACATTCATTTGGTGAATTTTCCATCCTTTAGATGTTGCAATAGCAATGATGGTCCCGATTGAAGTATATCGGGCAACTGGAGCAAAGGTCTCCTCATAGTCAATTCCCTCCTTTTGGGAGAATCCTCTAGCCACAAACCTAGCCTTGTATTTCTCAATACTACCATCAGCAACATGTTTGGTCTTAAAGAGCCATTTAGAAGAAACAACATATTTACCTTTTGGTCTAGGTACAATATCCCAGACATCATTCTTTAGAACCGATTGATACTCTTCTGCCCTGGCATCTTTCCAAACTTGTTGACTAGTAGCTTCCTCAACACTGGTAGGTTCTGATTCAATGATTTCATTCATCAATGCAACATAGCTGGAGAACTTATGAGCTCTCTTAGTTTCTCTAAATTTTCCTCTTGGGACTGCAAAACTTTCAGCCTCTTGCATCATTTTTCTTGCCCAAAGAGGTCTTTTCTTACCAATCACAATGTCAGTAGGCCCATCAGTAGGATTCAAGGGCTCATTTGGTTCATCATCTTCTTCAAGTTCACGAGTCTCCCTCTAAATCTCAAGAGTATGATCATCTTCCATATTTTTAGGAGATTCTTGATCTTCACTGCCCATCTCATGGATGCCCTTGGATTTTCTGAATGCAACATCCTCTTCAAATGTCACATCCCTACTTAACTCAAACAATTTGTGTCTTGGAATATAGATTCTGTAGGCTTTTGATGTTTCACTATAACCTACAAATATTCCCTTCTTACCAGAAGGTTCCAATTTGTCCTTTTATCTTTGGGTATATGTATGTACACTGGACAACCAAAGATCCTCAAATGACTTACATCTGGCTTCACCCCTGTGAATGCTTCTTCAGGTGTCTTATTCTCCAAAATACGGCGAGGACATCTATTTTGAACATAGACAATAGTTCTAGAAGTCTCAACCCAAAAAACGTTTTGAAGATTTTGATCATGGATCATGGCTTTGACTGCTTCCACAATAGTTCTATTTTTCCTTTCCACCACACCATTCGGTTGGGGATTCTAGGGAACACAAAACTCCCTCTTAATCCCAACTTCAATGCAAAAATTACGGAAGTTACAGGAGGTGTACTCTCCTCCATTATCGGATCTCAAGACTTTGATCCTCTTCTTCGGAGGTGGAAGCCCTCAAGTTGTTAAGGTTCTTGAGAGGAAGAGGCAAAACGCTGGAATTGGATCTGAAGTTGATACTTCAGTCAAGATATCAATAAGGGTTATTATTAAACCCTAGGCGCTTCAAGGGAGGATATTATCAAATTTTTTTAATCTGCATCTTTCACCTGAATAATGGCACCTTGAAGGAGAACAAGTGGTTCTTATTTTTGGCAAGAGCGACTATATATGAGAGACACAGCGATTCAAGTTTTTTTAGGATTTGGTCATATAAGGTAGCAATTCTGACCTTCATAAGCGATTTATCTCAGACATGCTAGAACTTCATCAACGATATTACCAATTTGGCGATCAGCCTGTGATTCGATGCCTTCTTATTTTACAAATTGATCACTTTGTTGATCAAATTGTTGGTGCGATTTGCTCTTATTCTCTGATATGAAATTACATACAGCAAGCAATTGGTGACTATAAACAATCTTGATCAATCTGGAGGCAGTGACTATGATCCTTGATGCCAAGGAAGTTCATATTAAGGGATCAGCGATTTGAGTTTAATTCGATGCCAGCAATTTCATCTCTATGCATCAGTGATTCTTATTTTAACATAAGTGATTCTATTCCAGACACTTAGCGATTTAAATCTTGATCGAATTTTACTCATTTGAAGGTTGACGATTTTTGTGATAACAACTTTATCTCTTCTTACCTTGCGATTCCAGAGACATCAGCAAAATCGTCTCCACAAGCACAACAGCGTTTGGTCAAGGCAGAGGCCCCATCTAGAGATAAGTCAAATTCAAAGTCACAAGACACCATTGAGCAAGAGCAGAAGGGACCCAACATATAGGTTGGAAGCAAAAGTTCTTCGGTAATAGAAGATGTTTTATTACTTCTAATGATTGCACATGGCTACAATATAGTGATGAAGTCAAGATGGAAAATGCATCACTTATCAGATTCGAAGAGCCCAAATTGAAGGAAGATACACCAAATCATCCACTAACATTCCTAATGGTGAGCCATTGATCAATGAATGACTTGGTCAGCCCTAAGACGAGAGGTTTGAGTCACAAAACTGAAGATGCTGCGGATATCTCATAAAATTACTTGTCATCATCTTGAAGGTGATACAAGTTGCACTGAAGAGAGTTTGTACTCTTTGATTTAAGTTTGACACTATGCTTGCGTATGGGATCCGGGGGATCTCTCGAGCGTCATCACCTTAGATGAGACATCTTTTGGTGGTTATGCTTGGTCTACTTTGAACCAGCTTTGCATGGTATTTGACTTTTCATGGCTGCCCTTGAGTAAAGAGCATTATCATGAGCTTGATGGGATGAGCCCAAATTGGGATAATTGTGCCAGATCAACAACGAGACATGTCAAGGTTGGGTAATGATGAGCCACCACATTACCTCATTGGTTTTCACACACTCTTCCCAAGCTGGTACAAACAGTCTCCAAATATCTAATAACACGACTTCGGTATGCCAACAGTTCGATGAAAGATTAAAGAATTTGAATGAGAAGCTAATAAAGAGGTAGAAGCAATATCAATATTAAAATTGATCAAATGAAATGATCAATTATGGACCTAAAGCTATTTGGAGAAATTAGTACCTCATCACAACCATTTTACCAATTTTTTATTCAAAGTGCTTTGATTGGGTCAGCCTTGGATGGAAAGTTTGCATCAACAAAGATGATTAAGAAGGATGAAGACATTAAGCATCGGTACACATAAATCCTGTCCTCCAGATTTGGAATAGCAGTCTATGACTCTTGCTATTGGAGCAACATTGAGTAAAACAATGACATGTCCGAGAAGAGGACTAAGGTTTTGAGATTCTTCAATGAAGGAGTTCACTTCTAGAGGACTTTTTTTGTAATCTCTGTATTGAAGCAGGGATCAAGAGGGAGTTATGTACTCAACAAAATGAAGTCCTATGTCTCTAGGATCTAGAGTGACTCACTGAGGAGAAGTGAAGGTGTCAACTAAGTGGGTGTGTTGCAAGGCCAAGTGCTAAGTCCTTGGAAAACCTCTTTAGCTGCAAAGAACAAAATTGCACAAGACAGTCAATCTGGATTTGACATCAGTAGCTCTGCAAACCTATTCAAAACAGGGTGATCTGGGATGAGGTTGAGAAGGACAGTCTTGAACACTCGTAAGTCAATAGTGCCGGAGGTATGCGTTGGAAACCATCCCTCTAAGGCAGGCATTGCAGGCAATTTTGGATGAGGAGGTCAAGAGGCTGATGCAAATACTTGGAGCTTCAGAGGGAGTCACATCATCATGAAGATCTATGTTAATGCATTTTTCTCTGAGACGGAGAAATTTGAGGTGAAAGCTCTTGTTAATGCATTTTTTCTCTGAGACGGAGATGTGGTTCTTTCCACCCTCTGGGAGTAGCCATGGTGGATGTCATATTGAGTGACTCCATGATGATGTGTTTCTTTCCACTAATGGGAGTAGCCATTGTGGACATCACGTTGAGAGACTCTGTGATGATTCTCTTGTACTTGTGTTTATCCACGCACTGGGATTAGCCATGGTGGACGTCATGTTGAGAGACTCCATGACGACATCACGTTGAGTGACTCCGTGATGGGCACTTGTGCCCTTGTTTTCTTCCACTCATGGGAGTAGCCATGGTGGACATCATGTTGAGTGACTCCATGATGATATCACGTTGAGAGACTCCATGATAAACTCTTTTCACTAATGGGTGTAGCCATTGTTAGTGTCATGTTGATAGACTCCATGACATGAGTATCTAGAAAAATATATCCCTAGCTAAGAGGGAGAGTTGTTGTGTAGTGGCAGGAGATCTTTCTCCATTTAAATAAATCCATGTATGAGGCCAACCCTTGTGTGTGGCTCCTCCACTTAATAATAATAATTCATTTTTAATTTCCTTGTATAAGGCCGACTTAAGAGAAGCAACTCCTCTATTTAAACAATATGCTATTGTAGCCGACTTGACAAGAGGTTGCACCACTTATTATTGAAAAGTTGTCTCTCTTGAGGTCGACTATTATAAAGAGGCACCACAAATTGTATATAAGGATGGCGATCCTTATTCATTTGATTATCCAATTCAATTGAAGTCAGACCCAACACATTGAAGACAAGTTCGCATCATAGAAGACCAGTTCGCACTCAAGGAGTATATTGATAATCTTCAGCACATTATCATATTGCTTCAGATCGATATTCAGCAAGGAGATCTACATCTGCTGTATTTCGCACCTAGAAGAAGTGCCCTTATTCATCATTAATTGACCTTGAGTTTGGCCATATTGTAAATGCAGATTTCTGTATTATTTATTCAGTAATATAAGAGATATTATTGGTTGGGTTTTTCTCCCTTGAGAAGGAGGGTTTTCCCAGGATACTTGCTGTGTTAAAGTGTTTATCATTTCTGTTTTTCTGCTTATTTCACATCTGATCTTAAAACTAACAAGCATTGTGCAATAATTAATTTTTTTTGTATTTTTAATTTAATTGTTTATGAAAATTTTAATAATTTTGTTTATTTTTCAGAAAATTTAAAACATTAAATAAAGTATATTTTTTTCGCATCCCTTTTTCTTGCATTTATGGTGTTCGTACAATCGAGGAAGGAAAATTTTTCGCTGATTGCCCTAGGCAAAAGTGTCCAATTTTTACAAATAGACAATCAAGCTTTAAGTTCTTGGGCCTCTTGGACATTGACCCAAAGTTCTCTAAAATTGCAGCTACCTTCTGGATTTGGTAACCACTTCCCAATATCAAACCCTCAAAAATCTGGTCTCCGATGTCCAATTTGGACCAAACAAAAGGAAAAACTAAATTTTTTCGAATCCTATGAATGCAATGGTGAGATCAGATTTGTACTAGCAAGCTTCAATTTTGACTTACAATACAAAGCCACAAAGAGAATCCCTTAGAATCTGGTATTTCTATCAAGTTTTTCTGATTCTCCAGGTCATCCTATCCTCTATGTTTTACATGGATGCTTGATAGGAAAATTGTGAAGTCTTATGAATAAGACAATTTTCCTCAATAAGGTCTTCATGCTTCAGTCTTTATTGATATAATATGCAAAGTTACCACTTGAACTTCTTAAATACTATGTACAAATTGCTATTTCCTAACTACTAACTAGTTGATGGTGTTTCAAGGCTGCCACCCTTGATCAGATAAGTGTTTTATTGCTTCTTATTATAAGTTTAAAGATGGGGACATCACAAAAATCTACCAAGTTCTGCATTCAAGATCTCTCAGAAAGACTAACCAAAGGCACCCAACTTGCTTTGATAACATGTAAGATTTGGTTATGGACATAGCCATTGAAGATGTAGAGGCCTTATGGAAAGCACAATGAAATTGTTAATTTTAGGCAATCAGATGTTAATTTAAGCAATTAGATTATAATCAGACTGTGAATGAATAGTAACAGTAATAAAACACAAGACAAAAGACAAATACCCTAGGAAAACCTCCCTCTTGGAGGTGAAAAACCCAGCCTCAAAATACAACATGTATTATCTCAAATGTAGGCAATTACAAGGCAATACACTTATCTCAGATTGCTTTTCAATATATCAATGAAGACTGCAGCCCTTATCAACAACGAATAGCAAGGAGGATCAGCAGCAGATGTCTAAGATCAGATTTGCACAGTAGGAGTCCTTGTCAAGTTCACATGAGGATCTTTGACAACTTGATTGCAGCCCTTATCAACAGCGAATAGCAAGGAGGATCAGCAGAAGATGTGTTCACATGAGGATCTTTGACAACTTCGCCACACACAATCAACCTTGATGAGTTCGCTTGTATAATTTCACATGAGTGAAGGAGAGATCGCTGCTTGAAGAGCAGATAACATTTGCATGAGATGGATATTGTGTTATGACATCATTTGCTTGTTAGATTTATATCCCATCTTTGGCGTCAACCCTCAAGTCGGCTTGCATTAGATAATTTATTTATTTCCATTTATTGTCACCATGTTATATGAGTTTGGGCCCAGCCCTAAGTTCCATTTATTGCCTACACATCACATGAGTTTAGTCCTAGCCCTAAGTTCCATTTATTGTCTTCACATTACATATGTTTGGGTCTAGCCCAAAATAGTTCGAATTTCATGAGAGGTAATACATGTGTATTTTAATTGTCATTGACAACATTAAAATACAATAGACAGGTATCCGAGCTAGCTACTATTTCAACACTCCCTTTTAGCTAGGGAGGATAGCTGCCACTTGTCATGATCCATTCATGACCATCTTGCATTGCCCGCAAGGATGAATGTATAAGCGCCATAGAGTATACTTGCAAAAACACATAAATATCATGAACTCATTTCATGATGTCCATCTTGCATTGCCCGTAGAGGATGGATCCACCTTGCATTGCCCGCAGAGGGTGGAAGAGGTCTTACACCTTAGCCTTCTCCCAAAGAAGAATACAATGTCACCTTGCATTGCCTGCAGAGGGTGCCTCCACCTTGCATTGCCCGCAGAGGGTGGATGATGCAATCTAAATTGCATCACTAAGATTGAGACTCCCTCTCAATCAATGCTGTGTTCTCCACGATTCCAAGCTTCTCTCTGAAGTACTCAAACTTCACTCGAGTTAGAGGCTTGGTGAGAACATCTGAAACCTGTTCAACTGTGCTGATATATTTCAGCTGGATGGCACCTCTTTGTGCCATATCACGAACATAGTGATAATGAGTTTCCACGTGTTTTGACCTGTCATGAAACACGAGATTATTAGACATTTTTAATACAACTCTGATTATCACAATAAATGGCAGTGGATTCCCAAAATTGTCCAAACAACCCAACAAGAAGTTTGCGAAGCCAAACTGCTTCTCTAGTTGCCACTCTTGACGCAATGTATTCAGCTTCAGCTGTACTCAATGCAATTGAGGACTGTTTCCTACTGGCCCAAGAGATCATAGCAGAATCCAAGCTGAAACAAATTTCTGAAGTGCTTTTCCTGTCAATAACACTTCCAGCCCAATCAGAATTAGAGTAGCCTTCCAAATTGATCATTGTGTTGATTGGATACTTCAACCCATAGCCAACTGTTCCACGCAAGTATCTCAGGATGTGCTTGGCTGCCACCAAGTGAACATGCTTTGGCTGGTTCATGAATTGGCTAAGTGCTCTCACTGCATAGCGAATATCTGGTCTAGTGTTAACTAGATACATCAAGGATCCAATCAACTGCCTATACTATGAATCATTTGCAAAATCAGAATTAGCTGCAGAAATACTCAACTTTAAGCTAAGATACTGGTTCTTCCCCTTTTGGCCTGGGTTCGGGTTCTGGTTCTTGCCCGGTCCTGGTTCTCCTCGGGTTCTCCTTGGGTTCTGTTGACGTGTTTTTTATGACTACGCCAAACACAGAATAAAGTTGCCTAATGGTCACTTCACTCTCTCTTGATCAAAGTGCAATTGTATGCTAGGATTGCAAGAATTTCAAACAATCGACTCCAAGGTTCCTTCAATGCGTGGATGTGACTCAGTTGGCTGATGTGTTTGCTGGTAATCCAAGGGGCCTTACATGTGCATCATTCTTTCACTTCTTTGTTGTGGCTGGAACTCCATCATCGGATATGACAATTCTGCGATGCTGCTGCTTTGAACAGACTAAAATGAACTGAAAGTAAAGGGGAAAGGGTTCAGAAGGATCTAAATCTATTCCTAAGGGCCATGATAGCAACAGTTACTGCTTTGGTGGACAAATTCCAAACGAACCAAGCTCTACTTCGCCAAGATCAACTACAACTCCGCAAGAACCGGTGCAATCTTCTGGGGATGCTAGAGGATTTTCAAATCGAGAAAGTACATTTGAATACCCAAAAATGACGCAATCCAAACGACCATCTACAATTGAACTTAGCACAAATTTAGGGGGTTCAGGCTAACTTTACACTACAACTTACAATCAGCAAGATGCAAAAAGTATGAACCATGGAAATTCATTAGACACCATTACATTCTCCATTGAAATCAAAGCACTTCACTATTTCTACTCTAAATGAGGAAGGTGAAACCATGCAAGTTTTAAAAAAATAACTTAAGCGGACACCATTAAAGAACAATGTTTCACTGTTATATCTCAAAGCTTATCGCAACAATTTCATACAAAGCTCCCTCCCCCTTTTACAAATGAGGGGGGCCACCCCTTTATATAGGCCTCAGGCCATGATTACATGCAAAGCCCTAATTAGGGTTGCCCAAAAGATTCTCCACACATGATTCAACAAGGTGGGAATCTCCAATTAATAACCCATCATGCCCATATACAATTAATTCCATCCCATTACAATTAATTACATTCCAGAAGTGCCCACTATGCAATGAATGTACCCTCTGCAGAAAATCGCCTGTGATGCCATAAATGCACCATCATCTTCTGAATGTGACGGCTGCATGCAGAAGGAATATGCCATAATGCCATAAATGTGACGGCTGCATGCAAAGAGATGCTTCATTAATTCAACGTCCGTTGACTCGGTTGCCACTTGGCGAGAAAACCTTGGAGAGCAAACTTCAGGAGAGAAGAATTTGATCCATGAAGAATTTTTCTTGAAGTTTCTCGAACTCTCCTTGCTCTGGAGGAGATTTTCAACTATTCTCCACCATCTCCTACTTTTTAGGAATTTCCACAATTTTAGGGTTTTGGTCCAAGAGAGAGAATTCTCTCACCTATCCATATCTTCAAAAATTTCTACATTTGGGGGTCATTTGAGCCCTGAAAATGGATTTTTCAAATTCTTCCCTAGGGGGGAAATTTCTTGTTCAGTTCATCCCCTGATTCCTTCCTTGCCTTAGAAATTTTATCTTCAATTCATCCTTGGGTGTGATTTCTTGTTGTGGAGGAATTCTCCTTTGGAAAGGAATTTGTTCCTTACCTTGTTGACGTGTATTTTGTACACTATCAAACATAGAATAAAATACCCAAGGGTACCTTATCCTCTCTTGAGTAAAGTCTCTGAATGCTGAAGATATCGCAAAAAAAGATCAATCAGGGTGACTTCAAGGTTATTCGCTGTAGGATCTCTACGTGTGGATAAGCACTAGTGGTCGTTGTGAATGCTGTTTCTTCAAGGGGTCTTACGCACTTTGGAAGTTGGTCCGTGTTACTCTTACTTAGCTGCAGGAACAAGAATTTCCTAACACTAACAAATTCTAAAAAAAAGATCAAAAGATAGGGTTTTCAAGAGATGAATTCTAATCTAATCCTAAGAATGACTCAATGTAGGCTAGACTTGGTAAGATTTTACCAATTTCAGTATTGCCAAGGAATTACAACTCTACTGGAATTGATGCGATCTTCTAAGGTGATTAGTGAATTTCAAATCATCAAGAATTATAGATACTACCATAAAGATACATATCAATAGTTCAATAATGACCGAAGGTTCAAGCAATCTAAATATCTCCAGTTGACCACGCAAGGCGTCCTTACAATCAGTAAGAAGCTAGTGGTTTGGAACATGAATCTCACCAAAGATCAAGCACAACACTTAGTCCTTCAACTTAAATACTATTTCGACTGAGAATGATTCAAGAAAGTAAACAACCATGAAGATAGCCACAAGAATTGCAATAAAACACCATAACTTCAATATTTTATTGATCTCAAAGCCAAAATAGACAACAATTGTTCGAAATTCTTTCTTCACTACTCAATCTTGCTACAAAATAACTTTCTTCTCTCCAAAGCTCTAACTATTATCTATCTCCTTAATATCTAATGACAAAAATGAAAATGAGAGGGTATATAGAGCATCCTCAATTACAATGAACGGCCTAGATCAAAAGAAGATCAACGGCTGAAATTCTGACACCTAAACCCTAATTAGGGTTTGTTACAAAAAGTTCCCTTTTAGATGAACATTATTAAATGCATAGCCAAATATTTAATTGACACAAAAATCGAGGAAACATAGACCAATGATAATTAAGATGCCACATCATTCTATAACAACCGTTCTTCTAGAACTTTGTTCCCTTTCCAATGCTCTTTTTTAGCATATGCAACGAATCTGGACACAATTCCTTCAATCTCAACAATAGGAATCTCGGGGAGATTCCTCATTCGCTCCTCCAAGTGGATAACCCGATCAAAGGCAGTGAGAAGAGCCGTTTCCCATCCAAGTTCGAGTTCTTTGATCTTCTCAATCAGGAGCATAGTAGTGAACATTAGATCCCATTGCCATCTGTGATGACATTCTCATCTTTGCAAAAGATGACCTTGACTCTCTCTTCCAACTCTTGGAGGTCCACATCCGTCTCAACTTCGATCCTCCTGTCAAGAATGATACACAAGACTTCAAACACCTTATCTTGAATTGGATGGATGACACCTTCAACTTGATTGCATTTGGTGCTGACGTCTTCAAAAAGAATCTCTTTCATCTGAAGTAGAGTTGACCACTAAAGTAGGTTATGAGTTCCTCCATCCATTATCTTTTCTTGTGCTAGGATCTTCCTTGGTGTTTGCCTAATTACTTGCAGAACAGGAATGATAACATCTCTAGTGTGAGCGAAAGCGGCTACAGTTATCATTAGGTTGTGGAGGATCTCAAGGACCTGGATAGCTCGGTGGATTGTCTTCATCATTCTTGTTGTAAATTCAACGGCTACTGTGTGGGATTTGTCAATCCAAGAGCTCATAAGCTGAACCAAGCTTTTGACTCTTTCTGCCTCGCCAACTGATTCAAGGGGAAGTGCTTGCACAGGAGATACTGTCGGATCCTGACGTCTCAAGGGCTGATTGAGATGACTAAAGTAGCCTCTCCAAGCACTGACTTCTCTCTCAAGCTTTCTATTCTTTTCCATTTCTTCTTTAAGTTTATCTTTAAGTGCTTCAAATGAATCAGTTGCCTCATCCAGTGCCTGTTCAGTAGTGAGTGGACCAAGCTCAAATGTTTCTACATCATACTCATCTGCAAGGATTTCACCTTCATACTTGTCCACTACTGGTGTAGCTATCTGCAATTTCCTGGATCCTGTCTCATCTCTGATCACCTTGGACATCTTGGTGGCCCTCTTCTTCTCCGTTACCTCTTGAGAATTTCCTATAAGGCTCTCTAAGTCAATCACATCTTCTTCATCTTCAATCACAATCACCCTTGTCAGTCTCTTTTTAACCAATCCGGAATGGCGGATCTTGTCTCTCTAACTTGTATTTCCTTAGGTAACGGTTCATCTTCTTGGAGAGGAGATGTCGCCTCATCATCATTTTCCTGATCCTCTTGTAGCTCATCAATTTGTAGCGGTTGACTTGATGAATGCTGAGGTGTTTGTCCCTTCTCTAGTTTGTCATTCTGTACCATGGATTCCATAGATTCATCAATCACAGGTACCATCTTCTCTTGACCTTCAGCTTGACTTGCCTTCTTTCCATGTCGAGAAGATGTGCCTGATGGGCGATCTCGATTGGCCTCTTGCTTCTTCTTGGAGGGTTCTCTTTTCTTAGGTCTTTCTTTCCTCTTTGCACCTCTAGGATGAGAATTGTCTTCACTTGCGCTCGCTCCTCCTTCTTCTGGCCTTTCCTCCAAAGTAAAAGTCATTGGTATGTTCTGCTCTCTTAACTTTTGATGTTGTACATCCACCCATCTGCGAGTACATGACAAAACTGGAGCCATCAAAGCTCTCAAGTCCGAAATATCAGGCTCGCTCCAATCTATCTTGACTCTCTTATCTTCCTTGTCATAGGATGACTGGAGATGTCTACCACTGTCCTGAGCTTGATCGGCTACTCTGTAAACTTTGCATTTCCTGATGAAATCTAAAGGTAATCTGGAATGCATCTTTCTTTTCACTTCTAAATCACTTGAGAGATTCATCCAAAAGTCCTCTACCTGAAATTCGTGTTTGTACCTCTTACCAACTGTCTCCTCCATATAACCATGAGGATCGAAATTCTCCCTCGAGGCAAAGAATGTGAATGAATATAAAGCTAATTCCTTCTCCGCATCTTCCGAGGCTTGAGTATTAGGACATACCTCAACTGAATTTTAAATGCCTTCACAATAAAAGTTCGATTTTTTAAGGCTTAAAATTAATTTATTAAATGCCAATTTAATTTTAATTTTTTCAAATGCCTCAAAATTAGTAATTTTGGTGATTATTTTAAGGAATATCAACGCTCAATAATGTAAAAATGAAGGATATCACCAACTTCGCCCTGGACCTTCAGTGAAGGTCAGGAGCGATTTTTCAATCTAGTCCTTGCATACCTCCTTTTTCGTCCAAAACTTCATCTAGGCATTTAAATGGCATTTTTAACTGCAGTTTTGAGTTTGATTTCATTTGATCTCTAGGAGGAAAGTGCTATTAGGACTTTTTCGCCCTGGACCCTCAAAGAGGGTTAGGAGCGATTTTTCAATTTTGCTCTTAATCCTTCATCTTTTAATTGTCAATTCTCCTTGTGGGGTAAGCAATGATCTCCTTCACTCGTTCTATGCATGCTTGGTTTTCTTTTGCAATGCAAAATAGGGGCTTCAAAGATTTTCGCTCTGGGCCTCCAGTGAGGGTCAGGAGCGACTTTTGCAATTTAGGCTAGGATCATCAAGTTTTGGAGGTAAATCCTTGTTCATCATGTTTTGGAGGACCTTTCCACCTTAGCACAACCTTGCCTTAGCGCGATCTTGAAGGGAAGTTGTTGGTTATCATTCTTCACTCCCTTTTGAGTCTTGGAAACAAAAATACCATCTCGAAATACAAGGGAAGTGAGAATTCTTGGAAATTTCGCCCTGGACCCTTGGAGAGGGTCAGGAGCGATTTTCCCTATTGTCATCAAAATTTGTAGTCTTAGCATCTCCATTCCACTTCACGGCCTTTCAAACACCATATCTAACTTGTGCCTAGGCTTAGCTTTGCTCAATTTTGGAGAAAAAAGTTGGATATTAGGTTTTTCGCCCTGGGCCCTCAAAGAGGGTGAGGAGCGATTTTGCAAATTCAAGTTTATCCATCTTTTGTTAGCCCTCCAAATTATCTTCAATGGTCAAAACTCACCCTTCCTCACTCATTCAAGCAAGATTTTGTCTTAATTCTTCAAAGGAGGAGAGAAACTTAGAAATTCGCCCTGGACCTTCAGAGAGGGTCAGGAGCAACTTTTCAAACCTGGCTTGATTGCCTCCTCGTTGATCGTCCAAATTATATTCAATGGGTAAAACACACTTGCTTTCATCTATTCCAATCATAAAAATCACTTTGAGCTAGCAAGAAATGTGCCTTTTGAAAATTTCGCTCTGGACCTTCAGAGAGGGTCAGGAGCGAATTTTCCCTTAGCCTTCAAAATTCATCATTTTTCATGCCGTCAAGTCTTCAAAAGCATCAATTCACGTCCAATCATCCCTCCTGGAGACCCTGCACAAAACAAATTAGAAAAGTCAGTGACAAATATGCCTTTAAATAACATTTTCGCCTTGGACCCTCAGCAAGGGTCAGGAGCGATTTCACCCTTTCTGGCTAAATTATTCAAAATTTAAGTCTCCAATCACTTCACAAAGCAGAGTTAGGTCATTCTCAAGGCTAGGAACCAGTTAGCAAGCCTTCTCAAAACAAGAATTTGTGTTTTAGGATGAAGTTCGCTCTGGACCCTCAGCAAGGGTCAGGAGTGACTTCTCTATTTCAGGCATCATTTTGCTTTCAAAATTCATCAAAACTTCCCCAGGCAAGAACACACCAAAATCCTCTTAAAACATCTCAACACTTAGCCAAAATTGTGAAGGAGCCAAAATTGTGAAGGAAATCCAGTCTACAAGGATTTTCGCCCTAGGCCCTTAGAGAAGGTCAGGAGCAAAATTGGCATTATCAGGCTCTTGATCTATTTCCTCGCTTATTCAACTTAACCCACTAGACTCACTTTCTTCACTGACTGTGTTTAACTGACTTAGACCAGGAAACAACTGGACCTTACCATAAAGACCTTCAATCTAGACTTAACCTGAGACCAATTTGACTCCCCTGACAGGCTTACCTTATTTCAACAATCTTAATTCTTCAGGAAGACATTTTAACAATTTTCCAAAATTTGACTGGACTTAGTTTTAATAACATCAAAAGGGACCCTTAAGGTTTAGCCCTAGCCCAGACAAACCACTCACTCACTCAAAACCCTAAAAGCAAAGAGAAGAACAAGAAAAACAAAAGCAAAAAAAAGAGGGGGTCCCCATTCTAATGGGGCAATGTGTGAAATGGTCACAACATACCCCGAGGAAGGAAATTCTTCATGCCTTAGCCAATTTTCATGATTTCCAAGAACTATGTCTTGAAGGAAGAAATTTCAAACACTTAGTCAATTTTTTACCTTTCTTGGAATTCTGTCCTGAAGGAAGGAATTTCCGACACAACCAATTTTTTCACTTTCTTGGAATTTCTTCTTCTTGGGCACAATTTTGACTTGGTGGAGGATTCAATGAAATTTGTGAATCCTCCATGCCTCCTTCATTTTGGCGCTTGTCCTTCATCTTGGACAAAATTTTGACTTGGTGGAGGATTCAGTGAATTTGTGAATCCTCCATGCCTCCTTCATTTTGGCGCTTGTCCTTCATCTTGGACAAAATTTTGACTTGGTGGAGGATTCAGTGAATTTGTGAATCCTCCATGCCTCCTTCTATCTGGTGCTCCTTCTCTCACTTGGGCGCTAAAATGCCTTGGTCAAGGACTCTTGCAATTTGCCTGTTTCTCCATGCATTCTTCATTCTGGCGCCCTCCACAAGGCTGGGGTGAAAATTCCTCCTGAGGAAGGAATTCATTGTTTTGTGAATTGTCCATGTCTTCTTTTCAACATCCCTATTTTTTAGGGATCCTCCTAAAATTTAGGAGCTAGGTTCATTGGATGGAGAATTTTGCCACGATTTCGAATCTATAAAATTTTCCACTCTGTCAAGATTCGGTGTCTAAAAATAGCAAATTTAAAAATTTGCCCGAGGGGAATTTTGCTTTTTATTCCTCCTTGACTCCTTGGATTCTATGCCTTAAGGGAAATTTCAACTTTTAGCTTGGGCAGAGTTTTCTCTATGTGGAGGATTCATGAAATTTATCCATCTATCCTTGCCTGACCCATTTTGGCGCCCAATTGCATCCTTGGGCAAAGTTTTCACTCTGCCATGGATTCATGGAATTTGTCCATCTGTCCTTGCCTTCCTCATTTTGGCGCCCAACTGCATACTTGGGCGGAATTTTCGCTCTGCCATGGATTCATGGAATTTTCCATCTGTCCTTGCCTTCCTCATTTTGGTGCCCAACTGCATGCTTGGGCGCAATTTTCACTCTGCCATGTATTCATGGAATTTTCCATCTGTCCTTGCCTTCCTCATTTTGGTGCCCGACTGCATACTTGGGCGGAATTTTCACTCTGCCATGGATTCATGGAATTTTCCATCTGTCCTTGCCTTCCTCATTTTGGCGCCCAACTGCATACTTGGGCGCAATTTTCAGTCTGGCCAGGGATTCATGGATTTTTCCCTCTGTCCTTGGCTTCTTCATTTTGGCGTCTGACTGCAAACTTGGGCGCAATTTTGCTCTGGCTAGGGATTCATGGATTTTTCCCTCTGTCCTTGGCTTCTTCATTTTGGCGCCTGACTACATAGTTGGGCAAAATTTTGCTAGTGTGAAGGATTCATGGATTTTCCTTCTCTCCATGGAAATCCCATTTTGACGCCCAATTCCACATTTGGGTGGATTTTCGCTTATGCCATGGATTCATGGATCTTCCTTCTCTCCATGGAAATCCCATTTTGGCGCCCAATTCCACATTTGGGCAGATTTTCGCTTATGCCATGGATGGATTCATGGATTTTCCTTCTCTCCATGGAAATTCCATTTTGGCGACCAATTCCACATTTGGGCGGATTTTCGCTTATGCCATGGATTCATGGATTTTCCTTCTCTCCATGGAAATTCCATTTTGGCGCCCGACTCCACATTTGGGCGGATTTTTGCTTTGGCCATGGATTCATGGATTTTTCTTCTGTCCTTGGCTTCTCTATCATTTAATCTCCCAGACTTAGAATATTTTGACCTCTTGAGATTTTGAAGTGTTTTCCTGAGCTTTCCATTTTAGGCATGGATTTCCAACACTTGACCCATTTCTGGCTTTCTTTGTCTGCTGTTTGACTTTCTGGAATTAGAAATCTGCGAACGCCTGATCCTTGTCGCCTTGTTTGACTGACCCTGCTAGTACTGACTTTCCAAAAATAGAAACTTCCCAGGTGTCAACGTGAGACCCCTAGATAGGGTGCAGTAATGACTTACTATAAATATAAACTTACTAAAAATAGAAATTACTAAAAATAGTAAGTTTGATTTTTGGCAAAATGACGACATTTTGGGACTTGGAAAAATCCCAAAAAAGTAGGGACTTTCTAAAAATAGAAAGTTGCTCCGTTTGGGCTCAAATTTTACTAGGAGGTCCCTTGAAGGGTCTTGATTCTAGACTTGACCAATATGACCCCCAAACACTTGCAAAGTAGAGAGACTGACGAGATTGCTACGAAAAGACCCCAAAAACGCAAGCCAAAAGACTGGGAGGGCCTAAAAAGTAGGGGGTCCCCCTCTGCAATGGGGCGATGTGTGAAAATGTCACAACAGGTTCCTCCTGGGTCCTTCACAGGTAGTCGGGTTTCCTGTGGGTCTTGTGTCGCAGGACCCACAGGGAACCCGACCACCTGGGAAGGACCCGGGTGGAACCCAGGTCGAACCTAGGAGGACCCGCGTGAACCCAGGCCTGTGGTTTCCCAAAAACGGGGCCCACGGGTCAAAAAAACAATTAAAAACATTAAAAAAAGACTTTTTAAAATAGTTTTTTAATAATAAAACTCTAATTCACCCCTTTATGACTTTTTAAAAAAGACTTGAAACTTGAATATTATCTTTTTTGCAAATTATGAATATGATATTAGACTTTAGTTATTAGTTTACTGATTACATTTGCGATATATGAATATTTATTGGCATTGGCAATTATGGATTTATGATTTATGATTTATGTATGGATATTCACATTGTATATTTTATTTTTGTATGGATTGTATATATTGAACATATATATATATATACGTACGGACGAATCCGTACCCGTACCCAATATTTTTTTTTTTTTTGCCGAATCCGCGAATCCGTACCCGAACCGGTAACTTAGTCTCTAAGTTAGTTTCCATAGGAGTAGACATAGATTTACAATCCATCATATCAATGACATATTTTCTTGACTAAGGATACGATCTTTGCCATACTTCTAGTCCTAGACAGTAATGCATTAGGCCTAGATCCTTCATTCCAAATTCAGTGGCTAATTCTTTCTTACATCTAATGATGAGAGTATCTCCAACAGTTAGAAATAAATCATTCACATATATATAAGAAACAGAATTAGCAGTTCACTATTGAATACTTTTAAAGTGAAGATTAGAATCAACATCATTCTTGCAAGATCCTAAACTAATCAAATACTTGACAATATTCTCATACCAAGCTCAAGAAGTTTGCATAAAATCAGATATGAGTATCAACCACTCAAAAGGATACACATTGTAGTTGAACACAAGCGTATGATTGAAAGCCAACTTCAATAAGTTAGATACCTCATTCATCTTAGGTTTCATTATCAAGAGAATACTTACTTCAAAGAATGTAATAGGCAGTATGCTAAAGATAATGTCACAATGAATATTATGTGAGAATGATGAAAGCCGTGACAGAAAATGCATTAGAGCTAAAGGCAATCCTCTACACAAGAGGAGTAGAGCAAGGTTATAATAATAACATAACAAAGAACATGAGAGCCTATTATGAAGAGCTGAAGAGAACCAAGTGTTACACTGTCACAACCCTACATGACAACCTTATCCAAACATAAAACAAAACATAAAATACAGTCCATACGATGTTAAGAGATTTGATGCAAATCAAGAGACACACCATAAGAGTATATAATTCTAGAGCAGCAAGACCATTGAGCATTTCAAGACTTAGATAGAATACAATGCATCAGAACTATGCAGCAAGTATCTTAAAGGATTAGATCATAATATGAAGATAGTAAGGTCAACATTGGGCATAGATACTAAGTAGGATGCCTATCCTATCACACCAATGACTAAGGTTCCATGTTTCTGAATCTCCTAT
Organism: Cryptomeria japonica; assembly: GCF_030272615.1. Classification (NCBI taxonomy): domain Eukaryota; kingdom Viridiplantae; phylum Streptophyta; class Pinopsida; order Cupressales; family Cupressaceae; genus Cryptomeria; species Cryptomeria japonica. The sequence goes on from NC_081407.1 coordinate 825,218,416, forward strand.
AAATTTATTCATCTTCCTATTTGTGCTTGCTGTTATATCCATCATAATACTCCTAGATTTATATCTGAATACACATGCTGAAGTCTTAAGTGCCAAGGATGTATTTAGATCAATGCATCAATTCGGATCATTACATATTCATAGCAAATCACATCAGACTAGGGCATAACTAACTTCAATAATTCAAACTGGATTAGAACAAATTCTTGACACAAGAACAAGGCTCGAACTAGGGTGATTGTTACAAACCTTAGGAAGAAAGTTATGCAATACTAAGATCTGAAAACAAGTGCACAAACTGACATATGAAAGCACCCTCAGATGAAGTAGTTAACAAGCAAGAGAACCTTGTGCACTAGATAAGACACCAATAACAATAAGGTAATCAGATGCAAATCTCCAACCAGGTGGACCCTACAATTGAGGATAGAGGAATGAGAACACTTGAAATCTTATTCTTGCTATCGTCCCATCGATGCCTTCAATTTGTCAAGCAGACATTGCTGTTGAACTTTCTGATTCACGGTAGACTTCTTGAATTGCTTTAGCTCATCCAGATCCGAAGGCTCAGTCAGATCCTTATCTTTCACAAACTGTAATGGACCTTCCATGATGTAAAATTTAGGGCACCTTCAAGTCTGTCCTCTACTTTCAGACTCGTAACCATCTTGCAAAACTAAAACAGCAAACTGAAAGTGAAGGACGACTAATAATCTGATTATTTAGAATGAACCTAAAGCTCTGATACCATGTTAATTTTAGGCAATCAAATGTTAATTTAAGCAATTATATTATAATCAGACTGTGAATGAATAGTAACAGTAATAAAACACAAGACAAAAGACACAAATACCCTGGAAAAACCTCCCTCTTGGAGGTGAAAACCCAACCTTAAAATACAACATGTATTATCTCAAATGTAGGCAATTACAAGGCCATACACTTATCTCAGATTGCTGTTCAATGTATCAATGAAGACTGCAGCCCTTATCAACAGCGAATAGCAAGGAGGATCAGCAGCAGATGTCTAAGATCAGATTCACACAGTAGGAGTTCCTATCAAGTTCACATGAGGATTTTGACAACTTGATTGCAGCCCTTATCAACAGCGAATAGCAAGGAGGATCAGCAGCAGATGTGTTCACATGAGGATCTTTGACAACTTCGCCACACACAATCAACCTTGATGAGTTCGCACAATAGGCTTGTATAATTTACCATGAGTGAAGGAGAGATCGCTGCTTGAAGAGCAGATAACATTTGCATGAGATGAATATTGTGTTATGACTTCATTTGCTTGTTAGATTTATATCCCATCTTTGGCGTCAACCCTCAAGTCGGCTTGCATTAAATAATCTATTTATCTCCATTTATTGTCACCACGTCACATGAGTTTGGGCCCAGCCCTAAGTTCCATTTATTGCCTACACATCACATGAGTTTAGGCCCAGCCCTAAGTTCCATTTATTGTCGTCACATTACATATGTTTGGGTCCAGCCCAAAATAGTTCGAACTGCATGGGAGGTAATACATGTGTATTTTAATTGTCATTGACAACATTAAAATACAATAGACAGGTATCCGAGCTAGCTACTATTTCAACAGAAATGAGAAGATCAATATGACAAGAATAAAATGTATTCCTATCAATCAATACAAATAACATGAATAGATTGAAATTACAAAGGGAACCCGTTGGTTATATAGGCCAAAATGAGATATAAGATATCATAAGAAGTGTTTTAATATTATGATATATGACAGAGTGATAGGATAAGATCACTTGTCACCTAGAGATTTCTAGAAAGATTCCCATGTGAACCCTAAGTAAACTTATGTGATAAAGTGTACAAAGGACCTAATAGTGAAACTAGTTTGGTAATATCCCTTTTTACACCAACGTGAGCTAGGGGCAAATCAATGCAAATATGGATTCCTCTATCCTCTATCACCTTGGCAAACATCAATTATAGCCTATGAGGCCTCCTTAGGTCAATGGAATCAAAGGTTCCTAATTCTAATCTCTTGCAGAAATGTGTCAAGTTGTTTGTAAATAACATCCAACAGCAAAAAGAGTATCAACAGATTCTCCAAGACTATCTCAAAAGCAAGCAACTCAACGTGCTCAGGCGAAACTTTATATGTCTGCAAAGTAGCATTGAGGTAATCAAACACATATTCACTAGTTAAAATAATGGGGGAAGCTTGCTAAAGGTATTCAGTAAGACAAGCACCAGTTTGCAGCAAGAACCCCAATCAATCCAATGGGACTCTCTGCTGGAGCTCATGTCACATGTAAGGGTTGCACAAAACACTATTTGCAATATGGAAGTGAAGCTACTGATGTACATGGAATCAGCATAAACCTAAAACAAGGGTTATGAATTCCCAGATGTACTTCCCACTAAAAGACTAGAAGATATACGCCATTTTGCAAAATAGATATGTAATGGCAGTCTACTATGTTATGTTTTGGTAGTTTTCTATGTTCTTGTTAACCGTTGAACTAAGTAAACATCGATGTAAGTATATTCTTTTGTACCAAGCCACATGGCCTTGCTATGGGAGACCATCAGGGATTTTTGTGAAAATACCAATTTATTAATATAATTATTTTCTATCAAAAAAATATCGCAGTACTTGAACCAAGAGAGGTTAATGGCACCACAAGATCTTAATCCAAGATTGGAAGGTATAATATTAATGATTCTGTTTTGTGGTAGAAATTATATCTGGGATTCGGTCCCTTACTCCTTTTTGCTTCTTTTTTCCTTAATGAGAAATTTAGATTTTGTGTGAATTGAAGGCCTTTATTTACTGATGACTTGCATCTTTCTATTGGATATCCTTTAGATTTTGTTACCGTTACATGCTTATTCATTTTGTTTTGTCAATCAATCTTACTGCAGATTCAAGAATTTCTGGTTTTAGGAAGCCAACCACTGACAGTCCTGAGGGATAAGTTATATTGCTTAACGGATCAGTTGATGCAGAAGGCTGGACAACATGTTCCTTCAGGATATTTTCTTATTGAGGTAACTATTGTCATTTTCATAATTCATCAATTCTATAATCATTTTACATGATTGAAACAGTTTTCCTTACTTTGTTACTAACAGTTCCTGATCCTTCCAACAGAATGTGTTCTACAATGACTTCAGGGATCCAATGGCTAGTGACTATAGCAGGCCAATCATCAACTGGTTCAATAATCAAAGAGGTGAGGCGCTTGAAAAGTGGAAGGCCATAATAGCTGCTGGCTTTAAAAAGAAACAAAGAGTGCTGCTTCAGGAATCTTTGCCATCAGATCAACTTCCTTTCTTCAGGACTACCAACATGTCTACAACTTGTTTTGCTGATTTACAGTTTCAGTTAGGTGTTCGGTACCTTTATTGTCACCAGGTATGAGGCTTTAAGATAAATTAAGCATGACAGGTTAGGTAAACATACACTGACGTTAAGATTCAGGAAATGCTAGCATCATATACGTGGCTTGGGTTTTTGTTATGTTTAAACTTATATTTTATGTTTCTGGAAACTTTGTTGTAAATTATTACCATAAAAACTGGTAGGCCTTTCAGTTTCTTATTCACATGTTTTTTTGTTTCTTGTTTCCCAGAACAAATTGTACACACAACTAAAAGATGCAATTTCGATTTTCTTCAAGTGCTATGATGCTTTAATTTTGCACTGAATTTTTGGAATTTTTATTGACCTATGATTGATCTTACTGCACAATCAGGGTGATTGTAAGCATGGAATTGTTATAAGGGATATGCGGTTAATTCATCCAGAAGATGTTCAAAATAAGTATGCCTACCCTCTATTGACATTTCAGCCTCGTGTGCGTCATAGAAAATGTACCATCTGTGATATCTATCGTGCAAAGAAGATCACTTACGACGACAAATGGGCTCCAGAAAACCCATCATTTTTTTGTGAGAATTGTTACTATCTCCTACACTACAATCAGGATGGAACTCTTATGTATGATGACTTCAGTGTCTTTGATTACCACCATGAATAGACTGGGATATAATATCTTATATGTACTTAATTGTTTTGTATATATTGTTATGAGTACATGAAGATGTTCGAAGTCAAGGTCAAGATACCTAAGGGAATAGGATCTATCTCCTTTTAATGGAGCAGTTTTGGTTACATCCATTGTACTTTTTGCAATGCATTGAGATAACCTTTGGAGCTTTACTTGTTGCAAGTCCAATGGTGGCATTCAATCTAATTTGGATATCCATAGAGAATCGTATTGAAGGTCTATATGTGATATTTTGTATCATAAGTATTGACTTAGAAAATGCTTTTTATAACACTTTGCTTTGCTTAAGTGGACCATTTGTGTTCATGAGAGCTGGGCTCTTGTAAACTATTATCCAATAAATATGGGTTGATGAAGATTGGCTCAAAACCATTATAAAATACTCTGATACACTTCGAAAACACCACTTGTGTAAACAGTCTTTTCTAGTTGCAAAGCTGATTTAAATCATGTCTTGTAAAAGATTTTTTTGCAGCAACACAGATTCTGTGGACTTCAAATAGGTAGTAAAAAGCTTGTAGAATGTTTGACAAAGATATTGAATTACATATGCACTCTATCATGAGAGTTTTCCTACCATGCAATATGTATATATATATATATATATATATAGAGAGAGAGAGAGAGAGAGAGAGAGAGAGAGAGAGAGAGAGAGTGCGTCAAGTTCTTGCCAACAATGTAGTTAGTTTAAAGTAGGTAGAAAGATAAAGATAGAGATGGGAAATGATATATGGAGATAGGTAGAGAGAGGTGAAGAGATAATGAAGGGATATATAGATAGAGAGGGAGCTCGTAGAAGATGGGAAGATAGAGAGAGGGGGCAAGAGCGAGAGATAAAGGAGGTGATATTGTATAAATAGATATAGATAGAGGGAGGGATAGGGAGAAAATAGATAGAGGGATATCTACACACTCTCTCTCTCTCTCTCTCTCTCTCTCTCGCTCTCGGATAGAGAGGGGGCAAGAGTGAGATATTGTATAAATAGATATAGATGGAGGGAGGGAGGGAGGGAGGGATAGGGAGAAAATAGATAGAGTGCATATGTAATTCAATATCAAAAAAATCAACTAAAAAAAACACTTCTACATATGTTGGGTAGGATAACTTTTAATTATCAAAATTCATTTTATAAGCATTAACTTTGAAGGAAAAATAATAATTAGAAGCTTTCTCAAATATGTGTGTGCGTGCGTGCGCACGCGTCTATACACGCACACACACACACACACATGTTAACGAGTTGTGGTGTTTCTTTGAAGGTTTTGTGAGATAACCCTTGAATTGCATGTCTGCATTGATATAGTTGTGGTGCATCTAGAGAAAATTTCGTTGTTGAAGTTGATTGCTTTTATCATTTGCATTGGAAACCTTTTGTGTGCTAGAAATGGACGATTTTATGAAACCACGACGAAGGAAAAGTAATTTCAGCTTCCACAATAAGCAGTTTACTTATAGATTTTAAGGTTTCATGGTTTTCATATTTGACAAAAAGGTCCTTTTTTATACTCCTCTTATCTCCTTGGTGTATATGTGCGTGCGTGCGTGTGTATCCATATTCTGGGTACTTACAAACGAAGACACCACGGGGAACATAAAACCACATAACATGTAATCTTGAATTTGAATTCAAAACCCTTTGAAATTCCCACTCACATGTTGATTACCCATATTTCCACCTAAAATCTCCATTTAAGTAATCAAACCCTCTATAATTTGTGTGGGAAAATATATAGGAACATATGCACACACACACACACACACTTAAATAGTATTGGAGCAAGCATTGTTATGTTTTCATATTTCAGTCTGATTTTTTTAATAATGTTGTCTACTAATCATTAAACTGTGTACAATTGTGGTGCTTTAGGAAATGCGTTATTGAATCTGTTAGGAAATTGTGGTGATATATACATGTTTAAAATTATTAAAAATATAATAAATTAATGATTGATTTTACCACACAAATAATGGAGGTTTTGATTAGTCAAATGCAGATTTTAAAATACTTAAATGTGAAAACCAAAAACTTCGGGTGGCAAGTAAATTGTATTGTGGGACCATTGTCTGTAGTGACATCAAGCTAACAAGCAAGTAGGCTGCCTATCTTCATTTAATCCTCTATGACAGGGTTCAGGTTGTGTGTTGTATTCTGAAAGGGGTTTAAGAGTTTGGGAGTTTTACCTCACCTTTCCCAATGTTGCAACAATAACCTGGAAACATAAACACACACACATATACATACAAACATGTATACGCATAAGTGTCATATACATACATGTATATATTACCACAAATAAACACATTATCAAACTTGGTTGTTAATTTCATCTATATTCTGGCTATGAATAGGGCCTTAGTAAAAAATGAAATTTGTATCTTTGTAAGGGGCAACTAAATGCTTTAGGGTTTTGTCTATCTTCGTGGTTACTATTTTATCTATATTTTGGTTGCTTGGTAATTTCACTCAAACAATCATTACATTGTGTGTCCTAATTAAACCTTTTATAGTCCCCATTTTTTCATACAAAATAGCAAGCGAATGACAGGTTTTCGCTACTTGATAATTTCTATCAAATAAACATTACACTACATGCCGGAGCAAGCAAACCAACACGAACACATGTGAATACAACAACTACTTGACATGAATATCAAAATAGGGCCTTAGTAAAAAATGCTTGGTCTTCTCCAACCACCTCCTATTGTCATGTATATATGTACACACATGATTTTTTTTTTATGGTTCATTTGTTAGTGTATACATGTATATTCTACTATATAGAATACCTTGCCATAATAAACGCAACAAGAAAATTCAAGTACTTCAACTGTCTTTGTAGACTGGATAGATGGAGCACAAATTGACTCTAAATGCAATTCATTCTATCAATGTTGGAGATGTTGTACCATTTCCAAAACCACCAGAAAGATCAAAGAAAACCCACATAAACTAATGAAAACCATTAAACATGAATCAAAATGACCCGCTTCTCACCCACTAACATAGCACAACTCTTTTTTTTTTGGTTCCCACAACCGTCTTTTCATTTGAAATGGTCGTAGGCAGTGCTCCCATGGTACAATTAACTTGCCATTGCACACTATAGCTCAAACTAATAACCAGATTTCATAAGATGTTTATGTGTGTTTGTATACATGTTTCTATATATATATATATATATATTTTAAGCATGTATCCATATATATGCATATACAAGTGTATATATATGTATGTCTGCAATTATATATAGTTGTTGTGTGTTTCCAAATGTGTGATCAAATATAGTTGTTGTTTGCATCAATATTCTGGCAGCTTTCATTTGCATCAATATTATGTGTGTATCCATATATTGTGTGATGTTTTCATTTGCAAGTACCCAAAACATAAATGAAAGTAAAAACTGAATTTGATAAACTATTTATATGTGTCTATGCATATGTTCCTATATAAATTTACATCTATATGTTTGCATGCATATATTTACATATAGAAATACATTTGTATATATACATTCATATATAGATGTATATTTGTATACATATGTATCCATGCGCACATATATACCATATGAATCTAATAACCAAATTGCAAAATATAGCTCAAACTAATACCCAAGTTTCATAAAATGTTTGTCTGTTTGCATACATGTTTATATATATGTATATTTTTATGCATGTATTCATATATATGAATATACATGCGTATATATACATTATGGAATTTTTGCCCCTTTCGTTTTTAAAAATCATAACATTGATATCTATTCCCCCCTACATTCTATTCATGTCTTCACAAAATATAGTATACATTATTCATAGATATAACCATATTGAGATTTATCTCATGCATATGTTGTTGATGTTTATAGGTATTGTTCCTATCTTTGTCATGAAAAAACAACAGAAGGATGTCTCGTTTGAATCATGTATGGCATGCACTCAAGCTTGTCTAAAAAAGCATGACAACTCTCCTTTTTTTAAGCTGCTCCTTAAAGATTTCACACACAAACTAGTCAGATTTATCTTTCTTCTTTTACAACCATCTTCATTTAAAAAAAACATGTTTACATTTCCTTCGTATTTACTTAAATCTATTGCATGATGCTTACTATGTAGGTGATCCCTTTGTCATTTACTTCTCATTTATTAGAGGAAAGAGATAAATTTGTCATCTTGCATGAGCCAACTGGTCACACATGGAAAGTCAGTTTAGTCACAATCAATAATAAATTGGAATTCCAACATGGTTGGAATGATTTTGTGAAATATTAGAACCTTGAATTTAGAGGCTTTCTTGTTTTCAACTATTTAAAAAGCTTTTGCTTGGGAGTCCATGTGTTTGGGAAATCACACTGTCAGAATGTCCCCACAAGTAAGAATGTTGATGCGAGTGCAAGCAACCCGACGCCACAGTGTCTACCCTCTGCCATTGGTAAAAAAATATTTTAACAACTACTATGAAACTTTACTTGTTCATAGCTTGCCAATTTTTTGTAAATTCTTTGTTTCCACAATTAACTTTATATTCTTTTCTAATTTAGGTCATCCATTTGTATCCCGTACTACAAACAAACCTTTTTGTGGTGTGAATATGAAGTCATGGAATGTAACCGCACCATTGATCTTAGTAAGTTTCAAACCTTTCGTTGTCTCCATGCTTCCACTTTCAATTAACTTTTCACATTACATATATTATTTGATTCTTCTCTATGTTTCTTAATGCTTTTCCATAAATTCCCTAAATCCATGCAATATCCAATTCAACTACCTCATAGAGAAGCCCAAGTTGTGCTTTGTATTGAGGAGCAAAAGACTTGGAATTTGAAATGCATCATAGACAATACAATGCCTAAATTTTCAATGGGTTGGAGAGCTTTTATGTATGACAATAATTTAAAAGACGGCGATATCTACATCTTTGAGCAGCTTGAATATACTAAAAAGAGCTATAAGTTTGCGATCCACATCTACCCTCTTGTTGTTCAAGGTATAAAAATTATTCCCTTCCCAATTTTGGTAAAAGAAAATCGCTTCCTTATGTCTCCATTCTTTCTAAGTGCACTAAAACTATGATCCACATATTTTTTGTATTGTCTTTCCATTTCTAGTCAACCGCACCATGACTGGAAATGTCGATCAGACTTCATAGCCCACACGCTCCATCTTCATGATGAAAGGAAACTTGCAACCAACTTTATGACAATTTCCACATAACCCAATTTAGATTTCAACAAAATAAACTCATAGAATCCACATGCAAAGAATAGACAACATACCCATGAAAATGTGACACAAGATATACCCTGGGAAAACCCTCACGAGCGAAAGACCCAACCTCCAAAAGCATCATCCACTATGTATTATCAGCAATACATCCATTATAATACAACTATGGAAAGCTTTTGAAACTCAGCCATAACCAAGCACTCTATGTGACCAAGCATGAATCCACACATCCCATGCCATGCTTCCTTCACAAATGCTAACCTGGCTAACTGACCAACCCAAACAATTACCCTTGTTGTTGCTTTTATAAACACAAGCTCCCACAAAACCACCAAGTTGTATTGCATCAAACCATGTGCCCAAAACCATGTGACAATAAAATATAATATTTTTTCTACCTACCCTTAACCCACACATAATATTGGGTACTTCATCATAATTACATTTCCCAATATTAAATAAATATAATACAATAATACCAATGTGTCAATACAACTCATCAAGTGGTTACAAGAATATTCCAAGGGAGTCTCTACATGTTGCACGTCCATCTAGGTGCTCCTAGGTGCAACAATACAATATGGCATTACAATATAATTTCATGTCCACCTCACACAACTATATATATGTCTGCACATATATATAGTTGTTGTGTGTTTCCAAATGCGTGATCAAATATAGTTGTTGTTTGCATCAATATTCTGGCAGCTTTCATTTGCATCAATATTATGTGTGTATCCATATATTGTGTGATGTTTTCATTTGCAAGTACCCAAAACATAAATGAAAGTAAAAACTGAATTTGATAAACTATATATATGTGTCTATGCATATGTTCCTATATAAATTTACATCTATATGTTTGCATGCATATATTTACATATAGAAATACATTTGTATATATACATTCATATATAGATGTATATTTGTATACATATGTATCCATGCGCACATATATACCATATGAATCTAATAACCAAATTGCAAAATATAGCTCAAACTAATACCCAAGTTTCATAAAATGTTTGTCTGTTTGCATACATGTTTATATATATGTATATTTTTATGCATGTATTCATATATATGAATATACATGCGTATATATACATTATGGAATTTTTGCCCCTTTCGTTTTTAAAAATCATAACATTGATATCTATTCCCCCCTACATTCTATTCATGTCTTCACAAAATATAGTATACATTATTCATAGATATAACCATATTGAGATTTATCTCATGCATATGTTGTTGATGTTTATAGGTATTGTTCCTATCTTTGTCATGAAAAAACAACAGAAGGATGTCTCGTTCGAATCATGTATGGCATGCACTCAAGCTTGTCTAAAAAAGCATGACAACTCTCCTTTTTTTAAGCTGCTCCTTAAAGATTTCACACACAAACTAGTCAGATTTATCTTTCTTCTTTTACAACCATCTTCATTTAAAAAAACATGTTTACATTTCCTTCGTATTTACTTAAATCTATTGCATGATGCTTACTATGTAGGTGATCCCTTTGTCATTTACTTCTCATTTATTAGAGGAAAGAGATAAATTTGTCATCTTGCATGAGCCAACTGGTCACACATGGAAAGTCAGTTTAGTCACAATCAATAATAAATTGGAATTCCAACATGGTTGGAATGATTTTGTGAAATATTAGAACCTTGAATTTAGAGGCTTTCTTGTTTTCAACTATTTAAAAAGCTTTTGCTTGGGAGTCCATGTGTTTGGGAAATCACATTGTCAGAATGTCCCCACAAGTAAGAATGTTGATGCGAGTGCAAGCAACCCGACGCCATAGTGTCTACCCTCTGCCATTGGTAAAAAAATATTTTAACAACTACTATGAAACTTTACTTGTTCATAGCTTGCCAATTTTTTGTAAATTCTTTGTTTCCACAATTAACTTTATATTCTTTTCTAATTTAGGTCATCCATTTGTATCCCGTACTACAAACAAACCTTTTTGTGGTGTGAATATGAAGTCATGGAATGTAACCGCACCATTGATCTTAGTAAGTTTCAAACCTTTCGTTGTCTCCATGCTTCCACTTTCAATTAACTTTTCACATTACATATATTATTTGATTCTTCTCTATGTTTCTTAATGCTTTTCCATAAATTCCCTAAATCCATGCAATATCCAATTCAACTACCTCATAGAGAAGCCCAAGTTGTGCTTTGTATTGAGGAGCAAAAGACTTGGAATTTGAAATGCATCATAGACAATACAATGCCTAAATTTTCAATGGGTTGGAGAGCTTTTATGTATGACAATAATTTAAAAGACGACGATATCTACATCTTTGAGCAGCTTGAATATACTAAAAAGAGCTATAAGTTTATGATCCACATCTACCCTCTTGTTGTTCAAGGTATAAAAATTATTCCCTTCCCAATTTTGGTAAAAGAAAATCGCTTCCTTATGTCTCCATTCTTTCTAAGTGCACTAAAACTATGATCCACATATTTTTTGTATTGTCTTTCCATTTCTAGTCAACCGCACCATGATTGGAAATGTCGATCAGACTTCATAGCCCACACGCTCCATCTTCATGATGAAAGGAAACTTGCAACCAACTTTATGACAATTTCCACATAACCCAATTTAGATTTCAACAAAATAAACTCATAGAATCCACATGCAAAGAATAGACAACATACCCATGAAAATGTGACACAAGATATACCCTGGGAAAACCCTCACGAGCGAAAGACCCAACCTCCAAAAGCATCATCCACTATGTATTATCAGCAATACATCCATTATAATACAACTATGGAAAGCTTTTGAAACCCAGCAATAACCAAGCACTCTATGTGACCAAGCATGAATCCACACATCCCATGCCATGCTTCCTTCACAAATGCTAACCTGGCTAACTGACCAACCCAAACAATTACCCTTGTTGTTGCTTTTATAAACACAAGCTCCCACAAAACCACCAAGTTGTATTACATCAAACCATGTGCCCAAAACCATGTGACAATAAAATATAATATTTTTTCTACCTACCCTTAACCCACACATAATATTGGGTACTTCATCATAATTACATTTCCCAATATTAAATAAATATAATACAATAATACCAATGTGTCAATACAACTCATCAAGTGGTTACAAGAATATTCCAAGGGAGTCTCTACATGTTGCACGTCCATCTAGGTGCTCCTAGGTGCAACAATACAATATGGCATTACAATATAATTTCATGTCCACCTCACACAATAATAAAATAATACAACAATGAAACATTATTATGCAAGGTGTACAACACCATTTTCCCAACATTCTCTCACTTGTTGTATACATTGCATAAGGGCCAAGAAGTAATTTGTCACACGAACAAGAGACTGATTTCTCCACGCACATATACCATCATGGAATCCAAGTGCTCCACGTGCTCCATCAAGATACCTGCAACAAGAAACAAAGTGACCACCATCTCATACATGAATGCTCCCACCCTCCATCATGTCACTGCCACTGGACATGAAAAGACCATCCAAAGAGAAAGCCACACAATCTGTCAAAACAAATGATAAGTCCTACACCAAGTCATATCTAAACACAAACACTAATCCAAAGGTATCCAATGCAAAAGTAATTGTTTACATAGATGAAATAAAACCCACAACAAGTGCTAACACATCAACTATACATGTCTCCAAGGCATACAAACCAAATGAATAACATCTCATTAACATATGCAACCTGCAACATGCAACCATAAGCCCCAAGTGCAATACCTGCCACGTATGTACACCAAGGAACTCCCATTGCATAGGTAATGCCAATATCAGAAATGAATCCACTAGCAACATATCTTAAAAGTGTAACCATGTAGTGTAAAGAACATCCACATAAATATAAACATCATGTAAACCGATAACCTGCAAGTACCATTCCAACATTCTCCCATGTTCTCCACACCAACGAAAGAAAGAGATAAAGGAACCTCCATGTCATCTCCCACATGACATATCATGAATACAAACTAATCAACACATAGCTCCAAACAATCTCAAACCAATGTAATGTGAATACGGACATCCATGAAAAGATAACCGAAACAAAGAGAGAAACACTGCAAATCAAAACCTGTAGCATGTCCTTCTACACATGCATCTAAATGCTAACTGTGTCAAGTATGATCTCCTTCATAAAACCTCAAATGAAAAGCATCACAACACCCAAAAGCATTCAGTCCCTTGGACCAAACAAACATATATAACATGTAATCAACATGGATGTTTGCCTCTCATAACCAAGAAGATCAAACCAATATCCATTCCCAATGCCAAGGGAATATGCCCAATAAACCATCTCCCAATCCCAAGGGAATATGCCCAATAAACCATCTCCCAAACTAATATCAATGACTGCCATCATAATAATAACTTAAATACACAAGGAGATAAATAATGCCATAAATCTCTCAAATGAATCATCGAGAAATAACCATCTATCCATAGCTCAAGATCCATATCTATGAAAGATAAGCGTAAACATAATGCACTTGAAAGGAAACAATGGGAAATACCTCTCAAGTAGTAAACCATTGAGTAGACCAAGAGTGGGGAATGCGAATGCTCATCCAAGACATCCAAGTCATCATGACTCATATAAGAACAATCTTCTCTCAAGTCCATACCAGGTGAATGCTGCCAGAACTTCCTGATGAAACCATCAACCACTCCAACACATATCTCTAATCACAAGAGAATATCAACATCACCGGTGTCTCCAAGTATCCATGAGTACCTGTAACCAATCAATCGATGTCAAACTCCAAATGCAACATAGCTCCACCATGAAGTAATCAAGCAAATGATCATATACCCAATACAAAGAGAACTACCAAGATCAATGTCAAAGCTCCAACCACAGAACCAGGAAAAAAACATGACAACATGATCTAACCATCTCCTCCAAAGAGATAACATGCTCCATATGAACATACCAAAGAACCATATCATGCCATACCTCAAAACTAGTATCAAGAGTGCACCATGACATAATATCAACCATCCTATTAATCAAGGATAAACATGTCAAATAAAATCATAAAACCACATCTATACCAAGAACTCCATGAGTCCTCAAGATGCAAACATCCTCAAATAACATGAAGATAACCATCTCCTAACAGTGTACCCGCAAATGTGAAAGACCCTTCTACAACAATAGGATCTAAGGCATCCTCCAAACATCTACACACTAAGAAGGTCATCCACCATCCAATGGCAAATACACATCACTGCCACAAGCTCCCACTGAACCATGATACCAAGTTCTCCATGGCATCATGATAATCATCTCCTAAATGAAGATCATCTAGGTCTACACACATACAATTGAAATGTCATCAAGATCAAGTAAACCATGAAATCCATCTCAAAAAGATACAAAACCACCAACAAACAATCAGGATCAAATCCTACACCACCACATCACAATGTCAAAAGCTCCCACTTAAAATGCATCCAAGCTATCCATGACAATATGATAAACCATCCTCTAACCATGGGAATCAAGCAAAATAATATAACAATCAAGGAACTCAAAGTGTGCATCATAAGCTCCCTAAGAGCCAAATAAATCATTATCCTCAAACAAGAAGATAAACTGCGATAACCAATTAGGAATCCAAATCAAATCATCATCAATAAAAGCACCTGCAAATCCAATCATGTCATGCCAAAGTCCCTAAATACAAGGAACGTCCATGATATTTGTTGTGAAATATGGATCGAAGAATAATGACAGCGATTCTGGAAGACTGATTGCCGTAAGTTATTGATCATCTCCATCATTGAATCCGGTTTAAATACAAGAGGGAAGGTTGCCTACGTAGGGACATGTCCATACGTGGCAGTTGCCACGTATGGACATGTCCCTACGGAGGCAACCGTTCATAACAATTAGTTTGTTTATGTTTAATTTCCAAACTGTATGCTCTGTTAATATATCACTCTCCAGATAATAACCGATTTACCATCAGTTAGATTCACGAGGGCTATATCTTAACACTCCCTCTTAGCAGGAGTGGATCTAAGTAATTTTCTTGGGAGCATATTCTGTCATGACTTCCGACACAATTCGGGACAACATTTAATATAGTCTTGTCATGACAATAAACTCAATATCATGATATCCGGCTCAGTCCGGGACAATCACTTAAGAAGTCAGTCTTGAGATGATCACATACTTTAGGATCAAGATATCTGGCACAGTCCAGGACAACAACTTAATGTAGTCAATCTTGACACTTGGTCAACTATTGTCAAGATCGTCACCTTGAAATAGTAACCTTAAACATAAGAAGATCATCATCTTCTTGAACACAGTTAGAATATTGCAATATACATTTTATTTATTTATTCATGAACAAATTACACATGGTAGGAATTTCATACTAATAATCTCAATTATAGTCTAGTCATACCAAGTTTACTTCTGAAGTATTCTATCTTCAATCTTGCAAGTGGCTTGGTGAAGATATCAACATTTTGTTCTTCAGTACTAATGTACACTAGTTTTATGACGTTTCGATCTACCATATCTCTTATGTAGTGATAAGGGATCTTAATATGTTTGGATCGATTGTGAAAAACTGGATTTACTGAGAGCTTGATACAACTCTGATTATCACATTGAATTATTGTTGAATTCAAAGTTTTTCCAAATAATCCAAATAATAACTTTCTTAGCCATACCGCTTCACGAGCTCCCATGGAGGCTACCATATATTCTGCTTCGGTGGAGCTTTGTGCAACTACTGATTGTTTTCTGCTGAACCAAGATATCATAGCAGAACCAAGACTGAAGCAACACCCTGTAGTACTTTTCCGGTCAGTGGTACTTCCGGCCCAATCAGAATCAGAATATCCTTCAAGTTGAATCTCAACATTTTCATACTTTAAGCCAAGTCTGATTGTGCCTCGTAAATATCTTAGAATGTGTTTAGCAGCCATTAGATGTATCTTCTTAGGTTCACACATGAAGTGGCTTAAAACATTTGTAGCATAGCAGATATCAGGACGAGTATTTACCAAATACATGAGTGAACTGACGATTTGTCTGTAGAATGTGGGAATCCTCTACCTCAATTTTCAGCTTGTGCAAATTAGTTTCCATTGGTGTAGCTAATGGCTTACACTCCATCATCCCAAATCTAGTTAGAATATTTGTGGTGTACTTTCCTTGATTTAGGAAGATGTAGTTTTTCTTCTGCCATACTTCTAATCCCAGACAATAATGTAGAAGCCCTAGATCCTTCATATTGAATTCAGCTACCAAATCTTGCTTACATTTTTCAATGAGATTATCCTCTCTTGTTATGAAAAGATCATCCACGTAAAGGACCAATATAATCATATTGCCATTTGAAGCCTTGAAGTAGATGTTGGGATCTGCTAGGTTCTTGGAGTACCCTAGTTTGGAGAGATAGTTGTCTATCCTTGCATACCAGGCCCTAGGTGCTTGTTTTAACCCATAGAGAGTTTTCTTTAGTTTACAAACATAGCAATTTTTATCATGTATGGTGAATCCTTCTGGTTGTTCTATATATACTTCTTCTTCAATTGAACCATTTAGGAATGCAGTCTTTACGTCCATTTGGTGAATTTTCCATCCTTTGGATGTTGCAATTGCAATGATTGTTCTTACTGATGTATATCGGGCAACTGGGGCAAATGTCTCTTCATAATCAATTCCTGCTTTCTGAGAGAAACCCTTGGCCACAAAGCGAGCTTTATGTTTTTCAATGTTGCCATCAGATGCATATTTGATCTTGAATAACCACTTGGATGAGACAACTGATTTGTCTTTTGGTCTAGGCACTATATCCCACACATCATTCTTTAGTATAGATTGATATTCTTCAACCATAGCATCTTTCCAAGCCTGTTTTGATAAGGCTTCTCTGACATTTGTTGGTTCAGAATTTGTGAGTTCGGTTAGAAGTGCAGCATAACATTTTAGAGTTCTTGTTCTCTTATTTTCTTTGGAAATTTCATTTGGTTCTACATTATTCTCTTCAATCATTTTCCTTGCCCATAGAGTTCTTTTCTTGTTATTGAGTGTTTCAATATTTTCATCAACAAGAGGTTCAGAAGCTCTTATGATGTCCTCCCTCTCAGTGTCTGAAGGTTTGGAATTTTCTATGATATTCTCACTCTCAATCTCAGTTATGTGATCTTCTTCTTCTTTAGTAATGTTATCATCCTCAGGTTCTTTGAGTGTAGTGTTTTCTTCAAACTTTACATCTCTACTTATCTCAACAGATTTTTTCCCTGGAATGTAAATGTGATATCCTTTAGTATTTTCACTATAGCCAATGAAGATACCTCTTTTTCCGGATGGTTCTAGTTTTATCCTCTTTTCTTTAGGAACATGTATATATACGGGACAACCAAATATCCTTAAATGACTTGAGTCTGGTTTGTTCCCTGTAAAAGCTTCTTCAGGAGTTATGTTTTCTAGAACTGAGTGCAGACATCTGTTTTGAATGTAGATTGTTGTATTTGAAGCTTCTGCCCATAATG
Source organism: Cryptomeria japonica (assembly GCF_030272615.1). NCBI lineage: Eukaryota > Viridiplantae > Streptophyta > Pinopsida > Cupressales > Cupressaceae > Cryptomeria > Cryptomeria japonica. The sequence continues at coordinate 825,236,260 of NC_081407.1, forward strand.
AACTGTGTAAGTTTTGGTCATGCATCATGGCTTTTTCTGCTTCAATTATGGTTCTATTCTTGCTTTCTGCTACTCCATTCTATTGTGGATTATATGGTACAGTATACTCCCTCTTAATCCCAACAGAATTACAAAAGTCTTTGAAGTTGTCAGATGTATATTCTCCCCCATTGTTGGATCTTAACACCTTAATTTTCTTCCCTGACTAGTTTTCTACTAGTGCCTTGAATTCTTTGAACTTAGATAGTACTTCATTTGAGTCTTTGCACTTTAGAAAATATATCCATGTTTTTCGAGAGTAGTCGTCAACAAAGATTATGTAGTATAAGGATCCAGTTAGGGATGGTGTTGACATGGGACCACATAGGTCTGAGTGAATTAGTTCTAAAATAACTTTTGATTTGTGCTCACTTGAGGGAAAAGAAACTTTCACATTCTTTCCCAAGGCACATCCTTTGCAAATGCCTGTGTGTTCAGATTTTAGTTGGGGCAGTCCTGAAGTAATCTTCTTTATGTTGGATAGAGCACTATATCTTAGGTGTCCTAATCTTTTGTGCCATAATTCATTATTATTTGAAACTTCAAGATTTAGTGCTTCCTTTTGATCACTGCATAGTTTGTATAGGATACCATCTCTTGAACCTAATGTTATGGCATTTTTTATATTTGTATTTTTAGGCCAGAGTAGAACTTTATCTTCATTGAAGGTAACCCGATATCCTTGATCAGCTAGGCCTGAGATTGAGACTAGATTTCTTTTTATTCCAGGTACAAACAGAACATCCTTTAATTGTAGAGATACTCCATTTCTTATTTTGATAGTATAGGTCCCAATTCCTTTCACAGGATATGTGGAGTTATCTCCAATAGTAACCTCTTCACTTGAGTTCCCGTTAAGTGTTTCAAACTGATTTCTGAATCCAGTTATATGCCTTGATGCTCCACTGTCTACGATCCAAGTGCTTTTAATTGTATTTATTTCACTTGATAGGGCTAAGAAGAAAAGTGAGTTTTCTCCTTTGACTTTGGCTAGAGTAGCTTGTGTTTTCTTTCTTTCTGGACAATTCCTGTGAGTGTGCCCATATTTGTTGCATTTGTAACACTAAATTTTAGACATATCTCTTTTCTGATGGTTTTTATTTCCTCTCTTCCGTTTGGAGAACTTTTTCTTTTTGTTGAAGGTATTTGTATTAAGTTCTTGGATTTCTCCTTCTTTATTTGTCCCTAATCCTCTTGAGATTAGTCGAGATTCCTCTTGAATGCACTCATTCTTAAGTTGTTCAAATTTGGGTAAGGGGGGTGTTCTGCTAATACATTGAATGTAGGATTCCCATGAAATTGGTAATCCTCTTAGGGCTATGAGAGAGATTTCTTGATCATCTACCTCATTTCCAATAGTTTGTAATTGGTCTTTTACTTTAGATATCCTTGAAAAGTATGTAGATATTGTATCATCTTTATTCATCTTTATGTTTAAAAGTTGTTGTTTCAAGGTTGACATTCTACTCGCATTGTTAACTTCATATGTATTTTTTATGGTTTTAAATACTTCATATGCTTTAGGCAGTCTGACTATAGATGGAAGAATATGATCTTTGACTGAGTCAATAATTATTTTCTTTGCTTTATTATTATGCCTTTTCCAGGTAGATTTCTCTGGTTCATCTTTTGGCATGTCTAGATTTTCTTCTATGTAAGACTCTAATTTTAGTTCTTCAAGAATGGCAATGATTCATATCTTCCAGGAAACGAAGTTGGAGGCTCCTTCGAGTCTATCTTCCACTCTCATATTACTTGACATTTTGAATATTTTCTTAGTCGGATATATCCTCTGCGTATATAGCCTCTGCGTTGATTTGTTATTTACTTCAGATAAATGCTTATGAGTAATATGGCTGTCTAATTTATTCTCTTAATATGCTAGCTTTGATACCATGTTGTGAAATATGGATCGAAGAATAATGACAGCGATTCTAGGAGACTGATTGCTGTAAGTTATTGATCATCTCCTTTATTGAATCTGGTTTAAATACAAGAGGGAAGGTTGCCTACATAGGGACATGTCCATACGTGGCAGTTGCCACGTATGGACATGTCCCTATGGAGGCAACCGTTCATAACAATTAGTTTGTTTATGTTTAATTTCCAAATTGTATGCTCTGTTAATATATCACTCTCCAGATAATAACCGATTTACCATCAGCTAGATTCACGAGGGCTATATCTTAACAATATCATGATCACATCGACGGAACAAGCTTCTAACTCAATGAGTCTAGCCTGTCAGCATCACATAGTCAACCATGTAGGTCCCCCATCATGACTGTGCTTGGTAACAACATCTCTCCTCCTCACCATGGGAACAAAATCAACAAACCATGTGACTAAACCAAGCCACCAATCTGAATATCCATCAACAATGAAAGATCTATGGACATAGACAACCCATATTCAAGCCATAAATGCAATCCTGTAAATATAGACCGCTTACAACACTATACAGCTTGTAGACCCAACAATGCAACATACATACTAAAACCAAAACTGATAACCATGTCAACATGAGAGCAATGAAGATACAACATCGAGTGTACAATGACATCAAATCAAAATCTCCAATATGTAGCATGCCATAAACTCATAATGTCACCATAGTCAAAAGAATCCATAAACAACTCAGATCAAAATATCAGCAAATAAATCATATCAAACCTGCTATGAATCTGAACCAATGTGTAGTGCTTTCCAAGATATTTTCATCAACTATTCGAAGTCCAAAATCTGACTCCATATGCTCAAGTTATGACCTTTCAAAGCCATCAAGGTAACTTTGACTTCTAGTTGACATTTCATTTCCCAAACAACAAAATCTGGAAAAACTAATTATATATCCATGAAGTACACTGAATCAGCTTTCCAACGATTATAAGAAGTCGAAAAACCAACATCATACGCCCAAGTTATGCTCCGCAGAAGAAAAAACAACCAATTAGGCTATATGCAAACAATTGGACTCCAAATTTTTTCTCAATATGCCACCAAAATGCATTTTCATTTTTCTCCAATATTCCTCAAAATAATTTTCAATTTTTTTAATAATAATTTCGAGTGGGGCTGATTGATCGAATCCACACACCATACAAATCTCCTTTTGAGCAAACTTATTACAAATACCAGCTCCTTTCGAGCAAACTTATTACAAATACTAGCTCCTTTCGAGCACCAAACTAGAAACAACAATTGGAAGACTAAGGGTCACAACATAGAAACAACTAATGGAAGACAAAGAGTCACAACATAGAATATCACAAAGGTGTCCCTCATAGGAGTTGAACTTGGGTCTCCACATTAAGAACTCAATGCTTTAACCAACTAAGCTCAACCCCCCGGACATTTAAAAAACTTTTCAAAAAAAAAAAACAAATTTTAAAAAATTAATGTTTGGTGGATTTTTTTTTTGTTTGTTTGTTGGTTTTTTTTGTTTGTTTTTTTGTTGGTTTTTTAATTTAACGCCCACCGTGGGGGGCTCGGCCCGCAGTCCACGGGGGCGGGTGGTCCCCACCACCCCCGATGGTGGTTTGATCACTGACGGGCTAAGCCTCGCCGACTCGACACCACCGGCGATGGTGGGAGGGGTCCAACAACCCCTGCCACCATAGGGACTGTCAAGTTGATAGACCTGTGGTGATAGTGTCTGTCGGGCCTCTGCAGGGGTACGGGGGACGGGGGGTTGGTGGCCTCACCCCCACTAATACTTTTATTTTATTTTATTAAAACTTTTCAATTCGGCTTTGCATATTTTTGTTTTTTATTTAATTTTTCATTTTGCAGGATAAAAATTTATTTCGATGGGTTTTTTATTTTTTTTAAATTTTTTTCTTAGACCAATTTGCAGGCGATACGACTGTATCATCTAAATGTTTTTCAAACTTGGGCCCCCAACACCAAAATAGGGCAAATTATATATCATTTTTTGTCTCCCGACCAACCTGAATCCATCCATGAGGTCCGTTTTGTCCCACAGAGCCATTTGTGAAAGATCACCTCCAAAAACCTCATTCAAAGCATTTTTCAATGATGACATTGACCAAAATTCTTCCAGCCCCAAATTTGCAAACAACCCATCATAACAGCAAACCCAAATAACATGGATCTGCAATAACAACCTGCAAAACCATATATCTTGCTTTGTCTTATTATTTTTTTTCATGCATTCATGGATTCCAACTAGGGTTATAAACACCATAAAAACCATATAGCTCTGATACCACTTGAAAGGAAACTTGCAGCTAACTTTATGACAATTTTCACATAACCCAATTTAGATTTCAACAAAATAAACTCATAGAATCCAGATGCAAAGAATAGACAACACACCCATGAACATGTGACACAAGATATACCCTAGGAAAACCCTCATGAGGGAAAGACCCAACCTCCAAAAGCTAACTATGGAAAGCTTCTGAAACCCAGCGATAAGCAAGCACTCCATGTGACCAAGCATGAATCCACACATCCCATGCCATGTTTTCTTCACAAATGCTAACTTGGCTAACTGACCAATCCAAACAACTACCCTTGTGGTTACTTTTATAAACACAATCTCCCACAAAACCACAAAGTGGTATTACATCAAACCATGTGCCTAAAACCATGTGACAATAAAATATAATATTTTTTCTATCTATCCTTGACCCACATTTAATATTGGGTACTTCATCACAATTACATTCCCCATTATTAAATAAATACAATTTAATAATACCAATGTGTCAATACAACTCATCAAGTGTTTACAAGAATATTCCAAGGGGATCTCTACATGTTGCATGTCCGTCTAGGTGCTCCTAGTGCAACAATACAATATGATATTACAATATAATTTCATGTCCACCTCACACAATAATAAAATAATACAACAATGAAACATTATTATGCAAGGTGTACAACACCATTTTCCCAACACATAATGCAGGTATACTCCCCCTTGCCTTAAAAATATGTTGTTCTATAACCGTTTACACACTATATTTCAACTTTGTAACCAATTTAATTTAGATTTTAAATTATATATGCTGATAGAAGCCCTTTCATTTCTATATTGATTGATTTTGCCTTTTCATTGCAAATCCTATTTGACACATTTCGTGCAACCTCTTCCACATACATGAATGAGACTATCACATATCTTGCTTGAAAACAATTTTTTGCTTATACTTATTTTAGATGCAACCAAGTATGTTTTTGGAGTTTTAAATAACAATGGTTCACATTTTAAACATGTTAAACCACTGCTAATTGTGGTTTCTAGATTATATGTTTTTACGGTTTTCTATTTGGAAATACCTTTGTATATCATGTTTAAATTAAAATTACTTATTTATTATTAGTACTTGCCATTAGGATAGTACTATTGCAATATGTTGCATTGTTTTTTTGTAAAATATTTTTCTCCAATCTAATTGGCTTGGAAAATTTACATTTTATTAGTGGATTTTCAAAATCCATGCTTTGAATGAATTTTTCTTTTTAGGTACGTTAAAATAATATTTAGCATGTTTAAATTTTCTTATCAAATTTGTTTTACACATCGACCAAACAAATATTTAACAAATTCTAAAATTTTTAAAAATCATGTTAAATTTAAATAATTTAAATTTAAACAAAACTTTTTTCAAATTTTTTTAATTTTAATTTTTTTTTTAAGGTAAGTGCTATCAGTTGTGGGGATAGCGCCCTATATTAATAAAAGATAATAAGTACATAATAATATTATCACATATCCAAAATCTCTTCACCTAGGGAAGGAGCTTAGCTACATAGTTATGTTCACTGATCAAAATCTCTTCACCTAAGGAAGAGGCAAAGCTACAATACATCCTACTCAATACGACCATCTGAGACCTGATCCCTTGTTATGTCTGATAAAGTGAAGGATATCCATTACTGCACCCCCTATGCTGAGGAGATTGTTAGTTGAACCCTCAGATAGCCACCAATCCTCAGATTCTAGGAGCCTCCTAAAATTGTTGAGGTTGTCGTTCAACACACCATCTTTGAACATGTGCCAGGACTCTCTCACAAAATGGGCTCTCCTTCTCTACTCAGCTCTACGGCCTCCTCTTCCAAAGCCTCCTTCTCCTCGATGTGTTCCAAGTTTGACATTTCTGTCGAGCCCGCGTCCAAGTCCTCTCCCTCATCAACCTCCGCCCCTTCCATGCTATCTGCCTCTGTCTCCACGGTGTCTTCACCATCTGACTCTTCTTGACAGCTACCCGATGAGTCCTCTGTGTCTGATGCAGAAGAAGTGTTCTCTGCAGGTTTGAAATACAGCTTCAAGATGCTCTCCCTAGCTCCTTCCCATAGTTTGAAAATAAAATCTGCTATGACATGGATATTCACTGGGTTCACAAAGCCTTGCATCAAGCTGACACCTTCCACCCATGACTCCAGGATATCCACAATAGGAGTGATTACCGCTCCATATACAAGTCCATTGCACCAATGGTGCTCCAAGCTCAAAGAGTAGTCCACCAAGGTGATGATTGCCCCACATATTTCTTCCTCCAGTATAAACAGATTTAGACATTGTCGCTCCAGGGAATTTCCACAGTTGACGCAACTCAGACCCACAAAAGGTAGCATTTTGGCAAAACATGATATCCATCTCACTCCAGTCCCTCTTTAAAAAGGATGCTGACCCCTAGAACCTACCGATCCCTCTTACCAAAGAAATCATGTGGTATCCACGCTCTGTGCATTAACCTGCAAACTCATACTGCAAACTGCTAGAGAAGCAACTAGCTTGCACCCATTGCCGTCATTCTCTGATTGTTGGGACTCACGAGGAATCGAATCACAGTTTTGTTTACCTTTTAATCATTCTACTTTGCCACCTATGGTTCGGTACGTGAGAAAATAGCATCAGACATTGTCTATCCAATCCTCGTACGGTGCCCATCTGGTCTCTCAGTCAAAATGGCATCCAATACCACTGTGTCTGCATCCTCTTTATCGAAAATGATTATACCAATATCCTTATCCATCCCACTATTAGCCAAGAGATCTGCCACCTTGTTTCCTTCTCGAAATGTATGTTTGTATTCAAAAGAATTAATGGATCCTAGAGACTTATTAATGTAAGGTAACCACTTGTCTAGTTCCCAATTCAGAAAGCTAGATTTAGCTACATCGTTAATGATAATCTATGAATCTCCCTTAATTATGACTTTGTTAAACCCTTTTTGAACACATAAATCCAGTCCTACTGCCAATGCCCTAATCTCTGCTTCATTATTTGTGGTGAGGCCCAGACACCCAAACAAGCCTCGTAACAATTGTCCCGAGGAATCTCTAATGACCGCACCAATACCTGCAATCCCAGGATTCCCTCTACTTGCTCCATCAAAATTCAGTTTCACCCAATTGCATTGTGGAGGAACCCATCTGATTAACTTCCTATTGGTTTTGGGGATAGGGATGCACCCTAGCCCCAATCTTTGAGTGACCAATTGCGTTCCATATCCCTGTCCCAACTACAGTATCTAAGTGATTTGACTTTGGGGGGCTTGCCATTAATCACTTCTTCAATTGCCACCTTAATTTTGATTATCACCTCCTCCACCAAAAGACAAGTTTCTCTGAAGATCATCCTGTTCCTCTCCTTCTAGATGTGCCAAGCTAGCAACGCGAGGGTAATCAGCCACAATCCACTCCACGTCGAATGACTTGCCTTCGGCCACCCCAGGAGGAAATCTTTAAGAAGCTCATTTCTGACCGAAAAGAACTACAACTTATCCACGAGCCAATCCCAGCATGCTTCTGTAAAGGGACACTGAAATAGTAAATGATTGGCTTTCTCTTCATTCCCTTTGCACATTACACACCAAATTGACCCTAAAATCCCAATAAGCTTCAATCTATCACCAGTCAAAATTTTGCCATGAAGAGAAATCCACAAAAAGGCCCCAGTTTTAGGGAGACCAATATTGTTCTAACAATGATAATTAGGCCATTTGCTTTCTCTCTCTCTATGTTGTTGGATCTCATATCCCAATTTCACACTATAATTACCAGATTTGGAAGCACACCAAAAAATGGTGTCCTCCTGTTTCGACTGCAAGATGCATCTGTTTTTAAGAAGATTTGCCAACTTCAAGCACAACCCACTGTCTCCAATGTCAATTGCTTTCCATCTCAGCACCCCTGCATTACTCGAGCTGCCAATGACATAATCTTTAACAATTGGCCAACCTTGCTTTCAACTTCTCTGATCCATTCTTGTTCTACAAAAAGGTCACATAGCACCTACTCGCCTTCCCATGAGTTGCGCCAGAACATGGTCGTCTGGCCATTACCAATGCGCCAAGATAAATGATTGGTGATGATGCTCTTGCAATCCCACAATAAATTCTTGGTCGAGGAACCTCTTGCAGCATCAGCAATGGTAAGGATCCTGTTCGGGCTCTCCTTATGCAAATATTTCCTCTTGAAGAGTCTACACCACAACTTGTTCGGTTGTTCATACATCTTCTAAGTTAATTTCGCCCCCAACGCAAGGTTCTGAAAATCCATCTTCCTCAGCCCAGCACCACCTTCATCCTTGAGAGGACACATGGTGTCCCAGTTGATAAGGGGAATCTTCCTCTAGTCTTTGGCACCTTCCCACACAAATTTCTTGAGCAACTCGTCCAACTTCCTCCCAGCCACATGCGACAACTTGAAACAAAACATACTGTAGATCAGAATGGTCAAGAGGACAGCTCTGATCATAGTCAACCGTCCTGCTTGCGAGAGACATCTTCATTTATTATTAATCAACTATTCACTTAATGATGTGCAATTCCATATAACTAGGTATCTATTGGTAACTCTATTCATCATAAATTAGTATGTTCAGTTAAAAAAAGTAAAAAATAATAAATTTTTAACCTTTCTCATTATGTAGTGATTTTACAATATTTTACAAAAGAGTTAAATTTATTAATGTAATAGATATGTCAATATGTACTTTGTATTTCAATTCATGTTAGGGTTACAATTTAGGATACGATTTTATAAGGGTTCAATTAAAGTTTCACTTAAGATTAGATTACATGGTTATATTAGAAACAAGATTTTAAAAGTTAAGAAATATATAGACTTATAGAAATAACATGTAAAATATATTTAATTAAAATAATAAAAAATTAATGAATTAAAATGATATAATTTTATTTAATTTATAACTGTATTAAGATTTATAGAAAGATAATGTCATTTAAATTTTAACAAGTGCCATGTAGTGGCTGGTACTTGTCATCTTTATAGTATTGCAATAATGAAAAAATTATCTAGTTAATAGACGAGTTATGAAATATCAATTTGGACATACCTTTCAACAATAGTTATATTATCTCTAACTATTGTTGAAACATATGTTCAATTTTTTTCATTATTGCAATACTATAAAGACAACAAGTACTAGCCACTACATGACACTTATTTTAAATTGCAATGATTCTATTATTAAATGTCGTTTTATGTACAAATTTATCACATTAATATTTTCTTTTGTAAAATCCAAAAAGAAATTAAATTTTTTTTCATGCAATGTTTATAGATGTCTTGCTATATAATTTGAAAAAAAAAACAATTAATTTCAACTATTAAGTTTGAGGGACCTTGTGAGATAGAGAACCATGGAACCAACCTTGGGAAGCTGAGCCATACTTCATGACTCCATAGCTTGCACCAAGAAGTCCAATAGGTGTGTGAGCAAGCCTCTTTGAGCTTCGTTTTCCACATATTGAGTTCTATTGACCCGCTTTTCCCGCATACATTTATGGCACCCATCGTGGGGTCCGACCCCATATATAAAATCGGTTTTTGAATTTAACCACTTTTGTAGGTCCATGGGAAACAAGAATCAGCGCGTGGGAAACATTTCCTAGCGCATCCGGTTAACAGTATAGTGCATCCCATTTTCTATTCAGGATGTGGGGTTCATCATCTAGCATGTGACATCCTTAGCTTAGCGCATCATCCTCACTAACATTTTCCTATAGGTCTCGACACGGGAGAAAAATAGAGCAGTGCATCCAGAAACCATCCTAGCGCATCCTGAAAATAGTATAGCGCATCTCTGCCATCTTTTAGCGCATCATTGTTATATTGTAGCATGCATAGTTTGTTTTGTAGCGCATCATAGATAGATAGAGACAAGAAAAATAAAATCTGTAACCGAGGATAAAATTAGACTTGTTGAAGTCCACCAGTTATCTAACATTTTTTGGCTTGTTATTTTGCAGGATTCTAACGATTTTATTGCAGATAGGAGCTTAGTTTTAAGACTATTAAGATAGTTAGAGTTTTTACTAACTTCGTTAAGTTAGTTTAAAATTTGAACTTCTTTTTCTTAAAATTGAACTCATATTTCATTTGGGTACCTAAAATGAATCACCAATCAAAATTTTTCTTGCTTTTCTAGGAGAAAATTTCTTAAATTGGGCTGTAAAAAGAACAATACAAATTTTCATTTTTGCAAAGGGCTTAAAAAGAATTTCACCATCCTTTGGTGCATAAAAGGATCCATCTTTAAATTTGGGCAGAGTAAAGATTCAAACCAAGTCACAAAAATCAGTTACAATCAAAGAGGGAAGTTATTCCCCTTTTTCTTGCTGATTTTCTTTTGTTGACCAAATCGAAGTCTTTCTTTGTTGACTAGGTTCTTTTCCTAGATTACAAAAATCACTGATTTGAGGAAATAAAATAAACACCATGTTTTTGTGGAGCCACATCTCCATATAGATCTTAGAAAGTCATTGAATTGACAGGATAAAAAGAACAACTTGATTGCTTTATCTCGAAAGTAGAAGGTATATGCTCTCCCCTTAATTAGGTGATAAAAAAACCAAACTACTCTTATGCTTTCAGTATTTCAAGTAAATAAAACCCTTTAGTAGGCCTGCCTTCCCAAGGGGTTGAAATCAACTCTTAAAGCCATTTATGGCTAGTGTGAAGGGAATGACCTAAGTGGGAAACAACTTTTACACCAAGTGTTCCAACCCACTATAATCAAAAGTGGAAAGTGACGAAAGTCCTTTTCAATGGTTGCGCACAGCGATTAGCCTTCCCCCAGTATCCTTGAGATATGTAAAGCCTTTGTTCTAAAGGTTGGGAAGCCTCTTGAGGGAGTTTATCACTCACAGCCGAACAGGAAGCCCAATTACAAACCTTAGAAATAGAAACCTTGAGCCGAGTCAGTAACTAGACATTTGTAATATCATAGTGCAAGGGTAGGGAAGAATCCGCCCCCAAGATCACTCACCATATATCTCCCAAGATAACTACTCAATTGTGAAGCAATTCACTTTGAGTTAATTTCTGGCAAAAGGCAAAAAAATGGACCCCCTCTAGGGGGTGACATGGTTGTTTGAGCTGATAGAGTATCGAGACTAGTGGGCTATGGTATTACTTATGACCTTTGAATAAAGAGTCTTTTTGGTAGTGTATTCATTGTAACCAAACCTGTTAAAACATTGGGGATTTGAACACATCCTCACAGAATATACACTTACTGTTTAGATTAGGCAAAAATGGTTATGTATTTTGTGTTGTGTTTGCATTTGTTACTTCAGAAAATCATCCATCAACATTGAAAACCTAAGGCAAAACACCAAAATCATAGAAAATAGTCAAAACAGGGTAGTTTAGAGTGTAAGAGCAACTTCTTAGCGCTTTGGAACCATCCTTTAGTGCATCAAAGCCTACCTTTAGCACGTAAAGTATTCACAGTAGCATTTCATTGAAATTTAGAAACAGTTAGAGATAGTTAGCGCATCCAGAAAACAACCTAGCGTGTTGAAGCATCAGCTTAGCGTGTAGGAGTCAATCTCTAGCGCATCAGGTTTATCAGTTAGTGCGTGGAAGGCCGATACTAGCGCATGATCTTTTAAGAAAAACAAAAAACAAATTTTAATAGTCTCAACCAGTTAGCGCATAACCGGGGGTAGCCTCGCGCGTGGGGTCTTTTCCTTAGTGCATCAAGAAATTTCCGTAGCGCATTCGGTCTCTGTTTTAGCGCGTGTTCAAACCCAGAAAAACAAGGGGCAAAACAGTAGAAAATTTTGAAAATTTAGAAAGCATTTTTGAGAGCATCCTTTCATCAGCTTCATCTTCATCAAACCAGAGTATAAAAAACAAAGCGTTAAAAATTATTTCTTGAGCAAATTTCGTGTCAAAACAAAAGTTGTCCAGAATCCAAAACTGATCGCACGATAAACATATCTATCCTATCAAAATTGGGAAACATCATCGCAAGTGATGAATAGGTCCTTTATTATCTCACAGATTATATCTCAAAAACACTTGTTCAAAATCTCAGGTTGTCAAATCAAGTTTCCATATCGGGAGACTTTATCCATATCATTTGACACTCTTTGTCGTGAGGGGGCATCTAAACCTTCACTTTGATAAAGTAAAACTTGAGTTTTCAAAACAAGATCAAATAAATCCAAAACAAATCAAAGGAAACCATTGAATCACTTATGCATGACTAATCCCCATATTCTAAGAAGAAAAAATATTTATTGTAACACCACGTTGAAGAAACAACAACCAAGTTTTTCCAAATTTGTTAAAAGAAATAAATTTTTATACATCAATCATCAACTCTTCAAATCTCATCGAACATTCCTTCATCATGTCAAACTTTATATCTAGAACAAATCCAAAGAATTTGACAAAGAGCCTTTGAAGACTAGGGCATATTGTCAAAAATACGCATTCAGACAAATCATAAACCATGGAGGAAAGATCAATTTGACATTCTTTCCCGACGAGTGCATCACTTACAACACACCCCGATTTGAACCACCAACCCTAGAGCAACATATCAAAGAGGATTTTGTTCCCTTTGTCATGGAAAGCTTCTACTAAAATGCTTGTTACTCGCTCTCAACAAAACAAACAAAGCGAGGAACAAGTAGAGTCCAGTATGAATAAGAGGTTATCAAATCCTTTTGAAGGTCCACATCTAGAGGATACTGAAATTTGTGAAGAATTTCTTCAGGAATGCCAAGAAAGTGCTTCATTCCAAAAACTTGTGGAAAGACTCATGGAAAATGACAAGGAAAAATACTTGCTCATGCTCACAAGAAAATGGGTTAAACTCCCTGAAGACTTTGACACTGACATGTTTAGAATGAGATCTCAACATTACGAATATCAAGAATGACAACGAGAAGGGGAAGCACGCAACCTTGAATAAGATATTCCTGAACAAAACATACTAGAACAACATACACCAGGGCAAAACATCCCTGAGAAACACATCCCCGAGCAAAACATACCGTTCCATACACCATTTCAACCCAGGATTAATGCAAGGGAAGAACTCTTCCCTCGGAAAAACAATGCACCTTTGGTTGCCCTTACTCAACAAATGAAAATGTTACAAAGACAAATGCAAGATATGCAACAAGGGACGACAGTATGGTACTCATTAAACGAAATTTGTCCTTATCCCTTTGACAAAAGATTGCACATGATCCGTTTTCCTCCAAACTCTGATGTTCCTAAATTTGACAAGTACGACGGGAAAAGCGATCCCCATGATCATGTCAGAGAATTCTGTACCATGAGTCTTGAATTTTCTCACGATGACACCTATCTGATGAGGTTATTCCCAAGAAGTTTGGGAGGACAAACAATGGAATGGTTATCCAAGATCACACCTCCTTTCAAATCATTTGATGAATTGGTAAAAAAATTCATAACACAATATTCCTATAACATTCAACATGTTATAACCATGCTAGACGTCTGTAACACCAAACAAAAAAATAATAAAACGTTCATGGTATTCCTTCAATGTTGGCGATGTATGGTTTCACGACATCCTTGAGATATTCTTGAAAAGGAGAAAATGGAAATTTTCATCGACAACTTGAATGGTGAGATGAGTTACAGGCTCAAACTCTAATGCATACCGTCTTTCACTAAACTGATTGAAAATGACATTCAAGTAGAAGAAGCATGTGTCAAGAAAGGAATGCTTAAATTCTTCAAAGAAGGAACAAGTTCATCAAACTACAATAATCAAAATAACAACTTAGACAAATCTAGATTCTGGACTCGAAACAAAAACAACGAAAATGAAGAAGGCAATGAATCACATGATTCAAAATCTAAACAGCCAGTGCTCGCATTATCAGGAAATCCTCAAGCTACAAAGAATCCTAAAGGTGCTAACCCAGATGCTAACACATACACACCGAATACCAATCAGGGTCAACCCAACACAAACAACACCAGTGATACTAAAAAAAAAACCACAAATCAAGGACCTAATAATAATTCATGAGATGGCACAAACAATTTCTAAAAATGTGTCTTCACACCACTGGGACAATCACTGGAGTCAGCATTCAGATAACTCCTGGCTAACAAGATTATCTCTTTGCCCGCAATCAGCAACTATGAACCCCAAATCAAACCACCTTGGTGGAATGACTCACACTTTTGTGATTTTCATTGCAACAAAGGTCATCGAACGAACGATTGTATGAGATTGAAAAACATTGATCAAGACATGATTGATCAAGGTGATTTAACAATGGATGGTCTCAAAACAAATGGTGACCATGGAGCCTTTAAAAATCCTCTTCCAAACTACAACAAAGATGGAGCTTCAACCTCGAATGATACACATGGATCTCGTATCAATCACATCTACAATAACACCATCAATCACATATCAGCTAAAGACAATCATGTGAACGTCATCACAATCCGAGACCAGCATAATCATGAATCTGTCAATGTAACAACCAGAGCTCAAAAATATGTCTTGAAGGGCCACACAACAACAATGAACACTACACCAAAAATCCAATATGATTTAGTCAGCCAACTGTGCAAAACTCCTGCTCAAATATCTATACTAGAATTGCTGAAACTATCACCAAAACACAAAGACATATTGGAACAAGCGTTGTTGGAAACCAATGTACCTCAAGATCTGGATACTGACAAATTCCAAGTGATGGTCACTCATGTGACAGGGCCTCATAATCTCACCTTCTTAGAGCATGATAATACTTCCTTAAGTCATCCACATAACACTCCTCTCCATATTGAAGTCATCGTCTATAAACACCGAGTAAAAAGAGTATTGATAGATGGAGGAGCTAGACTTAATATATGTACCTTAAAACTTATCCATGCATTAGGCTTCTCTAAGGAGTCTATTGATCCAAGTAAAAAGATTACCATAAAAGCATATGATGATGAGGAAAGATCCTCTAAAGGGACAGTATTGTTACCAATTCAAGTTGGCCCCATATAAAAAGATACTATGTGTCAGGTCTTAGACATAGACCTCACGTACAATATTTTATTAGGTCGACCCTAGATACATGAAATGCAAGAAGTGCCTTCTACGTATCACCAGTGTGTAAAATTTCCTTACAACAGACAAGAAATTTCTATATCAGCTGATCACAATCCATTTCAACATTGCAACGCAATCAGGGCAGCCCAGGATAGTTTGGTTCCCCATAATAGGGAAAAACAGAAATCCTCAACATCAGATCTATAGAAGGCAAAGTCTGAATCATTGCTTGGAGATTTCAAGGAGAAAATACAAATCAGAGAACAAGGCATGGGGGAATACTCTTTGGAACCCATGTGTTTGGCCAACTTACGAGCATCACCCAGATCTCATGGATTACCTACAACATCAACACATCAGGTAACTCAGCCCATCACCAAATTTGATGGTACCTTCATCCAACTCGGCACTCTAGCACATGAATTAGAGGAAAAGGACATCCTTAGCTAGTTATACAAAGATGAGGAAGAAGATAACTGAGCAGTTGCTCTGGACATAGTTCTACCAACACACCTATATGGAAAGGGTTACTTAATCATGCAACAAATGGGATATGATGGTAAAGGACCTATTGGAAAATGCAAAGAAGGAGTCACTGAACCAATAGACCTTCCTTCACAGCTCAGTAGAGATAAAACAGGATTGGGCTGTAAACTCACTTTCCCACTAAGAAAGATACCTTGCATAACTCCAAAACCTCAATGGAAAGAAAAGAAGTATAAAGAAGAATCCTGGTAGAAAACACTATTTGAGTTAGCCAAAACAATCCGCAAGGACCATGAACATAAAGAATAGAAGCAACATTAGGAGAAACTCCTCAATCACAAGAAGGCCATATCTACAGCAGTAGCTCATATTCAAGCACCAATATCTAAAAAAGTAGAACTACTTCCTGATATCATTATTCCTCCCCAAGGAGGAACAGTATATGAGCAAATACAAAAGGTAGAAGCAGGATCCGACACAAAATCAGTGAAAACTATCAAACTGGTATCAATTATCAAAGATCTCTTTTCACCATACAACATACCTGTTTATAGCACTGAAAAGATTTGGGATAATACCTCTGAGACTGATTCCAATTAATATGAATGGGGTAGCTGCTCAAATTCTACTGGAGATACCACTGACAATACTGGTTTCATATCCCTTTCTCAAGAAGAGCATAACGCAAAAGTTAGACTACCTAAATTTGGACCACAAAATATCTATGACGCTAAGGAAAGCGAGCAGAAACATTATGAACAAGTCTATACGGAGGATGATACCATTGAAGACCTCGACAGAATCCTGAACTTCTTTAGCACCCGAACCAATCACGATGAAACCTCTATCTTGACACTTACAGTAGCAGAACTTGATCCACCAAATGATTCCTTACCACTTATCTTTCCCGACCTCATTGACTGGGCTGAACCCAAAATACATGAAATCCATTATCCACTACCTATGCACCATTAACCCGGAGATAGACTCTACTAGTGAACATGATAACAATGTCTGCAATCAAGGGAGTGCCAAGTCTCTCAGTCGCAAAAGTGAACCAAATAAAAGATGTGATGCTGAAAACCAGTCAATGGTAGCTCTAGATCACAAAAAAGTAAAAATAAAGCACACATCTAAGGGTGAAAACCTTTATAAGGCACCTAAAGATGGGAGACTTGACACTCTTCCTGAACATTTTCATGAGTGATCACCCATATTGATTGAGCCCACTCAATCAATCAACATTCGTACTACAGAAGCAGCCAAAAACATACACCTGGCAGAATCTCTGACAGAGGAGGAAAGATCAGCATTTATCATCTTTTTTAAAGAAGAGAAAATTAATTTTGCTTGGTCATACGCAGATATGCCCAGAATTGATCCACACTTAATCATGCATCACTTGTCCATCTCTCTAGGAGTTAAGCGAGTCAAGCAAAAACTACGAAAGGTGAATCCATAGGTAGCACTCATGGTCAAGGCTGAACTGAAGAAACTATTAGATGTCAGATTCATTCGACCCATTGACTATGTAGAATGGATTTCCAACATAGTACTAGTATCAAAACTAGACGGTAGTATCAAAATCTGCACTAATTTCAGAGATGTCAACAAAGCCTATCCAAAGGACAACTTTCCTTTGCCTAGTATCGACATAATTGTTGACCTCACAGTGGGCCATGCAATGCTCTCACTAATAGATGGTTTTTCAGGCTATAATCAAATAAAAATAGCCCCAGAGGATCAAGATAAAATAGCGTTTACCTGTCCTTGGGGAATGTACTGTTGGAATGTTATGCCTTTTGGCTTAAAGAATGCAAGAGCTACTTATCAACGAGCAATAACAACAATCTTTCATGACATGATGCATACCTTCATGGAAGACTATGTGGATGATTTACTAGCTAAATCCTTCACTAGAGCAGAACACCTCAGCATCTTAAAAAAGATTTTTGATCGATTAGAAAAATTCCAAGTCAGGCTCAACCCTAAGAAGTGTGTCTTCGGGGTTACATCAGGCAAGTTACTAGGCTACATAGTCTCAGCTAAAGGTATTTAAGTAGATCCAGCAAAGGTACAAGCCATTATGGAGATGCCACCACTAAAGAATATCAGTTAGCTCCGCTCTCTACAAGGATGAGTTCAATCAATTAGGCGATTCATCGCTCAACTAGCTGATAAAAGTTTGCCATTCAATCACTTGCTACATAAGAATGTACCTTTCAGATGGGAAACCAAATGTGTTGAATCTTTTTATCAAATCAAACAGTATCTAATAAACCCACTAGTTCTAGTACCACCAATAATAGGAAAGCCACTCATTTTATACATTTCAACAATAGATATATCACTGGGGGCACTGTTAGCTCAAGAAGATCAACAAGGAAAGGAACAAGCCATATACTACATCAGAAGGACATTAAATGGCTATGAACTCAACTATACATTCATTGAGAAGGCTTGTCTAACAGTAGTCTTCGCTTCTCAAAAGTTTCGACATTATATGCTAGCACACACAATTAAGCTAGTGGCAAAAATTGATCCTCTCAAATATCTACTCAACAAGGAAACTCTTACAGGCCGATTGGCTAAATGGGTCATGATTCTCAGTGAATTTGATATCCAATACACAAAATGAAGTGCTATCAAAGGACAAGCAATTGCAGATCAACTAGCTGAAGCACCGCTACCAGGAAAACAAACTATGGAGATTGAATTTCTAGATAGAGATGTTCTTGCTATTTCTACCAAGCAATGGACCCTATACTTTGACGGATCCTACACACAACATGGTTCAGGTGTTGGCATTCTCTTCATTACTCTTGAAGGACACACTATACCAAGATCATATCGGCTTATGTTCCCATGCACAAATAATGTGGCTGAATATGGGGCATTGGTTATAGGCATCAAAATGGCCGTTGAATGGAAAATCACGGAGTTAAAAGTCTACAGAGACTCACAACTAGTTGTAAATCAAATCAATAATGACTATCAGAAAAAATATGACAAGCTACTACCCTACAAATGAATTGTGGATGACTTCAAATAGTATTTTGTACACATCACCTTCGAGAAAATACCAAGATTGAACAACAAAGCAGCCGATGCAATGGTTACTATCACTTCATTACTACAGATTCCAGAGCAACAGAGTCATTACGAGTTTCTGGTAGAGCAACTGTTCTCCCCAACCTATGACCACTCTGAATCCCATGTTATCTATGCATTGACTGGTTCGGATTCCCCTTTGTATGGATCAATATATGATTATCTAAAGAACCCGTTATACCCTTACTGTTAATACTTTGTACCATCGAGGTCTAGATGGTACTCTTCTTCATTGCTTTGATCGTAATGAATCTGATTCTGCTTTACATGAGCTTCATGAAGGTGTTTGTGGTACACATTCAAGTGGGACTACTCTTGCTAAAAAGCTTCTAAGGATGGGATACTACTGACCTACAATGGAAAAAGATTCTTACCACTTCACCAAGAAGTGTCCTAAATGCCAGATCCATGGCAATCTTATACATGCACCAGCACAGGAACTACAACCATTCATAACATCCTGGCCCTTTTGTCAGTGGGGACTAGACTCGGTTGACAAAATTCATCCTTCATCTTTACATGGACACAAGTTCATTATAACTACAATAGAATACTTTACCAAGTGGATAGAAGAATTCCCCATGACCACAGTGACTGGAAAACAAATTGCCTCTTTTATCCTAAACTATCTGATCTGCAGATATGGTATTCCAAGCTCCATCATCACCGATAATGGACGATCGTTCAAAAACCAAGATGTCTGAGAACTATGTGAACAATTCAAAATACAACATCAGTTCTCTACACCATAGTACCCCTAGGGGAATGGTCAGGCATAAACATCCAACAAGACAATACTAAAAATCCTAAAGAAAATAGTGAATGATGCAGGCAAAGATTGGCATGTACAACTCAATCCAACACTTTGGGGATATAGAACTAGCATCCACACACCTATAGGAGCTACACCATATTTATTGGTATATGGATCAGAAGCTATTTTACCCTTGGAGGTAGAAATTCCATCTCTCAGAGTCTCTCTAAAAGGCTTAATCCCAGATGAAGAGTATCGAGTTAACTGACTGCAAGAGCTCGAGCTTCTAGATGAAAGATGTCAACATGCCTACACTCATCTCAAAGCATATCAGCAACTCATGTGCAGGAGCTACAATCACAAGGTAATTCCTCAAAATTTCAAAGTTGGTGACCTAGTCCTCAAGGAAAATCCAAGAAATCAGCAAGATCGAGAAAAGAAAGGGAAATTTGAACCTAACTAGTTAGGTCCCTATGTCATCATATCAGTCTATGGATCCAGTGCTTATCAGCTAACAACTTCAGAAGGAGATGTGCTCAACGAACCAACTAACAACATTCATCTGAAGAAATCCTACACTTGAGTAGTCTAATGCACGGAAAAAGTCAAAAACAATCAAAAAAATCAAAAAATCAAGAAAAAGAAAATAAAGAGGTACAATAAAAGAAACTAGTGAAAACCTGGTAACAGGTACTATTGTGAAAGGACAGCTCCTTTATCTATATCCATATCCTTATCTCCACAATAAAACACTATCGGCCAACGCCCGACACTTAGCAAACATCCATTTAGGACATACTTAGCGTAGTCACTATCCTGATTTATCCATCTATCCTTCCACCACACTTTACCATGGCTTGGTAATCACTGTACATATCCACATCAAGAGGCACACTTAGCTAGGGGCAATAAACATCAAAACTTACAAGCATGTTCAAACCGTCAAGACTATTTGCAAAACTCAGAGCATCATGTCCAACAAAGAAAAAACTTACACAAACACAAATCAAAACATCGATCGATAACAGATTCACAAGAGAAATACGATGGATGATTTTCTGAAGAACCAACTGTTGCATTTTGCATAAAGTCTTGACTATTTTTGCATTTAACTTTTTGAATTATTCGATTCTCTAAATTTTCTCAACAATGCTTCCAAGCTAGAGAACATCAAGAAACTCCAATATTTTTCTTAGTCTTCTATCTATGAGGTGATCATTTGTACTGTGTAGATATTTGTCTTGACACGTGATACAATGAATATCACTGAAGACATGATTCCATTTTATGCATACACATGGTTTAATCTTGTCTATTTATTACGCAATCCGTACTCTGGTCATCCTGGTTCAATTATACCTTGACACTTGTGCTATCTTGCAAAATCAAACATCATGTAAATTTTCCTCAGGTCATCATGGTTCAATTATACCATTATGCTTGTATAAATCTTCAACATATCTAAAAATCAATCCATGCTCAATGATGATACATATATCGAAAGCAAATAAACATGTGGTTATATCGGATGACAAATGCAGAATGAGGGTGCTCCAAAAAAAATTAGTTGCATATCATTTTACAATTAGTTACATATCATTTTACAATTAGTTACATATCATATCATTCATCTCATTTTTAAGATACATCTCATAGCATATCATATCATTCATCTCATTTTCAAGATACATCTCATAACATCATGCATTTCACTTCATCATATCATCTATCTAAGCATTGCATCATCATAGAATAAAGTAAAAGCATATAGAAAATGCATCCATAACATATCACATGATCAAAGAAAATGGTGTCATATATATATATAAAATGATCAAAATGTACAATATATGTCATGTCTCGGCCAACTACAATCATAAAAAATACAATGGAGATAACGTATCTCAAGTATGACTATCTCTTGAAGGAGACTGTCTCACCGTAGAAGTCCCAGCCCCTGGATCTCTAGGAGGATCATGTCTCGGTGACCCTGTCACACCTCTACTCTCTGACCGCGATCCCGTCTCTCGAGATCGACTCGATCTTGATTGCATAAAACTTTGCACTCGACGCTCCCTGGGCACCACAGCCTCATAATGTCGACGGTAGTACTCCGCCTCCTGGGCTCTCAAAGCTAGCTCTCTCAAGGTGTCCCTCATTGGCCCACTTGCTGCTACTCTCTGCACGCTCACTGCGAGCTCCTCTGCTCGACCCTGCCGCTCTATCTTGGTGTCGCGCTCAGTGGTCAGCTGTGTAATCTGACGATGATGTGCTAATAGATGTGCCTGCAGCTTCTGATCTTACTAAAGATATTGAGGTGGATACAATCCACTCATACACACCCATTTCTCACAAGGGACAAGGCTCAAGATTTTGAATGTTTGAATTCAAACCACAATGTATCTATGAGGCTAGTGAGAATGAGCATCAACAATATTGAAGAGAATAACATCGAAGACCTTAAAAATATCATAGACCTCACCGATATCCCAAACAACTATAATGATGAATCCATCATGAAACTTACAACATCTGATCTTAATCCACCAAATGACTCCCTTCCGCTCATATATCCTGACCTCATAGACTGGGAAAAAACCAAACATCATGATATATCAATATTCCCGAATGATGAATCAATTTTCCAATACCTGTGCTCAGTCAACCCAGAAACATGCTCCACCAGTGAACAACATAACAATATATGCAATCAGGGGAGTGCAAAAAAGAAATAAAAAATGGATCTAATGGTGAAAACCATTTAATGGCAGTATTAGATCGCAAAAACAAAAAAGTAAAAATAAAGGACGTATTTGAAGGTGAATTTTTTTTTGAGGCACCTAAAGCTGGGAGACTTGACACTCTTCCTGAACATTAATAGGAAAGATCACCAATCTTGATTGAACCAAATCAATCAATAAATATTGGTATTGAAGTGACAGTCAAAACCACACATTTGGCATAATCATTCATAGAAGAAGAACAACTAGCTTTTATCAAATTCTTCAAAGACAAGAAAATCAATTTTTCTTGGTCTTATGCTGACAAGGTAGGAGTGGATCCAAATATAATCATGCATAACTTATCCATCGCTCCTGGAGATAAACCCATCAAGTAGAAATTAAGGAAGATGAATCCACATGTGGCATTATTAGTCAAACTAAAACCGAAGAAGTTATTAGATGTCGGATTCATCCGACCTATAGACTATGCCGAATGGATCTCGTATATTGTAGCAGTTTCCAAACCAAATAAAAGCACAAGGATTTGCATAGACTTCAGGGACCTAAATAAGGCATGTCTAAAGGATGAGTTTCCTTTACCAAGCATCAACACTATTGTTGATATAACAACAGGGCACACAATGTTATCTCTCATGAATGGTTTCTCTGGCTATAACCAAATTAAGATAGCCCTAGAGGATCAAGATAAAAATGCATTCACTTGTCCATGGGGATCATATTGATAGAACGCCATGCCTTTTGGCTTGAAAAACACTATATGAATTATCAAAGAGCCATGACAACAATCTTCCATGATATGATGCATACTTTCATGGAGGATTATGTGGATGATTTGCTAGCTAAATCATTCACCACAGTAGAACACCTGGGTATACTAGATAAAATATTTCAACGATTGGAGCAATTCAATGTCAGATGAAACCCTAAGAAATGTGTCTTCAAGGTCACATCTGATAAACTGTTGGGCTACATTGTATTAGAAAAAGGCATTGAAGTAGATTCGGCAAAGGTTCAGGCTATCATAGAGATGCCACATCCTAAAAACATCAATTAACTATGATCTTTGCAGGACATACTATAATCTATCAGACGATTCATCACTCAATTAGTAGATAAATGTCTTCCACTTAATCATCTGCTTAATAAGAATATACCTTTCAAATTGGAAAACAAATGTGCAGAATCGTTCCACCAGCTCAAACAATATCTGATGAATCCACCAGTTTTGGTACCACCAATAGCAAGAAAGCCCCTTATTCTCTATATATCAACAACAAAAGTATCATTGGGGGCACTGATAGCGTAAGCATGTAAAGAGAGGGAAATCTATTACATCAACAAGAATTTAAATGAATATGAACTCAATTATACATTTATTGAAAAGGCTTGCTTCACAGTGGTGTTTGTTTCTCAAAAGTTTCGCCACTATATGCTAGCCCACACAATCAAGTTGGTAGCAAAGATCGATCCTCTCAAGTATCTACTTAGTAAAGTCTCTCTCATAGGAAGATTATCTAAGTGGGTCATGATCCTAAGTGACTTCGACATTTGATACACAAAACTACAGGCTATCAAGGACAAGCAATTGCAGACCAACACCCACTACAGGTGGAATTTCTAGATATGGATGTACTCACTATCACACACAAGAAATGGACCCTCTACTTTGATGAATCTTATACACAACATGGATCGAGTTCTCTCATCCTGTTCGTCACTCCAGAGGGGCACACAATTCCAAGATCTTACAACCTAATGTTTCCATGCACCAACAACATTGCTGGATATGAAACCTTGGTAACCAGAATCAAGGTGGTTGTAGAATGGAGAATCACATAATTAAGAGTCTATGGGGATTCTGAATTAGTTATCAACCATATCAACGATGACTATCAGACAAAAGATGATAAGCTAATTCCTTACAAGAGAATGGTGAATGATTTCAAAAAGTACTTTGTGCACATCACCTTTGAGAAAATTCCAAGATTTGACAATAGAGTTGCCGATGCAATGGCCACTATCACCTCACTTATACAAATTCTAGATAAACATACTATCAAAAATAATACTTTCCCACCTAGCCTATCTCGCAACCAAAAACAAATCTTCATCTAACAAGCCGCCCGCTATACCTTAACCACTGACACACTTTACCGTTGAGGTCTAGATGGTACTCTTCTTTGATGCCTCGATCATAATAAATCTGACTCTATCTTACATGAGCTTCATGAAGGTTTTTGTGGTACACATTCAAGTGGTCATACTCTTGCCAAGATACTTCTGAGAATGGGATATTACTAGCCAACAATGGAAAGAGACTCCTATCAATTTGCTAGGAAATGTCCTAAAGGCCAAATTCACGGTAACCTCATACATGCACTAGCACAGGAGCTGCAACTATTCATCACATCTTGGCCTTTCTGTCAATGGGGACTTGATCTGGTAGGAAAGTTTCATCCTTCCTCTTTAAATGGGCATAAGTTCATTATCACTGCCACAAAATACTTCACCAAGTGGATTGAAGCAATCCCAATGACCATCGTGACTGGAAAACAAATCTCATCATTCATCCTCAACTATTTCATTTGTAGATATGGCATTCCCAGTTCCATCATCACGGATAACATACGTCCTTTCAAAAATCAAGATGTGCGAGAGCTATGTGAATAATTCAAAATCGAACATCACTTTTCCACACCATACTACCCACAGGGGAATGGCCAAGTGGAAGCATCAAACAAAACAATCATGAAAATCCTTAAGAAAACAATGAATGATGCTGGCAAGGATTGACATGTACAACTCAATCTGACACTTTGGTCCTACAGAATGAGTATCCACACACCTACAGGGGCTATACCATATTCATTGGTGTATGGTTCAGAAGCAGTTATACCTCTTGAGGTAGAAATACCATCTCTTCGAGTATCTTTGAAGGGCCTCATACCAAATGAGGAATATCGAGTGAATAGGTTTCTAGAACTAGAGCTTCTTGATGAAAAATGACAACATGCCTATAACCATCTCATGACATATCAGCAACGAATGTGCAAAAGATATAATCACAAAGTCATCCCAAGGGCTTTCAAAATTGGTGATCTTGTCCTAAAGGAAAATCCCAAAAATCAGCAAGATCGAGAAAAGAAGGGAAAATTTGAACCTAACTGGTTGGGACCCTTTGTCATCATATCAACCTATGGATCAAGAGCATATCAGTTGTCAAATTCAGAAGGGGACATGCTCAGCAAACCAACAAACATCATCCATCTGAAGAAATTCTACACTTGAGTCGTCCAATCCACGAAAAAAGAAAAAAAAACAAAAAAAAACAAAAAAAAACAAAAAAATACAAAAATACAAAAGAATGAAAAACAAATAAAAAAGTGCAATAAAAACAAGTGGTGAAAACTTGGCAACAAGCGCCACTTGTAAGAGAATGGATCCTGCATCTATCAGTACTTATATCATATCTTTGATCCATATGATCTAAACCCATAGCCATTGCAGAACACTTATAAATGCCACATCAATCTTGAACATACTTAGCGTAGTCATTGTCCTTGATTTATCTAAATCAGTTATCCAAATCATATCCCATCATGGCTTGGTGGTCAATGGGAATATCCATATCGAGTACTATCTAGAGTGGGGGCAGGTTTTTTGACCTTGCTGGGGGCATTTTTCCTTGATGATTTTAAACATCAGACCAAACACGTAGCAAGAAAACAAGGATCAGAACAACCAACACATGACAATGACAATGCAAGAAGATTAGCTATCATGGAATTGTACTGATTGAATAAAAAATATATTTGCAAGGTGTTTTACTTGACAAGAATACATTTCCAATGTCATGTATGCTTACTTATGGTTGTTAATTTTTGCTTATCATATCTCCTAAGAAACTTAGGGTTGTCTCACGACTAGAGAAGCAAGGAAGAAATGTGATATTTTCTTTGTCTGCTATTTGGGAGTGAAGCCTTCTATTATACAAATTTCTCTTATGACATGATCAGGTAACATATCACTGAAGACATTTTGAATTTGTATAGGACAAAGGTTAACTCTTGTCTGTTGTATGCAAGCAACACTCAGGCCGTCTTGGTTCAATTATACCTCGATTCTTCTATCATCTTGCAATATAAAAATCCATGTAAGTTATACTCAGGTCGTTATGGTTCAATTATACCATGATGCTTGTATCAACTTTCCGCAAATCAAGGTCCGATGATGAAAACAAAGGAAGCACTGACACTTTGATCAAAACAAATGACAACTTATGGGATCGAGAATGCATATTAAGCTTTGTATTAGCTACACATCATTACCATCTAAATCATGCATTAGGTTACACATCATTAAATAAATCTGGCATTAGTTATCATCTTAATCTTTCATTAGGTTGCATATCATTTTAATGTTCATCTTACAATAGTATCATATCATTATCATATTAGTTTTTCATTGCTTTGAATATCATTTTAAGGTCATTAATGTCATAACATGTTAATCATTGCATTAGATTGTATATCATTACATTGGGTTGCATATAAATCATTAGGTGCATTCTCATTATAATATTAAGTTTGCATTATCATTTAGACCATGTTTAAATATTGCATATAGTTACATTCATTATATTAGTTAACATTACCATATCATTTCATACATCTCATTTTCAAGATACATCTCACATTATCATTATCATTTCATACATCTCATTTTTAGGATACATCTCACATTATCATTATCATTTTATACATCTCACATTATCATTATCATTTTATACATCTCATTTTCAAGATACATTCACAAATCAAAATCACATCATTATCACAATGCATCCCATGCATGAGCATCATCATATCAAACATATATAACATCTTAG
Organism: Cryptomeria japonica; assembly: GCF_030272615.1. Lineage (NCBI taxonomy): Eukaryota > Viridiplantae > Streptophyta > Pinopsida > Cupressales > Cupressaceae > Cryptomeria > Cryptomeria japonica. The sequence continues at coordinate 825,263,616 of NC_081407.1, forward strand.
ATTGCATTATCCACAACACACAAAAGAACAAAATAGGTTAGCAACATTTGCACAAATCATAAAGATTTGCATTTGTAAAAAACAGTCATCATCTGCATATTATCTTCCAAACATATAGTACATTACAATCATTAGCTAAAGCATATAAATTACCCACAATACACACATCACATCATCTGCATCAGCCCTTGCAAAAATCATCTAGATCAAAAAACATATCATATAGCTTATCAGAATAAAAGTAGTTGCATCCATAACATATCATCATAAATATGTGTGACCACATGCTGATCCAAAGGAAAAATAAGGATATCTGTCAGAAACATATCATCAGTGAGGTAATCAAATGACCAAAGTCCCTGGATATATATCAATAACAAATGTTCATCATATCACATAACATCATTATCAATAAACATCAATAAGATCATCAAAACATCATATGAGAACATCGTTGAGTAGCATATCAATAAAATCAAAGTAAAACAAAGTATCATATTAGGAGGTCATCAAAATACAAAGATATGTGTACATCAAGGTACAAGTAAAAAATTTGTGATCATGATTACAACATAGGATCAACTTGGCCACCTCCAAGACTTGCTGGCCAAGAGCTCAAGCTACCTGCACCTACGCTACTACTAGGACCATCTTTCCTAGGACCCATAACCCCCTCACTGCCCCTTTGTCTCTATGAATCCCCATGCCACGAGCTAGCAACGTAGGTAGGAGCATCTCAGTCTAGTGGCACAAATTGAAAGTATAAAGTCCTATAATACTCTACTTGCCCTCTCTACTAGATGAGACTCCAGATGGTGTCCCTTGTAACACCCTATGTAGTTCCCTATTGCAATGATCACAATGTCTCCTTTGCCTGGCTGTGTTGCTCTATCTATATGTCCCTCTTTAGCGACAATGTCACCACTTGTCTCTATAGATGAGAAACCTATGCTTGGGCCTGTGTGAGATGACCCTGTACCCTATGCAACAAGGACTGTAATGCTGCTATATGTACCTATTGTTGATGAGGAGGCACTCTAATCTTCACACCTTGTGGCTACAAAGGCTACAGATCTTGCATTCCAACCTGTCGAGGGGTAGGAGGGGGCATATCAATCCTCCTCCATCGGATTAATGGATGCACATCCTCCTCCTCTAAATCCTCCTTTGCTGCTATGCTCATTAATCCCATAAAACTCACTCCACCAACCATTTTAGACTCTGTATCCTCATCAGAAGAATCATTAGTTTCCTCCTCAAATCCATCACTATCTGATCCCTCCTCAGCCCCCATGGAAGCAACATCCTCCTCTTGCAATGGTCCACCCTGTCCAACACCACCCATCCTCCATCCTCCTCCTCTACCTCTCACCACTCCTCCTCTACCCCTCACCACTCCTCCCTCATCAAATCCTCCTACTCCACCACCACCTCCTCCCTAACCATGTCCAACCGCACCACCAACAACAATCCTACCACCTCTTCTCCCTCTACCTATCCTCCCACCTTGACCACCTCCCCCTGATCATCATCATCAACCTCCTCTAGTGCAGGAATCGACTCTCCTGAATCTGTCAATCATGAGAACCCGTGTGTCAAAAAGTACGCTGTATACTCTGCAGTCATCCCTGCATCTTCTGCATCCTCGTACATGCTCCATATGTAAAAAGGAAAAGAATAAAAATCAACCTGGGTTATCATAAAATCCAATGTGGGCCCCCAATCCATCCTCTCCTTGTGTACCCAAGCGTACACAGTCATCCCCTGCGGCATGCACCCAAATTGTTAGTAAACCCAAGGAAGGATAAACCGCTCTATCACATACGAGGTCTGACCCAAAAGGAATGTGCTCATGAATAAAAATGGTACCTCAAAATCATCCTCCAGCCATAGCTCACACACTCGATAGGGCCTCCACATCACTGTATCCATATCATCTAGGGCCCATCTCCAATACTCTAGCTTCTCGAGCATCGGCTGGGAAGCAAAATTGCTATACATCATCATAGATGGTTCCCCTACTAGTCTGAAGCTCGACCCAAGTGGATGGGTCACAACTATGTGCTCCCATGCCCAAATCTATAGTACACTGCATCCAGAGGCTAGACTGGCCGCATCATCATAAACCACCTGATGGAGCTCATGGTATAAATGGGCAAGCAAACAAATACCCCATGCATATCATGTCTACACTTGCACCATCTGTCAGAGAACTCGACCCCATCCAACTGATAAATCATGCGACCTCCTATCCAGAATCTGGAAGCTGCTAATAAAACCTACCAAAATTGAAGGGAGGGAATAATTGTCTGCCATGTCTTGCCACACCACTGAGTAACCTGAAATGTGGGGATCAAAAAAAACCTCTCATAGAGCATCAGTCCTACCAGCCTCCTCCACATCATACTCCACAAGCTTACCTATAATTGGAGTCCACAGAATCTGATAGACGTCCTCTGGCATCACTATGATCTCACCTATCGATAACTAGAAGGTTTTATGCTCGCTCTGCCATCTCTTGGCCAACGTGGTGAGTAGTGCCCTATTCTTTCGATAGGTCAACACATGTAACAAGTGGATGAGACCACAAGCCTGTATGATTGCCAAATCATTGGAACTCAATTGATCTCGTATCACAAAAGTCTTTGGGAATTTCTCCCGAAGCATGAGCACTCCTCAATGGACCTATATCAATACATGGATATCATCCTATCAGATACATCTATCCTATGCAATCCAACAATTATCAAATCAAGTATCCAATCAATCAATCAGACCCATATTGAATTAGATCCATATCAAAATCAAACCCATATCAAACAACAATTGACCCATATCAAAATCAAAGACCCATATCAAATTAGATGCATCAAAATCAGACCCATATCAAACAAAAATTGACCCATATCGATATCAAAGACCCATATCAAACAACAATTGACCCATATCGAACAATAATTGACCCATATCAAAATCACACTCATATCAAAATCAGGCTCATATAGACAAATCAGGACCCATATCAAAATCAGACCCATATCGAACAACAATTGACCCATATCAAAACCAAGACCCATATCAAAATCAGACTCATATTGACAAAACAAGTTCCATATCGAAATCAGACCCATAACACAAAATGACTCATCATGACAACAAAACCCATATCGAACAAAGACCCATATCGAAATCAGACTCTTATCGACTTTGAACCATATCAACTTTGACCCAAATTGATCCAGACCAACCATCAAAATGGCACAATAGACTCATAATGATAACATCAATTAATGACCAAAATCAACACATTTCATTCCAAATGACACTTTGACAGGGTGCAAACTTTCATAACAAATCTAAAAATTAAAATTGTACATGTTAAATTTTTTCAAAAATCACACAAAACTCTCACTGTCTCATATGAGCCAAAAAAATCATCAAATGCACAATTTCATATGCACTATTTGATCCATCATATGTGTGACTAAACTAATCAAATGTGCTAAAATACATGTTATATGCGCCATACTATTTCACATATGCGCTAATCTACAACTTCTATGTGCTAATCAAAAAATCATATGCGCCAAAGGAAAAATCAAATGTGCTATGATAAAAATCAAATGCACAATAAAATTCATTGCATGCACTAAAATCAAAATCATATGCACAAAAGAATGGCAAAAAAAGAAAATGCACAGAAAACCCTAGCTAGCTTGAAAAATTCACAAATCTTGCTCAAATGCCTAAAATCTAAGATAAAAATTTACAGGTAGGGTTAGAAAATCGAATTCACCGGTGGGCCATACTCCACTGGCCTCTCAAATCAATGAACTTGCTTGAAACAATTTTGGTGATAGGGGGTGCCATCTCCTCTCTCTCCTCTAAGCTCCAATGCTCCCAAGACAAGTGTGCAAATGAGTTAGAAATGGGCTCTTGGAGGCTTATATAGTCCATGTTGACACAGGTGATTGTGATGTCTCGGTGGACGAGTGGGGAATGTACACACTATACCCACATATTATTCACTCCATTTTTTCATATCCTTTTACTAAATCTATTGGGCGATAAATTTAAAAAAAAAAAAAAAAATTATAAAAAAAAAAAAATCAATTTTTTTTAATCCAAAAAGATCAAGATATTTTTTTCCAAAATATCGCTGTAATTCATGCCATCTCCTCAAAAAACGTAAATTTTCTCAATTTATCACCCGAGGGGCATATCATCACCGGTCTCATATTGATACTAGTTTCATATCAACATCTCATATCAAAATCAATTTTTCATATCTAAGGAATTATATCGACAACTTTGGCAACATCATCACATCACAAAATTTTGATGAAAAATTGAGCGTTTTTCTTTGAATCAACATGTGGTCACACGTTAACTCAAAGAGGGGCAAAATATAGACACCTAAAAGTTGCACAACAAATTAAGTGAGTCTTATTCATTTAATTATCCTTAATTCTTCTGCGAAAAAACATGGCTCTACGTGCGAAAAATCGATGCAATGCATCGCCATTCTTTTTCGAGCACTCCTATCAACCGTGGGGAATTCACAAAAGCTTTGCAAATTGGTTTGCTATTTTGGCTAATTACTCTAGGACTGAGGATCTAGGCAGGGTCATATCACGAACCCGCGAACAAGAGGCCTACTTTGCAAAAACAAAATACTCTCTACAAGGGTTGGGATCAAGATTGGAATCTGGTTAGCCATAGAAATAAAAAGGCATTAGGGCAACTAGATTGCCTCAAGCGGAATCCCAAGCATTTTTGGGAGGAGGGTTTTGTAGAACCTAACAAGGCAACGAGTTCCTCTGCTCACCTTTTTTTTCCTCCACGAAAATCCTTGGGTAAATTATCAAAGGTATGGAAACCCTTGGCCATCACTCTTTCAGGAATCATCACATTTCAAAGGAAGTTAAGCATCCTATGACGGATTTACCTTCAAATCCTCCAGCTACTCCTAACGGGTTGGTCATTGAAATTGATACCTATACTCAGGCCAGGTATCAAATGCATTGCAACGACCAAATGATCTTTTCTCGGTGGAAAGGTTGGGGGATCCCGTCTAAACAAATTGCTAACTGGGTGTCATCTTCTTTCAATAACCAGGTAAAAATTGATATCCTTCCTGATAATTTCCTAGCTATTGAATGTGGTAATCATAATTTGAGAAATCCTTTGTTAAATGGGGACATATTAACATTCAAGGGTCTAGGGTTTGATTGCTGGGAATGACAACCCCTCTTTCTTCTATCTCAATTCAATTCCTGCATGGTTAATAGAGCAATTTCACTTGAGAAATTTCCTGTAGAATTGCGAAATATTGATCTTTTAAGAATAAATGGCAACAAAATAGGTAAATTTCTAGAAGTTAATAAATCAACCCTAAGCTTCTTTAACCAGCTTTTGATCGTTAACATGAATATTAACATTAAATCTTTAGAGCCCATAACAATGATATGTGATAATTTCTGTTTAACCCTAGAATTACCTTTTTATAATGGTTCTTTCGAAGATACTATGCCAAGGAAGATCCCCTTTGAGAAACCTTCCCCTGAATCATTTCTCAAGTCTAATGGCACCCCATTCAGATTTGTGGAAGGAGGGGGTTTTACCTTTGAGGGCTTTAAAAATAATATTAACACCAATCTTCTCACTGCAGACCTATGTCCTCATAGCTCCCCTGTTAAGACCTCTCGCTCCCCTCCTCCTCCATTGCCAACTATTAATCCACCTATAGTTGACTCTTTTCTCAGGGATCGAGACCTGGAAGAGGGTGAAATTAGTGAGTGGCTCCCTCAGATAGAGTAGCTCGGACTGACAAATATGCCATCGTCTAGCACTCTCATCCCACCAGAGAGGGTGAGTCCCTTGAGGTCTCCCCCTTTAATGGATCTAACCTCCTTTGTGCAATTAGTGGAGAAGGTTAATCTTTCCCCGGATCCAGGAATGACATCCTTGCATGGTCAACCAATCTCTCAAGTCTCATGTATGAAGGCCGTTGAGGAGGCAGATGTTTTCCTTCCATCTCTGATGGTTGTTTTTGATACAATTGTAAAATCTGAGAGTGACCGTGTGGCCAGGGAAGTTAACATCATTGCCAATTTTGTAGGGGAAGAAGTAGTAAACGACCTTATGGATCAACTGGTTGGTGAAATCTATGATGATGAGGAATTGGAAAGACAAAGGGATTTCCTTGTCAAAAATCTAGTAGATATTGCCAGAGTCAACTTAGAAATAGATGAAATCTTTATAGCATTAGATAGCTTAGAAAATGATAATCCTAACACCCTAGGCATTCTCAGCTCTGATAAAAGCAAAGTCTCTCCTAACTGTGCTAAACTAAGTAAGAGAAGAGGTAGGAGATCCCTTGCTAAACTAAGATCTAAGGATGGAGAAGCAAGGGGCCAGTCTAAATTATCTACTCTTTTTAATGCAGGGGAGGGGAAGTTCCTCCCCACAGAGCCATGAAAATCATAACATGGAATGTTAGGGGTCTAAATGCCCCTAACAAACAACACATCTTAAAGTGCTGCATCTCTGACTCTAAACCTAACATAATTTTAATCCAAGAAACTAAAATGAACTCCTCTGAGATTGTCCTTTTTGAGAAAAAACTAGGTGTTAGACAGCTAAAACATTCCCTTGCCATAGGGGCCTTAGGGGGCTTAGCTATCATTTGGGACTCTAGATTCATCTCATTTACACCTTTAGAGATTAAGTAAAATTGGATAGGAGGAGAATTAGTAAGCTATAAAAATAACCTAAGATTCAAATTGATTAACGTTTATGGCCCCATCCAGAATAGGGATAAGGCTAGGGTGTGGATGGAACTTGAGTCTTTCCTTAGAAGTTTCCCAAATGATGTATACATCATTGGTGGAGATTTCAACGCTATCACCAAGGTAGCTGACAAAAGAGGGGGTAGTAGCAAACTCCCTCCAATAGCTGTAGATTTCAATCATTGGATCAATAGGAATTCCCTGTTGGAAATCTAGACGACAGAGAATGCCTTCACTTGGAACAACATAAAACTGGTTTCTGTAACATCGCTAAGAAACTCGATAGGTTCTTTATCCATGGGGGGCTCTCAAAGCTTAATTACTCCCTGAAGGCAGAGCTTCATCCTTTATCAGGATCTGACCATTTCCCACTCTAATTAAACTTAATATCTGACCACTCCCTTAAAAAATGCCCCTTCAAATTTGAGAGCATGTGATTTAGAGATGATAACTCTTTAAACCTTATTGAGAACTGGTGGAGAATCTCTGTCTTCTCTGGTTTGAAGATGTTTATTATCACAAGCAAGTTAAATCTTATCAAAAGGAAGCTCTTAGAATGGAATAGGACTAATTTTGGAAATATTTTTGATAAAAAACTCCTAATAGAAAATGATCTTAAGAATGTTAATATTGAGGTTCTTGAGAAGGGGATGGATGAACATCTCTTCCTCAAAGAAAAGGCTCTACTCTCTAAATATGAAAAGACACTCTCAAATGAAGAGATCTTTTGGAAACAAAAATTGAGGGAGTCTTGGTTGAGTGATGGGGACCGAAATACTAAGTTTTTCCACAATAGTACTAAGTAGAGGCGATGGGTCAATTGAATTTCTAAAATTAAGAATTGCCAGGGCTCCATCCTATCTGAACCAAATGATGTTGCCTCCGAGGTAGCAAGGTTTTTTGATAAAATCTTAAACAATATTGAAGGCTCCAACCTCATAGGCCAACTCAATATTATCAAGAATCTTCCAAAACTCATTAACGATGATCACAACAAAATCCAGCCAAAGAAATTCTTTGAGGAGGTTAAATCTGTCCTTATGAAGATGAATCCCAACAAAGCCCTGGGTTTGGATGGCTTCACCACTAGCTTTTTCCAAAAATGTTGGGGTTTTATGGGGACAGAGATCACGAACTCTTTAGAAGGTATTAGGAACTCTGGTAAGATTCTCAAAGAAATCATCAATACCTTCTTAGCTCTCATCCCCAAAAAAGAGAATCCTGAAAGCTTTAATGACTTCAGACCAATAGCCCTTTGCAACACTCTGTACAAACTCTTAACCAAAACTCTAGCAGCTAGACTCCAGAATCTTCTCCCCATTATCATTAGTGAAGAACAAACTGGCTTTGTAGCAGATAGATCAATCTATGATGGGGTTATTATAGCCCAAGAGGCCATTTATTTGGTCCAGCTCAATAGGGCACCAAGTATGCTAGTCAAATTATACATAAGCAAAGCTTATGACAAAGTTGACTGGCGCTTCCTATGCAAATGCTTGGAGGCCTTTGGATTTTCCAAATCTTGGATCAACCTAATCTTTGAATGTATATCCACCCCCAAATTCTTGGTCTTGGTTAATGGTTTCCAGGAAGGTTTTTTCAGCAGCTCAAGAGGGCTCAGGCAAGGAGATCCTATGTCTCCCATCCTCTTCATCATCATGGTTGAAGCCCTAGGTAGATATATCTCTAAGGCCAAAGAGGAAGGTGGGATCCAAGGAATCCCCATTACCAGCAGCCTCCCTCCCTTTACACAATAGCAATTTGTCAATGACACGATGCTTTTTGGGCAGGGAAGTGTAAAGGAAGCGAGAGCCTTCAAAGGCATCCTTAATTCCTATATGCTAGCCTCAGGTCAAGAGGTGAATCTGGCCAAATCTGCAGTTTTTATGTTCATCATAGACCCCTCCTTAGGAAAAGTGATCAGCAATGTCCTCGAGATTAGTGAAGGAACTCTTCCTTGCAAATACCCAGGCATTCCCCTTAACAAGGGTAGAAGACCCTCAAAATTATGGGACAACTTGGTGGATAAAATCAAGTCCAGGATTAACACTTGGAAAGGAAAATGGCTCTCATCTGTAGGTAGAGAAACCTTGGTTAGATCGGTCTTGTCAGCTATTCCCATATACTAGCTCTCTTGTCAATATTTATCTTCTTCTAAACTTGCAGAGCTCAATAAGCATCTCAGGACTTTCTTTTGGCAAGGAGCTAATGACAATCATAAAATATCACTCATATCCTAGGACAAGATATGCAAACCTAAAGAAGGAGGAGGAGTTGGCATTAAAAACCTTCATGATCAAGGCAAAGCCTTGGGTGCCAAGTTGGTCTGGAGGATGTTCAGAACCCCCCACCTCAAATGGGCTTGCTTGCTGCACCACAAATACCTTAATGGAGGGAATCCTATCCAAATCTTCAGAGAAACCAACCCTCCCAGAGGGTTTTGCCTATCGAATTTTATGTTAGATTGTAGGAGGATTATCTCTAATAGACTTACTTGGAACTTGGGGTCTGGGGATAAAGCTCTTTTCTGGTTGGATTCTTGGGGTGGATATAAGGCTATTGATAATATCCATGACTTTGTTTCTACTCGTATCCTTCTTGAATTACATAGAGGACCCCTGTTAAACAACTATATCTCCCCTTCAGTAGATGGGGATGGTTGGTAGTGGATCAAGAAGGAAGATGAGGATATCCCGGTAAGGGATAAACAAAAACTTATGGCAATTCTCAAATCAAGGAACATTGCCTTAGGTCATAATGAGGACAAGCTCATCTGGGATGGCTCCCTAAGAGGAGAATACAACTCCAAGGATGGGTACTCTCTCATCTCCAAATCGTTTATAAGACCTATGACTAAGCTTCCCTTGAAACTTTGTTGGGATAAATACTGTCTGCCTAAGGCAGGTATCTTCTCCTGGCTTTCAGTTCAGAGCAATCTCTTAACTATGGACAAATTTAGAAGAATGGGGTATGAGGGCCCTAGCAGATGTCCTCTTCGTGAGGTAGATGAAGAAGACACTAATCATATCCTCCTTAACTGCCCCTTTGCTCACAAATGTTGGATCTGGTTCACCAACAAACTTGAATGGTTTGCAGCCTTCGCCCACACCATCTTTGGAATGCTCAAGGCATGGCCCCTCCTCAAGCATGGCTGTCTCTTTGAAGGTTTATGGACAACTCTTCCCTCTTCCATAATGTGGGAACTATGGAAGGAGAGAAATAGATGTCTCTTTAAGAATGAAAAGCTAGAGGCGCCCAAAATCATTGACAGGATAGAGTTAGCTATCACTAAGCTCATGAACAACCAACTATCATCAGGAACATTGAAGAATGCCTCTATCACTTATTGGGATGAAAAAATGAAAAAACGTTGGGAAGGCTTATCCTTTCCTCCCTATGTAGGTGTTGGTCCTATTGCAAGTCTTCAATCAAGGGATGCATGCAGATGGCAACCCCTAGGCGAAGGTTGGATGAAGCTAAACTTTGATGAGGCATCCCGTAGAAACCCAGGGCAAGAAGGGATAGGATGTGTTGTTCATAATTGGGAAGGCAAGGAACTAGAAACCCTTGCCTCTTTGGTTGGCATCAACACCAACAATTGGGCAGAACTTATGGCCTTGGTTGAGGGTCTGCATTTATGTAGGAAACCAGGAGTTAAGAACTTGGAAATTGAAGGAGATTCAACTATAATTGTCAATACTCTGAGGAAAGGTAGTATGCCTAATTGGAGACTAAATACTTTGCTGTCAAAAGCTCTTGACCTATGCAGAGATTTTGATAGGTTCACAATAATCATATTTATAGGGAGGGCAATAAAAGAGTGGATGATTTGGCCAATTTGGGAGCCGATGGCATCAATCTTTTGTTTCCATGTCCTAAGTTGTCGTTAGCATGTTCCTCCTTTCATCCCCTTATGTTTCTCTTGCCTAGACTCTTTTTTAACCCCCTTATTTATTCCTCTTCTTGTCCCTTGTATTTTCGTATAGATACTCAGACAAACATTCAATTTAATTATTGGCTTCTCAACATAAGCCACTAACTAACACTTTTGTTTCGAATATCACTTCGATCATGTATTTCCTTCATTCATCGATATACTATTTTTGGTCACTAGGGCTATCTCCTCACTACTTCCTATCTGATATCCATTGGGTTTTATGTCAATGAAACCTTGGGCTCCAGTGACCTCCTTTATTTTTCCATCGAAATACTTCTTCCATCGATATCAATGCCTTGTCGATGAATGGATCTATTGTCTCACTGAATACTTCTTCCAACAATAAAGTTGTATCGGCGAAACAACTCATATCAGAGACACGCTTTTTAGCCTCCTTGAAACCTATTTCCTTATTGATATCTTTTATCGATGAAACTGCCTTTTGTCTAATTGACCTTATTCTTTTGATGTGAACGTTTCTTTTGGTGAGTCCCTTTGCATCGATGGTATTATCTCCTTGAATACCTTTTCCTATTGATGAAACCATCTCCACCTTCCTCGATATCTTTTATCAATGGAATTACTATCTCTGATGAGTCCTTTTTGAAGTTTATCAATGTTTCGTTTCTTTCGATACCCTTTTATATCAATGAGACATTGTTGGGTCTCATGTCAAAGAAACCTTGGGCTTCAATATTTACTTTATCCTTCCATCAAAACACTTTTTCTATTGACATCACTACACTCCTTTGATGAATGGGTCTATTGTTTCATCGAGGCCATATTTCTTTTGATGATTTTCTTCACTATCATCTTTCATCGATGAGCTCATTAGTAATCTTCCTCGATAAAGTTGCATCAGTTAAACCACACACATCGATAACATGCTTTTTAGCTTCCTCAAAACTCATATTCTTATTGATATATTTTATTGATGTAGCCTCCTTCTATTTGATCATGATCATTCTTTTGATAAGAACGCTTCTTTCAATAAGTTTCCTTCATATTGCATCGATGGTATTATTTCTTTGGTAGCCTTTTCCCGTCGATGAAAACTGTCTTTTCTTTCTTCGATATCCTCTTTCATTGGAATCAATGCTTTCTATGAGTCCCTCTTAGGTTCTTTGGTGTTCCCTTTCCTTCGCTACCCTCTTTATATCGATGAAACTCTCTTATGTTTCATTGACCTTTTATCTTTCGATGAAAATGCTGCTGTCGGCCAATAGCTTTAATATCTCTTCGACACCCTTCTTTTCTTGAACAGTCCTATCGATGAAACCTTCCCTAGTTTCTTCGATTTCATCATTTTGGTAGAACTATCTTCTTCATTGTATTCATTGCATATCCTACCGATACTGAAGTTTCTTTGGTATTCTTTCTTCATCGATGGAACCTCCTTTGGTTTTATTGATACACCTTCTATTGATGAAAATAACGCTTTCGATAAGTCCCTTTTGAAGTTCATCGAGGCCCAAGTCTATTCGATAAATCATCTTATCAGTGAAACATTGATAGGTTTCTTCGATTCCCTTTTTTTGATGAGACATCATTGGGTCTTATGTCAAAGAAACCTTGGGCTTTGGTAACTTCCTTTATCCTTCCATCGAAACGCTTTTTCTATCGACATCACTACACTCCTTCGATGAATGGGTCTATTGTTTCATCGAGGCCATCTATCTTTTGCTGATTTGCTTCCACTATCATCTTTCATCGATGAGCTCATTAGTAATCTTCCTTGATAAAGTTGCATCGGTAAAACCACACTCATCGGTAATGCACCTTTTAGCCTCCTCGAAACTCTTATTTTTATCAATATCTTTTTGTTTGATCATACTTTCAATAAGAACGCTTCTTTCGGTAAGTTTCCTTCATGTTGCACCGATGGCATTATTTCCTTGGAAGCCTTTTCCTGTCAATGAAAATCATCTCTTCTTTCTTTGATATCCTCTTTCGGTGGAATCTATTCTTTCGATGAGCCCCTCTTAGGTTCATCAGTGTCCCCTTTCCCTCGATACCCTTTTTATATCGATGAAGCTCTCTTATGTTTTATCGACCTTTTATCTTTTGATGAAACTGTCTTTGTTGGCCAATAACTTTAGTATCTCTTCAACACCCTTCTTCTCTCAAACTGTCCTATTGATGAAACCTTCCCCAGTTTCTTCAATCTCATCTTTTCGGAAGATCTCTCCTTCGGTGATTTCATTACATGTCCTAGGATACTGCAGTTTCTTCGGTAGCCTTGCTTCATCGACGAAACCTCCTTTGGTTTCTTCGATAACCTTCTATCGATGAAAAATAATGCTTGCGATAAGCCCCTTTTGAAGTTCATTGACAGCCAAGTCTATTCGATAAATCATCTTATCAATGAAACTTTGATAGGTTTCTTCGATTCAACAGGTGCACCATTTTGGTAAAATAAAAGCCCTCATTTTTTGCATGTGTTGGCCTATAGGAACCCCTAAGTGCCCTGCCATATACTCATCTAATACTTGGTTTTGAGATTTCTATAATTGAATGGTTATCTGACAATCCACAAACTGCGGGTAATATGTGGTTCTGCCATAAAACTCATCTACCTCTATTACCCTTTGCTAGACTCAGGCAAGATAGAAGTCCCATTTACCCCCTTTTGTTATTGTATCCTAGATATCATCCATTTTCAGGGATAGCATCCGGGTACATATGCAAAAGGTGGTAAACTGGCGATTCATAACTATGGATGATCACTTCTCAAAATGGAAATTATCTAGAAACTCTGTTTATGAATATGCCATATTGATGACTTTATAATATCAGATATATGAGGTTAAGAATTTAGAAACATCAGAGAAGGATGTCAAATTATGTTGGAATACTACATGTTACTAACAATCTGGGCAAGTGTTTTGAACACTAACCATGGAGGAGGTGCAGGGCCATGTTGAACAAATGACAGGATGAAAGCTACTATAATGACAAAAGACTACATGCAATCAAGGCTCAAACTCTTAAACAAAGCTCAAGGAGAACAATGACATTTGAAAAATAGTAATATGGGCTTGTAAGGGAAAGAAAATATCTTCCCACTTGCTCACCCTAGACCGGGGTGTTATTGTATTATTCTGAATCTATGCTTATTGTAATTAGATGTAGAAATTATCTAGACTATGGTCCTGGGCAAGCCCAGAGGTTTTCTTGCCTCCACTCTTGCCTACTGGCACCCGCACGAGTGGAGTGATGTAAAAAATTAATTTTGATTAATAAAATTTTTGGCTACGGCCTCTTACCAATCAAAAAAAAAATTATCCTTAATTCTTCCAATTAATTAAATTAAGATTTAATTAATATCCCTATTCTCCTATTTTAGCCATTAATCAAATTAAAGATTTGATTAATATTCCCTTTTTCTATCTAAACCATTTTAAATTAAATTCACATTTAATTAAAATCCCCCTTTTAAACCATTTTTAATTAAATTCACATTTAATTAAAATCCCCCTTCTAAGCCATTTAATTAAATTCAAATTTAATTAAAATCCCCCTTCTAAACCATTTTTAATTAAATTTACATTTAATTAAATCCCCATAGCCAATTTAATTAAATTTATATTTAATTAAAACCACCTACTTGCAAAATTAAAAATCACATTTAAATAAATCAATATTTATTTAAATCCTACAAATGCAAGTTGCAACCAAAATTAAAATAAAATAATTTTATTTTAATTAAAATCTTTTCCTCCACCCACTTGCCAAATCCTACATCTCCCATTTGCCTCCTAAACCTCTTCTAGAGCCTTCTAGATTCTTCTAATCCTATCTTAATTAACCTAATCCATCTCTTAAACATTTGCACATTCTTTAAGAGAAGTCACTTCTAAAAAATGCCTCAAAGTCTTTAAAATGCATTAAAGGCTTTATGTCCTTAACAAGTTAATCTTTAAAGTCTTGAAAACCATTAATGGTTAACTCAACCCTTCCCACATGGTTAGAGACTTTCTCTCTAACTTAACCTTCATCTAACCCAAGGGTCTCATCAAGGACTTATGGCTTTGACCCTAGTTATCCATTTAACCCTTGCACAAGAGTTTACCCCTTGGGTAAAAGCTTTATCCATTAGATAACCCTAACCTAACCTTAACCCTTATCTCCTAAGGTAACCTTCATGTCTTCTTAGACATTTAATGCCTCTTACATCTCCTCTCAAGCAACCTCTTGTTGACAATTGTCACCATTTCATTGGTGAAAATGGTAAACATGGATTGATAACTTTGAATCCTAGCCCTTGTTGAGTTTATTCAATCTCAACCCTCCATTGCCCTATTTTACCTATAAATAGAGCTCTCATTCTCCATTTTCAATAATCCAAGTCTTTGTGCATCAAAATTATAGTCTCATTTCATCAAGAATTGTTAAAATATCTTTAATAATAATAATTAGATCATTTAGTTGCATATCATTTGGTAATATCATGTTAGCTTTATTTTATATGCTATTATTAATATCATCATTCTCATGCTAGTTTTAGCTTCATATCAATATCTTGCATCCTACCATCGTCTAGTTGCATTTTTATTTTGATCTTAGAATCGTCATTTAAATCTCGTTCTCTAGGTTGTCATCTTGAGGATCAAGTGCTCTTCCAAGTGAGGGCCACCTTTAATCTTAGAGATCTTTAGAGATAGAGGAGCATGGAACGATTTTAAAGAGTTTAGATTTATTCAACTTGTTTTGTTTTGATTTCTAACTCTAATGCAATGTTTCATGTTTGTGTTTGAAGTGTTCTTCCCCTCTTGCAGACTGATACCACATTTCCGACATACACTTACTTTGGCCTAGCCATATCTTTTTGTTGACTTTATCTCTTTTGATCTCCATCCCAAGAATTATTTTTCTACTTCAAGATCTTTCATTTCAAATTTTGTAGCAATTTGAGACTTTAGTTCTAAAATCATGCCTTTCCCTTTACCAATGAATAACATATCATCCACATATAATGCAATGTATAAGAAATCATCACCATCATATTTATAATAAACACAATGATTTGATTTAGAATGGTCAAATCCCAAACTCAACACATATGTATCAAATTTATGAAACCACATTATAGGACTCTTTTTGAGGCCATACAAATATTTTTTTAGTTTACAAACTAAATTACTTTTACCTTTTACCACATAGTGCTCTAGTTGTGTCATATAAATATCATCCTCCAAATCACCATGGAGGAAAGCAGTTTTCACATCCATTTGCTCAACCTCAAAATCATAAGCAACATCAATAGAAAGCAAAAATTTAATGGATGTCATCTTTGCAACAAGAGAAAATATCTCACCATAATCAACACCCTCGACTTGAGAGTAGCCTTTTGCAAACAACCTTTCTTTATACTTCTTAGTATCTCCATCTGAACCAATTTTTTTCTTGAACACCCATTTACAACCAATAGATATCTGTTCTTTAGGCAATGGTACAAGATTCCATGTATCATTCTTTTTCAAAGCTACCATTTCTTCTTGCATAGAAATCTTCCAAGATTCTGCATCATTCATACCTAATACCTCTTCTATAGATCTAGGTTCCTCCATATTAGTATTCAAAGCAAAAGTACATATCCAATTATTAGGTGAATACCTTTAAGTTGGTTGTCTATGTCTTGTGGACCTTCAAACTAGCTGAGTTCGAGGTGTTGGCATTTGATGCTATTTCAGTGATGCTCTAGTGAATATTGGTGATATCTGATGCATGTATTTTGTTAGGAGTTTTCATTGATGGCAACTCATCCTATTGATCTTATCCGGTATGGAGTTTTGGTTAATCAGATGTCTTGAGTAAGTTTTTTGGTATCGAGTCTACCCAGTGAATCTCAGTGTATAGTTTTGTGAACATTTCTTATTTTTGGTAGTATGATTTTGGTTCTAGTGATTTGAGTTAAGTTGATTGGGTATGAGAGGAAGATTATCATGCAATATTATCCTCTAATGATGATTATTTGGCATGTTAGAAGGTCTGATATCTGGTTGAGCAGTCAAACAAGGTTATCTCATTTTTGGTGGTGTAACGTGTGGATCAGATTCCTTGAGTTGATTCCGATGGTTATCGGCAAGTTCGAGGTGATTGGACCAAATTTTGGGAAGCCTATTATCATGTGTCTTGGATTCAGAATATGTTTTGGGAAGACCTAAGTTGACTTGCAACATTACACATTTCATATTTTTACATTTTGTGAAGCCAACTTATAGGAGATCAATTTTGCTAGTGCAAATATACAGGATTAACTTGGTTAATGCATTTGGGTGTGGATATGATGTGTGAGATGATCTTTGGAGTGATTTAGTGCAGTTTCACATGTGCATCCTAAATTGTGTTGATCCGGTAAGAAGAGCAGTTTAGTAGATTAGTCTCATCGAATCACTTTGTTCCTAATCAGAACTGATACTTGGCATTGTTAGATGTTGTTTTCCAATTCATTATTCATTGTAATCATTCTGTAATCATCAGTAAGGTAGTGAACCTTCCTCCAGGGTTGTAGCCCTTTTGTATATGAGCAGTGAGCTCTAGGTATTGTGCTTGAATGCAAATGCATTTCCTTTTTGTAGTATTGTTTTTCTACTATCCATAGTGGAATAATATTGTGGGTTCAAATCCCACAGTGATTTTTCCCTTTCTGGATTTCCATGTAAAAATATTGGTGTTATGGTTATGTGCTTGATTGCTTTGTGTTTCTGCATTTTAGTTTCTTATTTGTGCATCTGATTGATTAAGAATCAGATTAATAAATTTATAAATATCGGAACACTGATTCACACCCACCCCATCTCAGTGTTCTTTGATTCCAACAATTGGTATCAGAGCCTAGTTTCTTTGAGGAAGCCTAACAACTTGAGGAAGATCTAGAAGATTGAATCAATGGACTCCGATTTGCAGAGATAACTTGTTGTGGCACTTTAAGATCTTGATGCAACAATGCAGGAAAAGAGTAGCTTGAAAAGAAGAACAAAGTATTGACAATCAAATTATTCAAGACAAGACTAATGAATGTGAGAAGTTGGCCAGGGAGAATGCAGTTTTGAAGAATACGATGCAATCTATTGTGATGAAGATGACTAAGGAGATTGAAGACTAGAAAAAGAATGAAAAAAGCTTAACTCAATCCTTGAAGGATAGATCTGATGAGTGTTCTAGATTGACATATGAGAATGATCGGTTGAAGATTGAATTGGTGCAGACAAAGAATGATGGACAAGAACTTGAGAGAAAGATAATAATTCTAAGAGATGAGCCGAATACTGCTAATGAGCACAAATAAAATTTCAAAGCTAGTTCAACCTAGTTGAATGAGATGTTGGATAGTTAGAGACATGTGGGAAAGATATAAGAAGACTTGGTTATGAGAAAGGACAATCCTCTTTCTGGATAGAGAAATAGAAAATCAAATCATCAGCAGAGCAAGAAACCTTCAACAAGACAACCTAATGTCTATAAATTCAATGGTAGATTCTTTACTTGCAATACATTCAATCATATGGAAAACCAATGCAGAAGTAGGATGAATAATATAATGATGAATAATATTATAAACAATGGTCCTACCTTTATTGGTCAATGTTTCAAATGCAACAACTTTGGACATAAGTCAAATATGTGCAAAATGATGATCAATTATCAGAACAAAATATGTTTTACAAATGTTTTTAGTAAACAACAAGATCAATCATTTGTTGATCAGGCTAAATAGCCTCCTATTGATTCCGTTGATAATCAAATAGTAGATAACTCCGGTGATGTTATTCAGGATCCTCCTAAAATAGAAATTATTAAATAAATGATAGCAGAGGAGTTAAGGGAAGTGGGTAAGACCAAAGATGATGGAAAAGAGGGTGAAAAGGATAAGATTGAAGATTTGATAAAGGAGAAGGGTGAGGATCAAATAGATAAAGCTCCGGTAATCATGACCAAGACCACTATTCCTGATAAGGGAAAGAAGATCACAGTTGATGATGATCTTTCTCATGGTCTGATAGACTTAAGCACCCTGTCCCCTCTTCAAGCATTAAAGTTGGCTACTGTTGTGTAGATCAAGGCTAGTGAGGACTTACTCAAGTCTGCATCCGACGAGAAAGAGGTGATATCTTTGGCTACTGCACTTTTGGAATTTCTTTTGCTTGACCTTAAGTAGATTACAAATGAATTACCATTAGGAAAGCTTAAGGATATGTTGAATAAGGTAGAATATGATTTTGTGTCATTAGAGAAAGCGGTTGACATAAAGGTCTTGAACAAATTCAATGAGATGTGACTTCAGACCTATCTGAAGGCAATTTAAGATGACAAAGAAGTTTTGAAGACAACAATAAAGAGCATAGAGGATGCATTAAGTGAAGGTGGTAAAATATTTAAATCATGTCTTTTTTGGCCTAAGTTTACTGTATGGACATTGATAAGCAAATAAGAGATTTTGAAGGGAAGCTTTCTAGTATAGGTCATTCATTTGCACCTCATTAAGTTTTTCTTAGCTCCCTTGAAGCCCAAATAATGGACTTTATTGACAAAATAAAGGGACTAAATAAAGAAAAGTAGCAAATGTTGAGCAGAGTGGGAGAACTGAGGACTCTGATTACTCCTCGCATGGACACCTTACTTGGTGCTTAGCAGGATGCAATCGGTGTACTAGGTAAACCAATGCCATCTGATCTCAAAGGAGTTGAAGTGAATGCATATATGTTCAGTGCTCTAATTAATGTTCTAGATTGTTTTATGAGAGGATGGAATGGGTACTCACAATCCTTGAAGGTTACATATGTAGATATTTTCAAATTCATGTAAATTATTACATTCTTTTTATACATAAGTTTTGGCAGATTCCTATCCTTTTCCATTGATGTCAAAGGGGGAGAGAGTTGGAGAGAGAAGTGAAAAATTATGCTTAATCTTAGGGGGAGTTAGTTGGAAACAATTGAGTGTACAGATTTTAGATTGTCAGATTGCTTGCAGTTTTTGGAGTACTTATCATTTTTCACAGTGTTGCCATCAATGCCAAAGGGGGAGATTGTTGGCATTTGATTCTATTCCGGTGATTCTCCGGTGAATCTTGGTGATATTTGATGCATGTAGATTATTAGGAGTTGTCATTGATGGAAACTCAACCTATTTATCTTATCTGGTATGGATTGTTGGTTAACCGAATGTCTTGAGTAAGTTTCCTGGTATGAAGTCTACTTGGTGAAGCTCAATGTACAGTTTTGTAAATATTTCTTATTTCTAGTGGTATGCTTTTGGTTCTAGTGGTTTTAGTTAAGTTTATTGCATATGAGAAGCATATTATCATGCAATATTATCCTCCGGTGATGATTCTTTGGCATGTTAGAAGCCCTGGTATCCAATTGAGTAGTAAAATAGGGTTATCCTCATTTTTGGTTGTGTAATGTGTGGATCAGATTCCTTGAGTTGATTTTGATGGTTATTGGCAAGTTTGAGGCGATTGGAATGACTTTTAGGAAGTATGTGATCATGTGTCTTGGATCTGGAATATTTTTGTGAAGACCTAAGACGATTTACCGCATTACACGTTTCATATTTTGACATTTTGTGAAGCCGACTTATGGGAGATCAATTTTGCTAGTGCGGATACATAAGATTGACTTGGTTAATTCATTTGGGTGTGTATATGATGCATGGGATGATATTTACAGTGATTTAGCACAATTTCATGTGCGCATCTTGAATTATATTGATCCAGTAAGCAGAGCAGTTTAGGAGATTAGTCTCAGTGGATCACTTTGTGCCTAACTGGAACTGATACTTGGCATAGTTAGATAATGTTTTCCAGTTCATGGTTCATTGTAATCTTTCTATAATAAATAGTAAGGTAGTGAACCTTCCTTTGGGGTTGTAGCCTTTTTGTATCTGAGCAGTGAGCTCTAGGCAGTGTGTCTGAATGCAAGTACATTCCCTTGTTGTAATATTGTGTTGCTACTGGCCATAGTGGAATAATATTGTGGGTTCACTATGGTTTTTCCCTTTCTGGGTTTCCACCTAAATATATTGGTGTTATGGTTATGTGCTTTATTGCTTTGTGTTTCTACATTTCAGTTTCTTATTTGTGTATCCGATTGATTAAGAACCAGATTAACAAATTTATAAATATCAGAACATTGATTCACCCCCCTCTTAGTGTTCATTGATTCCCACATGAGGTTCTTCCTCTTCTTGTAAAAATTAAGAGCTAGATGAGCTCTCTTCAACGTCTTGCCTATCTAGGGGTCTTGATTCAACTCTTTTAGGAATAGAAGGGAGTTGAATCACATCTTCCTGTTTAGTATGTTCTAGCTAGAATGTAAAAGAGACTTAATTTATCTAAAAATAACACTTCTACTCTATGTTACCTTTTGTGCAATAGGGTCCCAAAACTCGTATCCTTTCACACCATAATTGTATCCGATGAAGATATATTTCACAACGTTGTTCTCCAACTTTGTTTGCTTCTCTTTTGGCACATATGCATATACCTCACAACCAAAAACTCTAAGATTTCTCAACGAAGGATCGTGACCTGACTATGCTTCCATAGGAATTTTATCAACAAGAGTTAATGTGAGAGACTCTTTAATCTAGCAACAAACAATGACAACAAATTTAGCCCAAAATTTTTGTTCTAGACCACTGCCACTCAACATACTCCTAGCCTTTTCCATCAATGTCCTGGTCATTCTTTCTACAACTCCATTCTATTGTAGCGAATACATATTTGTCTTTTGTTTATTAATTCCTTTACAGAATATATCAAAATCATTAGAGAAGAATTCATCACCATTATCAGTTCTCAAACATAATATTTTCTTTCTAGTCTGCAACTCATTCAATGCTTTAA
The DNA here is from genome assembly GCF_030272615.1 of Cryptomeria japonica. Classification (NCBI taxonomy): domain Eukaryota; kingdom Viridiplantae; phylum Streptophyta; class Pinopsida; order Cupressales; family Cupressaceae; genus Cryptomeria; species Cryptomeria japonica. The sequence continues at coordinate 825,285,196 of NC_081407.1, forward strand.
ATTCTTTAAATCGACTGAAAACTTCAGATTTACTCTTTAAAAAGTATACCCATGCCCTACTAAAATCATCAATAAATGAAACATAATATGTGGATTTTTTAATGGAAGGAACATGTACATGACCAATCACCTCAGAATGAATAAGATCCAAAACACCACAAGATTTATGAGAACTCAAGTAAAAATAAATGCAGTTTTGTTTTTCGTAGATTCAATGCTCACAAAAATCAAAGTCAAGATTACAATCTTTCAAACCTTCAACAAGGTTTTTATTTTTCAATGTCCTTAGACCCTTTTCTCCAGTGTGGCTAAGCCACTGGTGCCATAACATAGTCTTCTCAGTAGGTAAATTTGTTTCAAAAGAAAGAGTAGCCTTGGGTACCCAAAATCCATGTCCATCCATTGAAGGTGAAACCCTCAAATCCTCCAATGAAGTTTTTACAGATGTACTTTTTGTAAAAATTCTATTACACTCAACAGTGTATGCCTCTATCTTATACAAAGTGTGAAATCTGACACCTGTAGCAAATGCCATAACACCCTTGACCATTTTACATCTTGCATCAAAAAAGACTACCTGCACACCCACATCTATCAGTTTGCTCACAAATAATTTTTTTTGTTTTAATCCAGTGATATGCAATACACTGCTATTCCTTTTCATTCTACCATGAAGAAACTTGATTCTAACTTTATCATGACCAACAATATCTAAATGTTAATCATCACCCAAGTACACCTTACCTCCATTAAATTCTTCACATTCAGAAAACCAATTTCTGTTGGAAGTCATATGAAAAGATGCATCTGAGTCAATTAACCATGCATCATTACTTGCATGAGTAGACAAATTTGAAATGAATGCATCACCATCTTCCTTCTCATAATCATAATCAAAATCAAAATTCTTCTTTTTCTTCTTCTTTTCTTCTTTGCAATTCTTACAGATGTTTCCTAATTTATTGCAATTCCAACAAATGACTTTGGAGTTTCCAGGAGATTTTTATCTCCCTCTAGACTTGGATTTATTATGGTTTTCATTCTTCTTGCCTTTTTCCTTAGGACTTCTACTAACAATTAGGGCTTCCTTAGAATTGATGGATACCTTCCACCACATCTATTCACCAAGAAAGACACCCACCACATCTTTAGACTTCAAAACAACATAAGTACTATTGATAGCCATAACAAGAGAATCCCATGAAGCAAAAAAAGAACAACGGAAGATCTGGCATTTCTCCTCGTCATCCATCTTGACACCAACATATACCAGTTGATCCAACAACATATTGGATGCTTCTAGGTGGTCTTTAATCCATGCACCCTCTTCTATTCTCAAAGAATACAATTTTTTCCTCAAGAAAATATAATTCAATAAAGATTTGGCTTGATAAATTTCACCAAGCTCAGTCCATAGCTTCTTTACAGAGGCTTTTTTGGGGACACTAATTAGAATAGAGTCTACCAAACATAATCTGATTAGACCCTTGGATTTATGGTCCATAACATCATACTAAGAAGTTATAGTAGGATTTGAATTTCTTGAGACATTCACATCCACAACATTCCATAGATCTCAATCTATTAGAAAATCTCCCATCTTCAACTTCCATATTTCAAAATTATTTCCAAAAAATTTCTCCACCTCTATTCTCCTTGACGAACTTGCCATCTGAAAATTCCTAGAACAAGATCAAAAAGTATCTTCTGCACAAGCTCCCACTCAAATCTAGATTAGCTCAAAAAACCCAACAACCCACAGCTGAAACCAAAGGTGATTAGGCTTTGATGCCATTTGTAAGGAAGTTAAGTAGTGGAACAACATCCTACACTAACCTTGAGAGGAGGGTAATGCAAATTTTCTTACAAATTTTTACAAAACAAACATAAATAGTATGTACACCACAACACAATGATTTACATGGGGAAAACCCTTTCGAGAGAAAAACCCCACTCCAAAATCTATCCAATATATTATTCAGAAATAAATAATAGATTATAGTATACTTGCAGAGCAAGCTCTTTATAGGAGTACCACCAACTAGAGATTCATAGGTAACTCAATAGCTATAAGACTCTTACATACAACCTCTATCTCACACCCCTCATATATAGGAGATACAATACATGAAACCATCAAATGGTATTACAAAAATGGGGCTAAAACCACCCAATAAAGTGGAATTGACCTTATCTCCAATCTAGATGCCCTATGATGTGTCAAAATACACATCAACAAATGTACCTCCCTTTTACAACTCATTTATGTATCCGATGCATTTTTATATTTCCTATTTTGGGAGACCAAAATTTTAGTGGCCATAACTTGTGAATTAGGTGTTTGATTGATGAACCGTTTGAAGTGCCAGAAAGTTGGCGAAGTGCACTATCACCTCATAACTTGTTGTGTCAGTTACACCCATTTTTCAAGATATTTTGGAGCCTCTGAAATCCTCAAAATTGAATTTAAACCTTTCATCACAAAATTCAAAAACAAAAACTTTAATATCTTCAAAAGTAGTAATGACCTTGCAACGAAATTTATTAGCATGCTTATCTAGCCAATTTGAAGATTTGGGGAAAATTTTAAACCATTTCGTGCTCACACAAAAACTTACTATAAATAGTTACCATATGTAAATGCAAGGTCGAGACACCATTTTCACAACAATAGGGTCTTTTATTTCTCCTTGAGAAGATATGTACCTTGTGCAATTGGAAAGTAAAAAAAAAGAGATCAGTTTTCTTATTATTATCTTAGTAAGTAAACCAACATCCAAGTGCTAGTAATTAGAAGACAATGATAGTCTTGTAGTTTTCTATTATAATTTCGTGTATTGTGCTAAAAAAGTATCCTCTCTCTCTCTCTCTATTCCTCCATATCCTTAAAATGACCTAGTATTGGTTGGGTCTCTGCATAATACAATTTCCAATTTGACCTTTGATCAATTCTCCATGTGAGAATTATTGTACTATTCTATCAGTTGTATACCATCAAAAAAAGCTTCCATCCTTATTTTAACATGACAGTAATAACATGATATATATGATTTGAAATAATATTTTTAATATAAATGTTTCAAGGTAAAGGTAAATATAAATGTAATTTGAAGATAATTATTTTTCTAGTAATAAGGAAAAAATAGATATTTTAAGAAGGATATTATATAAAAATATAACTCATTTCTATCAAAAATAATATAAGGCTAGAATGGGATGATTATAATTGGTCATAATGTATCAAAGGTTAAAATTTGGATATCCTAGAGGATAGGAATAAAGCATTTATCTTGTTATTAGTAGGTGCAAATACATGAGCTTCCTTTAGAAAAATAGTTAAAAAGGACTGCTAAGTGAGTTAGTGACCAGTGTTATTTGATTTTATCATTCAAGTTGTTGATAAAACTATAAGTTGGATAATTATATCGCCGTACATATTTAATGATGAACATATTGAAGTTGTTTGAAAGTGTAATGTGTTGGCTTGATGATGATTGTAATATATTCATCAAATGTTGTCATTGATGAAACACATACACACATATGTTTATATTGTCTACCCATATAACTTCAAGTTGTTTATTCTACAATCGGTATACTAGAAGTTATGCTAAGAGGTTTATCTCTAACCGGTACTATGTGACAACCAGTATATGCATAGAAGACAACTAGTGGATACATATTAGTTGGCATCACATGAAGATCAAGCAAAGATTATATTAGAAGATTCAAGAATAGCGGTTCATATATTTAACTCTAACTGGTATTAATTGTTCCAACTGATATTTTATGATTTTGTGATGAGTTACCATAAATTGTGATGAGTTATCCCATCGACAAATTTTGGCGGTATTTTTGTGATGAGTTATGATCACTTGACCATATATACTACACCTAGGAAATTGTGTTATAATTTCTTTTGGCCCGACATGAAATCTTAATGTCTATATATTGACATTACAATGAATTATTTCATATGAGTAAAAGTGATGTGTTGTGTGTGAAAGTCAAAAGAGTTAAGTTGTAGAGTATGCAAAAGAGCAGTGTTGAATATGTTTAGAAGGATCTGATCAAGCAAATATTGTGCTACTCAGATAGATCAAACCAATCTTGTTGTTTTCTAACAATCACAACAAAATTCAAATCCCCTAACCGGGTAAGCTCTAACAAGATTCTTTGTACAAATCCTCTAACAGGGTGATCCATTAGTTTGGGTTCAAAACTCCTCCACCGAGGTTACTCCTAATAGCGTACTACCTTTAATAGGGTACAAGCTTCTAATCAAGCTTTGGGATCTCTAACAAGATTTTCTCCTAGCATAGCACTTTGTAGACCCTAACTAGTCAGTTATCTATTACTGTAGATAGTTAACTTTTGAGTTCCATCTCACCATGGTTTTTACCTATTTGGGTTTTCCACATACAAACACTTGTGTTATGGTGGATGTTTTACTTATTGTGGATTCTATTATATCATTTTGGATTACATGCATTGTGTTTAAATTTTTTGTTAAGTTCATTTACTAGTTAGTGTTTGAAGTAGTTTTATTTTTGGTGTCACTGATTCACCCCCCCTCTCAGTGATTTTCAAGTTCATCAATTGGTATCAGAGCCTAACTTCTATAAATCCCAATCACTTAGAAGAGAACCTTGAAACCACCATGGGGGACATGAGCTACCTTGAGATGGTTGGAGAGCTAGAAGCTAGCAGAAATGAGATTGAAACCCTTAGGGTCAAACTAAAAGCTTCACAAGTCAAAAAGAGAGAGAAAACTAAACAACTACTAGAGATATCTGACAATAGTTTTTCAGATGAGGCTAATATTGATGCCTTAGCTGAGGAAGTTGAAAAGTTAAATGGTGATAAACTAAATCTGAGGAGAGAGTTAGAAGGTCTTACTATCTGCATGAGCCAGGAATTGGAAGCCAGAAGAGCTACTGAAGATCTTATCAAGGAAAGAGATCAAGAGATTGCCAAGATCAAGCGAGAAAATTCTACCTTGCATGAGCATTTGAATGCTGAAAGAGAAGAGAAGGAGAACTTACAGCTAGATCTTGAATTAACATCATCTATGAGAGAGAACCTATCAAAGCATAATGAAGATCTCACCAAACAGCTTACCGAAGCTAATGAGAAACTAGAAAAGTTCAACAAGAGTTCTACCTTGCTTGAAGAACAAATTCAATCACAAAAGATGAAAGGTGATACAACTAAAAAGGTGAATCCTTCGGTATTGAGAGAAACACTCTTAAGAATAAATATGCTCCTAAGATCAAGAAGCCTACCACTAAGAAGGTCTTTAAACTTGTTTGTTTTGTTTGCCATAAACCTGGTCACATTGCAAATGTTTGTAAAGACAAACCTAATAGAAATGCAAGCTACAATACTAATGCTAGGTATGTGTCCAATAAATTTGAAGGTCATTGCTTCACATGTAGAATGTATGGACATAGATCTATTGAGTGTAGATATGGAGCAAATAATCTTGTACCACATATGCATCCAAGATCGAATGACAACTAGATCAGGAATTTTGACAACTAGGTGAATAGGAACTGGCAAAGACCCTATGACAACCGGTTTTAGTCTATATGTAGTGCAAAAGTAACAAAAAATTGATCATAACTTGAGATTGAAATATGGGATTAAGATGTGCACTTGTATCTGGCAATAATATGTCGAGAAGAATCTGCCCTACAAATTTGAGGAAAAGTCGGCCAACCGTGGCGGGAATGTACACGGTCCTCTGAAAATCTGTGAAATGAAAAGGGTTTTTCCACCTCTGCAAATGGAGCTCAAATCTGAAAGTACATCTATACACTTGCAACCTACACACAAAAAAGAGAGGAAAATGGGTTGTGATTGGGGGTTTGCCTTTAGGTCAAACCCTAGTTTTGGAACTAACCAAGTAATGAAAGAAAGTACTTGCAAGTAGATGTAAATGAAAGATTGAATTGTAAATCACCTCAAGGGAGGTTGTGATAGCAATGTTTATATAAATTCTTGTGTGGAATTTAATGTTGGAATCAATATCTTCTTCAATGGTTGAATCCTTGACTTGAATGCAACACCTAGCCTAGAAGGGAGATTTGAGAATGCTCAATGCTAGAAATGAATGCTTAAATTCTTGAATGCGCTTGAATGCTTGATCGCAATTTTATCCAACTTGAACAACTTACCACTTACCCAAATGAGAGGGAAAATGCAACTTAAATACATGTAAATTAGGGTTAATGAAATTGATTTTCATCACAAGCCAACATCAGGGAAGTTTTCTCGCTCACTACACAACCTACGATGTATGCTTAGGAAAGGTCCTTCCTCAAAATAGGGCAGGGACAGGGGCACCACACCCCTTTCTTGGGAGGACAAGGGAACCACCCCCTATCCTAGGGGGGATAGGGGCACCACGCCCATTTCCTACCCCTTTCTTTAGGGTAGAGTGTAGACAAGGTGATGCAGAGGCCAATGAAGATGCAGATTTCGAGGGTTGAGAAGTCTCCTATCTCCAACTAGGCTAGAGGATTTGTTCTCGCATGCATGAGGACCCCAATACAGTAAAAAATTGATAGGGTCACAATTTTATGACACTACATTTAGTCCCCACTTTAGTGGGAGTATGAGCGTACACCAATACTATCGGTAAAGTATAAGGAAACATGATTGAAAGACTTTTACCACATCAAGGAGGCAAGATGCGCCAAGCCCCCAGTGGACTTAGGATCTTATAACTTCAATTGACAAAGTAAAAGGGAAGATCAAGAAGGAAAGAATAATGACTGCAAGTAGAAAATCTCCCCTCACTATGAGTCATGAAAGAAAGGATACTAAAGATTAGAAAGAAAAACAAAGTTCACTAAGTAATTCTAAGTATCAAGAAGGAAAATCTGAGTGGAGTGTATGCACCTTATCAGGAGTGATTGATTTAAGGTAGGATACCCCCAAGAGAGAGAGAAGAGAGGGAGAACGTTATCACAAGGGTTTATCCCCCAATTGAGGAATAAACCCAATGATAATGAACACAAAACATGAGGTACGAGGTAGTTTAACTTTCCTCGGGGTCAGTATGTTGTATGATAACTCATGTATATCATATATGTATGTGCATATAATAATCATCATTCCCCAAAGAAGGACACTACCTTAGAAGAAAGGGAAGAGAAGATGTCTTTTGAGTCAACATGAAAGAGACCAAGAAAATATCTCAATGCTTTGCATCATCCCCAAGTAGACATTAAGGGGATAATAGAAGAACAGGGATACACATAGAAGAATGGTCACAAAAGAGCAAGAAAAGAGAGATAAAGAAGATCTACAGTGCTAATATTGCTAATATAGCTCGACATCCACCTCCTGATCTTGATGATCACTATCTTAGGAAGGTGAGAAACACTCTAGAGGAACGACATCGAGCACAACATATGGAGCTATCACAAGATCCAAACAAGGACTATGCTTATGTTGTAAGTCACTTAGTTTGATTCTACAAGCTAGGATTAAGGTTTGTGAAAATTTAGTTGATAAATGCTTGTCCAAATCAACATAGTCATACTCACTATCAGAAGCATTAGGAGTTGTATTGCCATTATGAATAAAATTTTCACCCATTTATTTAAAGTTTAGAGAAAGAGGAGAAAGAACATGAATAAGAGTAAAAACATCACATGTTTTGTGCAACTTATGATTTGGAGATGTATGTTGAACATATTTCTTGGAAGAAAAGGGAATCGTGTTGACTATCGGAGTCTGAGGAGATTGAGTATTTTGAGGGATAGCTTCATGAGCTCAAACATGGCATCTTCATCAACGTTCTCTTGCACAACGATTCCAATGAGTCTTAGTGGAAGGCTGAGAAGGAAGAGGAACACTTGAAAAAGTAGGAATGTTTCTCTCCTTGATATTTGAAGGTTTAGGTTGATGTCCTTTTGGTTGAACAAGAGGAGAAGCAAGCCTCTTCTCTCAATAAGAGGAAGGATGTGGAACTACGCCATAGAAAGGAGGAATGGTAGGTGTAGGAAGGAGACCAGGTCCATCATGAGGAGGAAGTATAGGTCTAACCTTAGGAGGAATATTGTTGTTCTCCTTAGGAGAAGGTATAGTCACATCCATAGGAATAGGTTGACGATTTTCTTTAGGAGGGAGATTAGTTCTATCTGTGAAGGGAAGGACCTCATCTTGAAGAATAATAGGAATGTCAAGTGTTGGGGATCTAGGTTGAATTAAGAATAAGATCATAGCTTTCTTCCATTTTTGATAAGATTGAAAAAGAGCATCGCTCCTTGATGGAAGAGATTGAAATTGTTTAGGCCAAAAGAAATCAATAGGAACACTAGGGTTTCTTTTGAATGGACAAAATAATATATGGTTCACATTTATGATTTCTCCATTATGAGAAAATTTCGGACACTTGTGGATTGGAGAAGAAATAGTATTCATGGAAGATAGCCAAGGATAGCCCAACTTCACATGGAACTTCTCAGAAGAGGGTATGATAACAAAGTCAACATCCATGGATTTAGCATGAACATCAACAGGAAGGGTGATAGAGCCAATGGTAGGACAAGAGAAGCCATAAAATAAATTCACAACCACATTAGAAGTATCAAATATTAGTTTATGCAATCGTAAAGTGGAAAGATACTCTTCAGTTACAACATTAACCATGCAAGAGGGATCAATACGGGCACCATGACAAGGGATATTCCTAACCTTCAAAACTATGTATAAAGGGCCATCGGGTGCTCTAATGGTCTCACTATGGTCAAATGTTATACAAGGATCCTTAGGCATATCTTGTGTTTCTACCATATTTACCAAGTTCAGAGCCATAGAGGTGAATTCTTCAGAAGAGAAATAATTAGGCACAATCTCAATAATGTTAGAGGTATGAGAAGGCAAGGGATCATTGAAAATATTAATATTTTGATTAGGAGGAGCTACTTATTTATTCCCTTTATCATTCACACCTGCCACATATATAGTATTATTATCAGTCAAATCTTAAATCTTATTCTTCATTGTGAAACATTTCTCAGTATCATGACCAGGCCGGTGATGAAATTGATAAAATGAATTGTTATCAAAATAAGGGGATTAAAGTTTAGAAGGATCAACTGGTTTTATAGGAGGAAGTTTGATAACATTTCTATGCAACAATTTAGACACAATACTATGTAAAGATTCATTCAAAGGAGTAAACTGTCTTTCTCTTTGGAAAAAAATAGAAATAGAAGGCACACCTATTGTAGGATTTACATTGTGGTTGTTGATTGTATAATTGAACTTGATGAAACTTTTTGTTGGTTTGAACTTTTCAAATGGTTGTTGAACATTCTCCTCCTTATCACTTGAAGCTATAAGAGTGGATTGCTCCATTTGACTCACAACTAGTTGATATTTGTGGAGTGTTGCACACAATTGCAGAAAGGAAGTAAAATAAGACAAAAGAAGCTTTTCCTGAATATATTTTTGTAAATTAGAAATGAAGATTATTTGAATATCATTATCAAGTACATAAAAAGAAATTTGAGCACACAAATGTTAATAGCTACCAATGAAATCAATCACTTTTTCTTTAACACCTTGTTTACAATGCATTAAATCAATCAAAGCGATTTTAGGACTAATGTTGTTTTGAAATTGTTGGATGAAAGCATTTGAAAGTTGTTGAAAGGAAGTGATAGAATAAGAAGGCAAAGAGAAATACCATTGTAAAGCCTTATCTCTTAGTATTCTTGTAAACAATTTTACAAGCAATCTTTGATCATAATAAAAATCGGTAAACAAGGTTTGAGATGTTTTGACATGCATAAGAGGATCACCTTTTCCATTATACAGTTCTGATTGAGGGATCTAAACATGTTTAGGTGGTACGACTTTAACAATATCAAGAGAAAGTGGGCTTGCAACATAAAAGGTGGGTGCACTAAACCTAGATTGACTCATAGAAGCAATTTGTTGTTGTAAGGAAGACAGAGTTTGAGAAAGATTGTCAATTGTCATTTTGGTAGAAGAATTGATATTAGACATAGTTGATTGAGAAGGTAGTGTGATGTTATTGAAAGAAGGCATGGACTGAGAATAAGGCATGGACTGAGAATAAGGTGGGACATTCTGATAAGTAGGCATAAGTGATGATTGGGTAGGAAAAGGGACACTTAAAGGAGGAACAAAGTTGTTGAAGGAATTGCCCCCTTGTGTCACATTGATTGGTTGAGGAATAATAGGAATACTTAAGGAAGAAATAGGTAAATATGGAGGATTAAATGGAGATGATGGATTTCCCTCATGACCAATGGTTGTAGGAAGGACATTTTGAGTTGATGTAGCCATGATGTTGGAAGTAAAAGTGGGAATGCTAATCATAAGAGTAGTCAAAGGAATTGAAGGAGTGATTTGTGTTGAAGGTTGTGAATAACCTAGGGTTTCAACACAACTCTTGATAGGCATGTCATTAGAATCAACAATATATGCAATGCCACACAGTATATAAATTCAACTCTTTGTTGGAAACCAATAACACTGAGAGTGGAGGTGAATCAATGTTATACCAAAATAGAAGATTTTAGCCTCAACAAAACATTCATACACCAACCAGTATACTAGTATAAATAGAATTGAAAGAAGTAATGCAACCATTAAGCCAAACACATAAATGAGAACCATAACACATAGATTTATAAGTGGAAAACCTCAATGAGGAAAAATCACGGTGGGATTTGTGACCCATAATATCAATTCACAAGCCATATGAAGAGATATTATAATATATGATGGGCCTGCACTTGTAGGAAGGATTACAACCTAGAGCACATTGCTCATCACAAAAGGAGCCTCACTAACTACATAAAAATCTAGACAACAATCTAGAGAAGTGTGAAATGTTTAGCATATCATCTCCTATGCCAGAATACAGTTCCGGTTTAAGCTCTGTCTGTTTTGGTTAAAATCCTAAACCTTAGTACCGGAATAACCCTTACAATGAATTCCTCACATACATAGTCTCTTTGATATATTTTGCATTACATTACATCCATAACCTCATCCATCCATATCAAAAGTGATCTAATCAATCTCCCCTATATACCCTATACAAATTTATGCCTTATGTCGGCTTACAAGGATATATAAATTATCATATTACATGTCGTCCATATAACATAAATGAATAAGAATTAAACCAAGTTTCTGATGCCGGATCCAAGATATGTCGACCTCCAATATCGATATTCTTTACTATACCATGTCGGCCTACATTACCGGTGACTAAATAAATCTTCTATCCTGTTGGTGCTAGTGCCAATGTAGAGTCTGTGAAGTGCCTGTCGGTACACCATATGAAGCCAGAACCCAAAATCATGTTACCATCAATGACAACATAATGAAACCAACCAATAGTGTCAATTTCCAACAATCTCCCCCTTTAGTATTTATGGAAACACTCATGTGAAAAATTGTCATGGTTTCAACTGTCGGTTTCATCCTACCCTGCTCCCCCTGAGCTGAATATGCAAAATGCTCTGATACTCCAAAAAATCTGTAACTCCCCCTAATGTGTGCAACCCTTCATTTTTTTTCACATGTATACTACTCCCCCTTTGACATCAATGCCCAAAAAATTGTAAAAAGAATGTTAAAGAATGATAGTTCTGTACACTGAATACCTCCAAAAATGTCTTATCGGAGGTTGACCAATTTCAAGATTTCTGGGTAAGCTTTCTCCAATAACTCCACATAATTATCCCAACTAGTTTTGAATGTGCCAAAGATAGATACAAGTACACTTAGTAAATAAGCAAGTGATTCCTTCTCATTAACTTCTTCCGGTGTGGGCTTACAAGGCATATCCATGCATTCCCTCTTATGAACACCAAGTGAATCCAATCTTGGACTCACCAAACCTCTGAGACTTCTAGCTCTCTGAATGATCTGATCTCTTTCCTTTTCAAGAGCATAAATTTGATTCTCCAAAGTCAAAATTTGTCCATCAATAGATGTTGTCAGTGAAACTGGTCCATCAAAAGAGTTAGCAATATTAGCAATTTTGTCCTGTACCTCTTTTATCTTTTCATCTACTTTTGCTATAATAATCTCTTTATTGCAACATACCCTGAATATGTTAGTACCTTGTTTCAAAGAATTTTCTATCAGAATTGACTTCTCCTCAATCTTTTTCTTCTCTCTATTAATGATCTGATCAAAAGCGGCTCTCTTAGCCAAAGTGAATTTTTCAAGTGCTAGCTGATTATAGATCTGCTATAATGATTAAAAATCTTTAGAGATCTTTTCTGTTATTATCTTAAGCTTTCTAGAAGGGCTCGCTTCATTATCAATCTTACATTCCAGGACCAATCTATGCAAAACAGTTATGGATTGATCTATAATCCCTTTGTCCGTGGTTCCCTCCATCAGTTTTTGGGTAGCCATCATCATTAGTTCTATGGGACTCATCTCTATGATGTTTTTATTTTCCATTAGAGAAGTGTCAATTGACAATAATGATGTGCGAGCAACTGGTTCTTTACCAGATTCCCCTATTTTATTTGGTGATTTAACTTTTATTACCTCCTCACTTGCACTGGTGGCTTCACCACTTGGTGAAGTCTATACAACTGCCGGTTCCTCCATAGGAATGATATCCTCAATCTATACATTAGTATCTAGAGGACAAGTGTCCTCAATGTTAGTATCCTATACAATTTTATCTGTATGAACCGGTGTCTGTGTATTTGTCTGTGCATTTGTGTTAACCGGTGGTTCAATGTCCACTATCTTGATATTCTTCAAAACTGAGGGTGGAATAACCATAATTCCTTTACCTTTCCCTTCAACCAGTGTGTCTACAATATTAGTCTTTGTCTCTGGTGAAGTGAAGAAACCTGTATGCTCTCCCAAAATTTTTATCCAACCCTTTTGTGTTTCCTTTATTATCTCATTCATTCTTCCTAACATCAAGCTAGTTATTCTATCTTTGTTGTTGAATACTTTCCTATTTACAGCCTTAATTATGTTCTCCATCTCATTTAGAGTTATAGAAACACATATAACTAATAGTTCTTGCATCTTAATGTGTTTATCTTCTTGTATTGCAGATAACCTTCTAGCATCTAACATGTTGTATAGCTCTGCCAGTATTTGATTTTTTATTTAAATTAATGCTTTCTTATAGAAATCTAAATATAGAAGAATGGCTTCCTCTACCTCTCTCTGTTCATCATATTCAAATGTATCATAATAAGACTTGACATTATTCAACATCCCATCCTTAGTAATTTCATCTACAATTTCAGTACAAGTCTTAGACGGAATAATTGTTACATTACCAGTCTCTAGTGCCAAATCAATGTCACTCTTCTTCCTCCTTCTAGTAGTACCGGATGTAGCTGATAGTGTAGCCTTGGGTGCCTACTTCTATGCTGGTAATTTGATGGTAACCTTCCTAACGGATTGTTTCTTTGCTTCCACTTTAGGTTATTCCAGTTTCTTCCTCTCAACCCTTCTGAATACTAATGGTATCTCATCATTAGTCTCATAATTTGTAGTCATAGGTTCAATGTGAACTACCAAATCCTTCCTGTTTCTCCCTTTCTTCAGGACAACATCAATGAGTGCCTTCATATCCTTAGAATATTCCTATACAAACTTGCTTGCCTTACCTTCTTGTTTTTCCCTTTTCTTCCAATTGAACTCAGTTTCAACCTCAAAAGTCTTTTACTGTGCTGTTCCACAAGGTTTTTTTGCTTCATCTATTTTTACATCTATCAAAATTGTTGCATATGCATCCAAAATTAATGCATCCACCTCATATCCCATTTCCTCTATCCAAATCTTCTAGGGCTTCACTACTTCCATGAGGGTCACATCCTTCTTAACCAGGAAACAAATGTCGGTAGAGTATTTCTCTACTATTTTCTTAGGTATCCTTATTCTAGACCTCATATATTTTTGAAAAGCCTTGAAGTAACCCCATACCTTGTCATCTCGAAGAATTCCCAATGCAACAATTGATTGCTTAAGCTATCTTCCTATCGAGATGTCAAAAGCCCATTGCTTCCTTCCAGAACTGGGGGTATCTTCCAAAGAGTATAACAATAAGCATACTAATAGATTTCCATACCAAAAGGTTCCCTTATTCTCACCTTTAATATTCCCTAAATTGATCAATAACTCCTCAAGCATCTAGTAACAAAGATCAAACTTGATATTTTCTCTCATCATCCTATAAGCGGCCAAAATACATAAACTTGAAAATGAATTCAGCCAATTAGACTGACCTACCTTGTATTCTATAACCATGCTTCCAAATTTGATATCGTTGTTGGTGATGGTTCTCACCTTCATTGATCTCTTGTCTAATGTGGCACTAGTGATATTCCTAACAAAGTCATTTGATACTTTCTTATTCGAATGTTTCCCTACCAATGGTAAACCAGTAATTGCCTGAATGGATTCCTTAGTGATTTCGTAGGGTCGGTTCAGCCATATGAATTCCCCATGTACTCTGCTCAGTACATATCTGATAATCTCATCCTTGAACTCTAAAATATCTAGAATATCAGTGAACCCTAGATCTTCTATGTGTTTGTATGCTAGTTTAATTTTACCATATTCTCCCATGAGTTCATTCATATACATCCCCTTGATCTCCGCGGTGCCTAAGTCCTCTATATGACAATGAATATAGGCCCTAACATCTTCCACATATACCACTCCCTCCGGGACATGAGAAAATGCTCCAACCAAATCTTCCTTGGTCGCCACATGTGGATACCGTTTGAAAATAGGTTTGGGGCGGTCCTTAACTTCTACTATAGTTGGATTTGCAATGAAAATAGGAGCAGAAGATGATCTCGATTCCATGATTCAAGAAAAAAATACCTTTAGAATGCTGTCGGTGAAAACCTCTAACAAATCCTTCCAGATGTTGGTGTGATCACCCAAGAAGAAATCTGATCACCTCTAAATAGCTTCTGATTGCACTAAGTCTCTCTAAATCGCTTTGAGATCGCTTTGAATGCTGGGTGAATAATAATGAAGTGTAATTGACCTTTTATTCATCGAGAAAAACCTTAATTTTATGTTGACATAAATGACTGCCGGTAAATGATACCGAATCTCACTTTGAATATATCAATGCTGGATAACCCACTCCAATATCTGGAACATCTTCCAAAATCTCTTCCAGGAGCATATGCATCATCTTCCATGAAATTTGCCTACCCCTAAGGCATCTGCCTTAGTTACTAGATGAGCTCAGTACCGGTGCAGGAGAAGCCTCTTTTGTCGAATAGGTAACTGGGACATTCCCATCTAATGATTACTCTTCAGTCTTCCTAACCCATCTCTGAGTATGATCATTCTGGATTTCACTAACCTTCTCTTTGCCTTTATTATTTGATCCTCCATTGCTAACTAGTGGATTTCTCCTTCTGCAGAACTTAGCAATATGTCCAACTTCATTGCATCCATAACATGTAACATTATTCTTTTGAATTGCCTTGCTAAAACCGGTGAAATTTCTTGACTTGCATTGATTAGCCATATGTCCAAATTTTCCACAAGCATATCATTTTACATTCATTCTGCAATCTTTTCTCTTATGACCAATTTTATTGCATTTAGAACATTTACCGGGAGCAGAATGAGGGTTCTGATTTGCTCTGTTTCTACATTGCTTAGCCATGTGACCAAATTTATTGCAAAGAAAATATCTACCATTGAATTTATAAGCATTGTATTGCCTTATGCTTATGGTTTTGATCTTCATTAGCAGTACCAGAACTCTGTCCTTGCTCAAATCCAAGTCCATTAGAATCTCCAAATTGCCTCTGTCTCTTCAGTAACTCATCAAGTTATACTGAGTTGATCTTGAATTTTTCTTTGTACTCACTTGTAGCAGTTAAGTCATCTCTTAGTACTGTCGTTTGTCTCTCAAGCTCTAGCTCTTGCTCATTGCTCTGGGATTGTACCAGATTAGACCTTAATATCTCATTTTCATGAGTCAACCTACCACATTCTTCAAATTTGTTCTTCAAGGATACAACAAGATTTTCTTCCTTTTTCTTTCTCTCCTCAATATCCTTGGACAACCTCATAGTCATAGTTTTCATTTCATTCTTTATAACCATGTTCTCCTAACTCAATTTATGACATTGTTCCTTAAGTGCATTTTTCTCTTCATCATCCTGATTTTACAAGAGTTCCTCCCCCCTACCTTGAAAAGATGATAGTCTCTCTTGTAGGACAAGAATAAATTATTTAGCAATATTCAACTCATCTTGTAGCTTTAAGTTCTTCAATCTTTCAACATCATAATCTTCAAGTGCCATCTCAAGCTGCTTCTCAAAAGCCATATTCAATGATTTTGGTTTTAGGATCTTCCTCAAGCTATTAAACTTCCTCCAAGGCACAAGGCTCCGATACTAGTTGTTGGAAACCAATAACACTGAGAGGGGAGGGGGGGTGAATCAGGGTTATATTGAAATAGAAGATTTTAGCCTTAACAAAACATTCATACACCAATCGGTATACTGGTATAAGAATAATTGAAAGAAGTAATGAAACCAATAAGCCAAACACATAAATGAGAACCATAACACACAAATTTATATTTAGAAAACCTCAATGAGGAAAACCCATGGTGGGATTTGCGACCCACAATATCAATTCACTAGCCATATGAAGAGATATTACAATATATGATGGGCCTGCACTTGCAGGAAGGCTTACAACCTAGAGCACACTTCTCATCATAAAAGGAGCCTCACTGACTACATAACAATCTAGACAACAATCCAGAGAAGTGTGAGCTGCTTAGTATAGCATCTCCTATGCCAAAATAAATTCCGATTTAAGCTCTATTTGTTTTGGTTAAAACCCTAAACCTCAGTACCAGAATAACCCTTACAATGAATTCCTCACATACATAGTCTTTCTGATATATTTTGTATTACATTACATCCATAACCTCATCCATCCATATCAAAAGTGATCTAATCAATCTCCCCTATATACCCTATACAAATTTATGCCTTATGTCAGCTTACAAGGATATATAAAATATCATATTACATGTCGGCCATATAACATAAATGAATAAGCATTAAACCAAGTTGCCAATGCCAGATCCCAGATGTGTCGGCCTCCAATATCGATATCCTTTACCATACCATGTCATCTTGCATTGTCGATGACTAAATAAATCTTCTATCCTGTTGGTGCCGGTGTTGGTGCCTATGTAGAGTTTGTGAAGTGCCTGTCGGTACACCATATGAAGCCGGAACCCAAAATCATATTGCCATCAATGACAACATAATGAAATCAACCAATAGAGTGTCAATTTCCACCATTCTTATCACTTTCAATCATGAGCTTAATTCCTTCAATTAATGGAAGAGATTCACTATTAGGGTATTCTTGGGACATCCATTGTTGAAAGTTATCAAATTGATTGTCCAATGTGGAAAGGTGATCTATAGAGACCCTGGTTAAAGCTTCTTCTTCATCATGGGATTCATCAATGGGGTAAATAAGCACATATTAGGATGGGAAGAATTAGCATGATCCTCATTAAAGAAGTCACCCAAATTAGGCTCCATCTCCTCGGTAATTAAACCTTGGGAAGCCTTAATTTTATGCATCATCTAACGGGGATAGTATAGGTAGGACTAATAGTGGTAAAATTCATGCACTAGAGGGAACATTTGAATTGTGAATTTTGAATTTTGAAGTTTAGAAACAAAGCTTAAAAAATTGAGTAATGGTTTTTCAGGGATGAATATTACAATGATTTCAAAGCTAAACCCAAAAAATTGATGAATTTTATGATTTTTAGATGTGCAAAATTAAGGTTCAAATATAAAAATAGGAGCCTATTAGGGTTTTGAAGAAAAAGAGGAATTGAATTGCCAATTTGAAAAATGTCAAACCTAATGGGTAGGGACACCTTGGATAATGTTTATAAATCTGAATTTGAATGAAATTAATTGAAATTTGCACAAAATCCAATTAAATTTGAAAATTAGGGTTTATGACCTAACCACTTAATTTTGAAATTTGAATTTTGGGAAAAAGGAGGGAAATTGAAAATTTGAATTGTAGGAATGAAAACAAGTTTTGAGAACAATTAGAAATCTGAAAATTAAATGGAAATCCAATTTTTGCACAAGTTCAAGATGATTTTTGAAAATTAGGGTTTTAACAAGTAACCTCTTAATTTTGTAAATTTGAATTGCAATTTGAACAAGACAATGAGGAAATTGAATTTGACAAACAAAATAATTTTCAGATCTAAGATAACCACAAGCAATTTTTACAAATCACAAGTTCAATTTTAATTTTAAAAACTAGGGTTTTTAATGATTTAACCACTAAGTTTGTAGAAAATTTAAACTTGCAAATGAAAAATATGCAATTTTATTCAAAGAAAAGAATACGTTAGGTTCACCAAAATGTGATGTGACCAGAGTGTATTAGTGGGTGAAAAATATGTGAAGGAGAGATAAAGAGGAAAACTACCATTTCCCTCCAAGAAGTGATGAGAGTTTTCCTATGAATTTCCCTTGAAACACTTTTCACGCATTACATTGGAAGAGGAGAGGAGAATTCACTAGATTTAACCTTCAAAGAAGAAGATAGAATTCTAAGTGAAATGGGAATGATAAGCTAATCCCCCTCTTCCTATCTGAAATGGAAAGGAATTGATTGAATTATGTAGCGAAAAAGGGACAAAGAACTGATTATAACTTGAGATCGAAGTGTGGGATGAAGTTGTGCACCTGGATCTGGCAGTAATATGTTGAGACGAAGCTACCCTACAAAGTTGAGGAAAATTCGTTGGGACTATGGCGAGAATGTACACGGTCCTTCGAAAAATCCTTGAAATGAAAAAAGGGTTTTTTCGCCTCTGCAAATGGAGACCGAATCCAAAAGTACAAGTACGCACCTGCAACCTACACACAAAAAAGAGAGGAATATGGGTTGGGATTGGGGGTTTTCCTTTAGGTCAAACCCTAGATTTGGAATTAACCAAGTAATGAAAGAAAGTACTTGCAAGTAGATGTAAATGAAAGATTGAAATTTCAATCACCTCAAGGGAGGTTGTGATAGCAATGTTGATAGAAATGCTTGTGTGGAATTGAATTTTGGAATCATTCTCCTCTTCAATGGTTAAATGCTTAACTTGAATGCAACACCTTGCCTTGAAGGGAGACTTGAGAATTCTCAATACTAGAAAGGAATGCTTGAATGCTTGAATGATCTTGAACGCTTGATCGCAATTTTATCCAACTTGACCAATTTACCACTTACCCAAATGAGAGGGAAAATGCAACTTAAATACATGTCAATTAGGGTTAATTAAACTGATTTTCATCACAGGCCAACATTGGGGAAGTTTTCCCGTTCACTGCACAACCTACAATGCATGTTTAGGAAAGGTCCTACCCCAAAATAGGGTAGAGATAGGGGCTCTACGCCCTTATCCTAAGGGGGACATGGGTACCACACCCCTATCCTACTCCTTTCTCTAGGGAAAAGTGTAGATAGGGTGATACAGAGGCCATGAAAGAAGCAAATTCTGAGGGTTGAGTAGTCTTCGGTCTCTGATCAGGGTAGAGGATTTGATCTTGCATGCGTGAGGACCCTAATGCGGTCCAAAATTGCTAGGGTCACAATTTTATGACACTACAAATAGATATGTTGCTATAAAATCTAGGTAAATATATAAGGAATATATATTAGGATACTTCTATGATTAAGAAAGGGTGGAGAGTTGTAATAGTGGTACAAGATAATTTATTTGGTTAATATTAGCATAGAAAATTAATTGGTCACAATTATTTTGGTATCCAAATAAGGTTTCTTTAGCATTCCTTTTTGATAGTACCATTTTAAGAGTCACGTTTCACTCTTTTTGTTAAGATATTAATCACATAATACCATTAAAATGAATCTTGTGATTCGTCAAAGATAAGAGAATAAGCATGGTTTTAAGATGCCATGCTAGGATAGGATATTTTTGATCCTTTATCTTAAAAATTATGGTTTCTTAAAACATCACATAGTACAATGAAGTGTAGATCATACCATTTTACCTTATTTTTCCAATTGTAAACATGTGGACATTAATCAATGATAATTTTTGATGATCCTTAATAACTAAGGTCTTGAAGTTGATATCAAATGAGAGTTTTCTTATTAGAACTTTTGATTTGTGTATATGTATATGTTAATGTGAGGATCTCCTTAGCACCAAGAGGAGGGGGGGGGGTGAATCAGTGATAACAAGAAACTGCAAAATTTCAACAATATGAACGATACTTCACAAAATAGTTCATAACCAGTATCGGTAGATCAAACAATCACTTAATGCAGATTTACCAAAACATTACCAATAACAACTTAAGTGTTCATCATTAAGCAAATATAGTAAAGACATCAAATGCATAATTCATCACAACATGAACACAATGATTTTTCATGTGGAAACCCAAATGGGAAGAACCACAGTGGAAATTGGTACCCACAAAATATTGCACTCTTTCAGAATGTGCCCTGTTAGGAGACTAGCCCGGTTAGGAGATTTACAACAATGCTTGGTTAAGATCAGACCCTGTTAGGAGTCACCTGGTCAAGGGATTTACAACTTATCTCTATTAGGAGCTTTACTTTGTTAGGAGTAACCTCGTTGGAGGATTTAAACTCAAGCTATTGAGCTACTCGGTTAAGGGATTTTAACAATCAGACCTGTTAGGACCTACCTGGTTAAAGGATTTAATGCTGTTGCAACTATTAGGAAATAATAGATAAATGATCTGCACTCAACACTTCATAGCTTTCTATAATAGATCCTTGTCAGCTCCAATATGCTTCTCTCATGTAGACATCTCAATCTAGTTTGGCACACACACACTTCTCTGATCACCGACACCCTCAACCTTCTCAAACTTGACCTAAATACATTTTACAATCAGGTCGGTTACAAAACCCTAACCTACAATGAATCTACATCATAGATAACATCTGATCATTGCAAATCATTACAAATCAGTACAACAAATAACAAGACAATTATAACTATTGAATGGTCATAACTCATCATCACACATCGATCTGATAAGCTATCAAACCCTTATGTGCTAAGCACTTTGCTGCTTTCCAAGAAATTTGATCCTTATATGCGCCAAAACAACATCTTATCTGTTCACACAGATTTTGACACGCCATCATCAACTTATGAACATGAAAAGAATCACTGCCAAACTATAAATCATCACCGGTCAAAGATCTTGATACTGTTAGGTCCCGGAGACAACTAAGAGGGGGGGGGGGGTGAATCAGTTGTCAAGTAATTTCAAACCAAAAACAACTTAACCACCTTAATGCTTAATACCAGTAAACCAGTTAAGTATGCTGGTAGACAGTGTTGACTGTTAATAGCTATACTGGTAAAGATTAATGCATGAAACATAAACAAAAATTCATCCACAACACATGACAACAATATTTGTATGTGGAAACCCTATAAGGGGAAAAACCATGGTGGGAAACCTTACCCACAATCAGATGATACTACTGCAAATAGTGAGTGTACATAAATGGGGTCTGCACATGCAGAAAGGCCAACAACCTAGAGCTCACTGCTCAATCACCAAATGGGAGTCACACTGACTACAGTTGGATGGTTAAATCCAATAAGAATGTGTAGCGTCCTAAAATTGTGACACTTGCAATTTTGACTGCATTTCGGTCTTCACGATGGCGACGCAACACGCAACCTGAATGGAGACCCCGAAACCTAATTATGACACCAAAAACTGCATTTTCTTGCACCCTGGCCTGAACCTCCTTTGCACCCTGCTGTCCCGGGAGGTGGGACCAGAGCGCCCAGCGCCCTGGTCCTTTAGGACTAGGGCACCCAGCACCCTGGTCCCCCAGGACCATGGCACCCAGCACCCTGGTCCCTGGGTCCTATTTTGGGCCCGGTCTCTTTTGGACTTCGGGTCTTTATGTTTGCAAATTGGAAAATTATCTTTCCTGGTCGGCCTAAGGTCGGGAAAATCAGTCTATTAACCCTAATTGGCAAGTATATAAACTACATTTTCCTCTTTCATTTGATATGATGGAAAAAGCATGGAAACTATACTCAAGCATTCAAGCATTCAAGCATTCCTTCAAGTAATTGATCATTCTAAGTCTCCATTCAAGGCTAAGTGTTGCATTCAAGACAAGGATTCAACCATTGAAGAGGAGATCACATACTACATGCTACATACAACATACAACAATACAACAAACAACAACATCTATACCTTCGCACATAAGGATACAAACATCCTTACAACAAGGTATTAGTACTTGTTTTACATTACATTTACAGCATTTCTCATTTCTTGGTTAATTCCAAAACTGGGGTTTGACCTAAGGGCAAACCCCTAATCCCTAACCCCCCAATCATCTTTGCTTTTCTGTGTGTAGGTTGCAGGTACGTGGCTGAAATTGAAGATCTGGAATCCTTGTGCAGAGATGAACAGATCCCCCTTCGTTTCGCGGATTTTTCGGAGGACCGTGTGCACGCCGGGCGCCATCGTCCTGTCAACTTTTGCTCAAATTTGCAGGACAGCACCGTATCGACATTTTACTGCTAATTCCAGGTCCGCAGCTTCATCCTATATCCCTATCTCAGTTTATAAGCGAATCTTTGTCACTTTACATGCACTCCTAGTTCAATCCTTCTATCTACATTCTTTACAAAAGAGGGTAGCCTTGCTTTCTTAACCCTTGAAACACATTTAGCATCCAATCTTGCATTGTGTGGGATTGGATCTTGTGGGTTTCAACCCCTCTTTTGAATGTAAAGTCCCTCCTAAGTGAAAACCATCAACCCTAGAGTGACTCTCCCTTCTCTCTCCTTGGAGTTGGAAGAGGGGAGAGCAACTAGGGTTCGATTACGATTTTCCGCTTTACATTTTGGTGAACCCGACGTGAACATCCTTTCTGATTATTCATAGTTAGATCTGAAAATTGGATTCCTTGATTACATTTCCATGTTTGATCTTTTGCAAAATTTTAGAGGTTAATTGCATAAAAACCCTAAATTTTCTTTTTAAGTAATTAAACTTGTGAAATGTTTAATTGTTAATGCTTGTTTCAGATCTGCCCTTCTATTACAAATTATCAATTCATATTTGTGCTTTAATTTTGAAAATTAAGTGGTTAAGTGTCAAAACCCTAATTTTTGAAACCCTCTTGATTCAACCTTTGTCCGACAATTTCACTGATCAAAACATCTCCAAATTAGCTGTAACTTTGGATTCCGCAATAAAATCACAATATCTTTCATCCCTGAAAATTTGGAAAAAAGTTGCGAGGACCGTGTGCACCCCGAGCGCCATCGTCCCCGACATTTTTTCCGAAATTTCGGGAGCTAGATCTTACTGTATTTTTCTGCTAAAATCCAGAATTTTGGCTGATTTTATCAATTTTAACACCTTCAAAATTACAGTCAAAGTTGGTCTAGCAATTGCTTGGATTGAGGCTTCTAATCATTCAAAAATTGTTGAAATTGAAATTTGTGTCAAAATTGTGTTTCTTACAGTCCTAAATTTGAAAAGTGTGTTATCATTCATTCGAAATTTCAGTGCTTTATTCAAATTCTTGCAATTTGTGACTTTTGAAATTAAGTGCTTAATTACAACAACTTTGATTTTCGCTTTCAAAATCAAATTTTGCGTGAAATTAAGTCAATTTTTAAAATCCAAAACTTGCATTGCTTTTGGTATTCCCTCTAAAATCATAAAATTCAAAATTTTAGTTTCCCTCTCTTTTTTAAAATTCAAATTTTGCATTTTTCAACAATCTTGGTAGGGTTCAATTTTGGGATTGCAACTTTAATTTGGCCTATCTATAGATCGTAAAATCACTCAATTTTTTCAGGTTAGCTGTAAAATCATCATAACTTTCATCCCTGCAAATTTTGAAAAAAGTTGCGAGGACCGTGTGCACTCCGAGCGCCACGGTCCCGGACATTTTTTCTGAAATTTCGGGAGATTGTCCTGATTGTATTTAACAGCTTAAATCTGGAAGATTGGCTAGTTTTACTAAAATTTGCTACCTTTAAAATTCAAAATCTTCTCTCTTTCTTTAGTGCATGAGTTTTACAACAGTAAGCCCTACTTACACTATTCCCGTTAGACGAAGCCTTAGAATTAAGTCCTTCCAAGGTTTAATTACTGAGGAGATGGAACCTAATTTGAATGGCCTTTTTAACAAGGACATGGGTAATTCCTCTAATCCTCTTAATGATGAAGAAGCTCTCCATGAGGTTTCTGTAGAACAACTTTCAAAATTGGATAACCAATTTGATGATTTTTGACAATGGATGTCTCAAGAATACCCTGATAGTCAAGCTCTTCCTTTAATTGAGGGTCTAAAATGTATACTTCAAAGTGATAAGAATGGAATTGATATTTTGCGTGGTATTGCACACATTGTGGATTCAAATGTGATGCCTATGAAAAGTTGTGCCGAAACCTTAGGTTATACACAACCTCCTACTCAAGTCAATCATTTTATTCCTTTGACGACTCCTATTGCTAGTATACCTACTTTTAAATCAAACATAATGACTACTTCAACACAAGACATTCCTCCTATGATCACTAATCATGGGGTCAATCCTTCTTCTTCAATCAACCCTCTTCCTTCATTCAATCCAACTTCTTCATTCATTCCTTCAGTGAGTGTTCCTCTTATATCTCCACAAATGAACATGACACAAGGGGGCAATTCGTTTTCCATTCCTCCTTGTAGTGTTCCTCCTGTCCAATCATCTCCTATGACTAACTATCATAGTGTCCCACCACCTTACTCTCTACCTTCTTTCAATAACATAACACCTCCATCACAATCTAACACGTCCAATATGAACTCTTCGACTGAAGCGACCATTAACAATCTTGCACAAACTGTCTCTTCTTTACAGCAACAAATTGCCTCTATGAATCAATCTAAGTTTAGTGTGCCCACATTTGATGTTGCGAGCCCACTTTTTCTTGATATTGTTCGAGCTATTCCCCCTAAACATGTTGAAATTCCACATTTGGAGCTTTATAATGGTAAGGGTGATCCTCTAACACATGTTAAGACCTTTCAAACAATATGTACTGATTTTGCTTATGACCAAAGGTTGCTTGCAAAATTGTTTACTAGAACATTAAGAGACAAAGCCCTACAATGGTATTGCTCGTTGCTTTCCTATTCTATTACTTCTTTCAAACAACTTGCAAATGCTTTCATTCAACAATTTCAAAACAATATAAGTCCTAAAGTTACTTTGATTGATTTAATGCATTGTAAACAAGGTGTTAAAGAAAAAGTGACTGATTTCATTGGTAGATATAAGCATTTGTATGCTCAAATTTCCTTTCCAGTGCCTGACAATGATATTCAAAGAATCTTTATTTCTAATTTACAAAAAGATATTCAAGACAAACTCCTGTTTTCTGAGTTTACTTCTTTCCAACAGTTGTGCGCAACTCTTCACAATTATCAACTGACTGTGAGTCAAATGGAACAATCACATTCTATGACTCCGAGTGATAAGGGTGATAGTAGTCAACAACCATTTGGGAAGTTTAAACCGAACAGAGAGTCCATTAAATTCAATGAAAACATCATCAACAACAATGTGAATGCAGCATCAGGTGTGTCTCCTATTTCTAAGTTTTTCAAGAGAGAAAGAAAGTTTACTCCTTTGAATGAATCATTGCATAGTATTATGAATAAGTTATTGCAACAAAATGTGCTTACTCTTCCTCCTATAAGGCAAATTGATCCTGCAAAGATTACTTCACCTTATTTTGATAACAAATCTTTTTGTCAATTTCATCGTCAACCTGGGCATGATACTGAAAAATGTTTTGCTTTAAAGGGTAAAATTCAAGATTTGATTGATAATAATACTATCTCTGTTTCTGGAGTGAATGATAAAGGCAATACATCTATAGCTCCTCCTAACCAAAATCTTCAGATTTTCATTGATCCATTGCCTTCTCATACCTCTAATGCGATTGATACTACTGATTCCTCTGTCTCACCTGATGATCTCGTGTCTATGACCCTGAATGTTATTAATTTTGTGGAGCAACAGAAAATCCCTAAAGAACCTTCCATCACATTTGATTCCAGTGAAAATATCAGGGCACCTGATGGTCCTTTATATATAGTTGCAAAAGTCAAGAATACACCTTGCCATGGAGTGCTTATTGATCCTTCTTGTATGGTTAATGTCATTACTGAAGAATTTCTTTTTACTTTGCAATTGAATCAAGTGATCTATGACAAAACAGATGTGATTGTGAAATTATTTGATGCATTTTCTTCTCCTGCAATCGGTTCTATTACATTACCTATTGAGGTCCATAACAAATCCCTTGATGTGGACTTTGCTATTATTCCATCATCTGAACAATTTCGTGTGAAGCTAGGCTATCCTTGGCTATCTTCCATGAAAGCTATTGCTTCTCCTATTCACAAGTGTTTGAAATTTCCCCATAATGGTGAAGTTGTTATTGTCAATCATAGTCTCTTTAAAACAGCTGAAAGAACTTCTAGCATTCCTATTGATTATCTTTGGCCTAAACAATTCCAATCTCTTCCTCCGCGAAGTGATCATCTTTTCAAATCTTATCAAAAGTGGAAAAAAGATATGATCCTATCTCTAAGTGAACCTAGAACACCCAAACTTGACATTCCTATCATTCTTGAGAAGGAAGTTCTTCCTTTGAAAGATAAAACCAATGTCTTTCCTCAAGAAGATTCCCAAACCATTCCTATGGATGTGACTATGCCTATATCTAATAAACTTCCTAAGAGTAGACCTATACCTCCTCATCATGATGGGCTTGGTCTCCTTCCTAAACTGAATATTCCTCCCTTATATGGAGCAGTTTCTCCTCCTTCCTCTTATGGAGAGAAGAGACCTTCCTCTTCTCCTATTATCCAGCCTAAGAGACCACAACCTAAACACCCAAGTGATAAGGATGAGAACATTTCTCCTCCTCAATCTTCCCACTTCCTACTAAGACTAGACGAAATCGTTCTGCACGTGAACGCCAATGAAAGCGTCGTCTTAGAGCTCAGGCAACTGCTTCTCAAACTTTGCAATCTCCAAAAACACCTTCAACAAGCATTATTCCATTTTCTCCTCAGCCGACGATTGAGCCGAAATCTCCTAAACATAAGATGCGTGATGGTCTTGATCCTGTGTGAGTTAAAGATCCTATTTTCATAAATCTTGATGATGATATAGATGAAAATGTTATTCATGATGAAAATGTTACTCCTGTTCATTCTGATAGTGAATATGAACTTGTTGATATTGATAACCATTTATCTAATGAATTTTCTAAAGCACTTATCCTAGCTCCTAGACAAGAACAATGTGGCTCGAAACATGAACATAGCCCTTGTTTGGATCTTGTGATAGCTCCATCTGCTGTGTTGGATGTTCCTCCTCTAGCATGTTCCCTACCTTCCCGAAACATTGATCAGCAAGATCGGGGGGTAGATGACGTGCTAGACTAGTTTCATTAGCATAGCAGATTCTCTCCTCCTCTCTTTTGTTACTTCTTCTATATGTTATTCTCATTCTTCTATTTGTTGTCCTTAGTGTTGTCTACTTGAGGACAATGCAAAGCATTGAGATCTCTCGATCTCTCTCATGTTGACTCAAAAGACACATGTGTTCCCTTCTTCTAGGTGACCTTCCTTGATTGGGGAATGAAGAAAAATTATGCATACATACATATGATATACATGAATAATCATACAACATACTGACCCCGAGGAAAGCGAAGTCACCTTGTGCTTTGTGTTTTGTGTCTATTATCCTTGGGCTTATCTCACACTTGGGGGCTAAATCCTTGTGATAACATGCTCCTTTCCCTTCTCATTCTTATATGTATCACTACCTTAAAGCAATCACCCCCGGTGAGGTGTGTGCGATCCCTTTAACGTAGGGGGGCATACATCCCGTCCATATCTTTTCAAGATACTTGAAAATTTCTTGACAAATTTAGCTTTGCCTTGAAAATTTTTGATATCTTTCTTGCATGACTCATAGTGAGGGAACCTTACTATTGACAGTCATGGTTCTCCCTCGTGATCTTCCCTTTTACTTTGTCAATCGAAGTCGTAAGATCCTTAGTCCACTGGGGGCTTGGTGTATCTTGCCTCCTTGATGTGGTGAAAGTTTTTCAATGTTGTTTCCTTGTACTTTATCGGAAGTATTGGCGTACGCCTATACTCCCGCTAACGTGGGGGCTAAATGTAGCATCCTAAAATTGTGACACTTGCAATTTCGACTGCATTTCGGTCTTCACGATGGTGACGCAACATGCAACCTGAATGGAGACCCCGAAACCTAATTATGACACCAAAAACTGCATTTTCTTGCACCCTAGCCTGAACCTCCTTTGCACCCTGCTGTCCCGGGAGGTGGGACCAGAGTGCCCAGCGCACTGGTCCTTCAGGACCAGGGCGCCCAGCATCCTGGTCCCCCAGGACCATGGCGCCCAGCGCCCTGGTCCCTGGGTCCTATTTTGGGCCCGGTCTCTTTTGGACTTCAGGTCTTTATGTTTGCAAATTGGAAAATTATCTTTCCTGGTCGGCCTAAGGTCAGGAAAATCAGTCTATTAACCCTAATTGGCAAGTATATAAACTTCATTTTCCTCTTTCATTCGATATGATGGAAAAAGCATGGAAACTATACTCAAGCATTCAAGCATTCAAGCATTCCTTCAAGTAATTGATCATTCTAAGTCTCCATTCAAGGCTAAGTGTTGCATTCAAGACAAGGATTCAACCATTGAAGAGGAGATCACATACTACATGCTACATACAACATACAACAATACAACAAACAACAACATCTATACCTTCGCACATAAGGATACAAACATCCTTACAACAAGGTATTAGTACTTGTTTTACATTACATTTACAACATTTCTCATTTCTTGGTTAATTCCAAAACCGGGGTTTGACCTAAGGGCAAACCCCTAATCCCTAACCCCCCAATCATCTTCGCTTTTCTGTGTGTAGGTTGCAGGTATCTAGAATCCTTGTGCAGAGACGAACAGATCCCCTTTCATTTCGCAGATTTTTCGGAGGACCGTGTGCACACCGGGCGCCATCGTCCCGTCAACTTTTGCTCAAATTTGCAGGACAGTGCCGTATCAACGTTTTACTGCTAATTCCAGGTCCGCAGCTTCATCCTATATCCCTATCTCAGTTTATAAGCGAATCTTTGTCACTTTACATGCACTCCTAGTTCAATCCTTCTATCTACATTCTTTACAAAAGAGGGTAGCCTTGCTTTCTTAACCCTTGAAACACATTTAGCATTCAATCTTGCATTGTGTGGGATTGGATCTTGTGGGTTTCAACCCCTCTTTTGAATGTAAAGTCCCTCCTAAGTGAAAACCATCAACCCTAGAGTGACTCTCCCTTCTCTCTCCTTGGAGTTGGAAGAGGGGAGAGCAACTAGGGTTCGATCGCGATTTTCCGCTTTACAGAATGTACTGCACAAAATAGCATCTTCATATGTTGGATTCAGTATCGGTGTAATGCTGATATGCTTTCACAAAAACCTAGCTTCACCTTGAAATGATGTCTTTGTGTATAACTCTTCTTAATCTCGCATATACCTTCACATAATTCTTTTTTCACATTCCACATTTGATCTTACAAATAAGATCTTACATTTATACCATAACCTAAGACCAATTTTAGTAGTTCGGCTCTACAAGATATTACAATAAAAACATTTTACAAACAATATAATATCCGATATAATAACTGATTGAACATGTTGGCTTAATGCATTTACAACAATAATTAATCATTTCCTTAGCGTGCCATGCTGATTTGGAAAAGATAAACCTGCCGGTGTAACCCTAGGTAACCTTGGACCTATTTGCCGGTTAAAGCAAATATGTAAATATGAATATACCAATGAACAAAACTCTAGGACAAGATGTCCAAATGATGTCTTCGACATTACCAAGTGTCTTCCACATAATTCTGAGTGCCAGTGATCATTATATCCTGCCGATGAACCATATACCAGTAACTGTGCAATAGTTACTTGCTTGCCGGTGAATGCTGCATGATCTCCATAGTGCTAGTGTTTTAGTAGGTGTTGACATCAATGACAAAACCATACCAAAATACCAACAATCTCCCCCTTTGGCATTGATGGCAACACAAGATGAAAAAACCATCAAAGTGCCACAACAGAAATGCCAAATACCAATAACGAACAATCTCTAAAAAGATCATAACTAGAATACAAAGAGTAATATAAGTCTCTCCCAAACAACAATCTCTCCCCCTGGGAGCAACATGTGTTATCCAAAGTTTCCATACCAATCTCTCCAAAAGATAATGTTTTTATCCATAGATATCTGACCCCCTTTGACATCAAATGCCAAAGTTATAATAATACCAAATTCATATACAAAATACCAACTACTCCCCATGAGAAGTAGCTTCCTCATCAAAGACCGTAGTAAAAGTTTTGTCTTTTAATTCTGCCGATTGATGACAATCATCAACTGTCTAAGTCTCTACCGGTGGTGGTATGACTCCAAGCTGATCTTTGAGATATTCAAAAGTCTCCTTAGGCAAAAGTTTTGTGAAAATATCTGCAAGCTATTCTTTAGTGTTCACATAAACTAGTTTTATCTCCTTTTCTTCAACTTTTTACCTTAGAAAATCGAGTTTGATAGAAACATGTTTTGTTTAAGAATGTAGTATTGGATTCTTAGATATATCAATTGCTGTAGTGTTATCACAATGTATGGTAATAGGTTCCTTGCATTTTATCTTTATGTCTTTCAACATTTGCTTAAGCCATAGTACCTATGTATAGTTAGTTGCTGCTGCAACATATTCTGATTCTGCTATTGATAAAGATGTACAACTCTATTTCTTACTCAACCAAGAAACTAATCTCTTTCCAAGAAAGAATGCTCCGTGTGGTAGTTCTTTTTCTATCATCCATATCTCCTGCCCAATTTGCATCTGTGTATGCACATAGTTCAAAGTTTTCATCTCTAGGATACCATAATCCAAGATTTATAGTGCCTTGTAAGTACCGGAAAATCCTTTTTACTGCTGTTTCATGATTTTCTCTAGGATTACTTTGAAATCTTGAAACAATACATACTGCATTCATAATATCAGGTCTAGTTTGTGTCAAATACAATAAATCTCCTATCATAGATTTGTATCTAGTTGGATTAATAGGTGTAGATTCATCCCTTTGACATAATTTGTCATTTGTAGTCATAGATGTGCTTACCGGTTTAGAGTTCTCCATCCCAAATTTCTTTAGTAACCTTTTTAAGTATTTGGATTAACTCAAGAATATACCTTTGTCAGTTTGTGAAATCTGCAATCCTAAAAAGAATTTTATTTCTCCAATCATAGACATTTCAAATTCTTGCTACATATTAGTAGAAAATTTCTTACATAAACCATCTTCTCCTGCAAAGATTATATCATCAACAAATACTTCTATAATCAAGATGTCATCATTAGTTATTTTGTAATATAAATTGCTGTCTGCATTTCCTTTAGTAAAACCAATCTTTAAAAAATACTTATCCAATCCTGCATACCAAGCTCTTGGGGCTTATTTCAGTCCATACAGAGCTTTCCTTAACTTGCAAACCATATCATTGTCATCTGTCAAAGAAAATCCATCAAGTTGTTCAATGTATACTTCCTCTTCAAGATCTCCATTCAAAAATGCACATTTAATATCCATTTGATAAACTTTGTAGTTCTTGTGTGCTGCAAAAGCCATGAATAATCTGTTTGCCTCAATTCTAGCTACTGGTGCAAAGGTTTCATTGTAATCAACTCCTTCTTTCTGAGAATATCCCTTACACACTAGTCTTGCTTTATTTCTGACAACCTTACCATCTTCATTAAGTTTTTTTCTGAATACCCATTTGGTTCCAATTACATTTTTATCTTTAGGTCGGGGAACTAATGTCCAAGTGTTATTTTTCTCAATTTGTTCTAATTCTTCTTCCATTTTCAGATGTTCATACCTGACCTGGAAGCTTTCAAGTTTTACAATTTTGACTATAGAATCTCCTTCATTCAGTGTTTCCAAATGATCCCAAATAGCTTTAGTAGTAGACCTATATGATAATCCCAGGATTTGTTGATCTGATAATGTGCTCAAAAGTGCTTCTCTTGCTTTGTAATCATTTTCCTCATCTTTAGCCAAGGTAGTTGGACTGGGCTGACTAGATACAACAATAATGTAACCTTTCTTTGTAACTTCCTAGATGTCTTTGCCAATGCAATTTAGATGTGTCTCCATTCTGATCTTCCATATGCCATAGTTGATTCCATCAAGTTTAGGACTGTCCTTCTTGAAATAATTAGTAGACATTGGATCTCCTCAAGTTGTTAAACTTCTGTAAAAGAGGACTAGGCTCTGATACCAATTGTTAGGTCCCGGAGACAACTGAGAGGGGGGGGGGGGGGGGTGAATCAGTTGTCAACTAATTTCAAACCAAAAACAACTTAACCATGTTAATACTTAATACTGGTAAACCAGTTAAGTATGCCGATAGACAGTGTTAATAGTTAACAGCTATATCGGTAAAGATTAATGCATGAAACATAAACAAAAAGTCATCCACAACACATGACACCAATATTTGTACGTGGAAACCCTGTAAGGGGAAAAACCACGATGGGAAACCTTACCCAAAATCAGATGATACTACTGCAGATAGTAAGTGTACATAAATGGGGTCTGCACATGCAGAAAGGCCAACAGCCTAGAGCTCACTACTCAATCACAAAATGGGAGTCACACTGACTATAATTGGATGGTTAAATCCAATAAGAATGTACTGTACAAAATAGCATCTTCATATGCTGGATTTAGTACTAGTGTAATGCTGATATGCTTTCACAAAAACCTAGCTTCACCTTCAAATGATGTCTTCATGTATAGCTTTGATTAATCTCCCATATACCTTCACATAATTCTTTTTTCACATTCCACATTCGATCTTACAAATAAGATCTTACATTTATACCATAACCTAAGACCAATTTTAGTAGGTCGGCTCTACAAGATATTACAATAAAAACATTTTACAAACAATATAATATCCGATGTAATAAACGATTAAACATGTCAGCTTAATGCATTTACAACAATAATTAATCATTTCCTTAGCATGCCATGCTGATCTGGAAAAGATAAACCTGCCGGTGTAACCCTAGGTAACCTTGGACCTATTTGCTGGTAAAAGCAAATATGCAAATATGAATATACCAATGAAAAAAACTCCAGGACAAGATGTCCAAATGATGTCTTCGACATTACCAAGTGTCTTCCACATAATTCCGAGTGCCGGTGATCACTATATCCTGCCAGTGAACCATATACCAATAATTGTGCAATAGTTACTTGCTTGCCGGTGAATGTTGCTGGATCTCCACAGTGCTAGTGTTTTAGTAGGTGTTGACATCAATGACAAAACCATACCAAAATACCAACAGATACTGGTTCTTGAACCCTAGCTGTTTATAGAACAGTCAATAACAAACATGACTTCTGGTTCTCCAAACATGATGCGGTTTAATTAATAGACTCCTTATATTATTTCATAAGAACACATTCTAAACCACAACACCTGGATCAACAAGGATCTCTACTGCAATCATCTCCTTCTTTGTACCTGCTTATTGGTTCACTATCATTAGGCAGTTTTCTTTTCCAACTTAATTCAATTACCGATTAGACTTAACTAGTAGACTTGGACAACACAAATACAACACAAATAACTGACCATCAAGCATCATATCATAATTATATCATCACCAACAGTCCTTTACTAGTACACTATCATCTTCATCAGTTATGCTAACATGCCAACAATCTCCTCCTTTGGCATTGATAGCAACACTAAAAACTGCAACACCAAAATCTCATCATGAAACCTATTATGTCTGATTTACATCACTCTCCGGTCATCTGTTCTTCTCCTTTGCTCATATTTCTTCTCCCCATGACTATTATATTTCTTCTCCACCTTTGATAACAATGCCAAAGGTGCAAAGGCATCTTCTGTCATCATCTTAGCTTCTCCCTCTGAGGAGTAGCCCACTTACCATCAATCCAAAGTGAAATATATTCAATGAGTCTACTGAATTAATGTATCACCAACACCCTAGTTGATCTTGGGTAGGGGTATAACCCCTAACTTACCTCTGAGATATTAAAAAGTATCCTTAGGCAATGGCTTAGTGAATATATCTGCCAACTGCTCTTACTTGATACATGCTCCAATCTTACTTTATTTTCCTATACTCTTTCTCTTAGAAAGTGATCCTTCAATTCAATATGTTTAGTCCTTGCATGCGGTACCAAGTTCTTAGAAATGTTAATATCACTAGTGTTATCACAATGTATAATCACTTGTTCTATCATATCTTGCTTGAATCCTTCCAAGACATGTCTCATCCAAATAGCTTGTGTACAACTCATTGATACAAGCACATATTCTACTTCAGTTGTAGACTGAGATATAAAAGTTTGTTTCTTACTGGTCCAAGATACCAGTCTGCCACCTAGAAAGAATGCACCACTGGTTGTGATCTCTCGGTCATCTACATTCCCCACCTGATCAACATTAGTGAATACCTGCAAAAAACATTTGCCTCTATATGGATACCATAATCCATAATCAATTGTCCCTCTTAAATATCTGAATATCCTATTCACCGCTATCATATGTGTCTCCTTAGGGCTAGATTCTGAAATCTTTCTACTAAACCAACTGCATGGGTAATATCTAGTCTACTATGAACAACATAATGAAATTTCCCAATCATGGACCTGTATTCCTTCTCATCCATAGAGGGTGAAACATCCTCTTTTGAAAATCTGCAACCGATAACCATAGGTGTTCCAATCGGTTTACGGTTGTCCATTGCAA
The DNA here is from genome assembly GCF_030272615.1 of Cryptomeria japonica. Classification (NCBI taxonomy): domain Eukaryota; kingdom Viridiplantae; phylum Streptophyta; class Pinopsida; order Cupressales; family Cupressaceae; genus Cryptomeria; species Cryptomeria japonica. The sequence continues at coordinate 825,320,235 of NC_081407.1, forward strand.
AGGTCTTTAACATTTCCTTCACATACTTGGACTGATAGATAAAAATTCCACCTTTCAGCTGTTGGACCTGCAATCCAATGAATTTTTTTATCTCACCTATAAGAGACATCTCAAATTCTTTCTTCATCTCATTTGCAAAATTCATACTTATATCATCATTTCCTCCAAATACAATGTCACCAACAAATACTTCTACAATCAACATCTTGTCTCCTTCAGTCTTCAAATAAATATTGCTATCCTCACTAGTTCTCTGGAATCCTATCTTTATCAGATGTGCATTAAGTCTTGTAAACCATGCCCTTGGTGCTTGCTTCAATCTATTTAATGCCTTATGCAGTTTGCATACCATATCCTTATCTTTTGTTAATGCAAACCCATCCGGTTGTTCAATATACACCTTTTCTTCAAGAATACCATTCAAAAATGCTAACTTTATATCCATTTGATAGACTTTAAGGCCTTTAAAATCTGCAAATGCACGTAGCATTCTAACTCCTTCAAGCCTAGCAACTGACGCAAAGGTCTCTCCATAATCTTCACCTTCTTCTTGTGCATACCCTTTGCATACTAGTCTTGCCTTATTTCTACCAACTTCTCCATCTTCATTCAACTTGTTTTTTAAATACCCATTTTGTACCAATCACATTTTTATCATCAGGTTTAGGAACAAGTGATCAAGTATTATTTTTCTTAATTTGATCAAGTTCTTCATTCATTGCATTTAACCAATCATCATCCTTAAGAGCTTCTCTAATTGTTTTCGGTTCGACTGTAGAAATCAGACAAGAGCTTTCTCTGATTTTCCTTCTAGTCTGCACTCCAGCACTCTTGTCACCTATGATCCGGTCTTTAGAATGATTTAACCTTACATATCTAGGAATTACCTATTCCGGTTCAACAACCTCTTCTTGTTCTTCATCTTCTTCATCTACTGGTTGAACTTCTTCATCTGCACTGTTCTGCTCAACATCTTTATGTACATCCGGTTCAATAAACACAAGTCTTTGTTCATCATCTATTGAATCAGATTTGCTAGTATCATCAAATTCATCAGAGTACTCATCAACTTTTAAATTCACACTCTCCACAATCTTCTTTGTCCTTTTGTTGTTACACTTGAAAGATTTTCTTTTAGTGGAGTAGCTAAGAAATGTTCCTTCATCACTCTTAGCATCAAATTTACCAGTATAATCATCTCTTTTTATAAAACATCTGCTGCCAAAAAAATTGAATTAACTAACACTGGGAGTTCTACCATATCATAAATCATAAGGTGTTTTATCATTACCTTTCTTAACAAGTACCTAGTTCAATGTGTATACAACAGTGCTGACTTCTTCTCTCTAAAACATGTTAGGTACATCTCCTTGTATCAACATAGTCCTTGCTACTTCAACAATGGTCTGGTTTCTTCGTTCAGCAATTCCATTATGTTGTGGTGCCCTTGGAGCAAATAACTGCCTCTTTATTCCATTTTCATCATAATATCTCACAAACTCATCAGATGTAAACTCTCCACCTCGATCAGATCTCGGGCACTTAAGATTCTTACTGGTTTCCTTTTCCACTAAGGCTTTGAATGTCTTGAACTTGCTAAAAGCATCCAACTTTTCCTTCTGAAAAGTAATCCACATCATTCTAGAAAAAACATCAGTAAATATCATGAAATATTTATCATCACAAAAACTTCTAGTCCTCATAAGATCACATAAGTCAGTGTGCACCAAATCTAGAATATGCCCAGAAGAAAAGGATTTTCTCTTAAAAGAAGATGTTGTCATCTTACCCAATTGACATTATTTACACAACACATTGTCTAGTTTAATAAGTTGTGGCATACCTCTCACCATACTATATTTACTGACCTTAATCATGTTATCAAAGTTCACATGAAAAAATGTTCTATGCCATAACCGGTTATCTTCAACCTTAGCAACCAAACAAATGTTCACATTAGCATTCAGATGGAATAAGTTACCTTTAGTTTTCTTACCAATAGCAATCAATTCTCCTTTGCATCCTAAGATCCTGCAAACTCCACTCTTAAAATCAAGATGATAACCTTTGTCATTCAATTGACCAACACTCAACAAGTTATGTTTTAAACCTTCAACCCAAAATACATCATCAACATTACTTGTACCATTCAAAGAGATAGATCCTTTACCTTTAACCATACAAGGTGAATTGTTTCCAAATCTTACTACACCGCAATCAAATTCTTTAAGAGAAATAAACTCGCTCTTATCACTGTTCATGTGGTGTGAGAAACCACTATCAATAATCCATTCATCACTGTTGTCAATGCAAGGTACTAAAGCCATCTTATCAAATATATCTTCCTTAACAACAACAAAGACAATCTCCTTATTGCCTTCATCCTCAGATTCCTCATCAGTGGCACCTTCATCAACTACAACATAACATTGTTTCTTTCCTTTTCCCTTATATTTTCTAAATTTTTCCTTTTGATCATTATTAGGATAGTGTACAACAATATGTCCTATCTTGTTACAAGAGAAACATTTGAGAGGAAACTTACCTTTGTACTTACCAGTACCTCTAGGAAGTCTTTTAGCTAATAGAGATTCAAATTCCATCAGATTACCTTCATCATCCACATTAGCTTTACTACCGCCAAGATGACTTGACCTGCATTCATGACTTTGACAAACATATTTCCCTTTTCTCACTAGTACACTAGATACAAATGCTTTACAAGAAGATTCTATCTTAGGTACATTGTTATCAAAACTATTTAACTCAAAAGCAGTGAACTTACCAATCAAAGAATCAATAGTAACCTTATCCTTAGTAAGTGGCCTCAAATCTTGAATAGAAGACACTCTAATGGCATAGGCATGCAATAGAGTTCTAAGAATCTTACTCACAACAATATCTTCTTCTATAGTACCACTAGCACTCTTGATTCCACTAACAACTTCTTTAATCCTTTGTCCATACTGAGTAATATTTTCTCCTTCCAACATTCTCATATCATCAAAATTTCCTCTAAGAATCTCTTCTTTATCCTTTTGAACATGCTTATCACCATCATAGATTAATTCTAAATTCTCCCAAACTCCAAAAGCAATATCTAAACCATGAAAATCAATATTCGGTATCAACCAGTGTACTTACTATGGTTTCCAATGCTTGAATGTTCTCTTGCCACTCCTTCAATTGATCTACAGTCAGAGGACCGATAGGAGGTACATACTGAGTAATAACATGCTGTCAGAATTGAGTAGCCATACCTTTGATATATATATATTCATTCTATCACTCCATATCTGGTAGTTGTCCTTAGTGAATTTGGGACCCTCCTTCATCATCTTCCCTAGATCTTTTCCTCAAGTGGTTAAGATGTTGCACAAAGAGGACCTAATGCTCTGATACCAATTGTTAATGTGAGTGTCCGGTTAACATTGAGAGGGGGGGGAGGTGAATCAGTGATAACAAGAAACTACAAACTTTCTCCATTTTGAACAATACTTCATAAAATAGTTCATAACTAGTACCAATAGCTGATCAAACAATCACTTAATGTAGATTTACCAAAACATTACTGATATCAACCGAAGTGTTCATCATTAAGAAAATATAGTAAAGAGATCAAATGTGTAATCCATCACAACATGAATATAAGGATATTTCATGTGGAAACCCAAATGGGAAAAACCACAGTAGGAATTGGTAGCCACAAAAAATTGCACTCTTTCGGAATGCGCCCTGTTAGGAGCCTAGCTTAGTTAGGAGATTTACAACAATGCCTAGTTAAGAGAAGACCCTATTAGGAGTCACCCAGTCAAGGGATTTTACAACTCAGCTCTGTTAGGAGCTTTACCTTGTTAGGAGTAACCTCACTGGAAGATTTAAACTCAAGTTGTTGAGTTACTCGGTTAAGGGATTTTAACAATCAGGCTTGGTAGGACCTACCTGGGTAAGGGATTTTAATGTTGCTGCAACTGTTAGGAAATAAAAGATAAATTATCTAGACTCACCACTTTATATCTTGCTATAACAAATCATTGTCAGCTCCAATCTACTTTTCTCATGTAGACATCTCAATCTGGTTAGGCACACACACACTTCTCTGATCACCACCACACTCTACCTTCTCAAACTCGACCTAAATATATTTTACAATTAGGTCAGTTACGAAAACCTAACCTACAATAAATATACATGATAGATCACATTAGATTAATACAAATCATTACAAATCATTACAACAAATTACAAGACAATTACAGCCGTTGAGTGATCATAACTCATCACCGCACATTGATCTGATAAGCTGTCAAACCCTTATCACATTCATGCTAAGCACTTCACTACTTTCCAAGAAATTTGATCCTTGTAGGCACCAAAACAACATCTTATATCTTCACACGGATTCTGACATGTCATCATCAACTTATGAACATGAAAAGAATCACCACCAAACCATAAATCATCACTAGTCAAAGATCTTGATACCGATTCTCAAACCCTAGCTGATTATACAATAGTCAAGAACAAACATGACTTCCGATTCTCCAAACATGATGCAGTTCAAGTCATAGACTCCTTATCATTTCATAAACACACATGCCAAACTGCAACACCTAACTCAACATGGATCTCTACTGCAATCATCTCCTTCTCTAGTCTTGCTTACCGGTTAAGTGTCATTAGGCAGTTTTCCTTTCCAAATTAATTTAATTACTGATTAGACTTAACTAGTAGACTTAGATGACATACTAAACATAAACAAACATGGAAAAATATGGTTGCCATCCAAATGACAACGCAAATAATTGATCATCCAGCATCATATCATAATTATATCATCACCAACATTCCTTTACCAATACACCATCGTCTTCACCAGTTATGCCAACATGCCAACAATATAATCTAGAATACTCATGCTTGGATTTATATTCAATTTTATCATGTAGACTTGGGGATATGCATAGTTTATTGCAGCTATAATTACTTGAATTCTTAAGGTGCTCATGCATTCTTGTGTAGACTCTTATATACCTTTGTAAGAATATATGTGATTTTTGATTCCTTTGTGTGCTCGTATAGGCTCTTGTATGTACTTATGTTTTCTTGTATGGCTTCACATGCTTTTAAGAATTCCTGTAGCCTTTCTATGCTCATGTATGTTGTGTGAACTTCTATATTTATGGATGTGTGTTCATTGTGTATCATGTGTGTATTGGACAAGTGCTAAATATGGAACAATAGGGGAGGGTAAATTTCGAGACCTGATTTACCTACTAGTAGTCAACATAAATCTTTGGAAAAAGTATTTAATGAATATGATGTCTATTGATTTCTTTTCTTACCTTGTACCATATCATGGAAATAAGATTCCATAGTCATAGGTGATATGCTTGTCAAATATTTTCATGTTGCACTATATTCCATCCCTTGTCAGTTTTGAGTTGCTAGAGTTGTTCATGTAGGGTCGACAGTTCTTTGAGTGAGGAAGAACTATGAGGAAAATTAAATGCTTCATGGTTGGACGATAAAGTGCCCTGGCAGTGTTTTCGTCTGAGTTGTGATCATGGGAGATAGATGTTGGGAGTCCCTATCAGGATGATATTCAACTGTGTATTATATATTTATTGTAATTCAACCTTACGGTCTCTTGTAACTAAAATAATTTTCCTATGATTTACAAATCCCTTGGCTTATATAATTTAAATTTTGTGTCAAATTGTAACTTATTATCTTTTTTTAGTGTAATTGAACAAGTTGTTTTTAATTAATGACTAATTGTATGCAATTTATATATTTTGTTACTTTAATAATATAGAGTTCACTACAAATACAGATGAGATAAAAGGGTAATGGTCAAATGACAGCCTCAAAGAGTTAGTTACAATCTCCATAAAGAAATAATTGTCATGTTGCAATCAATATGATAGCTATAAAAATACTAAGAAAAGTGAGAGGATTGTGCATTGGGAAGGGATCATTAAAAGATTAAAAGAAAGAAATAAGAAAATAACATTACCATGCATAGAAAATGATGAATACTCTTTCCATTTGTGCTTTGGAGTCAAGGTAGAGCCTCCATTTGATGGGAAGGTGGCATACACATTGTAAGTGGTTTATATTCAATGATGAAAGATAGAATGACAACCTCAAAGGTAGAAGGCAATTTTTTCATAATACATCATAATGAAGCTAAGAGTAGCCACAAAAGGTCTCAAAAGATAAATGAAAAATTATATCCAACACATATGACATTGATGTGAACCTTAATGAATTATTGAAAACACATGAATCGTGATAGTCCCCAAACATGGAAAGAAGAGGTTTGAGAGACAATTATAAAGATAATTAAGGTTGTTGGCATGATGATTGAACAAGTTAATAGAGTGAAAATAATAAGTGGAGCTATGATGAGAGAAGATAGAACATTTTCAAAGACAACCATTATGCACAAAGTAAAGAACATAGTCATATAATGTGCCAACAAGAAGTCATACCTGCATGAGGTTAGTCAAGGAGATCATAGTCAAAAAGAAAAACACAAACCTCTTTGGTCATTATTAGAGTGTGGAAATGAAAAGTTGAAATTGATTAGGGTAAAAAAAAAAAAATCACACTAACCAATGACAAGGGTTGACTAAGGAAAAGATTGAGAAGATGGTCCAAGATTTTGTGTGGAAAGAAATCATTATTGGTTCAGTAAATGGAATAAATAGGACATTCAATTTTTTTTGGCCCCTTTTGGCTTATTTTTATAGTGGGATCTTATGGTTCATCTAAAAAGAAAGAAATGAGGAAAATCTAGAAAGCAAGAAATGAGTAAAAATTTCAAGATATATTCCAAGGTATAGGGAGGGAACTTATTGACTCTTTTAAAAGACTCATGTTCCAAAACATTTCTGTGTAGGCCACCTTGACAATAGAAGTATCCCAAGGATTTTTTGGTGAAATTGCTAAAGAAAGGTACAATAGAGGTTACTAGAGTGGAAATGAAATAAGGAAAGCACTAACCTTGCACTGACCTTTCAACAAACTAGATAATATCTCCTTCATAAGAGAATATATGGACTTTAAATTTTTTTATAACAAGAAGTATTTAGTTCAGAGATATTGAATAAATACATATTTTCAAGGTGGAACTAGTTTTCATATCAATAATACATTTTATTTAACAATAAAGTTGTGAGGATCAATAATAACACTTCATTGAAGATTTAGATAAATAAAGTAACAAAAAAATGATTCAAAAGTTGTGCATCTAAATTTTTTTTATTTTGTATATGGATGGAATGAATGAAAATGAAATCAAATTTATATATGGACAAACAAAATACACGTGGATTGCTGGTTTACTTTACATATGGTATATAGACTAGTCTTATGGATTTTGTTTGCTATTTCAATTTAGAAAGGCATTGAAAACTCCTTATGAATCACCCTAAATGCTTTATCTTCTCCAAGTTCAAAATAATATGGTCCTACTATGTAATTAATTTATTAAACTATCTTTAATACAAAAAAAATTAGGTAAATTACAAATTTACCTAAATAATTATTGGATTTAGGTGAAAAAATGAGAGGCAAGACCTCTGTTATTAAATATTACATAAATTTAATTTTGATATAATTAACATACCACCAATGAGATAATTGAATATGTTGTTCCTATTGATATTTGTGGTTTATTATTTAATATCACTTACACCATTATTCATTGGTTAAAGGAGGTGAAAGATAAAATGCCAACATTTATCAAAAGAGATAATCAGGCCAAAATACATTGAATAATATTATTCAAAGTTTTATTATTATTTTGTTAAGAAATGAGAAAATTAATAGGTTACTAAAACATGAATCTTCTTCTAATAGGTATTAATAATATGTGGAGATAAATGAAAGATAATAATAGAAAATAAAATCTAATTATTGGCATATTTTCTCTCCCTAACCATCAATCTCTATATCAAATCACTAATGTGTGGTTCAATTTAACAATACTAGTGTCTAAAAACTTATGGGAAAATTTTAGGCCATATTAACAAAGAAGGTGAATTGAATGTTGAAATATAATTGTTAACAAAGAAGATGAAAACCTTTCAAAGTGGTAGAAAATTGTTTATAATTTTGTTGGGTATCACACCACCCTTTCTTATTATCACATAGTACCATCTCAAGTAGGATAAAATTGTCTATAATTTTGTTGGAGATCAGACCACTCTTTGCCCTTAATTGTTTAAAATTTCATTGGAAATTACACCACCATTTTCTCTTTCTTAATATAAAAATATAGTTTATTTAACCATAATTTTGAAAATATAAATTTAAATTAGTTAATTGGACTATATGAAAAGTTGTCTAGATTCAATATCCTAGCAATGGAACCAAACTAGGTTCTAAATTTTATTAAAAAGTATATTTTAGATTGATGTTATGTACAAAAAAACATCAAGTTTGAGTGGAAGCATACGATAGAAATAACATTCTATTCATCATTTTAAAGACCCCCCAAAAGTAAAAAAAATCAATTGGTGACTAATTTCCACTAAAATATCCATACCCTTACTCATGTTTTGTCCTACATGGAATGGAGCACCCAACTCCAAATATATAATAATAATTTTCTTTTTCATCCATTTCAAAGTGACATACTAAAAAAGGTAAATGGTAGAGTTTATACGTCATAATGGCTATATTTAGATAGATCCTCATAAATAAATAAACAAGATTATGCAAATTGTACAATAACTTGTACATGTAATAATAATATATATAAGAATGATTCTTAGAGTGAATTAATTAAATAAGGACTATAGAAGTTGATGATCAACCACAGGTTCCAAAAATCATCTTCAAGCAAAACACCTATCACACAAAAAAGATCAAGCAAAGATTGCATGATCTATAACAACTAGAGAATTATGTATTGTGCACAAAGAATGATTGAAGATACAATTAGAATGAATGAATGAATCCTTGGATGAATGCAACCCTAGGTTCAAATCTAATTCTAACATTAGGAGAACTAAATCAATGCATAGTAGCTAAGCTAAATTAAGCTCAACTACATTGAGAACTAAAATTAGAAAAACAAACTCTAGATAATAAAAATGAACCTAAGTTTAGTACAAGTGAGAAAACAATTAAAATATCTAATTAATAAATAATTAGATAATTTTCCTAAAATTACTCTAACACCCTCTCTTAAGATTAACTTATCGATAAGCTAAAAAGATAATGATGAATGCAAAATGGATGCATGAATGAGTCCCGACAACTAGGCCTAAACGGGTACTCATTTACAAACCAATGCAAGTCACACAAATGAGGTCTCTCCAAATAGAGAAAAGGAGAAAAACCACATGGAAAAAAATCCCTCTCTAAAAGTAAGAGATGCAATGCAATGAAAAAGGTACTGCATATGACTAAGATGAAAGACTCCAAGTGGCCCCCAAGTATAAAATCGGTCACAAATGTACAATGAATATCCACCCATAAGAGAGAGAGAGAGAGAGAGAGAGAGAGAGAGAGAGAGAGAGAGAGAGAGAGAGAGAGAGAGAGAGAGAGAGAGAGAGAGGAAGAGACAATGTATCCCCCCCATAAGAGAGAAGCTCCAATTATTAAGATGAAGGCTCAAGGACAACCACAAAATTTTATATTATAAAGAAAGAATGATTGAAGATACAATATGGAGATACAATTACAATGAATAAATGAATCCTTATAAAGAATGAATGAAATCCGAGGTGCAAAATTAATGTTAACATTAGGAGAACTAAAGCAATGCAAAGTAGGAGCTAAATTAATCTCAACTACATCTAGAACTAAAACTGGAAAAGAAAACTGTAGATAATAAAAAAACACCTAAGTTTAGCTTCAGTGAAAAAGCAATTAAAGGACCCAGTTAATAAATAATTAGATAATTGGACCCTAAAGTTACTCCAACAAGGACCCACTCATAATCTTGGATGATAGATAAATGGATTATCTATATTATAAAATCAATTATGGGGTGATGCATTTTTATACTTGATTTAAAAAAATCATTCAAATCTTTTGGTGTAGGAGTCAATGCACAATGAATCACTAAAAAGGGGCCATCTTAGACCTATTTTAAATTTAAATTTTAAATTGTCGGGGTTAAACTCAATCACAAAGAACAAAGTGAAATATGTGGACACAAATTTAAACCTAGGAACTTAATTTAACTACTTGAGGGTTTTTAATGATGACCAAATGGGAATCTAGGTAAATTGAGGTGTAAAATTAGTCAAAATTATGTACTAAGATCAAGTACTCAAGACACTTCCACAAATTGACATAAATTGAATAGTAAAGGTGTAAAGTGTGCACTTTTCACCATTATTTCTATAGTCCTCAATCTTAAGGTTTTGATTTTATGATAGCGATGCCCAATCACAATAAAATTTTATCTAGAAATAATGATGTTGTGACTAAAGGACGTGCATGAGTATACATTTCACATTCAATATATAAAATTAAGGATATTATTTACTATCTCATGAATGAAGATTATATGACATTGCTTTATTTAGTGAATCCTCCATGAATAAAGGTGATCTTACCAAAATATTTTTTCACATAAGGTTTTGAGAAGCATGAAGTTAGGGTGCTTAACTCTTGGGTCCTCTTCCCTATAAACATGACAACTTACCAACCCACCTATCACCTAGAAAACAAAATTAGAAAAATTAATCAACCACACTAATCATCATCTTATATACTTAATACATTAAATAACTAAACTTGTTTTTCCCAAACAGCTTCATTGTTTATTATTTGAGAAGGTAAAGATTAACAAGACTGATAACTTCTTGATCAAGATCCCCGAAGATCCAACATCAAACAAAACTTGATTGAAGCTAACTTAAGACTATGATTCTTGACCCTTTAAAATATATAAACAAGACTATGCAAATTATACAATAGCATCCACACATAATAATGATAAAGCTTAGAATGATTCTAAGAATGATTTGATTAGATAAGGTTCCATTCATAATCTTGGCCGATAGATGAATGCATGATTTATATTATGAAATCAATTATGGGGTGATGCCTTTTTGTATTCGATTTAAAAAAACAAACATATATAGATAACAAATTCAATGGCTTAAACTCATTTTTCTCAACCATTTCCATTGTTCAATATTTGAGAAAGTAAGGATTAGAAAACTGCTAACTTGATAGAAAATCCAACATCGATAACTTAAGACTGCGATTCTTGATCCTTTAAACCACTTATCTTGTATACTCCCATTGAATCTTCACCTTGTGTATCCTCATTAAAATCTTTCTTTCATTCATTCCTATAAGGAACCATTGTTATAAGGAACCAAGTAAGCAATAGGAAACATTGCTATAAGGAACCAAGTAAACAAGTTTCAAGACACAAGGTGAAGGGAGTAACGGATGCCATTGCAGAGACAGGCATCGGGATAAGGTCCGACCTCCCATCTCAACCTAGCAGGCTGAGGATGCTCATCACAGGAGCACTCGAGCTCAATAAACCCCCCATGATCACAATCCCTCACACCCACAATGTCCTCCAAATTATCAAACTTCCGTTTGACAACACAAGGCATACGCTGTTTCTCAGCAGGAATCTTCTCAGGCGGGTAGGGACGGTCAGACGGCCAGGCCTCATTTAAAAACCTGATAAGAGCATCCGTCAGAGCCAAATCCTGGGGCATTTCCTGCACCCCATTCTTCACATCCCACGCAATCTGCAAGAAATCATCGGCACACTTCTTACAAAACTTCTGGATCTTACGGTGAACAGTACAGTCGGGAAACCGGGCGTATCCTTTCTTCTCCTTCATCTTCTCCAACCGGCGTTGAATAAGGATCGGGTGGCACTTCAGGACGACCACCCGCGGGTCATTTTCTCCAGGTCTGTATGGCGGTTTATCGGGCTTCCGGGTTGCATCGACATAAGTTTTGAAGATGTGAATGAGAACAGAGCACGCCACAGCGGCCTGAACGTCCGTTTTGAAGCCTTTTATGTTGATATTCACAGTTGGGTAGTCTGAGACCAGTTTAACCTCGTGGGGCTTTCGCATTTCGGCAAAGAATGGTGAGAAATTTCCTGTTCTGTGATTGTATTTCCGGCGGACGCCATAGAAATATGACCGGCATTGGGCTGCTATTTCTTTTGAGATCTTCTTCGCCTCTGACTCGTCCACCGGCTGTTGCATTTGGGGCCGGGGTGCTCGTTTTGGGTGGTGCTTCGTTTTGCCGGTTTTGATTTTGTCTTCGGCATTTGTGGGTTCAGTTTCTTTTTCATCGTTCTGGCTTTCTGCAGATTCTAATGGTGCTTCTGCTTTTGGTTCTTCTGATGTTTTGGGATTTTCTCTGTGATTCGATTTGGGCTTTGGGTGGGAGAAAGAATGGCCAGAATCGTCGTCGTCTTCATCATCATTTGTGTGTTTGTCTTTGGGATCGGTGACTGAATCGTCGTCACTGTCACTGATTTTGTTTTCGTTTTCGGATGATTGAATTTCATCGTCCTCGCCCGAAAAGATGTCCATGGTATGTGGGCCTGTGCAGAGATGAAGCTTTGGATCTTGCATGCAATCCACATTAAATTCAATGATTTGTGGTGAGGCGTAGCGTTTGAGCTCCTACAATCTCTGTCGCTTCGCCTTGCTTCACTTAGTTGATGCATGCATATCTATAGCCTATATATGCTTCCAAATTTTTTTGTTTAAATCAAATTTTTTAGTCATAGGATTTGTGTACTTGTATTTTATTGATAGTGGAGAATTTTTTATCATAGTTTTTTAAAATTCTTTTGGTGAGGGAAACAAGAAAGATATTTCTTCATAACTCATTAATTATGATGCAAGATTGAATACAAATATATAATTTCAATGTAAAAATGCGAGGAATTGGAAGCATTTTGAATTGTGAAATAGTTTCAACATTGTGGTTTTGATGTAGATATAATTTTAATATAAAATTATGAGAAAATGGAGCTATTTTAAATTATGAAATAGTTTCAAGATCGTGGTTTTAATTTGAGATAAATTAAAATTTGTAAGTATATTTGTTTTTTAATAAATAAGAAATTATAGGTGCTAGAAAATATGAAAAATTTTAGTCATAGAATTTGTATTTTTATTTTGGGTTGGGGCGAAAGCTTCTAGTGGTGAAGTACGAAGTCATGAAGTCTAGTCTACCACCAGCCCATGTGGTACATGGTACGAGATGACTCGGATTTCTGTAGTCTAAATTTTTTATTTATTTAATTGGTACCACTTTTTTTGGTCATAGTTTTTTAAATTTTTTTGATGAAAAAAGGAAGAAGAAATTTGAAATATATTTCTTCATAATCAATTAGTTGTTATGCAAGATTTAAGATAAATTTAATTTTAATTAGAAATGCGAGAAGCAGTTTTAATTATGAAATAGTTTTAACATTATGATTTTAAATATAAATTTAATTTTATACAAAAATGTGACAAAGTGAAGGCATTTTAAATTATTAAAGATAGTTTCAACATTGCGATTTTAATTTGAGATAAGTTAAAATTTAGTAAGAGTATTCTATAAGTATAATTTGTTTTTGTAATTTTTTTATAAGTAAGAAATTACATGTGCTAGAAAATAAGAGTTGGTGTGCTAGGAATAAAGCTGGAGAGTTGCTATGTATAGTGTTCCATCATTGCATACATATGCTATGATAAGGTAAGGTACTCCCAAAGAAATAAATCTATTTAAGGAAATAAATACAAATTAACAAGCACAAATTAACCTAGATGAATTAGATTTGGATTGATAAGTGAATAGTAATAAATTAGTTCATTAAATAAAATGTATTATTGCATTTAGTTCCAGTATTGATGTTAAATGAATGATGTTGATGATGCACATAATTCATGTGTTATCACTTGAAATTAATAACTTTGGTCTCATCAATGTCTCAAAATTTGAATATGCACAAAAAAACCCTAAGTCCACTCTAAGCATCACACATTTAAACTCTAGCATGTGTAGACTTACAAATTGTTCATTTGATCTAGATCATATTTAATGAGCTTATAAGAATTGTGTTTTTATAAACACCATAGAGGAATCAACTAGATTACTAGGTTCAACCCTTGGTTTGACAAGATTTGTATTTTTGAATAAAGATTAAAAGATAACACACAAGCATGAGGGATGCCTATACAAATGAGGTTCTTTGTTCCTTTATAAATCTAAGTTGTGGTCTAAATATTCTTTTGTACTGCTACAATCTAAAAAATGAATTAATGGTACATTAAATATCTTTTTTATAAATAAGAAATAATAGGTGCTAGAAAATAAGAGTTACTATGTTAGGAATCAAGATGGAGATTTTTCATACTTTTAAACCACTTTAAGTGAAATAATTTTTTTTTAGTCATAGAATTTGTAATTGTATTATAATGGTATTGTAGATTTTTTTGGTTATATTTTTAATAATTGTTTCAGGGAGAAAAAGGAAAGCGAAATTAAGAGAATATATCTATTATTATGCAAGATTTAATATAAATATAATTTTAATATAAAAAATGTAAGGAATTGGAAGCATTTAGAATTATGAAGTAGTGATGACATTGTAATTTTAAATATAAATATATATTTTTATATAAAAACATGAGAAAGTAGAGTTATTTTAAATAATTAAAAATAGTTTCAATATTGCCATTTTAATTAGAGATAAATTTTAATTAGAGATAAATCAAAATTTAGCAAAAGTATTCTCTAAGTATATTTTTGTAAACTCTTGGTTTTTAATAAAAATAAATTATAGGTGGTAGAAAATAAAATTTAGTGTGTTAGGAACAAAGATGGAGAGTTTCTATGGATAGTGTCTCATCTATGCAAGCATACACTACAATAAGGTACTTGTAAAGAAATAAATCTATTTAAATAAACAAATAAAAATTAACAAGTACAAATTGAACCTAGATAAGTAGACTTGGGTTGGTAAATGAATAGTAATAAATGAGTTAATTAAATAAAATAAATTAGATATTTAGTTCTAGTATTGGTGGTAGATGAATGTTGTTAATATTATACACAATTCATGTGTCATCGCTTGAAATTTAATAAATTTGGTCTAATAAATGTCTCAAAATTTGAATATGCACAATAAATCCTAAGTTCACTCCTATTATCACAAATTTGAACTTGGACATGTAGATTTAAACTATCATAACTATGCTTAAAAATTGTTAACTTTGATATAAATCATATTTAATGAGTTTGTAAGGATTGTGGTTTTATAAAAACTTTAGAGGAATTTTCTAGATTACTAGGTTCAAGTTCTCCTAGGTTCAACCCTTGGTTTGATTAGATTTACATTTTTGAATAAATATTAAAAGATAACATACACAAATGGGAGGGAGGCCTATACAAATGAGGTTCTATGTTGCTTTATAAAACTAAGGTTGTCCTCTAGATGTTGTTTTTTACTCCTAAACTTCAACATATGAATTAATGGAACATTAAATATCTTTAAAATAATAAGGCATATAAAATCTCACGCAAACATGTGTTAAGTCATCACATAAAAACTAGAAGGAAATAAAAAATGATAATATTAAAATTTAAAGATTTGAATTTTATGTTCATTCTCAAGCATGCCATGAGATCAACCTTGAGTAACACAAAAATGAGTATAGGCAAGGCAGTGGTAATCTTGAGATAGGGAGAAAAATTACGAAGATAAGTGCGAATGGGGTGTAATAAGTGGGGTAAATAGTGAATGTGTGTGATTATGTTTAAGTAGGAAGAGATATGGATGGGTGCAAATTAGACCATGAGCCAATATTTTTTAGAAAAGGTAAATGAGTACATATGTTAGCCCTTCAAATAATATATGTTTTATTTTTATTAATGAAATGTTTTGGATTACCAACTAAGTGTAGCATCCTAAAATTGCACCGTTTTGCAATTTTGACCACATTTGGGTCTTTGTATTAGAGTTTTCTCCCCTTGGCTTGATTAAAGACCTGATTATGCTCATACACATCACAAATGTCATTTAACTTAAAATCCACCTCTTTATGCACCTTAAAACTACCCCAAAATAGGGTAGGACCATGGTGCCATGCCATGGTCCACCCTAATTTGGGGACCCTCAAAACCCAATGCAATATTTCAAAATTGGGCAGGATTCTCCTCTTCGTGTTGGCTCATGTCAAAAAATTAGCCAATTTTCCTGACATGAAAGTATATAAAGAATATTTCCCCTCTAATTTGAACATATAAGAAATCTAAGATCATACATACAACATCAAGCAATCAAGTAATCAAACATTCAAGAGCAATAGAGAATTTTCAATTTTCCTTCAAACCTTGGACCAACAATAAAGTCAAGATTCAAGCATTGAAGTGGAGATCTACATCCTATTTCATGAAACCCTAATTCCATGTGGAGGCAAGCAAAAATTCACAATTAGGTATCATATTCAATTTTCAGTCATAATTTAGCATCTCCCTCAAAAGGAGAATATTTCCTTATAGTCATTTCAATTATCTTTATTTCAATTTCATGGTTAATTCCAAAACCAATGTTTGACCTAAGGCAAGCCCCTATTCCCAACCTTTTTCCCTTTATGTCTATGTGTAGGGAACATGTATTGGCTGTACTCTTCAGAATAAGCTTCATTCATAGAGATGAATCAACTCTCTTTAGTGTGCAAAAAGTTTAGAGGATCGTGGTGCCACATCATGGTCTTGAATTTTTAGGAGCCTTTTCAAGGGTCAGATCCAACTCGACTTATACCGCTCAGATCTAGGTGCACATAAAATTCCTGCTTCTGTAGCTCACTGTTTTCTCAGTTTTACCTTCATTTTTTAGCACTTTACCTTAAATCAACATTTTTACTTACAAAAGAGAGGGAAAACATTCACAAATTTAATCCAATCTATTCAATATTTAGTCCTTATCTGATTTGTAACTGAATCTAGTGGATTCTGTAATGCCCCGCCAGGAAACCCCGAAGGGATTAAGCCATAACACAAGAATAGAGTGCAATAATTTTTTTTTAAAAAAAGTTACACCACAATAAGATACAACAAGATATCAAAGATTCAGATTTCATAGTAGAAGACATCAACTAACACCTAAGAAGTTTCCCAATGAGATTACTTAAATCACAATTCACTTAACTCACACAATTAATCCAATAAGCTGATTATCTTAATAACGAGATAATTCTTAATCAGGATAATTTCTTTCAGAAGATGGAAATATAAATCACAAGAAAAGATTCATCCATTAAGATCTGTTCATAATCTTCATTCAGGCTTTACATAAAAATACAAGCCATACATCTAATATTCTAACACACTAGAATTTCATCATAAACATATGAGATCTTTTCAAGCATACTTAATTTCCTTAACAACAACTGAATATATTCCATTACTCTAAGATACATTCTTTCATATTACAATTTATTGCATTTAAAAGACGATTACATACATGCATCTACGATACATCTCATCTAAACCACTTATGCATTCGATCAAAAAGGCATTCAAGAAAGAACTGCATATAAGCATTTAAAGTTAATTTCATCTTATCCACTTATACATTCTAACGTAAGCTAATCATACATGATAAAGTTGAATAAGGGAAACATAAGAGAATAACATCACATAACACCATAATGATCTCGGAGTTCACCCCTAAAGGGCTACATCTCCGGGTCTGCTCAACTGCAAGACCCCTCTGATAATTAATAAAGTTAAGAATACATGAGGTTACACCATTACAATCTGGCCATCAAGGTGAAACATAAACAATATACAAGCGACCACATCGGTCAATTAATACATAAATGATCCCTGAAAAGAAAAGGATCTAGCTAAACATAATCAAAGCTAAAACAAAGGTCCAGGAGAGCATCCACAAAACTGAGTCATCACCACCCAAGGTCTAACATGAAACCAATACTCACAAGGGCATAGACAAAAGGATGACCCACAACGGTACTCCTAACAGGACAAAATGACAACACACTAGCAAACGTAGGGACAAGTGTCATCACACAACCTGGTATGGTTACCATGGCAAGTCTTCATAGGTCCCGGCCCCATACACTGGGTTACCCTGGCAACCTAATCCGAGCCTCCGGCCCATCCAAGCCTCATGTGGACCCACACATCCTCTCGTGAAGACAAGGATGATGGTTTGCCATTTCAGGCCTTCTCACAACATGTCGAGTCTGTGTTAGCACTCGTCCCATGTGTGAGGCACAATTATCTTACTTAGAGATTACATTCTAATCTACGGTTAGGTTATCACTTATTAGACTCACTTTCGACGGGTTACCCAGCAGCCACTTTGGGCGCGGCCCCCAATCGAAAGCCACTTTCCCATACGACACTAGACTATACTCAGACGAACTCAAAACCCAAGGAATACACATGGTCAGACGAACGGAGTTCAAGAAGGAGGGAACAACCATCTGGTCAAACATGAATCATCATTCGACACCCACACAAAGGATATGACCAATTACGACACACCTACAATACAATAGTCAACTCGGGACAGAGGACTGAAACAGGTACCCCAAGCAAATCCATACGACAGGGACCTATCAAACAAGCACGACTTGCCATTACATAAGCAAAAGCGAATACAGAAATTAAACTCGCAAAGGCAATAATCAGCAGATACAATCTTTTCTGAATTGATCTAAACATTAAAAGTCGATCAAGTTTTCTACATGATCTATAATAGATTGTAGTTATCTACCTCATTTAGATACAGGTTGTTCTTGGTTTTCTAACTCTCTAAGGTTCATTGCATCGAACATACAAAAATATGCCATAACAAGTTCTTTAACCTATTTCACAAGAATATAATTTACACAACCATTAACCAATTAATTAAGATATTTAATCTTCAATTAAAACATCATGGACATACTGGTTCAAAACCACCTCTACAGTTTCATATTTTTCAAGCCGAGATGCACTATACGGATCACGGAAATATAAATATATAAGGGAATCCAAATGTAAAAAAAATCATTTCCAAAATCCAAATACTACTTCCTTACGCACGTATAGAAGAGTCCAAAATTAACTGTTAATTAATGAGTATATTTATTAATCCACGATAAATAAAATATACACAATTAATAACTAGTAGTGCACAATCACCCAGTTAATTATTAGTTAATATATAATTATTAAACTTTGTTAATAAAATATATTTTACCAATAATTAATGCATTGCACATATTTCAAATTAAATATCGATTAGTTTATACATATATATAAATTAATTTCCATTAAATATATATATATATATATATATATATATAAAATAATAATTAATTGAAAACTTTATTTTAAACCAAAAATACTTTTAATATAATAAATTTATTTTCCCTTCCCTCTTTTGAATATAAATGGTTTTTTATGAAAAATTGATTTGGCGATTTCCCCCTTCTGTGTTCCAAGTTGCCAAATCCAATTGAAACTATTCCATTTTGGTGATCCCGACTCCTTACACCCTTAATTCTGATTTTTGTTTTCAGATATGAGTGTTTATTCAATTTAAAATTCAAATTTACATTTACAAGTTTGATTTCCTTGCAAATTTTAAAAATTAAGTGGTTAATTCAAAAAACCCTAATTTTAAATTTTAAATTTGAACTTGTGAATTGTCTAAATTTTGAATTTATAATTTCAGACTTGAGTATCTTGCTTCAATTTCAAAATTGAAAATTTCACTTGCAAGTTTAAATTTCAAAATTTTAAAATTAAGTGGTTAATCACAAAAACCCCAATTTTTAATTTTAAAATTGAGCTTGTGGGTTGTTTAAACTTTGAATTTCCCATTTCAAATTTGTTTCAAATTCAAAATTGCAATCTTGGATTTGAAATTTAAATTTTAAAATTAAGTGGTTAATTAAAAGAGCCCTAATTTTTGGATTTAAATTGATTATTTCAATTCCCAAATTTCAACATCACATTTGAAATTTAAATTTTAAAATTAAGAGATTCTTTTTACTAGGCACTAATTTTAAATTTAAATTTCCTGTAGATCATTTTAAAATTAAGAGGTATTTTTAGCCCTAATTTTAAATTCAAATTTCTATGTACTAGTGGGTAATTATAAATTTAAATTAAAAGGTTATTTTAGTACAACCTTAATTTTAAATTTCAAATTTCTAGGGGATTGCATAATTTTTCACCATTATTCTTTATCTTTTCAATCAATTTGCTTATTTAATTGAGTAATATTTTTTCTAAAATTTTGCATTATTTAATTACTTTACAAATTTCAAAGTTCAACTTATAAATTTCCCCCCCTTAGTGCATGAGTTTTATTACTATTAGTCCAACCTATAATAGCCTCGTGAGAAGAAGTTGTAGAATTAAGGATTCCCAAGGTTTAATTACTAAGGAGATGGAGTGTAATTTGAATAAATTATTTCTTGAGGGTGTTGGTGGTTCTATAAATCCTTCAAATGCCCCTGTTTATCCTCATTCTTTTCATAATTCTCATGATGTGGATGAATCACTAACTAGGGTTTCCATTGACCAATTGGAGAATATTGACAATCAATTTGAAAATCTCCATCAATGGATGAGTCAACAATACCTAGAAAGTGAAGCTCTCCCATTGATTGAAGGATTGAAAAGAATGGTTCAAAGTGATAAACTTGGTGTGGATGTTTTGCATGGTATTTTTTATATTGTTGATTCTAATATCATGCCTATGAAGAGTTGTGCTGAAGTCCTTAGTTATACACAACCTCCTAATAAAGTTAATAATTTCATTCCCTTGACCACCCCTATGGCTAGTGTTCCCACTTTTACATCCAACATCATGGGTACTTGTACTTAAAATGTCATACCTACAAGTGTCAGTCAAGGGGTCAACTCCTCTAATCATAATTATTTCATCCCTCCTCGAGTCTTCCATTTGTTACCCAATCATCTCCATTACTTACCTATAATAGTTGTTGGAATAAATAATTTGTATATTAATTATTCACTTAATTGCATTAATTCACTAAATAATTTATTATTTAGTTAATTAATTAATTAGGGATAATTAATTAATATTTATCTCCTTGGATAATGCAAACTAGGAAAAACAAACTATGTTTATATTTCGAGAGTTTCATGTATTTAATTAGTCTATTATGCTATTTGTGCATACATGACTGATTCATGCATTCTATTTTAACTCTCAGTCTATCTTGTAAACTCCACCATTTAGGGTTTCTATATTTAGAGTTAGATTTCTCTATAAGGATGTCATATCCTTCATTATAACTCAAGTAATATAAGCAATTCAATCAATTTAATTGTTATTGTCTTCAATTATTTTGTTCTTCAATTCTCTCTTTATGTGTGACAGGTATTCTTGCAGAAGATAATTGGGCTTGTCAGATTCAAATTTCATGAATTCTAACATAGTATCAGAGCTCTAGATTTGAAGATTCCTGTTCGCTTTTTTTTTTGAGATTATTTGCATGCATAGAAAATTGTTCATCTTGGGTTGATTAAGTGCAAAATCAGTTATAGAAGGCTCGAGAAAGTCAAGATCGCCTTTTGTTTAGCTAAAATTGGATATAAGAATTCCATTTTGCAAGGGTTTAAAGTTCGAGGGTTTTCTCTATTCTAGAGGGTACCTGGAAATTCATAGTGTTTTGGGCCCAAACAGACCTCGCCATTATTTTCAAAAGGCCCTTCAAACAAATTTTGATACATAATTCGCCTAGTTTCAATCACAGGGGCATTTGGGGCATAAATTTTCTCTTCCCAAGCCATACAACAGGTGAAGGTATGAAATTTATTTAATCTTTTATTAAAAAAAAGTAAAAAAGAGGTTTGTTTTTTGCAGTTTTAAATTTTTAACACTGGCGGTTTTATTAACTATCGATAGTTAAGGCAGCGACAAACCCGACATAGGCACAAATCGCCAACAACTTTAAAAACTGCTTGCAGAGCAACGACTTGTAGGACAACGATTGTAATAAGCCGCTTGCGGGTTTTAAACCGCTAACAACCAACTGGTTATTGAAACCACCAACTGCTGCTAGCTTCGCCATCGCTCGACCAAGCAGTGCTTAGCTAGTGCTTCATCCACGCTATGCCACACTACCTGTTGGCATCATAGTGGGCATGATGAAGTTTGAGGTACTTAAGAAGTTGTCATTGATGTCAATACCGATTTAGATGTCATCATAACCGATCGAAAAAGGATTATAGTGGACTACTAAGTAACATGGGGCTAAAATCTTCTACTAATGAGCAGAGACCGATTTACAGGAAGCAACCAGTAGTTGAGCTGAGTAAAGAAGGTTCACCAATATAAAGAAAACAACCAATAGTAGATCACAATAGTGAAATGTAGATCTGATCAATTTAGAAAGTGCCAGTTGAAGTCAGAGTACTTGATAGAGAATCGACAAGATCTATGGCATGAATGGTTACTTCCATAGGTATAATCAACGAGATTTGAGGAATGAACAAATTAGTGCATAGAATGATTTTTTGAGTTTGAGTTTTGGAAGGAAAGTTTGCCCCAAAATTAAAGACAACTATATACATTTTTTTCATCTTGAGTTAAGGTGGTTGTAAAAGTTGCAAGTGGATTGAGGTTGGAAATAAGAGAAAAGGTGATGAACAAGCTGAGTGTAGAAGGCTTTCTCATGAATCAGTGAAGCCATCACCGAGAAGAGATTCAAGAAAATATAGAATGGATCTATACGACAAACAAGTGTCATCATCAGATCAAATGACTTGTTTCTCTCTAATAATTGCAGCACAGTAAAATCCCTTAACCGAGTTGACTTTAACATGTCCCTTTGTAATAAATCCCTTAACTGGGTGACATCTCAAATGATGATCATAAGTCCTTTAAAAAGGCTATCTCTAACAGGGTAAAGATTCTAACAGGCCTTGAAGAAAATCCCTTATCCAGTTGGCACCTAACAGTGTCTTTGTAATCTCCTAACAAGGATGGCTCCTCACCGGGCATACTCTAGAATAGTGCAAATTTTGTGAGTTTCTACTCACACCGTGGTTTTCTCCCATTTGGGTTTCCACATGATAAATCTTGGTTATCATGTGTGTTTAATTTTATGTGTGTATGTTTCTCATTAATGTTTCTTATACTAATAAGTGTTAAGTTTGAATAGAAGCTTTCAATTAAGGTTAAATATAGAATAAATTGGTATAGTGTTGATTCACCCCCCTCTCAGTCACTAATTAATAACAACAATTGGTATTAGAGCTTTGGTCCTCTGAAGAAAAAGTGTAACAACTTGAGGAAAATATCATGGAGGAATACTGATATCACAAGTATCTTGATGAAGCTAATGAGATGATTGCTCAGCTAAAGGAGAGACTGAAGAAATCACTTGCTAAAAGGAAGGAACTCACTCTACAACTTAGTGAGAGTCAGGATATCATAGATCAACTCTCTGATTAGAGTGCATCTGAAGAAGCAGAAGAGGTAGTCTCAGAGCTAATGAAAAATAATAAGTTGGCTAAAGAAATCACAAATCTAAAAAGAGAGCATGAAAGTCAGGCGCTGAGAATGACTGGAATACTAGAAGCCAATAGGATAGCATAAGAAATAAAGAGAAATGCAAATGAAGCACTGTCAAAAGCTGAAAGAGCCAAAAGGATTGTTGAAGAAGCCCTAAGAGAGAATTATGCAATCATCATTGAAAAGGATGAAGAAATTTGAATTCTTACTCAAGAGAATACAATTATGTATGAGCATCTGCATGACAAAATAGAGGAAAATGAGAAGATGATGAAAGAGATTGAACAACTGAAAAATGAGTTGAAAGCTGCATATGAGAGAAATGAAAAGCTGAGAAAATTTAATGAAATCTTTGAGAAGATAGATGAACAATTAAAAAATTAGAGGAGAACAAAGGAGACAACCGGTCTTGGTTACTCTGGTACAGGTCCAATAAAAAATGGAGAATCATCTAATCACAAGAGGATGAAAGATGATAAAAGGAACAAATCAGGAATGAAAGGTATGAAGTTTTCTAAATCCTCTTGCAACTATTGTGGTAAATTGGGTCATAAGTCTAATGTCTGTAGAAATCAACCAGTCAGTCACAAGAAGTCATTCACCTTTGATGGTTATTGCTATAACTGTCACAAGTATGGACACACTACTTATGAGTGTAGACCTCGATCAAATAGCATGTCTAGTAGAAGAAGCTTTAATGGATATTGCTTTACATGAAATGAATATGGACACAAAGATGAAGAATGCATGTTCAAGAAAAATGCATCAAGATCTCCATCCAAACTGGTTAGCCCCAACGGAAAGAGTAATCAGCTCAATGGCACTTGTTGTACTTGTCGCAACTTTGGTCATGTTGTAGCAAATTGCAGGTTGAGAATGGGTTAGAGACATAATGTAGGACCATGGAAGACAACTGGTATGGCATGTTTCAACTACCATAAGATTAGTCATTTTGCTAGAGAGTGTAGGAACCATTCCTACAACCAGTCTGAAGATAGAAACTAGTTTAGCAAGAAAAAAGGGCCAAATGATTTGAAAGGAAAGAAGACAATTGAAGAGGTGAAGAATGAAATGAAAAGGATGTGGACTAAGAGGGAAGAAAGTAAAGAAGAAGAGAAGCAGTTTGAAACCAAGTCATCATCCACCGATGATGTCAGTTCTTCTTCAAACTAAGCAAATCGATGCTCAAGGGGAGAACTTATTGAAAAAATCATGGCTGATTCCCCATAACCAAAGTGAGGTAATTATTATTTGCATTACTTAGATGCATGAAATTTGACATATTGTTTGTAACTCTTCATCGGTGAATTTTTAAGAGTATAGGTGTCAAAGGTTGTATTGTTATGGGTAGGGAAGTAACACTGGTAAATTAAGAATGTTACCATTTGAGGTTGTGAAACTTTACCATTGTAAAAGCACATCAAATAGCTTAACAAATAAATAAGGAAATGAAAGCTCATTTTATTTAACTTTACTTTCATTTGTGCATTCATGAGCTCCTAGTGTGATCAAAGGCTTTCTAAATCTGTTAAGTGCATTATGTGCAAAGTTAGTTTGGAGATCAAGCGGTGAAGTTTTGGTGATCGGAAGATCTAGGAGAAATGGTAGAAGGAGTCAATCTATGAACTCCTATGTTGGTTGAGTTAGTTAAGGAACCACAACCCAAGTTCAAGCTGCACCTATGAATGCCAGAGAAATTGATATAACTGATGCTCTATCATCTGTACCCTCTGGTGTGTTACTGGTTGAAGATGTTCATTGCTTCATCCACTGCAAGATTGAAGATCTTGGAGACAAATTCAATCAAGATAAATTCAAAGGATTCTGTGACAATGATCTATTGAAGGCAAAACATATGCATTTGAAGACCAAGGGTTTGTCATATGCTGTTGATATTCCAAACCAATTCCATGCCTATTGGATTAGGTATGTGCTAAATAGAGTACATGACCAATTTCTATGGTTGAAAGTTGAAGCTCCAATCAAAATCACAAAGGATGTGATCCAAAGAGTAACAGGGTTCGTTGAAACAAGCGAAGCACTAACCCTAAGAACAATAGCATCCGATGAGGTCACCTAGTTGACTCAATCCTGATATGACAATAGAGAAATGACACTCACTCACATTGAGGATGCACAAGTAAGGTTTGCATCTGTAGTGATAGCTTATAGAGTGTACCAATCAAGCCTCATGAACAATGTGTCGAGTGGTGTTATCCATACAGATTATCGGATCATCAAAGATGATGCAACATAAAACATTTGTGAGATGATAAGGAGTTAATTTCTGGTGAACATGGACCACATTAAGAAGTACAAAAATCAGTCATTCAAGTATGGTTCAATAGTGCTATGTATCTTCTTCTATGTGCAAAATTTATTTCCCAGTAAGGGCAATGTAGTATGGTCTGGAGATAAACCTATCACAGTTCAGATAGGTAAAATGATTAGAGACTTAGGTGATAAGTTTGGAGAGACAATGTGGGGATATTTTAAAGAATTCCAAACTAGAATGCATCAAAGAGAAAGAATCCCGATCGGTATAGTTCAAAAGTACAAGGACATTATTTGCTTTCTTATGGATACTTATTGTTACATCATTCAAGTGGTCGAACCTAGAAATTTCTGGGTACCTGCTATGAGTTATGAGATCATAGCAGACATTGCCAAAATATATGCAAACATGTGTTACTATCTAAATCGGTAGACATAAAAGCTAAGAGATTTGGAACTTATGAGGAGGCAAGCTCCAAAATTTAGAAGGAACTCAAAGAGCCTATCATTCAAAAGAAAGTTAGGAAAATGGTTGACACCTTAGACAAGAAATATGGAGGTGACGTATCTGGTGCCACTACTTCCACCAGTACAAGTGAGCAAATAGGGGAAAATTCAAGCAAAAATGAATAGCAAATAGATGAAAAGAAGAAAATGTCCAAGACAAGATCCAAGGGTGTTGCATCCAACAAACCAACAACATATATGAAAGAAAAGGATTCAGATACTCCTACATCTTCCCAAGGTAGAAGTGGACGGGTAGGAGTCACATGTAAGAAATAAAAAGAATGAAAGGTAGTTGACACAAAGGCTAAGAAGAAGCCCAATAAAGATGAAAAGGGCGATGATAGCTCTGACACCCAATCTAATTTGGTAATTAAACAAGTTAGAAGAAGTGGTAGGAATGTAGCTCCAAGTATTGATAAATTGGTCCACCGGATCAAAGAGTATGGAGGTCTAGCTTGTGTTGGGAGAAAGTATCCCCTTTGCAATGAGGAAGACAAAAGAAAAATTGAAGATGCACTCATCTGGAATCTACACAATTTTTGCAGAACTCCCAGTGAACTACATGGATTAATTCCATCAAATTTACAAAATCTCATTGAAGGGAGATTGAAAACTGCCTTGGCAATTGAGAATGAACACAAAATATAGGCACTCATGGAAGTGCAACATGAATTGAATTATAATCGATCAACTTTAGTGGCCGAAGCATGTGTACAACATTTCAAAATATGGAACAAAACATGGAGAGTGGCCATAGGAGACATTCAAGGTGTGCATGATGAGAGCGTTGGCATATGGAAAACAATTTTGAGCCAGCAAAAGGAAGCTGGGGAGGAAATAGAAAAGGAAGTGAAACAAGGACAAGATATAGCTTCTCAAGAAAATAGAAAAGGAAAAGTCAAGGACACCACTGATGGGTTTGATGAATTTTTAGTTGAAGATATCATAGGTGATGTTGTGTCAGATA
Organism: Cryptomeria japonica; assembly: GCF_030272615.1. Taxonomy (NCBI): domain Eukaryota; kingdom Viridiplantae; phylum Streptophyta; class Pinopsida; order Cupressales; family Cupressaceae; genus Cryptomeria; species Cryptomeria japonica. Next base: position 825,347,507 of record NC_081407.1, read on the forward strand.
TTCCTAATCTGACAAAGGATGTAGAGCCATCAGTTGAACAAAAATTAACTATTGAAACTATTGATATTGATGATACACTGGTAAAGGGAACTGATCAAACCAAGTATCTCAGAGATGATGAAGTCATAATTGAGGACATCCCTTATGAGGAAAAACCTCAAAGGCACCTGGTGACAATAAATATTCCCACAACACACCCTACCGACAAAGAACCTCATTTGCTAGAGAAAAGCATAGAGGGAGAAAACCCCAAGATAATAGATTCATCAATACCACTTGTTGATAAAACATAGAAGGAACAAGAAAAGAATGAAGTAGAAAAGAATAATGAAGAGTTGAAGGAAACAAGAACAACCAATATTGGTCTAGGGGAGACCAAGGAACTAGAACAAGAGAAGAAGATAGAAGATTCTTCATCTAGTCAACCTGAAGGTGGTCAGAAAATAGTGGTGTACACTCCTTCGGTAAAGAGGAAGTTAGTTTTGGAAAAGGAAACTGAGAAAAAGAAAGCTAAGCTCCACATCTCATCCAACTTTGAGATAGAAGATGAAGAAGAAGAAGAAGAAGAAGAAGAAGAAGAAATAAAGGAGGAAGAAGGGGAAGACTCAATAATTGATATGAAGAAAATGACTCGCAAACAGTTAATAAAAATTTCAGAAAAATTGAGAATTCAAGCTGAAAAGGCCAAACTTAAAGAAAAGAAAAAGAAGGCAAGAATTCTTAATACAACAAAGACAATCTTATCTGATCTCATTCCTAACATTGCTATTGATGAGAATTCAACTATCATCGATCAATTGGGCACTCTTGTCAAAGAAATCATCTCAGAGGCAACCGATCTGGAGAAGGTTGCAACAAGGCAGTATGAAACTAGAAGAGGTGAGCATTTAATGGAACAAATATCAACTAAAAAAGTTGCTCTCTCTACCAGCACTGAAGAGGTGAAATCAATCTTAAAGGAAGTTGGCCAATTATTGGTCAGATTTTCAAACTTCCCCGATTTCATCATAGAGTAAAGAATCAACATGATATTCAAGATTTGTTAGGTTCCTTTGACCCTCTTACAAGCTCAATAGAAAATTTTAGTGGAAAATTCAAACAGTTGATTCATGAAATCAACAAGCTGAAAGAGGAATAGGACAAACGAGCTCTAAAATTGCTAGAGATACAGTGCTATCTTGCCCCTTTCATTGATTTATTGCAAGGCAATGTGAAACAACCAGAAGGCCTCATCAGTATACTTGACTACAAGACAATGGATGACATGGAGGATTTTGTCACACACCTCCATGGACAAATTATCACTATGAATCAAGTGAAGCCTAAATGGGAATCTTCTTTGGAGGCTGCTAAGGTCAATTTCAAAGAAATTTTTGACTTACGCTCATAAATTATTTTGTATACTTTGACTCCTTTATCATTTTTCATTTTTGCAAAAAGGGGGAGAATGAATGTATAGTGGATTGGACATATGAGGTAGAATGAATATAGAGACAAAGTATATAGGCAATTCCCGGTAGAGGTAGTGAAGGAAGAGAACATGGGGAGAACCGAAACAAAAAGCAAAGAACAGGGAGAGAATCAAAATAGAAGGCAAAGAATAGGGAGAGAACCAAAACATAAGGCAGAGAAGGTAGAGAATAGGGGGAGAACTAGAATAGGGGGAGATCTAGTTCAATCTAGCTAGATGTTTTGCCACCAATACCAAAGGGGGAGATTGTTGGCATCATGGTGGGCATGATGGAGTTTGAGATACCTAAGAAGTTTTCATTGATGGAAATACTGGTTCAGATGTCATCATAACTGATCAAAAAAGGATTATAGTGGACTGGTAAGGAACAAGGGACTAAAAGCTTCCATCGGTGAGCAGAGACTGGTTTACAAGAAGCAACCGATAGTTGAGCTGAGTAAAGAAGGTTCACCGATATAAATAAAACAACCGGAAGTAGATCGCAACGGCGAAATGTAGATCTGATCAATTTAGAAAATTTTAGTTGAAGTCCAAGTTCTTGATAGAGAATCAGAAAGATCTGTGGCATGAATGGTTAGTTCCACCAATATAATCAACGAGATTTGAGGAACAAACAAATTGGCCCATAGAATAATTTTTTGAGTTCAGGTTTTGGAGGGAAAGTTTGCACCAAGATTGAATTAAGGTAGTTGTAAAAGTTGCAAGTGGATTGAGGTTGGAAATAAGAGCAAAGGTGAAGAACAAGTACAGTGCAGAAGGTTTCCTCATGAATCAATGAAGCCATCACTAATAAGAGATTTAAGAAGATACATAACGGATCTATATGACAAAAAAGTGTCATCATCAGATCAAATAAATTTTTTCTCTCTAATAATTGCATCTTAGTAAAATCCCTTAACCAGGTGGACTTTAACATGTCCCTTTGTAATAAATCCCTTAACTGAGTGAAATCTCAAATGATATCCTAAGTCCTTTAAAAAGGATACCTCTAATAGAGTAAAGCTTTTAACACGCCTTGAAGAAAATCCCTTATCCGAGTGGTACCTAACGGTGTCTTTATAATCTACTAATAGGGATGGCTCCTCACCAGGCGTACTCCAGAATAGTGCAAATTTTTTGAGTTTATACTCACATCGTGGTTTTCTCCCATTTGGGTTTCCATGTGATAAATCTTGGTTGTCATGTGTGTTTGATTTTATGTGTTCATGTTTCTCATTAATGATTCTTATACTAATAAGTGTTAAGTTTGAATAGAAGTTTTAAATTAAGGTTAAATCTGGAATAAATTGGTATAGTGCTGATTGAGCCCCCCTCTCAGTCACCAATTAATAACAACACTGCCATCATCCTCCACCACTCCGCTACCTTCGCTTAGCCAGGGAGCCACCAAGGGGTGGTAATTTGTTTTTTCTCTAAGGATTTTTAATAGAGGGATGGTTTTATCACTCTAACTTGAGAAAACATAGGTGTTTTTTGACAAACCATATATTATCATAAATGTCTTTCTGAGATGGATTCATTTCTTGAGGTATTTATTCCTGATTTTCATTTAGCGGGTTTTTTTGCCAGTTGAAGTCAGAAGTTGTTGTTTGCATTCCTGGGGGCATATCTTGTGCATCCAGACTCGGTTTTTCGCAAACAAAATATCACCAGAAAGTTGATTCAAAGCTCTATCCAGATCTTAGGTCCTTAATTTTTAGGTTTTTTACCAGATTTCGTTTCTTCTTTCTGAAGTCAATAGTGCATGTTCTAGTCCTATTTTGCCTTCCTGTGGTTCGAGATTTGCCATTCTTTTTCTCAAAGGAATTTTGTTTTGATTTTTCTTATCTTAGAGCTGTAGTTTTTATAAAATCATGGAGAAAAGAAAAATTCCTCTTATTACCACTTCTATTTTTCTCTAATGGAAGTCTCACATTGAGATCACTCTTCAGAAGTTGGGGTTATATCATGTCACCATGGGTACAAAACTTGAACCAACAGGTGCTGTAGAAAAGAGGAAATGGTTCAAAATATATGATGAGGCCTTTGTCAATCTTTGCATGAGTATCTCTTCTAATATCTTGTTTCATGTTCAGTCTTATAATACACCATAGGAAGTTTGGGAATAACTTGAGCTTCTATTTGGTAAGCAGGACACACTCAAGAGTTATCGGTTGGAGAATGAGTTGATATGTCTTAATCCTTTTGATTTTGACATGATCCAGGACCTCTTCACAAAGCTTAAGTCCTTGAGGCTTTAACTAAAGCAATGGTATTGAGATGAAAGATGACCAGTTGATCCTTTCTATTCTTGTAAAGCTTAGTCCAAATTATTCTGGCTTTGTTTCTGCCTTTTATGCTACAAAGGATTCTATGGGATCCAACTACAAAATGCCTTCTCTTGATGAGTTTGTCATTCAACTCATGCGAGAAAAGTCCAAGTTAATTTAGATGGGTACATTGAACCCTTCAAAAGATTCAACTCTTCTTACTACACCAACTTAGATGGACACAAAGGATTCATCTAGCAAAGGAAGGAAACAAAATCCAAAGGCCACAGGGAAAGGAAAGGATTTTATCTAACAAAATACCTCTAGTTCACCTTCTCCTAAGGGAGAATAATCCAAAAAGAAACAAACCTATTTGTTCTTATTGAAACAAGCCATGGCATGATGAGTCACAATACCATTAGAAGAAGTTTAATGGATATGAGAAACAGATTTCAGATTTGACTGCTCTTCTTGCAAAGAGAAATATTCATTCTTCTTCTTTTGATAGGTCTTCTTCTTCTCCTTCATTCCAAATAGATGGATAGTACAATGGAAGGGGTCATGCATTATGTGCATCCACTAGTCCACCCTCTTCTTGATGGCTATTAGATTCTAGTGCTTCACACCATATGACATCTTCTTAGGATATTTTCTTAGGTTTTTAGGCTTCTCCTACACCACACATCTTGATGGGAAACAACACTATTATGATAATGTGTGGGAAGGGTTCTATCAATATTGATGATGGTACTTTCAGTGATGTACTTTGTGTACCATCTTTGTCTACTAACCTCGTTTCTATTTATCAAATTTCTCACAGTGGGACAGGGAAGATAGTTGAGTTCACATGAGATTCAGTGCACATCAGAGATAGTGAGACTAAAGACATTATTGCCACAAAGATAGTTGATAATTCTTCCCACTTGTACTCCTTTTCTCATTTTGGTCCACCTTCTCCATTGTCTGAGAATCACTCTTTTTTTTCAAGAGAGTATGTTGAGGTGAAGTTAGGTCACTTGAACTTATGTGTTGTTCTTGAGACAAGCATTGCGACTTCTACACCTCATCAATTATTGATTTTTTTGGCTTGATGATGTTGTTTTGATGTAATAGGTTGAATGATGACTTGTTTTAGGCCAACTGGTAAAGAATAATTGGTAGAGGAGACAGTTTACAAGTGAACTGACAAACAAGACTTCAATCGGTAAACAAGAACAAAGTTGTACTCAAGCAACTAGTATGAGCGATAAATGAAGAGTTAGGTGATATGGTTTTGCAGGAGTGTTGGAGATTGTATCAGGTAGCTATTTTTCACACCACAGTAGTAGATTCAATAGGATGAGAAAGTTATGATGTACAGAGCAGTCAATCATGAAGAAAAACTAACTAGTAGAACAAAGGCACTAAGATCGATAAGCTGGTACACATAATGTTTTAATTTTAAGTTGTTATGTTGGTGGCTGACATAAGTAAGGCATGTAGTACAAGATTGACTAGTATCATTGAACCTAGGAAATTATTCCAAGGTTGTTAGCCAACTAAGTTGATGTCTATAAAAAGTATGATGAGTTATGAGATGAACTATGAGATCGTGAGTGAATATTGGAAGTTTGATTGTGCGGTAATCTGAGAAGCTCTGTATGGATGTGTTGTTGATGTATTGAGAAGAACTGAAGTAGATCTTATCAAGCATGAAGGTGCTACATGTAGATCATTTTACTGTTGTTTTCCTAATAGTTGCAGCAGTCAAATCCCTTAATCAAGTAGGTCCTAATAGGCCTGAAATTGTAAATCCCCTAACAGGATAGCTCATTAACTTGAGTCTAAATCCTCTTGTGAGGCTTCTTCTAATAGGGCAAAGCTTTTAATAGGGCTGAGGTAATTCCCTTAACCAGGTGATTCCTAACAGGTTGTACTCCTAACCGGGCATATTTGTAAGACCTTAATCGGTCAAAGATTTCTATTTTATAGATAGTGAATCTTATGGGTATAAAATCCCACCGTGGTTTTTCTCTTTTGGGTTTCCATGTATAAATATTTATGTTATGTGGAGCTTGATATATTGGGTGTTACCTTATGTGGTGATATTTCTTTTATGTTTATTAAGCTTTAAGTTATTAAGTGGTGATCAGATTTGTGTTGTGGTTTTTGCTTGCACTGATTCACCCCCCCTCTCAGTGCCTTATAATTTTATCAATTGGTATCATAGCCTAATTCCCTTAAGGCTTAATCGCTTGGGAAAGATCCTTAAGGCTATCATGGGGGATATGAGTTATAGAGAGATGTCTAACCGATTTGCAGAATCTAAAGAAGCCCTAGATAAATTGAAAGGAAAGTATAAAGGCTCACTTGCTAAGATAAGAGAGCTTGCAGTACAATTGATGAAGTTTACTAAAAACAGTTCTTCTGATGAAGAAAACATGGATGCATTGGTTACTAAAGTTAAAAAAATGAATGATGAGAAGGCAAACCTGAGGAGAGAGTTGGAAGCCCTATTGGCATATGTGTAGAGCATGATGACATGATGATATTGTATGTTGTCATTAATGTCAATATGCTAAAGTATGAACTGGTATGGTGTAGTAAGCAAAATGGCAAGAGAACCGGTATGATGATGTAAACTGGTATTTGTGAAACCAATATTCATGAAAAAGTGAAGCGGTATGTTTGTTTAAAGTGAACTGGCAATTGGTATGAGAACCGATAAATGGAAGTTTTGCATTAGCGTTTCATTTGGCATGACTACCGGTTGGTAGTCTCAGCTTCAGGGTTTTCGGTTGATGCATTCCAAGATTGTGTGATTCAACCGATGAAATCTTGTGATGAGTTAGCATTGTAATGAAGATTAGATAATTGTTGCCATATCAACCTTGTGCACGTGAAGGATTTCCTTGAGGATCTTGCATGGAGATTGATCCTATATATCTTAAGAATGTGTGAAGTCTCTGTAAATGGTGGAGAGCGCGTGATGGGTTATCAGCTTCCTGAAGCAGCAAAGAATGAACATTGGAGAACGTCTTGAGATCTATTCAAGACTATTGTATTTTATGTAGTGTGATTAATGGTCAGGATTGAACTGACTGGATTGTAAAACCTAAATGTTTATGGTTTAGGGCTTATGATACCAACCTATCTGTTTCCTATAAAGTCAATGATGTTTTTCATTTTGAAGTTGTTGGCAAATGGTATGTATCCTAGTGAGTGATACTTGATTCTTTCCAGACTGGAGAAGTGTGTTGATACCTGTAGAGTGTGATTGCAAAAGAAGAGGAGCTTAAGTGGATCTTCCTTGGCATTGAGTGTTGTTATCAGATCAATGTATTACCTATTGACTTCTAACCATTTCAGCAGTTGGAAAATCCCTTAACCGGGTAGCTTTAAAAGGCTTTTGTGTAAATACTTTAATAGGTTGACTCAACTTAATGAGTTCTTCAAATCCTCTTGCAAGGTAACCTTTAACAGGGTTCTAAGCTTTAACCGGGTATTTAGGCATCCCTTAATCAGGTGATCCCTAGCAGGATCGGTTCTTAGCAAAACCTATTGTAAAAATCTCTAACCGGACTAGTATCCTAACAAAGCGGACTTCAAAAGAGTTCAAGAATAGTTTGTGGGTATTCATCCCCACCGTGGTTTTTCCCAGTTGGGTTTCCACGTGAAAAATCAGTGTGTCATGTGTGATGCCTTTCATGTGATGGTTTAGTGTTCTATGTCAAACTGGTAAAATATGTTGAACTAGCAGTCATTATATTTCAGATGATAGATTACCTATTTATGCATAAGGGTGAAGAGGAAATGAGGTATTAGATTGTATGGAAAGCTAAGTGTTACTGGTTTATGTCTTTGACATTCTTACTATGTTTTACTAGTAGTAATCTGGTTTAGACCGGTGTTAGTGCTTGCCAATCAAAGTGCATTGTTTGTAGTCAAACTGGTTCAAGAAACATGTTTTTGTCTATACTGATTTACCCCCCCCTCTCAGTACTGGTTTGGTACTAATTGTTCATCATTTATTCATCAATTGGTAATCAGAGCATCTTCCAGGTCCTCTGTGTTGTAAGCTTAACCACTTGAGGAAAAGATCCTACTCTAATGATGAAGAGGGAAGGTCCAAAGTTCAATAGAGACAACTTTAAAATATGGAAGGATAGAATGGAGATATACATCAAAAGCATGGGTGCTCAACATTGGAGCTATGTTGAGAATGCTTATATTATCCTTACCGGTACTCTCATTGATGATCAAAAGAGAGAGATTTAGGAGAATGGGCAAGTCATGGAAGCCCTAATCAATAGTTTATCTAACAATGAGTTTATTGATGTTTAGGATAAAGACAATCCCAAAGAAGTATGGGATGCTCTTGAGAATATCTATGGCAAAGATGAACATGTGAAACAAGCTAAGGAAGAGAGCCTTAAGGGAAAGTTTGAAGACATGCAGATGGTTGAAGGGGAGACCATTCAACAAAATGGAATAAGAAACAAAACTGTTGTTGGAGACATCAAGAGTGTAGGAGGCAAAATAGAATTCCACTATTGTTAGAAAAGTCTTGAGATCCTTATTACTGATCGATGCAATAAGGGTTTCTGCTATTCAAGAATTGAGGTCTATAGACAAGACAAAGGTATCCCTAGACTCGATCATTGCTAAGTTGATAGCTTATTAGCTAAATAATTATGATGGTAGTATTTAGAAGACTGAATCAGCCTTTAGAGCATCTACTGCACCATCTCGAAAGGGCAAAGAAGCTAGTACAAGTGGTGAACCAAGACAAAGTAGAGAAATGGATGATGAGGAGATCCTAATGGAATTTGAAGATCTTCTTGCCAAGAGACTTCCTAAGGGAATCTGTAAATACAGAGGTAATCTCCCTTTGAAATGCTTTTCTTGCAATAGGATAGGACACATTGATGTAAACTGTCCTAATGGTGATAATAAGGACAAACCGGAAAAAATCAAGAAGTTCAAAGGAGGAAACCGAAGAAATTGTTTTGTAGCAGTTGATGAAGGTGTCACTGATGAGGAATCAGAAGATGAAGAAAGTTAAGACATTGTGTTTGTAGCAGTTGAGGAAGATGTGTTAGACAAGAAGGCTCTTGTCTCCCGCTTTGATAATTCCAATGAGTGGATTATTGACAGTGGTTGTTCTCACCATATGACTGGTGACCAGAGTAAGTTTCTATCTCTAGAAGAGTATGATGGTGGTGTGGTTCATTTTGGTAATGATGCACCATGTATGGTAAAAGGTAGAGGGTCCATCTCTCTGAATGGAAAAATCAGTGTTGATAATGTGTATTGGGTAGAAGGTCTCAAACGCAACCTTTTGAGTGTTGCTTAGCTGAATGATAATGGACTCACTCTGGAATTCAAAAATGGAGTGTGCAAAATCAAAGGAAATAATGGTGAATTGATGGCCATCGGTATGCAGACCAAAGGTAACCTATTTTAGCTGAATGGAAATATCAGTACATGTCTTATGGCTAAGTTTGATGTTAGATGGATATGGCATAGGAGACTCTGCCATGTAAATTTTGACAACATTGTGAAAGCCAGTAAGATCAAGGCAGTTAGAGGATTGCTTGTGCTGAGCAAACCGAAAAAACCTTTGTGCAGAGAGTGTCAATTGGGGAAAATGTCTTCCTCAACCTTCAAAGGTAAATCTTTCACTGCAGACAATTTACTTGATCTTGTGCATACTGATTTTTGTGGTCCTATGAAAACTAGGAGTGTGCAAGGAGATAGGTATTTTATGATTCTTACTGATAATTGCTCAAGAATGATGTGGGTCACATTCTTGAAGGACAATTCTGAAGCCTTTGGAAAGTTCAAAGCCTTCAGAGTACTCGTAGAAAGAGAAAGCGGTAAGAGAATCAATGTTAGGATTCCCATAGATACTAAGAGGGGGGGTGAATCAGTATTTGACCGGTTAGAGAAATTTCTTAACTTAAAACATGCAGAACATATTAATACTATATACTATTAAATAGAAAGTAATGCAATAAATAGAGATAACAACAAGCACATGAAAAGCATACCATAACACAATATTTTAATGAGGAAACCCGGTGTGGGAAAAACCTCAGTGGGATTTGTGACCCACAATATTTACTTACTGGGTAATAAGAGAATATTACTACTATAATAGGGGCCTGCACATGCAGGAAGGTGAAGTCCCTAGAGCTCACTGCTCAAATACAAAATAGGAAGTCTCACTGACTTACAAAATGGATTATATAAATCCAGTGTCTTGTACTGCTTCAAAATAGCATCTATAATGCCAGATCTAGTACCGGTTTTTGCTCTACTTCTTACATAAATCCTTAACCTATAATTTGCATAATAGGTCTTCCTTATTACCTTTCTTCATTCTTATATAAAATACTCTACAATGATCTCTTATATATATGAGTCATTTTACAATGTTGCCAAGTCGGCTTAACATGATTTTACAATAATAAAAAAAATATATTAACAACAAAATTCCTATCGGCTTCTATGTCGGTATGATTCCTTTCACTGTCGATGCCAGTGGTATGTGTGCCGGTGTAGAATCTAACTTTGTTGGTGCTGGTGGATTGCCTTTCCGGTGACATAGGATTGTAAGGTTGCCATCAATGACAAAACCTTCAATCACCTACAATGTCTCATTGGAGTGTGCATTTGCCAACAATCAAATGCCTTAGAACTGATCAAGGAGGAGAATTCACTTCCGGTGAATTCAACAAATACTATGAAGAGAATGGAATCAAGAGGCAACTATCTACCCCCAGACTCCACAATAGAATGGCCTAGTAGAGAGGAACAACCGGACTGTGGTTGAAGTAGCTAGAACTATGTTGATCTAAGGAAAAGTTGCTCACACCTTTTGGAGAGAAGCAGTGAGCATTGCAGTCTACACAATGAACCAGGTACTCATCAAAAAGGGTAAAAACACCTTATGAGTATTGGACCAGTAAGACACCAATGGTAAACTACTTTAGAGTGTTTGGTAGCAAATGTTATATCAAGAGGACTGAACATTAGAGCAAGTTTGATGCTAAATGTGATGAGGGAATATTCCTAGGGTATTCCACCAAGAGTAAAGCTCTCAAATGTTTCAACAATAGGACTCAAAGAATTGTTGAAAGCATCAATGTTAGAGTTGATGAAACCTTTGAGAAACCTGAGGAAACCGATAGTGCAAAAGTAGGAGATGAATCGGTAGTAACCTTCTGGGAACCGGTTGCAAAACAACCTAGCACCAGTAGTAGTGCTCCTACATTGGTAGATGTTGATGAAGATGAGGATGAAGAAGAAAAGAAAGAGGAAACAATTAAGATCACTCCTAGGTATGTAAAGTCGAATCATGATCCAAAGCAGACCATAGGAGACAAGGATGCATGAATTCTTACAAGAAGAAAGGTCAGAGAAAACTCTTGCATGATCTCTGAATTTGAGCCTAAAACATTCAAAGATGCACATAAAGATGAAGGCTAGATCAAGGAAATGGAAGATGAACTTGACCAGATAGAAAAAAATGGTACATGGTCTTTGGTATCTAGACCTAAGCATAAAAATGTCATAGGCACCAAATGGGTTTTTAGAAATAAGCTGAATGAAGATGGCTTAGTGGTTAGAAACAAAGCTAGACTGGTGTGCAAAGGATATGCTCAAAAAGAAGGAGAAGACTATGGAGAAACATTTGCTCCAGTAGCCAGATTGGAAGGATTTTGTATTCTTCTTGCATATGCAGCCTTCAAGGGATTCAAAGTATACCAAATGGATGTAAAATATGCATTCTTGGATGGAGTACTAGAAGAGGAGGTGTATATAGAGCAACCAGATGGGTTTGCCCTATCAGAAGACAGTGACATGGTGTATAGGCTACATAAAGCCTTGTATGGACTAAAGAAGGCACCCAGAGCATGGTATGAATGCTTGCACTCTCATCTTGTGAAGATTGGATTTGAAAGAACAAGTGAAGATAGCAATATCTACTTGAAATTAGAAGGAAATCAGATTCTAATCTGTGAGGTATTTGTTGATGAAATAATTTTTGGAGGAGATGACAAGATGAGTCATGATTTTGCAGATGAGATGAAAAAGGAATTTGAGATGTCACTTATAGGGGAGATTAAGTTCTTCATTGGACTATAGATTCAAAAAATGAAAGATGGAATCTTTATCACTCAGTCCAAGTATGTGAAAGAGGTATTGAAGACCTTTGGCATCAAAGACAGCAAACCAGTTGGTACACCGATGGTGATCGATTGTAAATTATCAAAAGAGGATGACTCAGTGTTGGTAAATGAGAAAGAATATCGATCAATGATTGGTAAATTGCACTATGTAGTACATAGTAGACCAGACATTGCACATGTAGTGGGCATTACTGCATGGTTCCAGAAAAGTCCAAGAGAATCTCACTTGGTAGCAGTCAAGCAGATTCTAAGATATCTGAAGGGACTATTGACTATGGATTATGGTATCCATATAGTAATGATTTCAACCTAAAAGTGTTTACAAATGCTGACTGGGTTGGTAATGTGGATGACTGAAAGAGCACAACTGGTGGTGCATTCTTTCTTGATGGTAGAATAGTCGCATGGATGAGTAAGAACTAGAGTTGTATCTTTCAATCTACAACAAAAGTGGAGTATGTTACAACATTTATGAACTGCACCCAAACAATCTAGATGAAGCATGTATTAAATGGATTCAAAGTTCGTGTATCTGAACCGGTAAGTATACTTTGTGACAACACAAGTACAATTAACATCTCGAAAAATCTGGTTATACATGCTAGAAACAAGCACTTCGAGCTCAAGTATCATTTCTTTAGGGAAAAGGTTCAGAACAAAGAAGTTATACTAGAACATGTTTCTAGTAAGGAGCAGTTAGTAGACATATTCACCAAGCCTCTACTGAAGGCTTCCTTTACCTATTTGAGAGGTGAATTAGGGGTGTTGCCCCTTCAAGAGGTGAACTAAAGGTGTGTGCTCCACATCAGTCAAGACTTACATTGATATATCTTTTTCATGATTGGTGTTTTGAAGGATGCTACTCCTTAGGGGGAGCAGCATAGTGGAACATAGATGTGTATGCCTCCACTTTGACATTGTTGTCAAAGGGGGAGAAGATGTGAAGCGGAGAAGATATCTGCAATATTGGGGAGAAGATGTGAAGCAGAAGCAGAAAGATATCTTTGTATATTTCCATCAATGACAAAGGGGGGGATTGTTGGCATATGTGCAGAGCATGATGACATGATGATATTGTATGTTATCATTGATGTCAATATGTTGAAGTATGAACTGATATGGTGTAGTAAGCAAATTGGCAAGAGAACCGGTATGATGCTGTAAACCGGTATTTGTGAAATTGGTATTCATGAAAAAGTGAAGTGGTATGTTTGTTCAAAGTGAATCGGCATGTTGGTATGAGAACCGGTAAATGGAAGTTTTGCATTAGGGTTTCATTTCGCATGACTACTGGTTGGTAGTCTCAGCTTCAGGGTTTCCGGTTGATGCATTCCAAGATTGTGTGATTCAATCGATGACATCTTGTGATGAGTTAGCATTGTAATGAAGATTAGATAAGCATTGCCACATCAACCTTATGTGCATGAAGGATTTCCTTGAGGATCTTGCATGGAGATTGATCCTATCTACCTCGAGAATGTGCGAAGTCTCTGTAAATGGTGGAGAGCATGTGATGGGTTATCAACTTCTTGAAGCAGCAAAGAATGAACATTGGAGAACATCTTGAGATCTGTTCAAGACTATTGTATTTGATGTAGTGTGATTAACGGTCAGGATTAAACTGACTGGATTGTAAAAGCTAAATGTTTAGGGTTTAGGGTTTATGCTACCGACCTATCTGTTTCCTATAAGGTCGATGGTGTTTTTCATTTTGAAGTTATTGGCAAATGGTATGTATGTATCTCAGTGAGTGATACTTGATTCTTGCAAGACCAGAGAAGTGTGTTGATACCTGCACAGTGTGATTGCAGAATACGAGGAGCTTAAGTGGATTTACCTTGGTATTGAGTGTTGTTATCAGATCAGTGTATTGCCTATTGACTTCTAACCATTTCAACAATTGGAAAATCCCTTAACTGGGTAGCTTTAACAAGCTTTTGTGTAAATCCTTTAACAAGGTGACTCAACTTAATGAGTTCTTCAAATCCTGTTGCGAGGTAACCTTTAACAGGGTTCTAACTTTTAATCGAGTATTTAGCCATCCCTTAACCGGGTGATCCCTAGCAGGATCGGTTCCTAGCAAAACCTATTGTAAAAGTCTCTAACCAGATTATGCTCCTAATAGAGTAGACTTCAAAAGAGTTCAAGAACATCTTGTGGTTATTCATCCCCACCATGGTTTTTCCCAGTTGGGTTTCCACATAAAAAATCAGTGTGTCATGTGTGATGCGTTTCATGTGATGGTTTAGTGTTTTATGTCAAACTGGTAAAATATATTGAACTAGCAGTCATTATATTTTTGATGATAGATTACTTGTTTATTCATAAGGGTGAAGAGGAAATGAGGTATTAGTTTGTATGAAAAGCTAAGTGTTACCGGTTTATGTCTTTGACATTCTTACTGTGTTTTACCGATAGTAATCTGGTTTAGACCGGTGTTAGTGGTTGCCAGTCAAAGTGCACTATTTGCAGTCAAACCACTTTAGGAAAAGTGTTTTTGCCTATACTTAGTCACCCCCCCTCTCAGTACTAGTTTGGTACTAAATGTTCAACATTTATTCATCAGTTTACTAAAAATAGTTCTTCTGATGAAGCAAACATGGATGCATTGGTTACTAAAGTTGAAAAAATGAATGATGAGAAGCTAAACCCGAGGAGAGAGTTGGATGCCCTAACCATCATAATGAGTCAAGAGATTGAAGCAAGGAGTATAGCTGAAGTCAAGGTCAAACAAAAAGGACATGTGATATTTAAGTTGAACCAGGAGGTTGGAACCTTGTATCATCATCTTCATGAGGAACAAGAAGAAAAAGAAGAAATAAAGGCTGATCTAGACATGGAAATGTCTCTAAGAGAAAGTCTGATAAAAAAAAGGAAGATCTTACAAAGGAACTTGCTCATGCTAATGAAACACTTGCAAAGTTTAACAAGAGCTCTACTATGCTTGATAAGAAGATCCATTTACAAAGGTAGAATGGAGATACACATGGCTTGGGATACACTACTTTTTAGAAAGGTGAGCCTTCTGGTACAAAGGACAACATTGATGAAGGTAAATCTGCACCTAAGATCCAGAAATCCATTGGTAAGAAACCCTACAAACCAGTATACTTTAATTGTCATAAGGAAGGACATACTACTAATGTTTGTAGATGTAATGTTGTTAATGGTTATAGACCTAATGCCTATCAAGGATACAAACCTAGAACCTTTAATGGATATTGCTACACTTGCAACATGTTTGGGCATAGAGCTGTTGAATGTAGGTATGAAGCAAATAATCTAACACCCTACATGAATCAAAGATCTTGTGGAGATTGGGAAAGAACTTTTAATGACTGAAGAAATGTAAATTGGAAGAGACCCTATGCTAACTGGTCTAGTCCCTATGAGATGGAAAAGAGAATGAATGTGATTTGCACAATCTGTCATAAATATGGTCATGTAGGTTTGAATTGCAAAAGAAGGACTGGTAGAGGCAATGCTGGACCCTAGAGAGCATCTAGTATGACATGTTTTCATTGTCACCAACCGGGACACCTTGAAAAATTTTGCAGAGGTAAAATGAATCAACCGGTAAATCAATCTGCTAACTAGAAAGGGAAGAAGAAAGTTGATGTGGAAGAGACTAGAGCAGAGATGAATAAGATTTGTAAGAAGAAGAGTGATGAGGAAACTGAAGACAAACAATCGAAAGATCCTAATTCTTCACCTAGTGTGGAGAACTCATCACCAAAAAACTAAGTTGTTAAAAGGCTTAGGGGGAGCTTAATGTCAGATCCATTTCTAGACCCCCCTTATATGATGTGCGGTAAGATAAATCTGTATATCTTGATTCTTTATGATGTTTTGAAGTGATTTTGTGATCAAATTGGTAGGTTTGATGTGATATGAGAAGCAATAGTATATTGATTGGTGTTTTAGGGTTTGTTTGTTTATACAACTGAGAATAGCATTTAATGCGATAGATATTGAGCAAATAAAAGGAATTTTTGAATATTGTTTGTCACTTTGCATTTTTGAGAGCACCTGAAGAGAGAAAAGAGAAGAGAATATCTTATGTGAGAAGAATTTGATCAGGTTAACAGAAGATTTGGAGTGATGTACGATCAGTAATTGGTGAAAGTGAATTCTTAGTGTTGAAACCCTAGCCGTGGAAGCGTTGAAAGGTATTTATGTGATAAATCCTGTTATCTATTTCTAAGTCTGAATCTCTGAAGATGGATGCACCACATCTAGTAGATGTTACAGTCAGGCCTCGCCCAAAGTTTAAGAGACACCAATTTAAATCCATTGAAAATGATCCCACCGGAGCCCTATTCGGAGTCCCATATGGAGTTTTGCATATAGAGTATATTAGATCCTTTATTAATTGAAAGCTGGTAGATCTTGGAATTTTTGCTATATTTGATCAATATAAGGTAATGTGTGACAAGGATGGAGTATTGAAAGAATAGTATAGGAGGGTTACCAATAAAGGTTTGCACCATGCATTGAATTTTATTAATGATTTTGATGATGATCATGTGAGATATGTTTTGAGTCATGTGCATGACCAATTTATGTGGATTGATCGACCACATAATATCACCGAGGAAGAGATTCCTACAGTGACTGGATTCTGTTCCATCGGTGAAGTTCCAGTACTGAGACCAGTTTCTAAGAATGATGTTGCCGACTGGACCAAGTCACAATGGGATGGAAGAGCTATGACTATTAATGAGTTTGATGATCCCATAGTAAAATTTGCTTCAATGGTCATAGGATATTAGGTATATCATTCTAGAAGGATGAACAACATCCTTACTATAACCATCCATACTACTTACCAGATGATCAAAGAAAATGTTGATTATGATTTGTGTGAGGCATTGAGAAGTCATTTGGTGCTCAATCTTGAATCCATCAAGAAAGACAAAAGACTGAAGTTCAAATATGGACAACTGATTTTATATTGTTCTTCTATTTTCAAAATTTCTTTCCTGGTATCGGTGATGTTCAATGATCTAAGGACACACCAACATTGTTACAGATGAAGAACAACATTAAGATGTTGGGTAATGATTTTGGTAAGATTTCTTGGGGTTATTTCAAAGATTTTCAGAAAAAAGATGCATGCAAGAGAGAGGATACAGACATAGGTTGTTAAGAGATATGAGGATACCATCTATTTTTTGGTTGACACAGACACATGTCAAATGGAGGTATTTGATCCTAGGATAACTTGGGTGATGCCTATGGGCTACAAAGTTGAAGAAGATCTTTTGGTGGCATATGCAAAACACTTGTTAGCACAACCGGTAGATACTACTATTGAGAGGTTTGGAACTTATAAGGAGAAATCTATTGAGGTGCATTCTGAGCTTGCCAGACTAGTAATTGATAAGAAAGTGAGAAAGGAAGTTGAGAAGTTTGCTGAGCAACAAGGTTTTGCCAAGGAGGCAATAACAAAAGCTAGAGAAAAATATGAAGCTAAACAAGCAGGAGCATCTAGTGCCCCAACTGGTGCCAACAATGATAGACAAACAAGGAGTATAGTGGTAAAGGAGAAACCTATAGAGGAAAAGAATGAGAAACCTTCCAAGATACAATTCAAGAGAAAAGGTAAAGTCATTGAGCCCCCTGCATCTAAAGAACCCAAGGTGAAAGAAGTTTACAGGAAGAGGAAAAAGGAGCAAGAAAAGAAACCGATAGCTGATGATGAAGAAGAAATTGAATCCGGAGGTGAGAAGAAAGCTCTAAGAGCTAGTGGTAAAAATTCAAAGGTTCTAGGAGCATCTACTGTCAAATCCATCAAGAAACTAGTAACTAAACTTACAATTTTGAAAAGATGTTAATGCATATTAAGGAATATGGTGTTCTTAAGGGTTGGAAAAACTGTATGATAAGTTTAGTGAGGATGAACAAAGGCAAATAGAGGATGTAGTTGTTTTTATGATGAATAAATATAGTAAATCCCTAATTGATTTGCAAGGGAAGATTTCAAATTCTTTGTATGATAAGCTTGATGCTAGATGGCAGGCAACCATAAAACAGGATAGAGAATTTATTGAATTTGTTCTTAAAAAATTACAACCTGAATCCACAAAGGAAGAGATAGATACAATTCTTGCAAAGGCTAAATCATCTTTTAGATCTAAGAAAATTTTGACAAGACTGTTAATTGGTGAGACCCAATCAGTTCATATGGAAATTGAGTAGATATTGATGAAGTTAATGGGTTTGATACCCAATGAGCAGGAAGAGCAACAAGAGAAGTTTAAGGTAGAAGATATTCTAGACAATATTGATATCGGTGATTTTACACCTGATGAGATTGTTATGGGAAATCAACTGGAAGATGATAAACTGGTAAATATACAAATTGAGATAGTTGAAATTCTTGATGATGATACATAAATTGATACAACTTAAACTAAGGATATAGAGGTTGAAGTTGTTCAAAAAACTGAACAACATGAACAAGAACCAAACAAAGGAGAAGAAAAACTGATTGAGCAAGAGCCACTAGTGATCACTGAAACTATTGATACATTGAAACCACTGGTAATGGACAAGGAGAAGACAAAAGAGAAGAAAGAAGAGGAAATGAAACTAGAACCTAAAGTGAACCTCCTATCATTTACTTCTAAGCAGAAAATTAATGATGATGAGGATGATGATGCATTAAGTTACAAGGACCCATCAATATGGATGCATTGAGTTCAACAAAACTAATGGAGATTGCAACTGCTATGCAATCTAGAGCTAAGAAGAAAAGAATGAATGAACATCAAAAGGAATCTCACTCAATACAATGTACAATTGAGATTTTCTCTAGCCTATTACTAGAGACATACACAAATAGACTGTCTAAACCGATTGATAAGTTAGGTCAATTGGTTGCTGATGCTAGTGAACAAATAAGAAGTTTTGAAGATGCAACATTTTTGTGTTGGTATTATGGATGAATTCGTCATGTGTTGCATTGGTATTTTCATTTATGTCAACACTTATCCTTCTAGAGGTCTACAATGTTGATTTGGAACTTTGGTTATATTGGTTTATTGTTGAACCGACACATTGTGGTTCACCAGCAACTTATATGGATCACTGGCAATGATGATGACTTGTTATCATCTGGAGATCATTTAGTTATGTCAAAGACATGGATTGGATGTTTAAATTTGGTGTTTTTCTTATTGGACTAATCAGGTTCACATATTTGCCTTCACCGACAGATAGGTCTAGGTTATGGACCGATACAAGATATCATGTTCCAGATTAGCACGACACATTTTGGAAATGGTTTACTGATTGGATAATGTGTAAATGTATTGAGCCGACATATTGTATCACATCAAGACTTATTTGTAATTGATTTAATGTAATATCTTTAGTGAGACAACCTAATGATATGTCTTAGGGTTTTGTATAAATAATTGTAAGATCTTATTGAAGATCATATTATGAGTGTGTGTGAATATTGAAGATCATTGAAGAGCAAAAATAAGAAGATCCTTGTGCAAATCACGCAGATATTATCTGAAGGTTGAAGGAAAGGCAATGAAGGTGTTTGACACTCATGGTCAGAGATTAAACCAGTACTGAATCCAACATTGCAGATGCTATACTGAAGCAGTACATTGTTATTGGATTTAACCATCCGATTGTAGTCAGTATGACTCCTATTTTGTGATTGAGTAGTGAGATCTAGGTGGTTGGCCTTTTTGCATGTGCAGACTCCATTGTTATATTCACTTACTATCTGTAGTAGTATCATCTGATTGTGGGTAAGGTTTCCCACCATGGTTTTTTCCATATAGGGTTTCCACATCAAAATCTTTGTGTCATGTGTTGTGGATGTTGTTTCTCTTTTGATTTCATGCATTAAGTTATACTAGTACTGCTATAACTATTAATCTATTTTACCGGCATAATTTTTAAGTTGAATTAATTGGTTTTGGGTTGTAATTTATCGACAACTGACTCACCCCCCCTTTTAGTTTTCCTTCCCAGTTCCTAACATTTTGAATGTGGAAAGGGAATACAAGAAGAAAAGGGTAGAGTAATTGATGAATGTTTTGATAGAGAAAAAGTTTCTTTGATGGTTAATAAAGATCATATTACAGATGCAATTGAAACCGAAGGTAAAATCCTTTCCATTGTTACAAAGTTTTCATTATTTTGTGATGATCTGATGACAAGGAAATAAGAAGATGAAAAGGAAATTGAAGTTATAAGTGAATTATTTAGCCCCCTAAATGATTCTACTCTAATTTATGGTAGATCAGTTGTTGAACTTCAACATAAGATAAAAGCTTATGAGGATGAATAGGTCAAAAGAACTAAGTCACTATAGGAACTCCAAACATTTTTGATCCATAAGGTTGAAATTTTGTAGAGAGGTTACAAGGAAATTGAAGCTAATCTAGCTACACCTAAGATGAGTACAATTGATGCCATGGAGGAGCTAGCATGCTAGATTAGAATACATGTTGAGATAACAGACACTCTTTTGGAAACTTCACACAATGATTTGAAGCAATTAAAGTCTCATTTTGGAGATGCATTTTCTAAGATGTCATTGTAAAACATTTTGAACTTTTATATCTATATATGATAATGCAAATTATGATGTATATTTCATTTATCTTTCATGTATTTGCTTACCTTTGCCATTGTTGTACAAGGGGGAGTAGTAGTGAAGTCAAAATTTTGAATTATAATGGGGAGCAGTAGATAAGTCTTATAAAATGTTGCAATTGCTAAGGGGGAGTATGTTTCATGAGTTGAGTCAATTTTTGTATTGCACACTTAGACAAAAATTTTCCTAAGTGTTGCCATCAATGTCAAAGGGGGATATTGTTGGCTTGATGATGATGTTTTGATGTAATAAAGTTGATTGATGACCTGTTTTATGTTGTCATTGATGGCAACTATGTTTTGATAGTCATCAAGTCTTTTAGGCCAACCGGTAAAGCATAACAGGTGGAAGAGATAGTTTACCAGTGAACCGACAAATAGGACTTCAACCGGTAAATAGGAACAGAGTTGTATTCAAGCAATTGGTATGAGTGATCAATGAAGAGTTAGGCAATGCGGTTTTGCAGGAGTGTTGGAGATTGTATCAGGTAGCTATTTTTTTACACCGCAATGATAGATTCAGTAGGATGAGAAATTTATGATGTACAAAGTAGTCAATCATGAAGAACAACTAATAGGTAGAACAAATTCACCAAGATTGGTAAATTGGTGTACACATAATATTTTATTTTTAAGTTGTTAAGTTGGTGGCCAACATAAGTAAAGCATGTAGTGCAAGATTGACTAGATTAATTGAACCTAGGAAATTGTTCCAAGGTTGTTAGCTGACTAAGTTGATGTCTATAAAAAGTGTGATGAGTTATGAGATGAAGTATGAGATCGTGAGAAAATATTGGAAGTTTGATTGTGCGGTAATATGAGATGCTCTATATGGATGTGTTGTTGATGTATTGAGTAGAACTAAAGTGGATCTTATCAAGCACAAAGATGCTATATTTAGATCATTTTACTGTTGATTTAGTAACAATTAGAGCAGTCAAATACCCTAATTGGGTAGGTCCTAATAGGATTAAAATTGTAAATCCCCTAACAGGGTAGCTCATTAACTTGAGTCTAAATCCTCTTGTGAGGTTGCTCGTAATAGGGCAAAGCTTTTAACAAGGTTGAGGTAAATACCTTAACCGGGTGACTCCTAACAAGGTCTTCTCCTAACCGGGCATATTTATAAGACCTTAACTGGTCAAAGATTTCTATTCTGCAAATAGTGAATCTTGTGGGTATTAGCTCCCACCGTGGTTTTTCCCTTTTGGGTTTCCACGTATAAATATTTGTGTTACGTGGAGCTTGATATATTGGGTATTAGCTTATGTGGTGATATTTATTTCATGTTTATTAAGCTTTAAGTTATTTAATGTGGTGATCAATTTTGTGTTGTGGCTTTTGCTTGTACTGATTCACCCCCCTCTCAATGCCTTATACTTGGATTCCTCTTCAACACCACCTAACATTGTAGCTCCATGCATCGAGACCATTACTATTGCTTTTTAGGACATATCAGAGGATGTTCATTCCCTCTCAGATGAAAGACTCAACATATATGTTATCCCACCATCATTGGAGCCTCCTTTATAGGATCATCACACGCTCTCCTTTGATCAACATCTAAGCCTTTCAGTTTTGCCTTACATACATGTTTTTCCTCTTCTTTATTCATTGACTTTGTTTCCTCCACATTGGAGCCACATTGGTTTGATCATCGACACAAGTTTTCTATCATTCTTGGGGGCTTTGGAGCCTTGATCCTCTCTCATGGGGGGGTTGGTTGTACATATGTTCTTGAGAGAGTCTCTTGAGACATAGGTTTTGTACTTCTTTTTCGTTACTGTTTTGGAGAGGAGTTTTGTTCCCACTAGGTTTTCTCCTTTGCTCTGTTCTTGAAAAACTTGCATGTTTGTTCATGGGTACCTCATTAGGCTTTATGTTGGGACCCATATAGCATTCATCTTTCCATGCTTTTTTCCTACATCTTTTTTCCCTCTCTCCCCAGTTGTGCATTCAGGGGGTGTTGGAATAAATAATTTATATATTAAGTTTTCACTTAATTGGATTAATTCACTAAATAATTTATTATTTAGTTAATTAATTAATTAGGGATAATTAATTAATATTTATGTCCATGCATAATTAAAACTAGGAAATGCAAACTATGTTTATATTTTGAGAGTTTCATGCATTTAATTAGTCTATTATGGAGTTTGTGCATACATGACTAATTCATGCATTCTATTTTAACTCTCAGTCTATCTTGTAAACTCCACCATTTAGAGTTTCTATCTTTGGAGTTAGATTTTGTTATAATGATATCATATCCTTCATTGTAACTCAAGAAATACAAGCAATTCTATCAATTTCATTGTTGTTGTTTAATTCTCTCTTTATGTGTGATAGGTATTCTTGCAGAAGATAACTAGGCTTGTGGGATTCACATTTCACAAATTCTAACAATAGTTTTCCCTTGCCTTCATATAACAATATCCCTCCTTATTCTCAACCCCCACCTTTATGTAACAACATCCCTCCTTATTCTTAAGCATATTTATCCTTCAACAATGTTACACCTCCTTCATTCAACAATGTTACCCCTCTCTCTCAATCCAACATGTCTAATTTCAATCCTTCTATCAAAGCTACAATCAATAGTGTAGCCCAAATAGTGTCTGCCTTTCAACAACAAATCACTTCTATGAATCAATCCAAGTATAATGTGCCCACATTTGATGTAGTGATCCCATTATCTAATGACATTATTTGAGCTATCCCTACTAAATATGTTGAAGTTCCTCAATTGGAACTTTATAATGGAAAAGGCGACCCCTTGACTCATGTTAAAACATTTCACACTTTTTGCAGTGACTTTTCTCATGACCAAAGATTGTTGGATAGATTGTTTACTAAAACACTAAGGGATAAACATTTGCAATGGTATTATTCTTTGCCTCCTTATTCTATGTTGGCAAGATACACTATTTTGATGAAGATTAGTGCATGATTGATGTTCAGGGGTTGTTATTGATGGTAACTCAGTTTGGAAATCACATCTGATGTACATAAATCTAGTTTATCAGAAGTCATATTGTTCATAAGGCATAAGCCACGAAGGTGGAACACAGTAACCAGTAGAGCATGAGATCATGGTGTTGTAATTTTGGTTGCAGTGATCAAGGAAGTTGATTCAAGGTTTGAGATAAATTATCTCATGATCCTAATATCCAGTGTTGAATCGTATGCAAATTTAGAGCTCCAGTATCAGATAATTCAATTAGAATAGAGCTATTTTTGTGTAACATGTGTTGTAGATTTGATGGGTTGATTTCAGTGATCTTCATGTTTAAAGTGATTGGGCCAACTTATTGGAAATATATTATCTTCTTGTTTTAGTATGCATTTGGATTTGTCGATGGATTGAGCCGATTTTTTGATACACATTTTATGTTGCGTGTTATGCAATTTTTGGAAGCCGACTTAGTAAATGATTATTTTTGTTAGTACAGATATATAAGGTTGATTTGGTTGATCATTTTGTGAGGAGTGATGAGAATGAGAGGTTTGTAAGAGTAAATTTTCTAGTTTTGTGAATGTGATTGAAGGTTTTGATGCTCTAGTGTGTGACAGAGCAAAAGAACATAGTATAATGATAGAATAGTTGCAGAACTTAATCTGAGCATAATCAAAACTATATTTTGGCATAGTTAGATTCTATACTTTAGTTCATTCATCATTGTAATCATTTTGTAATATCCTATAAGGTAGTGAGCCTTCCTCTAGGTTATATCCCTTTTGTAATGGAGTAGTGAGCTCTAGGTAGTGAGCTTGAATGCAAGTGTATTCCCCTTATGTAATATTATCATACTTTTGGCCATAATATAATAATATTGTGCATTCAATCCCACCGTTGTTTTTACCTTTCTGGATTTCCATGTAAAAATTTTGGTTTTATAGTTGTGTGGTTGTTTACTTTATGTTTATGCACTTTTATTTCTTTCTTATGCATCCAGTGGATTAAGGTTCAACTAAATAAGTTAGAAAATTGCAAAACATTGATTTACCCCCCTTAGTGTTCATTGATTCCAACAATTGATATTAGAGCTTAGTACCTTGAAAGAAGCCTGACAATATGAGGAAGATCTGAAATATTGAATCAATGGACTTCAGTTTGCAGAGATAGCTTAGTGTGGCATTTGAAGATCTTGATGCAACAAGAAAAGAAGTAAGTTCCCTGAAAAGAAATTTGAATGCAGCTGAAGACTTCATTAAGAAATTGAATGATCAAGTGAGCACTTATAGACAAAAGAGAAAGGAGATGATGAACAAACTCAAAGAGAAATAAGATTAAAGCATTGATAATTAATCCCTACACGATAAGACAAATGAATGTGAGAAGCTGGCTAGGGAGAATGCAGTCTTGAAGAATGAGATGCAATCTATTGTAATGAAGTTGACAAAAGAGATTGAAGACAAGAAGAAGAATGAAGAAACTTTGACTCAGTCATTGAAGGATAGATTAGATGAATGTTGCAGATTGACATATGAGAATGATCAGTTGAAGCTTGAATTGTTGCAAATAAAGAATGATGGACAAGAACTTGAAAGGAAGATCATAATTGTGAGAGATAAGTTAACTATTTCTAATGAGTAGAAAGAAAAATTCAAACCCAGTTCAGTCCTATTGGATGAGATGTTGGAAAGATAGAGACATGGGAAAGACATGCGAGGACTTGGATTTGAGCAAGGAGAATCCCCCAGCTCTGGTCAAAGTAATTATCAAAAGAAGAACAAGAAACCTTTGGTAAGACAACCTAATGCTTACAAATTCAATGGTAAATGTTTTTTTTGTGGTAAATTCATTCATATGGCAAGTTAATGCAGAAGTAGGATGAATAATGGGATGATGGATAATATGATGAATAATGGTCCTACCTTTACAGATCAATATTTCATATGCAACAACTTTGGTCATAAGTCAAACATGTGCATAACAATGATGAACAATTTTGAGAATAAGAGATGCTATGCTTGTGGAATGTTTGGCCAAATTTCTAACCAATGTAGGATAAGACCAAATCATATGAACTTCAGGCCTATGCAGAGAAATATTATTTGTCATCCACGCAACAAACCTTGTGATATTGCAAGACATTGTAGAAGCAAGAATGCTTAGGTAGACAAGAAAAATTAGATTAAAAGGGAAAAGATAAGGTGGAAGAGATCAAAGATTGGCATAAGATGATGTGGGTTAAGAAAGAAGATTCTAGTATTCAAAATGACTCCACACTTGATTCTAGTGTAGGAACCTCATCCGATAACTAAGGCCTAATGCCTTAGGGGGAATATTTTCATGCAGATCTTTAGAACCCCCTTTTTGGAGATCTGTAACCAATCGAGGATGGTTGTAGATGATGAAGATTAGCTGTGCAGATGATATCTAGAAGATTTCATTTTAGATTGAGATTCCAGTGAGAGAATTCATGAAAAATAGAGAATTTGGAAGTCTTTAGGGTAGTGCATTTATGACAACTTAAAATTAGGTTTTCATTGGATAAAAGGAAATTCTACTATTCATTTATCACAATATGAATGAGAGAAAAGAGAAGAGAAACAAAGTGAAAAGAGATTTAGCAGCAAAATCTGAGCCTCTAGCGATCAGTCAGTAATTTTGAGCATCCGATTGAGATTGAAAAGGTATTTATTCATTCTCAAAGCTTTCTATACATACCCAAATTTTGAAATAGAATTTTGTATCTTCATTTGTATCCGGTCTTGCGAATCCATTGGTGGTTGAGATCACTGAGAGAGAAAGGCCTGTATTGAAAAGACACCCATTCAAATCTACTGAAGATGATCTAGAAGGTACATTTTCTTCTGTCCTGAATGGCATACTACATAATGAAGAGATTAGGGCATATATTCACTACAAAATTGAAGATCTTGGGAATGGACATATGCCCTCACTTTATACTAAGCATATGATGGATGGTATGGAAAAATTGAAGTTAAAATTGAAGTCATTGCTCGATAAGGGTTTCATCCAATTCATTCATTTCTCAATGTTTGATGAACCTAAATGGGTTTGATACATTCTAAGCCAAATCCATGATGAGTTCTTGTGGCTGGACTAACCTCACAAGATCACTAACAAAGCTATTCAGGTAATTACCTATTTAAATGCAACCAGTGAGATCCCCAGAATGAGGAAAGTTCAGAATACAATAGTGAAATAGGTTACTGGATCTCAACATGATAGTCAGTTGCTGACTATTGGTGATATCATAGAGCATGATGTTAGATTTGCCTCAATGGTGATTGGATATAAAGTGTATCAATCGAGCAGGCAAAACTCTATATCTGGTACCACTGTATTTATAGCCTATGAGATCCTCAAGGAAGATAAAAGGTTTGATCTTTGTGTAGTTCTTTTTAGTGAGCTATTAAGCAAACTGACGATGATTAAGAAAGACAAGAAACATGCATTCAAATTTGGTTCTGTGATTGTTTGCTTAGCACTATATTTCCTAAATGAAATCTCCAATATTGGAAAGATTAAGTGGTCTTATGATAAACCAGTGGCCATTCAAATCAAGGAAGGATTATAGGGTTTAGGTGATACTGTTGTGTAGAAATACGCTTTATGGGGCTATTTTAAATCATTCCAAGAAACAATGCAAAGTATGGAAAGGATCCCTAAGGCGATTGTTGAGAAATATGATAAAACCATCTACTCTACAGTTCATAAGGACCAATGCCACATGGAGGTAGTTGATCTAAGAATTTTCTAGATCATGCCCATGGGAAATGAGGTGGATGCCACCATAGTTGATGCATATGCTCAACATTTGTTGTGTCAATCGGTGGATGATAAGGAGGAAAGATTAGGTACCTATAAAGAAAAAGATCTTTATTTGCACAAGAAGTTTACTAAAATTGCAAGGAAGAGGAAAATAAGGAAGGAGGTTGAGGAGTTAGCAGAACAAATAGGTATATCTAAGGAGGTTGTGCAAAGGGCTAGAGAATAAAATATACTAAAGGAGGAGGATATGGCAAATCCCAAGATGTCTAAATTTGTTCCCACTCCTCTGAAGCAATCAAATCCAAGATAGTCTCTATCTAAACCTACCTCTGGTGTGCAGAAGTTGATTCTTCCATCCTCAAAACACAATCAACAACATCAACCAGTGTGATAGAGAAGAGGAAAAAGGACGAACCCCAAAGAGTGTATGTTGCTGCCATTGCCGAGGAAATAGAGAACAAATATGACGAAGCAGTGAAAGAGGTGAAGAATAAAACTCCACCTATGTTAGAGTGGTGAAGGAACCTCAGGCCATTGGTTCTCAACAATTATAGATGCCAAGAACAAAATTTGAGTCATCTGGAAAAGCTAGAGCTAGCAAAAAACAAAAATTAGAATTGGATGTAGCTCTCAAATCTGGAAAGATTGAAGGTGTTGGTCCTCACAACTGGAATGGTAACTAGGTAACAAAAAACAATTCAGAGATTGAATATCCTTAAATGTCTAACTTTTCTTGTGGAAAAGGCTCATTTAGTTATCAACTAGGGACATAAACTTGAAATGGGCCAGCACTGTATGTGCACCAAGATCATATTGCAACCATCCTATATTACTGCAGGAAAGGGAATTATTCTTAAAGTAAACACACATAATATCAAATGAACTAATAATTTAATCTTACAACTGGAAATTACTTTAAACAACTATTGTTAAATGATAAAGTTCTGGCGGGCAGTAGGAACTACTCTGTTGTTGTGGCTACAGGAACAAACACAGGAACTATTTCCTATGGCTACAGGAAAAGACAACTGTAGAAACTAATATGACAAAAGTACAAAATTAACTGAAACATACAAAGGATTACTCACCAAGTGGTCCCCCTTGAGTGAGTATCTCAAGAACTTCAGATTACAATTATCTAATTATTCAAAATCACATTGATCTCTTTATTTCATCTTGACTAGAAAATACATAAATAGTACAAGAAGACTGTGTATTACAAGATACTATGGTCATTCTCTACTATCCCCTAGAGGAGAGAGATCCCTTTATTTATAGGAAAAATTATAACAAACTTCTAACTGATCGACCACATTCCTATGGAATAGGTGAACAAGATTTATTAACAAGAGAAGAAGTTAGTGTAGGACAATAGAACAACATCTTCCCGAAAATATAGAATGACTAGTCTCCTAGATCTAACCTCCACTAAGAATAGTTATAAATGTTTCATAAATCAATTTGCTAAAGAATCGGTCAAGTGGTTTTGATCATTACTGCATTTCTCTGACTGGGTTTGCATTATGGTTATATATTTGATGATCTTTTGAACTGCCATTTGTCTTTACTTCACCTTTGCTGACCCCGCATCATGATATTAATGCACAACAAACATGTGTATATACTAATGCTAACATGATATAATGCAAACCATATTTATAATTGTTTTCATATATTTGCATAGATAGATCATTATATGACATCCTTAGGTATAAGTTAAACCAGTTTCAAAAATAGTTAAAAGGTATCAACTTAAAAGAGTATTATAATCCAAATGCCATCTAATCATAAGACCTAGGCAGGAGTATTATATAAAAAATCTATCAAAATAGAGCCATTATTTAGGCTCATCATCTCCCACTAACCTAACTTCTTGTTGATCCTCCAACAACAGGAAAATTTTAGATTTTGGCATTGATTTAGAAATTACCTAGGGTAACCTGTCGAGAACCTCCTATAGATAAGCTCTAGTAGGATCCTTTCATTTTCTCCAATCTCTTCCACTTGGAACATTCTATTGCTTCACTATATGGTGGATCACTATCCCTACATCCCATTAATAGCCATAGGAGGATTGGGGGCTGAAAGCTGAGAGGTGGCCAATGTCATCCCTTTGTTCTTCCCAAGTGCATATACTTGGGTGCTTTGTTTAATGTTGCATGGTAATTTTGTACAGAATGTGGCTCAAATTGTTTCAAATGATCTGTTAGGCTATTCCAACACTAGACTACATGTCCTATTGCCACTTGTCCTTCCCTTAGAGCCATTTGTTCATATTCTTTATACACTTCTTCCCTTAAGGGTAGGATTTCCTTTGCATAATCTGGCTTGTATACAATCTTTTGCCAATCAAAGTAAAGTTGCCTAGGTTCCGTTGATTCAACCCTTAAGGGCAATGAAAGATCAAGTTCTTCCTTGTGATGCACCTGAAACTGCTCTCCCCTTTATATTTCATTCTGTATCCATGACATAAGAGCCATAAATTGGATATCTCCAATGTAAAGAAGAGGGTTCCAATCAACATCATCAGGAACAACATAATTATGTACATATATTTCACAGAGTAGTTTTTTTTATTGCTGTAGGAGATGTTTGAAAAGCGCTATTAAATTCTTCTAGTGTTTGTAATGAGGGACTTAAATCTCTGACAATCCTCATCATTTGAAAACTAATGTGTTGTTCTCTTAAGTATAGAGAGTAAACACGAGGAGGAGCTTGACATTGCATAAGTTTGGTACTTGGGTGGCTATTGTTTCCACCTTAGCTTTAAGCTGGGCTATTTCCTCATCCTTTTGCTCAATAAATTTCTTCTGGTAATCAATTATCATTTGCATTTTTACCTTTTCAAGTTCCCAATCCTCATAAAGAGCAAGTCCTATTGCATGACTAGTAAGGGAAGTAGGTGGCCTATGAATAGGTGCTTTAGGTTTCTTCCTTTCTACTTTGCCTCCTGCTTCAATAACCTACTCTACAACAGATGCTAAGCTGTCCAGTCTTTCAAAGCCTACTTCCTTCTGAGGCTGCTCAATATCCTAGAGTTCCCCTTCTTCCTAAAACAATAATTCCTGTTCTTCCTCAATATTTTGCAATTCTTCCTCTTCTTCATGGTTTCTCTGAGGTTAATTTGGTGGAGAAGGAGGGATATCATCATGGAGTGGACTGTGTTTTTCTTGTTCTAGGGAGTCAATCAGAATTGTAATATTTAGCTCTATGGGTTGGTCTTGGCTTTTAAACTTTTTACGAAGCCTACCACTACTTCTTTGAGATTTTCCTTTTTTGGCTGCTGGACTACTTCCTGTAGCCAATTATTCAACTACTTGAACAGTTACTATAGGAATTGGTTTTACAATTTTTCTCTTCTTGGCCGCAAGAGGGGGTAAATTCTCATTTTTACTTTTCTTCTCCTTATGCTCTATATCAACTTGTTTTTCTTTTCCCTTTTCCTTTCACGTGGCAGCCCTAGTTTTTCTTAAACCTTAAGAAGGAAACTATGTTGTAGCTTCTTTTTGTAAGCGTTCCTCTGCTACAGGAAGATTTTGTTATGAGGATTTCAACGAGGGTGAGGGTTCAAGAGAGGAACCAGGTTCTTCAAGATTTTCTTGTTCCTAAGATGGAAGTGGCTCCTCTATAACTATGTTCTCTACCCTAAACATTATAGCTTCAACAAATTCATTCCAAAGCACTCGAGAAACATCTCTCATAGATTTTTCAACTAAAAGCTTAATTAGGCAATGATGAGAAATAGAGTGAGGCCTACCTTTCTAGGTATCTATTGCACTTATGGAAAGAAGGTTGTACAATAGGCTTGGAACATTCATCCTTCTTCCATGGCATAGATGACTTAGGAGCCTGAAGTGATGAGAATGCAGACATGAAAACCTTCCTTCATAGGTTAAATATTTTAAAACATACAATGCTACTACTTTCTATTCAAGCGGAGGGGATTCTCGCCTAGCTCCTTATCTATCTACTTATTACCAAATTTTTGCACATGGTAAATTTGGTGGCCTAATGAGGCCTTGCTTTCATTCATATGGAAAAAGGCCAAGCAAATCAACAAATATTAGGTCAAATCATCAACAAGAAATCAGATATTCACTATTTTTTAACTTGTTTACTTCATGTGTAGATACAGGAAAAGTAAAATGCAACATGTGGGTTAAAATGTGGCTCCCATGAGGGTTGAGCCTAACATGTTGATGGAGATGGGTGTTACAAAGATAAATAGATCACAGAGATATTCATGCTACATTGCACTTTCAAGAATGGCATAGCTATTAAAACCTTCAGGCAAATTCATTTGGCAAGTGTATCACCAAATCCCCTGCGTGGCTGATTGAAGGTAAAAGAAACTTAAAAAAAAAAATGCAATTGGCTTGTGTAAGGCATTTTTTACCTGGGCACCAAGTTGGGTCTACAAAAGAAATGAAATTTCAAGGTGTATACCATTTATCCCACATTGGCTGCACAGAGGAAACTCATCGCATTTAAAGGCAAAAACACATATATCCTTAGTGTCAAAGCTTACGGGCTTTTGAAGAGGAGAACCTCAATGTTGGTGGGTCCCCTACATGCACGCACATCTCAAGGCACCTGAATTTTGTAGTAGAAGGGAAAATTAACCAGCAAGCAAGTCGGAAATATCAACGGTGATCGAGAAAGATCCGATGGTGGTCACTATACCACGATAGAAAGATGCCCGCCAGATATTCCCTGTGATTTGGCGACAAAGCACATGTGGAAAAGGTGAAGTGCCAAGAATGAATACCCTAGCGATTGGCGAGGTGGCTAGCATGGTGGCAGATAGGTGGCACCTAGATGGTAGCCAACTGGATGTGCAGACAAACCAGAGAGTGACTTATTGAATAGACCTTGACATTGATGGATCTCTAAAAGGATTCACCAAAAGCATCAGTTCCATCGATATAAGGTACATCAAAGAATCAGAACCGGTCCCACTGATAAAATAAAAGGTATCGATGAAACTAAGGTATCGATGAGACATGTGAGCAGTTCGCCAAAGGAGGAAGTTTGGCCAAAAGAATAATACCGAACAAACCAAGGCGGGCCCAGTTTCACTGGCAGGTCCAAGTAGCAAGATAGGCGGATCTCATGAGCGAACTAGTGGTTGACACATGGTGACACCATGGCATAAGAGAGAGCCATTCAGAGAGGCTAAAGGTCGAGAAAATCAAGGAAGATCATATGGTGATGTAGAAGATCCAATGGTTGTTACTATATCATGATGGAAAGAGGCTCGCTAGTTATTCCCCGTGACTTGGCGACAAGACGAGCCCAGGAAGAGGTGGGTCCAGTCTAAAGTGTTGAGGTGTTTAGGTGGAGCCTAGGTGGTGGCCATGGACAAGTCAGATGGAAAGGGTCTATAGATGAGTGACTCAAAAGTGGGCCCATTTTGAAGGTTAAAGTAGTTAAAAAGCAAACAGGTTCCTGAAGATCTAGTGGATGTCACTATACCACAATAAAAAGGTGCCTGAATGTTAATCCTCATGACATAGCGACAAGCCGTCAGCAGTCCCGACAGTTGAATGTTAATCTGTCATGTGCTGGTAGTTAATGCAGGCAGTTATTAAGCTTGAGAGAAAGTTTGCATGAGTTTTTCTCATGATTTTGAGGTGATAAGGCTTGATTTTGAGTGCCACATGGGTCAACCTTTAGTTGACTAAGAGTTTGAACTTAATTACCCACTTTTTTGCATGAGTTTTTCTCATGATTTTGAAGCCTATTTTGGTGGCTTTTTTAATTTCCACTTGAGGATTAGCCTTCAGAAAAGATATTTTCAGTGGGAGTTCATCTTCAGTCATTCTGGAGTCATCTTTCCTCTACATTTTTGGAAGGTTTTTATATAAAGTGAAAAGGTTTTATCTTTTTTAAGAAGTTCTTGATCATTCTCTTGTTGGTTTTAGTAGAGAATACATTCTTGTAGCTCATGTGTAGTTTTATGACATAATATTGAATAAAATTATCAACTTACGCCTTATATCTTTGGAGTTCATTTTCTTATTCATGATTGAGAGTTAGTTTATTGTGTTATTGTCTAGATAACCTTTAAATTTTTTGTCTCATTTGTAAGTCATAGGTTATGCATTGTGATAAATTGGTTCATTTGGTTGATTGTGAAAGTTTTCTTTCCTTTCAATTTCTTGAATTATAAATCCTTTGCATGAAATATTTATGTGCTATGAACCATAAGTCTATTTGTGCAGATTGGTGTTTTAAGGAGTTTATTTATGTCATTTTGAGATATCTTATTGATGCTTCACCTTAGTTTAGCATTCACAAAGTCATTCTATATTCATTTTTAGTTTTCTTATCCCTTTTCTTAGTAAATAATTTAGAGTTATTCACAAGGAGGCAACCCTTCATCTGGAGGTTAATTCTCACAATAGGCAACCCACAAGCCTGAGAATTATCCCATGTGTCACCAAGTTATTGGAGCTTTCAGTTTGTGCATTATGGGTGCAATTGAGTGAATAGTTTTTGGCAAACCTGGTGGGACACGTTTGAGCTATCTCAGTTCAACAAATATCACTCTTGCTACTTTTGGTGTGAGGAGTAGCAATTCTAGCCTTCAGAGGCAACAATTTTCCTACCTGGCAACTCATTTTCTTAGTTTCTATGCAGAGTTAGTGATATTTTGTACTTATGAAAAAGATTCAAACCAGATCAAGTAAGGATCCTATTGAGAATTCTCATCTATCACCACTAAAAAGAGTTAAAGAGGCAGTAAAGAAGGTTTCAAATCCATTAAACTTTTCTAATTCATCAGTTCTAGATTTGTCTACTCCTCCCATTATTCAGCTTCCAGTTACAACCTACAATAATCCTTTGTTTTTAAACTCCTCATCTCAAGCACAAGTCACTTGTTATCCCAATGGCTCCGTGAAGAGTTGAGCCTTTTGTACCTTTCAATCAAGGCAACCCTTTAAATTTTACTTATTATGATGATATTCCTATAGCAGCATTGAAAAGCCTACCTTTTTTCATAGGAGAAGATCAAACCACTCCCATCGAACATATATGGGATGTAGCTTTGTTGTGTGGTGTACATCATATCACACAAGAGAATGTTGCAATTAGACTCTTGGCTGCCTCATTTAAAGGGAAAGCACTTTAGTGGTTCAGAGGACTACCTGCAAACTCAATTGATACTTGGGATCAGCTGGGTGATAGATAAAATTCATAGTTTGAGGACAAATCTGACCATTTGTCACTATTATAACAGTTGAGCACCATAAAGAGATCCCCTCAAGAGAAAATGACCGACTTCAATTTTCATTTCCAGAAGACTTGGATCAGAATCCCTGCCACAGTAAGACCTACTCCTGCACATGCATTTCTATCTTATCTTAGGGCACTTAATAGTGACATTTTAGTCATGATTCAGGCTATGGGTGCAAATACTCTACCAAATGCATTTGATGTTGCTATTAGAGCAAAAAACTACCCAATTCAGGCTAGTAAAATAGCCCCTAGGCCCCCAATGCCCATATTTCCAAAAATATAGCCTATTTTACCTCTTCTGGATCCTCCTCTAGTTGCTGTCCCACCTTTACCTGCACTAAATTATCAA
Source organism: Cryptomeria japonica (assembly GCF_030272615.1). Taxonomy (NCBI): domain Eukaryota; kingdom Viridiplantae; phylum Streptophyta; class Pinopsida; order Cupressales; family Cupressaceae; genus Cryptomeria; species Cryptomeria japonica. Next base: position 825,382,365 of record NC_081407.1, read on the forward strand.
GTGGCAGCCCAAGCAAATACTATCACGCTCCCAAATCAAGGGTTTCCGGAGTTTAAAAATGAAATTAAAACCATGTTTTGAGGCTTTGGTAACAAAATGACCAATATTGAGAAGCAAGTTTCCCAGAATACCAAGCCTTATCAATCCTCTTATCAGAACAACTAGCAAAACATGCCTCCTTATCAAGCTGACCCTCAGGGTCAAAGAAGAAATTATAACCAAAGATCCAATATACCTTACAATCCCAACACTACTAGCACATCCAGAGATATCATCCCAACTCAAAAAAATATGGCAGTGGATTATGATTGGTGTTATCCTTGCAACCAACCTCATAATTAGACCACTTGTTCGAATGGTATCCTATATCAAGCACTCATGGTTCAAAATAATGTTGTTGTCTTAGAAGATAGTACTCATGGAACTCATGATCAACAAGTTTCTCATTCTGAACAAGGCCTAGATGTCACCTTGGTCAATTGGCAAGGTGAAGAATTCTGTGGAGTGAATCAACCACAAGCTCAAAATCAGTCCTACACTTCTATTGCAGCCAATACATGGTCCAAAAAGAGAGCCATTGATATAGGAAAGCAAGCTGATAAAGGCATCAATCAGGCTTATACAAGCCAACAAGCACCACGTGGACCTCAACCCACTCCAAATACACAAATCCTACCAAAAGGGAAACCAGTGGTCAACAAGGATCAACTCAGAGGTCAATTACAAGCAACACAAGTTCAAGAGGATGTTGTTGTTAAAAGAGGACAACAGAAGGTTAGTACAAGTTCATTTAAAATTTTGGATCAACTGAAAAAGACGCATGTCAGTGTCTTAATGTGGGATTCCTTAGCTCTTCCAGGGCAAAAGGATTTGCTTAAAAATGCCTTGTCTAACATCTCTTTGTCACAAGAGCTTCCTAATAAGCGACCCAAAGTAGTCTTATCCAATGCCCCTCAAGAAAAGAAGGATGAACAACAAACTCAGAAGGTTAAACCCCCTCCTTTTTATTTGACTTTAATCATAGATGAGCATCTAGTGCATAATTGTATGATTGATTGAGGTGCAAGTAGTTCTATCATGCCAAAGTAGATAGTTGATAAGCTGGGTTTGACATATGAGCCTCTTTCAAAAGGAGTAGTACAGCTAGATGGGACAACAGTAAACATAGTAGGTGTGATTAAAAATTTGGATCTCATATTGCATGCATGCCCAAACTTATCAATCCCACAAGATGTCTATATCTTAGATCTTCCACCTTAATTTACTTTATGCTTGTCTAGAGATTTCACAGCCAACTTGGGTGGGTATTTGTCTTCTTATTGGTCACACATGTATTTCAAAACAAGATATGGTACCAAAGTGACCATAAAATCAGAATTGTTAGTTAATGATCATATAGAACCATACATCCCAAGTGTTGTTAATGCAAATTTGTCTATACAATAATCTAATGAACAACCTGATATCCCAGATCCAAACACCCCAATAGAAGGGATACCTGATGTAGTATTAGATGAATGGGTAGTAGAGAATGAAGAGGAAGATCCATTCAAGCATATGAAATAATTAGAGCTAGGTGTCTACATGATCCATGAAGAAGGTGTTGCTATCCCTAATCTTGAAAAGGGTGATAATCAGTTGTCCAATCAACAAGATGGACAAAGGAACAATGAATTGTGGCAACTCTATTTTGATGGATCAAGGATAAAGTTTGGTTTTAGAGGTGGTGTTATGTCAATCTCTCCTTAAGGTAAGAAATACTTTTCAGCCTTTATAGTTTCTTTTAGTTGTACTAATGATACAACTGAATATGAGTCACTTGCACATGGATTGGAGTGGGCTAGAAAAAGAAATGTAAAGTGTTTGCAAGTATTTGGGGATAGTGAGCTAGTGGTAAATCAAGTAAGAGGTGTCAATGTGACTAAAAATGATGTCCTTAAAATGTATAAGCATAGGATATGAGACTTAATTGAAGAATTTGATACTTTCAATCTGCTGTTGGTGCCTAGAAATTAGAATAAGGAAGTAGATAAGTTGGCTTTCTTGGGTGCTCAATTTAACATACCAAATGAGGTAAGAAATATTGAAAGGCAACAATATGTCAAAGTGGTTGTTAGGCCTTCAATTCCTGATAACAGTGTCAATTGGAAAGTCTTTGATTCAAATGAACAAATTATTAATTTTTTTATTGAAGAGGCTGAATTTGCAGCTGGTAATCAACATAAATTTCTAAAGCAATATGAAAATCAGATTCTTCAATTGAAAAATAATAAGCTGCCAAAAGGATTGGTAACCCTTGAGTCAATATTTAACACTAATGATCAGGTTAGAAAGGAAAAAGGTAGCATGTTTGTTAAAGAGGAGCACTACAAACCTATTAAGATCTTCAGAGATAATTTATTAAAGCTTGGAAACGTATGTACAACTGAAGATAAATAGGCATTTGTTTTTCTTTATCAAGAACTAATGGAGTTGGAGGAGGTAAGAAAGCAAACATTGTTGACTATTGAAGACCATAAAGCTTAGATGAAGAGGACTTTCAACAGGAAGGTAGCTTTGAGAGTTTTCAATGAGGGAGATTTGGTTTTGAAGTGCAATGAATTAAATAGTAAGCCTAGAAAGCATACTAAATTTAATGCCATATGGGATGGCCCATACATCATTACTGGGAAAAAGCAACATAATGCCTTTCAGCTTTCAAAGTTGAATGGTGAAACCCTTCAAATCCATGTTAATGAGATTCATCTCAAAGTTTGCCTTTGATATTTTATTCAGGTTAATAAGTGTCAATGTACATTTTGTTCTCTATTTTTGCTGTTCTGAGTTTCAATAAGTGCTTATGTACAGTTTTGTGGTTTTTGTTTTAGGCAGCACCATTTGTTTTTTCCTAGTTTTCCTGTTTTGTTTTGTTGTCAAGCTATAGAGTAGCTGAATTTCTAGAAGTTCCATTTGGAGAGAGGGCTAAGATGACTCCATAAGCCCAATGGATAAGCCATGACTGGTCTATAGTGTTTAGCAGGCAAACACTTCACAGAGGTCACCAAAAATGTTACCAAATTTTTGCACATGCTAAATTTGGTGGCCTAATGATGCCTTGCTTTCATTCATATTGAAAAGTGCCAAGCAAATCAGAAAATATCAAGTAAAATCATTAGCAAGAAATCATATACGCACTATTTCTTTTAACTTGTTTGCTTCATGTGTAGATATAAGAAAATTAAAATACAACATGTGGGTTAAAATGTGGCTCCTATGAGGGTTGAGCCCAACATGCTGATGGAGATGGGTGTTACAAAGATAAATAGATCTGTTAGTCCCCCCTGCAATTTTCCCTTTTGAATGTTCATACTTGCAGGTTGCCTTATTGTGCCTTTATTTCTGTCAGGGCTTTTGTTCTCCTTTGTACTTGAACTGTTGAACTCTTTCTAAAAAGTTCAATAGGTTCAAAGTTCAAAGTGCGTTTTAGGAAAAGTCGTTAGTGGTCTTTGTCTTCATGAGAGAAAGCGCAATTTTGTTTTACGTCTTGAGTTCTGAACCTGTGAACCTAAAATGGTTCAAGGTTCAAAAGGTCTTTTGTGAGTTGCAGAAATGGATTGTTGTATAACGAGCGGGTGTCCATATATTTTAAGTTGGTTTTTGACCTTGAACCTTGAACCAAATCTCAAGCGGTTCAAATGGTTCAAGGCTTTTATTTAATAATCATCATTGTTGCACATACCTGATATTGTTGCGTTCCAATCATCTATTGTTGTACTTCCTAAATGCACTTGAACCATTGAAATTTTTGTCAAATGGTTCAAGGTTCATGAGTTCACTTCAAAATTAACTCTAAGGCTTTTTGATAATAATGAAAGTGGCATGGCAAGAAGGAATATTCCCTCATTCAGTAGTTTAAAATTCTAAATATGGAAAGTAATCATGAGTGCATCAACTACGTGTGCGAAAGTGATGGATAATTAAGAAGATGTCAGATTTTAGTCATTTCACTATTACTTCGCACACTTGAGTAAATCATTATGAAGCATGTGTGGCCTTATAGATATTTTCCTGTTTGATCAAAAGGAATGTATGAATTCATTTTCATAGTTTGTAAGGGTTGCAACTACCATAATTGAGCAAATTGGAGGCACCGAAGGTAAAACCAGCTCTGATTTCCTGAGGAAGTTTCTAGTTTTCATGGTGGTAACGGGTAAGTTTAGACAATTCCTCCTAAGCTCTGTTTCTTTAAGTTCTGAAAATTTATTAGTATAGGAAGAAAATCTCTAAATTATTCGAGTAGAATTCTGCCTTGTTTTAGAATTTCTTTGTTAGAAGTATAGATAGGTAGTATGAGGCCAATATTGTCGAAGCTTGGTCGGACCTCATGTCCAGTGAGCATATTACCAGAGCTAGAAGACACTTCCTTGGTTCATGTTGATTTAGAGGATTTATTAGAAAGAGCCAAGAACCCTCAAACCGGTTCAATGATGGAGAAAATAATGCAAGGCGGTCTTGTTGAAGCTGCTGCATTTCGGCTTGTCACACCATGTCCGGATTTGGTGATGGCTTGCATGAATAGGTATGATACAAAGAAAAGATGCATCAGAACTAGTAGTGGTGAGCTTCTATTCAATATCAATAGAGAAATAGTAATGGCGGCAATGGGAATTCCGCATAAGGATGAATATGAAGACTGGATCATTGGGAACTCGTATGCCTATTTCTTGGAAAAGAAGAGTAAGTACAGGAGTGTAATTGCTAGGAATTGGCTCCTAAAAGTTTAGAAAGGAGGGTCATGACTGCCAAAGCCCTTGAATAGAGAGAATTTCATCACAAAAGTGCAGGATATTGTGATACTTTTGAATAGGGTGAAGGGAAACTCACATTCTTTCTACTGGGAGGATTGGATGTAATTTTTCATCCAGGTGGTGTTATCTAGTGACAGGTATCTCGATTGGTCTCAGGTAATTGCAGAAAGACTTCATGAAGGATTGAGTAATTTTGTGGGAATGTAAGGGTTTCATATGTCTTCTTATCTTTTCTACATACTAGCTTGTACAAGGGATTGGCTCGGTTTGCCTAATGAACCTTGGGTAGATGGTATGAGGGTGTATAATTATTATCCCCTATTACAATAGTAGAGACATGTTGAGAAAACAAATAGATGGAATGGGGTCTTCATGCAAAAACTTGCTTTTGAACTCCAGGGGGATGTGAACAGGAGATTGGCTATTGAAGCAATGGATTTCATAATCATATATGGTAGTTTCTTTATTCAATTTCCCAGGTTTTCTTACCTATGGGTGGGTGGTTTTGAGGGTCAACCATTCAAGCTGCCTAGGTATGCCTTTGACAACTATGTACTTATAGAGGTGATTAGGAAGCTAGCGTACATTGATAAAAGATTGGGAGCAAAGGGGGAGTCTGGAATTGTATTCCCTATTGAACTTGGATATTATAGCAGGAAATATGTATCTAATGCCCTGAACCTAGAATTAGAATTCAAAAGGATGAACCTGCAGCCATATGTGGCAAGGCAAAAGTTTGACAGTAGACGTTATGCCATTGAAAACCTAAATGTGGATAAGCATTTTTGTCATGAGCCTTAGTTGGAGGATTACTGAGAGAATTGCGCTGATGAATATGAGGTAACGAAAAGACTGTGGTCAAGGTTCACTTTGAACCAAATAATTACCATGAAGCTTCCGATTAATATATCTGAAGTATCAAAGGATACAAGTGAAGATGTCTTAGATCCTAAGTTTGACATAGAGGTTCAAGGAAAACCAATTCCAGAAATTGTTTGGAATAAAAAGAAGGATGACAGTATTCAAACTAGAACCTTCATTGTTGTGAGAAGAACAAAAAGATGGTTGGGAAACCAAACGTTTAGGGAGGGATCTCACATGTCCTCGCGTGAACTAAGAATTGATTCACACATTGTGACTCAATCTCCCATTTCTTCCACTAATGAAATTGTTGATGTTGTAGGTTTTTCAAGGACTATTGTTGAGAAAATCCAACCTAGGAGATCAAAGAAGTCACCATTAGGTCTCATAGTTTCTTGGGTAACTCGGTCCAGGAGTAAGAAGAAGAGTAGGGAGCCCATTTTGAAATAGGTTGTTGTTGACCTAGACCCTAGTGAAGAGATAGAGGAAACAATGGATCCACAAAATCTGGATGAACCTGAGATGCAGGAAATGGACACGAGTAAGGAAGAGGAAATCCGTCAAGACCCCATGAACACCTTGATCATTCTCACTTCACTCGATATACCAACAACTCCTCCGCCTAAAGAGTCTACAAACACACCATGATGGTTGGAAGCTGATGTTGGAAAGAAATGAAGTGTAGTGCCGATTACAATCCCTATGGAAGACATGGTTAGTAGATGTTCGAGAAAGGCATCAAAGCCGAAGAAACTCAAGATGCAGATAAAGCTTGAAATAGATGAAGCAATAGGTCACTGGATGACCGAGATAGACAAACCAATTCTAGGGAAAGATGTAGACAAAGCTATTGAGAATGATTTTATAGTTGAAAAGATAGATTTGGGAGTCGCTTCACATGTTGTGGATGTTAAGCATTTGGAATCATCCACAAAAAGGATAATTTCAAGAACACGGAAGGTTGAAAAAGACAAAAGGGAATTGAATCAAGGTGTTACTCAGATGGCTAAGTATATCAATGCCATCCATAATCCAAACCCCCAACCTTTGTCACAGATACTAGTATCATTTGATCCCAAATCCCCAACCAATCACAAGATGTTGGAGCAGGTTCAAAGGAATAGAGTAGTTATAGAAATGTTCAATAAATGGTTGGATTTTATAATGCAACGAGGATTAGATTATATTGTTAATCTAGTGAAAGCCTATAAAGATGCCAAAACTATGAGAAAATAATTAGAGTTGGAGACGGTGGCTTGGGAGAAAGAAAGGATCAAATGGGTGGCAGTCCTTGTGCAAATGAATGATATACAAAAATATGGGGTGATAAAGTTCTTGGCTGAAAAACCAGTCAAAAATATGGATGATAATGTATTGTATGTATCATGGAAGAATGTGGAGTGGCTCAACTCGATCATCAAAAAAGGTCACAAAGAGTCTACCAAATTGCTTAGAGGATTGATAGACTTGATTGATACAATGCAAAAGGATCTCAAGTGCATTGACATCCAGCTCATGAAAGACGGTGCCAAGGCAATTGAGGCAGCTGTGGATATAACCAAGATCTTTGAGGAAAGAATTCAATTCATTTAGATGATGAAATATTTGACCACGGATGACTTCTCAAAGGTGGAAAGGATCTAATTGATGCTCATAGTCTGCTTTGATCATTTGGGGGTACACAAGGCAAAAGTGGCACAAGTGAACATGGATAAGGAGGTGTGGAAGCAAAGGATTCAACACATTGGTCTTCCTTATTTTCAGGTCATCTTGAACTTCTTGGTGGCACACCTGGAATGGCGTGGCTCTATAGCAAAGAACGACAGATCCATAACCTCTTCTGCCACAATGAAAGCATAGTTAATCTAAAAATGAGGTGTCAGCCTCATAGTGGCTATTAATTTAGTTTTCTTTCTTGTTATAGTAAGTGGTTTCTTTAACTTTGGTTAAAGTAAAGTTTAATCCTGTTATGTAAAAACTATGAGCCTAGAGGCTACTTAAGCTAGAAAGCTTGTCTTTGTAAGGGTTCCAAGAAACTGTGATTTTTCGTGCTACAGATAATATTTTGGTTTTTCTATAGATTGTTTGAAAATAGAATGGCTGATTATCAATAAAGTGCTATGTTATGCAGTCTTTGAATCTGTGTGTTTGAAGATTAGTAATCTTTCTTGAGAAAATTGCTATGGGCATGATATCATTCTATGATCATTTATCTCTGTGTTTTTCTCAACTCATGGTTATCATTAGTTGTTAAAAGACTCATACATATTGATTTTCTTGACCTCCCTTGCCCTATGAGGCATGAGAGAGTATCGATCAACCTTCAGTATTGGTGAACTTCTGTTGTGCTTTGAATTTATACAGTGAGCATGTTTGTGAATCAGAGTCTGTGAGCTCTCATTAAATTCTTTTGAAAAATTTCTCTGCTCTTAGTTTGGAGGAATTTATTTGTGTTGATGGATGGATGCTGAAGCCTTTCAATTCTTTCAGGTAAAAAGTATTAGCATTTCATTTATATAATAAATTCATTGCAAATCATACGAGGAGCTTCCCTCTAATGCAGAGGTTGAATTTTAATCAATTCATCCAACTGTTGGTAGTTTGTTTCCTTTATAAATGGTGAATCCGAGTTATATCTTTGCTTAAGGAAGATAATTATTAAGATTTTAGGAAAGGGACAAATCTATTTACCAATAGATTTTTGGCGACTTTGCTGGGGAGTCAGATCATAAGACTGGCCGTTTAGTTGCAAGACTAGAGTCAAAGAGATATACTAGGTCCCAAAGAAGGGAGGGGGTAGTTGATTCTGTCTTTCAGAAGTTACAGAACCTAAATTTTCAACTCACTTTTTCACCTCAAAGAAGAGCAAGAAGTATGCCTCCTTCCCCATCACCATCATCTCTTGTGTCCTCAGTTTCTCAAGCTCTGACCTTGCATGTTATTACTTTACCAAATATAATCAACCTAAATCCACTCAATATCATACTTCCAATGGTAGTAAATAATCCTTGGGGGGCTGTTGTAGGTCTATTGAACTTAGGTTTAAATCTCAATCCCTTAATGAAAGGTGCTAGAGATCACTTGCCAAAATTTAGTGGGGATGGAAAAATCACTATTGGTGAACACCTGAATGCATTCAATGTGGCCTGTGGGATAATAGCGATTCAACATGAAAATGTTTCTGTAAGACTGTTTGTCTAGACACTAACTAGAGTAGCAGCAAATTAGTTTTATCACTTACCAAATAGTGTGATAACAACTTGGCAAGATCTAGAAACAAGGTTTGAGGCAAGATTCAAAGTGGCTGAAGATGAACACTCTCTCCTGGCTTAATTGGCCCAATTAAAGAAAGAAATTCCAGAGTCTATGAGGAATTTGTAGCAAAATTTGATAAGATTGTGCATAAAATTCCAGTTAATCAAAAGCCCTCAGATGATAATCTTAAGTGTTTCTTTATTAATTCTATGCCTTTAGAAATAGGTTTCCTGATTCACAGGCAAAGAGTTGCAGATTTAAGTGCTGCCAAAACACTTGCAGTTGAGTTGGAAGATGATCTAATCATGGGAGGTAAATGGAATAGAGAAGTACAAACACCCATTGTCGAACCTTCTACTTCTTTTGACCCTGTAATCCACTGACTAATGAATGATGTGATTACTCTTAAAAGACAATTGTCGAAAGCCAGTTCCTCATACCCATCTCCCTATCAAGACGTACCTAGGAGGAATACAAACTAGTCTTTGGGCTATGGGAACAAGACTCTGCAATTACCCCCTTCTCAACAAAGATTAGCAATTGAGGCACCACTACCTAAAGGGAGTATGTGTGTTTTTCATCTCACCGATGAACATGATGGTATTTCTTGCCCTAAGATGGTGCATTACACACAATTGATGAATTATAAAAATACCTCAAATGAGTGGGGTGAAGAAGAATCTTTAAAGCAACATGGCGACTCTGAAATCCATTTCCTTGAATACAAGTCAGATTCAGAAAGAGAAGGTGATATTTTGGTTACTTTAGAAGATCCTTCATGTGTTGTGCTCATAAGAAATCAACAAAATGTAAAACCTTAGGGTGCTTCTTCATCATCTAATGTGGCTTTCAAAGGTAAGGGAATTGACCCAAAATTTCATATCAATGATAAAAAATTAGAAGAACCCTCATTTTTAAGGTCTATTGAAAAAGAATGTTCATTTGATATTGTAGAATTTTGTAAATCTTCACAAATTCAAATTACCTTTGCTGAGTACCTTAAGCTAAATCCTAAAGAACTAGACAGGCTCATACAATTTGTAAAAGGGAATAATGTACAACAGGCCAATAGGACACAACAACAGTAAATGCCATATTGCTCTCACATAGTAATGAATTGGTTCACCCTGTGGCTTATGCAAAGATGCCTAAAATAACTACTCTTCAAACAAATGATTCTATACCTACCATGGAGTCAAAACCAAAACTCTTTTACATATCATTATTCATAAATGGTCACAAGTTGAATAATTATATTATAGATTCAGGTGCATCTGATAATATAATGCCTTCTGCAGTAGCTAAAGCATTAGGGTTGTCCTTGACAAAAATATTTGGCAGATGTTATTCTATGGATTCAAAACAAATTCCTCTGCTAGGTCAAATCAAGGATGCTCAAGTAGTTCTTGCTTCCCACCCAGATAAAAGAATCAAGTTGACTATTCTGATGGCTGACATCCCAGCTAGCTATGACATGCTACTAAGTCATACTTTTTGTAGGGATTTAGGTGGTGAAATTAAAATGGATTGGTCTCAAGCTACAATCCTCATTGGAAAACAGCGAGTCATTCTATAGCTTGAACCAAAGTCTAAATTAACTGTTTTCCCTTCTGATGACCCTAGAGCTCAAATTCTGTATCATGATTGTCAATTTGGAAACTACATGATTTTGTCTGATAATGAGGTAGTGGTTCAGATCCATCACAACCCGAGGGAGAAGAAAGCTTGTGGTTAACAGAGTTTGATGGTAGTTGTGCAACGTCAGGTTTAGGTGCAGGGGTAGTGTTAATCCCACCTTCTAGCAACCATATTCCTTTTTCTTTTAAATTTGAATTCAAAAATACCAACAATACAACTGAGTATGAGGCTTTGTTGTTAGGTTTAGCCAAAGCTAAGAGATTGGGAGTGAAAATCTTGCGGGTTAAAGGGGATGCTGAACTAATTGTAAAATAGGTTAGAGGGTTGTTTAGTGTTAAAAATGAAAGATTGAAATACTATCGGAATAGAGTTTGGGACAAAATCTTGATTTTGATGAATTTTCCATTGAAGCAATACCCAGAGAACTAAATTCAAAAGCAGATTCATTAGCAGTCTCATCTTCTTTACTTGTCCCACATCTTGAATTTGTTGATGATATTTATAGGGTAGAGTTGATATATTTGCCTAGTGTCCTAGACAACTCTGATTTTTGGTAGGTGTTTGAAAGTGATAAACAAATCAATAATTTTATGCAAAGTGTAGACATGTTTTCTGCCATATATTTTGAAGGTTCAGATGCAGAATGCAAAGAATTTTCACCAGAACGAGCCAAGGACTTGCTTGATGAAATCAGGCAGTTGAAAGGAAAGAGGATCTCTAAAGGGTTAGTTTCATTGGAGCGTCTATTTGATTGTCATGGTGCCTACAAGAAGAACAAAGGTGACAAATCCTTGGATGTCCATGATATTGGAGGTTACAAAAAGATCAACATCAGTGCTGAAGATGAACTTAAATATATCAATTTGGGAAAGTGTTGTATGTTTGTAGAAGAGGAGAGGTTCATTATTCTCTTGTTGAAGTTTAAGGACGTGTTTTCTTGGTGCTATGATGATCTTAAAAATTTCAGAGAGGGAAAATTCTAGCATAAGATTCCCCTGAAACCTGGAGTAAGACCTTTCCAATAAAAGCTTAGAAGTGTCAATCCAAATGTGGTTGAGGCTATATTTCAAGAAGTAGATAAGATTTTAAAAGCTAGTATTATATACCCCATCCATCATTCTACATGGATAGCTAATATTGTACCTGTTAGAAAGAAAAATGGAGAAATAAGGATCTGTGTAGATTTTAGAAATCTAAACCAGGCCAGCCTAAAAGATAACTATCCATTATCAGCCATGGACCACATTCTACAAATATTTTCAAGTTCAGAGATGATGTCCATGCTTGATGGATTTTTGGGATATAATCAGATCACTATTTAGGAAGATGATCAACATAAAACTGCCTTCATTACTCCCTATGGTACATTTTCTTATAACCAAATGCCTTTTGGTTTGATTAATGCAGGAGCGACATTTCATCGTTCTATGGATTTGTCTTTTTGTCACTTAAAGGATAAGATCATTGTTGTATATTTGGATGAATTAACAGTATTCTGAAAAAGAAGAAAGCATCACCTATGGGACCTGAGACAAGGGTTACAGAGGTGTTGCAAGTATGGGGTATCCTTAAACCTAAATAAATCAATGCTTGGAGTCACAAAGGGTAAGTTTCTTGGTCATATTGTTTCTAAGGAAGGGGTGAAAATAGACCTTGAAAGGGTAAGAGCAATTCAACAACTAACTCTACCATCAAGTAGGAATGTCACTAGGTCCTTCTTTGGATAGGTAAATTTTCTAAGGAGATTCATCCCATATTTTGTGGAGACTACCAGGTATATCATGAATTTGATGAGTGAAAAACAACCTTTAAATGGAATGAGGAAGGGAAGAAAGTGTTTGAATCAATAAAGAATGCTATTGGTCATGCACCTATTCTAGTTAATCCTAATTTTAGTAAAGATTTTGTTATCTACTATTATGCCTTAGAGAACACCATGTTAGGAATTTTATTATAGAAGAATGAGGATAATGATGAGGCCCTAATATCATTCATGAGTGTACTACTGAAAAAGCATGAATTGAAGTATTCAATAATGGAAAAGAAAGCATATGCAGTTGTGAAGGCTATAAAGTAGTTTAGGTATTATATTCTCCATTCCCACGCAATTGTTTATGTGCCTCATTCAATAGTCAAGAGCATATTGACACAACAAGACATAAGAATGAATAATAGAGCCTCCTAGGTGTCAAAAATTCAGGAGTTCAATTTATATATTAGGCCCACAAAATTGGTAAGAGGACAGGGTTTGTGCAAGCTTTTTGCTAAGAGTAAAGAGGAAGTGATAGAGGAGTTGCCCTTAGTCTTGTTTGTTGGTCTTCAGGATTCCTGGTTTGCAGATGTCACTTACTACTTGACATATGGAGATTTCCTAGAACATCTTTCTTCAAAAGAGAAGAGGAACTTGAGATTAAAAGCCGCTAAGTATGTGATTTTTAATAATGTATTATATAAGAGGGGATTGGATGGGACTTTCTTGCATTGTGTCGATAAATCGATCCAAGAGTCTCTGTTGAAAACATTTCATGATGAAGCCCGTGGTAGTCATTTCTCTTGAATGGTGACTACCTACAAGATTTTAAGGAATTGTTATTATTGGCCAGGGATGTTCAGGGACGCATATGCATGGGTGTCAAAGTGTGAAAAATGTAATTTGTTCATAGGTAAACTGCAACTTGCAACATTACCACTCTGACCCATGGTTGTAGATGAACCCTTCAAGCAATGGGGTTTGGATTTTATCGGCCCTATGACACCTACTTCTAGTGCAAGACATACACATATATTGATAGCTACAAACTATTTTACTAAATGGTTTGAGGCCATTTCGGTACGAAAGACATCCTCGGAGGTTGTTTGTAACTTTCTGAAAGAGAACATCCTGGTTCGATTTGGGGTCCTGCTAAAAATTGTGGCTTACAATGATACCAATTTTTCTTCTACCGAGATTTCTTTATTTTTCTATGATCATGGAGTCTGCCTTGCTCACTCTTCTGATTATTATCCTCGGTGAAATGGTCAAGCTGAATCCAGTAATAAGAACCTCATAAACATCATGAAAAAACTAGTGAGTGAAAACTTTAAGGATTGGCATAAAAAAATGTATGAAGCCCTTTGGGCTGATTGTACATCACCAAAGAGGGCTATCGGGATGTCACCGTTTGAATGGGTCTATGGTGTAGGTGCTTAGGTAGCACTTCCTTTGGAACTGGCAGCTACTAAGTTACAAACTGTCATTGAAGACGCTTATTTTCAGAATTCTCTGAAAAAGCGAATTATGCATTTGATGAGAATTGACGAAGAAAGGGATAAATTAGTGGATTGGATAACAGAGCACTAGATGAGGGTGAAGAAGATATTTGACAAGCAGGCTAGGCCGTGAAAATTCATGCTAGGTGATCAAGTACTGCTTTGGAATAGAAGAAGGGAACCCAAAGGGGCACATGCAAAGTTCGAATCACTCTAGAAAGGACCGTTCTTGATTCATGAGGTAAAAGGAACAAATTCATTTAAAATTGCATACCAGGATGGTACTGCTCTTCCTCTGACCTATAATGGTCAGTATTTGAAATTATACCAATTGTAAATGAGTGTCCCTCATGGTTTTGTATAGAGTGTTCTGGTTGTTTGGCAGTTGTGTGTCTTTTCTATTTTTGTTTCTGTTTGCGTCTTTAAATAAAGTTTTCTTGCGAAACTAGAGATTTTGGAGTTCATTTCTAGTTCCTTCATAGTTCTAGTCCCCATTTAGAGCTGATATTAGTCCCCCCACTACAATTTTCCCTTTTGAATGTTCATAGTTGCGGGTTGCCTTATTGTGCCTTTATTTCCATTGGGTCTTTTATTCTCCTTCGTACTTGAATTGTTGAACTCTTTCTAAAAAGTTCAATAGGTTCAAAGTTCAAAGTGCATTTTAGAATAAGTCGTTAGTGGTCTTTGTCTTCATGAGAGAAAGCATGCTTTTGTTTTACGTCTTGAGTTCTGAACCCGTGAACCTAAAATGGTTCAAGGTTCAAAAGGTCTTTTGTGAGTCGTGAAAATGTATTTATGTATAACAAGCAGGTGTCCATATGTTTTAAGTTGGTTTCTGACCTTGAACATTGAACCAAATCTCAAGGGGTTCAAATGGTTCAAGGCTTTTGTTTAATAATCATTGTTGTTGCTTGTACCCGGTATTGTTGTGTGCTACTCATCCATTGTTGTACTTCCTAAATGCACTTGAATCATTGAAATTTTTGTCAAATGGTTCAAGGTTCATGAGTTCACTTCAGAAGTAACTCTAAGGATTTTTGATGATAATGTAAGTGGCATGGTAAGAAGGAATATTCCCTCATTCAAAATTTTAAAATTCTAAATATGGAAAGTAATCATGAGTGCATCAACTACTTGTGCAGAAGTGATGGATAATTAAGAAGGTGTTATATTTTAGTCATTTCACTGTTACTTCGCACGCTTGAGTAAATCATTATGTAGCATGTGTGGCCTTATAGATATTTTCCCGTCTGATCAAAAGGAATGTATGAATTTATTTCCATAGTTTGTAAGGGTTGCAGCTACCATACTTGAGCAAATTGGAGGCATCAAAGGTAAAACTAGCTCTGATTTCCTGAGGAAGTTTCCAGTTTTTATAATGGTAACGGGTAAGTTCAGATGACTCCTCCTAAGCTGTGTTTCTTTAAGTTTTGAAGATTTATTAGCATAGGAAGAAAACCTCTAAATTGTTGGAGTAGAATTCTGCCTTGTTTTAGAATTTCTTGGTTAGAAGTATAGATAGGCAGTATGAGGCCAATATTGTCGAAGCTTGGTCAGACCTTGTGTCTAGTGAGCATATTACCAGAGCTAAAGGACACTTCCTTGGTTCATGTTGATTTAGGGGATTTTTTAGAAAGAGCCAAGAACCCTCAAATCGGTTCAATGATGGACAAAATAGTGAAAAGCGATCTTGTTGAAGCTGCTGCATTTCCACTTGTCACACCATGTCTGGAATTGGTGATGGCTTGCATGAATAGTTATGATATAGAGAACAGATGCATCAGAACTAGTAATGGTGAGCTGCTAGTCAGTATCAACAAAGAAATAGTAATGGCGGCAATGGGAATTCTGCATAAGGACAAATATGAAGACTGGACCATTGGTAACTTGTACGCCTATTTCTAAAAAAAAAAGAGTAATTATAAGAGTGTAATTGCTAGGAATTGGCTCCTAAAAGTTCAGAAAGGAGGGTCATGGCTACCAAAGCCCCTGACTAGAGAGCATTTCATCACAAAAGTAATTGTAGAAAGACTTCATGAAGGATTGAGTAATTTTGTGGGAATGTCAAGTTTTTATATGTCTTCTTATCTTACAAGGGATTGGCCTAGTTTGCCTAATGAACCTTGGTTAGATGGGATGAGGGTGTATAATTATTCCCCTATTACAGCAGTAGAGACATGTTGAGCAAATTGATAGATGGAATGGGGTTTTCGCGGGAAAACTTGCTTTTGAGCTCTAAGGGGATGTGAATAGGAGAATGTCTATTGAAGCAATGGAGTTCATAAGCATATATGGTAGTTTCTTTATTGAATTTCCTAGGTTTACTTACCTACGAGTAGGTGGTTTTGAGGGTTAACAATTCAAGCTGCCTAGGTATGCCTTCGACAACTATGTAGTTATAGAGGTGAGCAGGTAGCTAGCTTACATTGATAAAAGATTGGGAACAAAGGGCGAGTTTGGAATTATATTCCTTGTTGAACTCAGATACTGTGGCTGCAAATTTGCATCTGACGCCCTGAACCTAGAATTAGAATTTAAAAGAATGAACCTGCAGCCATATGTGGCAAGGTGAAAGTTTGATAGTAGAGGTTATGCCATTGAAAACATAAATGTAGATAACCATTTTTGTCATGAGCCGCAGTTGGATGATTACTGGGAGAATTGCGGTGATGAATATGAGGTAACGAAAAGACTGTGGTCAAGGTTCACTTTGAACCAAATAATTACCATGAAGCTTCCGATTAATATATCTAAAGTATCAAAGGATACAAGGGAAGATGTCTTAGATCCTGAGTTTGACATAGAGGTTCAAGGAAAACCAATTCCAGAAATTGTTTGGAATAAAAAGAAGGATGATAGTATTCAAACTAGAACCTTCATTGTTGTGAGAAGAACAAAAAGATGGTTGGGAAACCAAACGTTTAAGGAGGGATCTCACATGTCCTCGCATGAACTAAGAATTGATTCACACATTGTGACTCAATCTCCCATTTCTTCCACTAATGAAATTGTTAATGTTGTGGGTTTTTCAAGGCCTATTGTTAAGAAAATCCAATGTAGGAGATCAAAGAAGTAACCATCAGGTCTCACAATTGTTTGGGTAACTCGGTCCAAGAGTAAGAAGAAGAGTAGGGAGCCCATTTTGAAATAGGATGGTGTTGACCTAGACCCTAGTGAAGAGATAGAGGAAACAATGGATCCATAGGATTGGGATGAACTTGAGATGCAAGAAATGGACATGAGCAAGGAAGAGGAAATCTGACAAGACCCCATGAACACCTTGATCATTGTCACTTCACCTGATATATAGATAACTCCTTCATCTAAAGAGCCTGCAAACGCACCATGATGGTTGGAAGATGCTGTTGGAAAGAAAAAAAGTGTAGTGCCGATTACAATCCCTATGGAAGACATGGTCAGTAGATGTTTGGGAAAGTCATAAAAGCTGAAGAAACTCAAGATGCAGACAATGCTTGAAGTAGGTGAAGCAATAGGTTACTGGATGATCAAGATAGGAAAACCAATTCTAGGGAAAGATATAGACAAAGCTACTAAGGAGGATTTTATAGTTGAAAAGATAGATTTGTGAGTCACTTTGAGTGCTATGGATGTAAGCATTTGGAATCACCCACAAAAAGGATAATTTCAAGAACATGGAAGGATGAAAAAGACAAAAGGGAATTGAAGCAATTTGTTACTCAGATGGCTGAGTATATTAATGCCATCCATAATCCAAACCCCCAACCTTTGTCATAGATACTGGTATCATTTGATCCCAAATACCCGGCCAATCAGAAGATGTTGGACCAAGTTCAAAGGAACAAAGTAGTTATAGAAATGTTGAATAAACAGTTGGATCTTATAATACAATAGGGATCAGATTATATCATTAATCTGGTGAAAGTCTAGAAAGATGCCGAAACTGTGAGAAAATAATTAGAGGTAGAGATGGTGGCTTGGGAGAAAGAAAGGATCAAATGGGTGGCGATCCTTGTGCAAATGAATGATATACAAAAATATGGGGTGATGAAGTTCTTGGCTGAAAAACCAGTAGAAAAATTGGATGATAATGTATTGTATGTATCAAGGAAGAATGTGGAGTGGCACAACTTGATCATCAAACAAGGTCACGAAGAGTCCACCAAATTGCTCAGAGGATTGACAGACTTGGTTGATACAATGCAGAAGGATCTCAAGTGCATTGACATCCAGCTCATGAAAGATGGTGCCAAGGTAATTGAGGAAGCTATGGATATGACCAATATCTTTCAGCAAAGAATTCAATTCATTCAGATGACAAAATATTTGACCATGGATGACTTCTCAAAGGTGGGAAGGATCGAATCAATGCTCATAGTCTGCTCTGATCATTTGGAGGTACACAAGTTAAAAGTAGCACAAGTGAACATGGATAAGGAGGTGTGGAAGAAAAGGATTCAACACATTGGTCTTCCTTATTTTCAATTCATCTTGAACTTATCAATGGCACATCAGGAATGGTGTGGCTCTGCGGCAAAGAAGGACAGATCCATAACCTCTTCTATTACAGTGGAAGCATATTTAATCTAAAAATGAGGAATCAACCTCACAGTGGTTGTTGATATAGTTTTCTTTCTTGTTATAGTAAGTAGTTTCTTTAACTTTGGTTAAAGTAAAGTGTAATTCTGTTATGTAAAAACTATGAGCCTAGAGGCTACTTAAGCTAGAAAGCTTGTCTTTGTAAGGGTTCCAAAAAACTATGATTTTTCATGCAACAGATAACATTTTGGTTTTTCTATGAATTGTTTGAAAATAGAATGACAGATTATCAATAAAGTGCTATGTTATGCAGTCTTTGAATCCGTGTGTTTGAAGATTAGTAAGCTTTCTTGAAAAAATTGCTATGGGCATGATATCATTCTATGATTAGTTATCTCTGTGTTTTTCTCAATTCATGGTTATCGTTAGTTTTTAGAAGACTCATACGTATTGATTTGCTTGATCCCCCTTGCCCCGTGAGGCATGAGAGAGTATCGTTCAACCTTCAGTATTGTTGAGCTTCTACTATGCTTTGAATTTATATAGTGAGCATGTTTGTGAATTAGAGTCTGTGAGCTCTCATTAAATTCTTTTGAAAAATTTCTCTGCTCTTAGTTTGGAGGAATTTATTTGTGTTGATGGAGGAATGTTGAAGCCTTTCAATGCTTTTAGGTAAGAAGTATTATCATTTCATTTATACAATAAATTCATTGCAAATCATACGAGGAACTGCCCTCTAGTGCAGAGGTTGAATTTTAATCAATTCATCCAACTTTTGGTAGTTTGTTTCCTTTGTAAAGGGTGAAACAAAGTTATATCATTGCTTAAGGAAGATAATTATTAAGATTTCAGGAAAGGGACAAATCTGTTTACCAACAAGATCAGAGAGATATTCATGCTCCATTAAACTTTCAAGAATGGCGTAGCTATTAAAACCTTCAGGCAAATTCATTTGGCAAGTGTATCGCCAAATCCCTTGCGTGGCTGATGGAAGGTAAAAGAAACTTCAAAAACAAATGCAATCGGCTTGTGTAAAGGTATTTTTTACCTGGGCGCTAAGTTGGTTCTACAAAAGAAATGAACTTTCAAGGCGTAGACCATTTATCCCACATTGGCCGTGCAGAGGAAATTCATCACATTTAAACGCAAAAACACATATATCCTTAGTGTCAAAGCTTACGGGCTTTTGACAAGGAGAAGCTTAGCATTGGTGGGTCCCCCATGTGTGCATGCATCTCAAGGCACCCAAATTTTTTAGAAGAAGGGAAAAGTAACCAATGAGAAAGTCAAAAAGATCAACAGTGATCAAGAAAGATTTGACGGTGGTTGCTATATCGCGATAGAAAGATGCCTGCCAAATATGCCTCGTGACTTTGTGACAAAGCAAGTGCAGAAAAGGTGAAGTGCCCGTAATGAATACCCTAGCGATTGGCAAGGTGGTTAGCGAGGTGGAAGATAGGTGGTGCCCAGATGGTGACTAGCTGGATACGCAGACAAACTAGAGAGTGACTTATCGAACAGACGATGGCATCGATGGATCTCTAAAAGGATTCACTGAAAGCATCGGTCCCATCGATATAAGATACATTGAAGAAATCAGAACCGATCCCATTGATAAAATAAAAGGTATCGATGAGACATGTGAGCAGTTCACCAAGGGAGGAAGTTTGGCAGAAAGAATAATATCAAATGAACCAAGGTGGGCCCAGTTTCAGTGGCAGGTCCAAGTAGCGAGATAGACGGATCTCATGAGAGAACCAGTGGTTGACACATGGTGACACTGTGGCATAAGAAAGAGCCACTTAGGGAGGCTAAAGGTCGAACAGATCAAGGAAGATTAGATGGTGATGTGAAAGATCCAATGGTTATTGCTATACCACAATGGAAAGAGGCTTGCCAGTTATCCCCCGTGACTTGGTGACAAGACGAGCCTAGGAAGAGGTGAGTCTAGTCTAAAGTGTTGAGGTGTTTAGGTGGAGCCCAGGTGGTGGTTATGGACAAGTCTGATTGTAACATGTTGCAAGGGTCTACAGACAAGTGACTCAAAAGTGGGCCCATTTTGAAGGTTAAACTAGTTAAAAAGTGAACAGGTTCCTGAAGATCTAGTGGCTTTCACTATACCACAATAAAAAGGTGCCTGAATGTTAATCCTCGTGACATAGTGATAAGCCATCAACAGTCCTGGTGGTTGAATGTTAATCTATCATGTGCTGAGAGTTAATGCAGGCAGTCATTAAGCTTGAGAGCAAGTTTGCATGAGTTTTTCTCATGATTTTGAAGCCTATTTTGGTGGATTTTTTTATTTCCACTCAAGGATCAGTTTTCAAAAAAGATATTTTCAGTGGGAGTTCATCTTCAGTCATTCTGGAGTCATCTTTCCTCTACCTTTTTGGAAGGTTTTTGTATAAAGTGAAAAGGTTTTATCTTTTTTCAGAAGTTCTTGATCATTCTCTTGCTGGTTTTAGCAGAGAATACATTCTTGTAGCTCATGTGCAGTTTTATGACATAATATTGAATAAAATTATCAGCTTATGCCTTATATCTTTGGAGTTCATTTTCTTATTCATAATTGAGAGTTATTTTATTATGTTATTGTCTAGATAACCTTTAAATTTTCTATTTCATTTTTAAGTCACAGGTTGTGCATTGTGATAAATTGGTTCATTTGGTTGATTGTGAAAGTTTTCTTTCCTTTCAATTTCATGTAGTATAAATCCTATGAATGAAATATTTATGTGCTATGAACCAGATGTCTATTTGTGCAGATTGGTGTTTTAAGGAGTTTATTTCTGTCATTTTGAGATATCTTATTGATGCTTCACCTTAGTTTAGCATTTGCAAAGTCATTCTATTTTCATTTTTATTTTTCCTATCCCTTATCTTGGTAAAGAATTTAGAGTTATTCATAGGGGACCAACCCTTCATTTGGAGGTTAATTATCACTATAGGCAACCCACAGGCCTGAGAATTATCCCATGTGTCACCAAGTTACTTGAGCTTTCATCTTGTGCATTATGGGTACAATTTGAGTGACAACACTACTGCTAATCAAGGGTCTCCTCGATGTGTAAATTTTTTTGTTGCATTGCGTGCATCCTTGGACTCTAAGTACTTCTCCCCATTTGTTGGTAACCCAGTTACCTATGCTATATGTTCCTCTGTAACCACCACTCTCAAACCTTTTACCCGAGCTTCTCCATTTGAAAGTGTGCGGGTCAATTCCCTTTCAATTTCTTCATTAAACTCCATCAGCTTTAAGAAATAATCAAGCCATCCACTATTCCTGAATATTGGTTCACAATCTTGGTCCTGAAGAAGAACTTCTTGGATTGTCATCTCATGTCGAATAGGTGTACCACCCATTGAAGTGATAACACTTTCAACTCTATAATGGCATAAATTTGCTCAGTTTTTGCACTAAGTTCTACACTATAATATACTCAATGTGTCTCTACTTGGTCAGAACTTAGCTACAGTCTAAAAATAACTCTAAGAAAACAAACAAGCAGAATGCAAGATATCACCTCAAACTAGAAATTTGAAAAAAACAACGCAATCCGAGAGGACATCAAAATTACCTACTAGAGTAATTATCAGTGTACTTCCCTCCCCCAACCTAAGGCTTGACAGGTGTGCACACATGCAGAGGAGGACCGAGAAAGGATAGTATGCAAAATATCATAATTAGAGTTAATATGGTTTAATTATATACATGCAACCAAAATAAATACACATGAGTGTACCTGACATCATGCGAAAATGACTGCATCTTGAAGATATTTGAGCTATCATTCATGGAAAACAATGCGGAAATAGATGGAGTGAAAGGAAAGAAATGAGTGAATACATAATGGAATATTTATTATACAGAAAAGTACTCCTACTAGATGGGGAAGTATTTATTATGATCATGCAACAAAGATATTAAGATGGAGTGGTGACAGAAATGCCATCATCAGTGGCTACAGGAATTTTGACATGCTTGACAATGGAAAACTACCGCAGGAAGTCATCTTTGCTCAGAGGTTTATGGTATAGGCACAACCGATTACCATTGACTAACAATTTAAACTTAACAAGATCTATTGTAGATAATCTAACAAAACCATTAAAAAATGTTTCAATTATTTGATAAGGTCCTAACCACCATGTCTGTAATTTTCACAAACTATCTTTATACCTGGAATCATAGACTAGAGCCCAATCTCTTGGCTGGAATGATTTGTCCTTGATATAGCGATCATGCCACTTCATGCGTTGGTTTTGAATAGATTCAGTATGTTGTAAGGTGGACTTCCTTATCTCATCTAAATCATTAAGTTCTAGGAGCCTTTCTTCTTGTGTTGTAGACCGAGTCATATATAAGGAAATAGATATTCTCAAAGTTTTATGTTCAAACTCTACAGGCATCATTGCTTTTGTCCCATATACCATTTTAAATGGTGTAAACCCTATTGTAGTTTTCTAGGTGTTTCTTTAAGCCCATACACCTTCAAATAATCTGCTAGACCAATCTTTTCTATTGAGTGCTACTATTTTGGTCAATATTGATTCAAGCTCCCCGTTAGTAATCTCTACTTGGTCATTAGCCTATGGATGATAAGGAGTGGATTTCCTATGCTTGACATTGTATTCATTAACTAAGGCTGTGATCAGAGTGGAAGTGAACTGTACCCCTTGATCTGTCACTATTTCTCTAGGAACTCCATACCGAGTGAATATTTCTTCATATAAGAATTATGCCACCTTATTGTCTCTAGCATGCTTGAAGGCTTTGACCTCTACCCATTTAGTAACATAGTCAGTACAAACAACAATGTAGGAGCGACCATTTGATGGTAGATCAATTGGCACAACAAAGTCTAGGTCCCATTTGTCAAATGGTGTAACAACCACCTAATGGTGTAGAGGCATTTCATCAGACTCAGTTGGTCTACCCATTCTTTGACATCTGTCACAATTCCTGGTGTATTTGTCACGCCCAAACTTTTGGGCAAAAAAAACACAACAACAATTTTTTTTTTATCACTTAATTACTTGCGACCTATGCTTAATTAGATGTGACAACTTAACAAGTCATACTAAACAAAATCTTTATTGATATTAAAATGGGTTTCTAAAGTGAGCGATCGATTAAAATTTAACTAGAAGTCTTAGGTTTCAATTTTAACTCCTATGCGATAGGGTTAGATTTTACTTACGTAACCATTATGATAACTCCCACTATCAAATAGAATAAATTAATTTTATAAGGGAAATATCCTTTTAGATATTAAATAAATTTGTGCAAAAACTCCTTCAATTTTATTTACATTTTATAATATTTAAATGGCCCGAATTCTACCAAATTGACATCAATACAATTTCTTGAATCAATAATTATTTATCAAATGTCAAGTTTCCCCAATAATTGATATTATAATCTCATTATTTCTAACTTAATTAATTCTTAAATCTATTAATTCGATTAACATGATTTCAATGCATTAATATTAATTAATTGAGAAAATAATATTAAAGTGCCAAGCGTTATTATAATAACTAAATTATATTAGGTTCCACTTGGGTTAAATACGTTTGCAAGATCAAGTCCATTAACTTATTTTAGAAAAATATATTATTCCATTACAATACCCCCTTACAAACAAACATATAATAACCTATATTAAATTATCCCATTAATTTAAAAATACCATTAAAATCTCTTAAAAGTATTTATATAACTTAAATCAAGTTTTTATGTATTGCCTCTCCAAACATTAAATATTAATTATTTAATACTCAACATTTACATTATCTCTTGGTTTAAATTTAATCATGAAACTTTATAAAATTCCCATCAATAAACCTCTTTAATAAATTTACTCAAAAGAGTATATTATTTCTCTATAAATTATCAATTCCCAATTTTAATTAAACCTTGATAATAAAGACTACATTAAAAATCAATTTCACCCTAGTTAATATTAGGAGTTAATTAATCCCACATATTGACTATAATTAAATGGGGGGAATTTTTATTTTTTTAAAATTTTAAAACGAATTCCCCCTCATTTCATTTTAAAATTATTTCACTACAAACCCTAACTAGGGTTCATCTATTCTTATAACTTAACCTATTCTTTTTATTCTTTCCAAATGCTAACCCTAATGTTTTTTTTCATTTCCTTATTATTAAGCAAAGCCTAACCCGAAATTGGGTTAGGGTTGCTTGTTTAACTTTTCTCTCTTTTTTCTTTTTTAAAATGTGAACCCTAACCCGAAAATGGGTTAGGGTTTCTTATTCCAACATTTCATATTTTTCTTTTGTTTTGCCCATGGTGTGTGTGTATTTGTAGGTTTAAAGGAGGCAAAGGAGAGAATTACCTTCCGCAAAGGGTTGTGGGTTCAATGGAGGAGGGAGGCAATGATGTAATTACGTGACAATGATAACAGCTTGGTGGCCACCCACAGTGGTGGCCAAGGCCACCACTGGGGGTTGCAGCGTCCCTGTGGGACATGACCCATAGAGGGGCCCGAGCTGCCCAATGGCAGCTCATAAGGGCTTTGGCTCTGAGGGGTTTGAGCTCTTTTTTTTTTCATTTTCATTTTATTTTTATTTTTATTTATTTACAGCTGCAACTAATAATTTCAAAAAAATCATTCAACCCATAGGCAACAAGATATGATGCAATACTACATACACTCTTATATATATATATATATATATATATATATATAGACATGCATGATTTCAGTATGAACCAAAATATAATTTTTGCAACCTATTTCTTTTCAGATTATAAAATGTTAAAAAAAGAAATTATATATATATATATGAATCCCCTTTTTTTAAATTTTTATAAAGACATTAAAACTAAATCTTTTTTTTTTTAACAACATATATATTAATTATTTAACTAAGGAGAAACCATAGATTTTAGTTTGATTAAATCTATTTCTTTCAAAGCATTTAAGCAAGTTATTCTACAATAACAGATTAGAGTAAATTTATCCCCCTTTTGTTTTAAATGACATATAATTAACATTTGAATTAAATAACTATAACTAGATTTATTTTCTGCATTGACAAAATAGATAAATTAGCAGAAATTAATTTATTTACAGCTGCAACTAATAATTTGAAAAAAATCATTCAACCCATAGGCAACAAGATATGATGCAATACTACATACACTCTTAAATATTTAGCTACATTATTTTGTATTTTGAACAATAGATAGATATAAATATTTATTCTCTTTTACTAATAACTACACTTCAACATTTAATTTATTTCCTTTCCATTTCCAGCATGCATACACCTTATTAACAAATAAGAAAAGCAAAAAATAGATTTCCTTCCATTTGTCTTTTTTTTTTTGCAATGAATAATTACAAGCAAATAACTCAAATGTTATTCTTTCTTTGCAAGGTCAAAACTAATAAAAAGAATATCTCTTGTTTCATGATAAAACATAGTCAAATAATACATTTTCTTTTCTACAATTTAAATACAATAAGAAAACTCCTTTTTTGTTTTTGCAACTAAAATACAATAGGAAATCTTTTTCTTTTCTGCAACTAAATACAATAATAGGATCATTCCAAATATTTTTCTCCAATCTTTTCCCAAGCAAAACCTGCAATAAAACTTGAAGGTTGTGACCATGGAGGCTCACCTCCCAACCTAGGATTACTAGAAGCAACCCTCAAGCTAGGAGAATCAAGACTAGATGGGAAACACACATTCAAACACATACATGCAGAAACTCGTAACAACAAAGACACTCCCAATCCAAGGATTAAACAATGTCACTTATGTGACTTTTCAAGTGGGGTGAAGGTGGACTAATTACCTCAAGGAGAATTCAGCAAATAGAGAACATAATGCCATAACAAGGATGCACATATAACACATCCACAAGTTCCAAACTTGTCCCTACAATTCCTTATGACCCCCAAGGCATACAAGCCAACAACTCCCCTTATGACCCCCATTGCATAAATATAATACTA
The DNA here is from genome assembly GCF_030272615.1 of Cryptomeria japonica. Classification (NCBI taxonomy): domain Eukaryota; kingdom Viridiplantae; phylum Streptophyta; class Pinopsida; order Cupressales; family Cupressaceae; genus Cryptomeria; species Cryptomeria japonica. Next base: position 825,408,671 of record NC_081407.1, read on the forward strand.
TGCAGAAAGGGTCACAAAATCCCTTGAGATTCACTCTCTTCCAAAGAGAGCCTCTCACTCAAAGGCTATCAAGCAACCCTTCACCCCAAGACCACTCTACCCTCCCAAGGGTGAGTTTGGCCTTGAAAACTCCCAAAACCAATTACATAGAAACTTAACCAAAATCACATATAGAAGGACTCAACACCTTCTTACATATATAAAAAAAAAAACAAAGAGAAATAATAAGAAAAAAAATGCAACAACAATATTTTCCATAACATCAACATACATGAGATAGGAGTTCAACCAACCTTAAATTTGCCAAAAATGGTGAAAAAAGTTTGTAGTAGAGCTGCCCAAATCCACAACTTTTCTCCTTCAAAACTTAGCCAAAATCTTCCAAAAAACTTACAAAAATTTCTCAAAAGAAATTCTAAGTCTCCAAAATGGAGAGTGGGTGATCAAACTTCTCCCTCCCAAACTATTCCCTATGAAGACACTCCTCCCTCTTTCCAACCCACTTGGTAAGGGTGAAGGATGTTCATTGGTTGGTCTTCCCAATACCTTACAGACTCTCTAGCCAAGACACCTCAAAAAGAGTAAAAGGAATGGGGAAGAGAAATGCCACTCATGAGGAGGGTTATCTAACCTAGGAAGGCTCTTCTAAAGATGAAATTCGGCTAACTTGGGAAACTCAATTTTTGGGGAGGTTAAATAGGCCCTAGGGAGTGGACACATGGATAAATTTGACTTTCATCCATAGGTACATCATATGGCCCACTAAAAATGCCCCTAACTTGACCCTAGGAGTTGGTTTAACCCCTTGAAAGCCCACCCAAAGTTTACCTACGGGTCAACCTTGAGTTGACCTTACTTATGGCACCCTAACCAAGACATTCTTGGGACCATTTTAGGATAATTGAAAATATATGCATTGCTAAAATAAATTTCCTCAAAAGAGACAATTCAATGCCAAATCATCCTACCACACATGTGTCAAGTGACACTACAAAAAGAATTACACATCACTAAAACACACATGGGAAATGTCCCTATTTTTTGGAATTTATAAATTAAACAATTTCCAAATTGAACACACATCCAAGCATAACATTTACAAATTAAAACACATTTACAAACGAGGGGTTGTCTCTCCAAATAGACAACCCCTAGCTTCACAATCACACATAGGCCTAGGCTTGATTCTCCGAATAGTTTCCATGGTCACATGGAATAATTTTCCTGCACATCTCACTTGCACATTAGTAATTCCAAAATTCACATATAATATCATCATACTCAAAGAATACAAATCAGACATTGCATATAATCTCAATCATCATAATCAAGTTTCTAGTATCTTATGACACCAAAAAATAATCTACTACATGGCATAATCATAGTACTCACGAAACACAATCATTAATACATCATGCATCCATGTTTTCTAATATCAAAATAAGTACTGCTATTTTTGAGATAGCTGCCATACGTCATATCAAGATTATCAAATTAGTGGATCATATAGGATCTAGACCCATAACACATCAAAGTGTGCACCGCAAGGTAAAATGATTCCAAAACATGGTTCAATTACTTTTCTCACTAATTTATCTATCTAACATAGCTCATCGTATTGAATTATTGCATTTATTAATATGGTCAACCATGGTCAACTAAGTTAACCAGAGCTTGATTGGGGAGGGACTCTACAGTATTTAACTACATCCTTGTGCAAGGTTGGCTAATAGTACCCTGTAGTTAATATCTTAAGGGTTGTTCTTTTGGCTGCAAAATGACCTCCACAAGGTTCATCATGATAGGCATGAAGTATATCATATGTCTCATCTTCCCTTACACAACGTCTCATAGCTTGATCTAGCCCTGTATAAAATAAGCAATTTTCTATCCATGAGAAGTTGAAACTCTTTTCTACTAGCAGTCTTTTCTCTTTGGGTGAGAAATGTGGGGGTTTCTTGTTAGCTGCTAGGTAGTTGGCTATGTCAGCATACCATGGACTATGTAAAATGATGGAAAAAAATGCTCATCTGGAAAGGAATCATTAATGACCTCCTTATTGTCTAGTGTGTGAATCCTTGATAGAAAATCTGCCACTACATTTGCTTTTCTTGGTTTATCAATGATAGTAATATCAAATTCTTGCATTAATAATAACCATCTTTCCAATCTACTTGTAATGTAGATTTTCTTCATGAGGTACTTGATGGCTGCATGATCAGTATGTACAAAGATTTGATATATGGTTATATAGTGTCTGAACTTATTAAGGGCATAAATGATAGCTAACATCTCCTTTTCAGTAATAGTGTAATTCAGTTCTGGTCCTTGCAATTTTTTACTAATTTAATAAATTACATTTTCCAAAACTCCTTGCTTCTATCCCAGAACTGCTCCTATTGCAAAATTGGATGCATCTATATGAATGTGAAAAGAAATTGACCAATCAGGTCCTGTAGGCACAAGAGCCTAGGTTAAGGCTTCTTTTAGTTAAGAAAATGATTTTCACATGCAACTGTCCATTCAAACTTAGCTTCCTTTGTCAATAAAGAATATAATGGACCTACTTTTTTACTAAAGTCCTTGACAAATCTCCTATAGTACCCTGCATGGCCTCGAAAACTTCTCACATCCTTTTGTTTAACAGGGACATGAAGATCAAGTATTACTTCTATTTTTGTTGGATCCACTTGAATACATGATAAGAGATTCAATGCCCCAACACTATACCTTCTTGCATCATCATAAAACATTTTTCATTGTTTAAGGATAAATTGTGACCTTCACACCGCTGCAATACTTTGGTCAGATTTTGTAATGCCTCCTTAAATGTAGTGAGTAGTAAAGTCATCCATGTAGATTTCCATACAATCATGGGATATGTCTGAAAATATACCGAGGACAACCCTTTGAAAGGTTGCAGGAGCATTACATAAACCAAAAGGAAGTACTGAAAAGGCATATATGCCCCAAGGGCAGGTAAAGGTGGTCTTTTCCTTATCTTCTGGAGTTATTCTAATTTGATTAATACCACTAAACCCATCCAGAAATGAAAAGTATTGCTTAACCGCTAGAGAGTCTAACACTTGATCTATAAATGGAAGTGGGAAGTGATCCTTTTTAGTAGTAGTGTTGAGCTCCCTATAGTCCACACAAACTCTCCATTTTCCTCCTATATTTGGAACTATAACTAGAGGAGAAACCCATTGACTATCTAAAATAGGGTAGATGAATCCTGCATGAAGCAACTTTTAAAGTTCCTCTTTAACTATTTCCCTTAAAGTAGGATTAATCCTTCGCTGAGGCTGTCTAATTGGTTTACAATCTTCTTTGATATAAATTTTATGGGTACAAAATGTAGGATTTAATCCTTTCATGTCTTGATAATCCCATGCAAAATCTTGTTGTTGGGCTTTGAGTAATTTTATTAATGACAATCTTTGATCTACCGCTAATTGATTATTTATATTCAAATTTCTCTCTACAACTACTTCTATTTGAATTTCTTATTATGCATTAGATATTTCAAATAGACAAGTGGTTTCAATCTCTTGTGCTAGCAATGTGTGAAACATATTTGTGGTTGTAGGAGAATTTAAAAAGCCCGCAGATGGAAGAAGCTTATGCAAAGGACTTATTGGTATACCCAATGACTATTGAATTGCTCCATAATGATTTCTTATGATGTTAGAGAGTATTGTATCATCCACTTGAAGTGCTATGAATGGGTCCCTTGATAACATCATTAGTTGTTGAATAGAGTTAATTTCCTCTACTTCTTCTCCTATGTCTAGCCATAGTACTCATTGCTGATCAATTTGTAGTTGTTCTAGAGAATAGAGTGCAAGTGTTTTGGTAGTAATGCCATCTTAAATTGCTATATCTCTGGATATGCAACCTATATATGCATTAGTTGTTGTCAACCAAGGTTTTCCCAAAATAATTGGATATCCACCTAATGTTTCCTTCAAAGACAGGATTATGAAATCAGTAGGATATTCCCAAGAATCTAATGTGACAACAATATCTTCAACCATTCCTCAAGGCTTAACAAAGGAGCTATCAACAAGCTATAGGACCGTTGGAGTTGATCTAAGACTAGTAATGTTGAGTTGCTAAGTGACATCCTTAGTCATCACATTTATTGCTACTCCTAAGTCTATCAAGGCATTTTTTATTTGAGTTCCTTTAATAACTACCTTGACAATAGGGCTACCTGGGTTAGAATATTTAGGGACTGCTATTTTTCCTAGCATAATATCAGCCAACTATCCTACCACATGCACTATTTTTGGATCTTTTTTTTCCATCCCAGGTTTCTTTAGACATGCCTCTTTAATAACTTTTCCATATATGAGAATATCTTTAATATCTTGAAACAGTGGGATTTTAATAAATATATGTTTTAGCTGATCAATAAGATCAAAAGCTATATCATCTTGCTGCCTAGATACTTCTACTTGCAATCTTTGAGGAAATGGGGGAGTTCTTATAGGTAGATCTGAAGTTTCAAACTACTGAACCTGCTAAGGCTTTCCAGATTTATCAGGTATTCTTTCCTAAGAAGTCTCCTCTGTTGGTAACTCTATTATGACTGGAGGAGATGGAGTAGGCAATGTTGTCCCTAACCTCAAATGAATATCACTTATATTGAGAGAGTATGTAGGATATTTATTAGGATTAGTTGAAAAAACTTGTTGTTGCTATTGTGGTTTATTATTTGGATTTGGAACAAGCTAAGTTGGTAGCTGGGTTGGCTTGGATGAAGTGGCAGTAGAAGCTGGCTATTGGGACTATTGTTGTGTCTGCAGGAAACCTGATGATTGGTTTGCCCATTGCTATCCTCCCCTCCATTGTGGTGACTGTTTCTAGTTACTTTGAGGGGGAGACCAATTCCCTTGTGGTTGTTTCCATTGAGATGAGGAATTCTGATAATTAGGCCAAGGGTTTTGAGAGTTATTCCAAGACTGAGGAGTATAATTTCCAAACTTTTGGGAATATGGTGGTTGCCACTGATTGTTTTATGCGTTGACGTTCATATAAGGATTAGAAAATGACAATGGATCTTGTGGCATACCTTGTCTTGGAGGGAAAGGCCTTCATTGTGAAACTTAAAAGAGTTGTTCATCATCTTAGTAGATAGGCTTGAAATTTGGGGAACTCTGATGGCTATCAATTTTAGCTAACAATTTGCATCTACTATCCTTCTTCTTTTGTCAACAGTGAGAACAAAATTCAGCAAGCATAGCCTCTTCCTCCTCATGCTTCTTCTTTGTCTGTAGTGTATCCAATTGGGTAGCCATATTATTAATTATATCTTCTTTAAAATCCTTCAACAAATGAGTTATTTCCATTCTTGAGACTATTGAAGATGACTTTGCAATTGAAGAACTAGGCCTATAGTGTCTTCCTCTTTTTGTTGCAGCTCTTGAATACTTTTGACATATTTGTCTGATGTCATCCCATTAGACTTGAGTAATATCTCCTCCTCCCATTAGATCTAAGGAGTCAACACAATTATCATTGATGCCCCTCAGAAAAATCAACTTCATAGAGTCTTCACTTAGATTACTATGTTTGGATTTGCTGAAACTAAATAAAAACCTTTCCAAATATTCTTCCAAGCTCTCATCTTTTTTTTGTGTCATTCTGAAGATATCATTACCATGTCATTCCATTCCCCTTCAATAGTCTTTATACTTATCCAAGAAGTTTGTTTTCATTCCCTCCCATGTAGTGATTACATTTCTTCCTAAACTCATAAACCATCTCAAGGTAGCTTCTTTCAACAAAGTAGGGAATAACTTGAGTTTATGAGCATCAGTGGTATAATCATAACTTCTGCAAAGGATATCAAATTCAAACAGAAAGGTGTCTGGATCTTCTGTTACCAATCCATGAAATTTTGGATGTGAAGAGGTTGGTATGTTTTTCAAATTTGCATTATCATGTAGGTTAGGAATGGGAAACTCTAATGTTGGATTTACAGGTGGAGGTGGAGGATTTTCTACCATTGGTCCCTGATAAATGACTAGAGGTAAAATGTTTTGTTCATGGGGTTCATTCAGGAAGCCTAGGTCTCCTTCTGACAAATTAAAGACACCTCTATTTAGCACATAAGTTTTTGCAAAAGGGTTTACTTCAGGTACTTGATCTGATCTTATATCTTGAGTAGAATGCGAGGGAATAAATCTTCCTAATGCATCTCTTCTCCTCTTATGCATGCAGATTAATGAAGGAAATTCAAAGAGCTAATTAAAAAAACTTAAAAAACTAATGGTTTACAACAAGTTCTTAGCTTGGCACCATCCTTGGAAACGACACCAAAAATGTTGGTCCTCACAACTGGAATGGTAACTAAGTAATAAAATACAATTCAGAGATTGAATATCCTTAAATAGCTAACTTTTCCTGTGGAAAAGACTCATTTAGTTATCAACCAAGGACATAAACTTGAAATGGGCCAGCACTGTATGTGCACCAAGTTCATATTGCAACCATCCTATATTATTGCAGGAAAGAGAATTCTTCTTAAAGTAAACACATAGAGTCTCAAATGAACTAATACTTTAATCTTACAACTGGAAATTAATTTAAACAACTACTATTAAATGATAAAGTTCTGGTGGGCAACAAGAACTACTCTGATGTTGTGGCTGCAGGAACAGACACAGGAACTGTTTCCTATGGCTGCAGGAATAGACAACTGCAGAAACAACTACTACAAAAGTATGAAATTAACTGAAACATACAAAGGATTACTCACAAAGTTGGCCCCCTTGAGTGAGTATCTCAAGAACTTCAGATTACAATTATCTAATTATTCAAAATCCCATTGATCTCTTTATTTCATCTTGTTTGGAAAATACATAAACAGTACTAGAAGACTCTGCATTACAAGATACTATGGTCATTCTCTTCTATCCTAGAGAGGAGAGAGATCCCTTTATTATAGGAAAACTAAAAACAAACTTCTAACTGATTGACCACATTCCTATGGAATAGGTGAACAATATTTATTAACAAGAGAAGAAGTCAACACAGGACAAGAGAACAACATCTATCCTGCAGCTAAGAAAATATAGCATGACTAGTCTTGTAGATCTAAGCTCTTGTAAGAATAGTTATAAATGTTTCATAAATCAATCTACTGAAGAACTGATCAAGTGGTTTCGATCATTATTGCATTTCTCTAACTGGGTTTGCATTGCGGTTATATATTTGATTATCTTTTGAACCGCCATTTGTCTTTACTTCACCTTTGCTGACCCTAAATCATGATATTAATGCACAACAAACATGTGTATATACTAATGCTAACATGATATAATGCAAACCATATTTATAATTGTTTTCAGATATTTGCATAGATAGATCATTATATGATATTCTTAGGTATAAGTTAAACCAGTTTCAAAAACACTTAAAAGGTATCAACTTAAAAGCGTATTATAATCCAATGTCATCTAATCATAAGAGCTAGGTAGGAGTATTATATAAAAAATCTATCAAAATAAAGCCATTATTTAGGCTCATCAGAAGGTACATTTGAAGTTGTGCCTAAATTGACTTTGAAATATTTAATTGATGAAATTATTAACGATGGAAATTTGAAAATTGTGCCTACATATTATGAAAATTTTTATGATAAACATCATAGGATAATTGAGGAAGTAGTTGTTGAATATATGAATGTTTATAGTAAGGCATTGATAGAGTTATAATCCATGATCTCTAAGAGCCTATATGACATTTTGGATGCTAGAAGGCATACAACAAGTTTAGAGGATGAGAGAATAAAGGAGTGTGTACCAGTAAATCTATCCTCAATCATTTATAATTATGAAGTTATTAGATTATTGAAGCTTACCAAGGATAGATTCTAAAGTAAGAAAAGGGTAAATAACCTTATGCTCGAGAAGATAAATAAGGTGACTAAGGAGACTGGAACAATTTTGAATAGATTAGAGAATTGATGTGAATCCAGAAGAACTATCTCAAGAAACATCTATTCTGGAAGTACATGTCGATGTTCCTAACAAGAAAAAGGATCAATCACCTAAGAAGGACATTCCAGAAGGACAAACAAATGATTAGACCACAGTTGGTGATGTTGATGGTTCTAATGATATCTCTGGTGAAGTTGAATAGGAACCTCTGGCTATAGAAGTTCTGTTAGAGAAAGAAGCTGAGGAGACATATGAAGCAAAGAAGGGAAAGGATGGTGATAAATATGAGAGTGCATAGGAAGGTTAAAAAGGAGAGAAGGAGAAAGATCAAGCTCTAGTAACAATGGCAAGAGACATTGCACCTGTCAAAGGGAAACACGTTACTATTGATCCAGATTATTTTGGTCAAGGGCCTATAGATCTAAGCTCATTATATCTTATTAAAGCTCTAAAATTAGCAAATCTCGCTCAAGCCAAAGCCAGTGAGGACTTTCTCAAGTCACATTTTGTCGACAAGGAGTTGATATCATTGGAAGGAGATATGGTGGAGAAAATCATGCCATCTTTTCAAATAGATACTTCTGAATCCTCTAGTAAGCTAAAGGGTTTGCTAAATGTTGTTGGTTCTCATTTTGTGTCTTTGGATAAGGCAACATATATTAAAGTTTTGAATCAATTCAATGCCATATGATTGAAACAATTTTTGAAGATGATTGAAGATCATAGAGTTAGTTTGGTTATTGCACTGAAAAAGTATTCATGATGCACTTGATGAAGGCGGTAAGATATATAAGTCATGTCTAATTTTTATTAAGTTCACTATAGACATTGACAAGAAAATAAGGGAATGTGAAGGCCAACTACCAAGCATATCACAATTATAGGCTCCACAATCAACTCCGGCTAGCAATTTTAAACCCCAAGTTTTGAGTGTATTGAATAAGATCAAGAGTTTAAATGAAGAAAAGGAAAAAGTTATAGGTAGAGTGTTAGAAGTGAGGAGTCTTATTACTACCCAGATAGATTCATTGATGAGTAGCATGCATGATGATAAGGATGGACTGAATAAGCCTGTTCTAATAGATAGAAAGGGAGCAAAAATGCAAGCCTACCTTTTTAGCGGGATGATAAGTATTTTGGAGAGCTTAAAGAAGGCATGGGATAATCATTTGATGTCCCTTAGAACATTTTTTGCAGACATCTTCAAGTTTTTGTTTGAAGTTGTACATATATTTATCATTTTTAGCGGACTCTTTGGCATCGTTATTAAAGGCAGACAGACCAGACTGAAAAATGGTGTAAATTCTTAGGGGGAGCTTTTATATTCTTGGTGAATTTAAAATTTTGAAGTTTTGTAGTCTTGAGTTTATAGTTCATTTTTCATAGTGTTTCCATCAATGCCAAAGGGGGAGATTGTTGGCAAGAGACACTATTCAGGTGAAGATTGGTGCATGATTGATGTTTAGGGGTTAATGATGGCAACCCAATTCAGAAATCACATCCGGTGTACATAAATATGGTTTATCTGAAGTCATATTCTTCATAAGGCATAAGTATAGAAAGTGGAACACAATAACTGGTAGAGAATGAGATCATGGTGGACATCTTGACATTGGTATTGTAATTCTGGTTATGGTGATCAAGGCAGTTGATTCAAGGTTCAAGAAAAATTATCTCATGATCTTGATATCTAGTGTTGAATTGTGTACAAGTTTAGAGCTTTGATATCTTGTAATTCAGTTAGAATAGAGCTATCTCTGTGGAACATGTGTTGCAGATTTGATGGGTTAATTTCGGTGATCAATTGCATGTTTAAAGTGATTGGGCTGACTTATTGGAATCCTATTATCTTCTTGTTTTGGTCTAAATTTGGATTTGTGGATGGATTGAGCCGACTTTATGATACATGTTTCATTTTGCGTGTTATGAGGTTTTTGGAAGCCAACTTAGTAAACGATTGTTTTTGCTGGTGTAGATATATAAGATTGATTTGGTTGATCATATTGTGAGGAGTGATGAGCATGGGAGGTCTGTAAGAGAAAATTTTCTAGTTTTGTGAATGTGATTGAAGGTTTTGAAGCTTCAGTGTGTGACAGAGAAGAAGAATGGAGAAAAATAACATAATAGTTAAACAACTTAATCTAAGCCTAATCAAAACTACATTTTGGCATAGTTAGATGCTATAGTTTATTACATTCATCATTGTAATCATTTTTTAATAGTCAGTAAGGCAATGAGCCTTCCTATAGGTTATAGCCCCTTATATAATAATATCATACTTCTCACCATAGTATAATAATATTATGGGTACTCAATCCCATCGTGGTTTTTCCCTTTTTGGGTTTCCACATAAAAATATTGATGTTATGGTTGTGTGGTTGTTTACTTTATGTTTCTACACTTTTCTTTCTTTCTTATGCATCCGGTGGATTAAGATTCAACTAAATAAGTTAGAAAATTGCAAAATGCTAATTCACCCCCCTCTCAGTGTTCATTCATTCCAACATTTTATTACTTCTTTTTAGAAATTGGCTAATGCTTTTATTCAACAATTTCACAATAATATTGGTCCTATAACTACGTTGACTAATTTGATGCATTGTAAATAAGGTGTTAAAGAAAAAGTGACTTATTTTATTGGTAGATATAAGAATTTGTATTCTCAAATTTATTTTCCTGTGCCTGAACAAGATATTCAAAGAATTTTCGTTTATAATTTGCAAAAAGATATTAGGTATAAATTTCTCTTTTTTGAGTTTAGTTCCTTTACACAGTTATGTGTAGTACTTCACAATTATCATTTTACTGTGAGTCTATTCGTAGAGTCCTCTTTAGTGGCTCAAGTGATAAAAGTGAAAGTTCTCAACAACATTTTGCAAAGTTAAAAATGAATAAGGGATTCATCAAATTCAATGAAAACAACAACACTCAAGTAGAAATGACAATAACAGGTGTGCCTCCTTTGTCCAAATACTTTATAAAAGAATTGACTCCTCTTAATGAATCTTTGCGTAGTATTATGTCGCAATTGTTACAAAGGAATGTGTTGAAACTTCCCTCTATAAAGCCAATTGATACAAGTAATCCTTTACCACCTTCCTTTGATTCCCAAGCCTTTTGCCAATACCATTGTCAACTTAGTCATCACTTTGAAAAGTGTTATTCCTCAAGGTGTAAGCTTCAAGACTTTATTAATAACAATACCATATCTATGGCCGGTGTGAATGATAAAAGAAACAAATCAGTTCTCCTTCTAATCAAAACCTTCAAATTTTCACTAATCTTTTACCTTCTTATTCCACTAATGTGATTGAGAGTCATCGTCTTTCCTTCTGTCCTGATGATCTTGGCCTTGAGTCTAACAATGCGGTGAACCTTATAGATCAATTTGAACCCCCTAATGACTTATGCATCACATTTGATCCTAGTGAGATAATTAAAACATTGATATCCCACTTTATATAACTATGAAAATCAAAGGCGTACCCTCTTGAGGTGTGCTCATTGATCCAACTTGCATGGTTAATGTGATAACTGAAGAATTTATGTATAATTTTCTATTACATCAAGTGATATATGATAAAAGTGATATGATGGTTAGAGTTTTTGATGGCTTATCTTGTCCTGCTATTTGTTCTATCACACTTCCTATTGATGTTGGCAGTAAATGCTTAGATGTTGTATGTGCTATCATTCCTACATCCAATCAATTTCATGTGAATTTGGGACATCCTTGGCTCTATTCAATTAAAGCAATTTCTTCTACTATTCATAAGTGTTCAAAATTTCCTCATGATGATAAAATCACAGTTGCTCATCCTAGAATATACCAACCTATGCTAAGGCATGGAGATGTATTATTTTTGGTTCAAATAATTCCAACCTCTTCAACCTAGAAGTGATGCTTGATGGTATGATGAAAAAATAAGTATCTGGTAGATTATTGAGAGGGGGGTGGGGGTGAATTAGTAAACTAAAAAATTGATACAAACTTCCCAAACTCAAACTCAAACTCACTATGTAAACTTATCAATAAAATATCACTATCAAGATCAATACTCATAAGAATACTGGTTGACTGTTATAGAAACTTAATAGTAAATAACTTTAATCTTGTAAACATTCAAATGATTAATCATATATCAACACACTCCATTTCAATATGCTTTCAGTTATCATGCCTTATCAGAATAGTTAGGTAGTTAATCAAATCAACAAAGAAGATCATAACCACAAAAACATTCATGACATGACATAAATGTTTATATATGGAAAACCCAAATAGGTAAAAACCACGGTGAGATGATACTCACAAGATAGATATCTGAACTCTTTTGAAGTTCTCCCTATTAGGAGCCAAGCCTATTAAAACTATTACAATAAGTCTTGTTAAGAATTGGTCCTGTTAGGAATCACCTAGTTAAGGGATTTACAAATGCCTTGATATAAAGAAAATACCCTGTTAGGAGTAACCTCGATAGAGGATTTGAGAATCCAAGCTAATGGACCACCTTGTTAGAGGATTTAGGAAATAAACAAGCTTGTTAGAGCTTACTCGGTTAGGGGATTTCAATTCTACTGTAATTGTTAGAAGACAACAGGTTTTTCTTGATCTATTTGAATAACACTACATTTGCTTGATCAGATCCTTGTAAGCTTCAATCTGCTTTTACACAAACTGCAGATCCATTCTTCGATTAGGAAACCACACACTCAACTGATTTCTGCCAACACCTTCTACAAAACAACTTCATAAACCTTAAATACAAATCAATTAGGTCGGTAGCACAACAAAAACCCAATTCTCTCATAGAGATTATGTTGGTATTATAGATGTGTTGCACTGATTTTGTCATTGATGTCAACACTTATCAACACTTGTGAACAATTATCAATACTGAAGATCTTTGGTTATGTTCACCAACATGTTCAGTGACTTATGCACATTCACAGGTATTTGGTTGACCGACAGGTTATATTGTTCACCGTCACTAAGGATGATTTGTTATCATCTGGAGATTACTTGGTTATGTCAAAGACATTGTTTGGACACTTTGTTTTGGTGATTTGGTTATTGGTCTAATCGAGTTTGCATTTTTGTTGTTACCAGCAAATAGGTCTATGTTATGGACCGACAAGTGTAATCTATTCCAGATCAACACAACACGTTATGAAGATGTTTTATTGATTGGTTATTATTGTAAATGCATTGAGCTGACATGATGCATCACATATTGATTCATTGATTTAAATGTAATATTCTTAGTGAGCCGACCTACACATTTGGTCTTAGGTTTTGGTATATATGTAAGATCTCATTTGTGAGATTGTTGAGAAGGTGAAAGGGAATGTAATAAGGCATATGCGAATATAAGAAAAGCTAGACACATAAACATCATTTGAAGATTCAAGGAAGGTATGAAGAAGACAATCAGAGCTTAATTGGTACTCAATCCAGCATATGAAGATGCTATTTTGAGTAGTACATTATCATTGGATTTAACCAGCCAATTGTAGTCAATGTGACTCCCATTTTGTGATTGAGTAGTGAGCTCTAGGCAGTTGGCCTTTCTGCATGTGCAGACCGCATTTGTACACACATACTATCTGCAGTAGTATCATCTGATTGTGGGTAAGGTTTGCCACCTTGTTTTTCCTCTTATAGGGTTTCCACGTACAAATATTTGTGTTATGTGTTGTGGATGTTATTTTTCTTTCTGTTTCATGCATTAAACTTTACTGGTACTGTTATTAACTGTTAAACTGTCTACCAACATTAACTTTGGTTTACCAGTATTATGGATTAATTTTGGTTAAGTTATACTTGGGTTGAAACTAATAGACAATTGATTTACCCCCCTCTCAGTTGCCTTTGGGTCCTAACAATCGGTATCAGAGCCAAGTCCTTTTTTTGTAGAAGTTTAACAGCTTGAGGAGATTCTATGGAAACTAACTATTTCAGGAAGGACAGTCTGAAGCTTGATGGAACTAACTATGGTATATGGAAGATCAGAATGGAGACACATCTGAATTGCATTGGAAAAGACATATGGGATGTTACAAATAATGGCTATGTTGGTCCTACATAGAGTCAACCTAATCCACCAACCTTGGCTAAAGGTTAGGAGAATGATTGCAAAGCAAGAGAAGCACTTTTGAGCACATTGTCAGATCAGCAAATCATGGGATTATCAGACCGATCTACTGCTAAAGCTATTTGGGATAAATTAGAGACATTGAATGAAGGTGATACCACTGTCAAAATTGCAAAATTGGAATGCTTCCAGGTAAGGTATGAAAATATGAAAATGGAAGAAGATGAAAGGATTTTTTCTTTTATGGAAAGAGTTAATGAAATTGTTTTGGGTATACAATATTGTGTAGGATCCTTAAGTGAATATGGAATTATTCCTAAAGTTTTAAGAGTATTGCCATCGGCATACAAAATGAAAGTACCTACTATAAATGAATTAAGAACAATGCCTAATACATCAGTATCTAGAGATACTTTGGTTGGAAAACTTTCAGCTTTTGAACTTGAGGAATTTGGTCCTGTTGCTACAATTAAGACAAATTTGGCTTTCAAAGCTTCATCATCTGGATCATCATCATCATCATCATCTGAAAAATCTGATTGGAAAGCACTCTATGCTAGCGAGCTTGAAGAAATCAGAAGAGAGAATGAAGAACTTGAAGAGCTTGAAGCACTATTTGCAAGGAAAATGCCTAAAGGTCTAGTTGGAAGTAAGTATGAAAGTAAAGCACCATTTAAATGTTTTACTTGCAATAAAATTGGTCATATGGCATCTAGGTGTCCTGATAGACATGCAAGATTGAAAGAAGAAGATAAAAGAACATATAAGCCCAACCCTAAATATCAGAGATACATATTTAAGAAGAATAGAGACAAATCATGTTACTATGCTGATGAAGGAGTTACTAATGATTCTGATGAGGAACTGGTAGAAAATGTATGGGCTTTTGTTGTAATATCAGAAGATCAACTGACACCTACTATTCAACTAGCAGAGCAGGCCTTGATAGCTAAAATTGAGGAAAGGGATGAATGGATCATTGATTCTGGATTTTCACATCATATGACTGATGATAAAAGTAAATTCTTAACCTTTCAGGAATACAATGGAGGTCTAGTAAGATTTGGGGATGATAAAGCTTGTTTGATTAGAGGAAAAGACACTATATCTTTTGATGGTAAGTACAATATTGACAACGTTTACTATGTTGAAGGTTTGAAGCATAATCTTATAAGTGTTGGTCAATTAGTTTAAAAAGGATTTCAGTTACAATTCAAGAAGGGTAAACTCAAAATAATGAATAGAACTGGTTGGAAATTGCAATTGGTAATCAAAATAGAGGTAATATCTTTCATTATAATAACAATGAGAAGACATGCTTGATTGCACATATTGATGAAAGTTGGTTATGGCATAAAAGACTTTGTCATGTAGATTTTGATTGCATTGTGAAAATCAATACAACTAAGGAAGTAAGGGATCTACCTAAGATTGTTAAACCTCACAATCTGGTATGTAAGGAATGTCAATTTGGAAAGAAAGTTAAAAAAACTTTTAAGAGTATTCCAGAAAAATCCAATAATGTTCTTGACTTAATTCATACTGATTTATATAGTCCAGCAAGAACTAGAAGTTTACAAGGAGATAGAAATTTTATGCTAATCATTGATGATTATTCTAGAATGTGTTGGGTTACTTTTCTCAGGGAGAAATCAAAAGATTTTGGGAAATTCAAACTATTCAAGGTAATGGTAGAGAATGAAACCACTAAGAAAATCAAATGTTTAAGATCATATCAAGGAGGTGAATTCACATCTAAGGAATTTAATACATTCTGTGAAGTGAATGAAATCAGAAGACAATTATCAGCACCTCAGACACCTTAGCAAAATGGAATTGTGGAAAGAAAGAACATAACTATTTTGGATGCACCTAGAAGCATGATATCAGAAGCAAACCAACCTCATGTGTATTGGAGAGAAGTAGTGAATACAATTGTTTATACATTCAATAGAGTTCATATCAAAGGTGAAACTGGTAAGACCCCTCATGAACTATGGTTTGGTAATACTCCTACTCTTAAATATTTCAGAATATTTGGAAGCAAATGTTATATTAGGAGAGATGATTATATTAGCAAATTTGATCCTAGAAGTGATGAAGGAATATTTCTTGGTTATTCATCTAAGAGAAAGGTATATAGATGTTTTAATAAGAGATTGTAGAAAATCATTGAGATTGCAAATGTGAAGATTGATGAACATTTTAGAGGTAATTCAAGGTCTATGGACTCTGAACTAGTAGTTGAAATAATCACAAATGAACCTACAATGAGTACACTAGTACAAAATGTTGATCCAGTCATATCGGCATCATCTGATAATTCCACAGTGGCTGAAGAATAGCAGCAAGTGAATACACCTAGTTATGTAAGATTAAATCACTCTAAAAGTCAGATAATTGGGAATAAGTATCAACGTGTTATGACTAGAGGAAGACTAGCAAATGAAGACGTATGTCTAATTTCTCAAATTGAACCAACAACTATTAATGAGGCATGTGAAGATAAACATTGGATTAAGGCTATGTATGATGAATTAGAACAAATTGAAAAGAATAACACATGGACATTGGTTCCCCAGCCTAAAAACAAAAATGTAATTGGAACTAAATCGGTATTTAAAAATAAACTTAATGAAGATGGTAGGGTAATCAGAAACAAAGCAAGATTAGTGTGTAAGGGATATTCACAGAAAGAAGGAATTGATTACAATGAAACCTTTGCACCAGTAGCTAGAATTGAGGCACTCAGATTGTTCTTAGCTTTTGCAGCACACAAGAACTATAAAGTATATCAAATAGATGTTAAATGTGCATTTCTGAATGGTGATCTTAAAGAGGAAGTTTACATTGAGCAACCTAATGGATTTTCTTTGATAGATGACAAAGATATGGTTTGAAGGTTAAGGAAAGATTTATATGGATTGAAGCAAGCTCCTAGAGCTTGGTATGCTAGATTGGACAAATATCTTTTGAAGCTTGGTTACACTAAAGGTAATGCTGACAACAACTTATATTACAAAGTGACTAATGATGACATCTTGGTTATTGAATTTTTTGTTGATGATATAATTTTGGGAAGAGAAGTAGGATTGTGTAAAGACTTTTCTAATAAGATGCAGGAAGAATTTGAAATGTCTATTATTGGAGAGATAAAATTCTTTTTAGGATTGTGGATTTCACAGACTAATAAAGGTACATTCATAAATTAGTCAAAGTACTTGAAAGAACTGCTGAAGAAATTTGGCATGGAAAACTCTAAACTGGTAAGTACTCTTATGACTACAACTGATAAACTATCATTGAAGGATGAATCAACACCTGTTAATCTAACAAGATATAAATCTATGATTGGAGGTTTGTTGTATATGAAACAAACAAGAATTGATATTATGAATGCAGTATGTATTGTTTCAATATTTTAGAGTAATCCTAAGGAAAATCATGAATCAACAGTAAAAAGGATTTTTTGGTACCTACAAGGCACAACAAATATTGGTTTATGGTATCCTAAAGATGAAAATTTTGATTTATGTGCATACACAAATACAAATTGGGCAGGAGATGTAGATGACATAAAAAGCACCACCGGTGGAGCATTTTTTCTTAGTAGCAGACTAATTTCATGGTTGAGCAAGAAACAAAGTTGTACATCATTATCAACAGTAGAATCATAATATGTTGCAGCAGCAACTAATTGTACATAGGTATTATGGATTAAGCAAATATGGAAGGACATAAAGGTAAAATGCAAAGAACCTTTAATCATTTATTGTGATAATATGGCAGCAATTGATATATCAAAGAATCCGGTATTTCATTCTCAAACTAAACATGTTTATATCAAATTTAATTTTTTGAAAGAGAATGTTAAAGAAAAAGAAGTGAAATTGGTTTATGTGAATACTAAAGAACAGATTGCCGATATCTTTACTAAACCTTTGCCTAAGGAAACTTTTGAATATCTAAGAGAGAAGCTTGGAGTTATACCCTCATCGGTAGAAACTTAGACAATTGAAGCATGGCATCAGACCAACAAAATTAACAAAGAAATCTTTTTCTATCTTTGATGAAGGAGAGATACTTCTCAGGGGGAGTAGATTGAATAGTTTTGGTTATAACAATTGGTATTTGTAATAAGTTCTATGAACTGATTTTGGTTTTGTATTGCTTTAGCATTTGATGTTAAAGGGGGAGATATATCTATGGAAAAACATGTTATCTTTTGGGGAGAGATTATTCCTAGGGGGACAAATATTCTGTATTTTGATTTTTGGTTAATGGTCTCTTTGGGAGATTGTTGGTTTTTGGTTTTTGGCATTTCTGCTTTGGCACTTAGATGGTTTTTCGATCTTGTGTTACCATCAATGCCAAAGGGGGAGATTTTTGGTATTATGGATGTGTTACATTAGTTTTGTCATTGATGTCAACACTTGTGAACACTTATCAGCACTCAAGATCTTTGGTTATGTTCACCGGCATGTTCAGTGACTTATGCACAGTCACCAATATCTGGTTCACCGACAGGTTATATTGTTCACTGGCACTAAGGATGATCTGTTATCATCTGGAGACTACTTCATTATGTTGAAGACATTTTTTGGACACTTGGTTTTGGCAATTTGGTTATTGGTCTAATTGAGTTTGCATATTTGTTGTTACCAGCAAATAGGTCTAGGTTATGGACCGACAAGCATTATCTATTCTAGATGAGCACAATACATTATGGAGATATTTTATTGATTGGTTATTATTACAAATGCATTGAGCCAACATGATGCATCACATATTGATTCATTTTTAATTGATTTAATTGTAATATTCTTAGTGAGCCGACCTACACATTTGGTCTTAGGTTTTGGTATATATGTAAGATCTCATTTGTGAGATTGTTGAGAAGGTGAAAGGGAATGTAATAAGGTATATGTGAATATAAATAGATCTATACATGCAGACATCATTTGAAGATTCAAGGAAGGTATGAAGAAGACAATAAGACCTTAACTGGTACTGAATCCAGCATATGAAGATGATATTTTGAGCAGTACATTATCATTGGATTTAACCATCCAATTGTAGTCAGTGTGACTCCCATTTTGTGATTGAGCAGTGAGCTCTAAACAGTTGGCCTTTCTGCATGTGAAGACCCCATTTATACACACATACTATCTGCATTAGTATCATCTAATTTTGGGGAATGTTTCCCACCATGGTTTTTCCCCTTATAGGGTTTCCACGTACAAATATCTATGTTATGTGTTGTGGATGCTATTTGTCTTTCTGTTTCATGGATTAAACTTTACCAAATTGTTATTAACTATTAAACTATCTACCAGCATTAATTTTGGTTTACCGGTATTATGCATTAAGTTTGGTTAAGTTATATTTGGGTTGAAACTAATAGACAACTAATTCCCCCCCCCCTCTTAGTTGCCCCTGGGTCCTAACAGATTACAAAAAAATCGGTTCAAGTGTGACCATTGGATTTACTTAGCAATCTATACACATTCTTCAAGAAAATTCCAATTGCTCCATGATCACCGCTTCATTAAACTTGTAACTCATCACACGCTTTGCATTAGATGTAATCCACTTTGTTCATTCCCTAGACAATCAAACAAACACGCCAAAAGAATTTGAACTTATCTTCATATAATAACCACATGTGTCACTATTATTACCGCTCAACATCAAATAATAACCCAATATAACCATTTCAACAAACTTAATTGGTTAGGGTTTAAGAAAAACATCTATTAGGGTTTAACCTTATACACTAGTTACCAGTTCAACTCACATTCTTATATACCGGTTTACAAAATCTTCCATAAATCTCTTCCTACAAGTTACTGGATAATATCAATAATAACAACAATATCATAAATACCATTACCAGTTCAATTGATATCAATGAGAACATAACATATCATTAATGCAATCTTCATGCAAATGCCAACAATCTTCCCCTTTAGCATTGATGGAAATACAAATATCAGTGCCTCTGATTGTTGTTGTGAATCGTGAATAGGAATCCTAGTTTACATTACCAATTATTCACCATGCTCTATCTATCTTCAGCCTGTCACTGGTTTCCCTTTGCCATAATCAAATAATTCTTCTCCCCCTTTGACAGCAATGCCAAATTGAAAGTAAAACATGTAATATCAAAATTTAACTGTGTATCAACAACATACTGTAGCTTGATGCTCCCCTTGTGGAATGCATCCACTTCTATATCAATCCTTCTAAGATTCTGCAAGTGATTCAGGGACTGATGCAATCAACATCATGCTCAACTAACTTCATGAAGGGGTGCAACCCCTAGTTGACTTCTAAGACACTCAAATGTAGTCTTAGGCAGAGGTTTGGTAAATATATCTGCAAGCTACTCCTAGCTAGAAACATGTTCTACGATAACATCTTTACTTTGAACTTTTTTCATCAAAAAGTGATACTTCAATTCAATGTGCTTAGTTCGTGCATGCAAAACATGATTCTTAGAAATATTTATGGCACTTTTCTTTATAGGTTCTGAGATTTTCATCTTAAAACTTTCTAGAATGTGCCTCATCCAAATAGCTTGTGTGCAATTCATATAAGATGCAACATACTCAGCTTCAATAGTAGATTGTGAAGTACAACTCCATTTCTTACTACTCCATGAAACAATCCTTCCTCCTAGAAAGAATGCTCCACCAGTAGTGCTTTTCCGATCATCAACATTTCTTGCCTAATCAACATCTATGGACACCTTCAAGTCAAAGTTTCCTCCATATGGATACCATAATCCATAGTCAATAGTACCTTTCAGGTATCTAAAGATTCTCTTGGTTGCTATCAGGTGTGTCTCCTTAGGATTCTTCTAGCAACTATACCAATCGTATGGGCTATATCCGGTCTGCTGTGAACAACATAGTGTAATTTGCCAATCATTGACCTATATTCCTTTTCATCAATAGACTTAAATTCATCTTCCTTGGACAACTTACAAACTATAACCATTGGTATTCCAACTGGTTTATAGTCACTCATGCCAAAAGTCTTCAAAACCTCTTTCACATACTTAGGTTGTGTAATGAAAATACCATTCTTTATTTGTTGTATTTGCAAGCCTATGAATTTTTTTATTTCCCCTAGTAAAGATATTTCAAAATCATTTTAATTTCATCTGCAAAATAGTTGCTCATGACATCATTACCTCCAAAAATAATATCATCAACAAATACTTCACTGACCAATATTTCATCTCCTTTAGACATGAGATAAATATTACTATCATCATTGGTTCTTCAAAGCCTATCTTCATTAGATGTGTATGAAGCCTTTCATACCATCCTCTAGGTGCTTGCTTTAATCCATACAAAGATTTATGCAATCTGCATACCATGTCTTTCTCATCTGTCAAAGAATAACCATCTGGCTGCTCTATGTATACCTCTTCTTCCAATATCCTATTAAAAAATGTAGACTTAACATCCATCTGGTATACCTTGAACTTCTTATGGGCTGCAAATACAAGTAAAGTTCTGACACCTTCTAGTCTTTCTACTGGTGCAAAATTTTCTCCATAATCTTCTCCTTCTTCTTGCTCATAACACTTGCAGACTAATCTTGCCTTGTTGCGAACTACAACACCATCTTCATTTAACTTGTTTCTGAATACCCATTTAGTACCTATAACATTCTTATTTACCAGTTGGGGTACCAGGGTCCAAGTGTTGTTCTTCTCAATTTAATCCAATTCCTCCTCCATAGCTTAAACCCAATGATCATCACCAAATGCCTCCTTAGCACTTCTAGGTTCAATGGTGGAGATCATGCAAGAGTTCTCTCTTATTATCCTTCTAGTTAGTACTCTAGCATCCTTATCCCCAATAATCTATTCAGTACTGTGGTTCAGTCTCACATACCTAGGAATAACATGATCATTCTCTTCAAGTTCAACTTCTTCATTATCATCTTCTTCTGAATTTATTTGTTCCAGTTGAACAACTGCATCAAAACTTATTGTACTGGTTTCTGATTTAATAGTTTCAGGTTCAAAAAACAAAATTCAAGGATCTTCATCCTTTTTCTCTAAACTAGTTCCTTCTGAGACAATAGGATATTCATCTACTCGGACATCAATACTCTCAACAATTATTTGTGTCCGGTTGTTGAAGCATTTGTAGGCCTTACTCTTGGTGGAATAGTGAAGAAATATGCCTTCATCACTCTTAGCTTCAAACTTGCTAATGTAATCACCTCTTTTAATAAAACATTTTCTACCATATATCTTAAAGTAGCTAACATCAAGTGATATTCGATACCAATAATCATAAGGGGTATTGTCCTTAACTCTTTTCACCACAACTTGATTCATTCTCTAGACAACTATACTTATAGCTTCTTTCCAAAATATTTTCACTGCACCTCCTTGTATCAACATTGTCCTAGCACCTTCAACCATTGACTAATTTTTCCTCTTTGGAATACCATTATGTTGTGGTGTCCTTGGTGCAAAAAGATGTTGTTTGATACCATTCTCATCATAGTACTTAGTGAATCCCTCAGAAGTAAATTCACTGCCTTGATTTGTTCTAAGATATTTTGTCTTTTTTCCACTCTCTTTCTCAGCTAAGGCCCTAAATGCCTTGAACTTATCAAAAAGATTCATTCTTATCCTTCAAGAATGTGACCCACATCATCCTTGAACAATCATTAGTGAAGATCATGAAATATCTGTCACCTTGAATGCTTCTTGTTCTTATTGGTCCATATAGATTTGTATGAAATAAATCTAACAAGTTCTCTGGTGAGAAGGACTTTCTCTTGAAATTTGAAGAGGTCATCTTTCCTAACTAACATTCTTTGAAAAAAGCATTAACTAGTTTGTCTAGCTGAGGCAGGCCTCTTACTATCTTGGAATTTCTCACTTTAACAATGTTATCAAAGTTTATATGACAAAATGTCCTATGCCAAAGCCAACTATCATCTATCTTTGCAATCAAACAGTTGCTAACTTTAGGATTAAGATGAAACAGATTACCTCTGGTTTATTTCCTAGTTGCAATCAATTCACCTTTGTTGTCAAAGATTTTGCACATACCATTTCTAAACTCTAGTGGGAATCCTCTCTCATTAAGTTGTGCCACACTCAAAAGATTGTGCTTTAGTTATTCAACCCAATAGACATCGTTAGCACTGCTCTTCCCATTAAGAGAAATAACTCCCTTACCTTTAACCATATAGGGTGAGTCATTGACAAATCTGAAAATGCCGCCATCAAATTCGTTTAGGTAAAGAAATTTTCTCCGATCACCAGTCATATGATGTGAACAACCACTATCAATGATCCAATCATCATAGTTATCCATCCTGAACACTAGTGCCTTTTGATCTGATATCTTTTCCTTAATAGCTACAAACACAATATCTTCAGTCGCATCATCATCACATTCTTCATCAGTGATACCACTGTCAACCACTATAAGACAATCTCTCTTGCCTTTACCCTTATACATCTTGAATTTACCTCTCTTGTGTTCATTTTCACCATTAGGACAATTAGCTTCTATATGATTAATCTTGTTGCATGTAAAACATTTTAAAGGTAGTCTACTTATGTATGTTCCAGTGCCTCTAGGCAATCATTTTGCCAACAATGCTTCAAGTTCCACTAGGATGTCTTCATCATTAGGATCTCTTCTGGATCTAGATTCATAGCCATGACAAGTATCTCTACTTTTTGTCACAGATGGGTTAGAGACAAAAGCTTTGAATGCAGATTCTAATTTCTATATACTACCATCATAGCCATTTAATTCAAAAGTAGTAAGTTTGCCAATGATAGAGTCAAGAGTTACCTTAGTTTTGTCAATGGACTTCTACTCCTGAATATCTATAACTTAGATAGCATAGACTGGTAGTAGGGTTCTCAGTACCTTACTGATCACTGTGGCATCTTCCGCTTTCCCTCCTGCACTCTTTATTTCACCATCTCTTTTATCCTTTGACCATACTGCTGGATATTCACACCTTCAGACATTCTCATGTCATCAAACTTTCCTCTGAGGCTCTCCTCTTTAGTAATCTTAACATATTCATCACTACTATAAATCTCTTCAAATTTTTTTGATACTTCATATGTAGTTTCAAGACCATGAACATCTACATATTCAACATCAGATAGGGAATTGATAATAGCCTCCAATTCTTGATGATTTTCTTGTTGTTCTATCTTCTGATCATTAGTTAGAGTTCCAGTAGGTGCAACATACTTAGTTTCTACATGATCCCAATACCGACTTCCCAAAATCTTGATGTAAATCTTCATTTTGTCGCTCCATATCCTATAGTTTTCTCTCTTGAACATTAGACCTTCCTTCTTCATCATGATCTACAAGATCTTTTCCTTAAGCTATCAAGATTTAGATTATAGAGGACCTGAGATGCTCTGATATGAATTGATGGTATGATGAAAGAATAAGTATCTAATAGATTACTGAGAGGGCGGAGGGGGGGGGGGTGAATCAGTAAACTACAAAACTGATACAAACTTCCCAAAATCAAACTCAAACTCACAAAGTAAACTTATCAATAAAATATCACTATCAAGATCAATACTCATAAGAATATCGGTTGACTATTATAGCAACTTAAAAGTTAACAACTTTAATCTAGTAAACATCCAAATGCTCAATCATATATCAACACACTCCATCTCTCAATGCTTCTAGTTATCACGCCTTATTAGAATAGTTAAGTAGTTAATCAAATTAGAAAATAAGATCATAACCACAAAAAAATTCACCACATGAAACAAATGTTTATACGTGGAAAACCAAAATAGGTAAAAACCATGGTGAGATGAGACTAACAAGATAGCTATCTAAACTCTTCTAAATTTCGCCCTGTTCGGAGCCAAGCTTGTTAAAGCTTTTACAATAAGTCCTATTAAGAACTGATCCTATTAGGAATCACCTGATTAAGGGATTTACAAATGCCTTGATAAAAAGAAAATACTCTATTAGGAGTAACCTCGATAGAAGATTTGAGAATCCAAGCTAATGGACCACCTTGTTAGAGGATTTAAGAAGTAACCAAGCTTGTTAGAGCTTACTTGGTTAGGGGATTTCAATTCTGCTATAATTGTTAGAAGATAGGAGGTTTTTCTTGATTTGTCTAAATAGCACTACATTTTCTTGATCAAATCCTTTTAAGCTTCAATTTGTCTATACACATACTGCAAATCCATTCTCCAGTTATGCAACCACACACTCAACTTATTTTTGCCAACACCTTTTACAAAATAACTTCATATGTTGGTGTAAATAATTATTCATCTTGGATATTATTACACCCTACTTAAGTTTACTTAGGTACATGCATTTCATAGTAGTTTGGGTATGAGACACTTGGGTGTTTGTGCCACATTGGGATAGTGTGTGTAGGAGAATTTCCACCTTTTATGGTGTGATCTTGTTGTTACACTCCACATTTAGTGGGTGATCCATTTCATGTAGAATATTATATTGTTTCTCCTACCTACCCACACCTATTTCCTACCTACCCTTGTTTCTTATTGAGCCACATGTCATGTTTCTGTGCTCACATATCCATATAGCCTTGCCTATATAAGGAGGCTCATATTCATTGTATGCAACGATAGATGATCCAGTTGATTGGTATTTTTATCTTGATAGAATACAGTTTATTCCTATCATATATTTTGTCTCTCTTATTTGTGCCTTTGATTGCCTCTTGATCTTGGCAAAATATCACATGGTATTAGAGATGGTCCATGTCTCACATGGTATCAGAGCCATTAGAGTGTCATTGGCTTGATAATTGAGCGAAATTTGATGCTATTTAGGGTTGTGTATTTTGGAGTTTTCTGTTGCAAGTTATTATTGAAGCTTGATGGGTAAAATCTGAGGTTACCATTGGATTGAGGAGGACCAAGAAAGTTAGTTTTTCCTTTTGTTTCATCCAAATCAGACTTCGGAGGCCAAATCTAGAGGCATTTGAAGTTTGACGCTGTGGCGAAAATTTTCTAGAAATTATAATTTTGTAGGCATTTTTCAAATAGTGATATCTCACTCATCTAGAAATGTTTTTTTGAGCAATTGTTTTTGTTTTAGGGTAGAATTTTGTGATCTGTATAGTGGTGTAGGAGTTTTCTGATTTTTGGATACAACTTTTTTGAAAATCATGAAATCCCGAGTTTTACAACTTTGGAGGCTTCATTTGGGCTCATATGGACTCCTTTTCAGGTGCCATTTTTTTTGAAAGTGCATATTTTTTCATCTACTTTCATAATATACCATTTGTCTATAGTGATTTTAAGTAGAAATTGTACTTTTAGTATTTGGCCATTTTTTGCATATTTGGTACTTGCATTTTGCTTGGATCTCAGTTTAGATCACTAGCAGTAGTTGTTGAAGTCTCTTAGATCTCATTTTGAGAAGTTGTAAATTGAAATCAAAATTCCACTTTTCCTTGTTTTGCAAGTGGCCCATTCTATATGCACTAAGTATAAAGTGCAAAAATCACCATTTTGGGGGGATTTCTTGATTGAGTATTTTGGGGGGGTGTCTTGTGTGATTGTGCCTCTCTCTATCTTGTGTTTTTTCATTTTGGTGCTATGGGTTCTCCTAAATTTCCACTTTTAACTCCTCATAATTATGCATCATGGAAAATTAAGGCATGGAGTAAACAAATGGAAAAAGAACTCATTCATTACATAAATAAATATATTACAACACCATCTGATCCTAAGGCTGATCCTAATGGTCAAATTGAATGGCTTACTATGAATGATATGGCACTTGGAACTCTTAGAAAGTATCTATCATATGGCCTCATTTTTCACATTGATAAGTATACAACAATTAAAGAGGCTTCGGATATTTTTAAGAAATTGTATGGTCAAGTTGATGAGATTAAGGGCTACAAGCTTGATAGTGAACTCACAACTTTGGATCCCAAGGATTTTGATACAATCCAAGATTATGTTACAAAATCAACTGAGCCAAGAGAAAAGCTAAAGGATTGTGGAATTGACAAAAAGGATGCTCAATTGGTTTATAACTTGTTGGAAAAGCTTCCTTTAGAGTATGCAGCCTTTGTATCTAGCTTTCACACCCATAGGTTAACTCAAGGTTCCTCATACACTTCTCCCTTATTTGATTCATTCATGGAGATGTTGATACTTGAGCAATCTAAGTTGACCATGATGGGGATTCTAAAATATTCAAAGTGACAAGCTTTGGTGGCTAATAAAGGGAATCAAAGCAATCAAGAAAAATGCAAGAATCAAAAGCAACTTAAGTCAAAACCACAACAAGATGAGCACAATCTTCCTCTCCACAGCAAGGTGATTCACCATTCTCACCTAAGAGGAAATCATATAAGGACAATCATTTTTGTGGATATTACAAGAAGTCAAGACATGATGAACATCATTGTTATAAGAAGGATATTGATGAGTTGAAGAATCTTCTTGAGAAGAATAGAATCAACCTACCTTATAGAATGTCTACATCAGCTTCTTCTTCCAAGGATAAAGGAAAGGATCACTCTTTTGGGACAGATAAAGGAAAGGGACAAGCTCTTTGTGCTACTACAAGTCATGATTTAGGGAGATGGCTTCTAGATTCAAGGGCTTCTCATCATATGACATCTTTGCAGTCTATGTTTTCTACATTTGAGCCTTGCCACATGCCGCAAATTTTGATGGGCAATCATACATATATGGATGTGATTGGGAAAGGATCTATTGCCAATGGGGATAACTCCTTCAATGATGTGTTGTGTGTACCCCACTTGACAAATAATCTTCTTTCCATCTATCAAATCACACATGGGGTAACTAGGAAAACTATGGAGTTCACACCTGATTTGTTTATCATTAGAGACTTGGAGAGTGGAGCTATCATTGCGACTAGGGTGGTTGATCATGCATATCGGTTGTACTCTTTTTCAGATTTTGGTCCTATTGATAAAGTTGGTTCTTCCTATGTTGATGATTTAGATTTTGAGGAGAACTTTGGGCATTTGAACTTGGAGATTCTCACACGTGACCCCATTCTCAAGCCTTGCATTTCATATCCTTCTATTGATATCACACCACCTATTGCACTTGATGATGCAATTAGTGCGACAGTTTTTCCTTCTTATGATTCAGTGCAACAGGATATTTCATGTCTTCCAGATTTAGTTGATTGGGATGCCTACCTGATAGACGTTGCAGGTTTGTTTGTGGACTCCTACATTGCAGATTTGGGAGAAACCATTCATGACATTCATCTTCTCTTTGATTAGGATTATCCTTCTTTGATTATTGTGAAGGATAACTTTGACCCTCTTGTGCATTCTCTACAAGATCAATCTTTAGAGGTTGACATGATTGTGGATACTTTTGTACAACACTTGGAGGAGGTCTCTTTATCTTTTGAGGAGACATATGAGTCTTTGGATATTGTTCTACATTCATCTCCACTAGATCTTGGAGTGCCTTTTTTAGCAGTGTAGCACAGTTTATCACCTTTTGAAGGGGTACCTTTCAGCATCGACATGGGGACACTTGAGCAGTTTTCAAAGATTCCTTTCATCATGAGTATTTTTTCTTCATCTTCCCTTCATGGTTGGGGAGACTTCATGGATACACATTTGGTTTTGTTTCTTCCTAAGGGGAGGAATGTTGTTCGATGTTCATGGAGTAGTTTCTTCATTCATCTTCGAGCTTCTATCATTGGTGAAGATTCCAGATTAAGAGGGGGATTCCTAGTCTCTCTTCTTCTTCTCTCATAATGGTTGGACTTTTTTCTCACATGGGGTTTTGTCCTTCACATACTTCTATGAGAGTTCTTTGTATCTATTTTTCATCTCTCTTTTGGGGGAGGGTTTTTTCCCATTGGGTTTTTCTCTCTTTCCCCACTTTGTGAGAGATTTCCTTGCATTGGTTTTCATGCATTTGCATTTGTACATGGGTACCTATCATGGTCTAGTAGCTGGGACCCATCTTGCATTGCTTAGTTGCATTGTAGACTTAAGTGCATTCCCCTAAGTTACACTTAAGGGGGGTGTTAGTGTAAATAATTATTCATCTTGGATATTATTACACCTTACTTAAAGTTTACTTAGGTACATGCATTTCATAATAGTTTGGGTATGAGACACTTGGGTGTTTGTGCCACATTGGGATAGTGTGTGTAGGAGAATTTCTACCTTTTATGGTGTGATCTTGTTGTTACACTCCACATTCAGTGGATGATCCACCTAATGTTGAATATTATATTGTTTCTCCTACCTACCCACACCTATTTCCTACCTACCCTTGTTTCTTATTGAGCCACATGTCATGTTTGTGTGCTCACATATCCATATAGCCTTGCCTATATAAGGAGGCTCATATTCATTGCATGCAATGATAGACGATCTAGTTGATCAGTATTTTTATCTTGATAGAATACAGTTTATTCCTATCATATATTTTGTCTCTCTTATTTGTTCTTTCCATTACCTCTTGATCTTGGCAAAATCTCACAACCTTAAATACAAATGAATTAGGTCAGTAACACAACAAAAACCTAACTCTCTCATAGAGATTACAAAAAAATCATTTCAAGTGTGATCATTGGATTTACATAGCAATCTATACACATTCTTCAAGAAAATTCCAACCGCTCCATGATCACTGCTTCATCGGCCTTTTAACTCATCATGCACTTTGCATTAGATGCAATCCACTTTTCTCATTCCCTAGATAATCAAACAAATGTGCCAAAACAATCTGAACTTATCTTCATACAAGAAACACACGTGTCACTATCATTACTGCTCTACATCAAATAATAAACCAGCATAACCATTTCAACAAACTTAATTTGTTAGGGTTTAACAAAAACAACTGGTAGGGTTTATCGGTTACAATGCATAGAAAGGGTTTAACGTTATACATCAATTACCGATTCAACTCACATACATTTATACCGGTTTACAACATCTTCTAGAAAGCTCTTCCTACTAGTTACAAGACAATATCCATAATAACAACAATATCTTAAATACCATTTCTAGTTCAATTGACATCAATGACAACATAACATATCATTAATGCAATCTTCATGCAAATGCCAACAATTTTCTCTTTAAACCATATCCAAAATGGAAAAATGAGATGGTTTTATCCTTGAGTAAACCTATACATATAACACTTAACCTTCCTCCTAATGATCATATGCCTTTTCTTATGGACAAGTCTATTATTCCTCCTAATAGAGATATTCTTTTTCTCAAGGAAGAATCTGTTCCTTCACCTAAGATTATCCTTCCTCCTAAGGATAGACATATTCTTTCTCCTATGGAAGACTCTATTCCTTCTCCTAAGGATGAGTCCATTCTTCTCCCAAAGGATATAAAATCTCTTCCTCCTTAGTGTCAATATATTCCTCTTCCTAAGGATAAACATATCATTCCTCCTAAGGATAGACCTATTTTCCCTGCTCATGATGGACTTGGTCTCCTTCATACACCTCCCATTTCTCCTTTATAGGGTGTAGTTCTACCTTCTACATCTTACAAAGGGAAGGAAATGACCTCTCCTATTGTTCAACATAAATTACCTTCTCCTATGCATCCTTCCTTCAAAGAAGAAAATAAGCCTATACATGATGAACCTATATCTTCACAACCTTTGGCTAAAACTAAATGAAACAATTGTGTGAGAGAACACCGATAAAGACATCATGTGTGCACTCATGAACTTGCTTCTAAAACAATTCCTTCTCCTAAAAGAACAATTGTTGACATAATTCCATTTTCTCAACCTTCTCCTAACCAAGATATTCAACCTAATTCTCCAAGACCCAAAATGATTAAGAAAAATGATGGTTCAAGTTCTATTCCTATTAGAGCTACCATTTTTGTTAATTTTGATGAAGAAATAGGTGAGAATGTTGTTAATGATGAAAATATTGATCCTAATGTTTCTGATTATGAATATGAATATTTTGATGTTGACAATGATTTATCTAAACAATTTTCAAAAGCATTAATCCTATCTCCTAGTAATAGACAAAGTGACTCATTATTAGAGCATGGTCCTTGTTTGGAAGGTGTGATAGCTCCATCTACTATGCTCAATGTTTCTCCTCTTGCATGTTGTCCACCTTATTGAAATAATGATTAGAAATATTGGGGGGTGGATGATGTGCTTGATTAGCTTCATTAGAACCATAGTTTCTCTCCCTCTCCTCGATTTCTTGTTTGTGATTTTCATCTATTTGTTTCTCAATTCTTCTATTTGTTGTCCCTAGTGTTTTCTACTTGATGATGATGCAAAGCATTGAGATATCTTTTGGTATCTCCCATGTTGACTCAAAAGACACATGCACCCTTCATACATGGTTGTTTCCTTTCTTTGGGGGATGAGGACAATTCAATGCATATATATACACATGATATGCATTGGTTATCATAAAAATCATACTGACTCCAAATTTAAGTGAAACCACCCCGTGATTTGTGTTTTGTGATCATTATCCTTTGATTTGTCATCTCTTGGGGGCTAAATTATTGTGATAACGTGCTTGTCTTTTTGGGTTTATCCTACCTTAAAGCAAGTTCTCTTGATAAGGCATGCACAATCTCTTTAAGGTGGGGGCATACACTCCACTCAATTATTCTCTCTATTGCATATCTTGATACTTAAAGTTACTCAGTAAACTTTGTATTTTTCTTTATAATTTTGGTATTTTTCTTTTCATGACTCATAGTAAGAGAACCTTACTAGTTTGTAGTCATGGTTCTCTCTTTCTCTCTCTCTCATGATCTTCCCTTTTACATTATCAATGAAGTTGTAAGATCCTAAAGTTCACTAGGGGCTTGGTGTATCTTGCCTCTTTGATGACTAGGTGAAAGGTTTTCAATGTGAACCATTTATACTTTACCGAGAGTATGATTAACTACATACTGCCACAAAAGTGGGGGTTTAATCTAGTGTCTTTAAATTGAATCTCTTTGCAATTTTGACCGCTTTTGGGTGTTTGCTTTAGTATTTGCACCACATGGCTTGATTGAAGACCTGATTATGCTCATACATATAACAAATGTCATTTAACTCAAAATTTACCTCAGTATTTAGCTTAAGCCTACCCCAAAATAGGGAAGGACCATGGCACCATGATATGGTCCTTAGTAGGACCATGGCGCCAGGCCATGGTCTACCCTAATTTGGGGCCCCTCAAAACCCAATGCTACATTTCAAATTTGGGTAGGATTATCCTCTCCATGTCAGCTCATGTTGGAAAATTAGCCAATTTTCTTGATGGGTATGCATATAAAGAGGATTTCCACTCTCATTTGAACATCTAAGAAATCTAAGGGCACACAAATGACATCAAGAAATCAAGTAATCAAGAATTCAAGAACAATAGAGCATCTCCAGTCTTCCTTCAAACCTTGGAGCAACAATAAAGTCAATATTCAATAATTGAAGTGGAGATGTACACCCTATTACATGAAACCCTAATTCTATGTGGAGGCAAGATAAAATTCACAAGAAGGTATCATCATTCAATCTTCAATAATAATTCAATATCTCCCTAAAAAGGAGAATCTTTCCTTAAATTCATTTCAATTATCTTTATTTAAATTTCATCATTAAGCCAAGCCCCTATTCCCAACATTTTTCTCTTTCTTTCTCTATGTAGGTAACAATTACATAGCTATACTCTTCAGAATAAGCTTCATTCACAGAGACAAATCAACCCTTTTTAGTGTGTAGTAAGCTTGAAGGATCGTGGTGTAGTGTCATAGTCTCATATTTTTAGGAGAATTTTTGAGGGTCAGATCTGACTTGGTTTATAATTCTCAGATCCAAGTGCTCATGAAAATCCCACATTTGTAGCTCACTGTTTTCTCAGTTTTACCTTCATTTTTCAACACTTTACCTTAAATCAGCATTTCAACTTACAAAAGAGAGGAAAAACATTAACAAATTTAATCCAATCTATTTAGTATTTAGTCCTTATCTAATTTGTGACTGAATCTAGTGGATTCCCTTCCCTCTTTGAACGTAAAAAGTTTTCTATGCAAAATTGATTTTGCGATTTCTCCCTTTTGTGTTGCAAATTGCCAAATACAATTTTCACTATTACACTAAGAAATAATGTAGAAGTTAAAATTAGAAAATAAACATGAAGAAACTATGATAAATACAAATTTATTACTATTTATATGTTGAAAAACCCTTTCTATAAGAAATCGAACATCAAAGAGAAGCACATGTATATATTAATCTCCAACACAAGAGTACATATGTAACAAAATTTCTCCCTTCAATGAAATATAATTATAGAAAACACTATGTACTTATTAAATCTCTATAAAAATGATTGTGTCTAACTCCTTATTCATGTGCAAATATAAGAACATAAAAAGTATATTTACAATGCCATGGGAATGAAAACCATGGGCCTATAAAACCAAATGAAGAGAAAAAACCAAAAAGGATGGAAAGGTGCTAAAAATTTTTAGGGGTATTGGGGGACTTTCAAGCCCACTTGTCATAAATAATATATATTACAAACAGGATTACAATTAAATATCACACCATTCTAACATTCTTCCACTTGATATCATATATTTCAATGACATTTGTAGGAACTATAAAATAAGTCAACTATAGAATCCAATTTCCATGACCATCCTACAAAAAATTTGTACTATAAAAAATAATACTTAAACACTATCTGTATAGCCATACTATCTCATTAGAGGCATGTGTACCAATCATATTACTATATTTAAATGGGATATAAAGAAACAAATTGTTTCTTCTTACTCATCCATCTAACCTCACTACCAAACAAAACACATGACCACTATTGAACCTTCAATTCTATCCAAGTCACCTACCGAATCTACATCAATAAAGCCATTTGGCTCTAATATTAATAAAATTATTAATACCATGATAGAAAAATAATATAAAAAATATCTTTCAAATGTCTAAACTAAATTTTTACCATAAGTATAATGTTCTTTATGATAGTCCAACATAAAATTTCTCATAATTCGCATTACTTAAACAATTTTTAGTCTAGTGTAAAACTATCACTTACATGAGGCTACTAAAAATAGTAGGATAAGACAATTTACATATAATAAAAATCATTAGGAGGCATCTCTAATGAAATATTAATGCCAACAAGAAAATGAATAATCATATTCTTACAATCTTGCATACTAGACCATTTTAAAATAGTATTAAAGTATAATCTAAAAATAATATTTGTTTGTAACCAATGCCTATCAATCTCTATACCAAGAATAGATTTTACAACTCTTATATCCCTCATATCAAATGTTCTAGAAAGATAAGTAGTAACCCCCTAATCATCATATTATAATTATCAATAAATAACATTTCATCCACATACAAGATAATGATCATAATCTAGGCATCTATAATATTAACATAAACGCATTGATTTTTCCCACTCCTAACAAAACTCATTTTCAAGGAAAAGAATCAAAATTATAGTACAACATATGAGTGATTATTTTGAACTATACAATAACCATTTTGATCAACATACAAAATTTTCCTTCCCCCTCACAAGAAATTCATCTAGTCATCACATATAATTATCTGGTTGAAGATTCCCATGCATGAAAGTAGTTTTAACATCCATTTTATCAATATCAATATTACAGAACTTATATCAATAGATAAAAAAATTCTATAAATAATAACTCTTGCATTCTCTCCCTCCATTGTCTCTCCTCTTCTCCCTCCCTTCCCTATCTAACTCTTTTATGATGATATTTCATTTATGTTTGTTAATATTTAAGTTATATAAAGTGATAATCATAATTGTGTTGTGGTTTTTGCTTGCATTGATTCAACCCCCCTTCTCAGTGCCTTATAATTTTAGCAGATTTTGCTTATGTTCAATGAGATTCCTCTTTAGCATCACCTAGCATTGTAGCTCCATGCATTGAGCCCACTACTGTTGTTGTTGATGACATATCAGAGGATGTTCATTCCCTCTTAGATGACACATTCAACACATCTATTATCCCACCATCATTGGAGCTTCCTTTACAAGATCATCATGCACTCTCCTTTGATCAGCATCTAGGCCTTCCAATTTTGCCTTACATACAGGTTTTTCCTCTTCTTTGTTTGTTGAATTTGTTTCCTCCACATTGGAACCACATTGGTTTGATCATTGCCACAAGGTTTATATCATTTTAGGATGGATTTGGAGCCTTGATCGTCTCTCATGTGGGGGTTGCTTGTACATATGTTCCTGAGAGAGTCCCTTGAGACATTGATTTTGTACTTATTTTTCATTTTCTATTTTGGAGAGGAGTTTTGTTCCCACTAGGTTTTTTCCTTTGCTCTGTTTTTGAGAAAATTGCATGTTTGTTCATGGGTACCAAATTAGGCTTTATGCTGGGACCCATATTGCATTCATCTTTGCATGCTTTTTTCCTACATCTTTTTGGCCTCTGTCCCTAGTTGTACATTCAGGGGGGGTGTTGGAATTGTGAGACATGGACCAGCTCTGATACCATGTGAGATTTTGCCAAGATCAAGAGGCAATGGAAATCACAAATAAGAGAAACAAAATATATGATAGAAATAAATTGTATTTTCTATGAGATTTTGCCAAGATCAAGAGGCAATGGAAAGCACAAATAGAGAAAACAAAATATATGATAGAAATAAACTGTATTCTATCAAGAGAAAATACTGATCAACTGGATCATCAATCGATGTTGTTTATACAATGAATATGAGCTTGCTTATATAGGCAAGGCTATATGGATATGTGAGCACACAAACATGACATGTGGCTCAATAAGAAACAAGGGTAGGTAGGAAATAGGTGTGGGTAGGTAGGAGAAACAATATAATATTCCACATGAGGTGGATCACCCACTGAATGTGGAGTGTAACAACAAGATCAACACCATAAAAGGTGAAAATTCTCCTACACACACTATCCCAATGTGGCACAAACACCCAAGTGTCTCATACCCAAACTACTATGAAATGCATTTACCTAAGTAAACTTAAGTAAGGTGTAATAATATCCAAGATGAATAATTATTTATAACAACACCCCCCCTTAAGTACAACTTAGGGGAATGCACGTAAGTCTACAATGCAACTAAAAAATGTAAGATGAGTCCCGGCTACGAGGCCATGTTAGGTACCCATGTACAAATGCAAATGCATGAAAACCAATGCAAGGAAATCTCTCACAAAGTGGGGAAAGAGAGAAAAACCCAATGGGAAAAACCCTCCCCCAAAAGAGAGATGAAAACTAGATACAAAGAACTCTCATAGAAGTATGTGAAGGACAAAACCCCATGTGAGGTAAATGTCCCCCTATATGAGAGAAGAAGAAGAGAGAGACTAGAAAGCCCCCCCTCAATCTATAATTTGCACCAATGATAGAAGCTCAATGATGAATGAAGAAACTGCTCCACGAATGTCCAACCATGTTCCTCCCCTTTGGAAGAAACATAATCAAAGGTGAATCCAAAAAGTCTCCCCAACCATGAAGGGAAGATGAAGAAAAAATATTCATGATGAAAGGAATCTCTGAAAACTGCTCAAGTGTCCCCATGTCGATGCTTAAAGATACCCCCTCCAAAGGTGGTAAACTGTGCCACACTGCTGAAAAAGGCACTCAAAGATCTAGTGGAGATGAATGTAGAACAATATCCAAAGACTCATATGTCTCCTCAAAAGATAAAGAGACCTCATCCAAGTGTTGTACAAAAGTATCCACAATCATGTCAACCTCTAAAGATTGATCATGTAGAGAATGCACAAGAGGGTCAGAGTGATCCCTCGCAACAATCAAAGAAGGATCATCAACATAGGAAGAATCAACCTCATCAATAGGACCAAAATATGAAAAAGAGTACAACCGAGATGAATGATCAACCACCCTAGTTTCAATTATAGCTCCACTCTCCAAGTCTCTAATGATAACTGAATTAGGTGTGAACTCCATAGTTTTCCTAGTTGCCCCATGTGTGATTTGATAGATGGAAAGAAGATTATTTGTCAAGTGGGGTACACACAACACATTATTGAAGGAGTTATCCCCAATGGCAATAGATCCTTTCCCAATCACATCCATGTATGTATGATTGCCCATCAAAATCTGCGGCATGTGGCAAGGCTCAAATGTAGAAAACATAGACTATGAAGATGCCATATGATGAGAAGCCCCTGAATCTAGAAGCCATCTCCTTGAATCATGACTTGTAGTAGCACAAAGAGCTTGTCCCTTTCCTTTATCTATCCCAAAATAGTGATCCTTTCCTTTATCCCTGGAAGAAGAAACTGATGTAGACATTCTAGAAGGTAGGTTGATTCTATCCTTCTCAAGAAGATTCTTCAACTCATCAATATCCTTCTTATAACAATGATGTTCATCATGTCCTAACTTCTTGCAATATTCACAAAAAAGATTGTCCTTATATGATTTCCTCTTAGGTGAGAATGGTGAATCACCTTGTTGTGGAGAGGAAGATTGTGCTCCATCTTGTTGTGGTTTAGACTTAGGTTGCTTTTGATTCTTGCCTTTTCCTTGATTACTTTGGTTCCCTTTGTTAGCCACCAAAGCTTGTGACTTTGAAGATTTGAGAATCCCCATCGTGGTCAACTTAGATTGCTCAAGTATGAACATCTCTGTGAATAAATCAAATGAGGGAGAAGTGTATGAGGAACCTTGAGCTAACCTATGGATGTGAAAGCTAGATACAAAGGCTGCATACTCTGAAGGAAGCTTGTCCAAAAAGTTATAAACTAATAGAGCATCCTTTTTGTCAATTCCACAATCCTTTAGCTTTTCTCTTAGCTCAGTTGCTTTTGTGACATAATCTTGGATTGTATCAAAATTGTTGGGATCCAAAGTTGTGAGTTCACTAGCAAGCTTGTAGCCCTTAATCTCATCAACTTGACCATACAATTTCTTAAAAATATCTGAAGCCGCTTTAATTGTTGTACACTTATCAATGTGAAAAATGAGGTCATCTGATACATACTTTCTAAGAGTTCCAAGTGTCATAGCATTCTTAGTAAGCCATTCAATTTGAGCATTAGGATCAGCCTTAGGATCAGGTGGTGCTGTAATAGTTTCATTTACATAATGAATGAGTCCTTTTTCTATTAGTTTAATCCATGCCTTAATTTTGCATGATGCATAATTATGAGGAGTTAAAAGTGGAAATTTAGGAGAACCCATAGCACCAAAATGAAAAAACACAAGATAGAGAGGCACAATCACACAAGACACCCCCCCAAAAAAATATTCAATCAAGAAATCCCCCCAAAATGGTGATCTTGGCACTTTATACTTAGTGCGTATACAATGGGCCACTTTAAAAACAAGGAAAATTGGACTTCTGATTTCAATTTAGAACTTCTCAAAATGAGATCTAAGAGACTTCAACAAATACTGCTAGCGATCTAAATTGAGATCCAAGCAAAATGCAAGTACCAAATATGCAAAAAATGGCCAAATACTGAAAGTACAATTTCCACTTAATATCACTGCAAATAGATGGCAGATTATGAAAGTAGATGAAAAAATATGCACTTTTAAAAAAAATGACACTTGAAAAGGAGTCCATATGAGCCCAAACAAAGCCTCGAAAGTTGTAAAAATTAGATTTTCATGATTTCCTAAAACCCTGTATCCAACAATTAGAAAAATTCTACACCATTGTATAGATCATGAAATTCTACCCCAAAACAAAAAAAATTGCTCAAAAAAAGGAGTCCGGATGAGTGAGATATCACTATTTGAAAATTGCCTGCAAAATTATAATTTCTAGAAACTTTCCGCCGTAGCATCAAACTTCAAATGCCTCTAGATTTAGCCTCTAAAGTTCAATTTGGATGAAACAAAAGGTAAAATTGACTTTTTTGGACCTCCTTAATCCAATGACAACCTCAGATTTGACCCATCAAGCTTCAATAAAAACCTGCAATAGAAAGATCCAAAATGCAAACCCCAAATAGCATCAAATTTCTCTCAATTAGAAAACCAATGACACTCTAATGGCTCTGATACCATGTGAGATATGGACCAACTCTGATACCATGTGAGATTTTGCCAAGATCAAGAGGCAATGGAAAGCACAAATAGAGAAAACAAAATATATGATAGAAATAAACTGTATTCTATCAAGAGAAAATTCTGATTAACTGGATCATCAATTGATGTTGTTTATACAATGAATATGAGCTTTCTTATATAGGAAAGTCTATATGGATATGTGAGCACACAAACATGACATGTGGCTCAATAAGAAACAAGGGTAGGTAGGAAATAGGTGTGGGTAGGTAGGAGAAACAATATAATATTCCACATGAGGTGGATCACCCACTGAATGTGGAGTGTAACAACAAGATCAACACCATAAAAGGTGAAAATTCTCCTACACACTATCCCAATGTGGCACAAACACCCAAGTGTCTCATACCCAAACTACTATGAAATGCATTTACCTATGTAAACTTAAGTAAGGTGTAATAATATCCAAGATGAATAATTATTTACACCAACATGAATAAATGATTTACATATTAATTTTTCACTTAATTGGATTAATTCACTAAATAACTTATTATTTAGTTAATTAATTAATTAGATATAATTAATTTATATTTATGCCCATGCATAATGAAAACTAGGAAAAGCAAACTATGTTTAGATTTTGAGAGTTTCATGCATTTAATTATTCTATTATGCAATTTGTGCATACATGATTGATTGATTCATTTTGTTTTAACTCTTAGTCTATCTTGTAAACTCCACCATTTAGGGTTAGTATATTTAAAGTTAGATTTCATTACAAGAATATCATATCGTTCATTGTGACTCAAGCAATACAAGCAATTCAATCAATTTCATTGTTGTTGTCTTCAATTATTTTGTTGTTCAATTCTGTCTTTATGTGTGACAGGTATTCTTGCAGAAGATAACTGGGCTTGTGAGATTCAAATTTCACAAATTCTAACAATAGTTTACCCATGCCTTCATATAACAATATCCCTCCTTATTCTCAAACCCCACCTTTATATAACAACATCCCTCCTTATTCTCAAGCTCCTCTATCCCTCAAAAATGTTACTCCTCCTTTATTCAACAATGTTACCCCTCCCTTTCAGTCCAACATGTCTAATTTCAATCCTTCTACCAAAGCTACCATCAATAATCTAGCCAAAACAGTGTCTTCCTTGCAACAACATATCACTTCCATGAATCAATCTAAGTATATTGTGCCCACATTTGATGTAGTGATCACATTATCTAATGAAATTATCTGAGCTATCCCTACTAAACATGTTTAAGTCCCTCAATTGGAACTTTATAATGGAAAAGGAGACCCTTTGACTCATGTTAAAAAATTTCAAACTTTTTGTAGTGACTTTTCTCCTGACCAAAGATTGTTGGCTAAATTGTTTATTAAAACACTAAGAGATAAATATTTGCAATGGTATTATTATTTGCCTTCAAATTCTATGTTGGCAAGAGATGCTATTCGGTGAAGATTAATGCATGATTGATGTTTAGGGGTTGTCATTGATGGTAACTTAGTTTGGAAATCACATCCACTGTACATAAATCTAGTTTATCGAAAGTCATATTGTTCATAAGGCATAAGTGATGAAGGTGGAATATAATAACCAGTAGAGCATGAGATCATGGTGCACATCTTGATATTGGTTTTGTAATTTTGGTTGTGATGATCAAGGTAGTTGATTCAAGGTTTTAGATAGATTATCTCATGATCATGATATCTAGTGTTGAATTATGTGCAAGTTTAGAGCTCTGGTATCTGGTAATTCAGTTAGAATAGAGCTATCTTTGTGTAACACGTGTTGTGGATTTGATGGGTTGATTTTGGTGATCAGTTTCATGTTTAAAGTGATTGACATGACTTATTAGAAGTCTATTATCTTCTTGCTTTGGTCTGCATTTAGATTTGTGGATGGATTGAGCCAACTTTCTGATAAACATTTCATGTTGCGTGTTATACAATTTTTGGAAGCTGACTTAGTAAATGATTCTTTTTATTGGTGCAGATATATAAGATTGATTTGGTTGATCATGTTGTGAGGAGGGATGAGCATGGGAGGTTTGTAAGACCAAATTTTCTAGTTTTGTGAATGTGATTGAAGGTTTTGATGCTCCAGTGTGTGACAAAGTAGAAGAACAAAGTAGAATGACAAAATAGTTGCAAAATTTAATCTGAGCCTAATTAGAACTGTATTTTTGCATATAGTTAGATGCTATACTTTAGTTCATTCATCATTGTAATCATTTTGTAATTCAGGTTGTATCCCTTTTGTAATTGAGTAGTGAGTTCTTGGTAGTGGGCTTGAATGCAAGTGTATTCTCGTTATGTAATATTATCATACTTCTGGCCATAGTATAATAATATTGTGTGTACTCAATCCCACTGTGGTTTTTCCCTTTCTGGATTTCCATGTAAAAATATTGGTGTTATGGTTGTGTGGTTGTTTACTTTATGTTTCTACACTTTTATTTCTTTCTTATGCATCCAGTGGATTAAGGTTCAACTAAATAAGTTAGAAAATTGTAAAACACTGATTCACCCCCCCTCTCAGTGCTCATTGATTCCAAAAATTGGTATTAGATCTTAGTACCTTGAAATAATCCTAACAGCAAAAGGAAGATTTGAAAGATTGAATCAATGGACTTCGATTTGTAGAGATAGATTAGTGTGGCATTTGAAGATCTTGATGTAGTAAGAAAAGAAGTAAGTTTCCCAAAAATAAATGTGGTTGCAGCTAAAGGCTTCATTGAGACATTGAATGATCAAGTGAGAACTTCTAGACAAAAGATAAAGGAGCTAGTGGACAAAATCCAAGAGAAAGAAGAACAAAGCATTGATAATCAAGCCCTACAAGACAAGATAGATGAATGTGAGAAATTGGCTAGGGACAATGCAGTCTTGAAGAATGAGATGCAATCCATTGTAATGAAGTTGACAAAGGAGATTGAAGACCAAAATATGAATGAAGAAACTTTGACTTAGTCATTGAAGGATAGATCAGATGAATGTTGTAGATTGACATATGAGAATGAGTAGTTGAAGCTTGCATTGTTTCAAACAAAGAATGATGGATAATAAATTGACAGGCAAATCATAATTCTGAGAGATGAGCTAACTATTGCTAATGAGTAGAAAGAAAAATTCAAAGAGAGTTCAGTCTAGTTGGATGAGATGTTGGAAAGATAGAGACATGTGAAAGGCATGTGAGGACTTGGATTTGAGAAAGGACAATCCCCTAGTTCTAGTCAAAGCAATCATCAACAAAATAACAA
Organism: Cryptomeria japonica; assembly: GCF_030272615.1. Classification (NCBI taxonomy): domain Eukaryota; kingdom Viridiplantae; phylum Streptophyta; class Pinopsida; order Cupressales; family Cupressaceae; genus Cryptomeria; species Cryptomeria japonica. The sequence continues at coordinate 825,451,094 of NC_081407.1, forward strand.
GAAACCTCTAGTAAGAGAACCTAATGCTTATAAATTCAATGTAAAATGTTTTGTTTGTGGTAAATTTGTTCATATGGAAAGTTAATGCAGAAGTAGGATGAATAATGGGATGATGAATAATATGACAAATAATGGTCCTACCTTTACCGATTAATGTTTCATATGCAACAACTTTGTTCATAAGTCCAACATGTGCAGAAAAGTGATGAAATTTTTTCAAAATAAGAGATGCTATGCTTGTGGAATGTTTGGCCAAATTTCTAACCAATGTAGGATAAGACCAAATCAGATGAACTTCAAGCCTATGCAGAGAAATGCTATTTGTAATCCATGCAAAAAACCTAGTCATATTGTAGAAGCAAGAATGCTTCGGTAAACAAGATCAGATCAGATGAAAATTGCAAAGATAAGGTGGAAGAGATCAGAGATTGGCATAAGAAGATGTGGGTAAAGAAAGAAGATTCTACAATTCAAAATGGCTCGACACCTGATTCCAATGTAGGAACCTCATCCAGCAACTGAGGCCTAATGCCTTAGTGGGAAAATTTTCATGCAGATCTTTAAAACCCCTTTTTGGAGATCTGCAACTTGTTGAGGATGGTTGTAGATGATGAATATTAGTTGTGCAGATGAAATCTAGAAGATTTCATTTTAAATTGAGATTCTAGTGAGGAAATTCATGAAAAATAGAGAATTCGGAAGTCTTTAGGGTCGTGCATTTATTATAAATTAAAATTAGGTTTTTAGTGGATGATAGGGTATTCTATTATTCATTTCTTACAATGTGAATGAGAGAAAAGAGAAGAGAAGTAGAGCGAAAAGAGATTTAGAATTAAAATATGAGCCTATAGCGAATAGTCAGCAATTTCAAGCATCTAATTGTGATTGAAAAGGTATTTATTCGTTCTCAAAGCCATCTATTCATAACCTAATTTTAAAATAGAATTTGCATCTTCTTTTGCATCTAGTCTTGTGAATCCATTTGTGGTTGAGATCCCTGAGAGAGAAAGACCCATATTGAAAAGGCACCCATTTAAATCTACTGAAGATGATCTAGAAGGTGCATTTTCTTCTATCTTGTATGGTGTACTGCATAATGAAGAGATTAGGGCACACATTCACTACAACATTGAAGAGCTTGGGAATGCACATATTCTCTCACTTTATACCAAGCATATGATGGATGATATAGGAAAATTGAAGTCAAAATTCAAGTCATTGCTCAACAAGGGTTTTATCCAATTCATTTATTTCTTGGTGTTTGATGAACCAAAATGGGTCTGATACATTCTGAGTAGAATCCATGATGAGTTCATGTGGCTGGACCGACCTCACAAGATCACCAAGCAAGCCATTCATGAAATTACCCATTTAAATACAACCAGTGATATCCCCAGATTAAGGAAAGTTTAGAATACAATAGTGACAAAGGTTACTAGATCTCAACATGATAGCTAGTCGATGACTATCCATGATATCATAGAGCACGATGTTAGTTTTTCCTCAATGGTGACTAGATATAAAGTGTATCAATCGAGCCGACAAAACTTTGTATCCGGTACCACTATATTTGTAGCCTATGAGATGCTCAAGGAAGACAAAAGGTATGATCTTTGTGCAATTCTTCTTAGTGAGCTATTAAGCAATCTGAAGAAGATTAAGAAAGACAAGAAACATGTATTCAAATTCGGTTCCTTGATTGTTTTCTTAACATTGTATTTCCTAAATGAAATCCTCAGTATTGGAAAGATTTAGTGGGATTATGATAAACTAGTGGTCGTTCAAATCAAGGAAGGATTGCAAGGTTTAGGTGATACTGTTGTGAAAAAATCTGCTTTATGTGGATATTTTAAATGATTCCAAGTAACAATGCAAAGTAGGGAAAGGATCTCTAAGGTGATTGTTGAGAAATATGAGAAAACCATCTACTTTAAGGTTGATAATGACCAATACCACATGGAGGTAGTTGATCCAATAATTTTATGGATCATGCCCATGGGGTATGAGGTGGATGCCACCACAATTGATGCATATGCTCAACATTTGTTGAGTCAACTGGTGGATGATAAGGAGGAAATGTTAGGTACCTATAAAGAAAAATATCTTGACTTGCACAAGAAGTTTACCAGACTAGCAAGGAAGAGGAAAATAAGGAAGGAGGTTGAGGAGCTAGCATTACAAATGGGTATATCTAAGGAGGTTGAGAAAAGGGCTAGAGAAGAAAATATACTGAAGGAGGAGGATATGGCAAAGCCCAAGAAGTCTAAATCTGTTCCCACCCCTTCGAAGCAATAAAAGCCAAGACAATCTTAGTATACACCTATCTATGGTGTGTAGAAGTAGATTCTTCCATCCTTGAATCACAATCAACAACATCAACTGGTGTGGCAAAGAAGAGGAAAAAGGAGAAACCCCAAAGAGTGTATGTTGCTGCCATTATCGAGGACATAAAGACAAAATCTGATGAAGTAGTGAAAGAGGTGAAGAAGAAAACTCCACCTATGCTAAAGTGGTGAAGAAACCTCATGCCGGTGGTGCTCAACAATCAAAAAAGCCAACAAAAAAATCCGAGTCATCTAGAAAAGCCAGAGCTAGCAAGAAACAAAAATCAGAATTGGATGTAGCTCTTAAATCCAATATGATTGAAGGTACATTTGAAGTTGTGCTTGCATTGACAATGAAATAATTAATTAATGAAATTCTTAAGGATGGAAATTAGAAAAATGTGCCTACATATTATGAAAATTTTGATGATAAAGATCATAGGACAATTGAGGAAGTAGTTGTTGAATATATGGATGTTTATAGTAAGACATTGATAGAGTTATCATCCATGATCCCAAGGATCCTGTATGCCATTTTGGATTCTAGAAGGCATACAACAAGTTTAGAGGATGAGAGAATAAAGGAGTATGTACTAGTAAATATATCCTCAATCATTTCTAAAGATGAACTTATTAGATTATTGAAGCTTACGAAGGATACATTTCAAAGTAAGAAATGGGTAAATAAGCTTATGCTTAGGAAGATAGATGAGGTGACTATGGAGACTAAAACAATTTTAAAATATTTTTGAATAGATCAAAGAATTGATGTGAATCCATAAGAACCATCTCAAGACACATCTATTTTGGAAGTACATGTCATTGTTCTTGACAAGCAAAAGGATCAATCACCTAAGAAGGCCATTTTGAAAGGAAAATCAAATGATTATACCAAAGTTGGTGATGTTGATGGTGCTAATGATATCTCTGGTGAAGCTGAACAGGAACCTATGGTTATAGAAGTTGTGTCAGAGTAAGAAGTTGAGGAGAAATATGAAGCAAATAAGAGAAAGAATGGTGATAAATATGAGAGTGCATACATAGGTGAAAATAGAGAGAACAAGAAAGATCAGGCTCCAGTAACAGTGGAAAGAGACACTACACCTACAAAAGGGAAACAAATTTCTATTCATCCAAATGATTTTGGTTAAGGTCCTATAGATCTAAGCTCATTATCTCCTATTAAAGAATTAAAATTGGCAAGTCTTGCTCAAGCCAAAGCCAGTGAGGACTTTCTTAAGTCACATTCTATCGACAAGGAGTTGATATCATTGGCAAGAGATATGCTAGAGAAAATCATGCCATCTTGTCAACAGGATACATATGATCCCTCTAGTAAGCTCAAGGGTTTGTTAAATGTTGTTGGTTCTCATTTTGTGTCTTTGGAGAAGGCAACACATATTAAAGTTTTGAATAATTCAATGCCATGCGATTGAAACAATTTTTGAAGATGATTTTAAGATCATAGAGTTAGTTTGGTTACTGCACTGAAAAAGTATTCATGATGCACTTGATGAAGGTGGTAACATATATAAGTCATATCTAATTTTGCCTAAGTTCACTATAGAAAATGACAAGAAAATAAGGGAATGTGAAGGCCAACTAGCAAGCATATCATAGTCATATGCTCCACAATCAGCTCCGACTAGCAATTTTGAACCCCAAGTTTTGAGTGTATTGAATAAGATCAAGAGTTTAAATCAAAAAAAGGAAAAAGTTTTGGGTAGAGTGTCATATGTGAGGAGTCTTATTACTACCCAAATAGATTCATTGATGAGTAGCATGCAGGATGATAAGGATGCACTAAATAAGCCCATTCCGATAGATAGGAAGGGATAAAAAATGCAAGCCTACCTTTTCAATGGGATGATAAGCATTTTGGAGAGATTAAAGAAGGCATGGGATAATCATTTTCTGTTCCTTAGAACATTTTTTGGAGACTTCTTCAAGTTTTTGTGAGAAGTTGTACATATATTTATCAATTTTGGTGGACTCTTTGGCATTGCTGTCAAAGGGGGAGAGAGCAGAGTGAAAAATGTTGTAAATTCTTTGGGGGGGTTGTATATTCTTGGTGAATTTGAAATTTTGCAGTTTTGCAGTCTTGAGTTTACAGTTCATTTTTCACAGTGTTTCCATCAATGCCAAAGGGGGAGAGTGTTGGCAAGAGAGACTATTTCTATGAATATTGGTGCATGATTGATGTTCAGGGGTTATTGATGGAAACCTAGTTCAGAAATCATATCTGGTGTACATAAATATGGCTTAGTGGAAGTCATATTGTTCATAAGGCATAAGTCTAGAAGGTGAAACAAAGTAACTGGTAGAGCATGAGATGATGGTGCACATCTTGACATTGGTATTGTAATTTTTGTTGTGGTGATCAAGGAGGTTGACTCAAGGTTAGAGACAAATTATCTCATGATCTTGATATCCAGTGTTGAATTGTGTACAATTTCAGAGCTCCGACGTCTGGTAATTCAGCTAGAATAGAGCTATCTTTGTGTAACATGTGTTGTAGATTTGATGGGTTGATTTTGGTGATCAGTTTCATGTTTAAAGTGATTGGGCCAACTTATTGGAATCCTATTATCTTCTTGTTTGGGTCTAAATTTGGATTTGTAGATGGATTGAGCCGACTTTATGATACACGTTTCTTTTTGCATGTTATTCAGTTTTTAAAAGCTGACTTAGTAAACGATTCTTTTTGCTGGTGCAGATATATAAGACTTATTTGGTTGATCATTTTGTGAGGAGTGATGAGCATGGGAGGTCTGTAAGAGAAAATTTTCTAGTTTTGTGAATGTGATTAAAGGTTTTGATGCTTCGATGTGTGACAGAGTAGAAGAATAGAGCTGAATAACATAATAGTTGCAGAACGTAATCTAAGCCTAATCGTAACTATATTTTGGCATAGTTAGATGCTATAGTTCAGTTCATTAATCATTGTAATCATTTTGTAATAGTCTATAAGGTAGTGAGCCTTCCTATAGGTTTTAGCCCTTTTGTAATTGAGCAGTGAGCTTTAATGCAAGTGCATTCCCCTTATGTAATATTATCATACTTCTAGCCATAGTATAATAATATTGTGTGTACTCAATCCCATTGTAGTTTTTCCCTTTTTGGGTTTCCACATAAAAATCATGATGTTATGGTTGTGTGGTTGTTTACTTTACGTTTCTACAATTTTCTTTCTTTCTTATGCATCCGGTGGATTAAGATTCAATTAAATAAGTTAGAAAATTGCAAAACATTGATTCACCCTCCTCTCTCAGTGTTCATTGATTCCAACATTTTATTACTTCTTTTCAAATATTGGCTAATGCTTTTATTCAACAATTTCACAATAATATTGGTCCTATAACTACTTTGACTAATTTCATGTATTGTAAACAAGTTTCTAAAGAAAAGGTGACTGAAATTATTGGTAGATATAAAAATTTGTATTCTCAAATTTCTTTTCATGTACTTGATCAAGATATTCAAAGAATTTTCATTTATAATTTGCAAAAAGATATTAGGTATAAACTTCTCTTTCCTGAGTTTAGTTGCTTTACAAAGTTATGTGTAGTACTTCACAATTATTATGTTACCATGAGTCTGTTGGAATAATCCTCTTTAGTGGCTTGAGTGATAAAAGTGAAAGTGCTCAACAACCTTTTGCAAAGTTCAAACTGAATAAGGGATTCATCAAATTCAATGAAAACAACAACACTCAAGTAGCAAGTGCAATAATAGGTGTGCATCCTTTGTCCAAATACATTATAAAAGAATTGACTCCTCTTAATGAATCTTTGTATAGTATTATGTCACAATTGTTACAAATTAATGCATTGAAACTTGCCCCTATAAAACCAATTGATACAACTAAGCCTTTACCACCTTCCTTTGATTCCAAATCCTTTTGCCAATACCATTGTCAACCTAGTCATGACACTGAAAAGTGTTATTCCTTAAGGAGTAAGATTCAAGACTTGATTGATAACAATACCATATCTGTGGCAGGTGTGAATGATAATTGAAACAAATCAGTAGCTCCTCCTAATAAAAACCTTCAAATTTTTACTAATCCTTTACCTTCCCATTCCACTAATGTGATTGAGACTGATCATCTTGCCTTCTCTCCTGATGATCTTGGCCTTGAGTCTAACAATGTGGTGAACCTTATAGCTAAAATTTAACCCCCTAATTACTTATGCATCACATTTGATCCTAGTGAGATAATTAAAGTACCTGATAGCCCACTTTATATAACTATGAAAATCAAAGGCATACCCTCTCGAGGGGTTCTCATTGATCCAACTTGCATGGTTAATGTGATAACTAAAGAATTTATGTATACTTTGCAATTGCATCAGGTGATATATGATAAAAATGATGTGATAGTTAGAGTTTTTGATGGCTTCTCTTGTCCTTCTATTTTTTCTATCACACTTCCTATTGATGTTGGCACTAAATGCTTAGATGTTGTCTTTGCTATCATTCCTAAATTTGATCAATTTTGTGTGAAGTTGGGACATCCTTGGCTTTTCTTAATGAAAGCAATTGCTTCTACTACTCATAAGTGTTCAAACTTTCCTCATGATGATAAAATCATAATTGTTAATCATAGAATATATCAGCCTATGGTGAGGCATGAAGATGTTTTTCTTGATTTTTTTGGCTCAAACAATTCCAACCTCTTTAACCTAGAAGTGATGCTCTCTTTAAGTAACAGAAAAAGTGACTCATCATTAGTGCATGGTCCTTGTTTGTAACTTGTGATAGGCTCCATCTACTATGCTTGATGATGCTCCTCTTGCATGTTTTCCACCTTCTTGAAATAATGATTAGAATTATTGGGGGGTGGATGGCATGCTTGATTAGTTTCATTAGCACTATCGATTCTCTCCATCTTGTCGCTTGCTTGTTTGTGATTTTATTCTATTTGTTTCTCAGTTCTTCTATTTGTTGTCCCTAGTGTTGTCTAGTTGAGGATGATGCAAAGCATTGAGATCTCTTTTGGTCTCTCCCATGTTGACTCAAAAGACACATGTTCCCTTCATCCATGGTAGTTTCCTTTCTCTGGGAGATGAGGACAGTTCTATACATATATATACACATGATATACATTGGTTATCATAAAAAGCATACTGACTCAAAAGTTAAGCAAAACCACCCCATGCTTTATGTTTTGTGATCATTATCCTTTGATTTGTCATCTCTTTGGGGCTAAATTATTGTGATAATGTGCTTGTCATTTTGGGTGTATCCTATTTTAAAGAAATTTCTCTTGATAAGGAATGCACAATCTCTTTAACGTGGGGGCATACACTCCGCTCAATAATTCTCTCTCTTGCATATCTTGATACTTAAATTTACTTAGCAAACTTTGTATTTTGCTTTGTAATTTTTGTAATTTTTCTTTTCATGACTCATAGTAAGAGAACCTTTCTAATTTGTAGTCATGGTTCTCTCTTTCTCTCTCTCTCATGATCTTCCCTTTTACCTTATCATTGATGTTGTAAGATCTTAATGTCCACTAGGGGCTTGGTGTATGTTGCCTCTTTGATGACTAGGTGAAAGGTTTTCAGTGTGAACCTTTTGTACTTTACCAAGAGTATGATTGACTACATACTCCTGCTAAAGTGGGGGTAAAATGTAGTGTCTTAAAATTGAACATCTTTACAATTTTGACCGCTTTTGGGTCTTTGCCTTAGTGTTTGCACCCCTTGGATTGTAGACCTAATTATGCTCATACACATAGCAAATGTCATTTAACTCAAAATGCACCTCAATATGCAGCTTAAGCCTACCCAAAAATAGGGAAGGACCATGGTGCCATGCCATGGTCCTTAATAGGACCATGGCACCAGGCCATGGTCCACCGTAATTTTGGGCCCCTCAAAAACCATTGATACATTTAAAATTTGGACGGGATTCTCCTCTCTGTGTCAGATCATGTCGGAAAATTAGCAAATTTTCTTGATGGTGTTTTTATTATGGATGACTTCGTCATGTGTTGCATTATTTTTGTCATTGATGTCAACACTTATCTTCTTGGAGGTCTACATTGTTGATTTGGCACTATGGTTATATTGGTTTATTGTTGAACTAGCATATTTTTCTCACTAGCATGGTTAGTAACTTATGCACAGTCACAGATATATGCTTCATCATCAGGTTATATTGTTCACCAGAAGTGATGATAACTTATTATCATCTGGAGATCATTTGGTTATGTTGAAAACATGGATTTCATGTTTGGATTTGGTGTTTTTCTTATTGTTCTAATTGGGTTGATAGATTTTCCTTTATCAACAAATAGGTCTAGGTTATGGACCGGTACATGATATCTATTCCAGATCAACATGACACATCTTGGAAATGGTTTATTGATTGGATAATGTGGTAAATGCATTGAGATGACATATTGTATCACATCAAGACTTATTTGTAATTGATTTAATTGTAATATCTTTAGTGAGCTGACCTCATGTATAGGTCTTAGGTTTTGTATAAATAATTGTAAGATCTTATTTAAGATCAATCATTATGAGTGTGTACAAATATTGAAGAGCAAAAGTAAGTAGATCCTTGTGCGAATCATGCAGACATTATTTGAGGGTTGAAGGAAGGTTATGAAGGTGTTTGACACTCATGTTCAAAGCTTAAACTGGTATTAAACACAACATTGCTGATCCTATTCTGAAGAAGTACATTGTTATTGTATTTAACCATCCAATTATAGTCAACATGACTCCTATTTTGTGATTGAGCAGTGAGTTCTAGGCGATAGGTCTTTCTGCATGTGTAGACCCCATTTGTATACTCTTACTATATGCAGTAGTATCATCTAATTGTGGGTAAGGTTTCCCACCGTGGTTTTTCCCCTTACAAGATTTCCATGTCAAAATCTTTGTGTCATGTGTTGTGGATGTTGTTTCTCTTTCTATTTCATGCATTAAGTTATACTGGTACTGCTATAACTATTAAACTGTTTTATCGATATTAAAGTTTGTTTTACTGGCACTAAGTTTCAAGTTGGATTAATTGGTTTTGATTTGTAATTTATTGATAGTTGGTTCACAAATAATTCACCCCCCCTCCCCCACCTCGCCCGCTCTCTATTGTCTTTCCTGATTCCTAATAGATGGGAATGTATATAAAGAGGATTTCCCCTCTCATTTGAACATACAAGAAATCTAAGAGCACACATACGATGTCAAGAAATCAAGTAATCAAGCATTCAAGAACAATAGAGCATTTTCAGTCATCCTTCAAGCCTTGGAGCAATAATAAAGGCAAGATTCAAGCATTGAAGGTATCATCATTCAATTTTTTAGTTATAATTCAATATCTCCCTCAAAAGGAGAATCTTTCCTTATAGTCATTTCAATTATCTTTATTTCAATTTCATGGTTAATTCCAAAACTGGGGTTTTGACCTAAGGCAAGCCCCTATTCCCAACCTTTTTCCCTTTCTTTGTGTGTCTAGGGAACATGTACATAGCTATACTCTTCATAATAAACTTCATTCATAGAGACAAATCAACCATTTTTGGCATGCAAAAAGTTCTAAGGATCATGGTGCCATGTCATAGTCTCAACTTTTTAGGAGATTTTTTGAGGGTTAGATCCGACTTGGCTTATAATACTCATATCTAAGTGCACATGAAAATCCCACATTTTTACCTTCATTTTTCAACACTTTACCTTAAATCAACATTTCAACTTACAAAAGAGAGGAAAAACATTCACAAATTTAATCCAATCCATTTAGTATTAATTCCTTATCTGATTTGTGACTAAATCTAGTTGATTTCATTCCCTCTTTGAATGTAAATGGTTTTCTATGCAAAATTGATTTCACAGTTTCTCCCTTTTGTGTTGCAAATTACCAAATCCAATTTTCACTATTACACTAAGAAATTATGTGGAAGTTAAAATTAGAAAATAAACATGAAGAAACTATGATAAATGCAAATTTATTAGTAGTTATATGTGGACAAACCCTCTCTATAAGAAATCCATCAATAAAGAGAAGCACATGTATATATTAATCTCCAACACAAGAGTACATATGTAACACAATTTATCCCTTAAATCTAATATAATTATAGAAAATACTATGTACTTATTAGATCTCTATAAAAATCATTGTGTTCAACTACTTATTCACGTGTGAATATAAGAACATAAATAGTATATTTACAATGTCATGGGAATGAAAACCATGGGCCTATAAATGTAGATGAAAAGAAAAAAACCATAATATATGGAAATGTGCTAAAAGTTTGTAGGGGTATTGGGGGGACTTTCAAGCCCACTTGTCACAAAGAATATATATTACAAATAGGATTAGAATTAAATATCACATAATCCTAACATTCTTCCACTTGATATCATATATTTCAATGACATCTATAAGAACTATAAAATAGGTCAGCTATAGAATGCAAGTCCCATGACCATCTTACAAATAATTTGTACTATAAAAAATAATACTTAAACACTATCTTTATAGCCATACTATCTCATTAGAGGCATGTGTACCCATCATATTACTCTTTTTAAATGGGATACAAAGAAACAAATTGTTTCCTCTTACTCATCCAACTAACCTCACTACCAAACAAAACACATGACCACTATTGAACCTTCAGTTCTATCCAAGTTACTTGCCCACTCTACATCAATAAATCCATTTAAGTCTAATATTAATCAAATCATTATTACCATGATAACAAAAATAATATTAAAAATATCTTGCAAATATCTATACTAAATTTTTAGCATAAGTATAATGTTCTTTATGATAGTCCAACATAAAATTTCTTAAAACTCCCATTACTTAAGAAATTTTTAGTTTAGTGTAAAACTATTACATACATGAGGCTACTAAAAACACCAAGATAAGAAAATTTACATAATCAAAATCATTAGGAGGCATTTCCAATGAAATATTAATGCCATCAGGAAAATGAATAATCATATGCTTACAATCTTACATACTAGACCATTTTAAAATAGTATCAAAGTATACTCTAACTTAAAAGAATATTTCTTTGTACCCAATCCCTATTAATCTCTATACCAAGAATGTGTTTTATAGCTCTTATATCCCTCATATCAAATGTGCTAAAAAGATAAGTACTAACCCCCCTAATCATAATATTATAATTATCAACAAATAATATTTCATCCACATACAATATAATGATCATAATCTAGGCATCTATAATATTAACATAAACACATTGGTTTTTCCCACTCCTAACAAAACTCATTTTTAAGAAAAAGAATCAAAATTATAGTACCACATATGAGTGATTATTTTGAACTATACAATAACCATTTTTATCAACATACAAAATTTTCCTTCCTGCTCACAAGAAATTCATCTAGTCATCACATATAATTATCGGGTTGAAGATTCTCATGCACGAAAGTAGTTTTAACGTCTATTTTTATCAATATCAATATTACAGAACTTATATTAATAGATAATTTTTTTTAATAAACAATAACTCTTGTATTCTCTCTCTCCATTGTCTCTCCTCTTCTCCCTCCCTCCCTTATCTAGCTCTCTCCCTCCATTTCTTCCCCTCTCCTTCTATATCTCCCTCTCCCTCCTTACACCCATCTCTCTCTCCCTCCCTTATCTAATGACTCTTATTATATCTCTCCATTATTTAGGTCATCACCTCTCTCTCATTTTCTTGTCTTTCCCCCTTACTTCTCTATCTCTCCCCTTTCTCTTTCTCTTGGTTCTTCTCTCTATCTTTTCTCTCCCTTGCCTCTCTAGGTCATCACTTCTCTCCTCTATTACCCCCCTCTATCTATCTCAACCCTCTCTCTCCACATCTATGTCTCTCACCTCTCTCTCCCCCTCTAGTTATTTCACATCTCTATATATCCCCTCTCAATTTCTCCCCTTCCATCTCCACCTCTCTCTCCTTCCCCTCTTACCACTCTCCCTTTATGAACTCTATGAATGTCTTCTCTCTCTTCCCTAATATTTCAATATCCTCCTTCCCTAGGTCTCTTCCTCCCTCCATCCCATCCTCTAAAACCTATAAACTCTCTCTATTCTCCCTCTTATCTCTCTCTTCCTAGGTTATAGGTCTCTCACCTCTATATCCCTCTGGGCAAGTGCAAGGTAATGAGTCACAAATTCGCGGAAGTCCGTGCGTTGGAAAATGCACTCTTATAAACGGGGGCCCGTTTTCAAAAAACGGGGGCCCGTTTATGCTTCAGGCTCCCGAGGTGAAAGGTAACGGGGGTTCAAAGCAAAACAAAGCGGGCCCCCATTTCTAAATGGCATTTTTCCTTTTTTTTCCACAAGCCGCACTTGTTTGAAAACGGGGGCCCGTTTTGTGGAAGTTGATTCCACAACCCACCACTTGGCTCGGGATTAGGCCCGGGATAGGCCTGGGATGGCCACACCTGAGACATGAACCTGCAAATTCAAATCTCTATGAATGAAAGCACAAATATGAACTTCAGAAATAGTTTACGTGCCTCTAATCAGAGAATTTTTATACGAAATTAAAACCCATTTCAGATTATACTGTCTAGATTCTAAATATCTAAATTTATTTAAAAATAGATTATTTTAACTATTTTTCATTTAATTTATACTAAATCGGGTCCATAAATTTGAAATATTAACTAATTTTGTTAATTTAATAACTTTTTTATTTTAAAGAATTTTGGGAAAAAAATTATATGTCATCAATCTACACAAAATTCTTTTGTATTTAAAAAAAAAAAAAATCAAAAAATGTTAAGTTTACATCAAATTATGTGGGTCGTACACGTCAAATTTTTAAAAAGATAATTACGGCCATTAAAAAATTAATTAAAAAAAAAATATTAGAAAAAAAAATACAGAAAAATATGCTCATCAATCTTCAGTGTGTTACAAACCATTTCCCAAAATGGTTTGAGAAAATAATTTTAATTGTGTCAAAAAGTGTGGGTCGTACACATGCATGGTATGGTCCTGAAACAGGCATTTTTAAAACATAGTTTTCAGAACTCCATTCAAAAAGTTATTTTTTATTATGTGGGTATTAAAATAAATTATATATTTGGAAAGTACACTCAGAGGGCTATCTTTTATATTACTGACATTTTCCAAGATTCAATCTCTAAGTATTTTAAAATTTAAGCTCAAATGAGACAAAATCTGAAAATCAGGGAAAACACTTCCACTTTTTGGCCAAAAAGTGGACTCATCTTCTTGCACTGACCCCTCTTCTATCTAGTTATTTCCAACCCTCCTAACCTCTCTCCTTGCCTATTTACCCCTCTCTCTCTCTTTGTAAAATTATCTCTCATTTTCTTGTCTCTCTCTTCCCTCTCTATCTATTTCCTCTTGGGATCTTTTAGTCACTCACTATCTACCTCTTGATCCCTCCCTCTTTATCCCTCTCTTTCTCTTTGTTCTTATCTCTCTCCTCTTCTCTTCCCCTCCATTCTCTAGGTTATCACCTATCTCCTCTTCTATCCCCCTCTATCTATCTTACCCCTCTCTCTCTCCCTATCTAGATAGCTCACCTCTCTATCTATCCCCTCTCTAGTTATATCCCTCCATACAGATAGAGAGGTGAGAGACTTGGAGAGGGAGAGAGAGGTGAGAGACTTATATAGGGAGAGAGATAATTGATATAGATAGAGGGGGATAAAAGAGGAGAGAGGTAATGACCTAGAGAGGGGAGGGAGAGAGCAGAGGAGATAGAGAGGAATAAAGAGAAAGACATATCTAAGAAGAGAGTAAGGGAGAGTTAGATAGGGAGTGAGTGAGAGACCTAGAGAGTGGAGAGGTAGAGATCTGAGGGAGAAATAAAAGAAATGAGAGAGATTCACAATGAGAGAGGGGTAAGTGTTGTAAATGTGATGATGATTTTGACTAGTTTCCATTTATGTCAACATAATGGTTGTCATTGATGTTAACATATGGTTTTGGAGTTGGCGATTCAGATGTTGTGTTCCTAGAATATTTGGTTCTTTGGAAGATGTTCTCTAGTTGATATTCAACACACATTGGTTGAGTTGATGGTGATCTGGATTTCTAGATTTATATGTTTTTTGGATATGGTATTGATCGATTGTATTCATGGGTATCTTGGTTGCATTCTTATTTCTGTTGTATTGGGTAGTGCTTTTTGAGTCTGGATGAAGTCCGAAATTTGAGGAAGAATAACAACATTTGTGTAGTGTGTGAATCATGTTTTGGATCCAAAATTTGTGATGGATGTAATGTGTTGATTTGAAAATTGATGTGTGTTGTGGTATGATCTACTTCTCATTCCTTCCCACCATAGGAATATTTAGTGTTGACCTATTTTAGATCTCTATCTTGGTCGACTTACAAGATTATGTTTCCCAGAGACAATAAAGATACGAGGATGATCTGAATGAGTTAGCATGACAAGTGTGTCGAATTTTTGTGGCATTGTTATGAAAGATATGCAAGATTGAAAAGGGAAAATCTAATTGTTGAGGACATGTGAAGTGTGTTGGTGTTGAGGCACCAAAAGTAGTTCTGGTTTCATAGATTATGTTATTGTGTGCAGTGAAAAATGATGATAACAAACTATTACAAAACCACAAAGATCCAACCACAAACAATCCTAGTTCTACAATAAAACATTCACCATTCACCATTTGAATTAATTAATTGAAGAGAGTTAGATCAAAGGCTCTTAGATCAAAATTTCTTGGATAGAACCTCTATACTTCTAAATCATACTTGCAATGGATTCTCCTTTGAATCTATCAAATACTAATAAAAAACCTACTTACATTAGCTTTTGGGGGGTCAAATGATTTCATTTAGAATTTTTTAGTTTTTAAGTATTTAGTCCTTATTATAAGCTTTCCAAATAGTATAATTTTTAATATATTTAATTTCATTAATATATTTTTTGTTTTATTTCTTATGAATGTAGGTTTTTCACCGAACATGAACTTAGTTGTTCAGTGCATTGGGAAAAATAGTAAACTAATTAAAAAAAATTCTAAAAAATATATATGCACTAGGTATTGATGTCTTCTTTCTAACAAAAAAGATAAAATTTAATTTTGATAAATATAGAACAACTTATGTGTTCAAACGTACACCTATAATAAATTATAATTAGTTGGACTTCAAAACTTAATAAAATGAAAAATATTCAACATGTCACTATCAAACCAATTGCATGCCTTGGTTATTGATGTTACAAACCAAACTTCAAAATAATTAAGCTTTTATCATTTATAAAAAAAAAAGTCTTAAAAAAAGCTATTTGCTGTAAAAACTACTTTTTGAGGGATATGGAAAAATCAATAATTTTTATTCAAACAAAATTGAAAAAGATATATTAAGAATCTACAAACAAGATGTTACAAATCACTAGTCTACATAATCTTCAAATTCTTAGTGGTTTAAAAGTTATAGGTGTCAGAAAGTGAAGGTTTTTTTCAAAATGTTCATCTAAGTGTCAAAGTTGGTCAAAAAGTGGGAACTGATATTGTGAGTTCACCCAATGAGGATACGTAAGAAAATGAAAATCAATAAATTGAACAATAATACTATTTACATGCCAAGTAGGGTTTGATCTCCATTGTCTCCTATCTCAATTGATCTTGTTGGATATATTTGCTCTGAGATTTTGTATTGTGGACAAGAGCTCAATAAAGAACAAATCATGGTTATGAAGTCAATTGATTGCAAGAAGGCTTGATAGACGCATTAGTTAGGGTTGTGAAAGATTGAGAGTATCCTCTTATCTAGAAGACACTTTAAAAAATGGAGGGATAAGATTAAGAGGTGAGAAGATAAATGGTCGGCTAGGATTAAAGGGTAGGTAGAAGAAATAATAAGATAATGAAGGGGGTAGATAGAGGAAAATTAAGAGATAAATGATATGTGTCATAGAGAGAAAAAGATAATGAATATTTTAAATAAATAAAATTAATTTAATTAATAGAAGAACTAGGACCAATTAAATAAATAAAATATTTATTTAATTTAGGAAAAAATAATTTAAATAAATAAAAATATTCATTTAAATGAGGAAAGGGATAGAAGAGGCTAAATGAATTAATTAAATAAATAAATAATTTATTTAATTAATATAATACTTAGGATAAAATAATTAAATAAATAAAATATTTATTTAATCAAGCTAGGACAATTTTAGTTGTCTACATTTTATCCCTCTTTGAGACAATGCAGCTTGACGTGTTGGCTCAAAGAGGATAAAATAAATTGATATATATTTGCGCCAAGATGGGAATGATATAACCCTTTGAGATTGGATGATTTTTTTTTTGAGAAAGATCGCAGACAATCTCTCGATAAGAATGAAAGGCTAGCAAGGACTAACAAGATAAGGTGACAAGGTTAGACCAGAAAAAGACTGACTTGGGAGGAAAGAAACTAACACAACAAACTAGGGTTAAGCAGTCTATATATGCAGTGTAAAAAAAAAAATCCTCATTTTGCATCCATAGTACTCAAGAGATCAGAGCACTCAGAGCATGTAGAGAGTAGTTAGCAGTACTAGAGATATGGCCGATAAGATCCATTGATTCGATCGCATCAGACAGTTCCAACAACTAGACAACATGGGTGAGCTGATAGGTACCTCGAACCTACTTAGTACTTTTTTGCATTTATGGCATATTTAATGATTCATAGGAGTAATTCAACAAAAAACAAAATTAGTATTTAGGCTAGAAATGCATCTAGGTTAGTTTTGAGCATGTTTGTGATGAACAAGCAAATTTAGGTATGATTCAGTTGTATCTATGAATGTAATCACGTCTGTGTCTAAGTATAAGTGCATCTTTGATGAATGTTCATGTATGTATCAAAAAAATGCATATTTGTAGACAAGTTTCATGTCTATGTTAGGAAATCACATATGTGTTTCCAAATTGTGTATAGGCTAGGTCAAACCGTGTCTACATTGCAGAAACACGTTTGTCTGAAAAGGCAAAAAATGACAATTTTGTGATAGACATACGTTGTCAATTGGATAAACTACTGAGAGGACTCACTCAAACAGGTGCCTTAAGAAAGACAAACTAGAAACAAGGATATAATTGAAAATTCCTATGATAAATATGTGTTGCCAATTGGATAAGTTGTTGAGAGAACTCACTCAATAGGTGCCCTAAAACAAACATGTTTTCTTTAAGTGGAATATAGGTTAAACCGTCAAATTGATAAAATCTGGTGAGTGCTCTAGAAAGATAGGATATAGTGCAATGTGAAAAAAATATAGACTAGGATAGAGCTTAATGAGTAGCACCATATGATAGACATAGGTACCACTAGGCTAGGATAGGATAAAATAAGTAGCACTATGTGATGAGCATGAGTACCACTAGGATTGACACAATTGATTTGACTGGATGTAGGAGGACTTACCATAACTTGAGTCATGAGATAGATTTTCTCCGACTCAGTGGCTACAGAGAGATTTGACTGGTGATGGTCACACTACAATTGATGCTATGGGACCTAGACATGCAATCTGCATGCCAAATATTCAGATGAACATAGGACTGTTGATTACACTTGGTGAGAGGTGGCACTTTGAGATGTGCACATTTCATTTGTTGACTGGCGAGATGTAAGTCACACTAGAAGATGTATATATGATACTATGGATACCGATACATCAAGGCCTATTAGTATATGTCTGGGAGGGGGATAGAGATGCACTCTGATGATTCTTCAGAGACCCAAAGCAAGACCTGAGACAAGGACACTTAAGCTAGGATGTCATGTATTCTAGTGGACAAACATTGATAGTGGTGGTGGAGGGATGATCAATGGGTACCTATGTATTGATAGGGCAACATGGGGATTATCCATTGGATAGGGGAGGATAAGCGGAAAAAAAGGAAATAAACGATAGAAGATATGGAGGTGAAAAGAGGTTCTTGTGCTATTATTATCGTTGAGCTTTATTATGGAAAATAGGTTATGACCATCCAAATATAAGTTTGACCTAGAAAGTCATTGTACCCATTTGCATGGAGATCAAACAATCACAAACAAGGAATGCCCTAGTTCACACTAGACTCACAATGTCCTTATATCCTTGGATGAGCCATAGTATTACTAAGAGATAATCCATAGTCAGTAAAAATAGGTGAACATACCCCATCCTTACCTTTCTAGTCAAAAAAATATTGGAAATAGAATCTTTTGTTAGAGACATCATGGAAAAGCTAAAAGACATGTCACCAAAAGCTAAAATCAAAATAAAACCAAGACTTGACACCAACATCTAACAAAATTCTCAAGTTATTTGTGTTTCTTGCCACATATTGTTGGCCATTTGGAGAAATTGATTATGCGTTGCATTGATGTTTTGTCATTGATGCCAACACTAGCTATTTGGATGCTTTACCAACACCCTTTTGGTATTGGTAGGTTGAGTAGTTTCTGGTTGGTTTTGATCTGATATGATCTTGTAGGCTCCAATATGATTTGGTTATGGAATTGGCTTATTCATGACACTCATGTTCATATTCAGTTAGTTGGTTTTGGTCTAGTGATCGGATGCTATCTTGTTTTCTTGGAAGCTTGGCTATTGGTTTTGGTAAAGGTTTCACCGACAAAGCTTTTGATGAAGATATTTGATGATATGCTTAAGTGGTGTTGGTGCAACTTCTAGTGGAGTTTCAGGATGCTATTGGTGATCATGTTCGAGACTTGGTGGATGGAGATCGTTTCTTTAGCGTGTGGACCTATATTGCATCCCAATTGGTCTAGGTTATAGACTGGCTTAATGAAGCATGTGGATTGTACCTCTCAATGCGTTTCTAGGATGTCTTATGTGTTGGATATTATTTGTTTGGTCTAAGGCCGACATGTTTTGTAATTATGCATTTGGTTTATTGTTTGGTGGCCAACCTGATTATTTATAGTTGAGTGTTTGTATATATGTAGATCTAAGATCTCATTGTAGATCAGATTATGGGAATGGGATATGGATATGTAATGTGCGAATAATTTAATATCATTCGGGCATAGGATTTGTTCGATCATTGGAGATCAAATTGGGTTTATGTAAGAGGATTTAATCCTTTGGTGTTGAGCTTAACCGGAACTATACACTTAGGCATAGGAGATGCTATCTTTGCAGTTCAACCTCTTCTCTGGATTGTAGTCTCGATTTCTATGTAGTCAGTGGGACTCCTTTTATGATGAGCAGTGTACTCTAGGCTGTTGGCCTTCCTACAAGTGCAGGCTCCTCAATTGTAATTCACATACTTACTGCAAAAGTATTATCTAATTGTGGGTAGGCTTCCCACCATGGTTTTTTCCTTTATCGGGTTTTCCACGTATATATCTTGGTGTCATGTGGATGGTATTTATTCTGTAATTATTGTTTATGCTTAGTTGGTTTAACTTATATTCTGGTATTTGGTTTAAGAATTCGGGTATGAATATTTTGGGTTCTAGTATTAAAGTTTTAATTTCTTAAGGTTCTGGTAATTTGTGACAACTGATTCATGCCCCCCTCTCAGTTGTCTTCTAGTTATTTGAACTATCTAACAATTGGTATTAGATATTTGTTCCTCTTTGTAGAAAGCTTAACCATTTGAGGAAGATCCTATGGTGACTAACAGTTCAAGTTCATCCTCTTCATCTAGAGCTATCTTTCAGAGAGATATTCTGAGGCTTGATGGAACAAATTACATAGTATGGAAGATTCAGATGGAGACTCATCTGAGATATCTTGGCAAGGAGATTTGGGAGATCACATAGAATGGTGTCACACCTTATAATCCGGCATCTGGCAATCCTCCTCTAACAAACCTGGATAAGGAGCTTGAGAATGATTGTAGAGAAAGAGAATCCCTCTTGTGTGGACTTTCTAATCAACAAATAATGGGATTAACCAAAAAATCATCTGGAAAGGAAATATGGGATAAGTTGGAGACTCTTAATGAAGGTGACCCTACAGTGAAGATTGCTAAACTTGATGGTTACCGGGTGAGATATGAAAACCTAAAGATGGAAGAAGATGAATGGATTATTGCATTCATGGAAAGGGCGAATGATATTGTTATGGGAATTCAATGTTATGGTGGAACTTCAGTGAAGATGAAATTATTTCTAAAATTTTGAGAACCCTACCACCAGCTTACAAGATGAAGGCTATTGCTATTAATGAGTTGATAACAATGTATAATACATCTATCAAAAAAGATACTTTGGTTGGGAAATTATCTGCTTTTGTGCTTGAAGAATTTGGATCTTATGGAGCTGTGAAGACTGAATCAACTTTTCATGCATCTGTATCATCAACCGGTAAGCAAGATTGGAAAACTTTATATGCAAAGGAATTGGAAGATATGAAGAGAGAAGATGAATAATTTGAGAAACTTGAAACACTATTTGCTAGAAGAGTACCTAAAGGACCGGTAGGAAGTAAGTATGAATGAAAAACACCTTTTAAATGTTTTTCTTGTAATAAGATAGGTCATTTTGCATCTAGATGTCTTGAAAGGAATTCAAGATTTGAAGAAAGAGTTAAAAGATGTTTTAAGCCTAACCCTGGATATCATAACAAGTACAAGTACAAGAAAAAAAGAGACAAGTCATGATACATAGTGGATGAGGAAGGCATTACTAATTCTAATTATGAACCAATAGAAGACTCTGCTAGTGGTTCCACCAATGGGAAGGAATGGGTGTTCCTAGCTATCAAGGAAGATGATCTGACACTAGAAGAGAATGTGCCTAAAGAGAAGAAACTTGCTGCTAAAATTGAAGACAATGATGCATGGGTAATAGATAGTGGTTGTTCACATCATATGACTGGAGATAAAGGGAACTTTCTACCTTTGCAAGAATTTGATGTCCGTCTGGTTAGATTTGGAGATGACAAAGCATGTATGATTAAAGGAAAAGGAACTATATCATTGGATGGTAAGAACAATACTGCCAATGTTTATTATGTTGAAGGTTTAAGGCATAATCTTGTGAGTTTAGCACAATTGGTGGATAAGGGATTTCAATTACAGTTCAAGGATGGAAAATGCAAAATCATTAACAAATTTGGTTTGGAGATTGCAACCAATACATAGACAAAAGGTAATATATTTCATTTGAATTCTGGTGAGAAGACATGTTTGATTACACAAATTGATGAGAGTTGGCTATGGCATAAAATACCATGTTATGTGAATTTTGATTGCATTGTGAAGATCAGTTCAACTATGGCGGTTAGAGATATACCTAGGATTATGAAGCCCTATAATCCGATATGTAAAAAATGTCAAATGGGTAAATAGGTCAGAACCTCTTTTAGGATTATACAAGATAAATATAATGATGTTCTTGATCTTATTCATACTGATTTGTGTGGCCCTGCTATAGTTAAAAGTTTTCAAGGTGATAGATATTTTATGCTAATCATTGATGATTATTCTAGAATGATGTGGGTTACTTTTTAAAAGGAAAAATATGAGGCATTTGAAAAGTTTAAAATCTTTAAGGCTAAGTGGAAATTGAGACAGGATTGAAGATGAAATGGTTGAGGTCAGATCATGGTGGAGTATTTGATGGTATGATGAAATAATAAGTATCCAGTAGAATACTAAGAGGGGGGGTGAATCAGTATATTGAAAAACTGATACAAACTTCCCAATCTCAAATTCAAACTCACAAAGTAAACTTTCACTTATCAAGATCAATACTCAACATCAATCGATTAAGTGTTATAACAAATTAATAGTAAACAACTTCAATCTTGTAAGCATCAAAATGCTTAATCATATCTCAACATATTCAATTTCTCAATGCTTCAAGTTATCATGTCTTATCAGAAATTAATCAAATCAACAAATAAGATCATAACCACAAAAACATTCACCACATGACACAAATGTTTATACGTGGAAAACCCAAATAGGTAAAAACCACAGTGAGATGAGACTCACAAGGATATCTATCTGAACTCTTCTGAAGCTTGCCCTATTAGGAGCCAAGACTATTAAAGCTTTTACAATAAGTCCTACTAAGAACTGAATCTATTAGGATTCACCCAGTTAAGGGATTTACAAAATGCCTTGATGAAAAAGCAAAATACCCTGTTAGGAGTAACCTCAGTAGAGGGTTTGAGAATCCAAGATAATGGACCACCTTGTTAGAGGACTTAAATAAGTAACCAATCTTGTTGGAGATTACCTAGTTAAGGGATTTCAATTCTGCTGTAATTGTTAGAAAACAACATGTTTTCTTGATCTATCTGAATAGAACTACATTTGCTTGATCAGATCCTTTTAAGCTTTAATCTGCCTTTACCCAAACTGCAGATCCATTCTCTAGTTAGGCAACCACACACTCAACTAGTTTTCAGCCAATACTTTGTCAACACTCTTACAGACAACTTCATCGACCTTAAATACAAATCAATTAGGTTGGTAACACAACAAAAACCTAATTCTCTCATAGAGAATACAAACAAGTTGGTTCAATCTTGATCATTAGAAATCATAACAATCTTTTCACATTCTTCAAGAAAATTCCAACCGCTCCATGATGACTGCTTCATCGGACTTTGTAACTCATCATGCGCTATAGATTAGATGCAATCCACTTTGCTCATTCCCTAGTAAATCAAAGAAACAAACAACGCGCCAAAAAAATCCATAACTTATCCTCATTCAGTGATCACACGTGTCTCCATCATTACCACTCATCATTAGATCTTAAACCAACAAACTTGATTGGTTATAGTTTAACAAAAAAACAACTGGTAGGGTTTACTAGTTACATTGCATATAAAAAGGGTTTAACCTTATACACTGATTTACTGGTTCAACTGACAAACTAACATACCAGTTTATAACATTTTCCTCAAAGCTCTTCCTCCCAGTTACAAGCCAATACCAATAATAACAACAATATCAACAATATAATAAATACCATTACTAGTTCAATTGACATCAATGACAACATAACATATCATTAATGCAATCTTCATGCAAATGCCAACATAATTCACATCCGGTGAGTTAAATAACTTTTGTGAGAAGCATGGTATAAGAAGATACTTTTTTACTCCCCAAACACTTCAGCATAATGGAGTTGTTGAAAGGAAGAACATAAATATCTTGGATGCTTCTAGAACAATGATGATGGAAGCTAGTCTACCTCATATCTACTAGAGAGAAGCAGTGAGCACAATGGTTTATAAATTCAACGGAGTACATATCAAAGGAGAAACTAGTAAGACACCTTATGAATTATGGTTTGGCAATACACCTATAGTTAAGTATTTCAAAATATTTGGTAGTAAATGTTATATCAAGAGAGATGATATCATTGGCAAATTTGATCATAGATGTGATGAAGGCAAGGCATATAGATGTTATAACAAGAGATTGCAAAGAATTGTGGACAGTGCTAATGTCAAAGTGGATGAGCTGAATAAAGGTCAAATCAGAGTTTATGAGAGGGAACCGGCTGTGGAAATGATTATATCTGAACGAGTAGCACCTTTACCAGAACATAGTGTTGAACCAGTTACTCCGGTAGTATCAGAGAATTCTACAGTAACTGAGAAACATGGAAGAGGAACAAAGAGTTAGAGGACTCCTAGGTATGAGAGATTGAATCATTTAGAAGATCAGATCATTGGGGATACGAACAATGGAGTTATGACAAGAAGAAGACTAGCAACTAATGAGGTATGTTTAATTTCACAAGTTGAACCGGTATCAATAATTGAGGCATGTAAAGATGAATATTGGTTGAAAGCTATGGAAGAAGAATTAGATTAGATTGAGAAAAATAACACATGGACTTTGGTTCCTTGGCCTAAAAATAAGAATGTTATTGGAACTAAATGGGTTTTTAGGAATAAATTAAATGAGGATGGTCAAGTTATAATAAATAAGGCTAGATTAGTTTGTAAAGGATATTATCACAAGGAAGGAATCGATTATGGAGAGACTTTTTCACCTGTAGCTAGGATTGAAGCTGTAAGATTATTTCTTGCCTATGCTTCTCATAAGAACTACAAGGTTTATCAGATGGATGTTAAGTGTGCATTTTTGAATGGGGATCTTGATGAGGAAGTTTATATTGAGAAACCTAATGGTTTTTCAGTATCAGATGATACAAACATGGTTTGTAGGTTAAGGAAAGCTTTATATGGATTGAAACAAGTACCTAGAGCTTGGTATGCAAGGTTTGATAAATATCTTTTGAAGGTTGGTTTTACTAAGGGTAATGCTGACAGTAATTTATATTATAAGATCACTAATGATGATATATTGATTATTGAAGTATTTGTTGATGACATCATTTTTGGAGGTAAAGATAAGTTATGTATGGAATTTTCTAAGAATATGGAGAAAGAATTTGAAATGTCTATGATTAGAGAAATGAAATTTGTCTTAGGTTTGTAGATTAATCAGACTTGATAAAGCTATTTTCATCTATCAAACTAAGTATGCCAAGGAATGGTTGAAGAAATTTGGTATGGGAGATTTTAACCGATAAGTACTCCTATGGTTACAAGTGAGAAATCGACAAGGAAAGGTGTTTTTGCACCTGTAAATACTACAAGATACAAATATATGATTGGAGGTCTGCTTTATTTGACTTAGATTAGGCCTAACATAATGAATGTTGTTTATATTGTATCAAGATTTCAAAGTGATTATAGAGAAAATCATGAGAGTGCGGTGAAAAGGATTTTTAGATACTTGCAAGGTACATTAGAATATGGTTTGTGGTACCCTAAGAACAACAACTTTACTTTATATACATATGCATATGCTGATTGGACTGGAGATGTTGATGACTAGAAAAGAACTTACGCTGGAGCCTTCTTTCTTGGAAAGAAGTTGGTTTCATGGATCAACAAGAAATGATCATCTACTTATTTATCTACTGTCAAAGTTGAGTATGTTGTTGCTGCTACTAACTATACATAGGTTTTATAGATGAAGCAAATGTTAAAGGATATAAAGGTAGATTGTAATGGACCAGTAATTATTCACTATGATAAATTTACTGCTATTGATATATCAAAGAATCTGATATTACATTCTAAGACAAAGCACATATCTATCAAATATAACTTTTTGAAGGAAAAGGTGGAAGCAAATGAAGTTAGATTGGTTCATGTGAACACTAAAGAGTAGATTGCAGATGTTTTCACTAACCTTTGCCTAAAGAATCATTTGAGTACTCAGAGATAGATTGGGATTTTCTGCCCGTTCGATAGAGACTTGATTGATGCGATTTGGCATCAGTTTGGTATGTATTAGTAGAGATAATATTCATTTTGGAACTGATATGGGGATGCTACTACTCGAGGGGAGTAGTCAAATTTGTGTTTCAGTGGTTTATGTGTTTGCTTTGATATTTTTGTCATATTTCAGGCATTGATGTCAAAGGGAGAGAGATATAAACTTAAGGAGTTGTATACATTAGGGGGAGAGATATATGTGTAAATCAGAGCTTTACATAGATATCATTTAGAGGGGGAGTTTGATCCTTGTTTTAGAACTTCATTGATATATCTTTGAGTAGGATATTGTTGGTTTTTCTTCCATTGGGGGAGACTTGTTTGGCATTTCTTGGTACTTAGATGTTTTTCACATCTAGTGTTGCCATCAATTCCAAATGGAGAGGTTGTTGGCCATTTGGAGGAATTTATTATGTGTTGGATTGATGTTTTGTCATTGATGCCAACACTAGCTATTTGGATTCTTTACCGACACCCTTCTAGTCCAGGTAGGTTGAGTAATTTTTGGTTGGTTTGGATCTCGCATGATCCAGTAGGCTCCGGTATGATTTGGTTGTGGAATTGGATTATTCATGATACTCATGTTCATATTCAGTTAGTTGGTTTTGGTCTAGTGATCAGATGCTATCCTATTTGCTTGGAAGTTTGGCTGTTGGTTCTGGTGAGGGTTTAACCTGTAGAGCTTTTGATCAAAATCTTTGATGATATGCATAAGTGGTGTTGGTGCATCTTCTGGTGGAGTTTCAGGATGTTGTTGGTGATCATGTTTGAGACTTGGTAGATGGAGATCATTTCTTTAATGTGTGGACATATATTGGGTCCCGGTTGGTCTAAGTAATGGACCGGTTTAATGAAGCATTTGGATTGTACCTCTCAATGCATTTCCAAGATGTCTTATGTGTTGGATATTATTTGTTTGGTCTAAGGTTGACATATTTTGTAATTATGTAATTGGTTTATTGTTTTATGGCTGATCTGATTGTTTATGGTTGAGGGTTTGTATATATAGATGTAAGATCTCATTGTAGATCAGATCATGGGAATGGGATTGGATATGTAATGTGCGAATAATGTAATATCATTCATGTAGAGGATTTGGTCGATCATTGGAGATCGAATTGGGTTTATGTAAGAGGATTTAGTCCTTCGGTATTGAGCTTAACCGAAACTATACTCAGGCATAGGAGATGCTATCTTTGCAGTTCAACCTATTCTCGAGATTGTAGTCTGGATTTCTATGTAGTTAGTGAGACTCCTTTTGTGATGAGAAGTGCGCTCTAGGCTATTGGCCTTCCTGCAAGTGTAGGCCCATCAATTCTAATTCACATACTTACTGTAGAAGTATTATCTGACTATGGGTACGCTTCCCACCATGGTTTTTCCCTTTGCTAGCTTTTCCACATATAAATCTTGGTGTCATGTGGATGGTATTTATTTTGTGATTATTGTTTAGCTTAATTGGTTTAACTACTATTTTGGTATTTGGTTTAAGCATTCCAGTATTAATATTTTGGGTTCTAGTATTAAATTTTTAATTGCTTAAGGTTCTTGTAATTTGTGACAACTGATTCACCCACCCCTCTCTATTGTCTTCTAGTTATTTGAACTGTCTAACAATGTCAACATATTTGATCTGGTCACAATATTGTTTTCATGATAAAGGATAGATAACCTAAAAAACCATGTTGGTACCAAAGTCTACTGAGAGATTTGATTTGTTGAAATCCCACTGTTGATTGTGTCTCACCTGAAACTGACTGAATCCATGAAACTGATACTTTTATTGCAGAGAAGAAAAAAATTTAGTGTGGATTGGTGATGCAAATGATCTTTTATTGTGGATTGTACATGAAAAGGAGGAATGAAAAGACGGTTCTCCTCAAAACATGCAATTCTCAAGGTACCACTTCTATCACTAGATTTTGGATTTTTCCCCAGTTACAAATTGGACATGATTTGTTATAGAAGGAAAAGGTGAAAGGGGTTTATTATGAATGGATAACCAATCTTAGGTAGATCAATAACAAGCCATAATGGGAATGGGTAATGGGTAAATTTATTATGAGATGGTAGGCTATGAGTTTATGCAAAGTGAAAGGGTGAGATTGAATCCCAACGGAGAGAGGATAAAAGTCTCTACATACGGTGCTGATAACCCGATTTTCACCATGTACTTGCCTAGGGTACTATCAAGGTGGTTTTCACCATTGGACAAATTTATTTCTCTTTTTTTTTTTTTTCAATTTTTTGTGTGTCACAAGGCACTTGTTTGCCAGGTTTTCACCATAATGACAATTTTTTAAAATTTTTTTGTCTTTTTGATATGTTTTGATATGTTTTGTATTTTTGATTAAGATACTCTGAAAAACTATGTTTAAAACCTGCAAAGGTGCATGTTGTTAATAGGATCCTCTAAAGGTTCTCCATCTCGTGTTGAGAGCTAATATGCACCTAATCCATATACTGCTATGATGACATAAGGGCCAAGCCAATTTGGTTCAAACTTTCCCTTCTTTTCTCTGTCTTGCTGATTCTTAGGATTCTATCTTAGCACTAAGTCACCCACCTAAAATGTGTCAGGCTTTACTTTGTGGTTATAGCTACACCATTCCTTGACTGAATGATCTGTAGCTCCATTAATTGTCTTCCTTGATAAAGGAACTAAGGTAGAATTACTAATGTGTGGACTATGTTGGCCCATATGCATGTCACCTAAATAAATTTGGGCATCCCTGACAACAAATCCCCTCAAGGAAGTTCCATTAAAGGTCCATTGATGTGATATATCGCCAAAAGGGGATGGATGTGTGGAACAAGTGGATGAAGGTTGAAGGCTTATGATTGCGAAAAGAAGTTAAAGTAGCATGGCATTATGGAGACTTAGGATCAACAAGTATATCGTTTGACTTGAAATTTTAGAACTTTTGCCCCTAGTTAGTTTGTTATTAGGGGAGATCAACTCTTGTTCTTTTTCCTTCATACGATTTTTATCCTTGACTTTGATTTTTGTAGAGTCCAATAACTTTTAATTTTGATTTGGACTAAAGGACTTCTCTTTATTTTTTACTTTTGGATTTTTTCTTTCAAAGCTTGAGTTTTTATCCCCAATAAGTAAGGGCTTTTGTAATTCTTGTTGATCCAAATCTAGGAGAAAAGTGGAAATGGAATGTGCAGATGAAATGGTGAGGCCATATGAGTTCTCAAGAGGGCTGGCGATATATTCAATAGATTCTTTTTTGGAAACACTCTTAGGACTATCGATATCAAGAGTTGCTTGAACCACTAGAGAAGATTTGCATCCAGAGTTAGTAGCCACAACACTAGGTGGTTTACACTCAATTCCTTGATATTGAAAATTATTTGTAGGTTGTTCTTGTCGACTAAATGTCTTAGGATATTGTGGGAGTTGATCAACATGAAAGATATATACTCACCACACCACTGTCTTTAACCTTGAATTTTTCTTTGATCTCTCCTTGTTTTGATGTAGAAGCTTTCAATGATTCATGATCAACATATGTTGATGATGGAGTTGCTTCTCTTTTAATAGGTATTATTGTCTCTGATCTTGGCCATAGGTTATTGCAATATATGAATGGATTTGGATCACTTTTGACTATCACTTCTACTCCATTGTGAGAAAATTTGATGCATTGGTGCTATGTTGATGGTACTTCTCTCATATCATGCATACATAGACATTCCAAAAGTATATTGTAAGTGAGTTCTAAATCAAGGACTTGAAAAACCACATCCTTTGTAACTGGCCCAACATTTAAAGGTAAGGTGAGTATTCCTTTAGATGAGCATTCTTCATCATCATATGATTTGATAATGATTTTATTCCTTGAATCCACAACTTGTTCTGAGTATCCCAATTTTTTAATAGTACTCAATGTAAAAATGTTTAGACCTTCTCCTCCATCTATCAAGACTCATTTGATGTAGCTTTTATGGAGAAAGGCTTCAATATGGAGAGGCATATTGTGTGGTTGGCATATGGATGCATCATCAGCTTCTGTAAATGTAAGGCAATGTGGAGTGGAAAGATATCCCACCATGACTTGAAGCTGGTCCACATTCATATTAGTGGGTATAGAGGTTTCTCTCAGTGGTTTGTCAAAAATAGCCTTATGTGAAGAGGATATACACAATAACTCAAGGATGGAAATAAGGGTGGGTGTCTTCCCTAACTGGTCTACAAGGTCATACTCATTTTTTGTAGATGATAAAGCTATGTTTTTTGGATGGAACACCTTGGAAGGTGACTTTACCTCGACGGGTCGTGACATTACATTCAGGGGTTGATGACGATGATGGTCCAATACCTTTCAAAACAACTAAAATCCTCTAGGTAGAACCTTAGGGATCTTTGTACATTATAATAATAGTAAAAACATGATTGTTTATTGAAATTTGGTTAACGGTATAATTATAGGTGTAGTGGTGTAAATTGTACACCCTTGCTAGGGTGGTACAATTTCACACATAGGCTAGCACCTGCCTTAGTGTGTCTTGCATCTTGCATTTCTCATTCCCCTATAAGTATTTAATTAATTAATTTAATTAAATCTAAGGTTATTTCTCATCACTTTACACATTAAAAAGTTGGGCCCTTTACTCTAACTGTGCCCCTTTTCATTTTATTCCTCCAATGAATCATTCAATCATAAACCCTAATTATGTCTTATTTTGACCATTTAGGTGCAATTTCACATATCAAAACATCTTGAAATCAGTTGTAACTTTGGGATGCACTCTAATATGATCATAGCTAACAGACTTTAAAATTCAGTGAAAAGCTAGTTGGACCGTGGCGGGAATGCACATGGTCTGTGGCTTTTTTCCTGAAATTTCGGGAGCACAATCCTATGATATGATAATGCTTAACCCCAAAATATAAGTAGGAAATTAAAATCTTGCATCAGCCTAAAAATGAAATTGAGATCTAGGGTTTCATACTTAAGAACTCTCTTTCTTCATTTGAAAGGGTCTTTTGCTAAGAATCTAAGAACATGTTTTTGGAGTATTAGAGCCTTCTTTGCAGCAAAAGAGTAGATCTTTGGAGTCTTCAAAAAAATTCAATATTCATCCATTAAAAATTCATCAAGCATCATTTTATCAATTGGGGGCTTTTGAAGATGTACAAGAACAATAGGAGATCATCGACTGGAGATTGGCTTGTACCTCTCCCTTGGGTTTGGGTATGGTTTCATGTTGTTTTTAGATCTTTGCATAAGCTTCATTTTGATTCATATTCATTCTTTAGATCACTTTGCATTATGGATTTAGAGAATTTACTTTGTCAATTATAAGCAATTAGAGTTTACTCTTTAGGGTTTCTCTAGGTTGTTTACTTTCATTCTTAAGATCTTGCATATACACAAGATTCTTGCACACACATTTTTAGTACATTATTGACTATTGGTGGAGGTGGAAATCACCAACATGGGGGTTTGATTATGAAAAAACCCTATATAGCCACCCCAAACCTTCCCTTTTCAGTTATAGGTACATAAACAGGAATCTAGAAGTAGGTACAGGTCTGGAACAAGTATCTACACCACGTAAATACCTCAAAAGTGTAGAAATATGTCAAGGAAAGGGGCCTAGCATCCTGGTCCTACAAAGGATAGGGGCGTGGTTCCTTTCTCCTACCCTTTGTCAGCAGGAGTTGGTAGATCAGTAACTTACTAATCTCTGAATCCCTCATGTCAATTGCAGCTCCAAAAGTGTAGAATTGGGACAGTGGCGTGCCACTGTGGTCCCATAAATTTATGCTCAAATTTTAGACATAAGTGCACCTCTGATTTTTCCTTCCAATCTATACTTTTTAGTAGTGTATTAGTTGTTCTTTGATCTGCATTCTCAGATTAGGATTTTCTTTCTAGGTTAGATTGCATTTTGCATCATTCCTCTCTCTCATTTACAACAAAGGAATAGAAACCATAAGAGTTAATCCTTGACTCTCGCTTTCTCATAAGAAGTAGCTGATGTGTGTTACCTCCCTAGGCTCTTTCATATTCCATGAGTGTGTATGAGAGTGGGATTAGGGTTTCCATACTTAGTCTCACTTTTTCCCCTACACATCTTTGGTGAACCCGACATGAACACAATTTCATTTGCATTACATTGCAATGTTAAATATATATCTAGATTATTTCATTTTCTTTAAAAACAAAACAAAACAAAACAAAACAAAAAGAAGAGAAAAGAAAAAAAATATATATATAGGTTTCTTTCATTGTGTGTTTAAGTTTCATGCAATTTTCATTTCAAAATGTCAGATTTCTATTTGCAAGAAGTTCATGGTTTTGATGGTGTATGCAATTTTTTTGATTACGAGTTTAGTAAGGATGAATTAGATGAAGCTCTAAATGATTTTTTTAACACTGAGCCTTCTAAACCCTCATTTTGTCAAAAATTAATCAACCTTGTTACTATGCCATTTTGTGGTGGTGAGAAAGATAAGTTGAATGATTCCTCTCATGGGTACATTCCTATCAACTCCTCCACTAGATATAGAAACATAGTTTATTCCCATGATTCCCTCTGTGACGTTATGTCTCCTTTTGAGTCCAAAGATAAGATTTTGAATCACTATGACCGTGATTTATTGGATGATGCCCTTGATGAGTTTATGTCTCCACCTAAAATTTTAAACAAGAATAATGCATCTAAAAAGTTAATCAACATGATCAATGTGAATGAACATAACAAACCACTTTTTGTTGTCCAATGTGCTTGTCCTTCTCCAACTTCACCTCTTCCTAATCAACATAGTTCAAGGTGGATATGGTCATGATTCCTTTAGCACTCCAAACAAGCCCATTATTATGGTTCAAGGAAGGAACCCCACTAAGAGTCCTCATAGCTATGCTAGATAACTTACTATGGAGAGTTATAATGTAGTTGCCCATACGTATAACAAAAGAAACAATAGGCAACCCAACCCTCCTCTGGTTGTTCTGACTCCTCTACTTGATCCTCAACTCATTCTTCCTCAAGCACCTCATATTTCACAAACTCTTGGTAAGGAATATGATCTTCTCAAACAACTTAAAGCTACTCCTGCCAAGATATCCCTTTGGGATTTTATTCAAACTTCCTCAACTCATCATGGAATGCTACAAGATTCCTTGAAAACATTATATGTCCCACCCATAGTGACATCTAATAATATGGCTTTCTTGATTCACTCTATTATATCACCTAAAGCTTAGATTGTGTTTACAAAAGATGAGCTACCTTCTAGTCAAATTCAACAGTAATATGATCCCTTAATGATTGTGGTCATCATAAATGATAGTGCAATAAGATGAACATTAGTGGATAATGGTTCTGGCCTTAATGGTTGTAGCGTTAACTTGTTGCATAAGATCAATGCTGATACATGTCTTATCAAGCCTGATTCTCTCACTATCTCTGGCTTTGATAATGTTGCTAAATCTTCACTAGGTTTCATCATCTTTCTTGTTAAGGTAGGTCCTGTTACTTTACCTACTCTTATCCATGTCATGTCTGGAGAGTTGACATACAACTTTTTGCTAGTTGGATTCATAGCATGCAAGTTGTTCCCTCTACATTGCATAGGAAATCAAATTCATTCACAATGATACAACATATACCTTGTTAGGGGACACGAGATTTCAGGTTTGTTTACAAAAATCAAGCTCTAAATCCTCTTCAATGAATTCTTCCCCAACTATATTAGATGGTTCTTCTAAAGCTTCTACTCCGATTAGTGTGACTAGTTCATCAAACCTATCTCCTATATTTGGATAAATCCCTGATACTTCCTCAATTGGACCTAAGGTTCTTGAGGAAGAATCTTCTCAGCTTGACTCTACAATTGAGAATAATTTTTCTCCTGAATAGATTCTTGTAGAAGATGATTGGGGATCCCTTTATTTCAATCATACTTTCATAGAGGAATACAAAATTCCCCCTAGAGAACCTAAGGCCGAAAAGAAGAAATAAGAAGAAGAACCTAAAAAGCAATCTACTTTGTCTGGGCCATTGAGTAATAACTTTGTGGTAGCTTCTTAGATTTCATCTCCCTTAGTGTCTTGTCTAGAGGATTTTGATCCTTCACTTTTTAAAAATCCTCCTTCTTCTTTAGAAATGACTAACCTTTATGGTCATAGTTTTCACATTCTAGCTAGGTGTGGATATAATGGAAATTGATGTGGTGCTCAAGAATAAGGGATTAAAGTTCCCTTGGAAAGCAACTTTCATGATATGACATTTGGGATTGGTTATGATCCTTTCAAGCATACTAAAGCCTCTAGAAGACCATATATTAGTTTTAATGTTATTTTTGCTTCTCTCTCACTAAAATATCTAGAATATATTGACTTTGACCCTTCCTGTGTCTTTGCTTTGGATATTTTTTCTACCGATGATTCCTTAGCCAAATTATTGGGAGCTTATGACAACCTTCCTCATTATCACCATAATCATAGTTTTCCCTATTGTTTAAATGTGGAAGCATACTTTGGGAAGGAAAGAAATAACAATGAGATAGTTAAAGAATTTCCTCAATTTAGAGATGCTCCTCAACAAAGTAATCCCCTAATAAATGACACCATTGATATCAAGATGGATCCTTGTGTTGAAGATAAGATCATCAAGATAGGGAAATGTCTCGATGAAGGAGAACAAAAACAATATCTTGAGTTGTTACATAAATTTCCTGAGATCTTTACTTGGATATATTTTTGACATGCCTGGCATAGATCCTAAGATTATCACTCATAACATTGTCCTAATTCTTGATGCTAAACTTGTGAAGAAAAAGATTCAAAAGATTCACCCTAAAGTGGCATTACTTGTTAAAGCTGAGATTGAAAAAATGTTGGATTCTGGATTCATTCATCCTATCGATTATTCCTCATGTATTTCAAACATTGTAGCCATGGCTAAAGCTGAAAACAATATTAGGATGTGTACTGATTTTTGTGATTTTAACAAGGCCTCTTTAAAAGATGATTTTTACCTCCTGAATATTGATATGGTAGTAGATTCGGTAGTAGGGCATGCTTTACTATCTTTTATGGATGGTTTCTTAGGATATAATCAAATTTTCATCAATCCCCAAGATCAATATAAAAATGCTTTCACAACTCCTTGGGGTATGTTTTGTTTGATTGTGATGCCTTTTGGATTGAAAAATGCAAGCGCAACCTATCAGTGTTCTATGACTCTCATTTTTCATGAATATATGCATAAGACCTTAGAAGATTATGTTGATGATATCTTAGCCAAATCCATCCTTCATACAATCATGTTAAGATCCTTCATCAAATGTTTGAGAGAATCTAAAAGTATAACATGTGTTTGAATCCCTGAAAATGCATTTTTGGTGTAGATAGTGGAAAACTATTATGATTCATAGTTTCAGATTGTGGCATTGAGATGGATATGAAAAAGATAAATGCTATTGTTAACATGCCATCTCCTAAGAATTTTTCTCAACTAGAAAGTCTACAAGAAAAGATCCAAGCTATTCGTAGGTTCATCTCTCAACTTGCGAATTGTACCTTTCCTCTCACACAATTGTTTAAAAAGAATATCACTTTTCAATGGAATGAGGATTTTCGTCAAGCATTTGAAGAACTAAAAACTTATTTGGCCAATCCTCCTACTCTTCAACCTATTGATCCTACTAGGCCTTTCCTTCTATACACTACTGCTTCCCCTCAAGCTCTTGCAACCTTATTGGAACAATGTGATAAGGATGGTAGAGAATTCTCGATTAATTACATAAGCTGCACTCTACTCGATTATGAAGTCTGATATTCTGCGATAGAGAGGCAACATGTTGCTTTAGTATTTTCAACCCAAAAGTTGAGGCATTATCTCTTGAATGTTGAGATTCATGTTATCTTTAAATTTTTTTCTCCTAAATATCTTTTCTCCAAAGCCAATCTTTTCGTACACTTAGATAAGTGGGTTATGATGTTGATTGAGTTTGACCTTAATTTTATCTCAAAAAAGGCAATAAAGGGTCAAGTGTTGACTAATCATTTAGTTGATGCTCCTTCACCCTTCTCCCTACCTAATCCAGAGTCTTTTCCCAATGAATAAATTATTTCCATTGAGG
Organism: Cryptomeria japonica; assembly: GCF_030272615.1. NCBI lineage: Eukaryota > Viridiplantae > Streptophyta > Pinopsida > Cupressales > Cupressaceae > Cryptomeria > Cryptomeria japonica. Next base: position 825,486,786 of record NC_081407.1, read on the forward strand.
TTGATGAGACTTGGGAAGTGTACTTTGATGGCTCTAAGTGTCGTACAGGATCAGGGGTAGGGGTGGTCTTAATTTCTCCTAAAAAGAAGCCTATTCCTTTATCATATCATTTGAATTTCTTATGTACCAACAACATTGCTAAATATGAAGCTCTTATAGTTGGAATTAAAGAAGCCTTAGAATTGAGTGTGAAGAATTTACATATTTATGGATATTCTCAACTAATCATAAGACAAGTAACAAGAGTTTATGAAGCTAAACAAGACAAATTATCGCAATATAAAGATCTAGCTTTATCCTTGTTACACAAATTCAATTCTTACACCATGGAGCTCATTCCTCGAAAAGATAATTGACATGCCGATGTGATGGAATGTGTTGCCTCTCTTATGTCTCTAGAGGACCCCATGGTGGATCTTCTATTCACTATTCACAATCTTACTTCCCTGGCTATTGCAGATAACCCTAGTGATGTGGCATATTGTTGCATTATAGATTCTAACGAATGGTACTTGCATGTCATAAGATATTTGAGTGATGGTACCTTTCTTGACTCTGTGAATAAGAATACTAGGGCTAGGGTTCGCAAATCTACTGCTAGATACATTATCCTTTCTAATGTTCTCTATAGGAGGGGTTATAATGGTATTCTCCTTCGATGCTTAAACAAGGCTGAGGTCCCTATCACTCTCAAAGAAGCACATTCAGGTGCTTGTGGGGGGGAATTTTGGGGGTATGTCTTTAGTTTAGAGATTGCTCTGAATAGAATACTATTGGCAAACCATGGAAACAGATTCAACAACATAGCAATTTGATCCATACCCCTGCCAAAGAACTTCGATCACAAGTAGCATCTTGGACATTTTCCACATGGTGTTTGGATCTCATTGGTAAAATATCTCATCCTTCATCTCAAGTACATACTTGTTGGCATATGGACACTCCAATGAGACATTGTGTGTGATTGAAGGTTTTGTCATTCATGGCAACCTTGCAATCCTATGGCACCGGCAAGACATTATACTGGCAACCTTGCAATCCTAAGGCACTGGCAAAGACATTATACCAGAAAAGCATTACTCAAATAGAACAGTGCACCAGCATCAATAAAATCAATGTACATCGGCACCGACATAGAAGATGTACACCGACACAGAAGGAAATATGTATACTGGCACAGAGGCCGACAAGATTTTTGATATGTAATATTTTGTTTATCATTATAAGCCAACTTGGCAAATTGTAAAATGACTCTTGTATATAAAAGAGATCGTTGTAGGCATTTGTAGGATATGGAGAGAATGTAATAAAAAAATTATAAGGCAGACCTAATGTGCGAATCATAGGTCAAGGGTATATGTAAAGAATAGAGCAAGAACTGGTACTAAATCTGGCATTGAAGATGTTGTTGTAAAGCAGTACATAATATTGGATTTATGTAAATCCTCTTTGTAAGTCAGTGTGACTTCTTGTTGAGCAGTGAGCTCTAGGCAGTTGGCCTTCCTGCATGTGCAGGCCCCTATTGTAAGTAATATTCTCTTATTGGCCAGTAAGTGAATATTGTGGGTCACAAATCCCACCGAGGTTTTTCCCACACCGGGTTTCCTCGTTAAACATCTTGTGTTATGGTGTTATTTTCATGTGGATGCTTTTGATTTTGTTATTTGCATTAATTCTTACATACCGGTATACTGTTACTTTATATTTTGCATATTTAGTTTTAAGAAAATCACATTACTGGTCAGATACTGATTTACCCCCCCCCCCGCCCCCCCCTCTTAGTATCTATGGGAACCCTAACAATTAGTATTAGAGCCTGGTCCTCTATTTTCAGAAGCCTAACAGTTTGAGGAAGATCTTGACACTGGTAAAAATGGAAAATTTGATGAAGCAACTTGAAGGAGCTCTTACTAACTATGATGCAGAGAAGTTGAAAAATATCAAATTAAAAGATGATTTAAAAGCAGCTCAGGACATTATTCAGGCACTTCAAGAAAATCTTACTATTACAAGAAACAAGAGAAGAGAACTTTGTGAAAAATTGCAAAATGAAAATGATGAAAAGGAATCATTAAATGATATGATGAGCAAATTGAAACAAGAAATCATGACAACAAAAAATGAAATGCAGGATATGACTATGAGATTCTGCAAAGAGATTGAGGACAAAAAGAGGAATGAAGAAGAATTGACTAGAAGACTAAGTGATGCAACAAATGAGAACACAAGACCTAGCTATGAAAATGATATGTTGAAGATAGATCTGATGCATACTCAAAATGACTCGAATGAACTAATGAGACAAAAAGAGATCTTGGAAAGGAAATTGGAAATTGCAAATCAACACAAAGAAAAATTCAAGAAAAGCTCAAAAGAACTTGGTACCTTATTGAAGAATCAAAAACCGAAAGGTGACACTTCTGGAGTTGGATTTGAAGTTGGAGAAAGCTTCGGTACTGCAAATACTCAGGATCAAAGTAAACTGGTAAGATCCTCTAATACTTACAAATTCAATGGAAAATGCTTTAACTGTAATAAATATGGTCATAGGGCAAATGAATGTAGATCTAGGAATTATCAGAACATCAATCCTCCCACTGGTCAATGCACCAAATGCAACAAATTTGGTCATAACTCTGAAAATTGCAAAATGAATGTAAGATGTTATGTTTGTGGAAGATTTGGTCATTTATCAAATAAATGTAGAATGCAAACTGGCATAGGTTATGGGAAAGCTATTCAGAAAAATAATGTAACTTGTTATGCATGTAACAAAACTAGTCATATTGCAAAATTCTGTAGAAGTAAAGGTACACCAGTAGATAACAAAAGTACTAGCTTAAAAGGTAAAGAAAAGGTTGAAGAGGTTAAGCAAGAATTTTCAAAGCAATGGATTAGAAAAGGTGATCTAAATATTGGGGTTACTCCTCCACTGGTAGAACCAACAAATGCTTCACCGATAGGACAATATGATGCTCCACTGGCAGGACAGAGCAATGCTCCATCGACAGGATGTTCTTCATCAAATTGAAAAAAATTACCCTGAGGGTTTGGCAATTTAATGACACATGTGCTATTATTCCCTCGGTTAGAGAAAAGAAGTTGAAAATCCTTCATTACCGGCAAATAAAGTTGAGTTAATACATTACCGACAGACAATTAATGTGGTAGGTGGTAGAAAAGACTTTATAAATTAAGTTTTGGCTCCATTTCATTTCACCGTGAATTCAAACTTTTAGAGAGCACGAAGATTTCTGAGCTAAGGCATTCCAAGCAAAGAGGCAAAGCATTTCAGCGATCAATCCATCCAAAGGTAGAAAAAGGTATTTATCATCATGGCATCCTCCTTTGCACCTGAATTCATAGCAAACCCTATAGTAGTCGAGGTTATAAAACAACCTAGGCCCGTGTTTGAGCTAGTTCTCAAGGTAGCTAAGAAAGATGACAACATAGGTGCTTTTTCCCAAATTCCAAAGGGTGTTGTTTATGCAGAAGACCCTAGAATGTACATTCATTGCAACATAGAGGAATTAGGTGATGAAGAAATCAAAGACATGTACAAATCTGTTATATGTGACAATGCCAGAAATGTGAAACCTGAACACCAAATTGTTGAAACCCTAGAATTCATTAAAATCCTCTGCATTCCTAAATTTCCCAAGGAAGTGATTAGGATAGTTCTCAGCAGGGTACATGGCTCATTCTTTTGGGTTGACTCAGTGCACAAAATTACAAAGGTAGCTGTGAAAGCAGTAACAAGGTTACCTTCCATCGGTACTAGACCTGACAAAACCAAGAAGGTCTCCAATGACCTAGTAACGAAACTAACTGGTGCAACATTCGACAAAAGATCATTGAGGGTTAATGATGTAACTGATACAAATGTGAGATTCATTAGCATGATTCTAGGTTACAAAGCAACTCATGCAAATAGGCTTAATTCTGTTTCCAGTTTATGCATAAAAAGTGCTTATGACATGGTTAAGAACAATGTAAAAATTGACATCTGTGAATGGTTAAAAGATGAGTTAATTGATAACTTAGTGAAAATCAAGAAGGATAAGAAAGGAATCTTTAGATTTAGAAATTTTCTTGTATGCTTAATGCTACATATAACCAAATAGGCTCCCGGTATAGGCAACAAGGATTTTGGATTTGACATACCGATAGGAAAACAATTGTCTGACTTATTCAACAACATGGGTGAAAACAAAGAAAAGAATATCCATGAGCATTTTCAAGCACTAAAGGTCAAAATGAATAAGAGGATCAGACTATCATAGGAAATTGTCAACAAATACAAGGATGACATATGTTTTGTAATAAAAAAGGATGAGATCTGGATGGAAGTAGTCATCCCAAGAACAATCTGGGTTACAGAAATGGGGTATGAAGTAGATGACCACATAGTGGAAACTTATGCCAAAGCACTTCTGGAAGCCCCCCATGAACCAAAGGAAGAAGTATTTGGTAGTGCTGAGCACATTGAAAGTAAAATTCAATCCAAGAAGAGAGTAAAGAAAGTTGAGGCATCTGTGAGGAAAGGAAGCAAGCAAGAAAAAGCCTTAAAAGATGATGTACTAAAGAAAACTGGCATAACGGAAGATGAGTTGGCAGCCCAACAGCATGAAACTCATCTATCACTAGCAGATACCTCCTCAGAAGGAGATATGCCAGCAAATTTCAAAAGAGTTGTGAGGAAAAGAGACTCCTCATCGGTATCCACTCCTTCACCTAGAAGGACAAGACAGGATCAACAAGCTATGAGGTCTCTAGTCAAGAAAGCCACACCTAGGAAAACACTGACCCCCAAAAGGAAGAAGAAGATAGACACTGACTTGGCCCCTTTTGACATATTATTGGATGAAATCACAAAGGAAGGAAAATTGAAAAACATAGGGAAAATCTATGACACCCTATCAGAAGATGAGAAAGGACAAATTGAGGAAAGTGTTATACTACACATGGACATGTATAAAAAGTTTTTGATGGAAGTCCTAAATGAAATTCCTGATGAATTATATAAGAGACTTGAGGCCAGAAGGCAAGGAATAATTGAGTTGGATAAGAAAATAAAAATAGAAAAATTACTTGCAGTATACCCGGCCAACTCACCTAAGGAAATTGATGATTTGATAGCTCAGGCCAACTGGACAGTCTTTTCCACTGCACACCGGCAAATATCATTAATGGCAGGTAGAGTTACTAAAGTTTCAACTGAAACAGAAGATGGTTGGGACAGACTCTTGGTTGAAAAAGAAAAACAAGAAGAATATATGAATCCCAAGCCCATTCTAGTATATCAGAAGGACAAAGGGAAAGGTAAAGTTGGTGCACCACCAAGTATCAAGATTAGAGACAACTTACCCCCACCTCCTTTAAATACTCCACCGGTAAAAACAACTATAGAAGATCAACTGGTAGCTGAGAGCATGGACACAGAGGATAACAATCCTAATCTTGAAGTCCTATATACTGTGAATGTTGATACTCAAAAAATCAACATAGTGGTAGATAAGGATACCATAGAGAAATATGATAATAAAGAGAAACTGGCAACAGAAAACCAAGAGCAACCGGCAACAGATTTAGAGAAAAAGAAGGAATCTGGAACACAAACAGAGCAACCAATAGAGATAAAGGCTCTAGAACAGATGCCACCGGTAAGAAATGATGCAAGAAAAACTATGGAGACACAAACAGACCTACCAGAGGTCAATACCAGCATGGTCCCTTCCACCGACACTCATTTTACTGGGTCATCATCAAATGTAACAGAGGTATTGCTCGATTCTATCAAGAAAATAACCGATTATAGCTCAAAAGCCTATAAAGCAATAGATGATTCAATTCTAGTTTTGAAATTAATAGCTCCAAATTGTAGTATAGCCAACAAAGATTCTTTAGGCCAGTTGGATACACTTTGTAAATATATTTCTGGAAATTTTGAGCAAACAAAGGTAGAAACTGTAAAGGAAAGTGTAGAAAAAGAAAAATAGAAATTCTTTAAGGAAGGAATAAAGAAGTGTAATAGGGAATTTGACACACTTCTACCAGAACTGTGCAATTTTTTGAAAGAGTACAAAACTCTGTATAAAGACACCTGTAAGATAAACTTTTTGACCATGGATGTAGACAAAAAGATAAGCAAGGTACAAGAAGAGATCAATAAACTTGCTGATAATTTTGTTAACTCACCCGATACATTATCAGTTTTTGAGGAAAAGATAACAAATTTTGAGGAAGAATTGCTTAAATTAGAAAGAGAAAAAGAGAAAATAATAAACAAGGCAAAATTTTTGAGATCTAAAATAAGTCCAAGATTGGACTATTTAACATCTTTGCGTAAGGAAATCTTAGAGGTACTAAAACAGGGTAGCAAAACACCAGCAAAGCACTTGCAACATCTCACCGGTACAGTACACAGAACTGAGATAGCAATAAAGGAGAGCAAGAAGTTTATGGATGGTATAAACTTAATTTTGGGAGATATTCTTTAGATAATAACTACCCAACTACAAGGTTGAGGTTATGTATTGGTACAACTACAAATCTACTAACCTTTGTCATTGATGCCAAAGGAGGAGTAGTAGATGAGAAAATTCAAAACACAGGGATCACATGCTCAGGGGGAGCCCTCATATTTTTGGTAACATTTTTTTGGTATACACATTTTTGGATATCTTTTTGAAATTTCTCATGAGTGTTGCCATCAATGCCAAAGGGGGAGATTGTTGGCATATGGACACTCTAATGAGACATTGTGTGTGATTGAAGGTTTTTTCATTGATGGCAACCTTGTAATCCTATGGCACCGACAAGACATTATACCAGCAAAGCATTACACAGAAAACCTTGCAATCCTATGGCATTGGCAAAGACATTATACTGTCAAAGCATTACTCAAACAGAACAGTGCACCGGCATCAACAAAATCAATGTACACCGACACTGGCACAGAAGACGTACATCGACATAGAAGGAAATATGTATACTGGCACAGAGGCCAATAGGATTTTTGATATGTAATATTTTGTTTATCATTGTAAGCCGACTTGGAAAATTGTAAAATGACTCTTGTATATAAAAGAGATCATTGTAGGCATTTGTAGGATATGGAGAGAATGTAATAAAAAAATTATAAGGCAGACCTAATGTGCGAATCGTAGGTCAAGGGTATATGTAAAGAAAAGAGCAAGAACCGGTACTGAATCTGGCAGTGAAGATGCTATTGTAAAGCAGTACAGAATATTGGATTTATGTAAATCCTCTTTGTAAGTCAGTGTGACTTCTTGTTGAGCAGTGAGCTCTAGGCAGTTGGCCTTCCTGCATGTGCAAGCCCCTATTGTAAATAATATTCTCTTATTGGCCAGTAAGTGAATATTGTGGGTCACAAATCCCACCGAGGTTTTTCCCACATCAGGTTTCCTCGTTAAACATCTTGTGTTATGGTGTTATTTTCATGTGGATGCTTTTGATTTTGTTATTTGCATTAATTCTTGCATATCGGTATACTGTTACTTTATATTTTGCATATTCAGTTTTAAGAAAATCACATTACCGGTCAGATACTGATTCACCCCCCCCTCTTAGTATTTGTGGGAACCCTAACAATACTTTCATTATAACTGTCACTAATTACTTTATGAAGTGGATGGAAGTCATTCCTCTTAGATCCATTATCATTGAAGTAATTTGTCAATTCATTTTGGAAAACATCATTTCTTGATTTGAGATACCTTTTGCCTTAGTTTCAGATAATGAAACGTCATTCAAAAATAAGGATGTGAAGAATTTTCTTGAGAAATATCATATTCAACATAAATTTTCTACACCTTATTATCCTCAATCAAATGGTCAAGTTGAGTCTTCTAATAGGATAATTGAACAAATTCTTCAAAATACTGTAAACAAGCATGGTAAGGATTGGCATACTCAATTAACATATTCTTTGTGGGCTTATCACACAAGTTTATGTGTTGTGATGGGTTGTACCTCTTATAATCTTGTTTATGGTGTTGACGCCATTATGCCTTTGGAGTTAGAAATTCCTTCTTTGAGAGTTTCTCTTAAGGGTATAGTGGATGATGATTCTTATAGAGAGTAAAGAATTCAACAACTTGAGATACGTGATGAATGACATATCAATGCCCTCAAACACACTCAAGCGTAGCATAAAAAATGCAACAAAGCTACAATGATAAGGTTATTCAATGTTCCTTCTCGGTAAGGGATTTAGTCCTTTATGAGAATCGAACATGAATGCCTTACCTGAGGAGAAAGGAAAGTTAAGTCCTAATTGGCTTGGACCATACATTGTCATGGAGGTCTATGGATCAGGTGCTTACACAATAGTAGATGTGGAAGGTATGCCTCTCAAGGAACCCATAAATGCTATGCACCTTTGTAGATACTATGCCTAGGTCTATCTTTATTTCTCTCTCTCTCTCTCTCTCTAGTCTTCTTTTGTTTCTCTCTTTATGTCTTTTTTGGGTAATATGTTAGCATTTCTTCATTAAAGTATACAAGATTAAATGATGTTATTTTGTTTGGTCTACATTACTTCATTCCTGACAAGCTTGTTTCATTACAATATTGTTTGTGTTGGATTCTTTTTATGTAAATTGTAATGGGTTTACATTTCATATGTGCTAGCATGCTATACAATTTCTTTTGTGTTAAGTAGAATTATATCATGTTGTGTTTAATTAGAGTTGATTAAATCACATTAGTCATATAGTTATCATGCTTAATACATTTTTCTTTTACATCATCATACTAACATTTGATTAAATACTTAGTTATTTAATAAAATCACACATGTATCAATTTAATCATGAAGTATTGAGAAATCAATCACATGGAAATTAAATCAGATATACATGCTCATTACTCAATATGTTACTTCTAATCTATGTAATGCATACATTGTTTAAGCATTAAAAATAACATAATCATGAGTGTCATCATATATACATCAATATACCAAAATCATCTCCTATCCCTAGGACTAGTAGCAGGAGGATGGTGGCTAGATTCCCCCTCCTAGTATAGTCGTGCGGCTGGTCCCATGGAGGTGTATTGTGATACGTACATACTATGAGTGACTCCTTGAGGAGCTCCTATGATCTCTCTCCATCATGATCACTCAGTATGTGGTTGCCTCTATTTGCACCGCCGCTAGGTCACTCTGTCTATCGTAATCTATCTTGTAGGACATCCACCTCCATACGGATAGGAGACGAAAGGTCCTCATGTTGTCCTGTACTCCTCTAGGATCTATGTGGTATATGCATGGAACTCAAAATGTGTACAATCACAATAAGGTCTATCACTGCATTTTGAATCAGAGAACGCCACTCCTAGATGCTAGCTGCAAGATAGAGAGAAAATTTTCATCAATAACATTCTATATCATCAAATCTAAAATAGGTAGGATACATATGTTAATCAATAACATGACACATTACCTAGATCTACCTCTCACCAATGAGGATCGTGGACAATGACTCTCAGAGATTGGGACCCACTGGGCTCTCCCCACTCGTATACTCTCTGTATATTTAGTATAGGTTGATGAGGATCAGGATCAGGACCCCTTATGGGACCCCTTTCTTCCTGCCATGGGAGACTCGGTGGATCTAGGGCTATGGTATCCTGTCTGGAGTGATGAAATGTACCTGAGTCATCCTCATCCTCCTCATCCTCATACTCATCCTCATCCTCATCATCATCTCCATCCTAATCTCCCTCTTTGGTATCAGGATTGCCTATGTCTCTGCCTGCCTCCTGCTTCTTTGTGTTGTCACCCTGATCATCTAAATCCTCCTTGGATGCCTATGGGGAAAGTAGCTCTAGGGTATGTCCTCCTTTATCATGTGACGTATCATCGATGTGTGCATAAATAATCTCTATAATTTGTCACTATATCTTGATTTTACCCATCTAAATTTGTGATGTCGATCTCATCACTTGTAGGCATACGAATGGCTCCTAGCCTTGGCATCACTCATGAGGTCAGATAAATACAACAATGTTAGTAGGAACACACTGCTTGAACCCAAACTGCTGCTGAACTCAGTTGAAGTAAAAAGGAATGACAATGTGGCCCTACTGTCCCTCTAGTAGATGGTTCCTCTGCATGCTAAACATATGTCTATGTAGCGCTTCTTAGATGGAAATCCTAAGGTAGGGTTTCCATATGATCCCGCCTACTGTCAATCTATCCATGCTCAATCTCCAATACAGGAGATCTTGAATCACCTCTCATAGGTAAGAGGATAATTGTATACCTTAGGCTACTCTGGGACTAGCTCTATCGGGGCCCAACCATGTCTAGTGCATGTGATGTGCTCAAACATCCACACATGTAGTGTTGTGCATGTCATCAGGCTACATCCCTATCTGAATACATACTCTCCAAGGTCGTGATAGAGATGCGCAAGCATGCACCACATGAACCGACCCCAAGAGTATACTCTCCTATGTCTCTCCATGGATTGTATGATGTAGATGAGTCCTGTGTGCATATGTGTGCCATTCCCATTGGGGTACATAGCTATTGCAAGGGTCACAATTATGAGTCATCTCACAAATGGAACCTTGCTTGTAGGGTGTAGGAGCCAACTGACCATAATGTGACCCCTTGTCTCACTGTGTATCACTCTCCCCATATCATATACCTTCTCTCTCCTGTAATCCTCCTCTGTGTCATTGGATTGATATCTAATAGGCTCTCCTCTAATGGGTAGGCACAAAATGCAGTATACATCCTTTAGGATGACCATCATCTCCCTTACTAGTATTGAGAATGTTGAGGTATCTGCATCCCACCTCTCCATCAATGTCATCACTATCAGCATAGCAGAATGGCATCAGGTGGTTGACATGGTCATTGCATCCCACAAACCCACTACATGTAGCAAATCCCTCTCTCCTAATGTTAGTCTCAGGATCTTCTCTTGAAGGCTCAAAAGGTGAGACTGATGGTATGCTCATGGATGTACAATAGTGTCTGCAAAACACAAAGCAATCTCTCATCAGTAATCGATCAATCATCTATGATCATATAATCAAAGAAATCATTATATTATTCCTAGTATTCATTGCCTGATCTAGTGTCGTTGTTGGTTGCCTCGAATAGGGACAAGGATGCCCTATATGAACCAAGGCACCCTACTGGGACCATGGTGCCCAGAGGGGACCATGGCAACCTAGGAGGACCAGGGCACCCTAGGATCCCTAGGTGTCTGAAGGGTGGGCCCTGACTTGGCCTAGGTGATGACATCATTACTTTTGAAAACTATGAAAACATGACAAAGTCAAATATAGTCAACAGAAAGCCAACTCACCTTTTCGAGCGGTGGATTGACGAGTATGGACTGACACAGGATCTCCATCCACGTAGATTGCTTAGGTCAGTGTTGAGTCATGATGGCTTGTATGTGGGCTCGTCTGCAGTGTATAGTGATAAATGAAGGTGTCATTTTCATATTTATGTGTTATACAGTTTTTGACTTTATGTTTTAAAGTTAAAACCCTAATTTCTACACTTTTTCTTCAATCTATCATATCTTCAGCTAGGAAGCTCTGATTCTCACACCATTGGTGGCATTGGAATCATAAGTTTTCCCTCTCAATCTGTGTTAGTTCCATAATGCGCTTGGATGAGTAATCAAGCCTTGTTGTGAACTTGCTTCATCACAATCTTTATCACAATTCATTGTGGAAAACATGATACCATCTTTCACCTCACAAATAAGCAAGTCAAAAAAGGGGGGGAAGTATAGCTACTCACAAATTTCATCACCTTGCTTAGTAAGCATTAGGTGATTTTGTGATCTGACATGTGGTTTTGTAGGGTGTAGTTCCTAACTATGTACTGCAGATACCATTGGGGGCTTCATTCAATAACTTATGGATATATCATTTTTCAAATGATGTTTACTTTTCTGTACATTAGCTTGCATATGCAAGTAGTTTCATATGACCACTAAAGTGGGGGCTAAATGTAGTGTCGTAAATTATACACACTTGCTAGGGTGGTACAATTTGACACTTAGGTAAACACTCACCTTAGTGTGTCTTGCATCTTGCATTTCTCATTCCCCTTTAAGCATTTGATTAATTAATTAAATTAAATCTAAGGTTATGTCTCATCACTTTACACATTACAAAGTTGGTCCATTTACTCTAAGTGTGACCCTTTTCATTTTATTCCTCCAATGAATCATTTAATCATAAACCCTAATTATGTCCTATTTTGATAGTCTAGGCATGATTTTGCATATCAAAACATCTCAAAATCAGTTGTAACTTTGGGATGCACTCTAATGTCATCATATCTAACGACCCTATAAAATTTGGTAAAAAATTGGCTAGACTATGGTGGGAATGCAAATGGTTTGCGGCTTTTTTCCCAAAATTTTGGGAGCACAATCCTATGATATGATAATGCTTAACCCCAAAATATCAGTGGGAAATTCAAATCCTAGGTTAGCCTAAACATGAAATTGAGATCTAGGGTTTCATACTTAAGAGATCTCTTTCTTCATTTGAAAGGGTCTTCTTCTAAGAATCTAAGAAAAGGTTTTTGGAGTATTAGAGCCTTCTTTGCAGCGAAAGAGTAGATATTTGGAGTCTTTAACAACATTCAACATTCATCCATCAAACATTAATCAAGCATCATTTTATCAATTGGGGGCTTTTAAAGATGTAGAAGATCAATAGGAGATTATCGACTGATGATTGGCGTGTGCATCTCCCTTGGGGTTGGGTATGGTTTCATGCTATTTTCAGATCTTTGCATAAGCTTCATTTTGATTCATATTCATGCTTTAGATCACTTTTCATTATGGATTTAGAGCATTTACTTTGTCAATTATAAGCAATTAGGGTTGCTCTAGGTTGTTTACTTTCATTCTTAGGATCTTGAATATACACAAGGTTCTTGCACACACATTTTCAGTGCATTATCGACTATTCGTGGAGGTGGAAATCACCAACATGAGGGTTTAACTATGGAAAAACCCTATATAGCCACCCCAAACCTTCCCTTTTGAATTGCAGGTATAGGTCTGGGACAAGCATCTACACCACCTAGAAACCTCATAAGTGCATAAATATGTCAAGGACAAGGGCATGGTACCCTATTCCTACCCAGGATAGGGGCAGGGCACCTTGGTGCTGCCCTTTATTAGTAGGACTTGGCAGATCAATAAATTACAGATCTCAGAATCCTTCATGTCAATTACAGCTACAAAATTGCATAATCAGGACAGTGGCATGGTACCCTGGTCCCAGACATTTCTGCTTAGATTTCAAACATAGGTGTACCTTTTATTTTTCCTTCTAACATATACTCTTTAGCAGCATATCAGTTGTTCTTTTATCTGCATTCTCATATTAGGATTTTCTTGCGTATTTGCTTTCTAGGTTAGATTGCATTTTGCATCATTCCTCTCTCTCATTTACAACAAAGGAATAGAAAAACTAAGAGGTAATCCATGACTCTCTCTTTCTCATAAGAAGTAGCTGACCTGCATTACCTCCCTAGGCTCTTTCATATTCCATGAGTGTGTAGGAGAGTGGGATTAGGGTTTCTATACTTAGTCTCACTTTTTTCCCTACACAATAGGACATCTTAATATAATTATCTTGATTATCTATTTTGGCTTTTCCTTTATCATGTTTAGGGAATGGTTCCTTAAACATCACATATTCCTCATTGGAAGTGTGACCATCAACTTGTACGTCACCCTTGTCAATAAGATCTTGTATGATGTTCTTCAATCCATGACAATTGCTAGTCTTATGTCCTTTGCTCTTATGGTACTCACAAAACTCATCAACATTCCACCATGCAGGTTTCACTTTTGGTTCATAAGGTGGATTGTCTGGTATTGTTATAAGATTGTTTGCAACCAATTTCTTAAGAGCTGACTCAATTGGCTCTCCCAATGGAGTGTATTTTCTTGGAGGCTTTGATGGCCTTTGAACATTCACTTAATTATTTAAATTAGATGTACTTGCACTGGGGAAAGTCATCTTTGGTTTTACTGTATTTGCATCTACTACCCCATCATTGAACATGTTCTTGTTCTTGTTCCAAAAGTGGGGTTTATCTTTCCCATTTGAGTCCTCTTTATTATCCTTGAATAGCTTAATGGTGCCTTGTTCAATAAGGAATTTCTCAACTGCCAATCCCTTCTCAATGACTTCCTTAAAAGTGGACAAACAAGCTTTTCTTAGTTCATATCCAATATCCTTGTTGACGTTTTGAGTAAACTTTTCCATCATTTATTTTTGTGGGATATCACAAGAACATCAACTAGAAAGACCTCTCCATTATTGTAAGAATGAAGAAAATGACTCTCCATTTTTCTATTTGGTATTGCACAAAGTAGTCACCGACACATCTATTTCAATATTGTATGAGAAGTTTTGTATGGAAGCTTCTGCTAAATCACTCCATGACTTAATTCCAATTGGGATTTGGGAGAGCCATTCCATAGCTTTTCCACCTAAAATTCATGGGAACAACCTCATCAAGTATGTTTCTTCTCTTTCTACCTCAATGCAAGCTATGAAAAATTCTCTTATGTGTGCATTAGGATCTCCCTTGCATCTATATTTATAAAATTTTGGTGTTACAAAATGTGGGGGAAATGGAGGCATAGGAATACTTCTTCGAATAAGGACATATGTCTTTCATTGTATAATCTTTCTTTGGTGCATTAATGTCTGCCATTTATTTTTGTAAATCCTTTATTTGTTGTCGTAAGTCATTCTTAGGTGGTGTCTTTTCTCTTTGAGTTAGTTCCATGCTTGAGCCATCGGGTGGAGGAGGGATATAATGCATGTATGGTTGATATTGGTCATAGATGTGCTCATATGGAGGGGGAACATAATTGCAGCTAGCATATGGACCACTTGGTATGGTATTATAATGAGGAGCACTAGATCTAGGTCGATACATGTCACATGACTATGAGGATAGGAGGTATCATAGGAATGATCTTGAGTATTTCCCCTAAATCTGACACGGGGTCTCCTTTTGTCATGATTTTGAATGCTCCCTTAAGTGTAATTGTATACATTGGTATGATCATGGGTGCGAGCATGTGTATTTCTCCTCCATGCAAAAGGTCGACCACGGGGTTGTGGCTTCCAAATAGAATGATAGATCTCTTGATGAGGTATGTTGACCTTGACTAAAAAAACCAAGTGGGACCCTAAGATAATAGATGTGATATGGGAACAACCTAGTGATATGTTGTAATATGTTTGCAAGATATGAGTAGGACAACAAAGAAACCTTTTGACTCTAGCTTGAAAGGTGTGTATTTGTAAATGAGTGAAAATGGTTGAAAATGTATGACAAGGTTGAGGACTGATTGACTAAAAATGAAGATGTAAAGGAAGAGCTGCCTTGGAAGCTCTCTTTTGAAACCAAAACCTAAGCACTCTTTTCCTTATTGATAATGATAGTTTTTGTAGTTTTGAATAACATGGATGCATTGTTGCCTTCCATAGACACATTTTCTTGATGGTTGACAATTGTTGCTTTTAGAAACGTGATTTAAGGAATCCCAAACATAGTTTTGTAACATAGGTGCAATTTTAAATAAATCGGACATGTTTTCTATTCTATTTGTTCTGACAATTTTTGATCTGCTGAGACACAGATGCATTTTTGCTCTTCATAGATGCGATTTTAAGTAACGCAGGCACGTTTTAGAAAAAAAATTCTAGTCTTTCCAAATTTTTCAATTGTTGATTGTGACCAGATATTTTTGTTGAATGTTTTGTGGCAAGAAAACATAGAAAACAATGAAGACATAATGTCTAAAGGTGTTTTGTCAAAATTTTGATCAAAATGTGTATGTCCAATAGGCCAAATCAGTCCAATTTTCACGGGTCTAGCACAATTGAAGACACATCAAACACTTTCCTAGCCTAAGGTAAATGTTCTCATGGTAGTAACTTCAATCCACCACTTGGAATCTCCATCGGCTCAAGTGTAGGGACACCTTGAGGGGTGTATTCACTAATTTTGCCTTTTTCATGAGTGGACAACTAGGGGCCTCTAGGACTCAAAGGATGACCCAATCACCCTCTCCCTGAAAAGTTACAAGTATCTTATACTAAGCCAAGGATTTCTCTCTCATCTCACAGGAGCCTTATTGTAAGTATGTTGGGAGGGAAACCATCTATCCCCTTGCACTAAAATTACTATGATGTTCGATCAAAATAGGGTGGGCCACTACTCTAAAGGTCTCTAGTCATGTTCCAGGGTATTTGGTGGCTATACATGCAAAATTTCACTCAAATTAATGAGGCCTCCTAGTCTACAAAGGTTACACTCTATAGTTCTCCACACATCACATGGATACTATAGGAGACTAATGTTGGTATAACACATCGACATTGGGTGATAAGGGACTTTCATCCAAAACCACAATCTTTTATATAGAGGATCGAAATAAAATATCGCTTGGGTCATTCCCTATCACAAGATGGGAGGCACACCCTCTAAAAGATAATAACAATTTCTCTTACACCCAAGGTCTACTGGAAGGTGATTGGAGAGGATACTTTTGTTATCACCTTTAGGGTTCTAATCTAAACACAAACATTCCAAAGGCACAATACACTTCAAGTAAGTTAACTAACCTTCAACAAACAAAGAAAAGACCAATGAAAACATGTGAGACTAATTTAACTATGAAATGAAATGTAAAGACACACTAAAATTACCCCTACAACAAATGATTAGTAGTTTTGATAAATAAACCCCACTTGCAAGCACACAAGTTAGGTTAATTTTAAAAAATCCAAATCCAAATGTGAGAAAGGGGGCCTTTGACAATACATTTTTTCCTTTTAAACAACTGCACCACTTCATTAGTCCAAGTGAGGGGTTAGAGCAAAAAAAAAAAACTAGATCTAAGACCTTAAAATCCAAAACAAAATCAAGACTGAAAACAAAAAATGTATCTATACCTATCGTAGATGAGAAAGCCTGACATAGACGTAGAAAGATGATTCACAAACATGGAAATAGGAGCTGAGACTTGTAAAATAAAGAACAGAAACAAAAATGTGGAAACAATAGACATAGACATGATTTATGATTGCAGATGCAAAAATATGGAACCAAGACGTGGAAGCAAGGAACCTAAGCCTATAAAACACAAACCGGAAACAAAAATGTAGAAACAATAGATGCAAACACAATTTATGATCTCAGACGTAGAAATATGGAACCCAGATGTGGAAACAAGGAACCTGAGCCTACAAAACACAAACCAAAAACAAAAACGTGGAAACAATGGATGTAGATGCAATTTATGATCACAAATGCAGTTATAAAATTTGGAGATGCAGAAACAAAACCCTACACACAAAATAGAAAACGTAGATGCAAAACTGCATAACCCAAGTGTAGATTCTAAGCACAAACATATAAAGAAAAGTCATAGGTGCATAAGTATTTGAGATCATCTCTGATCTGACCTGCAACTTTGACAAATAAAATTTAAAAAATAAATAAATGTTAGAAACTAAGAGACAAGAGTCCCACTGGGCATGCTAAAATGTGTGAGGTGAAAAATGATGATGACAAACTATTACAAAACCATAAAGATCCAACAAAAGAAAATCCTAGTCCTACAATAAAACATTCACCATAAGCCAATGAAGATACCTAAGAACATGCAAATCAATAAATTGAATAATAATGCCATTCACATGCCAAGTAGGGTTTGATCTCCATTGTCTCCTATCTCTATTTATCTTGTTGGATATATTTACTCTTAGAATTTGTATTGTGCACAAGAAATCAACAAAAATCGGATTGTGGTTATGAAGTCACTTGATCGCAAGAAGGATTGATAGACGCATTAGTTAGGGTTGTGAAAGAATGAGAGTATCCTCTTATATAGAAGGCACTTTAGAGAATGGAGGGATAATATTAAGAGGTGAGAAGATAAATGGTCAGATAGGATTAAAGGGTACGTAGAAGAAATAATAGAATAATGAAGGGGTTAGGTAGAGGAAAATTAAGAGATAAATGACATGTTTCATAGAGAGGAAAATCTAATGGATGAATTAATTAAATAGATATTTATTTGATTAATAGAAGTAGTGGGACCAATTAAATTAAATTTAATTTAGGGAAAGGTAATTTAAATAAATAATAATATTTATTTCAATGAAGAAAGGCCTAAAAAAGGCTAAATGAATTAATTAATTAAATAAATAAATTATTTAATTAATAGAAGTCTTATGATAAAATAATTAATAAATGAAATATTTATTTAATTAAGCTAGGACAATTTTAGGTGTCTACAACTAGAGCAGTTGATTCCTTCTTTTCTTTCTTTCTTTCTTTCTTTCTTCGATAGTGATCCCTCTTGTAGTTAGCATTCCGCTAGTGAGCCACCCTTTTTAAAAATCACCCTAAATGGTGTCACCTTAAACGATGTTATATATTGAGAACTAATATTCTCCGTGGTTTTTTCCTTCTTAGGTTTTCCACGTCATATCTGGTGTTCATTCCAGCACATGATCTATTTTGTGTATGTGTTTTCATGTTATATGTGAAAGCATTGAAGAGATCATTTGAGTTGTCAACTGATTTGCCCCCCTCATAGTTTCCTAGATAAATTTATAGATATAGATGTGAGAGACCTAAAGCCTGGGGAGAGAGGTTAGAGACCTAGGGGTAGAGATATAGTTGATAGAGATAGAGGGGGAGAGATATTTGGGTAATGAGATAGGGAGGGAGAGGTATAGACGTAAATATAGAGGGAGGAAGAGATATACAAATGGGGGGAGAGAAATATGAATGGGGGAGAGAGAGGGTGGGGTAGATAGGTAGTGATCAAGAGAATGGAGAGAGAGTGGAGAGAAGGCAAGGTAGAGAGGGGGGAGGGTATGAGAGACCTAAAGAGGGGAGAGAGATATGAGAGAGATAGGTCTAGAGTTTAGAGAAGATAAAGAGAAGAGGGGAAAGAGAGTAGAGAAGAAGAGAGTTCAATAAAGGTGAGGTGTTAGGGGTCATGGAGTGAGAGGTAGAGAGGGAAAGAGAGAGCTAGAGAGGGAACACATATAGAGGTGAGATATCTAGAGGATGAGATAGGTGGGAGACCTAGATGGGGAGAGAGAGCAGTGAGAGAGATGGAGGGGAATAGAGAGAGTTAGGTAATGAGACATGGATGGAGATGTAAAGAGGTAGAGAGGTCCAAGAAGGGAGAAAATTAGAGAGAGGAGAGAGAGGAGGGTGGGAGGAAGAGGTGATGACCTTGACAATGGAGAGAGAGAGAATGCGAGGAGATATAATAAGAGAGGGTAAGGAAGGGAGAGGTAAACCACTGTAGAGGGGAGATACCTAGACCTTGAAAGAGAGGGGTGTGAGATCTAGGGGAAAGATAGAGGTAAGAGAGATAGAGGAGGAGAGAGAGGTGGGTAATGAGATGGGCAGGGAGAGTTATAGAGGTGGAGATGGAGGGAAGGAGATACCTATACACACACACACACACACACACACATATATATACATGTATATATATACACATATACATACATGTATATATACACATAGATTTATACATACATACACACACACACATATACATATATGCATATACATATACATATACTTATACATACATATATATACATATGTATATAGATACACATACACACACATATATATATATAGATTAATTTTAATATTTAATATGATTTGCTTTAGTCAAAATTATTAATTTTTTATTGTTTATATATTAATAAAAGTATTAATTGTTTGATTGAGTGATTTTTTTTAGATTTCTATTATTATTATTCTTCATTAAAAGGTCTTATTTTAAATTTATATTTGACATTATAAATAACATTAAATTTTTACACTATAATATATTTTGACATATTTTTTAATTTATCTTCAACATGTATATTTAAGAGAAAATTAAGAAAAAAAAAACTTTAATATTTATATTTTCATAATAATATAATAATATAAATTAAAGTAACAATATACTAACTATAATTTAATAATATAAAAATGATAATATACTAATAATAATATAGAATAATATATTAATAACAATGTAATTTTAATTATTACAATAGAAAATTGTTTATTATATTATCTTTCTATTATAATAATTAAAAATGTTTAATTAAAAATATTAGGGTTAATAATAGGGTTCAATTAGGATTGGAGTTGGTGTTCCTAAGATTTAAAATGGGATTATAGGGTTAGGGTTTAATTAGTATTAAGGCTATGGTTAATATTATGATTGGAGTTAGTGCGGCTAAGATGTAATTACATATTTTCTTGATCTGAAAAACCTTCACATACCATATTTAAAATATATTTATTAATGTGTTATTCACAAAATATTTTATAATTATACATTTAAGACAACACAATTGTAGAAAGATAAATAATATAAAACAAAATAAATTAAATTAAAAAATATATTAGTTACAATTAATAAATTACTATTTCAACTATAAATGAACAAGAAAGATAAATAATATAAAATAAATTAAATTAAATTAAACAATATATTAACTAAATTTAATAAATTACTATTTCAAATACAAATTAACAAGGCAAGTACTGGCCACTATGTGGCACTTGTTATTAATTATTTACATGCATTATGTTTGAAGTCTTGATTGATAGGCTTATTGAAAGAGATATATAATTTTCAAATGATTTCACATTTTTTGAATTGGAAATATGTGACATATTTTATGCTTCTCACATTGTAGGATTAAAAAAATTATAATTTTGACCAAGTTATGGTGAACAACAAACAATTTATACATTTTTAAAAAATATTAATTAAAATTCATAGCTAATTATTTACTACCAACAAAATGTGGCACATCCAGGCATGTGTCCTCTACTTATATTGAAACTTTCTAAAAATATATTATGTTCTTCTTATACTTAGGTACACCTTTTTTTTCATGAAAATTTAGTATTATTGCATTGAAACTTCAAATATTCACCAAATAGATTTATTTTTATTAAAAAAAACATAGTATTTTAGAAACTATATTTATTTTTCTATAAATTTTGTTCACACATATTTTTTAAATTATGTTAATAACATTTTTCAAATTTTTATATGAAGTTGCAACTCTATTTTTAAAATTTTTTTCACATAATTGTTGAATCCGATAAAGTTAAGGCTCGTACAGTTTGTAATCACTACTTAATTCAACTACTAGTGATGGATAATTTATATATTAAGTTTGCAAAAATATCCTAGGAAGAATTTTTATCAACCAAGAAAGTTAGAAATATTAATGGGGAACCTCAAGCGAAACCCATGGTGTATGGCATAAAACATAAACACAAATATTTTGAATCCCATTTACCTATCCTCTCATGAGATGGAACCTTTGAATAGTAAGATTGATTTAAGTCTATAACTTCTCCTAGTGATAATGAGTCCACCAAGACCTCAAAATCTACTCTACCCTAGTAGTTAAAATAGGAAGCTGAAGACTTTTTAGACCTATATTAAGATAGAGAAGAAGAGGAAATTAGATTTTTAGATCCTACCTTAAAAATAAGAGAAAAACCTTAAAAATAAGAGAAAAATATAGTTTCTATATTCTAGAAAACAAAACATAAGAAAACAATTCTCATCCCCTACCAGAGAAAATAAGAAAAAATCTACCCTTTCCTTTTTTTACTATAGGAAGCGAAAATAAAAATTATTCCCTTATAACCCCTAGGAAATCCCATTGTCTTGAAGGAAAAGGGAACAACCATGAAAACTAAATCTCTTGGCAAAAAGTTATTTATTATTGACTCACAAATAGATTTGAAAGAGAAGATAGGTTCATGCAACATGATCATCATCCACAAGATGAGGTAACAACATCATCTAATACTAATATGCATGAATTTGATAAGATGATTGTTGATTGGTTAAGGGAGAGAAGTCACAAGAATTTGAGAAGTTTGAAGGGTAAGAGGCAGAAGGACATCGGTTAGACATGCACCAAGGGGAAATACAATATTTAAACATGCATTAGGATGAGTAATATGCTAGCCCATAGTAAGTAACTAGGCTTGAAAAATTAGTAGAGATGGTTTCCAGGGAGTTAGAATAGAATGTTAGGGAAGAATAAATAAGAGTTACCTCTCATACTCCCATTAATTTTTCTTGGCCAACAATCACCCTAAAATTGTGGAATCAAATGTTAAAAGAACATAAGTGGAAACACCAAAAGGAAAAATTACAAAAGAGATTAAAAAAAATTATAGATATTGAAAAACTAAAGAGTAAGGTAGAATAAATGGTTGTCATGGTGCCACAACTCATGCATTGCAAGAAAACTCTACAAGGGTCTACTCCTTATTCTTGAGAGAAAAAGTTTTCAATTTCTAATTTATGTAGGTGTAATATGATTTTCCTTTTTTCTTAGTGACATCCAAGAAATTTTTCAATATTTTTAAGGAATCTACCTCATAACTCTTGAATTATCTCTATGAGTTGTAATTACACAACTGTACAATACCAAATGACATAGAATATAATGAATCTAATAGAAGCCAATAAATGAGAGACTAAAAAGAATTAGAGAAATAAATAACCCTACCATTAAGGCTAGAGTCAAATATCCCGATCATTAAATAAATATTTTGGTTATGGTGATGAGAATACCAAATTGTCAAAAGGAGGTAATGTCACAATATTGAACAATCACATTATGTTTGGGTAGTTGGAATAAGAAATAGGGAGGTAATTTTTGAGATTTCTTCACGAAGGCTTCACTAGCTAGGTAATATTATATTATGTGCATTCATATTGGGGGGTTTAATATCCCAAAAATAAATAAAAATATATTGCCTATCTAGTGAAAATAGGGGGGTTTTTAATCTCGACTATGAAAAAATACAATATTTGGTCAAAATAGGAGGGTTTTTAATTTGGGTTGTGTATTGGGAGGGGTTGACAAAAAGGAGTTTAGAGCAATATTTTTTGTAAATAGGGAGATTATTTAATGTCATGAACACAGGTAATATGCCCTGAGTTAACTAAGTGAAGCGCCTATGGATTTCTTACATCTAGATGAAATGAGGTAACATATGAATTGAACACAAAGAAACCACACTCCTTATATAACCACCATACATCGATCCATAGAGCTAAAATATGCATGAGACTTCCTTAGGATCATGATGCACAATAGATACCACTCTTATTGCAGCTATCACTACTATGGTGGCATGGTTTACATTGGTAAGGGTGTGTATTGGAGAAGTAGAAGATCTTAGGTGGAGTAGGTTGGGGAAAGTAAGAGGATTCTATAAGAACCCACTTACTTTGCATACAAGTATCACTACCCTAGGAGACTTCAGAGAGTTGGTACTTGAACTATAAAAATTTCACATAAAAAATTTAACACTTTCCCACAATTACAACTATTTGATTACTAGTAAACATTTTTACTCATGAATGTTAGATATAATACATGTGTGTGGTTATTGATGAAAATATGATTAAATGACATGAACTTCATTGTGAGAATTATTTTTAAAGAACAACATGTTCACATGAGACTCCTAAGACCAGAAGACATCTTCAACATCTATGAGAGTTCAATCATAATCATCATCAATGTATTTTGTTACTTTTTAATATTCTAGTTATTAAATCCTTCTTTATGATGGATATGAAATCCTACCAGGACTTGCTTTAAGTTTTGTCTCTTAGTTAAATAATAATTTTTTTTATATATTAGTAGTGTTTTCATATCATTTTCAAAATTTTATTGTAGATTAGAAATGAATTTGGACTCCTCTTATTTCTATGTTCCAATTTTAGACTTTTCACAATATGTTATAGATAGTTATTTTGTTTAGATTTTTAGTAGGGCTTTTATATTCTCTTATTTTAAGTATATTTTGGCTTCAGTCTTTTATTGAGCAAAAAAAACCACTTATAAATATAATAGATCTATAATATGATTTTTTAGGATATTTCATTCTCTAATTTTCCTCTTCTTTTCAATAATAAATAATTTCCATATTTGATTATATTTATGAATAAGCATATAAGAGTTTTTTTTGACATAATAACTTTGTTCAACTATTATATTAGTTTAGTTAGTACACCTACCCAGTCAAGACTCATTTGAGGTAAGGTAACACTCAATAGTTCATTCTTTAGCATTTTTTCAATTCAGTTTGTTAATTAATTCATACAGATCCATACCTTGTAACAACTCCTTTATCATCCTTGTAACAACTGATTAAATTGCATCATGTGAAAAATATTATTTACTATTTTTTGATGATCAATTTCACCTATGATTATTTACTCATGGCTATGCAATAATAATTTAGTAGCCTTGTATCTTTTTTCAAATAAGTTTTTAACTCACTTAACTTTTAGGCTACAATAGAACCTAAGTTTTTAACTCACTTAAATTTTAGGCTACAATAGAACCTAAGAATCTCATGATGTATGTGCACATCGAATCATTAGCTAACATAGGAATAGTAAACCATGGATATTGATGAATGACATTGAGATTAATCCTATTTTAAAGTTCATGCTATGTTTTTCTTGTTCAACCAAAATTTCATGTTATTTATGGTAAAAGCACACAACACTAAGTGTACATTTATTATTCACGTCTAAAGTGATACTCTTGCATATTGGAGATTGGAGAAAATATAATTAATTATATTGGTCCTCCTACTTTAAACTTTTATAGTTTTTAGACTAATAAAATAATAGTATTCATGTCAATGCTTAGGTGAATAAGAATATGTGTAGTGGTATGAACGGGGCAATAGAGTGAGTGGATAAAACATGGTTATTATAAAATTGATGATCATATAAAACCAATCATTTAAATTTTTAACTATAAGTATACATAAAAAGAAAGTAATAAAATGGTATGAATATATTAATCATATCTATCTAAGATATACTAAAGATGTCAATCTCAAGATATTTGTCTAATTGTTGTAATAAATGTAATATGAAAATGAAACTAATATTTTTCTACATCTTCTATATAAATTCATTTAAGATATCTATACTCATGTTTTGATTCACAAATTATTTGATAACAAATACAATAATATTAACTATATCTATATAATTTATGTCATAATATAGACCCTTGAAAATTATACATACATACATACATACATACTTTTGTTTAATAAATTGTTTAAAATAGATTATAATAATACTAAATAATTATTTTTAAATAGTTATGTTCCTTATTTAGCTATATGCATCACACTTTCCACAAACTAAACTATTAAATTATTTGTTTCATTTTCTTATAAGATAGTTCAAGTCCACTGTTATATTTAACAATTTATTTTATGATTTATTTTCCATTCTCCTCTTCAAAAAATATGTATTTATGTATGTGTTATATATGTGTAGGTGTACACACATATATTCTTACCTACTCTGCATAACCATGGATCATTTATTTGCCACAAGACATAAGTTTAGTGGAAAATTATTGAAACAACTCCATGGAAACCTTAGCTACCCTATGTAACCATTAGATTGGGAGATGGGAAGCTCTTTGAAAATTGAAATAATTGATTTAGCTCAAAAAATAAAATAACATTTCTCTTAAATACCCTTCTTAACCATTGTATCACATGACATAAGTTTAGTGAAAAATTATAGAAACAACTTATTGAAAATTTGAACTATCCTATGTAACCATTGGATCACAAGATAAGAAAATCTTTTAAAATAAAAACTATTGATTTGTCTTTAAAAAAAAGTATTTCTCTCACCGACACTTCTTAACTATTAGATCACTTATTTGCCATGGGGCACAAGTTGGTGAAAAATTGTAGCAACCATGTTTCTCTTGCAAACCCTTGTTAAACATTGGATCACTTATTTATCATAGAACATAAGTTTAGAGTAAAATTATAGAAACAACTTGTTGAAGATTCTTACTATCTTATGTAATCATTGGATCACAAGATAAGAATTTTTTTGAAAATTGAAACAATTGATTTGTATTAAAAATAAAATAGTTTTTCTCTTACCTACCCTTCTTAACTATTGGACCACCTATTTTTCATGGGACATAAGTTTAGTGAAAAGTTATAGAAACAATTTCTTGAAAATTTAAATTATCCTATATAATCATTCAATCATGATATTAGCAAATCTTTGCAAATTGAAACTATTGATTTGCCTAAAAATAAAATAATGTTTCTCTTACTTACCATTCTTAACTATTGGATCACTTCTTTGCAACAAAACATAATTTTAGTTGAAAATAATAGAAACAACTCTTTGAAAATCTTAACTACCTACATAACCATTGGATCAAATATAGACAACTCTTTGAAAATTGAAACTATTGATTTGTTTTAAAATAAAACAATATTTCTCTTACCTATCCTTCTTAATTATTGGATAGCTTGTTTCAAACCATTTATTTTGTCTACCTACCCACTATTTACTTTGAGTAATTTCAATTTAACCATTCAACTATTTATTTTGCTCTACCCATCAATTTTTTCAAATATGTAATAGTCTATCTCATAGACTTCACTTGTTTGAATGGTCTAGTAGATGCATACTTGTGGATTAAACAGAGAGATTGTGTTCAGAAATTTTATATTCCAGACTATGACAATGAAAAGCTTCAATAAATCCACACTCATTTTTGAATTCATTTTTTTCCCTTTTTTACATTACAGTGATAAATTTTAATCTCTTTTTTAACCTTTTTTCATATAGTGCTAGCGTTGGTTTGTTCCTCTATTGGTACTCAAAGTTGGATTTTTTAGACTTGCTTCCTCTATCCTATCGTGGGTGGGTCAATTTTCAAACTTGTAGACAAAATTAAACAAACCTACAAAATTTTGAACAATTGTTTATTTAGGGTATGTGAAGGTCACTACGAAAATATTATCCTAACTTTTCCTCACAGTTTCAAAGTCTTCCATTTTCACTTGACTTGTACTTGCAGCGTGGATTGCACTACAAATTGATTGAATTCAAATCTGGACTTTTCTCAGAGCCTTCTGTTGAATACATGTTTTATCTTTCTCATCTATTCAATAGTCTATCGGCAAATCACACATATTTCGCCTTTTATTTTCATAGTCTTTCTTGCAAATTGCGTCTACTCTCCAGAAACTATAGGGTATAGCAGCACAAAATAATTATGAGTGAAAAATTTGGTGCCTTATTTTCACTTGGTAACCTTTGAAATAAAGTTTTGTTTGCAATGTGACTAGGATCTATGCACTACAATTTTTACCAGCATCTTCCGTTTTTCAGAAATAGTTGCCAACTGTTGGTCCCACCTGTATCTTACAGTGATTCATGAGTTTTGCAGACCCTGCAGGCTTGAGAACCCCGAGACCAGTTTTGCAGACCTGCAGGCTTGAGCAGGAATTTCGCCGCCAGCCGTTGCAATGCAATAAAAGATATTGAAAATTTCTAACAAGTTGATTGGGTGAGAGGAAAAAGTTTACTCACGGTTTAACACAACTGCCTCCGCTATATTTTCTTTGTTTTTAATGCATTTAATATTTTAAAAAAAAAATCATTATATTATAAAACTTATATGCTAACTCATGCTCATGAGTATATAGGAAGGAGAAGGGAATGGAGGGTTTAGTAGAAATTCTGCATTAGATATTTCTTTATTGAAATATTGTTGTGGTCTAAAATGAACAACCACGCAATATGCGCCTCATCTTGTCTTTGTCACCATAGGCACCAAAATTTTATTTAAAATGGAGAGAAGTGTTTGCAAGAGATGGAAGCTGCTCTCTTGACATTATGGAGGAGGAGAGTTGTGGGCGAGATTCCTGAGTGGCTGCGTAGCGGTTGGATTACTCAAAAGAAGAATTACTAATATCGTTTTCTATACTGTTCCAAATATATTAATAAAATTTAATGTCATATAAATTGGAAACAATATAAAATAATCGATGTGCTGTAGTCAAATGTATTATTTTTAATATGAAATTAGGGTTTTGTGAAAACATTGTGTGTTAACTCGTCCATATGATCTGTTAAACCTCAGATCATTGAGAGAGATCTTTTGAATGAAAAACCTATTCAATTGAATTCATGAATTAGAAAACAATTTAAGTTTAAAAAAAGTTTGTTGTAAAGAGTACAAGATAGGCCTAAAAAAAGTTTGTTGTAAAGGGTGCAAGATAGGCCTAGGCTAGGGCAATTAGGGTAATCAGTTTGAATAGAATTCTGTAGCTTCAAATTTTATGAATAATATGATTTATTTGGATCTCAAATGCTCTGCACAATCAGATAAACTGGATGGCAAGATTTCTGTACTGGTATGCATTATAAAAACTATTTATATGAACTCATTACTTTGTCCATTCATGTCCATTCATGTCCAGGAACAAGAAGAAGAAGATTGGTGGGGATTCATTAGCACAAGCTTCATAATATTCGCTATTCTTTTCAAGTATGCCTTCCGAGATGCGGGCTTTATCATGCCCCATAGAACACTCTCTACATGTCTACAATGGTAGCATTGTAGAACCAGATTGGGTTGAACAAATTGCACAAGTGGGTCAAGTATTTTATCGAGAAAAATCCCAAATTATTCGCACCCATCTCGGATCCAGTAATCTCTTGATGGTGAAACACGTTTACCTGAATTTGGATTTCCCTAATCTAACTGTGAATTTCATGATCGACCGTCAATTGAAGACTGGAGGAAACCGAATAGAGATTACAGAAAAGAAAATCCAAGTTCAGGTAAATGTGTTTCCCTTCAAGAGATTACTGGATCTGAGATGGGTGTGAATAGTTCGGGATTGTTTCTCTATACAAAAAATTACCCACCTATACAATTTGTTTTTATCAAATACAAAGTTTAAGAATCAAGTATTCTCATTTTTTATTATGTCTTATATTTCATTATGTCACCTCAAATGCCTTATCTATTATGATATAATATAGAAAACAATCAGGCATTACATTTAACACAATAAATATCTTATTTTTACAAAGATTGATACCATCTTATCTCCCAAATTGAAACTAATTCACATATAAACAAGATTGAACAAATAGAATATGTTATTTTGTAATTTAAATTTAGTGAAGACAAAACTATACTATGTTTTAAATTGCTTAGATTATAAAACATCTAAATTAAAACAACTATATCTTAAAAATTATCTTTTTAACTATCCTAAAAATAAATAAAGGAAAAAACCTTTTAATCAAAACAAATAACCAATAAAAACATAAAACAATTTTATTAATACTGCTTAACCCATAGAACCAAAAACCATCACCTTTTACTCTTTTCTCTTTATAATGATTTTATTAACTTGTAAGAAAATTTTAAAAAATACACATCCCTTCCAAGATAATTTTAAATCCAATTAGAAAACACGTAAACATCTATCAAATTAACTATAGCTTTATACTTAAGAGGGTCTCACATGTATGCTTTGAAGATGAATTATTAGTTTTATTTACTTATAAATGGTGAATGTTTATTAAAAAACAACTATTGTTAGTCTAATTATTGTATCAAACTAAAGTGCAGGGAAAGCTTCGACCAAGTTTCTCTAATGTCATTTTCTCATTTACACTAGAGTAGGTGCACAATAGAGTTGGTGTAAACACTAAGCTAATTTTTCTATGGGGATTCCAAGGAAGTTTAAGTAAATAAATAAATGGACATATCCATAAGTGAAAATTGGCACACAAATAATTCAAATTAGAGTATGGAATCGTAGTATATATGGAGGGGGAGATTCAAGGTATCTTTCATCACTTAAGGTTGAGTTGAGCTAGTCGTTCAATTTCTTCTTTCGATTTAGTAGTATTTATCTTTTCACAAATAAATTTGCAGGCTTTAGCTTCAATCCCAATCAAGAACAACTTGTATTTCATTAATTTTGAAGAGAAAAAAAGTGCCATCAAGGAAAAATTGGATTTGATTCTTAAGCTAGATATTTACAAAAGTGAGCTATGGGATTTTTGTAGTACTTATCTTTTCACAAATAAATTTGTAGGCTTTAGCTTCAATCCCAATCAAGAACAACTTGTATTTCATTAATTTTGAAGAGAAAAAAAGTGCCATCAAGGAAAAACTGGATTTGATTCTTAAGCTAGATATTTACAAAAGTGAGCTATGGGACTTGTGAGGTTACATTGAATTATAAATTAAACTAGATTTGATTCTTAAGCTAGATATTTACAAAAGTGAGCTATGGGACTTGTGAGGTTACGTTGAATTATAAATTTGGAGTTTTCCTAGGCTAAATTGTTTGGTTTCTTTGTGGGTTTTCTCTAAAAAAATGTTTTAAATTTGTATCTTCTCATGGAGGTTCCATATGTAATATAACAATTTTATTTAATTAATGATGATTCTTTTAGTTTTTACTTTTCGATTTGTTTTTCTATTGTCACAATATAAATAAGATTATGAAGTGTGTGTGAATGAACTAGGTTTAATGATAGAAAAGTAATCACTTTTATCAATAACAATAAAATGTAGAATGGAAAACCAACATAGTAACTCAGATTTAGAAAGAGGAGATAGAGAGGAACTTGTAGCTACAATCTAGGCACCCTATCCTAAAGGTGTATGTGCACACAAAAAGTTATAGATTTTCATTCAAGAGGTCTTATAAGTTTCTCTCACAAATTGACTCAAAAATAATTAGATGAGGGTCCAGAGGAGACTCTAGTATTGACATTTTTTCTTGTTTAAAATCTAGGATTATATGTACTTGTCTATTTTGCACTCATGTAATATCCTCTTCTATTATATATGAATATACACATAAAATAGGCAAAAATGGTTACGGTGTATAGCGTCTTCCCTATGTCAATCCTCATGTTGGTGTTTCCACCTTCACAATAGCTATGATGATGTTAAAGAGAGGGTTTTCTCATGAGGACATAGGTTAAATTAATAATGGAAATGTAAAATTGACAAGTTTATGATAACAAAACATAAACAACATAAAATCATACTTGAATGTAGGTTTTTGTAAGCTAATTGTTCAATATATTGAATACTTAATTTTGAAGTACTTTCTTGATAATTATAAATCAATTGAATTATCTCTTAGAATGCCTGAGACCTTTTGAATGAACATTGCTTTATATAGGGTGCACAATGCATGTTTTAATGTGGACCAATAACTGATGGACAATGTATGTTTTATGTAGACCAATAACTGATGGTCAAACGAAGTATTAGGAACATATCACAAATGGTAGAGGCCAACAATGGTACACATTTAAATTTGGGCCCCTTTTAAAGGGACTAGGGAAATAGGTAGTCTAGTTCACTAAAAAATGGACTAGAAAAAGAATTCAAAGTATCAAGATGTAGAACATAGGACCCAGTTTCAAAATTAGCATGTGATGAAAATTAAGTTGTAGGTTTTATAATTAAAGTATATAGTGGGACAAATCCCAAATAGTCTTAAAATGGTCAATGAGAAAGTACACTAAAGTAAGGATGAAATATAATGTGAAATTGTAAAGGGATATAATTTACTACACCATATTTATCCCCCACTTTAGCAAGAGCATGAATTTATTCTTATACTCATTGTAAAGTAGAGTAATCACCTAGGATAATGACATACAATATATTAGATACCACTAAGTTAAGGGAAGAAAGACCCTATGATTAGGATATTATCAACTCACACAATAATATCCAAAAGATAATACAAAAAACACAAAAAAAAAATGGAAAGAAAAAACAAAGAAAAAAAAGAAAAAAGAAAAGACACTAAGTGTTGGTACAAAAAATAAAGACTTTGAGTCAACTAGTTTTGATTAGGGGGGTAAACAGGTTTTTAGGGGACTAGAAATCCCATACAAGAAGTTTTGAAGGAACCTGAAACCCTTAGATTTTTCATGGATCTAGAACCAACAAAAGAACACTGCAAAAGATATATCAAAGACAACAACCCAACCACAACCTCACATGTTAGATCAAACATTATAGAACTAGTGGCAAAAAAGGCTACAAAAAAATAGAGCAACCATTGCCAAACAAATGCCAACCAGACAACAAAAGTAAGCCAATGCAAACTAAGGTAGCAAATGCAACAAATCTAATTAAAAAACTATAGATCTAAGTAATAGAGAATGGGAGTTTAACATGCACCCTCAGCCACCAAGAAGGGTTTGTCCAGGCTTCCTTAACTTGTAACAAATTCTTGAGCCACCAATAGAAAAACTTGATCCTAACCAAAACCAAATACTGCTGAAAATGGGCCCTTGAAAACTGCTAGCATCCAACTTGTCCTTGAAAGTAAAAAAATACATAGGGAGAATGGGTTTTATAAGGCTCCAACAACCTGCCTCAACTTCCAAACAACACTTCCAAGCCTTTCTCGTAGCATCCAAATCCACCTCAATAGGAGAGAGGTAACCTCCAATGACATCAATCACCCCCTCCATAGAAGATGGGACCACCTCAATAGGATGGACCAAATAACCCCCAAGATGCAAACAAAGGAGCCCAATGAACAAAGTCATGGAACCAAGAAGGAGAGGGACAAAAAATACCTTCTCACAAAGAAACCCAAGAGTCAAAATATAGACACAAAGAAAAGACCCCATCAAAAGGGAGAAAAAAAGGGTTTTGAAAAGGCTCCCTTAACCTTCCTCTGAAACACAAGGTGGGTTTAGCAAGGAACCCACTACTAGCCATATTGGGTTTTTGAAAGGCTCTGACAACCTTGGTCTTAAAAGAGAACAGAGAAAAGAAAAAAATTCCTTCTAAGAACACCATCTCAATAGGTGCAAAAGGAGAGAATACAAATAAAAGATCACTCTCTAAGCCCAAACTACCCAGAAACAGGGCACCAACTTCCTCCCACTAACATCACCAGTCATCATTGAACAACCTAACTCCACATCAATAGGAGAGAGAGTGTCTCCAACATCCATCTCTGCCATAGAAGAAGAGAGGGACACCTCAAAAAGGCAATCCAAAGAAACCCAAGACTACAGGGAACAGACTGACCAAAAGATAATGCTAATAAAACCATGGCTAGACCTAAGAAGGCTACCCACCAACAAATTAGCAAGAAAATCCAAAGGGCATAGGAGGAACCAACAGAGACCAAAAAAGTCTACTAGAATAAACAAAAGAAAGAAGGTTAAGGGCACTAGAAGCAACTAGTCCAGCCCCACCCTCAAGGCCTTAAGCTAGATCCCCAAAAAGATCACCATCGCAACAAGGAAGAACAAAACCATAGTGGTCAACAACCCACCATCATCATCTTCATCGAAATTCATTTGATCATCCCCATACCTAGCAATGAAAGACATAACAGTAGCCACAAAAGAGCCCACAATGACCCTCCCACCAAGCCCGAGAGAAAAAATAGAGAGGGTAGTTGGAAGCGACAAACATAGTTAGAACCAGAAAAAGGGGGATCCCCGACTTCATAAGACTTGCCACAAAACCCTTTGCTTCCACTTTGCACCAAACAGTCCACAACAGTGAAAGGGCAACAAAAATCTCAGTCCAATGCTCCCCCCAACTAGACTCGCCATCATCATCATCATCATCATCATATTCAACATCTTCACTCCCACCATCGGTCTCCCCTAAAACCCTAGCACGCACTCCCTTCTTTGCTCTCGTCCTCATCGCGTGTTTCTCCCATCCTCATCCCTTGAAACCCTAGAACGCCTTAGTTTTTGGATTGGAGTAAACTAGTTGAAGAGACCTCAACATCAAAATTATCTCAACCACAAATATAATTCTTAGAATGCTATTACAAAAGAAGAAGAAGGCTTCTAGAAAGAGGTAAGATCATACATCAATTTGAGATGATAAAAGGGTCCATGGTACAATAAATAGGAAGTAATGTTATGCTAGGGGTTCACAAAAGATCCATGAATTCTAGTAGCCAAGAATTTATCTTATTTTGGGTGGTTCATGTTTACGACATAGATTCTACCATCCAACAAGTAACATTATATTTGCGTGAACCATGGAAGGCACAAATATTATTGGACAACAAGATGCCTTATGTTGTGTGATCTGTGTATTACAATAAATTATTACATGAGCAAGCCTTGTTGTATAAGGTAATTAGAACCTTAGAAAGTGTAAACAACAACAATGGACATGATAAAAAGTAATATGTTGTAGTGTCATGAATTTTATCCTTATACAATTTTATACTCAATCGGGCCTCACTTTGGCATTTTTTCTTTCTATTCCCTGATCCTATCTATTTTTGCTCACATCAACATTCATGGGGGCTTCAATTAGTAAACCTGAGTTATATCATATGCATTCATGGTATATTAAAGAATTCCCCTATTTTCAAAAAATATTGCCCTAATCTCCTTTTTTGTCACCCCCTCCCAATACATAGCCTAAATTAAAATCCCCCCTATTTTCACCAAATATTGTATTTTTTCATAACCCAAATTAAAAATGCCCCTATTTTTATGGATAGGCAATATATTGTACCCTCATTTTTGGGATATTAAACACTCCAATATGAATGCATGTGATATAATATTGCCTAGCTAGTGAAGTCCCCATGCCAACATTATATCTACAATATTCATTCTCTTCTTTTCTTTCTTGTCCTTTGTTCAACTTGTAGACACCTAAAATTGTTCTAGCCTAATTAAATAAATATTTTATTTATTTAATTAAATCACGTATCCTCTTCTAACCTTATTTAATTAAATATTTTTATTTATTTAAATTATCCTTTCCCTAAATTAAATAAATATTTTATTTTTTTAATTAGCCCCACCTCTTCTATTAATTAAATAAATCTTTTTTTATTTAATTAATTCATTAGATTTTTTCCTTCCATGATACTTGGAATTCATATCTTAATTTACCTCTAACCACTTTCCTAATATTTTTTTCATTTCTATACCTACCCTTTAATCCTAGTTGACTGTTTATCCTTACAACTCTTAATCCTATCCTTCCATTTCTAGGGTAGTCTCTATAAAAGAGGATCCTTTCATCCTTATCAATATCTAATCCTTATCTAACCTTAATCCTATTGACATAATGATCATTCAAGCACCTACACAACCACAATCCATTCTTTATCAAGCTCTTGTGAACATATAAAATCTGAGAGGAATAATATCAAGAAAGACCAATGGAGATAGGAAACAATGAAGAACAAACTCTAATGAGTATGTGAACGGTATAATCTTTTATATTTCTTGTTTTGCACTTTTTAGGTTCTTAATTGGTCTATGGTGGATTTCATTGTAGAACTAGGGTTTATGTGGTTGGATCTTTATGAGTTTTTACAATAGTTTAGTCTTCCAACTTCACTGTATACATTCTAGCATGCTCGATGGGACATAGTCCCTAATTTTCTAACATTTTAGTCTTGTTTAGTATTTTCAAACTTGTAGGTTTGACATTTGTGATAATTTTACTTCTTATTGTGTTTATGGTTCATCTTGTGGCATTTGTGAGTTTCTATCATGTCTCTGATTCTGGGTTTTTTGTAGGTTTTAATATGAACACATTTACTGTTGTTCTTACAATATTTTTTATGATTCTTATTGCATATATTATCCATCCAATTGCATCTTTGGTTTTTTCATTTCTTTTATATCTGATTCTAAGACATTTTTGTTAATTATTAATCTTTTTGGTTATTATTATTGTGTCTATAGTCTATCTCACCACATTTCTAGATCTAATAATTTTATATTTTGTAGGGTCTTTTTGCATTTTTGTTAGTTTCTGTCATGTTTGTGGCTTGTCCTGTCATGTCTAGGGTCTTTGATATTATTGCATTTTTGCTAATTCTTAATGGGTTTCTATTATGTTCTATCACTTTTTTGTCTTCCAGGTTGTTTTCTGATTGGAAATTTCAAAATAATTTGTAGAAGGTCCCTTTTAATTTCATTTTATGATCTAATCTTTATGGTTGTAGGTTGGGGTAATTTTGAAACTGTTAATACATTTGTTATTGTAGGGGTAATTTAGGAGAGTTCTTTTTTTACTTAGATTAGAAAACACTTCCAATGGTGCACTAAAAAGAACATTTGTTTGAAGTGTTTGGTTCACTTGCCCAATTTGTTGTAGAACCCTAATGTGTTTAATGAAAGTACCCTCTCCTCTCACCTTCATAGATCTTAGGTGTAAGATAAATTATTAAGCATCTATTTTTTTTTGTAGAGGGCCTGCATCCTAGAGCATTCATGCAGGTAAGAGGGAATGACCCAAGCAATACTTGTTAATCTTAGAGGATCCGGTTAATACTGAGAGGGGGGGTGAATCAGTATTAACAATAATTTCAGACTTAAAATTTGAATTTATAAAACTTCTTCAAATCAAACATAAACTAGTAATAAACTCTTTACTATTGTCGATAATCATTGATAACCACCCGTTAAACCAATTTATCAGAATAAATCATTTAGTGTTCATAAATATGCATAAACTAAAAGTAAAACATAACAACACATAAAAAAATTCACCTTATGAACACCATGTTTTTCACATGGAAACCCAAATAGGCAAAAACCATGGTTGGGATTGGTACCCACAAAAATTGAGCACTCTTTTGGAATGCCCCTGTTAGGAGCCCAGCCTAGTTAGAAGTTTACAATGATGCCCTGTTAGGAGTAGACCTTGTTAGGAGTCACCCAGTTAAGGGATTTAGATGATGAGCCCTGTTAGGTGCTTTGACCTATTAGGATCAACCTCGCAAGAGGATATAATACTCAGATTTTGAGCTACCCGGTTAAGGGATTTACAATGTAAGGCCTATTAGGACCTACCCGATTAAGGGGTTTTGACTACTACAATTGTTAGAGAACAACAATGAATGATCTAGGTATAACAATTAACTACTTGCTTGATTAGATCTAATTAAGCTCCAAATATGCTACTCTCTGGCAAATCTCATACTCTGGTTCGTCTTCACACTTTTATCAAAACCACCGACACAACAAACATCAACTATACCTATATAAATAGCCTTTTCAACTTAGTCGGTTACAAGAACCCTAAGAATTACAACACAAATGTTAGAATATTTAATCTTTACTTAGCTTAGGTTTATTTGTATTTAGTTTAGGATATTCCTTTGGAATTCCTACATGTAATTTTTCCTCTAGTACATGTGTGAGGACAAGTAATTTCTTTTATTTTCCTTTATTAAGGAATATTAGATTTCCTCCATAAGAGGATGTGGACACATGGCACACACATTTTATGAATGGTGGCATTCATAGATTTGGGAGTTACTTTGTAACTCTTCTCCTCATCTCTATTTAAGAGATGTCTCCTCTCTCATTTCTTCTTAATGAAATTATTGTAAAGAGCTTCTTGCTCTCTCTCTCTCTCTCTCTCTCTCATTTTAGGCATTGCCTCATTCATAATATCACAAGGGGTTTTTCTTTTCTTTTCCCCTTTCAAAAGTTCTTGTGCTTCCTTCTTCACATTTGGGTGATTGCTCCAAGGTGTTTGCATTTCTCTTGGTAACATTCACTTCATCAATAAGATGTAGGATCTTTTACAGCTCGTTAAAGATCATCATTGATCATCATA
Source organism: Cryptomeria japonica (assembly GCF_030272615.1). Taxonomy (NCBI): domain Eukaryota; kingdom Viridiplantae; phylum Streptophyta; class Pinopsida; order Cupressales; family Cupressaceae; genus Cryptomeria; species Cryptomeria japonica. The sequence continues at coordinate 825,524,370 of NC_081407.1, forward strand.
TGGATTATTACAATTAATTACAAATCAATTACAATCATTGAATGATTATCGCATCTCGATCTAATACAAAGTCAAACCCTTAGAACACTCCACTAAGTACTTTGTATATTCCCAAGAAATTTGCTTTCCAAATGTTCCAAAGAATCTTTCAAACACTTCACGTGGTTTGTGCCACACCATCACTGATATTTAAATTTGATATAGATCATTGTCAAACCAAAAATCATTACCGGTTAAGAGAATTCTTTATTGGTCCTTAAACCCTTCTTAAATCCTAGAAAAAATACAACATAAATCATAAACATGATTTTCGATAACCAAAACATGATGCGGTTATGGTAAGATACATATTACAATGATACAAGCTCATATTTCAAACCACAACACTTCAATCATTACTAATCACTAGATCAAATCAAAACATTCCTAGTTAACCAGTTAAGGTCCTAATTCATAGTTCACTGTCTACAATACCGGTAAGGAATTTTTGATAGACCAAAAAGACTTAGATGACAAAATACAACATAGTAAACATTAGTTACCATCAATGACAAGACAAATAACTGATCAAAGTCATCTGATCATGAAATCTCAATCTCTTCATCATAATGTACAAATAGTCCTTTACTAGTTTAGTTGCCATTATTGATCTGCATCACTTTTGCCAATCATGCCAACATTCTCCCCCTTTGGCATTGATGGCAACACCAACATAAACTCCAACATATTCAACTAAAATCATGCTGCTCAGTTTTGAAACTTATCTGTTGTACTTCACTCTTCTGTCGGTTCTATCAGTTCTTCTTCACCTGGAATGGAATCTTCATTTCTTCTCCCCCTTACTGTTACACATATTCTCCTCTTTAGGCTAAATTAGTATTTCTTCTCCCCCTTTAATAGAAATGCCAAAGGTACATATGCATCGTCGGTTATCAAATCTCATCTAAGTTACTCCCCTTGCATAGTAGCTATCATTTCATCAATCCTCAATAAAAAATATTTAGTAAGCCCACTGGATTGATGCATCTCCTACATCTTAGATCTTATTATGTAGGGGTTTGACCCCTAATTTACCTCTGAGGTACTCAAAGGTAGTATTCAGGAATGGTTTTGTGAAAATGTCTACAAGCTGCTCTTTGCTTGTGACATACTCTATTCTAACTTGTTTTTCCTGGACTCTCTCCCTTAGAAAGTGATATATCAATTTTATGTTCTTTGTCCTTGCATGCAACACATTATTTTTTGAAATATTACTAGAACTTGTATTGTCACAATAAATAGTTATCGGTTTAGACATATCAAGTTTAAAATCTTCTAATGCATGTCTCATCTAGATTTCCTGTGTGCAATTTATTGATGCTGCAACATACTCTACCTTTGTTGTTGATTGTGATACACATGTTTGCTTTCTTACTTTTCCAAGCAACCAATCTAACTACAAGAAGAAAAGCTCCACTAGTAGTGCTTTTCTGGTCATCAACATTTCCTACCCAATTTGCATCAGTAAACACTTCCAAAGAAAAATCATTTTTATAAGGATACCATAACCATAATCTATTGTGCCTTTCAAGTACCGAAATATCCTTTTCACCACTATGAAGTGAGTCTCCTTAGGATCCTTTTGAAATCTAGCAACCAAACCAACAACATGTACAATATCAGACCTACTGTGAACAACATAATGCAACTTATCAATCATGGACCTGTATTCTTTTTCATCAACAAAGGGTGAATCTTTTTATTTAGAAAGTTTACAACCTATCACCATCGAAGTATCAACCAGTTTACAGTTCTCCATGCAAATTGTTTTCAACACTTCCTTTACATACTTACTCTAACAAATAAATATTCCACCATCCAATTTCTAGACCTGCAACCCAATGAAAAACTTAATCTCACCAATAAGAGACATCTCAAATTATTTCTTCATCTCCTTAGAAAATGCCATACATAGATCATCATCACCTCCAAAAATTATATCATCTACAAATACTTCAGCTATCAACACTATGTCTCCACCAGTCTTAAGATATATGTTATTGTCCTCACTAGTACATTGGAATCCTATCTTGATTAAGTGTGCATGCAATATTTTAAACCATGCCCTCGGTGCCTGCTTCAATCTATACAGTGCTTTATGTAACTTGCAAACCATATCTTTATCTTTAGTTAAAGCAAATCCATTTGGTTGTTCTATGTAAACTTCTTCCTCAAGGATGCCATTAAGAAAAGCAGATTTAACATCCATCTGGTAGACCTTAAATCCTTTAAATGCAACATAAGCAAGTAACATTCTTACTCCTTCCAATCTCACCACGGGTGCAAATTTTTCTCCATAGTCTCCTTCTTCTTGTGCATATCCTTTGCATACCAACCTTGCTTTATTCCTCGCAACCTTGCCTTCTTCATTCAACTTGTTTCTAACAACCCATTTAGTGTCGATCACATTCTTGTCTTCCAGTCTAGGAACAAGTTTCCATGTCTTTGTTCTTCTTTATCTGATCCAATTCCTCATTTATGTCATTAATCCAATCATCATCCTTCAATGCCTCTCTTACTATTTTAGGCTCTACAGTTGAAATCAGATGGGAGTTTTCTCTGATTTTCCTTCTTGTTTGTACACCAACATTTTTATCTCCTATAATTTGTTCTTTTGAATGATTCAGTCTAACATATCTTGGTATTACTGGTTCCGATCATGTGCCTTCTGCTTCATGTTCTTCATGTTCTTCATTGATCTCTTCATTTACTGGTTGAGCACCTATTTATGCATTGTTATGCTCATCATTCTTTTGTACCTCTAGTTTAATAAACACAAGTTTATCTTCATCTTTCTCAGCTTCAAATCTATTGGTCTCATCAGATTTCTCAGAGAGTTCATCTACCTTCACATTAGAACTCCCAATGATCTTTTTTGTTCTCTTGTTATAACATTTAAAATCCTTACTCTTTGTAGAGTAACCAAGAAAAATACCTTCATCACACTTTGCATCAAACTTTCCAGTGTAATCATCATGTTTAATGAAACATCTACTCCCAAAAATTTTAAAGTAACTTATAGTAGGAGTTTTGCCATGCCAGAATTCATAAGGTGTTTAGTTGTTACCTCTCTTGACAAGTACCTAATTCAAAGTGTAAACAATAGTGCTAACTACTTCTCTCCAAAAACATTTTCAGTACTTTGCCTTCAATAAACATGGTTCTATTAGCTTCAACAATTGTTCTATTCATCATCTTTGCTATCCCATTTTGTTATGGAGTTCTAGGAGCTGACATCTGCCTCTTGATTCCCTGTTCATCATAGAACTTTACAAATTCATTAGAAGTAAATTCTCCACCCTGGTCAAATCTTATACATTTCAAATTCTTCCTAGTTTCTTTCTCAACTAAAAATTTAAATACTTTGAATTTACTCAATGCCTCTGCCTTTTCTCTTAGAAAAGTTACCCTCATCATCTTGGAAAAATCATTGGTGAAAATCATGAAATATCTATTGCCAAAATAACTCTTAGTCCTCATAGGACCACAGAGATCAGTATGAATCAAATCAAGAATATTTTCAGAAGAAAAAGACTTACTCTTGAAAGATACAAAAGTCATCTTACCCATCTGACAATCTTTACATAACACATTATCCATTTTAAATTGTCAAAATTAACATGACAAAATCTCTTGTGCTATAACCAATTGTCTTCAATCTTTGCCACCAAACAACTGCTCATATTAGTATTCAAATGAAAAATATTACCTCTTGTCTAGTTTCCAGTAGAAATCAATTCTCCATTATTTCCAAGAATCTTGCACACTCCACTTTTAAATTCTAGAAGATAACCCTTATCATTTAATTAACCAACACTCAAAAGGTTATGTTTCGATCCATGAACCCAAAAGACATCATCTGCATTTCTTTTTCCATTTAATAAAATAATTTATTTACCTTTAACCATGCAAGCTGTGTTGATACCAAATCGTACTATACCTCTATCAAATTCTTCAAGGGATAAAAACTTATTTCTATCACTGGTCATATGGTGTGAGAAACCACTATCTATTATCCATTCATTACTATTATCCATTTGAGACACCAATGCCTTTCGATCAGTTGGATCCTCCTTCACAACAAAAAACACTATCTCCTCATTGTCATCATCTTCTGATTCTTCATCAATTACTCCTTCATCAAATTAAACATAGCAATGTTTTTGTCCTTTTCCTTTGAATTTCTATAACTTTTCTTTTCTATCACCATTAGGACAATTTGAAGCAATGTGTCCGATCTTATGGCAAGAGAAACAATTCAAGGGTAATTTACCTTTATACTTGTTGGTGCCTTTAGGAATTATTTTAGCCAATAGTGGCTCAAGTTCCATCAGATGATCTTCATTATCATCCTCACCTCTGCTATCGCCATGACTAGACCTGCAGTCATGATTATGACAAATATCCTTTCCTATCCTAATAGATGTATTGATTATAGAAGCTTTAAAAGTAGATTCAGATAGTTTTGAAACAGTGTTATCAAAATTGTTTAACTCAGATAGAGTCAACTTTCCAATAAGAGAATCAATAGTGACTTTATCTTTAGAGATAGATCTCAGTTCTTGAATTGCAGAAACTCTAATAGCATAAAGTGGTAGGAGAGTTCTAAGAATTTTACTCAAACTAATATCATCATTAATCTTACCTCCATCACTCTTATTGCCACCTACAACCTCTTTAGTGCTTTGCCCATATTGTGCAATGTTCTCACCATCAACCATTTTCATGTCATCAAATTTACCTCCTAAAATTTCTTTCTTTTCTCTTTGAACATGTTCATCTCCTCTATAAATCAATTCTAGTTTCTAATCCATGAACATCTATATACTCAGAATCAGATAAAGTACTTACAAATGCTTCCAAGGATTGAATGTAATCTTGTTGTTCTTTAAGCTCATTCAATGTCACGGGGCTAGTAGTAGGAGCAACATACTTGTTCATCTCATGATTCCAATACTGAGCACCCAATCCTTTAATATATATCTCCATCAAGTCTTTCCATATCTGGTAGTTGTCCTTGGTAAACTTGGGACCCTCCTTCATCATCTTTCTTCACGATCTTTCCCTCAAGCTGTTAAGCTCTCTACATATAGAGGACCAATGCTCTGATACCAATTGTTAATCGTAGAGGATCTAGTTAATACTGAGAGGGGGGTGAATCAGTATTAACAATAATTTCAAACTTAATACTTGAACTTACAAAACCTCTTCAAATCAAACATAAACCAGTAATAAACTTTTTACCATTATTGGTAATCATTGATGACCAACTGTTAAATCAGTTTATTAGAACAACTCATTTATTGTAAATCAATATGCATAAATTGAAAATAAAACATAACAACACATAAAAAAATTCACCATATGAACACCAATTTTTTCATGTGGAAACCCAAATAGGGAAAAACCACGGTGGTAATTAGTACCCACAAAAAATGTGCACTCTTTCAGAATGCGCCATGTTAGGAGCCTAGCTCGGTCAAAAGCTTACAATGATGCCCTCATAGGAGAAGACCCTGTTAGGAGTCACTGAGTTAAGGGATTTAGATGACAAGCCCTATTAGGAGCTTTGACCTATTAGGATCAACCTCGCAAGAGGATTTAAAATAGATATTGAGCTACCCGGTTAAGGGATTTACAATGTAAGGCCTGTTAGGACCTACCCAGTTAATAGGTTTTGATTTCTGCAATTGCTAAAGAGCAACAGTGAATGATCTAGGTACAACACTTAACTACTTGCTTGATCAGATCTAGTTAAGCTCTAAATATGCTACTCTTTGGAAGATCTCATACTTTGGTTTGACTTCACACTTTTCTCAAAACCACTGACACAACAAACATCAACTATACTGACATAAATAACCTTTTCAACTTAGTTAGTTACAAAACCCTAAGACTTACTATTAGCATTATGTGAACCGGTATAAGGACATAATGACATTGTGTGTTGTCATCGATGTCAATATGATGAAGAGAAGAGAACTAGTATAACACTATGAACCGACATTTGGGCCAAAGTGAAGTGTGTTTGTTCAAGGTGAACCAACATATGGTTATGGGAACTATCACATGGAAGCGTTGCATGAATACTGGCTGGTAGTCTCAACTTCAGGGTTTCCGGTTGAAGTTCTTCAAGCCTGTGTGGCTCAACCGATGATTGTGTGTGATGAGTTAGCATGATAAGGATGAACAGATCATGTTTCCATGTAAGCCTTGTGTGCATGAAGGATCTTGCATGAAAGAGATTGTTCCTATCTACCTCGGGAATGTACAAAGTCTATAAAGGGTGATAACATGTGATGGGTTATCAGCTGCCATGAAATCGATGGAAAATGGATGATGGAGAATGTCTTGAGATTGGATCAAGATTGTTGCATTTAATACAGTGTGCTCAATAGTTAGGTTTGAACCATTTGAATTCCTTAACCTAACAGGTTTAGGGTTTAGGGCTTATGCTACCAACCTATCTATTTTCCTATAAGGTCGATGTTGTGTCTCTTTCTGAGTTTGTTGGTAAAAGTTTTGTGTGTGTATCCAAGAGAAGAGGATATGTGATTCTTGCTAGACCAGAGGAGAGAAGTGATACCTACAGAGTGTAACTGTAGAAAGTGAAGAGGAGCTTAAGCGGATCTACATTGGCATTGAGTGTTGTTACCAGATCATTGTAATACCTATTGATCTCTAACCACTTCAATAGTTGAGAAATCCCTTAACAGGGTAGCTTTAATCGGCTTGCTATAAATCCTTTAACAGGGTGACTCAAAACCATTGAGTTCTTGAAATCCTCTAACAAGGTAACCTTTAACAGGGTTTAACCCTTAACCGAGTATTCTAGCCATCCCTTAACCAGGTGATCCCTAACAGGATCGGTTCCTAACAGAACCTATTATATCAGTCTTTAACCAGACAAGGCTCCTAACAGAGTGGACTTCTAAAGAGTTCAAAAACAAGCTTGTGGGTATTCATCCCCATTGTGGTTTTTCCTAGTTCGGTTTTCATGTGAAAAATATGTGTGTTATGTGTGATGTCTTCTTCATGTGATGCCATGTTCTTTTCTATCAAGTGGTGAATCATGCTGATCTAGTTGCTTATATGTCTATCTTTGATGTTAGATTACCTGTTCATGCATAAGGGTGAAATGGAAATGAAGTGTTAGATTGTATGAGAAGATAAGTGTCAACCGGTTTATGCTTGTCTCAGTTATTCTGGGTTTTGCCGGTTGTACTCTATTTAAGGACCGATGTTACCGTTTGTCTATCAATGCATAGTGTCTACTGACAAACTGGTTTAAGAGTGTGTTTTTGTCTGTACTGATTCACCCCCCCTCTTAGTACCAGTTTGGTACTATTCTTTCATCATTGAGTTATCACTTACAACATAGATCATCACATACCTTTTATAGCTCATTACAGATCATCATTGATCATCATATAGATCATTACAATTAATTATAAATCAATTAAAATCATTGAATGATCATCACATCTCAATCTAATACAAAGTCTAAACCTTAGAACACTCTGCTAAGCACTTTGCATATTCCCAAGAAAATAATTTTCCAAACTTGCCAAAACATCTTCCAAACACTTCACGTAGTTTGTGCCACATCATCACCAACATTTGAACTTGATGTAGATCACCACCAAACCAAAATCATTACCAATTAAGAGAATTCTTTACTGATCCATAAACCCTTTTTAAACCTTAGCAAAAATACAATATAAATCATAAACATCATTTCCAATAAAAAAAACATGATGTGGTTCCGGTCGGATATATATTACAATGATAAAATCTCATATTTCAAACTACAATACTTCAATCATTACTAAATGCCAAATCAAATCAAAACGTTCCTATTTAACCGGTTAAGGTCCTAATTCCCAATTCACTATCTATAATACCAATAAGACATTTCCGGAAGACCAAAAAGACTTAGATGAAAAAATACAACATAGTAAAGAACAATTGCCATCAATCACACCACAAATAACTTATCAAAATCATCCGATCATGCAATATCAATCTCTTCATCACAATATCATCACAAATAATCCTATATCGGTTCAGTCACCATTCTTGATCTGCATCAATTATTCCAATCATTCCAACAATACTTTCTTCCAATCTGTTATTTAAATAATTATTAGTGTGATGAAAGTCACAACCACCTGTTATCATTGTTCTATACTGATGGATGTTTCCCCTAATATCCTTCTGATGCATAGTGTTGGAAATTGACACTCAATTGATTAGTTTCAATATGTTGTCATTGATGGAAACATGTCCTGACTTCATATTTTGGTTTGGTTGATTATTGGAAGACACTTCACTGGTACCGACACCAGCACCGACAGGTATCTTCACCAGTTGGAAGGAATTCTTTGGGTATCGGCATTGTAGGACAACATGGTTCACATTTGGGTTATCAATATTGTGGCCAACATCATTTTGGGAGATCTGACAATCGACAATTGATTTTTATATTTATGTATATATGTTATTGAGCTGACATGTATATTTATTTTGTAATCATCTTTGTAAGCTGACATAAGGCATGATGGATTCTAAGGATATATAGGTTAGTTGATTAAATCATTTTGTAAGACGTAAGGTATGATGAAATGTGTAAGGATAGGAGAATGTGCTAATTCTTTGTAATGCAAAGTTTATGTAAGAGGTTATTCTGGTAGGGGTTTAGAATTTCAGAATGAAACAAACAGAGCTTAACCAAAACAGTATTCGGGCATAGAAGATGCTATTTTTGCAGTTCACTCTTTTCTCTGGATTGTAGTTGGATTTGTATGTAGTCAGTGAGGCTCCTTTTGTGATTGAGCAATGTGCTCTAGGCTGTAAGATTTCTTGCAAGTGCAGGCCCCTATATTTTGTAATATCTTTTCATATGGCCAGTGGATTGATATTGTGGGTCAGAAATCCCATCATGGTTTTTCCTCTTTGAGGTTTTCCACGTATAATTCTTTGTTTTATGGTATTCATTTATGTGATTTTCTTATTGGTTGCTTTACTTCTTTCAATCTTATATGTATCAGTATACCAGTTGGTGATTGCATGTTTTAATAAGGTTAAAATTGATCATTCTGGTAGAACATTGAATCACCCCCTCTCTTAGTGTTCTTGGATTCCAACAATTGGTATCAGAGACTTGTGCCTCGGAGGGAGTTTAATAGCTTGAGAAAGATCCTGAATCTAGAATCCATGGATATGAGTTTAGAGAAGCAACTTGAGGTAGCACTTGAAGATTATGATGTTGAAAGGATGAACTTGAAGTTACAAGATGAATTGAATTATGCTCAGGAATTCAATCTTGTCCTATAGGAGAGGTTGTCATCTGTTCAATCTAGGAGGAAGGAAATTTTGAAGAATAAGGATAATGAAGAGAAGGATTCCCTTAATGAGAGATGTCAGAAGCTAAGTCAGGATAACATGGTCATGAGGAATGAAGTGCAAGCTTTAACTATGAGGATGTCAAAGGAGATTGAGGATCGGAAGAAGAAGGAAGAAAATCTTGTTGTATCTCTGAAAGAAAAATTTGAAGAATGTTCCCAGTTGGTTCATGAGAGTGAGTTGTTGAAAATTGATTTAGTACAATCCCTGAGTAATGAACAAGAACTTGAGAGACAAATGATAATTCTAAGAGATGATCTGACTACTGCAAGTGAATATAAAGAAAAATTCAAGGTTAGTTCAGTACAGCTTGATGAGTTATTGAAAATTCAAAGATAGAATGGAGATTCCAATGGACTTGGATTTTAACAAGGTCAGAGCTCCGGCACTACTAATGAAGATCAAAACCATAAGGCACCAGTAAGACAATTTAATGCTTATAAATTTAATGGGAGATGCTTTGTTTGTAATAAATTTGGTCACATGGTTAGGAAATTTAGAAATAGAGAAAATTAGAACTATAATTCTACTGCTGGTCAATGTTGTAAATGCAATAAGTATGGTCATAAGACATAAGATTGGAGAATGAATGTTAAATGTTATGCATGTGGAAAATTTGGACATATGGCTAATCAGTGCAGGTCATGCAATTATACCAGATTTAGCAAAGCAATTCAAAAGAACAATGTTACATGTTATGCATGCAATGAGGTTGGACACAGAGCTAAGTTTTTTAGAAGTAAAAATCCACCGGTTAACAATGAAGGATCAAATGAGAAAGGAAAAGAGAAGGATAATGAAATCCAACAAGAAATGGGTCAGGAAGTCAGTAGATCAATCAACAGATGGAAATGCTACGGTTAAAAAACCAATAGAGGAGGTTGCTCCTGCACCGGCAAGAAGCTCATCTGGCAACTGAGATAGATGCCTTAGGGGTAGGAAAAATTCATGACAATACTACTTATGCCTCGGGAAGAGGTTCTGGAAGATGTTCCAGACATTGGACATTCTTATCTGGTATCTTTCACCGAAAGTCATTCATATCAATGACGGATTAGGGTTTTTATTGGAGGATGAAAGGTTGAATTCACTTCATTTTTTATCACTTTGCATTTAGAGTGATTCAGAGTGAGTCTAAGGCAACTCACTGCAATTGATATCTTTTTGAGCAATTTTCAATAGCGATCAAAAGAGTTCTTTAGGGTTTTCATTGACAACTATTCATAGGTATTTATCTTTCATCATGAAAGAGAGATCACCATCTGTACCAAATTTAATTGCAAATCCTACTGTTGTTGAGGTCAAGGACCATCCTAGTTCAATTTTTAAGTGATATCCGCATGTAGCCACCTTGGATGATTTGGTTGGCATTTTTTCTCATGTATCGGAAGGAGTCGTATATGTTGAAGATGTCAGAGCTTACATTCACTATCATATTGAGGATTTGGGAACCAATGATATTAAGAGCATTTATATGAGCAAGTTAATGGGAGATTTTGCAGAGATTAAGCCTAAGTATCAGCATATTGAGGATCTAGGGTTTACCGGTATTCTGGATATTCCCAAATTTCAAGATGAGATTGTCAGATATGTTTTGAGTAGAGTGCATGGAGAATTCTCTAGTTGGACAGGCCATATAATATCTCAAAGGAGGCCATTAGGGCAATCACTAGTTTGCTGCAAATTGGGTAGCATCCAGAGAAGAAGGTTTCTAATGATTAGGTCAACAAGATCACCGACACAACATCAGAAAAGTGATAAATGAGGGTTAGAACTATCAGTGACAAAGATATCAGATTCAAAAGTAGGATTATTGGTTATAAGGTAACTCAATCAAACTATCTAAATTTTGTTTCTCACTCCTGCATTTATGCAACACATAAGATGATGAGGGAAAATGAGAAGTTAGATCTCTGTGGATGGATTTTAGATGAAATGTTAATTAACCTAGGGAATATCAAAGAAGAGAAGAAGGGAACAATCTTGTATGGAAATCTTATTGTCTATTTGATGCTATTTTTCATTAATGAAACTCCCAGTTTTGGGAAGAGACAATGGGCATTTGATATCCCAGTAGGAAAGCAACTAAAACAATCTATTGCTAGTTTAGGTAGTCAGCAAGATGATAAAGTATGGGGTTACTTTAAGGCATTCCAAAAGGCTATGAATTCTAGGGACAGGGTTCCCAAGCACATTGTTGAGAAATACTCAACTGAGATATGCTTCATGGTTAAGAAAGATGAAACTTTGATGGAAGTTGTTAGGCCGCAAAAGATATGGATTGAAGAGATGGATTATGAAGTTGATGCACAATTTCTAGATGCTTATGCAGAGTTGTTAATTGATGCACCAATTGATGAAGTTGAGAAAACCTTTGGTACTACTAAGAAGAAAAATAAAGAGGTTGAAACTGAGTTTTACCAAAAGAAGAGGGAGAAGCAGTAGGGAAAGGCAAGTAAATTTGTTGAACAAGTTTCATAGGACATCAAGGCATTAATTGATGTTGTTACGGAAAAAGGAAGGAAGAGGAAAGAACCCAAATTTTTTATTGAGTCTATTCCATCAGAATCTGGATCTGATGATGACACACCCTTACCATTCAAGAGGGTATTGAGGAAGAAAATTGAAGAGACTAAGGTGGAAGAAAAGAAGCAACCAGTTAGGAAAGTTACAATCATGGTACTAGCACAAAAGCGAGCTCCAAAGGAAACACCTTCTGCCTCATCCGGTACTGGAAGAAGAAAGAAGATGGATGACACAGATCTTGCACTTGTATTTGGTAATGTAACTATTATTCCACCCAAGACTTGTGCAGAATTGGTTGATGAAATAAATAAGGATGGTATGTTGAAAAATGTACAATTCTATTATGAGAATTTAGATGATAATGAACAGAGAGAAGTTGAAGAAGTAGTTTTGTTGTATCTGGATATATATAAGAAATCCTTGTTAGATATTTAAACTCAAATATTAGCACAATTATAAGACAAATTAGATACTATAAGATTATTAGCAATGGAGGAGGAAAAGCATATAAATATTCAAGAGTTGTTAACTACTTGTGCAACTATTACTCCAAAAAAGTTGGATAGGAGTCTTGAGATTGCAGATAGGAAAATATTTCATAGCAAGCATAGGATAGTCAATCTTACGTTAGGTAGGGTTAATGAGATAGTCAAGGAGACCCACAAGGCATGGGGTCAATTATTTGCATCAAACCCTATTTTTTATTCTTCACCAAAAGCGAAAACTGATACTACAGACATCCTGGTTGAAGGGAAAGGTAAAGGTATAATGGGTACCACATCTACAATTTTGAAAAATATTAAGATATTGGATATAGAAACCCCAATAGAAACTAATGTATTGGCAAATGTTTAGATACCGACAGGATCAAAGAGTGTACATGTTACTAATATTGAGGACAATAGTCCTCCAGATTTGAATGTATAGGTTGAGATCAAAGTTCATAAGGAGGAACTGACAGTTACTGTTACTGCACCAAGTGGCGAAGCCACCAATGCAAGAGATGAAGCTATAAAATTTAAACCATCAAAGGAGAAAAGAGATGAATCTGGCAGGGAACCGATAGTGAGTCCATCATTGTTGTCAATTGACACCTCACAGGTTGAAAATAAAAACATAACTGAGATGGGTTCTACTAAGCTCATGATGATGGCTGCATAGAAGATGATGAAGGAAGGGTCTATGGACAAAGGAGTTATTGATTAGTCAGTCACTATTTTGCATAGAATTTTCCCAAAGTGCAAATTTGACAAAGAAGCAAGCCCATCTGGCAAGCTTAAAGTAATCACAAAACACATTTCAAAGGACTTTCAATCTTTACAATAGATATCAAACAGATAGGCACTGGAAAGGTTTACATAGGCTAAGAGAGAAACATTTGATCAAATGATTGAGTCAGAGAAGAAGGAGATTAATGATAAGATGAAGTTGATTGATAATGTTTTGAGGTAGTGTACTAATATTTATAAAAAATGTTGTAACATAGGTTTACTTACAGCTAAGATAGATAAAAGGATTAAGGATACTCAGGAGGACACTGTAGGTATAGTCAATTCTTTTGATGGACCAAATTGTTTAACTACATCTATTGATGGTTAGATTTTGGTTTTGGAAGCCCAAGTTTCAGCTCTTGAGAGGAAAAAAGATAAAATCATAAGGAGAGCCAGAGGTCTTAGAGGATTTGTGAGTCCCTGGTTAGATTCATTAAGTGTACATAAGAAGAAGTATATTGATATGGTTGGTAAGCCCACACTGACATAAATTAAGGATAAAGAGTCATATGCCCATATGCTTAATGGACTTGTATATGTTTCCATCACACTCAGATCAGGCTGGGATACCTATCTAGAGCTTTTGGAGAAAGCCTATCTAGAAATTTTCAAATATATTCAGCTCCAGTAAGGTATTTTGGGATATTCTTTGTACAGTCTTTTATTCTTCCTCTCGATTTTTGTTATTTTTGACATTAATTTCAAAGGGGGAGTATAAATGAAAAATATATTCTTGGCATCAAGAGATATGGAGGTATGGAGTATTTTGTATTGATCATGATCATAGATGGAAATTCAGCTCAGGGGGAGGCAGTCTTAGGATGAAATTGGCAGATGGAAACCACTATCATTTTTCACATGAGTGTTACCATCAATGCCAAAGGGGGAGATTGTTGGCAATTGACACCCAATTGATTGGTTTCAGTATGTTGTCGTTGATGGCAAGATGTCCTCACTTTATATTTTGGTTTGGTTGATTACCAACAGACACTTCATTGGCACTGACACCGACAGGTATCTTCACTGATTGGAAGAAATTATTTGGGTATCAACATTGCAAGCCAACATGGTTCACATTCTGGTTATCGGTATTGTGGCCGACATCATTTTGGGAGATTTGACAATCGGCAATTGATTTTAATATTTATGTATATATGTTATTGAGCCAACATGTATATTCATTTTATAATTATCTTATTGGCATTTGCATGAAGATTGCATTAATGAAATGTTAAGTTGTCATTGATGTCAATTAACCGATAGGAAGAGCTAGTGAAGGGAACTGCAACCAGTAGGTGAGTTTGTGGAGGAAACTGATATTTTCTATGAAATGGAGATGTGAACCCATAAACCCTACTTGTTGATATGATAAACCCTAACTGATGAATTTTGGTGAATTGGTTGTATTGGTTTATGATCTGATAGTAAGCAATAATGATTATGACACGTATGGCATGTTGTATGAGAAGAGTTTCAAATAGTTTTTGGCGCATAGAGAACGGTATTTTATCTTGGGAATGAGAAATTTATTGCATGTAATGTAAACCGCGTGATGAGTTATAGTGTTTCATGAAGTGGTGATCAAGGAGTGGTTGAGGATATCTTGAATGTTGTGCAGTGATTGTTATGTAATCCAATGGTCATACTTGAACCAATTTGTTTGTAATCTCTATGAGAGAATTAGGTTTGTGATGTGTTATGGACCTATTATTTTATTTATAAGGCCGATGAGTTGTTTTGTTGAAGAGTTGGCAATTTGTAGTTGAGAGAGAGTGTGTGGTTGCCAAATAGATGATGTATCTGTAGTATGTGTAAATGAAGATAGGAGCATGAAAAGGATTTGAACAAGCAAGTGTAGTAATATTAAAAGAGATCAGCAAATCCCTATTGTTTTCTAACAACTACAATAGTCAAATCCCCTAACCAGGTAAGCTTTAACAATCTGAGTGTTATTCAAATCCTCTAACCAAGTGATCCATTAGCTTGGATTTCAAATCCTCTACCAAGGTTACTCCTTAGAGGGTATTGCTTCTAATAGGGCATTATAGTCAATCCCTTAACTGGGTGGTCCCTAACAAGATCTGTTCTTAACAAGACTTATTGTAAAGCTTTAACAGGCTTGGCTCCTAATAGAGAAAACTTTAGAAGAGTTCAGAATACTTGTGGGTATTCATCCCCACCATGATTTTTCCCATTTGGGTTTCCACGTCAAAAATATTGTGTCAAGTGGTGAATGTATTTGTGGTTATGTTTACTATGGTTGAACTACTTAACTGCTAAATCCACTTTGATATGTTATGTTAACCAACAAGCAATCTGAAATATGTTTTAACTACTATCAGTAAAGTATTTGAATGATTCAGTTAATAGTTTGTGAGTTTTAGAGATGTTTTACTATTAATATGTTATAATAGTCAACTGGTTTAACTTGTTAGTAATATTGGATTTGAAGTTCAATGTTTAAACCAGTCAGTTTAGAGTTTTCTTTGAGAGGTTGTTTTTGAGATTGGTGAATGTTTGTGTTAGTTTTCTATATACAGATTTACCCCCCCTCTCAGTAGTTGACTAGATCCTGATTCTTTTATTATAACATCAATTGGTATCCAAGCATTTCAGACCCTCTAAGGTCTAAGCCTAACAACTTGAGGTAAATATCTTGTAGAACATGATGAAGAAGGAAGGTCCAAAGTTTATCAAAGAGAACTGTAGGATATGCAATGATAGAATAAAAATTTATATCAAGAGTCTAGGAAGTCAATACTAGGAACATGTTGGTACTCAATATGTTGTACCTAGTGGGATTATGACTGATGATCAGAAGAAAGAGCAACAAGAAAACAATCAAGCATTGGAGGCCATTATCAGTTCTTTGTCTGATGCAGAGTATGTAGATGTCCATGGTTTGGAGACTACATATGAGGTATGGAAGAAACTTGAAGAGAGATATAGCGGTTATGAGCATGTGAAGATTCTCGAAGAAGAGAGTCTAAGGGGAAAATTTGATGACATGCAGATGGCTGAAGGTGAGAATATACAATAGTATGGTCAGAGGAACAAAGAGATAGTTGGTGAGATCAAGAGTGCTGGTGGTAAAGTGGAAGATGCCATAGTGATTAGCAAGGTGTTGAGAATCCTTCTACTGGTCTACGCTATCCGAGTTGCAGCCATTTTGGAGCTAAAATCTATTGAGAAAACTAAGGTAACCTTTGACTCCATCATTGGTAAGCTTACTGCTTTTGAATTAAATGGTTATGATGGTAGTGTTCAAAAATCTGAATCTGCATTTAGAGCTTCAGTTTCTAACCCATCTATGAGGAAAAGTAGAGATGTCAGTCACATCTATGAATCTAGATCCAATAGAGAAGTTGATGATGAAGATAGTTTGGTTGAGCTTGAAGCATTGTTGGCCAAGTGGTTGCCCAGAGATACCAGTAAGTACAGAGGTAAATTATCTTGAAATTTTTTGCATGCAACAAGATTGGGCACATTGCAGCTAACTATCCTAATGGTGACAATGGTCACAAGAGTGACAAGTTAAATAAGTACAAGGGAAAAGACAAAAGAGATTATCTCATTATAGTTGATGGTGGTATCATTGATGAGAAATCTGAGGGTGATGCTAATGAAGAAATTATTTATGTAGCTATTAAAGAAGAGACATTTGATCAGAAGGCATTAGTTTCTCACATTGATAATTCTAATGATTGGATCATTGATAGTGGTTGTTCACACTATGTGACCAATGACCGGAGAAAATTTCTTACCTTGAAGGAATTTGATGGAGGATTTGTGAGATTTGGTAATGACTCACCTTGCATGGTAAAAGGTAAGGGAACTATTTCTCTTAATGGAAAGAGAACTGCAGATGATGTCTACTGGGTTGAAGGATTAAAGAACAATCTTTTGAGTGTTGCACAACTCAATGATAGAGGATATCCATTGGAGTTTAAGAATGGAATGTGCAAAATCTATGGGAGTAAAGGTGAACTAATTGCAATCGGCAAGCAGACTAAAGGTAACCTATTTCTCCTAAATCCTAAAGTCAACAACTGTTTAATTGTTAAAGTAGATGATAGTTGTCTTTGGCATAGGAGATTTTGTCATATAAATTTTGATAACATTGTTAAAGTGAGTAAGTCCAAGACAATGAGAGGTTTGCCTCAATTGGACAAAGCGGTTAATGCTCTGTTTAAGGAATGTCAGTTGTGAAATATTAAATCCTCAACTTTTAAGAGAAAATATTTTTTAGCAGAACACCTATTAGATTTGGTTCATACAGACCTCTATGGACCAATAAGGACCAAAAGTATTCAAGGTGACATATATTTTATGATCTTCACTGATGATTTCTCAAGAATGATGTGGGTCACATTCTTGAAGGATAAAACATAAGCGTTTAGTAAGTTCACAACATTCAGGGCCTTAGCTAAAAAGGAAAGTGGCAAGAAGATAAAGTGTTTGAGGACTGATCAAGGTGGCAAATTCACTTCTCTGGAATTCACTAGATATTGTGAAAAAAATGGTATCAAGAAAAATTTATGCATTGAGGACACCACAGCAAAATGGTATTGCTGAGAGGAACAACCGGTCAGTTGTTGAAGCTGCTAGAATGATGTTGATACAAGGAGGTGTAACAAAAAATTTCTAGAGAGAAGCTGCTAGCACAACTGTCTACACTATGAACCAGATATTGGTAAAAAGAGGTAAGGATAAGACTCCTTACGAATACTGGTATGGTAGACCACCTAATGTCAATTATTTCAAGATATGTGGTAGTAAATTTTTTATTAAGAGAGGTGACTATGTTAGCAAGTTTGAGGCTAAAAGTGATGAAGGTATATTTCTTGGTTACTCCACCAAGAGTAAGGCCTACAAATGTTATAACAATTGGACATAGAGAATTATTGAGAGTCCTGATGTTTGAGTGGATGAGTATCCTGCAGTCTCAAGGGAAACTAGTGTGGAGAAAAAGGATGAAGATCCTTGCATTCTGATTTTGGAACCAAAACCGGTGAAGCCTGAAACTAGTAAAGAGAATGTTGTTGTACCAATTCAACTAGAATAGGTAGATCCAAAAGATGATGATGATAATGAAGAAGAAGAACCTGAAGATAATGATCATGTTATTCTAAGGTATGTGAGACTCAATCACAATCGTGGCCAAATTATTGGAGATGATGATGTTGGAGTGTTAACCAGAAGAAGAATTAGAGAGAATTATTGCGTGATCTTCACTATTGAGCCTAGAACTGCTAAGGAAGCATTTGGAGATGATCATTAGATTAAATCTATGGAGGATGAGCTTGATCAAATTGAGAAGAACAGCACATGGACCCTATTACCCAGACCGGTGAATAAAAATGTGATAGGTACAAAGTGGGTATTTAGGAATAAACTGAATGAAGATGGTGTAGTAGTCCGAAACAAAGCTAGATTGGTTTGCAAAGGTTATGCACAAGAAGAAGGAGAAGACTATGGTGAGACTTTTGCACCAGTTTCCAGACTAGAAGGTGTCAAGACTTTACTTGCATTTGCAACATATAAGGGATTCAAAGTATATCAGATGGATGTGAAGTCAGCATTTTGAATGGAATACTGGAAGAAGAAGCATACATTGAGTAGCTAGATGGTTATTCTTTGACTGATGAAAAAGATATGGTATGCAAATTTCAAAAGGCACTATATGGGTTAAAGTAAGCATCAAGAGAATGGTATGAGAGGCTTCATTCACATCTGATAAAGATAGGTTTTCAGAGAACCAGTGAAGACAACAACATTTATCTCAAATCCAAAGGAGATAAGATATTGGTTAGTGAAGTGTTTGTGGATGATATCATATTTGGAGGCAATGATGACATGAGCAATGACTTTGCAAATGAGATGAAAAATGAGTTTGAAATGTCTCTAGTGGGAGAGATAAAAATTTGTATAGGCTTGCAAACACAACAAATGAAGAGTGGTATTTTCATAACATAGTCTAAATATGTGAAAGAGGTATTGAAGATATTTGGAATGAGTTACTATAAACCAATTGGGACACCAATGGTTACAGGTTGTCAATTGTCTAAAGAAGATGAAGCCACATCTATTGATGAAAAGGAGTAGAGGTCAATGATTGGGAAATTGCACTATGTTGTTCACAATATATTGGATATAGCTCATGTAGTTGGTCTAGTTGCTAGATTTCACAAGAATCCTAAGGAAACATATTTGATAGAAACCAAGAGGAAATTCAGATATTTGAAAGGTACTATTGACTATGGATTATGGTATCCATATGCAAGTAACTTTGATTTGAAGGTGTATACAGATGCAAACTGGGCAGGTAATGTTGATGATAGGAAAAGAACAACCGGTGGAGCATTCTTTCTTTGTGGAAGACTTGATTCATGGATTAGCAAGAAGCAGAGTTGTATATCATAGTCTACTAATGAAGCTGAGTATGTTGCAGCTTATATGAATTGTACCCAGGCTATCTAGATGAGGCAAATTCTGGAAGAATTCAAGGTGAAGTTTACATAACCAGTCAAGATCTTATGTGACAATACCAGTGCCATAAATATTTCAAAGAACCCTATTTTTCATGCACGAACCAAGCATATTGAATTAAAGTATCATTTATTGAGAGAAAAAGTGCAGAGTAAAGATGTGATATTGGAGCATGTTTCTACCAAGGAGTAGCTTGTAGATATCTTTACTAAACCTCTTCCTAAGACTACTTTTGAGTATCTTAGAAGTCAGCTAGGGGTTGTACTCCTTCATGAGGTCAATTAAGCATGATGTAGATTACACCAGTCCTGTAGCTACTTGCATAATTTTATAGCAAGATTGGTGTAGAGAGTTATTCCACAGGGGGAGAATCAAGTTGCATGTTGATGATTCTTAACAGTGAAATTTGACATTGCATGTTTTGCTTTCACTTTGGCATTGTTGTCAAAGGGGGAGAAGAACTATGTGATTATGGGGAAGAAGAATTGTGTGATTGACAAAGAGAAGGTCTATAGCTAGTTACCAATTGAAGACAAGGAGAGTACATGGTAAAATGTAAACTAGGATTCCTATTCACAATCATAGCAATTAAGGGTATTGATACTTGTATTTCCATCAATGCCAAAGGGGAAAATTATTGGCATTTGCATGAAGATTGAATTAATGAAATTTTATGTTGTCATTGATGTAAATTAACTGGTAATGATGTTGTTATAATGTTTTTTTATAACTGGTAGGAAGAGCTAGTGAAGGGAACCGCAATCGGTAGGTGAGTTTGTGGAGGAAACCAATATTCTGTATGAAATGGAGAGGTGAACCAGTAAACCCTACCTGTTGATATGAAAAACCCTAATTGATGAAGTTTGGTGTATCAGTTGTATTAGTTTATGATATGATGATGAACAGTAATGATTATGACACATATGCATGTTGTATGAAAGAGTTTCAAATGGTTTTTGGTGCATAGAGATAACAGTTTTTATCTTGGGAATGAGAAAGTTCATTGCATCTAATGTAAACTACGTGATGCGTTACAGTGTTCAATGAAGCGATGATCAAGGAGCAGTAGAGGATATCTTCAATGATGTGCAGTGATTATTATATAATCCAATGGTCATAATTGAACTGATTTATTTGTAATCTCTATGAGAGAATTAGGTTTGTGATGTGTTACCGACCTATTGTTTTGTTTATAAGGTTGATGAGTTGTTTTGTTGAAGAGTAGGCAATTTGTAGTTGAGAGTGAGAGTGTGGTTGCCAAACTAGATGATGTATCTGCAGTATGTGTAAAGGCAGATAGGAGCATTGAAAGGATCTAAACAAGCAAGTGTAGTGCTATTCAAACAAATCAGCAAACCCCTATTGTTTTCTAACAATTATAGCAGTCAAATACCCTAACTGGGTAAGCTCTTACAATCTTAGTGTTATTCAAATCCTCTAACCAGGTGATCCATTACCTTGGATTTCAAATCCTCTACCGAGGTTACTCCTTATAGGGTATTTCTTCTAATAGGGCATTATAGTCAATCCCTTAACCTGGCGGTCCCTAACAGGACCTGTTCTTAACAGGGCTTATTGTAAAGCTTTAATGGGCTTGGCTCCTAACAGGGCAAACTTTAGAAGAGTTCAGAATACTTGTGGGTATTCATCCCTACCGTGGTTTTTCCCATTTGGGTTTCCACATCAAAAATATTGTTTCAAGTTGTATATGTTTTTGTGGTTATGTTTACTATAGTTCAATTGCTTAACTACTAAATTGACTTTGATATGTTATGTTAACTAACAACAATCTAAAATATTTTTTAACTACTGTTAGTAAAGTATTTGAATGATTCAATTAATGGTTTGTGAGTTTTAGAGATGTTTTACTATTAGTCTATTATAGCAGTCAATCGGTTTAACTTGTCAGTAATATTGCATTTGAAGTTCAGTGTTTAAATTAGTCAGTTTAGAGTTTGCTTTGAGAGGTTGTTTTTGAGATTAGGGAAAGTTTATGTCAGTTTTCTATCTACTGATTCAGCCCCACCCCTCTTAGTAGTTGACCAAATCCTCATTCTTTCATCATACCATCATATCTTTGTAATTCGACATAAGCCATGATGGATTGTAAGGGTATATAGGTTAGTTGATTAGATCATTTTGTAAGACCTAAGGTATGATGAAATGTGTAAGGATAGGAGAATGTGATAATTATTTGTGATGCAAAGTTTATGTAAGAGGTTATTCCGGTAAGGGTTTAGGGTTTCAGACAAGAACAAACAAAGCTTAACCACAACTGTATTCAGGCATAGAAGATGCTATTTTTTGTAGTTCACTCATTTTTCCAGATTGTAGTCTAGATTTGTATGTAGTAAGTGAGTCTCCTTTTGTTATTGAGCAATGTGCTCTAGGTTATAAGCCTTCCTGCAAGTGCAGGCCCCTATATTTTGTAATATCTTTTCATATGGCCAATGGATTGATATTGTGGGCCACAAATCCCACTGTGGTTTTTCCTCTTTGAGGTTTTCCATGTATAATTCTCTATGTTATGGTATTAATTTGTGTGATTGGCTTATTGGATACTTTACTTCTTTAAATCTTATATCTACTAGTATAACGGTTGGTGAATTCATGTTTTAATAAGGTTAAAATTGATCATTCTGGTAGAACACTTATTCAAACCCCCCTGTCAATGTTTTTGGATTCTAAAACATAGAACCTCTTTGTTTCAAAGGATTGGGAAGCCTCTTTGTTTAGTGAAATAGAATATGTATAGACACTAGTATACCTTGGTTTGTGACTAAATACCTTAAGTAGTGGCCCACCCTATTTTTGTCTAAACTTCATGATAGCTTTAGTGCAAGGGGATAGCTGGTTTTTCCCCAAGATACTTACCATAAGGCTCCCTTAAGATGAGACAAAATTACTAAGCTTGGCATAAAATAGTTGTATGTTTTTGAGGAGATGGTGATTGGGTCATTCTTATAGTCATAGAGGCCCCTATTTGTCCTCTCATGCAAAGAAAAAATAGTGTACACGCCCATTAAGGCGTCCCTACATTTAAATCGATAGAGATTCTAGGTTGTGGGTTGAAGTTATTACCATGAGACCTTAACCTTAGGATAATAAGTGTTTGAAGTTTTTTTTATTATGTTCCGATCTATAAAAATTGGGTTGTTTTGGCCTATTGAACATACACATTGCGCTCATATTTGGACAACAATAACTTCAAACATTGGGTCTTCTTGTTTGTTGTGTTTTCTTTCCACCAAAAAATAACATTGAGATATGGTCACTTATCAACAACTTCAAAAATTTGGATAGATTTGAGAATTTACCAAAAATGCATTTTTGTTCATTTCAAGGGCTTATATGATCACTTTGGTTGCATCTGTGTTAATTTCCAACATGTTTTTAACTCATATTATCGTGTCTATATCACTTTTTGGCGTGTTTATAAATAAATTGAGAAAGAATTATCAATAGAGAAAACATGTTTTTGACTCATCTTACCGTGTTTGTTTCACTTGATGGCACATTTTTGGAACATCATATCATGTATTTGGATAAACTGAGATTTACACTGCAATTGTAAAATTGCATTTTTTGACTCTAAAATTGCATATTTGAGAAATTTCAAAGCATCTATGGATTCATACTACATCTATGGTTCTGAGATTCTAAGAGCTTCTAAGGTTGATTCCATAGGATTTTATTTAGTCAACCATTATCCTTTTGTGAATTTTTATTCACTTTAAGACATTTTCAAACCCCCATTCATACTTTTTCAGCTAGAGTCAAAAGGTTGTTTAGTAGTCCTCATCTATCTTGTAAACACATTACATACATTTCTAGGTGGTTCTCGAATCAGATTTATCATCTTTGATACCATTTGGGCATCTCTAGTTAAGGTCAACTTACCCCAATGGATTTTATCATCTCCTAGGAAGCCACACCTTTCTTAGATCATCACATTTATCTTGGAACAACATTTTGGGACATTGCAAGATAACCCTAGATCAATTCTTCATTTTACAACCCTCTTTATCTTTTGTAGTCTTCATATTTCTCCATACTCCATTTTAGACAAGGTTATTTCATGGTTGAATCCTGATCCCAAAGGTCTAGAAGACAAGACAAAGAAGCTCAAATATCTCTAAACATGGATAAAATGCATGAGTTTGATTAGGAAGAATTTTATAACACATGATCCTTTGAAAATTGCAGTAATGCACAAGAATTTAACAATGATTCTTTCACAACTACCAAGATTCTAGACACTATGCTTAATGAAAAATTTAATAGATTGCTTGAACTAATTATGAGAAGATACCATTGGCACTTTTTACGCATATTAATTCAAGATAGTGCAAAATTACCCCATGATTTTGATGTGACACAAATTTTGGAAGATGATCCTAATCAAGGTAGTGGTAATGATGGTGGACATAGACATGAGTGTACCATGCCTGAGTCACCTTAATCTGTGTTTAAAAAACCTGAAGTGACTGATAATCATTCTTATACCAATGATTTTAGACACTCTCATGAATAGCTTGGTGCACATACTTTCCAAGGCCAAAGAAATGCAAATTCATATGCTAAAAAACAAGATAATGCCCAAGATCATGATAATACCTATGCAAGAAGACCGTGTGTCATATTTGATGACAATACTCAAGATCATGCTTACAATACCAGTTATACCCATGGTCATGACACATATAATCATCCTAGGCCTAGTGCTCCTCGTCATAATACCATACTAGGTGGACCATAAAATAACTACATTCCTCCACCACTAGGGCATATATATGATAAATATAAACCTTACATGCAAAAAATTCATCCTCCTTCGGCCAGTGGCTCAAGCATGAGAATTACTTAAAGAGACAAAGAACCACCTATTAGTTATTTGAAACAACAAATAGTAAGTACGCAAACACCAACAAAGGATTACAAAATTCATGACATATATCCTTATCTATTTGATAGAAGCATACCAATGCCTCCTTGTACTCCGCATTTTGTGGTACCTAAGGTTGACAAGTATAGAGGAAAAGGAGATCCCAAGGCACACATTAGAGAATTTTTTACAGCTTGTATAGAATTGGCAAGAGAAGATACTTACTTGATGAGATTATTTGCACAAAGTTTATGTGGACAAGCTATGGAATGGTTTTCACAACTTCCACCTAGGATCAAGTCATGGGGTGAATTGGGCCTTTATACAAAATTTTGCATACAACATTGAATGTGAAGCATTGGTGACCACTTTATGCAACACAGAAGAAAAATGGAGTCTTTTACATGATTTTTAAAATGATGGAGAAGTTTGGCTAGTTGTTTCCCTTATCAAATTCCACAAAAACAAATGGTTGAGATGTTTACCCAATTTTTTTTTTAAAAATGGCTATGAACTTTGAAAAGCATTTATTTCTACCTTCTAGGATGTCATTGAAAAGGGTTTATCAGTTGAGAAGGTCTTCATTGACCAAGACACCGTCAAGTTATTTAAATAGAACAAAGATGATTTTAATGGGAAAGACAAACCTCGATTTTTAAACAAAAACAAGAATATCATCAATGGTGGGGTTGTGGATGCTAATATGGTTAAGCCCAAGATAAATTTTCTTGGTGCTAGTTAATCCAATAATCAAGTAAATACACAAAGAGCATAAGACCTCCAAGAAAGTACGCAACTTTGGGAGAACCAATTGAAAGCACATTGAAGAAGCTAGTTGATAACAAGCTCATCACATTACTAGATAATCAACCATTTGAACCAAGGGTAAATCCTTCATCATGCAATGATAATTAATTTTATGAATATCATAAGAGAAAGAGCCATAAGACTAGTAATTGTCACAAATTGAAGAATCTCATTCAAGATCTTATTAACAGTTGCACAATAGAAATTGATGTTCATAACTCCAATGAAGAGCATGCAATGTTCAAGGAATTGTTCCCAAAACATGATAAGGAAAAGGCCCAAGTAAGATAGATAATAATGCTAATTGCACTAATGTGGCCTATGATTACATTGTCAACCATATTTCCGAATTGAATAATCATGTATCTACCATAACATTAAAAGGAAAATCTCTCGAATGTAATGTCACTACTCGAAGGGGTAAATTAACTTTGCAAGGTACTACATCCAAAACAACTTCATCCTCTACTAATCAATATGACCTTGTGTTAGTCCAATTTGTGCTAAGAGGGGAGGGGTGAATCAACACATGATCAAATTTTCACAATTAAACTTTTATCTTGAATCTACATTCATCTAATATCCAATAATATACTTAATCGCTGAAGTAAAATAAGCAAGCATGAAGAGTTGACAATGACACCAAGAAGTTATCTCATGGAAACCTAAATGGGATAAAACCATGGTGTGAGTGGGAACTCACAAAATTTATACTCTTCTGAAGCATGTCCGGTGAGGAGCCATCCTTGTTAGGAGACTACAAAGACATTGTTAGGTGCCACCTAGTTAAGGGATTTTTTTCAAGGTCGGTTAGTGCCTTCACCCTGGTATAGGTAGCCTAGTTAAAGGACTTAAGAACATCAATTAAGATGTCACCTGGTTAAGGGTTTTTATAAAAGGGACCTATTAAAGTCCACTCGACTAAGGGATTTATGTTGCAGTGGTTAGAAAGAAATAGATGGACGATCTACTGTATTAGCTACTCATAGCTTGATCAGATCTCAATATGCATCACACTCAATACACACCAGTTTTGTCTTCTCTGCATAGCACCATTTTTCTTCTTACACCTTCAACTCTTGACTCAGTCAATCACTTGTCCATCGACACTGCACTTTGCTGATCCTTTGACCTTTAGCTCTCCACTTTGTCAGTTCTCTATCCTTTGACTCTATACTTTGCCAATCTACCTCAAACTCACTCTACTATACTAAAACCTTTTAGCACTTCTCTTCCCTCTTCTCTTCACTTTGGATCGCCTTCAACAAGATCTGCTTGCTGCAAATTTTATGATCAAAATCTTTTGAGTGAACTCAAGAACACTTTCTACATTTTCTGTCGACAATTTCAGGCATTCCCTCAATCAAAGAAATCATGGATTTCAAAAGATTTCAAATTCAAAAATGTCTCTCTTTCTTTGCATACCTTATAACAATTCCACCAAGTGTTCATCAAATTCTATCACTGCAGCTCCCAAAGATAGTAACTTCTAGGTCGTGTTTAGTCAATTAAGTGCAAACCAACAAATCCACTAGTAATCATGCTTAACTGTATGATAACTAAAGTTGACCTTAACAACAAGTGATTTGGCATAGACACAAGCTCACAAACTCATCTTTTGCCACCACAAGTTAATAATAGATCATCGCTCTGAAATTTACGATGATCACCTATCTTCCTTCTATCATACCAGTGTACCACTATGCCACTGCACTTCTATATTACCAGTTCATCCTTTGATTGTCGATTGGTTGTGCTAGCATCAAGTCTCTTCCCCTGTTTGCCAATGTGATTCCAGTTTGTATACAACTTCAAGTTTTCTTGCTTGAGTCACCTTTTTTGACTTCATCATCATTAGAGTGACCGATCTTCTTGAATGATAGACCGGTTGGCTTAGTTTATCTTTCCTTAAGATGATTGAACCTTTGATCATTCGTTACCAGTGTTGTTTCCATGTGTTTATAAGTCATCACTTTTTCTTATTAAAAGAACACCACTTTACCTATACCACTTCACCAGTTAGTGTCTTCACCGATAAGTGTAGGACATCAATGACAAATCTTAGCATATATACTGGTTCTCTTGATTAACCAGTGCTACCAATGCCAACAATCCAACAAACTCCCCCTTTGGCATTGATGGAAAACACATCAAAATCTAGCTAATTAGTTTCATGTTCTTTTACTCCCTTCATCTCTATACCAGTTCATTCATTACTTCTTCCCTGAGTAATGAATATCTCCCCCTGTCACTGGTAATACTCTGCTGTAGCGACTTTTAGCTCAATCACTACTTACCAATTCTCAAGCACTCTAATCATATATCCCTCTTTGAAAACAATGCCAAAGAGCC
Source organism: Cryptomeria japonica (assembly GCF_030272615.1). Classification (NCBI taxonomy): domain Eukaryota; kingdom Viridiplantae; phylum Streptophyta; class Pinopsida; order Cupressales; family Cupressaceae; genus Cryptomeria; species Cryptomeria japonica. Next base: position 825,552,144 of record NC_081407.1, read on the forward strand.
CTTTATGTACACTTACAAGACTGCTCCCCCTAACTAGAGTAGTCCACACTTATCAATCTAGTCTCTTTTTTTTTATAAAAAAATAAATGAAATCATTCTAGATTGATGTAGAGCCCTATTTTCTTACTTTACTGAATGGAGGGGCATAACCCCCAACTTACCTTTGAGATAGTCAAAGGTGTCCTTCTATAGTGGCTTGGTGAAGATATTAGCCACCTATTCTGTTGTTGGTATGTACTCCAACATCACTTTCTTTTCTTGAACATGTTCCCTTAGATAGTGATATTTGATGGCTATATGCTTCGTTTTGGAGTGCATCACTAGGTTCTTGGATATGTCAATGGCACTGGTGTTGTCACAATGAATCACTACTAGTCCAACCACTTTTTCTTGTATTCCTTCCAATAGTTTCTTGATCCAAACTATCTATGTGCAGTTGATTGCAGTAGCTACATACTCAGCCTCAGCTATGGATTGAGATATGTAGTTTTGTTTCTTACTTTTCCAAGATACAATCCTATCTCTGAGAAAGAATGCACCTCCACTAGTTCTCTTTCTGTCATCAATGTTCCCAACCCAATCTGAGTTAGTGGAGACACTTAAATTGAATTCTCTCTTATGTGGATACCAAAGGCCATACTTATCAGTCCCCTTTAGGTATCTAAATATTCTTTTGACTGCCACCATGTGAGTCTCTTTCGGATTTGCAGAAAACATGGAAACCAAGCCAATAGCTTGTGCTATGTCCGGTCTGCTATGTATTGCATACTGCAACTTACCGATCATGGACCGGTAAAGTGTCTCATTCACTTCTTTAGCTTCATTATATTTAGATAGCTTGCAACCTATAACCATTGGAGTTCCAATAGGTTTGAAATCTTCCATTCCAAAAGTTTTCAAAATTTTCCTTATGTTCTTAGTCTGACTGATGAAGATGCCATTCTTTAGTTGAGAGACTTGCAGGCCAATAAAAAACTTTATCTCGCCAATCATGGACATCTCAAATTCTTCCTTAATTTGTTTTGCAAATCTTCTTCTCATCTCATCATCTCCGTCAAAGATGATGTCATCTACAAAGATCTCACCAAATTAGGTGGTTTCCTTCAACCCCACTCTTCAAATATAGGTTACTATTATCACTAGTTCTTTTGAACCCTATGCTTAGTAGATATGAGTGTAACCTCTCATACCAAGCTCTCAGTGCTTGTTTCGGCCCATACAGAGCCTTCTACGACCTACATACCACATTTCTTCCATCTTCAGATGCAAACACTTTTGGTTGCTCTATGTATACTTCTTCCTCTAACACCCCATTTAAGAATGTCGATTTGAAATCCATTTGGTAAACTTTAAAAAATTTATAAGAAGCATAGGCCAACAAAATTTTGACCCCTTCCAGCCTGGCCACTGGTGTGAAGGTTTCTCCATAGTCCAAACCTTATTCTTGAACATATCCCTTACATACCAATCTTTCTTTGTTTCTTATCACTTTACCAGTTTCATCCATTTTATTTATGAACACCCAGTTGGTGCCTATTACATTTTTGTTTTCTACTCTAGGCACTAGAGTCCATGTATCATTTTTCTCAATTTTCTCCAGTTCTTCTTCCATGGCTTTGACCCAGTCATCATCTTTTAGAGACTCCTTTTCTATTTTAGGCTCAAAAATGGAAAGCATACAACCATTCTCTCTTGCTCTTCTTCTGGTTAGAACTCCTGCATCTTTGTCACCGATGATATTTTTTGCAGCATGATTATTTTTGACATACGTAGCCAATATTGGTTCACTCCTCAGAGCTTCTTCTACCAGTTGTGCAGGTTCAACTTCACAAGTTTCTTCATTAGCCACTTCAATAGGATCTTCTTCAGTAGGTTCCACCGGTACATTGTACTCAAACCCTTTATAGGACCCTCCAGTTCACTCTTATTGTCCTATTCATTTTTCTTACAGTACTCATCTACTCTGACATTTGTAGTTTCCACAATACTACCAGTCCTTTTGTTTAAACACTAGTATGCCTTTCTCTTTGTTGAGTAACCTAAGAAGGTTCCTTCATCACTCTTGTGATCAAACTTTCTAGTGTACTCATCCCTCTTGATATAGCACCTGCTTCCAAATACTTTGAAATAACAAACATTAGGTGAGTATCCACTCCATAATTCATAGGGACTTTTATTTGTCCCTTTCTTTACCTGTATCCAATTCAAAGTGTATACATTAGTGCTTATTTCTTCTCTCCAGAAGATATGTGGAATGTCATTTTGTATCATCAGAGTCCTTGCACAATCAATAAGAGTTGTATTTCTTCTTTCAATATCTACATTCTGTTGAGGTGTTTTGGGTGCAAACATTTGCCTCATAATCCCCTGTTCCTCACAATAATTCATGAACTCTTGAGAGGTGAACTCTCCTCCTCTATTTGATCTCACACAATTCATATTCTTACCAGTTCCTCTTTCTACTCGAGCCTTTAAAACCTTAAACATGTGAAAGGCTTCAGATTTTTCCTTCAAGAATACAACCCACATCATTTGTGAGAAGTCATCCACAAACAACATAAAATATCGGTTTCCATAGAAACTCTTGGTTCTCATGGGACCACACAGGTGTGTATGAACTAACTCCAGCACATTTTTAGATGAAAAGGTTTTACTGTTGAAACTAGACCCAACCAGCTTTCCTAGTTGACACTCTTTGCACATAGCATTTTCAGGTTTCACTATGTCAAACATTCCTCTGACAAATTTTGCCTTACTGACTTTTGCTATGCTATCAAAGTTAACATGACACAATATTTTGTGCCACAACCAACTGTCTTCAACCTTATCCATTAGACAACTACCTATGGTGGTTTCTAGATGAAACAAATTGCCTCTTGACTATTTACCTGTGGTAATCAGACTTCCTGATTTATCATTTATTTTGCATATTCCTTCATTGAATTCTAACCAGTAACTTTTATTTTTAATTTGTGCAACACTTAAAAAACTATATTTTAACCCTTCTACCCAATAGACATCATCACAATTTGTCTTATCATTCAGGGCTATAGACCCCTTACCTCTTACTACACAAGGAGTATCATTTCCGAATCTCACAGTTCCTCTATTGCAATCCTCCATGTTGAGGAATTTTTTTCTGTCATCGGTCATGTGGTGAGTGTAACCACTATCGATCACCCATTCTCCACATCGGTTTGTGCTAGAGATCAATTCCATATCTCCTTCCTTTATGCTTTCCTCCTTAACTACTGTATATGGTGAAAATGGATAACAATAATAACAATATTGAAAGGCTAAATGAATTCAACCACAAAACCCTAGCCTAACAATCAACAAAGATCCACCATAACATATGAAGATTACCTAAGACAATGCAAATCATATGAAATCACAAAGATTATACCATCACATTTCCAATAGGGTTTTGATCTCCATTCTTCCTATCTCCATTGTTCTTGCTTGATATATTTGCTCTCAGATTTTATGTGCACAAGAGCTCAACAAAGAACAGAATGTGGTTGCAAGTAGGATCATAGTGTAGTCGAGTCCTCCAAATTGTCGATTAGGGTTTGATAATGAAGAAGGCATCTCCTTAAATAGAAGACACAATATGAAATGGAGGGATAAGATTGAGAGGTGTAAAAAGGAGGTCGGCTAGGATTAGAGGGTAGGTAAAAGAAATACCAAAATAATGAAAGGGATAGGTAGTGTATGAATTAAGAGATGAATGACATGTGTCATAGGTAGAAAAGGTTAATGAATTAATTAAATAAATAAAGATTTATTTAATTAATAGAAGAAGTGGGATAATTAAATAAATAAGAATATTTATTTAATTTAGGAAAAGGATAATTTAAATAAATAAATGTATTTATTTAAATGAGAAATAAGGCTAGAAGAGGATAAATGAATTAATTAAATAAATAAGGATTTATTTAATTAATAGAAGAATTAAGCTTAGATAATTAAATAAATAAAATATTTATTTAATTAGACATGACAATTTTAGGTGTCTACATTTTGCCCCTCTTTGAGACAATGCGGCTTGTCGTATTATTTCAAAGAAGATAAGATGAACTGATACAGAGTTGCCCTAGAATGGGAATGATATGCCCCCTCGAGAGATTGGATGAAAATGTTTGAAAAGATTGTAGACAATCTCTCGATAAGAAAGATAAGATGGAATGGATTGACCAAATAAAGTGACAAAGTCACGAGATAACGAAGACTGACTCGAGAAATGAAGGCGAGGCCTAGGGTAGGCTATAAGATAGACCACGGGGGAAAATACATCCTCATTGTCATCTACACATCCACAAGAGCATATTGCAGAGTGAGAATAGAGCAAGAGTAGTCAGCAACGATGGCTTTCACTCACAGATTCGACCGTGTTCGCCGATTTCAGAGGCCAGCAGAGGCAGGAGAGCTGGTAAGTACCGCCAAACCTCCTCGTACTTTGACGCATTTCATTTTTGTCATTAATACATGTCGAATAGGGCAATAAATGCGCTTAGACTAGGGTCCAAAAAGTGTCAAAAAATGTCTAGGCGTGTCTGCGTTGGTGCCAGGTGCGTCTATGTTGGCTAGGCGCGTCTGTGTTTGTGCCAAGCGTGTCTATGTCTGGACCCGCGTCTGTGTCAAATGCAGCTGCATCTGTGCTTTTTAGGCACGTTTGTGCCAAGAAGGCACGTCTGTGTCAAATAGGCACGTCTATGCAGAGCATAGGCATGTCTGTGTCTGGCAGGCATGTTTGTGTCAGGCAAGCACGTCTGTGCAGTCTTTAAAAGTGTTTGTGTCATGTAAGCGCATTTGCATTTGAAAAGTATGAATTTGCATCTTCTAGGTCAAATCGGCAGTTCTGTGATGAACATACGCTATCGATTGGATAAGCTGCTGAGAGGATACACTCAAGTAGGTCCTCTAGGAAGACTAGGATAGATCAAGGCACTTTGTGATGAACAGTGAGTACCAAGATAAAGTACTTTGTGATGAACAGGGAGTACTAAAATATGAGCAGCACTTTGTGATGAACAGGGAGTGCAAATGTGAGTAACATTTTGTGATGAACAGGGAGTGTCACACACGTAGTACTTTGTGATGAATAGGGAGTACCACTAGGATAAATAGCAACACTTTGTGATAAACAGTGAGTGTCACTAGGATAGATAGCAACACTTTGTGATGAACAGTGAGTGTCACTAGGATAGATAACAATGTGCATTGGATAAAAAGTAGCATTTTGTGATAAACAGTGAATGCCACTATGACTAACATGATTGATTTGCTTGACTGCAGGAGTATTTTCCTATGCTAGAGTCACGGGAAAGATTCCCATCGACACAGAGGTTGCAACCTGAGTTGTCGTTTCAGGATAGAGCTGCCATCGAGGAGATGGGTTTGAGACATATATTGTATGTGCCTGAGTTTCGGGCAAACATGGGTTTGCTGACTGCACTAGCTAAGAGATGGCACTCTGAGACGTGCACATTCCATTTGCCTATGGGTGAGATAATAGTCACCCTAGAGCATGTATACAGGATTCTGCGGGTGTCAATCGATGGGGAGCTAATCCCATACGATCAAGATGGTGACAAAGAGGCATTGAGATGGGTATTTCAGGACCCTAGATTGGAGATGAGGGTAGGACACGTGGCCTGGGATACCATGATAGCCATAGGGTTAGCATTGCCGGCAGTGATCGGAGGAGCTATCAGTGGGTTCTTATGTCCAGATAGGGCGACACGAAGTTTAGCTGTGGGCTAGGCGGGAGCATTGGAGACGCTGATGACACAGCATACCAGATATGCCTGGGGACTGTGTGTGATGGCACACTTGTATTATGAGCTACATCAGTTTGTGTATCATGGATCAGTGGGATTGGGCTGCAGAGTTACATTGCTGCAGGTATGGGCTTATCAGCATCTGCTAGTGACAAGACCAATACACTTTAGAGGCAGGGGGCATGGATGCAGCTTCATGCATTTATATGATATGTTCACCTCACAGCCACGGATTAGCAGGCTAGAGTACTGGCAACGAGTGATTGATGACATTGATGAGGTCATATGGTGACCTTATCTGGGCTGCGAGCAGTGGGAGGACGACGCGATTGAGGTACCTTACACCTTCCAGAGCAGGTATCTGATTGGGCAGACACCCTATGTGCTGGAGAGGTAGCTAGTAGACAGGATTGGCCGACAGTTTGGCCAGATTCAGAGGATGCCCCAGGGATCAGGCATGTATGCCCACATTGTCAGAGATCAGGCATAGTTTGGGCCACTACTATCGTATGATCAGGTAGTGACTCAGCTGGTGGAGATGATACCTTTTCCTTGGGACATGTGGCCTAAGATTGAGGATGTTGGGATGGATGCAGAGTATATAGCGTATTGGGTAGAGCATCCATTCCCACGGTTGACAGATCCTGGAGAGGCACTGGAGGGAGATGGTGGGGGAGATGATGATGATTGTGGAGGCGATGGGGGCAAAGGCTGATAGAGGAGGAGAGGAGTAGTTGGAGAGAGGCAAGTTGCACCTCAGAGGGAGGGTGGAGAGGAGAGGCAGGCTTGGGTGGTGAGGGGCCGCGACAGATTGCCTTTACAGGTGACAGTAGCACAGGGTCCCAGGTAGGTGCAGATGCAGGGATAGGGATAGAGACAGGTACCTATATAGGCACAGGGGTAGGCACCCACAGAGGATGAGCCACAGGCAGGGGCAGAGGCAGAGGGGGTTGACCCAGTGGAGGTTGAGCTACTGGATCTGAGGGAGATCTGCCAGGGCCAGGCAGATGAGATTCAGGATCTGGACAGGGAGAGGGATCAACTTAGGACCAGGCTTAGGGATACTGAGCGAGAGTGAGATCAGGCGATCCAGTGCTACACAAAGGCTGAGACAGCACTGAGGGCTGGGAGGCAGGCAGCAGAGGACACAGGGGCCAGATATGCCTATGTCCTGCAGGCAGGAGAGGAGATAGCCTACTGGAGGGACCTCTACTATGGTGTAGTGCTAGCAGATCAGCGGGCGAGGAGCTTCCATAGACCATTACGTACAGTGACAACTACGGGGGGGAGCCGGAGGAGACAGGCATCGAGTGGTGGGGTCATGGGCCCTCCACCACCACCAGATAGAGGGGACAGGCAGGATGATCCTAGGGTGGGTCCTTCAGGGGCTCAGATTCCATTGAGGCCAGGTGGCTCTGAGGGAGGGAGTTCATCATAGCCTTAGAGGGCTCCCTATGTATCAGTATTGTACCATTTTTGTATTGTAGACACCTACGGGTGCTTTTGTAGCCATATGATTTTGACATCATTGTATCATGACACTTTTGATTATATATATGAGATGATTCATCTTTGTAGCAGCTATATGCATGTGTACCTATGTGATGAGATGTTCTTATGATGTATGTTTATGTTTCTATGTGATGGATGCAAATATGTATATGATGCAATGCAGTATTTTTTTTGTTTTATATGTGTATGCGTGATGCAAATGTGAATGTATGTAATGCAAATGAATATGATAATGCAAATAATTGTTTACATGATGAAAATGTAAAATGTGCTAATATGTGTTGTGTGCAGGATGTGATGCAATTGTGATATCTATATGTATGTATAAAATGCTTATATGTGGTAATGCAAGTGCAGTTACATGAAATGCAAATGTTTTTGGTGTGTCATTATACTTAGTCATGTGATAGCAGGCTACACGGACTCGAAAAGGACAATGGAAGTCAATCAAGAAAGGGGGATGAAAGACAGAAGATATGAAAGTGAAAGAGCTTCTTGTGCATTATCATCATTGAGCTTTATTATGGCAAAATAGGTTATGACAATCGAGGCATATGTTTGACCCAAAAAGTCATTGTACCTGTTTGCATGGAGATAAGATAGTCACAAACAAGGAATGCCCCAATTCACACTAGACTCACAGTGTCCTCATATCCTTGGACAAGTCATAGCATTACTAAGAGACAATCTACAGATAGAAAATACAAATAGGTGACAATACCCCATCCTCGCCTTTCTAGTCAAAGACATCCTGGAAAAGCTAAAAGACATGTCACTAGAAAAATCAAAAAGAAAAGCAAGACTCGACACCAACATCCACTGTAGTCCTCAAGTTTAGTGTCTCTTGTCACTTGTATAAGTCTTATTTGATTGTGGTCACAATGTTTACTTTCACAAAATGGATAGATAGCACTGAACCATATGTTGTCTGAGTCTGTTGAAAGATTTGATTTGTTGAAGCCCATTGTTCCTACTGTGTCTCATCTAAAACTGACTGAATCCATGAAACTGATACTTTATTGCGGAGAAGACGAAACTTTATTGCGGATCTGCGATGCAAATGTTGCTTTATTGCGGATTGTGCGTGGATAGACTGAAGAAAGCTGGAAGAAACTGTACTCCTTGAAAACATGTGATGTTCTCAGTTCCACACCCATCACTAGATGTAGGATTTTGCCTTAGCCACAGATAGGATCTGATTTATTATGGATGGAAAGGGAGGTGAAAAGGGAGATTTATTATGAATGGCTAACCAATCTTAGGTAGATCAATAACAAGCCATGATGGGAATGGGTAAGTTTATTATGGATGAATTGGTCGTGAGTGTGTGCAAAGTGAAAGGATGAAAGTGAATCCTGAAGGAGGGAGGAGCAATGTCTCTACACATGGCGCTGGTGACCCAGTTTTCACCATGGTACTTGCCCAGGGCGCCACTGAAGTGGTTTTCACCGTTGGACAAAATGATTTCTCTTTACTTTTTTGATTTTTTGATTTTTTTGTTGTGTCACAAGGCGCCTGTTTGCTAGGTTTTTACCAAGTAACGATTTTTTGCTTTATAATTTTTTTTATATTTTTGAAATTTTTTTTTTGATTTTTTTGTATTTTTGAAATTTGGATACTCTGAAGAGCTATGTGTAGAACCTGCGAAGGTGCATGTTGTTGATAGGATCCTCCAAAGGTTCACCCTCTGTAGTTGAGAGTTGATATGCACCAGATCCATACGCTACTGTAATAATGTAAGGACCAAGCCAATTTGGTTCGAACTTGCCCTTCTTCTCTCTGTCTTGTTGATTTTTAGGATTTTCTCTGAGAACCAAGTCACCCACCTCAAATGTGTGAGGCTTGACCTTGTGATTGTAGCTGTGACTCATTCATTGTTGATAAGCTTTGAGATGACTAAAAGCAATTTGTCTTCGTTCATCCAGTAGTTCCAGTTCTTGTAAGCGAGAGACCCTATAGTCTTCATCACTGATGATGTTTTGCAAAGAGACCCATAAAGAGGGTAGCTCGACCTCAATAGGCAAGATGGCTTCAGAACCATAGACTAGTGAATAGGGTGTAGCTCCTGTGGGTGTACAGACACTTGTGCGGTAGGCCCAAAGTGCAGGATTAAGTTGAATATGCCAATTACGACCAGCATCGTCGATTATCTTCTTTAGGATTTTAAGGATTGTCTTGTTAGACGCCTTAGCTTGGCCATTACCTTGGGGGTAGTATGGTGTGGAGAAATGGTGGGCGATATGGAAGTGATCACAGAGTTCACAAACATCCTGATTTTTGAAGGGATGCCCGTTATCAGTGATAATGGAAATAGGAATATTGTATCGGCAAATGATATAGTTAAAGATGAATGTAGCAATTTGTTTTCCAGTAACTTGTGTGAGAGGCACAGCTTCAATCCATTTTGTAAAATACTTTGTGGCAGTGATAATGAATTTATGACCTTTGGAAGAAGGAGGGTGAATCTTGCCTATGAGATCAAGTCCCCATTGACAAAAGGGCCAAGGAGATGCAAGCAGTTGAAGTTCTTGTCCTGGCACATGTATGAGATCTCCATGAATTTGACACTACTTACATTTCTTGACAAACTGGTATAAGTCTTTCTCCATATTGGGCCAGTAATATCCAGTCCTAATGAGTTTCTTGGCCAAGGTAGGACCACTAGCATGTGGACCACATATCCCTTCATGCACTTCCCATAACGCAATCTGAGCTTCATCGCTTTCTAAAAACCTAAGAAGAGTGCCATCTAGACCTCGTTGGTATAAGATATCAGCTAAAATGACATATCGAGAGGATTGGCGAATGAAAATGCGACGTTGGTTATTTGATAGATCAGGAGGTAAAATATTGTCACGTAGGTATGTGAAAATGGAACCATATAACTGGGATTCGGGACCGACAACGCATAACATTTCAGTAGGCATGATCTCATATGAAGGGACCAAAAGGTTATCCACCAAGAACTCATAGCGGGTCTCATTTGGAGGCAGATCGATCAGTGAAGCAATTGTAGCCATGGCATTTGCGGCGCGATTCAGCTCTCTTGGTATTTGCTCAAAGTCTATTTTTATGAAATTTTGTTTCAGACCATCCACCATTTGTTTATAAGGCATTAGCTTCTCACCTTTTGTTTGGTAATCATCAGTTGCTTGATGGATAACAAGTTGGGAGTCTCCAAAAACATGAAGTTCCTAGATCTTCCATTGAACTGCAATTCGTAATCCTGTTGTTAATGCCTTATATTCCGCTATATTGTTAGTGCAAGGAAATGATGAGCAGTATGATTTTGGTATAGAATCTCCTTGAGGAATTATAAAGAGGATGCTAGCTCCTACCCCATGCTGTGTATATGAGCCATCAAAGTACAGTTGCCATGGCTTTGCATGTGACATTGTCAAAATGGATTCATCTGGAAATTTTGAACTTATAGGAACATCATTTATCATGGGAGCGTCTGCTAATTGATCTGTGATGGCTTGTCCTTTTATTGCTTTTCTGTCTACATACTCAATGTCGAATTCACTCAGTATCATTACCCATTTGGCTAGTCGCCCAGTAAGTGTTGCCTTATTGAGAAGGTATTTCAATGGGTCTATCCTTGCAACTAACTTTGTCTTATGAGTAAGCATGTAATGTCATAATTTCTGTGAAGCAAAGACCACAGCGAGGCATGCGTGCTCAATTGGTGTGTAGTTTAGCTCATATCCCACCAATGTGCGACTGATATAATATACTACTTTTTCCTTGCCTTCAGCAATTTGTTGTGCTAAGAGTGCCCCCAATGCTGTTGGAGTAGCTGCAATGTATAATAACAGTGGTTGATCTAGAACTAGTGGCATCAAAATTGGCAGATTTAGAAGATAATCTTTGAGTGTCTGGAAAGCCTGTTGACAGTTGTCATCCCATTTAAATTTGATGTTTTTATGTAGCAGGTGCTGAAATGGATTACACTTATCTGCCAGTTGTGCTATGAATCTTTGAATGGACTGGAGTCTACCTTGTACGGATCAAAGTTGACTGATATTTCTTGGTGGTTGCATTTCCAAAATAGCTTTGACTTTTGCTGGATTTGCTTCAATTCCTCTTTTGGATACAATGAATCCTAGGAGCTTCCCAGAGGTTACTCCAAAGACACATTTCTTAGGGTTTAATCTTACTTTGTATTTTTCCAACTGATCAAAGGCAACTGAAAGTATGTCCAAATGTGTATTTCTGTCTATTGATTTGACCAAGAGGTCGTCAACATAATCTTCCACTGTTACATGCATGAGATTATGAAAGATAGTAGTCATGGCTCTTTGATATGTAGCACCTGCATTCTTTAGCCCGAAAGGCATGACATTTCAACAGAAAGTTCCCCATGGGCAAGTAAATGATGTTTTGTGTTGATCCTCGAGTGCGATCCTTATCTAATTATAGCCAGAGAATTCATCCATTAATGATAGCATTTCATGACCTACTATGAGATCAACAATCAAGTCAATATTTGGTGATGGGAAGTCATCCTTTGGACAAGCTTTGTTGATGTCTCTGAAATCTGTACATATTCTGATGCTGCGATCTGGTTTACTAGCAGGTACCAAGTTGGAGATCCATTTGGGATAATCAATTGGGTGTATGAATCCAACATCCAATAACTTCTCAAGTTCTGCTTTGACTAGTAATGCCACTTGTGGATGCATTTTTCTTAATTTCTATTTCACTGGTTTTGCCCCTGGTTTGACTGTCAGATGATGCATTACCAAATCTGGATCCAGTCTAGGCATATCAGCGTATGACCAGGCGAAGTTGATTTGTCATTCTTTGAAGAAACTTATAAATTTTGACCTTTTGGACTCTGTCAGTGATTGAGCTAGGAATATGTTGTGTGGAACCTCTTCTGTACCAATGCTTGTTTTGATAGTCTCCTCTACCAACATGGATGACTTTTCTTCATATGATGCTAGGAGAATGTCGAGCCTTCCATCTTCGAGCACCTTAGAGAGGTTTTCACCCTCAGATACGTCCTTTCTTTTTACTTTTTTGGGGTTAGATAGCGCCACAATGTGGTTTTCACCATAAGACCCTTGATTTGTTCTTATTTTCACATTTTTGCGACTGGAAGGTCTGACACCCTCACCAAAATATGCCACACTATTGAGTTCTATGGTGTATTCTTCTTTATGGTCTCCAGGGGGAAGATCATCTCGTATGCCTAAACAGTCAATAAAAGCTTCATCATTTTGGAATGTATCCAACTGTGCAGGTCCTTCATGATCCCAGTCAATGAGTTGGTGGTGAACAAGGGGAAGGCCGTTAATGCCCTAGAAGTTAGCGGGGCTAAGAGTGAAGATGTGGTTATATTCGGGTATGTCAAGGTAATTATTGAGGTCATCGATGGCACTCTCCTCATCAGTTTCGATCACAAGCGAATCCAAATTATTGTCACTAGTAGCGCATTCCGGAACAGGTGTTCTCATCCTATGTGATTTCAACCTAGAACCTTGAGACAAGGACTGTATAGACTCCTCATAGGTTGTTTCTTGACCAACTCTGAATTTGTTATAAAACTCCTCCTCTTCTGTGGGTTCACCTGGCTCTTTGAATGTCTCGATGAGCTCGTAGTCACTAGAAGACTCGTCAGAACCCCATTCCCATTCATTGGAATCTGTAGAATAGTGATTTTCTTGTTGAATTTTGGCAGCTTTGATTTGTAAGGCTTCTTCTGTCCTTTGGGTGTGGACCTTGGAAGTTAAGAAACCAAGTCCTTTTGAGCGTTCCTTCTTGAAAGTCAATTCAGGTTGTAAAGGTTCAATGATGCCTTCCTTTCGTAACCCCAGAGGGCTTTTTCCATCATACCTGAATTTTTGTAGCATTTTGAAGCCTTTGCCATATTTCTCACATGGAAGATTGATGTGGTCTTGTGTTTCCTCTTCATTGTCCCTGAAAAGCATTTGGTATAAATCTTCCTCTTCTAGTTCGCCCCATCTTTGAAAGGTAGTGGGATCCCATTTGAGTTTCATGATGGAGATTTGCTTTTTAGGATGTGGTCTTCCATATTCTTTTGGGGAACTCATGACTTGTCTTAAGTACATGGTCTGATTGAAAGTATATTCCCCCATGCCTTTGTCCTGAAACTTGCCTTTAAGCTCACCTTTTTTGGATGTCAAAGGTTTTAATGACTCAGGATCAATGTATGTCGATGAAGGAATAGCTTCCCGATTACTAGGAATGATGGTCTCAGTCTTTGATTTCAGGCTATTGCAATATATGAATGGATTAGGATCGCCATTAACTGTTACTTCCACTCCATTATGAGGAAACTTAATGCATTGGTGATATGTGGATGGGACTACCCTCATTTCATGGATCCAAGGACGTCCTAGCAATATGTTATAAGTGAGATTTAAATCCAGGACTTGACAGACCACATCCTTTGTAACTGGCCCAACTCTGAGAGGTAAGATGACTGTACCCTTGGATGAACGCTCTTCATCATCATACGCCTTAATGGTGATCTTGTTTGTAGAATTCATAGCTTTATCAGAATATCCCAATTGTGTGATAGTGCTTAATGTGAAAATGTTTAGACCAGCTCCTCCATCTATCGGGACTCGTTTGATTCGATGTTTGTGTATGAAGGCTTCAATGTGTAGTGGTGCATTATCCGGCTGACTTATAGAGGTGTCATCAGCTTCCATGAAAGTAAGTGAATGTGGAATGGAAAGGTATCCCACCATGGCTTGAAACTGGTCCATGTTTAGATCAGTAGGAACAACAGTATCTCTCAAGATTTTATCAAGAATGGCTTTATGTGCAGGAGATATGCGTAATAGTTCGAGGATTGAAATAAGCACTGGTGTCTTCCCTAATTGTTCTACAAGGTCATACTCAGGCTTGGTTGATGAAGAAGTGGTGTTTTTAGTTGGAGCACCTTGCAAAGTTATTTTACCTCGGTGGGTTGTAACATGACATTCAGAGGTAGGTTCAGAATAAGATCCAACACCTTTTAGGACAATCCTAGGTCTTTGAGTAGAATTTTCAGACGCTTTATCCTTGATGATAATGGTAGAGACATGATTGTCCATCGAGATGTGATTGATGGTTGAATCATAGTTGTAGGATGCTCTGGTATAGTTGGTTTGATCCTTTGTGGCTTTAGCTTTTCCCTTGTCATGTTTTGGGAATGGTTCCTTAAACATCTCATGTTCTTGATTGGATGAATGTCCCTCAATCTCAATATCACCTCTATCAATGAGATCTTGCATTATGTTCTTCAGTCCATGATAATTTCCTATCTTATGACCCTTGCTCTTATGAAATTCACAATACTCATCATCATTCCACCAATTTGGTTTGACCTTTGGTTCATATGGAGGAAAATTTGGAACTGTGATCACCTTGTTTGCCACTAGCTTCTTGAAGACTGACTCAAGTGGTTCTCCCAATGGAGTGTATTTCCTTCGTCATCTAGAAGTTGTTTGAGTATTCACTTGATTGTTTGTAGAACTTGATCCTGAAAAGATGACTTTGGGTCACACTGTGTTCGCATCAACAACACCATCATTGACTGTGTTCTTGTTTTTATTCCAAAATCTTGGCTTGTCTTTTCCTTTAAAGTCATCTTTGTTTTCCTTGAATATCTTAATAATTCATTGTTCAATTAGGACCTTCTCTATTGCTAAGCCTTTTTCAATAACGTCCTTGAAGGTAGACAAACAAGCTTTCCTTAGATCATAGCCAATGTCTTTGTTAACATTTTGGGTGAACATTTCTACCATTTGTTTTTGTGGAATTTCACAAGAGCGTCTGCTGTCTAGATTTCTCCATCTTTGTAAAAATGATGCAAAGGATTCTCCCTCCTTTTGCTTAGTATTGTACAAAGTAGTGACTGATATGTCTATCTCTATGTTGTAGGAGAAATGTTGAATAAATGCCTCTGCTAAGTCACCCCATGACTTAATACCAGGTGGGAGTTGGGAGAACCATTCCATAGCTTGATCGCCTAAGCTTTGTGGGAATAATCTCATCAAATATGTCTCTTCTGTTGCTACCTCAATGCAAGCTGTGAAAAATTGTCTTATGTGTGCCTTAGGATCCCCTTTTCCTCTATACTTATCAAATTTAGGCATCACAAAGTGTGTAGGAAAAGGAGGCATTGGAATGCTCTTGTCAAATGGATAAGGACATATGTCTCTCATTGTATATGTTGGCTTTGGTGTATTTATGTCCTCCATTTTCTTTTGTAAGTCCCTGATTTGTTGCTCCAAATTGCTCTTAGGTGGAGATCGACTTCTTGGACCATACCCCATGCTTGAGGCACCAATTGGAGGAGGAGCATGTTGCATATATGGATGATATTGATCATACACATGCTCATATGGAGGAGGTCTGTAATGGTGCTGTGTATATGGACCACTTGGTATAGATTCATGTTGAGGAACCCCATATCTATTTTACGCATGTATACCATATTCTACAGGCATGTCATGTTCTATTGTGTTGCCCCCAAATTTGACATGAGGTTTCCTTGTGTCCAAATTTTGAGCATGCCTTTGAATATCCAATTGCTTTGGTGGTTGTTCCTTAGCATTGGTATGTGATTGAGCATATCTGTCTACATAAGACTTCCATAATGGTCTATGAAAGTGAGTATCATATGTTTGACCATGTGTATGTGGGACCTCTGGTTTTTGAAGCAAAGCTGATGGTGATTCAGGTACCATATGTGGTCCTCTATTTCCTCCACTATTAGGTCTCCTTTGATCCATATTGGAGTGAGGTTGTTGCAAAGGTCTATGTTCCATTATTTGAGACATGTCAAAATCATGAGGTATCTTGGCTCCACTTTGTGCCATCATTTGTAAGAAGTATTGTCTATCCCTCCTCATTATTTCCTCAACCAATCGATTGAAATGGGGGTTCATAATGGATTCTTCCACATTTGTTGAATGTACTGAAAAGTTGTCCACATTGTCATTTTGTGTAGCATTGTTGTTTATAGTGTCCATGTTCTCAACATTTGGCATGTTTCTATAGACATCCATGTCAAGTAATGTAGTATGATCAGAATTGAAAAAGATATCATTGTCATACTCATAAGAACTCATGTTTGTGGACTCTTGAGCCTCTTTAGTTTCTCTCCTAGATTTTTGAAGATGGGTTTCAACCATGAACTAGGTATTGACCAAGATGTGTGAGACTAGATGAAAAATGGAAAGAGTATGGAAGACTAAGAGTTGGATGGAATGTAAATGAATCTGAAGTGTACTTGCAATGTCCAAAGTGTAAGACCAAGTATGTATGTAGTAGAGTATGTGTGACTTCCAAAGAGAGGATAGTTTCTCTTGATGAGGTAAGTTGACCTTGACTCTAAGTAAGACCAAATGAGACCCAAAGGTAAGAAACCTTGATGAGGGACCACTTAGCAAAGTGTTGTTGTATGTAGTGTGTTGACAAAGTATAGTGAGGACAAGCAAGTGACCTTTTGACTCAAGTTTAGACAATTGTGAATGTAATGCAAGATGTAAAGAAATGATGGACTTTGTGAGACCCAAGGACAGGTTGAATGCTAAATGAAAACCCTGGAGAGATGACCTAGGAAGCTCAAGAATTCTGAAACTGACTGTGTTTGCTTGCTGAATTGTAACAGTTTTTCAATTCTGGACATAGACGCGCCTGTATACTTCACAGACGCTTCTTCCTGACACAGATGCTACTATGTTTAACATAGATGCGCCTCTGCAATTTTTTGTTGTAATGTTTGCTGTTGGAGCACATATGTGATTCTATCATTCACAGATGCAACTAAACAACACAGATGCTATTATGCTCGACACAGATGGGTTTCTGCAAATTTTGTGCAATTTTTCCAATATGTGAAGTTGTTTTGTTGTGACCAAATCTGACTATTTGAATATTTTTCATGACAAGAGGACACAGTGTTGATGAGGACTCAATGTTTGCAAGTGTCTAGACTCCAAAATGACTCCAAGAAAGTGTATTGTTTGATGTAAAGTTGTTTTGCATACACTTGAAGACACAAAAGACACAATGTTTTGCTGTTTGGTCTTGAATGTTTTGAATGTTTACAATAAGTCAAAAACAATTCTTATGGCTGGCCAAGACAATAGTTGTTGATCCCACATGGGGTTTTACCCCCGAGGCTACACTATTTAGAGCGGATACTTAGATGCTTGACCTCACTGGCTCCACCCTCGGCACTCACTTTTCGGGTCAGCCAAGCATCAGTCCCCATGAAAACTCCCCATGGTGAACTTTGTATCTCTACTAAGAACCATATGTGTGTGGGCCGCTACCAGAGGTCCGACCTCCTGCCCCAGCAACTAGAAGGATTTGGGCCTCTAAATCAAAAAGGTGCTAGTAAGGGCATCCGCTCATGTGGCCATACATGCGGCACTTTTAGCTCTATAAATACAGAAGGCTCCCAGCCAGTAGGGGTTACACCCTACAACTGATCAAATAAATTTGATCAAACGGGTTTATGGGGAGACATAGTGTCGATATGAACTAATCAGCACACGTTATCCATAGTTTTCACCATGAATACATTTGATTATAGTGGTTCGGATGAGGTGGGTTTTCCTCACTACCACTTGGGTCATTCTCTTCTCACTAGTAGTCCTAATGACCACACGGGAAGACAGGCCCTCTAAAGATTAAACAAAAAGAGCCTATTGCTCAAGACACAAAAGACAATGATTCAATTTTAGTGCACCAATGGAAGTGTTTGCTAGTCTATGAAAACAAAGCACACAATAGAAATCCAAAACCCTCGCCAAGGATCTGCAACAAAGAGTTGTTAGTAGTTTGGATTTGTTTGAAATAATCACCCCTTCTTGCATGCACACAAGTTAGGTAAATTTTAAAACCCAAAAGACTTTGTGAAAATAGGGGCCTTCAACCAAACGATTTTTACTTCCAAGACAAGTTGCACCAATTTTGTTAGCTAGATCTGCAAATGTTAGTCCAAAAATAAACCAGATCTGAAACCCTAAATCCAAAATTTGAAAACTAAATCAATGAAAAATGCAAAATTTCCAAACAAGGGATACACAGACGCGGTTACCCTCTACATAGACGCGACTATGGGACACAGACGCAATTCTGTGAGACACAGATGCGGATAAAAATGACGTAGACGTGTTTTCGTAACACAGACGTGCCTTTTAGAAACCTGCAAAATAAATTTTGTCAAAAACACTGACGTGGTTCAAGATGTCGCAAATGCTCCAGAAGATCAAAAACGCGATCCGAAAGTATGCAGATGCGAAAATGTCAAAAATGTTGTCGAAAATGCTAGATTATCAACTTCAAACACAAAATCTGCAACAAAAGATTAAATGCAAAAAGGGACAAGAGTCCCACAGGGCGTGCCAAAATGTATATGGTGAAAATGGATAACAATAAGAACAATATTGAAAGGTGAAATGAATTCAACCACAAAACCCTAGCCTAACAATCAACAAAGATCCACCATAACATATGAAGATTACCTAAGACAATGCAAATCACATGAAATCACAAAGATTATACCATCACATGTCCAATAGGGTTTTGATCTCCATTCTTCCTATCTCCATTGATCTTGCTTGATATATTTGCTCTAAGATTTTATGTGCACAAGAGCTCAACAAAGAACAGAATGTGGTTGCAAGTAGGATCGTAGTGTAGTCGAGTCCTCCAGATTGTCAATTAGGGTTTGATAATGAAGAAGGCATCTCCTTAAATAGAAGACACAATATGAAATGGAGGGATAAGATTGAGAGGTGTAAAAAGGAGGTCGGCTAGGATTAGAGGGTAGGTAAAAGAAATACCAAAATAATGAAAGGGGTAGGTAGTGTATGAATTAAGAGATGAATGACATGTATTAAAGGTTAATGAATTAATTAAATAAATAAAGATTTATTTAATTAATAGAAGAAGTGGGATAATTAAATAAATAAGAATATTTATTTAATTTAGGAAAAGGATAATTTAAATAAATAAATGTATTTATTTAAATGAGAAATAAGGCTAGAAGAGGATAAATGAATTAATTAAATAAATAAGGATTTATTTAATTAATAGAAGAATTAAGCTTAGATAATTAAATAAATAAAATATTTATTTAATTAGAAATGAGAATTTTAGGTGTCTACAACTACCACAAATGCAATGCCATCTCCATTAGATTCTTTTGATTCTTCATCAGTGACTCCTTCTTCAGCAAGATAACACTCCTTCTTTCTCTTGTCCTTGTAGCCTCTAAAATTATCCCTCATGTCTCTATCATTGTCAGGACATCTTGAAGCAATATGACCTATCTTATTACAAGAGAAGAACTTTAAGGGTAATTTACCTTTGTACTTTCATTTTTCTCTTGGCAATATTCTTGCCAATAGAGCTTCAATTTCATCTTGCTCTTATTCCTCAGATAATAGATTGTCACTTTCATGGGAATGACCAGTTTCGGTATTAGAACTACTACTGGTTTCTTTCCTTCTCCTTGTTGGTGCATGTATCATGGAGGCTCTGAAAGCAGCAACAATCTTTGGTACATTGTTATCATAATTTCTCAATTCAAAAGCAGTCAACTTATCAATAAGTGATTCAAGAGTTACACTGACTGTTTCCAAGGGTCTAAGTTCTTGGATAGTAGAGACCCTTATGGCATATTGTGGTAGCAAGGTTCTCAAGATTTTGCTAACCATATCATCCTCCTCTAGCTTTCCTCCAACACTTTTAATAGAGTATACTACATCCTTTATCCTCTTTCTGTACTGCTCTATGTTTTCTCCTTCCTACATCCTCATCTCATTATATTTTCCTCTTAGGATGTCTACTTTAGCCTTTTGAACATGAGGATCTCCCCAATAGACTGTCTTCAGCTTATTCCATATCTGAAAAGTTGTTTTCAAATCTTGTACCTCAACAAATTCATTATCAGAAAGAGTGTTGACTATCAAATCCATAGCAACAGTATTATCTTGTCTTGCCTTGATATGATCTAGAGTAAGAGTCCCTGAAGATTCATTATACACTGTGATCACATGATTCTTGTAGTGTTCACCCAGGGATCTTAGATAGAGTTTCACTTTTCCACACCATAATCTTCTTAGAGAACTTAGGACCCTCCTTATGCATCATCTTGAATCTTTCCTTAAGATGATTAAGCTTCTTCTGATTCTAATGACCTGTCGCTCTGATACCAATTGTTAGTCCCAATTGGTGCTGAGAGGGGAGGGGTAAATCAACACTTCATCAAATTTTCACAATTAAACTTTTATCTTAAATCTACATTCATCTAATATCCAATAATATACTTAATCATTGAAGTAAAATATGCAAGCATGAAGAGTTGACAATGACACCAAGAAGTTATCTCGTGGAAATTCAAATGGGAGAAAACTACGGTGTGAGTAGGAACTCACAAAATTTGTACTCTTATGAAGTATGCCTGATGAGGAGCCATCCCTATTAGGATATTACAAGGACTGTGTTAGGTGCCACCCAGTTAAGGGATTTTGTTCAAGGCGGGCTAGTTCCTTTACCCTGTTAAAGGTAGCTTGGTTAAATGACTTAAGAACATCAATTAATATGTCACCTAGTTAAGGGTTTTTACAAAAGGGACTTGTTAAAGTCCACCCAGTTAAGGGATTTATGTTACAGTGGTTAGAAAGCAATAGATGGATGATCTATTGTATTAGTTACTAATAGCTTGATCAAATCTCAATATGCATCACACTTAATCCTCACCAATTATGTCTTCTTTGCATAACACCAGTTTTCTTCTTACACATTTGGCTCTTCACTCAGTTGGTTGCCTATCCATCGGCACTGCACTCTGTCGATCCTCTGACCTTCAGCTCTCCACTTTGTCAAATCTCTATCCTTTGACTTTGTACTCTGTTGATCTACCTCAAACTCTCTCTACTATGCTAAAAAATTTTAACACTTCTCTTCTCTCTGCTCTTCACTTTGGATTGCCTTCACCAAGACCTGCTTGTTGAAATTTCATGGTCAAAATCTTCTGAATGAACTCAAGAACACTTTATACATTTCTGTCAACACTTTTAGGCATTCCCTCAATCAAAGAAATCATGGATTTCAGAAGATTTCAAATTCAAAATTCTCCCTTTCTTTCCGCGCTTGATAACAATTCCACCAAGTGTTCAACAAATTATGTTACCACATCTCCCAAAGATAGTAACTTCTCGATTGTGTTCATTCAATTAAGTGCAAAGCAAAAAATTCATCGATAATCATGATTGACTGCATGATAACTAAAGTTGACCTTACCAACAAGTGATTTGGCGTAGACACAAGCTCACTAACTCATCTTTCACCACTACAACTGAATAACTGATCATCGCTCTGAAATTTATGGTGATCACTTGTCTTCCTTCTATCATACTGATGTACCGATATGCCACTGCACTTCTATATTACCATTTCATCCTTTGATTGCCAGTTTGTTGTGCTAACATCAAGTCTCTTCCCTTGTTTGCCTATGTGATTCCGGTTTGCATGCAACTTCAAGTTTTCTTGCCCGAGTCACCTTTTGTGACTTCATCATCATTAGAGTGACTGATCTTCCTGAATGACAGATTGGTTGGCTTAGTTTATCTTTCTTTGAGCTGATTGAACCTTTGATCATTCATTACCAATGTTGTTTCCATGTGTTTGTAAGTCATCAATTTTCCTTACTGAAAGAACATCACTTTACCTATACCATTTCACCAGCAAGTGTTGGACATCATAGAATAGGGCCTTGCTCAAACTTTCATTTAGGCTATGCAAGAGGCATATGCCAAATATCAACCATAGTAGGTTGGAGAACCCTAGGAAAAATCTGATGAAGAAGTGGGTGTGAAATAGGAGGATCAAGCAAAGTAGTACTCAAGACCACCTACGTGTGCAACATGTCCAATGATTGAGACAACAAGTGTTTCTCAGGAAACAAGGTGATGAGAGGTGGCTCCAAGGATGGTGCAATGAAGACCTGAACCCTTTTAGGAGGAGGTTCATCAAGAACCCTAGAGTCGACCAGTAATAGTTCACCAAAGATGATGGAGAGTTAGAATGTCCAAAGAAATAGGAATAGACACGACATGGGTGGGTTTTGAAGGACCACTCTCTGATTGCAAAGTAGCATTGCATTCCTATGCCATCGCCCATTGATGATGCTTACACTCACATGCATGTTGATTACGATGATTAGGGACTAGGGGTTGAATACCGAGAAGATTTAGGAGCATCATGACCCATAGGAGAGGTCTTCAAAACTATGTCGAGGATAGAGGAAGGCCTTAATGATGGAACATAAGGTGCACCCAATATAGGTACTTAATTCATAGCAATAGGCACCCTATCTCACTTTTCTCAATGTATGAAGGGTACCAGCACTAGCTCACTTTTCTCGAGGAGTAGTTGGAGGAAAAAATGGTGCTTGCACAAGTTGTGAAGTAGGAGTGAGAAGTGATGAATGAGCATGAGGGGAAAGTTACCCTTCCCATATTGAGTAGGATAGGAGATATTGACTAGGATTAGGAGCTCAAAGGGAGGGTGGGCCCCAAACTTTGACAACATGGGTGCCTTTCCCTTGTTTTATAAATCCCTTTAGGGGATACATTGATCAAGCTAAATGGAGCAAAAATAACTCCTCGAATCCTCTATGAAATAGTATAGGGAGAAACTAACCCAACATTTGCCTCACATATCTACCAATCACTAGCATTGTTCATTTTAGAATGAACTTTGGTATGTTTATTCTTATTACCATTTCATTGATTGGTGGAGAAATAAGGAATACATATTTAATTAGAGGAAATGTATAGGGGAATCGATTATCTTAATCCAATCATTAATTATTTAGTTAATTGATTAATTTGAAAGAAAAAAAAGTTAAGGTTAACTGATTAAATTGATTAAATTAATTAACATTAAGAGAATAAAAGGGAAATAATTCATGATTATTTAAATGATGAAGAATGATTTGTTGTGAAAAAATAGTAAATCAATTAGGTATATCTATAATTGTCTTGTAGTTGATTTTTTTATATTAGTTATAATAACATCATATAAGTGAGGCAAAACTTATATTGAGTTATTTCTTATCATATAGCATGCATTTATACCAGTTTATCACTAAGAAGTAATAAGTGAGAGAGAGGATCATTTTGTGTTATGATGCATGCTGTATGCATGTCATAGTAGTTTCAAAATGGAGTGATACCTTTAGGCATGTGTGTCATTTAAGTTAATGATCAAACATGTTATCATTATGGAATCTTAATCTTTTGGTTGTGTAACATGGTAAATTGTACCCCATGACATGCTACATCACATAGACACCTTGCTTTAAGCTAATTGAAAAAATTATTTGTCTCACTATCGTCTTCCCACATGGATCGCCTTGTCAGCTTAGAATTTGGCCTCTTCCCAACCATGTTGAACATTTGACTAATGGACTCTAGTGTTCCATAGAGACATTTTCACACTGCATAGGAGTGGACCATAAAAATGTTAGTCCTTAGGTGGTTGTTTGAGAACCATGCATGCACCTGGAAGAGTTTGTAACACCTCTATCTGTAGCCACCAATGTTGGGATTCTTCCTGTGGTCTATAAATCATGCATTGGAGATGATTTTGGGACTTGTTGATCATTTAGTAAATTTTTTAAGCTCTGGGCATATTTTCTACATCTCTCACAAGTTTTTCCAGAATCCAACATCCACCATTATCATAGCTTTAAGAGTCCTTGGTGCTCAACTTCACTCCCTCGAGTGATAGGTTCTTAGATATTGAAGGGGATTTATCTCTCTCTCTCTCTATCTATCTCCCTCTCTCTCTCTCTCTCTCTCTCTCTCTCTCTCTCTCTCTCTCTCTCATGTTCATTTCATCTCACAATATCATCTCCATCATTTTTCTTTAAGAATATATGTTATCTTGTTTATCTAGTTATATCTTTATCATTTTCTTTCTCTGTGGATATTATCTTGGTTGTCCATGGAGGTGGAAAGACCAAAGTGGGGGTCTGAATGGGGAAAACCTTTTAACACAACCCCAATATTTTCCATTCTTGCTTGTGTTCAAGTCCATGATCAAGAGAAGGAGATCATCTTGTTGGACGCTTCAATTGTGGGCTAATTGTTAGCTTCCTTTATATTTTTCTCTTTTAGTTTTTTGTATTTTGTACTCTCTTTTGTTTAGCATTACATTATTAGCTTAGTGATATTATTGCATCCATGTCTTTTGTATGGTCTCTATACTCTATCTGTATAGGATGTTAGCATGTTGTATTGGTGTCTTGGTTCTACATGTCTATTATGAAGACAGAGACTTAATAGAGTCTTTCAAAGGTTTTATCAATGGATTATTTGCTTAGTTTTATAGTTTGCATCCCCTAGATCACATTTAGAGCTATTTTAAGTGAGGTAGATTGAAGGTAGGTTTTATCTTTGAGGGTTGTCACTTTGAGGGTAATAAATCCCATCCTCTACATTTTGGTGAACCTAACCTAAACTAGTTGCATTTTTAATTTTCTCATTGTGTGTGTTGTCATAATTTAAAATAAAAAATATAATACATAAATATAATTTGACATATTAAAAATTTAAAGTAATTTCCTTTATCAATGAGTGTCGTAGAATCCTTGTAAAATCCTCATAGAGTGGTCAATGTTTTGTAGAGCTTGTCTATGAGATTTATGACCTAGACTACCACATGAGCTGTTGTAAGGACTACTAGGAAGACCATTCCCCCAAATGACTATAGTCCTTCTCATCCATGTCCAATGTTTAATGAACCACTTCTCGATCCAAAT
Source organism: Cryptomeria japonica (assembly GCF_030272615.1). Taxonomy (NCBI): domain Eukaryota; kingdom Viridiplantae; phylum Streptophyta; class Pinopsida; order Cupressales; family Cupressaceae; genus Cryptomeria; species Cryptomeria japonica. Next base: position 825,577,248 of record NC_081407.1, read on the forward strand.
GACTTCATGGCCTCTCACCCTATTAGGACCATTTTTATAGGGGATCATTCTCCATCTAGTTCACGATCAAATTCTCAGAATAACACCCCAACAAATTTTCCCCTCTCTTCTCCTCCTATCATAGATTATGATTTCGATGTCACTATTGAGTAAATTACCATATTCATATGCTAGAGGAGAACTTGAGATACTTCAAAGGCTTCTTAAATTGATAAAATTTCCTCCCCATAGATATAAATGTTGTGAATACTCTAAGAGACATGTTTATCTCAGATAGAAGAGTCCTTGAGATGTTGAGAGAATTCTCCTTGATTGTTAAGAGTCATGTGCCCTTAGCAGTTACTCCTCCCCAGGACAACCTGTTTGACACCTGTAGTTATCAAATCAGTGTTGACATACTTGGCATGATAGTACACATGGTTGACTCTACATCCATTATCCCTACTATCAATGCTTCTACCATTCCCTTGGGTTATACTAGCATGTCTAGCAGTTCCAATACCACTTTTGCTATGACACATAACACTTATGTCAACACTAGTTTAGGTGTTAGTGCCATCCTTTGTGGTAGCACTCTTCCTCATGTTAGTTCTATTGGAGGTGGTGGAGCATGTGGTTCTCATCCTCCTTCTCTACTAGCTAATCTTGTTATAAATACAATATTGTAGAATATGGGACAATTGCAGTAGTAGCACACAAACCTTGCAACCACCTTTGGCCATTCTTTGATGCTTTCTTACTACTACAAGGTCTTTCTTGATATTACCATCCTTAACATAATACTTCCCTTGGGGCTAATTCATTGAATTTTGATTGATTAAATGGAGATGGTGATCATAACATGCACATTGATTCATTCATGACTATATGTAGTGATTACCATGGTTTATATTTTCTCTTGCTTAAGTTTTCTCATGTTCCCTTAAGGTGACTATGTTTGAATTATATAGATTGTTACTTGATCACTCCATCCAGACCTTTGACCAACTTATGGATATGTTCCTCAAATGGTTCTAGGCTAACATTGGTAGTAGGGTCACCATCACAGACCTTGTTCATTGTAAAAAAAGCAAAATGTGAAGGTCACAATTTTCATTTCATATTACCAATGGGTATCTACAAGATGATGGGGGTCCAAAAAGTGGCAATGGGGAAAAATCCGCTTTGACTTTCGTTTGGGTTGGACAAAATTTGAATTTGTTTGGTAATACCAAACCAAATCGAATATCCATTAATAATGGATATTCAATATTAACGGATATCCGATTTGCAATGTCACTATTGTGATTTCATGTTTTTTCAAATTGGATATTCGTTTAAATCGGATATCCATTTTGGAAACCAAATCGAATATCCATTTTGCTCAACATAAAAAGTATAGTTTAGTAAAACGGGCATAACTCTTGTGTTTCATATCAAAATTTCAATCTTTTACAGGCATTGGAAAGATAATTTAGAGACCTATCAAATGGATAAGGTAATTTTATTATATTATAGACCAAAAAGAATTATAATCATTTGATGCTAATCCTTCATTTTAAAAAATTTAAATAATCACAAATTTTGTATACAAAGTCTCCTTTTTTTTCATATCACCTCCTTTATCTATCACTTGTCTATCTATATTTCTATGAATACATTTTATCTATCTCTTCCTTCTCTACTTATCTCACCTTTTTTCTCATCCCATATAGATAAATAAATTCCAAAGAGACATCCATCTCTGCATGTGTCTTCCTCTTTCTATTCCTATCTATCCCTCTCCCACTCCATCCTTGTCACTCCTTATTTCTATATCTCTCTACTAATCTCTCTTCTCTCTATTTATCTCCCTCATCTACCTTATCCTACCTATACATATTTATTACTTGTCTCCATCACCTCCTTTCTCTCTCTGTCTTGTCCCCTCTATCTCTATTTCCCTATAGATCTATCTTCATGAATATTTATATCTCATTAGATCTCTAAATCTCACTTATTCACTCCATCTCTCCCTCCATTTGTCTTACTCTCTCTATCACTTTATATCCATATCTATCTCTATGTCCATCTTCACATCTCTATCTCTTTCACTATCAATCTCTCTTTCTACATATCCCTCTATATTTATATATATTCCTCTATACGTGGTTAATCTATCTCTCCCTCTCTTCATCTATCACCCTCTCTAAGTATTTTTCCATTTCTCTACCTTTATCTCTTTATTTACTCCCTATTTATATATCTTTGGCTCTCCCCATCCATCATTCTCTATAGCCCCTATATATATCTCTGTATCTCCCTCTTTCTCTCTCCCTTTGTATCTATCCCTATCTATAATTTCTCTATTTCTCTCTTTGTCACTCTCTTGTACTATCTACATTTATCTATCTATCGATATTCCTCTTCCTTTATATCTCTCTATCTCTTCCTTTTTTTATCTCACTCTCTTTACCCCTCTCTTTCCATTTTTCTCTATCTCTTTATATATTTATCTTTGTCTTTCCCTCTCTCTTTTTCTATATCTACTCATCTCCCTCTATCTTCATTTTCACCTCTATCTTCCTCTCTCCTTTTCAATCTCTAGATACGTTTACCTCTTTCTATCCATCCTTGTCCTTTATTTTTTCTCCCTCTCTCTTCATAGTCCTTAATATCTATATCTCTATTTATGTATCTATTTATTTTCTAAGTATGTCTATCTCTCTCTATTTATACTTCTATCTCTCCCTCTCTTTATCTCTTCATCACTCTTGACCCTTGTATATCTCTTTATTTGAATATTTATCTTTATAAATCTCTATCTCTCCCTCTCTATATATGTATATCCTCTACTCTCTTTATCCCTCTCCTCTCTCTTTATTTGTATCTCCCTATCTATCTCTATTTTAATCTATGTATATATATCTATCTCTACTGGTAATGGATCTTGATTATCTTTCTAATTTATATTTTTTTGTGTTAGCTATATTTCGATCTTATTTCTAGATGAGGTGTGTGGAGCATCTTTCTCCAATGAATTTTATTGCTATGGAGGAAGGGGGAGGGGGGGAGATATGGGAGAGCGATAGAAACTATGAGACGGAGAGATGGGAAGAGAAGTGGAGAGAGAGACAGGGAGAGACAAAGAGAAAGAGGCGGTAGGGGGGAAGAGGGAAGTATCAACAAAGGGAGAGGGAAAATAGTTTAGAAAGAGATGGTTATTTGGAGGAAGAGAGAGGAAGCGAGAAGGGGGGAGAGGGAGAGAGGAAGAGAGGGAGAGAGATAGAGAGAGATGGGGATAATTAGGGTGTAGGAGGAGAGCAGAGAGGGGCACGTATGAATAAAGGGAGAGGAAAAGAGAGGTTAGAGAAAGAGAGGGTTATTGGGTGGGAGGGAAAATGTGAGTGAGAGAGAGAGAGAGAGAGAGAGAGAGAGACGATGTCCTAAGGGGTCATATGGTGTTCTAACACATGTGTGCCCCCTTAGGACCCCATATGAACCTAACAACACCATATGATCCCTCAAGACACCATATGACCCCTTAGGATATTACAACTTAGGTTTTTTCCTCACCTATGTCTTTACCTACTTTAGTGTTTGTTTCTTTTCCTATTTTCGTTTGCATTGTTGAGAAGGCCTCACCTTCTCCCAAGTTTGTCACTACCCCTCTTGCAAAGGTTGGCAGTCTAGCTCTTGTCTTTCCTCCTTGGACTGATTTACCTTCTTCCTCTACAGAGGAATTCTTGTTGGACTCTTTGGAGGATATTTTGATGCTTTATATGATCTTCACCCAATTGTTGACTCTTTCCTCTTTTGTTCTTGTGGACATAAATGTTAAGGCTTCTTCATCCCTTTCTCTAGTTAAAGGTTACGTGCCTAATGTTTCCCTTGGGGTGGTTCTTCTCTAGGATCATCCTCATTTACCATATGATCTAGATTGGGAGGATGATGATCTCCTAAGGGACAACCTCTAGGACAATACTTTTCTTATCTTGTAGCTTAGCATCTTCATGTTTGTCTTCCCTTATTCTTGATTTAAATATTTTTCCCCTCTTAGAGGACCCTTGAGCTACTTTGTAGGTGATTGAAAATGGGAGGTTAACTATCTTTATCTTTTGGGCCCTCCTGGAGGACTCAAGTTACTACATAGGTACTTAAATATAGGGGATTTTTTGGTCATACAAATTCTTCTATCTATTAATCACTTTATTCTATATGTTGTATCTTTCTTTTTGACATTCAGGGATAGTGCAAAGCATTGGGGGAATTTAGGCCTTCTTCCATGTTGACCCAAATTTTTATTTTATCTTTGTCTTCATGTCTCTTTCTCCAAATTTGAGGACTTTTACATTATGATGAAACACCCATTTGTAGCTATACTATTTCTTTTATCTTATTGTTATGGATTTTGACACCAAATAATTAGATCCCCCTGTGCCCTTGCATTTTTGTTGATGTTGTGGGTTTTATGTGTCATTTTCCCAAGATGACATTCCACAAAAACATCTCACTATGTTGATGTGACATAACATTTCTTCTCCTTAAAATGGAATTTCATTCATGCATACCATTCTAAGTGGGTGTATCATATCTTCATAATCTGCATTTACATCTGATTATCTATTTATCTTGTTTTACTTAGTGGGGGACAAACCACTAGATCTATCTCTTCTCATCTTTGTAAGGGTCAATCTACTACTTATAAAATCAATCTATAGTCACCCTATCGTATGGCTATCTAGCATAACATAACTTGATATCCATATTGGTGAAATATTTCAAATCACCACCCTATCGTATGACTATCTATCATAACACACACTGCTACCCATATCAGGGCAATCCTTTTTATCTCAACAACTTCTATCTTGTATCTTTTGTAATAGGGGTTTCCTCCATTAAGTAGGGTTTGTCTCTATTATACTATCTTGTTGACTTTGTGCTTGATCGTTCATTATTAACATTTTTATCTAACACATGTGTCTACAACTAATGTGTTTGTGATGAAAGATCTTAGCAAAATCTAATGCAATCTCAAGTTTGTCTTGCCAAGGGAAACTTTATTCAATCAACAAATTTTGCTTCCCCTTTGCAAATCTTGGTAACATCTTTCTACTTTAGGTTCACATCTCTTGATAAAGATATGCTCACTCAAGTGGCGGCAAAATGTAACATCGTAAATTGCACCCCATGCAATTCCATGTCACAAAGACACCTTTCTTTAAGCTGATTGGAAACATTCTTCATCTCCTTGTCCTTTTGCCCACATGGATTGCCTTGTCTTCTTATAATTTGACCTCTTCCTGGCCATGCTAGTAATTTTCAAAATAAATGACTCTAGCACATTGTGGAGATGTTTGTGTGCTATGTAGGAGTCCTGTGGGAATAAAGTTGATGTGCAGTCATTGATGTCAAATAGTAATGCAAGTCACTGGTAAGGAAGAGAATGTCATTTAGAGGAGTGATCATTATTGTCACTGGTACACAAATTAGTGTTTGACTTGTGTGGATGAAATGGATAGTTTACTAATACAATCTATCATCAGTAAGTGTCAACTAGTAAGAATTGTGTGGATGAGCAAGGTGCTTGAGCTGTTGTTTGTGTTAAAGAGGCAGAATGTTACCTAAATCACATCAACATAGGAGGAGAAGGATGTATAGGTCACTGGTATGCTATGTGAATGAAAAACAGTAGGACTTCCACCAGATAAAGATGCAGTCACCATGTGAAGAGATGACTGACAGTGAATGTGCCCACACCAGATCACATGTGCCTGTTTGAAGATATGTTGCACAAATAGGGAAGCCACATGAGTGCATTGTAGGATGCAAATGAAAAGGATCCACTAACACCGGTAAGTGGAGCTTATCTCCTATTATGCAAAGTGTGCATCATAGTTCTATGAGATAATATAGAAAAGTTAAAGGTGGGTGGTTGAAAGCTCACACTAGATCTACCGGTGAATCACAAAATGCCTCAAGTGCATGGAATCATGGAAGTTCGCACATTGGAAAACATGCTCTTATAAACGGGGGCACATTTTCAAAAAATGGGGGCCCGTTTTCAAAAAATGAGAGCCTGTTTATGCTTCAGGCTCCCAAGCCGAAAGGTAATGGGAGCCCGAAGCAAAAATAAACGGGCCCCCTAAAATGGGGACCCACTTTTAAACAAAACGGGGGCCATCTTTAAAAAAAAATGGGGGCCCGTTTCGAAAAAGCAGGGGCCTGTTTTTTAAAAATGAGCCCCTATTTCTAAATTGCATTTTTCCTTTTTTTTTCCACAAGCCACCATTGTTTGAAAACGGGGACCTATTCTGTGGAAGCTGATTCCACAACTCACCACTTGGCTCGGGATTAGGCCCAAGATAGGCATGGGATGGCCACACTTGAGATAGGGACCTGCAAATTCAAATCTCCATGAATGAAAGCACAAATATGAACTTCTGAAATAGTTTAGGTGCCTCTAATCAGAGAATTTTTATAAGAAATTAAAACCCATTAAGACTATACTGTCTAGATTCTAAATATGTAAATTTATTTAAAAATTGATTAATTTAACTATTTTCCATTTAATTTATACTAAATCGGGTCCATAATTTTAAAATATTAACTAATTTTGTTAATTTAATAATTTTTTTATTTTAATGAATTTTGGAAAAAAAATTATATGTCATCAATCTACACAAAATTCTTTTGTATTTTAAAAAAATAAAAATAAAAATGTTTACGTAAAATTATGTAGGTTGTACACGTCAAATTTTTAAAAAGATAATTACGGCCATTAAAAATTAATTTTAAAAAAAATATTAGAAAAAAAAATATAGAAAAATATTCTCATCAATCTTTAGTGTGTTACAAACCATTTCCCAAAATGGTTTGAGAAAATCATTTTAATTGTGTCAAAAAGTGTGGGTCGTACACATGCATGGTATGGTCCTGAAACAGGCATTTTTAAAACATAGTTTTCAGAACTCCATTCAAAAAGTTATTTTTTATTATGTGGGTATTAAAATAAATTACATATTTGGAAAGTAAACTCAGAGGGCTATCTTTTATATTCATGACTTTTTCCAAGATTCAATCTCTAAGTGTTTCAAAATTTAAGCTCAAATGAGACAAAATCTAAAAATCAGGGAAAACACTTCCACTTTTTGGCCAAAAAGTGGACTCATCTTCTTGCACTCTTCTGCATGATGAGTTGTTGGGACAAATCAAGTGTGATGGGTTTGTCACTTTGACAAACCGGTTGAGATATTGCCCAAACTAATGATGAAGAAGGCAAAGTTGAGTAGCTATAGATAGAGAGTGCAACTCGTATGTAAATGCCTCACCTAGAAACAGTTGAAGGGTGATTACATGGTGTCAACATGATGTTTACCGGTATGTTTGTCCACCGGTAATTTGGACAAGGTGCAAGATGTAGAAGAATCCCATTTGATGAACATGTGTATAAGGAAAGTTAGCTAGAGTGTTGATCGATTGATTGTTCCACTAGAAGAGAAGCAAACTGCAAGGTTGGAAGCAGATTGGTTACGGGTTTAACTGGTAGGGATAGTAGCCTGATAGAAGAACCCAATAATGGAGTTGGTCAGTGATCTCATCCATACCAACATAGATGTTTAAGCAAAGGTGAATGCTGACATAGTTTCCATGTAGAGATAAAGTGGCATGCATGCACACATTGGTGTGCTAAGTCGGTGAAGTGTGAGGCGATGAAGTAAGGGTTCATATGGTTTTCTAACATATGTGTGGCTCCATAGGATCCCATAGGACCCCTAACAACACCATATGACCCCTTAGGACACCATATGATCCCTTAGGATACCATATGACCCCATTTAACATCCTAGTACTCGACATGACACCATATGGCCCCTTAGGACAATATGATGTCCTAATGAGTCATATGGTATCCTAAGGGGTCATATGGTGTCTTAATGAGTCATATGGTTTTCTAACACATGTGTGGCCCCTTAGGAACCCTAATGACCCCTAACAACACCATATGACCCCTCACAACACCATATGACTCCTTAGGACCATATGAGGTCCATATGGTGTCATAAGGGGTCATATGGTTTTCTATCACACTCATGGTGCTTAAGGACCCCATATGACCCCTAATGACATGATTGTTTAGGACACCATATGACCCCTTAGGACAATATGATGTCCTAATGGGTCATATGGTGTTCTAACCCATGTGTGACCTCTTAGGAAACTATATAACCCCTTAGGACACCATATGATCCCTCAAGACACCATATGAACCCTTTTAACGTCTTAATACATGACATGATCCCTTAGGACAATATGATGTCCCCTAACACATGTGTGGGCCCTTAGGACCCCGTACAACCCTTAACTACACCATATAACCCCATAGGACACCATATTACCCTTTCACGGAACCATATGACTCCTTAGGACCATATGATGTCCATATAGTGTCGTAAGGGGTCAAATGATGTTCTAATAGATGTGTGGCCCCTTAAGACCCCATATAACCCCTAATGACACAATATGACCCCCTTGGACACCATATGACCCCTTAGGACAATATAATGTTCTAATGGGTCATATGGTGTCCTAAGGGATCATATGGTGTTCTAACACATGTATGGCCCCCTTAGGATCCCATATGACTCCTAGTGACACCATATTACCCCTTAGGACACCATATGACCCCTTAGGACACCATGTGACTCATTTCAAGATCCTTGTACTTGACATGACCCCTTATGAAACCATATGACCCATTAGGACAATATGATGTCCTAATGGGTCATATGATATCCTAAGGGATCACATGGTCTTCTAACACATGTGTGGCCCCTTAGGACACCATATGACTCCTCCAAGACTTATGGTAGACCATATCCTTCAAAGTAGATATCAATAGTCATCATAAAATGGGATCCCACTACTTTGAAGTGATGCAGTGAAATGGAAGAAGAAGATATCTACAAGATGATTTTTAAAGAAATAGAAGAATAACCTAATCAAGATTACATCACAATTCCAATTCAAAACTATGGAAAAGGCTTTAAGTTTCTATAAAAGATGAGATATGATGGAAAAGGTCCTCTTGGCCTACAAAAGAAAGGCATTGTGGAACCATTACAACCTAAATTAGTACCAAAGAAGTAGTGAACAAAAAGACTTGTTTTGCACCATTGAGATTACATGGTCTTGATTCCCAAGAAACATTCAAATCACTTATCCCACTTCCACCAATAACCAACAAAAAGAAACACACTACTCTGTAGATTCAATTGAATGGGAATGGGGTTCTAAAAACTCATCCAATGATTATGAACTTGCATAAAATTTTAGATTACTTGGTGAACCTATTGAAGAAGAAAAATTTAGAAAACTATTCAAAGTTGGTCAAGCAACATCATCAAAAACCACACCCCAAGATAACAAAGTTACTGATGAATCATGGATAAAGAATTTTTGGGATCTTAAACTCTCTACGTCTCGAAGCTCTACTTGAAAAACAAAAAAAGTGATAACTACCATTCCTAAGTGTCCTTCTAGTGATGTCAATTTAGATTCTTATACAATTGAGACTGATGGGGAGAGTACCAACGATGACTATGATGACTTTATTGACATACCTAAAGATTCTTGTGTCTTTAAGCTTACACCTATTGACTTTGAACATACTGATGGCCTTCCTCTCATTCCCCCTCAACTCATTGATTGGGACCAACAAGGACCTCCACAACTTGACACATCCAAAACGATGAGGCCTTCATTGATTACCTTGGCATAAGAGATAATCTCCCCCTTGGGGACCATAAATAAACATACACCATTGAACTCAATAGTGTGACATCCTTTGGAGAAGGTGCCAAACCTTATAGTCACAAAAATATTAAAATAAAAAAAAATAATGGGTATTTTAGTGAAAACCGAACTGTGACACTTTTGGAACCCAAAAAAGTAAAAAGAAAGGACACATCTGATGGTGAAAACCTCTCTAAGGCATTAGAAGATGGAAAGTTTGACACCCTCCCCATGACATCATATCAGGAGAAGTCATCTCTTATATTAAATAAACCATAAAAACAAACATTTGGATAGATGAAGTATCACATTATATATTTCTTGCATAATCATTAGGGTATGTGTAGGATCATGGTGTACCAAATAGGCCCTTAAGTGGCAATAAAAATCAGAAAAACAAAGATAGGCAACTTAACATAGAAATTTGAATAAGTTACCAACATTATTTAAAAAATATGTAAGAAAAGAATCTATAGAAAATTGAATTTAGTTTCTAAGCTACTAGCTATTTTCTAAAGGAAAACAATTATTTGATGGAAATTTGAAATTTCAATGCAGTAGTACTAAAATTTCAGGAAAAAGATAATAAGTAGGTGTCTATCTGACCATGCCCTAACCAAAATCAAATCATAATATTTTGTTATAAGATTTTAGATATAAGTAGAAGACTAATCTTTGGATGTGACACATATTTTTTTGTAATTTTTCTAAAATAAATGATTAATCATTATTTTTCTACTACAACTTTTTTAAAATATAAAAACTCATATGTCTTACCACCATAACTTGGTCAAAACATTATGATTTTTTTTTTTTAATCCTATAGTATATGAAGCATGGAATGTGATGCATGTTTTGGATTCAAAAAATGTAATACCATTTGAAAGTTATAGATATTTTTGAATCAAACTATCAATCGGGACTTTAGTAAGAATATCACTACTTTTTGGCCACTCATGATCATGCACATACCTATTAACAAATATTGAGTAGCTAAAGTTCACAAAATTCTTCACAAAGAGAAATAAATTTTGTATAGTCATACATGGATATGCTTGGACTTGATCTTGATTTAGTTATGCATCACTTTACAGTTACTCTAGGTGCCAAACTAGTCCAACAAAAATTGTGTAAGATGCATCCATAGGTAGCATTACTAGTAAAGGTTGAACTTGAAAAGTTGCTATATGTTGGTTTGATTAAACCTATTTACTATCCCAAATGGATTTATAATCTTGTACCTATTAGAAAACTAGATGGAAAGATAAGGATATGAACCAATTTTAGAGACATCAACAAGGCTTGTCCCAAGGATGAATTCCCATTACTGAACATTGATTTGATCGTCAATCTCACAACAAGCCATGCTATTTTATAACTTATGGATGGATTATTCTCTGGATACAATCAAATTAAGATATCACCTAAAGATCAACACAATACAACATTCACATGTCTATGGGATACCTTTTATTGTAACGCCACGCCCTTCGGATTAAAGAACATAGGTGCCACATATCGAAGAGCCATGACAAAAATTTTGCATCATATCATGCATGTTACTATGGAGGACTATGTTGATGATATTTTGGGAAAATTAGTTACATGAGGAGAATATTTGGATTTCTTAGCAGTAATATTTGATCTCTTGGAGAAGTATAAAGTTAGATTGAATCCCAAGAAATGTGTCTTTGGAGTGACCTTTGGAAAACTCCTAAAATACATCATTTCGTAAAGAGGTGTTGAGGTAGATCCAACAAAAGTCAAAGAAATTTTAGAGATTCCTTCTCCTAAGAATATCAGTCAACTTAGATCTTTGCAAGGAAAGCTCCAATAAATTCATAGATAAGTGTTATCCATTTCAACATTTTCTTCACAAGAACATCAAATTTAAGTGGGATGAAAAATTCAAACAATATTTTCAACTTCTTAAGGACTATCTCTTGAATACACTAGTGTTTATGCCACCAATTCAAGGAAAAGCATTGTTACTCTACATATTAGCAAAAATGATGACACTGGGGGCACTTTTGGCACAATAGGACCATGAAGGAAAATAATGAGATATCTACTATATCAGTTGCACATTGGTTGGATATGAGCTTAATTATACTTTGGACTTGAGTGTGTGTGTCTTACCATAATTTTTATACTTGCAGAAGTTGCATCATTAAATGCTAACTTAAGAAATGGAGCTCATAATAAGAATATATCCACTAAAGTATCTACTCAATAAAGAAACTCTCATAGGCATGCTGGCTAAGTGGGTCATGATATTAAGTGAATTTGATATTGAGTATGTTGACAAAAATGATATCAAGGAACAAGTTATTGTAGACCAACTTGCGGATGCACCAATGATTGACAATTCTTCTATTGTTTTCAGATTTTTGAATGAATCCATCTTCATAATGACAAAATCAATATTATGACAACTATACTTTGATGGCTCATTTACACAAAATGAAGTAGGAGAAGGCATGCCCTTCATCACACCTAAAAGGGATTATATTCCTTCCCTTGCATGAATAATATTGCAAAATATGAGTTATTGATAACAAGTCTATATAGTGCAGTTTAGTAGAAGATCCAAGAGCCTCATGTTTTTGGGGACTCAAAACTTGTGATTCATAAAAAAAATGATGATTATCAAACCAAAGATGAGAAAATATTTCCAAACAAGAAAATAATGGACGAATTGATGAAATATTTCATAGAGATAGTCTTTGAGCATATACCAAGAGAGAACAATTGAGTTGCATATGCTATGGCTACCATTGCCTCTTTGATCAACATGCCACATAACATGACTTATTGTGAGTTCTTGGTGGATAACCTTTTGGTCCTTGCGTATAAGATCACTCCTTCAAAATCAATGTGTTGTTGGTCTTGATTCCCCTTAGTACGATGACATTTTAACCTATCTTCATGATATCATCCTTCCACCTAACCTTTCCAATAACTAATTCTAGTGTCATAAAATTGTGACCCTTGTAATTTTAACCACATTTGAGACCCTCACCTTGGTGACAGTATCTTCTTCTCCAATTGAGACCCCTTTCTACACCCTCACTCTTGAGTTTCTCCTGTTTGAGCCTTGAGATGGCCTCAAGACCCTATCTAGACCCCAAGTAGGGTAGGACAGGGGCATGGAACCCCTATCCCCCTAAGACAAGGGCATGGCATACTTGTCCCCCCCTCTTAGGGTGGCCCCAAGATGGGTCCCTCTGGTCATATCTATATTTTTCTAGATTCCAAATCCCCTCAATGTCGGCCTTTGGTAAGATGAAATAATCTTCTGAGGCATGTATAAAAGGGGAGTTGGTCCTCTCATTTGCACAGAGAGGAAATACATGAAATTTATGATAGGTGAAAGTGAAAGGTCTTCATCAAGCATTCAAGTCTTCAAGCATCCATCAAGTATTCTTTTTCATGTGTCTTCGTCATTCATCCATTGGAGCAACATTACAAGATTCATTTTCAAGAATGTGTGTGTGTGTTAGGGTTTTTCATGTTACATTCCATTTCATGCAACACTTGTGATTACATTAAAGAAACAAATAAATCATCATCAACAAATTGCAGATCTACAAGGTATACATTTTCATTGTTTACATTCAATCATTTTCAATTACTTTCTTTCAAGGTTGATTCCTCAACTAGGGTTTGACTGAGGCAAACCCCTATCCACTACCCTTATTCTCTTCTTTCCTATGTGTAGGTTGCAGGTGTGTAGTTGTAATTGCAGGTTTGGGCTTCATTTGCAGAGATAGAAAAACCCTTTTCGTTTCATGGATTTTTTGGTGGACCATGTGCACTTTCAACACGGTCCTAATGAATTTTCTCCAAATTTGTAGGGAAAATTTGTATCAATCTAAATATGTTAGATCCAAATTTATAGCACGATCCTGAACTGATAGCTCCTCATTTCTCCCATTTTATCTCTCTTTTTTGCATAGTCAATAAGTCAACTCTTCTACTTACAAAAGAGGGAAAATCACATTCCAACACTTGCAATCCACTTATAATTCACATCCTTGTTTCCCTTGGATTTGGATGTAGTGGATTCAACCCCTCCTTTGAATGTAAATTATCTCCCAAGTGAAAATCATCCTAGTTATTTCCTTTCTCTCTCCTAAGTGGGGAATCACTAGGGTTCAATTTTCCACTTTACATTTTGGTGAACCCGACGTCCTACATCTTAATTCTGATTTCTTATTTATTAGATCTGAATAATTGCAATTTGAATTTTAAAATTTCATTTCCAAGTTTGATCTTTTTGTAAATTTTAGAGGTTAATTGCATAAAAACCCTAATATTTTCATTTTGAGGAAATTAACCTTGTGAAGTGTAACATTTTGGTTGCTTGTTTTAGATCTCATTTCTATTTCAAAATTGCAATTCAAATCTGTCTTTTCATTCTGAAATTCAAGTGGTTAAACAATAAAACTCTATTTTTTTAAATCCTTTATTTTCGATGTTTGACTATCAATTTAACAAATCTAGACATCTCCAAATCAGCTATTTTTCTTTGGATTCTGCAATAAAATTATAATATCTATTGGGGTTGAGGAAAAATCAACTCTACAGCTCCCAAGGATCACCTACATGAAAGCCTATCATAGAAGGAGAGAAGCAAAAATGTATTGGAGGCCAGAATTCAAAGATCCAGAAAAGAGGAGTCATATTGATTGTGCAAGAAGAATGCAATTCAATAATTATAGTTGTTATGAAAATACAAGGAGAGAATCCTTATAAAAGGATACTCAAAACCCTAAAGAATTATAAGATTCATGAGTTTAGCTTAAGCGTAGAGTATAATAGACTAATAATTAAATAAATAATTATTAGCTAATAAAAGATAACTCTTTAACAATATCTATCATCCTTGAAAATTTCAAAAAAAATTGGTCTGACCGTGTGCACTTTCAACACAGTCCCTGCCTATTTTTCCAAAATTTCGGGAGACGAAATTGATTGTATTTTTCTGCTAAAATCTAGAAAATTGGTTGATTTTATCAATTTTTAAATCTCCTAAGGTCAAAAGAAAATTCAAAATTGAATGTTTGATTTTCTTGCAATTTACAAAAAAATCTAGATTTGAAATTGAATTTGTGCAAAACTTGGATCTTACTTCAATTTTCAGATTTATCATTGTTGTCAAACTTGTCTTCTTGCCTAAAATTCAAATTTTCAATTTCCCTCCTTTTCCCAAAATTCAAAATTTAAAAATTAAGTGGTAGGTCCTAAAACCCTAATTTTCAAAATTAATTGGATTTCGTGCGAATCTCAATAATTTTCCCACAATTTTAGTTTTCTAAACATCATCTAAGGTGGCCTTATCCATTAGGAGTGACCTTTTTCAAATTTGTAATTCAATTCCTCATTTTTCTCAAAACCCTAATAGGGTCCTATTTCGACATTCACACCTTAATTCCACCTATCTAGAGATCATAAAATCAATCAATTTTGGGAGGTTAGCTCTCAAATAATTGTACTTTCATCCTTGAAATTTTCCAAAAAAGTTGGGAGGACTGTGTGCACTTTCAACATGGTCCATGCCTTTTTTCCTAAAATTTTGGGAGACTGTTATGACTATATTCATTTTCTTAAATCCAAAAAATTGGTTGATTTTTTCAAATTTTGATCTCTCCAAAATCTAGAACAATATCCACTTTCAACATTTCAATTTTCAAGATATAGTTTAAAATTAAGTGGTTAATTAAGAACAACCCTAATTTTAAATTTCAAAATTTCAATTCAGCAACTTTGAATTTTTAAAATTATGAGGTTTTTCAATAGGCCCTAATTTTAATCTCTTTTGGATAATTTTAAATTTTAAAATTAAAAGATTTTTTTTTTACATAATCCTACTTTTAAATTTTCAATTTCCTAGGAGGTTGCATTATTATTATTTCAATCAATTTGTTCATTTAATTGAATAATCATTTTTCCTCAAATTTTGAATTATTGAATTATTTTGCAAGTTTCAAATTTTAAATTCAAATTTCACATTTGCAATTCAAATTCCATTTTCCCTCCTTTATTCAATTTTCTATGCATGTATGGGGTGAACATTATCATGGTTAAGTGACATATGAGTTCTTTTTTTTATCATAGGTGCATATGGAGTTCTTACCTTATTTTGCTAATTCAATTTCAAGTTACATTAAAGATGTTCATGATGTTCCCTTTCATGTATATGATGATAATTTAGCTCTCCCTTTCATTCATACCTGTGATTTACCCTCTCCCAAAATTGATCTCATTAATGAGGGCACATTGGTGTAAAAAGGGCATAAGGACACTTCTTTCAAAGATATCCCTCCTAAATATGAATCTTTGGAGAATTTTATTACTTATTCTCCTAAAAATTACCTCCCTCGTAAGGATTATTTGGTGCAAGAGGATGATATTATGGCTACTTATCCTAGTGATACCATACCTTCTTTTCACAATATTCCCTCTAAAGATGAAAAATTAATTGCATATGATAGTCCTTTTCCTAATGAGTGTCTTGAATATAAAGATACCTTAGAACAATAGGATGATATTATTTCTCAACATAATGCTCTCTCTCCTAAAAATCAAGAGCCTAACAAAATCAATTTCATTTATGTTCCTAGGAAACCAAAAATTCTTCTTGATTATCATGTTGTGCCTTACACATATACTAATGAGGTAGTTGATGAGAACATAAGTGAAGCATCATATTCTTTCTTAGTTCCTACAATCCTCTCTTCAATTCACTCAAATACACTATCTCCTACCAAATAAGTTCCTAAAGAAGAGCTCTTAGAGGATTATTGGGGGTCCTTATATTTCACTCCTACCTTTTCTAGAAAGTCTAAGACGCCTGAATTTCATATTCCAAATTTTCCCCTTAACACAAATCTTGAAATTGATTGGGCCTCCTTAAACTTCAATCCCATTCCCCCTAAGAGTGAACCTTCTTTTCAACATATACATGGATGCAATGGACAAATACTTGAATGTGAGCGACAAAGTCATGAGAAATCACACTTTCCTTTGTCAACATCTTCTTCTCCATTGTCTTGTAAATCCACACCTTCTCATTCTAATTTTGAGTTACAAGAAGAAAATGTGTTGACCAATCTTCTAAATTCAAAATTAATATCTCCTCTTTATCCTAAACGAAGAAGAAAACATAAATAAAATTCTCAAACTTCTTTTTGTAAATATCATCAAACCCATGTCCAATATACTAATGAGTATCAAGCTTTGAAAACACAAATACAACATTACATTGATTCAGGCATGTTACAAATAACACCTGACAATGAATGGCATATTCATCATGATCATTTAAAATAACATTCAAGTTCCTATTATGTTGCTCCTCGCTATGTGACATAGTTAGCCTACCTATTGGGGGCTCCTTGTCATTCATGTGTTGAACACAACATGCCACTGAGAGGGGAGTGAATTATGTTGGCAAATGCACACTCCAATGAGAAATTGTAGGTGATTGAAGGTTTTGTCATTGATGGCAACCTTGCAATCATATGATACCGAAAAGAAAATTATACCGGCACTGACAGCGACAAACTCTACACCGGCACACAGAACATCGGCAGTAAAAGGAAGGATACCAACACCCAGGCGGATAGGAATTTTGTTGATAATATATTTTCTAATTAATTGTAAAATCATTGTAAGCCGACATGGCAAGTTGTAATATGACTCATATATGTATGATATCATTATAGAACATTTAATAAGGTGATAGGTGAAAATATGCAGACCTAATATGCGAATTTTAGGTTAAGGGTTTATGTATGCTGCAGAGCTAAAACTGGTACTGGATCTGGCATAGCAGATGCTATTTTGAAGCAGTACAAGACATTAGATTATTATAGTCCATTTTTGTAAGTCAATGTGACATCCTTTTGTAATTGAGCAGTGAGCTCTAGGGACTTGGCCTTCTTGCATGTGCAGGCCCCTATTGTAGTAGTAATATTCCCTTATTGTCCAGTAAGTGAATATTGTGGGTCACAAATCCCACCGAGGTTTTTCCCACACTGGGTTTCCTCATTAAACTACTGTGTTATGTTGTGCTCTTCATGTGGTTATTGTTTTTCTTGTGTACTATATTACTTTTGATTTACTGGTACACTGTGTTAATATGCTTTACATGGTTTAATTCAAGTAAATTAATAAACCGGTTAGATACTGATTCACCCCCCCCCCTCTTAGTATCTTTGGGAACCCTAACAAATCAGTGGTTTCAAAATCTTAGCCTCTTAATACTAAGAGTGATTGTCGGTTACCAATCTTAATGCCAAGTTAACCTACCGATAAGAGAAGGAAAGATATCACAAAGAAAGTGTAAAGCAGAAAATCGCGATCGAACCCTAAGTGTTCCCCCCACCACTCCAAGGAGAGAGAAAGGAGGTCACTAGGGTTGACAGTTTTCACTTAGGAGAGACTTTACATTCAAAAGAGGGGTTGAAACCCACAAGATCCAATCCCACACAATGCAAGATTGGATTCTAAATGAGTTTCAAGGGTTAAGACAGCAAGGCTACCCTCTTTTGTAAAGAATGTAGATAGAAGGATTGAGCTAGGAATGCATGTAAAGTGAGAAAGATTCACTTATAAATAGAGATAGGAATATAGGATGAAGCTACGGACCTAGAATTAGCAGTAAAATGTCAAGACGATGTTGTCCTGCAAATTTGAATGAAAGTTGACGGGACGATGGCACCCGACGTGCACACGATCCTCCGAAAAATCCGTGAAACGAAGAGGGATATGTTCATCTTTGCACAAGGATTCCAGATCTTCAATTATAGCCGCGTACCTGCAACCTACACACAGAAAAGAGAGGATGATTGGGGGGTTAGGGATTAGGGGTTTGCCCTTAGGTCAAACCCCAGTTTTGGAATTAACCAAGAAATGAGAATGTTGTAAATGTAAATGATTGTAATGTAAACAAGTACTAATACCTTGTTGTAAGAATGTTTGTATTCTTACATGCGAAGGTGTAAATGTTGTTGTATGTTGTATGTTGTATGTGGTATGTGATATCCTCTTCAATGGTTGAATCCTTGTCTTGAATGCAACACTTAGCCTTGAATGGAGACTTAGAATGATCAATTGCTTGAAGGAATGCTTGAATGCTTGAATGTCACTTCTGTGTCTTGTACACATATGTCCTCCCTCCCCCAAAATGGGAGAGGAAATGTAGTTTATATACTTGCCAATTAGGGTTGAAAGACTAATTTTTCTGACCTTGGGCCGACATAGAAACCTTATTTTCCAATTTGCAAACTTAAAGACCCGAAGCCCCATAAGAGACTGAGCCCAAAATAGGGCCAGGGACTAGGGCACTAGGCACCATGGTCTTGGGGGACCAGGGCACTGGGTGCCATGGTCCCACCTCCAAGGACACTAGGGTGCAAGGAGGATCAAGCCAGGGTGCTGAAAAATGCAGTTTTTGATGTCATGAACAAGTTTTGGGGTCTCCATTCAGGTTCAGTGTTGTGTCGCCATCGTGAAGACCCAAATGCAGTCAAAATTGCAAGTGTCACAATTTTAGGATGCTACATTTAGCCCCCATTTTAGCGGGAGTATAAGCGTACGCCCATACTTCTGGTAAAGTACAAGGAAACAATATTGAAAGACTTTCACCACGTCAAGGAGGCAAGACACACCAAGCCCCCAGTGGACTAAGGATCTTACAACTTCAATTGATAGAGTAAAAGGGAAGATCACGAGGGAGAACCATGACTGTCAGTAGTAAGGTTCCCTCACTATGAGTCATGCAAGAGAAATACCAAAAATTTTCAAGGCAAAGCTAAGTTCACCAAGAAATTTTCAAGTATCCTGAAGGGATAGACGGGGTGTATGCCCCCCTACGTTAAAGTGATCGTACATGCCTCAACGGGGGTGATTGCTTTAAGGTAGTGATACACATAAGAAATGAGAAGGGAAAGGAGCACGTTATCACAAAGATTTAGCCCCCAAGTATGAGATAAACCCAAGGATAATAGACACAAAACACAAAGCACGAGGTGACTTCACTTTCCTCGGGGTCAGTATGCTGTATGATAATTCATGTATATCATATGTATGTATGCATAATTGTTCTTCATTCCCCAATCAAGGAAGTTCACTTAGAAGAAGGGAACACATGTGTCTTTTGAGTCAACATGAGAGAGACCAAAAGAGATCTCAATGCTTTGCATCGTCCTCAAGTAGACAACACTAAGGACAACAAATAGACGAATAAAAATAACACATAGAAGACGTAACAAAAGAAAGAGAGGAGGAGAGAATCTGCTATGCTAATGAAACTAGTCTAGCATGTCATCCACCCCCTGATCTTGCTGATCAATATTTCGGGAAGGCAGGGAACACGCTAGAGGAGGAACATCCAACATAGTAGATGGAGCTATCACAAGATCCAAACAAGGGCTATGTTTATGTTCCAAGCCACGTTGTTCTTGTCTAGGAGCTAGGATAAGTGCTTTAGAAAATTCGTTAGATAGATGGTTATCAACATCAACAAATTCATATTCACTATCAGAAGCAAGAGAAGTAACATTTTCATCATGAATAACATTTTCATCTATATCATCATCAAGATTTATAAAAATAGGATCTTTAACTCACATAGGATCAAGACCATCATGCATCTTATGTTTAGGAGATTTTGGCTCAATTTCTGGTTGAGGAGAAAATGGAATAATGCTAGCTGAAGGTGTTTTTGGGGATCGCAAAGTTTGAGAAGCAGCTGCCTGAGCTCTAAGACGACGCTTTCATTGGCATTCACGTGCAGAACAATTTTGTCTAGTCTTAGTAGGAAGTTGAGAAGATTGAGGAGGAGGAATGTTCTCATCCTTATCACTTGGGTGTTTAGGTTGTGGTCTCTTAGGTTGAATAATAGGAGAAGAGGAAGGTCTCTTCTCTCCATAAGAGGAAGGAGGAGGAACTGCTCCGTATAAAGGAGGAATATTTGGTTTAGGAAGGAGACCAAGTCCATCATGACGAGGAGGTATAGGTCTGCTTTTAGACATAGACATAGTCACATCCATAGGAATGGGTTGGGAATCTTCTTGAGGAAAGACATTAGTTTTATCTTTCAAAGGAAGAACTTCCTTCTCAAGAATGATAGGAATATCAAGTTTGGGTGTTCCAGGTTCACTTAGAGATAGGATCATATCTGTTTTCCACTTTTGATAAGATTTGAAAAGATGATCACTTCACGGAGGAAGAGATTGGAATTGTTTAGGCCAAAAATAATCAATAGGAACGCTAGAAGTTCTTTCAGCTGGTTTAAAGAGACTATGATTGATAGTAACAACTTCACCATTATGGGGAAATTTCAAACATTTATGAATAGGAGAAGCAATAGCTTTCATGGAAGATAGCCAAGGATAGCCTAGCTTCACACGAAATTGTTTAGATGAAGGAATAATAGCAAAGTTCACATCAAGGGATTTGTTATGGACCTCAATAGGTAATGTAATAGAACCAATTGCAGGAGAAGAAAATGCATCAAATAATTTCACAATCACATCTATTTTGTCATGGATCACTTGATTCAATTGCAAAGTAAAAAGAAATTCCTCAGTAATAACATTAATCATGCAAGCAGGATCAATAAACACTCCATGGCAAGGTGTATTCTTGACTTTTGCAACTATATATAAAGGACCATCAGGTGCCCTGATAGTTTCACTAGAATCAAATGTGATGGAAGGTTCTTTAGGGTTTTCTTGCTGCTCTACAAAGTTAATCACATTCGGAGTCATAGACACAAGACCATCAGATGAGAAAGAGGAATCATTAGCCTCAATCGCATTAGAGGTATGAGAAGGTAATGGATCAGTAAAAATCTTAAGATTTTGTTTAGGAGGAGCTACAAATGTATTGCCTTTATCATTCACTCCTAAAATAGAGATAGTATTATTATCAATCAAATCTTGAATTTTACCCTTTAAAGAAAAACATTTTTCAGTATCATGCCCAGGTTGACGATGAAATTGACAAAAAGATTTGTTATCAAAATAGGGTGAATTAATTTTTGTAGGATCAATTTGCTTTATAGGAGGGAGAGTAAGCACATTTTGTTCTAATAACTTATTCATAATACTATGCAATGATTCATTCAAAGGAGTAAACTTTCTTTCTTTCTTGAAAAACTTAGAAATAGGAGGCACACCTGATGCTGCATTCACATTGTTGTTGATGATGTTTTCATTGAACTTAACGGACTCTTTGTTTGGTTTAAACTTCCCAAATGGTTGTTGACTACTATCACCCTTATCACTCGAAGCCATAGGATTTGCTTGTTCCATTTGACTCACAGTCAGTTGATAATTGTGAAGAGTTGCACACAACTGTTGGAAAGACGTAAACTCAGAAAACAAAAGTTTTTCTCTAATATCTTTTTGTAAATTAGAAATAAAGATTCTTTGAATATCACTGTCAGGCATTGGAAAAGAGATTTGAGCATACAAATGCTTATATCTACCAATGAAATCAGTCACTTTTTCTTTAACACCTTGTTTACAATGCATTAAATCAATCAAAGTAACTTTAGGACTTATATTGTTTTGAAACTGTTGAATGAAAGCATTTGCAAGTTGTTCGAAAGAAGTAATAGAATAAGAAGGCAGCGAGCAATACCATTGTAGGGCTTTATCTCTTAATGTCCTAGTAAACAGTTTTGCAAGCAACCTTTGGTCATAAGCAAAATCGGTACATATTGTTTGAAAAGTCTTAACATGTGTTAGAGGATCACCTTTACCATTATAAAGCTCCAATTGTGGGAGTTCAACATGCTTAGGGGGAATAGCTTGAACAATGTCAAGAGAAAGTGGGCTCGCCACATCAAATGTGGGCATACTAAACTTAGATTGATTCATAGAGGCAATTTGTTGCTGTAAAGAAGAGACAGTTTGTGCAAGATTGTTAATGGTCGCTTCAATACAAGAATTCATATTAGACGTGTTAGATTGAGATGGAGGTATTATGTTATTGAAAGAAGGTATTGATTGAGAGTAAGGAGGTGGGACACTATGATAGTTAGTCATAGGAGATGATTGGAAAGGAGGAACACTAGAAGGAGGAATGGAATGGTTAAATGAATTGCCCCCTTGCGCCAGGTTCATTTGTGGAGATGTAATAGGAACACTCATTGAAGGAATGAATGAAGAAGTCAGATTAAATGAAGGAAGAGGGTTAATTGAAGAAGAAGGATTTCCCCCATGACTGGTGATCATAGGCGGAAGGTCTTGTATAGAAGTAGTCATTATGTTTGATGTAAAGGTAGGTATACTAGCAATAGAAGTTGTCAACAGAATAGAATGATTGACTTGAGTGGGAGGTTGTGTATAACCTAAAGTTTCGGCACAACTCTTCATAGGCATCACATTCGAATCCACACTGTGTGCAATACCACGCAAAATATCAATTCCATTCTTATCACTTTGAACCATATGTTTTAGACCCTCAATTAATGAAAGAGCTTGACTATCGGGATACTCTTGAGACATCCATTGCTGAAAATCATCAAATTGGTTATCCAATTTTGAAAGTTGTTCTACAGAAACCTCATGGAGAGCTTCTTCATCATTAGGAGGATTAGAGGAATTACCCGTGTCCTCGTTAAAAAGGCTATTCAAATTAGGTTCCATCTCCTCGGTAATTAAACCTTGGAAAGACTTAATTCTAAGGCTTCATCTAACGGGAATAGTGTAAGTAGGGCTTATTGTTGTAAAACTCATGCACTAGAGAGGGAGAGAAGATTTTGAATTTAGAGGTAGCAAATTTCAATAAAATCAGCCAATCTCCTAGATTTAGGCTATTAAATGCAATCACGACAATCTCCCAAATTTTTGGAAAAAAAATCAGGGACCATGGCGAACGGAGTGCATGCGATCCTCGCAACTTTTTTTGAAATTTTTAGAGATGAAAGTTATGATGATTTTAAAGCTAATCTGAAAAAATTGAGTGATTTTATGATCTGTAGATAGGCCAAATTAAAGTTGCAATCTCAAAATTGAATCCTACCAAGATTGTTGGAAAATGCAAAATTTGAATTTTGAAAAAGAGAGGGAAACTGAAATTTTGAATTTTATGATTTTAGAGGGAATACTAAGAGAAATGCAAGCTTTGAAATTTAAAAGTTGACTCAATTTCACGCAAAATTCAATTTTGAAAGCGGAAATCAAAGTTGGTGTAACTAAATACTTAATTTCAAAAGTCACAAATTGCAAGAATTTGAATAAAGCACTGAAATTTCGAATGAATGCCAACACACTTTTCAGATTTAGGACGGTAAGAACACAATTTTGCCACAAAATTTCAATTTCAACAATTTTTGAATGATTAGGAGCCTTAATCCAAGCAATCACTAGACCAACTTTGACTTTAATTTTGAAAGTGTTGTAATTGATAAAATCAGCCAAAATTTTGGATTTTAGCATAAAAATATAGTAAGATCTAACTCCCAAAATTTTGAAAAAAATGTCGGGGACGATGGCGCTTGAGGTGCACACGGTCCTCGCAACTTTTTTCCAAATTTTCAGGGATGAAAGATATTATGATTTTGTTGTGGAATCCAAAGTTATAGCTGATTTGGAGATGTCTTGATCAATGAAATTATCAGTCAAAGGTTGAACAAAGAGGGTTTTAAAAATTAGGGTTTTGACACTTAACCACTTAATTTTTAGAATTAAAGCACAAATATGAATTAATAATTTGCAATAGAAGGGTAGATCTGAAACAAGCATTAACAATTAAACATTTCACAAGCTCAATTACTAAAAAGAAAATTTAGGGTTTTTATGCAATTAACCTCTAAAATTTGCAAAAGATCAAACATGGAAATGTAATCAAGGCATCCAATTTTCAGATCTAACCATGAATAATCAGAAAGGATGTTCATGTCGGGTTCGCCAAAATGTAAAGTGGAAAATCACGATCGAACCCTAAGTGTTCCCCCCACCACTCCAAGGAGAGAGAAAGGAGGTCACTAGGGTTGACGGTTTTCACTTAGGAGAGACTTTACATTCAAAAGAGGGGTTGAAACCCACAAGATCCAATCCCACACAATGCAAGATTGGATTCTAAATGAGTTTCAAGGGTTAAGACAGCAAGGCTACCCTCTTTTGTAAAGAATGTAGATAGAAGGATTGAGCTAGGAATGCATGTAAAGTGAGAAAGATTCACTTATAAACAGAGATAGGAATATAGGATGAAGCTACGGACCTAGAATTAGTAGTAAAATGTCGAGACGATGCTATCCTGCAAATTTGAGCGAAAGTTGATGGGAAAATGGCGCCCGACATGCACACGGTCCTCTAAAAAATCTGCGAAATGAAGGGGGATATGTTCGTCTCAGCACAAGGATTCCAGATCTTCAATTACAGCTCCGTGCCTGCAACCTACACATAGAAAAAAGAGGACGATTGGGGGGTTAGGGATTAGGGGTTTGCCCTTAGGTCGAACCCTGGTTTTGGAATTAACCAAGAAATGAGAATGCTGTAAATGTAAATGATTGTAATGTAAACAACTACTAATACCTTGTTGTAAGAATGTTTGTATTCTTACATGCGAAGGTGTAAATGTTGTTGTATGTTGTATGTTGTATGTGGTATGTGATCTCCTCTTCAATGGTTGAATCCTTGTCTTGAATGCAACACTTAGCCTTGAATGGAGACTTAGAATGATCAATTGCTTGAAGGAATGCTTGAATGCTTGAATGTTGCTTCTATGTCTTGTACACATATGTCCTCCCTCCCCCAGAATGGGAGAGAAAATGTAGTTTATATACTTGCCAAGTAGGGTTGAAAGACTGATTTTTCTGACCTTGGGCTGACATAGCAACCTTATTTTCCAATTTGCAAACTTAAAGACCCGAAGCCCCATAAGAGACCGGGCCCAAAATAGGGCCAAGGACCAGGACACTGGGCGCCATGGTCCTGGCGGACCAGGGCGCTAGGCACCATGGTCGTGAAGGACTAGGGCGCTGGGCGCCATGGTCCCACCTCTAGGGATAGCAAGGTGCAAGGAGGATCAGGCCAGGGTGCTGAAAAATGCAGTTTTTGATGTCATGAACAAGTTTCGGGGTCTCTATTCAGGTTCAGTGTTGCATCGCCATCGTGAAGACCCAAATGCAGTCAAAATTGCAAGTGTTGCAATTTTAGGACGCTACAGAAAGAACACATAAATGCACATCACATGACACCAGAATATAGGAGGAAAACCTAAGACGAGAAAAACCTCGATGAGAAATGTGATGAATAATGATGAACAAATGATACCCTAACTGGTACTGAGAGGGGGGCTATGAATCAGTACATATAAAAAATTTCTCAACACTTTATCATATTAAAACAATGCTGACCGACTATCTTCACCACTGAACTTAACCATGGGTATACCGGTTAAACACATATATGCTTCAGACAACTAAACCAGTTAACCAAAAGTACTTTAATAGATCTCAGATCTAGATAGCTACTTTACCAGTTTAGTCATACATGAGTAGCATCAAGAATACCACAATCATTTGGCACTGCATACATATTCAACTTTAATAAAAAACTACTCACAACCCATAACACACTGATTTTTCATGTGGAAACCCAAATAGGAAAAACCACGATGGGGATGAATACCCACAAGCTTGTTTTGAACTCTTTTGAAGTCCACTCTGTTAGGAGCCTAGTCTGGGTAAAGACTTTACAATAAGGTTCTGTTAGGAACCGATCCTGTTAGAGATCACCCGGTTAAGGGATGGCTATAAACCCTATTAAAGGTTGAAACCATGTTAAAGGTTACCTTGCTAGAGGATTTAAAGAACTCAATGAACCTAAGTCACCTAGTTAGAGGATTTGCAACAAGCCTATTAAAGCTACCTGGTCAAGGGATTTTCCTTCTGTTGAAATGGTTAGAAGTCAACAGGTAAAGCTTTGATTTGATAACAACAATACTTGCTAAGGAAGATCCTTTTCAGTTCCTCTCCTCTGCAATCATATCTACAGATTCCACACTCTGGTTTGACAAGTATCTCAGCATAGAAACACATCATTTGCCAACAACCATAATAATAAACATCATCGACCTTATAGACAACAATCAAGTCGGTAGCATAAACCCTAAACCCTAAACAATTTAGGTTTACAATTATAAGTGGTCCAATCCTAACCGTTGAGATCCATTACATAGAATGAAGCAATCTTGAAATAGATCTCAAGTCATTTTGCATCGTTCGATCTTCATCGCATCTGGAAATTAGTAACCCATCATGTGCACTTCATACACCGCTCAGAACATCACACATTCCCGAGGTAGACATTCAATGCATTTGATCTTCATGCTCAGAAGCACATAGATGATGTGGCATCATGATCTCATCCTTATCTCTTAACTACCTCATCACAAATGTCATCAGTTGCATTGCATAAGACAAACTGGAAACCCTAGACCTGAACATAGACTACCAACCGGTAGTCACACTTAGTGAACCCCAACACCGGTCCACTTCATCCCAGTTGACCATAACCGCTTGCAATCTTCATATCAGTTCATACCGGTTCACCTATTAACATCAATGACAACATACATTCTCACTGCTTCATCATATGCTAGCAAAATGTTGTTGGAGTCTACTGCTCCAATCCAACCTTACAATGAAAACATCGGTTACAACATTTAGGGCACCAACCCAAGGAGTACCACTCCTTTAGGGCAACAACCCAAGGAGCACCAACCCCTAATTTAGGACACCAACCCAAGGACCACCAACCCCTGCACCAAGCTCCAACTCAGTTATCTATCATGAACATAATCAATTACAAAAGTAATAATCTAATTACAAGTGAATCTTGTAAGCACTGTATACACTTTACCCTACCAGTTTCTCACTGTCTCCCTTACCAGTTGACTCCTACTCTTCCTTCTATCTATCTCTTTATCTCTCTGCTCACCTTCAGCTTCTGCTACTGGCATGCTAGTTCTACCTTTGCCTATTGGATGAATAATCAGATCATATACCTGCTACCGATTACTCTACTCACCAGTTTATCCATTCTCTACTCTCTACCTACCAGATCTTTTCTCCCATACACACATATAGTTGCTTCACTCTACACTGCCTTCTAGCTGGATTGAACACCACCGGTTCCCCTTTGCACTTATCCTATCTTTCTTCTTTACTAGTTACCTTGGACTTTATTGGTTTTACTCACAGTTAAACCCTCTTACTGGTTTAACCACTCTCTCATTCAATCACTATCAGTTTCAGTAAACTTCATCGCCTGATTTATCCTTTCGGTTCTCCTTACTTCACCGACATTACTCTTCCATGTAGCATCATCATTTCCATCTCTGGTCTACATACTTATAGCCACACTTTCACACCTAAACATGAGTTTAAACTTTGGCACACTAGGGTTTCCACCATGCACTAAATCTACATCGAATCTCATCTTTGATCATCAACGTATGACTATGAACTCCCCCTGAATCATGGCTCTCTCGGTAATGATGTGACTTCACTAAGGAGAGGACACATCTCCAACTTGACATATGTCCCAATACCTTTTCCATATGTCATGTTTGATCATTGAAGCAACACACTTTTTGTCAACCTTCTCTTCATCTGGTGGGAGCCCTGCTAGATGGCATCACACTAGCATACCGGTTGCATTGCTGACCCTTCATTAGTTCATATTGTAGCAAGCTCTTCCAGTCACATGCTCTCCATTTCTCATCACTCACCATTCACTTCTCTATAATTCTTGTTTAGAATCATCATGTATACTCACTAACTGACTCCTTCTTCCCAATACTAATATGTAAACCGGTTACTTCAACATGCTTACCTATTGGCTTCACTGTCCACACTACCGATTGATAGCACTAACAACATATCAACTATTCTCCCATATCAGTTAGCCTGCTATACCGGTAACATGCTATATCGGTTGACATCAATGACAACACAATTCCAACAATCTCCCCCCTTTGGAATTGATGTCAACACATGTAGTATCTAGTATACTACATATTCTTTCTCCCCATTTGACAACAATGGGAAAGGGTCTTGACAACCGATATACTACAAGCTCTCTCTCTCCCCCTTTTGTACTGGTTGCTTGTTCCCTTTTTACCACTATGCTCTGCAACCTCTCAACTAGGAGCACTTGAATCGAAGGATTGACACCAATTGTTTATACTGGTTTGATACCAATTGTAGAATCAACTAGTTGTTGAAAAGTGTGTTAGTGAATACTTCTTATCTGTCGATCAAACTACATCTTCCCCATCTATTGTCAATCGGTCTTAAGAATCGAATGTGATTGTACTATAAGTGCTACCAATTGAAACCAATTGTTGATGTAGACATTGATACCAATTTGATATTAATGAAATATTCTTCCTCTATAGGTGGTTTCTTCGAAACCAATCTATTTGACACATTCTATCCCTATGTAGGTAACTCACATCTTTGTTCACATCTCCCTATATACCAGTCCATGGTGCAGTAGCAATGACATTTGATCTCCTCCTATGTCAAGTGTATCAGATACCAATCTTAAGGTATGACTATGAACTCCCCTTGAATCATGGCTCTCTGGTCTTCATTTTTTCTGTCAGGTCCTAAACTGGTACCCCAAACTATACTTGTACCTATGGAAGTGAGCATCTATAAATTTTGATAGTCTTTCACTTCTATGAGATCCATCCCATCTTTGTGAAATGATCTTACCTAACCACAATGCCAAGTCACATTGACTTCTTGTCAACTCTCACACTGGTTGACATCATGATGTCTCATACACATGGGATCGGCTACTGCTCCAGTAGACTATCATTTAAGACTGCTTCTAGTATCATCATAGACATAAATTCATCTGTCCAGGCCACCGAAGCCACTGCAACACAACCATAACACATTGACTCATATATTCTTCTATACCAGTTAATATCCATATTGGTAACACACTTCACACACTGGTTTACTTCACCAGTTCAATATCTTCACCGACACCTTGTCCATTAGCCTCTGTCTTCTTGTGACAAGTGTCTGATACCACTTGTAATTTGAACTATCCATTGACACAAGTATGAAAGTGATGTTATTCCTTGTGTGGAGTTGTTGTTGTTCACTCAAGGGTTCTCTCTTATACAAAAGGTGTAAGTCCTTGACTACAATCTCTTTCACACTTGGTAATGTACATCTATAATAAATCCACCCATCCCTATTGGGTTAAAAGTGAGTCATCCTTCATCAAGAATCCCTTTCACCTAGCGATAGGAGGAAGGATTGCATTCTTATTCTCTTATGCACTTCATTATAGAAGATGTTATATTTGTCTAAGATAACTCCTCTTGGAGGTAGATGTCTTTTGAGCAAAGATCTCTTCTCCTCCAAGGTTTTCCTATATACTTACACCAAGATATCTCTTTTCAACAATCTTATCCTTTCTTGAAGAGTATTTCCTCTCTTTCTTGGATTTATGACATTGTTGCATAACGCATATCTTCTTTGTGATGAAGGTAGGTATTCTTGTTCTATTTTCCCTAAGATATCAACATCAACTTATGTTGACATCTTAAGGGGGGGCACCCACACCGCTCCTTTGTACTATACTTCTCTCATGAATTATACATTGGGACATTCTTGGAACTAGAGAGTAGCCTCTTAGAGAAAGATGTCATTATGTTTCTCTTGTATGGTAGGTCATTCTCGAAACTAGAGCACATACTCTTAGAGTGAGATGACACTTCTTTTTCCTAGTACAGTGGGTCATTCTCAGAACCAGAGCACAGACTCTTAGAGTGAGATGTCATCACTTTTTCCTTCTATAGTGGGTCATTCTCATAAACAAATAGAGACTCTTAGAGCAAGATTATTTTACTTTTCTCTTACGCAGGGTGATTATTCTTGGAACTAGAGCATAGACTCTTAGAGTGAGATGTCACACCTTTCTTGACATTTTTACTATACATACAGGTTGTAGCATACTTAGGCATAGACTCATATGAGGCACTTCAAACCTCACTTACACACATGGGCATGAGGTTGGGTGGAACTAATAATGTTCTCACTCTCTTCCCTTGCATGGATCACCTAGACAAACTCTAGGGGCTATATTTCCATGTCCTTCTTTCCATGGATCACCTAGTTTTAGGGGAGATATGTCCATGGCTTCTCTCTTGTTCTAATTTCTTCTCATGGATCACCAAAGTGTGTATTCATGTCCTCTCTCTCCTTCCTCTCATGAACCCATAGTTTTACTATTGATGGTTCATTGATGATGTCATCTTTTCTCTTTTATGTGATGGCATTTGTCTTCGTGTTTCAATTAGTTGTTGAGACATTTGGATATTAAGGTCTCTTCGACTAGTTGGTTTATGGTCTTGCATCTTGTCTTTGTTGTGTGTCGTCTGTGCTTTATCTTGTGTTGTTTGTCCCATCCTTTTTGTTTTGTGTTCTCTTGCATATGTTTGAGTGAGTTAAGATCCTAAGATTGGGGGCTTTGTTCCTCAAGATTAGTGATGTATTATCCTCCTTGTGGTATTGCTTCGTATCTCTCATCTTCATCTCTATTTCTTCTACTTTACCAGTAGTATTGGTGTAAATCATACTCCCACTAAAGTGGGGGCTAAATGAAGTGTCATAAAATTGCAACCCTTGCAATTTTAACCACACTTGAGGCTCTCACCTTAGTGATAGTATCTTCTTCTCCAATTGAGGCCCCTTTTTGCACCTTCACCCTTGAATTTCTTTTTTTTGAGCCTTGAGATGGCCTTAGGACCCTATTTGGACGCCAAGATAGGGTAGGACAGGAGCGTGGTGCCCCTATCCCCAATAGGATAGGGGTGTGGTGCCCTTGTCCCCCCCTCTTAGGGTAGCCCCAAGATAGGTCCCTCCAATCCTATCTACATTTTGAGATTCCAAATCCCCCCGATGTTGTCCTTTGGTGAGATGAATTAGTCTTCTGAGGAATGTATAAAATGGGAGCTGGTCCTCTTATTTGCATAGATGGAAAATATACGAAATACATGATAGGAAAAATTTAAGGGAAAGGTCTTCATCAAGCATTCAAGCCTTCAAGCATCCATGAAGTCTTCTTCTTCATGTGTCTTCTTCATTCATCCATTGGAGAAACATTACAACATTCATTTGCAAGCATGTGTGTGTTAGGGTTTTTTCATGTTACATTTAATTTCATGCAACACTTGTGATTACATTCAACAAGCAAAGCAATCATTATCGACAAGTTATAGATCTACAAGGTATACATTTCCATTATTTATATTCAAGCATTTCCAATTACTTTCTTTCAAGGTTGATTCCTCAACTGGGGTTTGACTGAGGCAAACCCCTATCCACAACCCTTCTTCCCTTCTTTTCTATGTGTAGGTTATAGGTGCACAACTGTAATTGGAGGTTTGGGCTTCATTTGCAAACACAAAAAATCCCTTTTCGTTTTGCAGATTTTTCGGAGGAACGTGTGCACTTTTAACACAGTCCTGATGAATTTTCTCCAAATTTGCAAGGCAGATCCGTATTAGTCTAGATATATTAGATCCAAAGTTACAACACAATCCTAAATTGGTAGCTCCTCATTTCACCCATTTTATCTCTCTTTTCGGCATAGTCAACAACTCAACTCTTCTACTTATAAAAGATGACAAATTACATTCCAACACTTGCAATCCACTTAGGACTCATATCCTTGTTTCCCTTAGATTTGGATCTAGTGGATTCAACCCCTCTTTTGAATGTAAAGTATCTCCCAAGTGAAAATCATCCTAGTGATTTCCTTTCTCTCTCCTAGGTGGGGAATCACTAGGGTTCAATTTTCCACTTTACACCAATATCATACCTTCATCCTCCAAAGCTCCTTTTATCTCATCATAGTTGAGACACTCTATAGAAAGGGTCTTGATGGTACTCTTCTTAGATGTTTAGAAAGTGAGGAAGCTTAAATTGCATCCTCTGCACTATCACTCTTAAACAATCTAAGCTCTATCACAATTCTTGGATCCTAGCCTCAAACATCATTGCAAAAATCCCTACCCTCTAGTTGTCTAGTATGAAAAAATCATATAGGTTCCACTAATATGCAATCTCCTATGCCACTCTATAGAAATAATCCATCCCTACGACAATATTTTCCTAACTTGTACATTGGGCACTCTTGATGGTAGCCTTTGCTTGATCTCGTATCGCTCTATAGATACATCTCTCTCTATGATAATAGTATAGACCTACTCCTGGAGTGATGCTATCTATCCCACCTAGACTTGTATCTGGTCCTCTAATATCCACAATTAGGCTCTCATGGCCCCAAATTGGCTAGCTCATCCCAACCATCTCCTCCTTGGGACTACTCATATCTATCTTTCTAGTCCCATCCCTACCTAGCCTCCTATGCAACTAACTATGCCTCCTCAACCTCGAGTTGGTGTGGGACATCTTGTCCCTATGCCTGTCCAACCTACCCCTATAGCTGACCTACTATTACCCATAGCATGGGTGCCTATATCTTACCTCCCCTCCCTCATGGTGGCATAGGTTTCCATCCACCTCTCTATCTATCCCCCTCATCACCACCCTCTGATCCACCACCACTTCCCCTCCTCCTTCGTCGATGAACTGGTCTCTCCCCATTTGTGTCATAATAAATCTATGAAACTAGCTCACTCAGTCCTATCAATCATGGAAATGTATGTGCCCAAAATAAGCCTCATAGTCACCTATCATTCCTGCATTGTCAATATCTCATCTCAAGTCTCAAACCATAAGAGTTCATTTTTAAAAATCTACTACAATGACCTCATATGATAGGCATGGCCCTTATCATGGTATCTCTCACTATGTCTGCACAAACTCTACAGATCCAATTGATTGACCCTATACTTGACCAAACTATAAGGATACTCTATTTGGTAGGTGTCTCTCAAAGATGTTGTAGCATCCTAGATTTGCACCCATTTGAAATTTTGACCGTATTTGGGTCTTCATCTTAGTGTTTGCACCCCTTGGATTGTTTGAAGACCTGATTATGCTCATATCCATCATAAATGCCACAAACCTTGATTCCTCCCCCCTTGGGTACCTTGATCGTAACCTAAAAGAGGGTAGGACTAGGGCGTGGCACCCTAGTCCTTGCTAGGACCATGGTGCCATATCATTTCCCTCCATAATTTGGGCCCTCTTTAAACCCATTTTTGTAGTTAAAAAATGAGTAGGATTCCCCTCTCTGCGTTGGTTGATGTCAAAAAATTAGTGAATTTTCCTAATGGGCATGTATATAAAGTGGATTTCCCCTCTCATTTGACATTTATCAAGCGTATGCCAATCACACGAGATCAAGCATTTGAGCATTAACTAGTATTCCTTCAAGCCTTGGAGCAGCAATAAAGTCAAGATTCAAACATTGAAGATGACATCATTCATCCTATTTTTTTGAAGACTTCATAAACCCTAATTCCATGTGGAGATGAGTAAAAATTGAAAAGGATGTATCATCATTCAATTTTTAATCATAATTGAGAATCTCCCTCAAAAGGAGAATCTTTCATTACAGTCATTTGAATTATCTTTATTTTAATTTCATTGTTAATTCCAAAACGAGGGTTTGACCTAAGGCAAGCCCCTATTCCAAACCTTTAATCTTTTTTTTCTATGCATAGGAAATAGGTATGAAGCTACAATCTTAAAAATAAGCATTATTTACAGAGACAAATCAACCTTTTTCAACGTGCGAAAAAGTAGGAGCACCAAAGTGCCCACCACCACAATCTCCACATTCTTGGAGCATTTTCAAGGATCAGATCTAAGTCTACATGTGGTACTTAGATCCAGGTGCATGCGAAAATCTTGTGTCTGTAGCTCACCGTTTTCTCAATTTTACCTTCTTTTTTTAGCATTTTACCTAATTTCAACAAATTCAATTTATAAAAAAGGAATAAAATCATCACACAGTTAACCCCAAATCAATTCAAGATTCAGTCCTTGTCTCATTTGTGACTGAATCTAGTGGATTCTCTTTCCTCTTTTGAATATAATGACAAATTATTGGTTTTCATCCCTCTAATGGTGGAAACCCTAGTTTTTCACCATTACATTTTGGTGAACCTGACTCCTTACCCTTTAATTATGATTTTTTTTCTCAGATTTGAGTGTTTATGTATTTTATAATTCAATTTTTCATTTGCAAGTTTAATTTCCAAGTGAATTTTAAAAATCTAGAGATTAATTTCACTAAAATCATAATTTTTAAATTTAAAATTGAGCTTGTGAATTTCTTAATTTGGATTAATTATTTTAGATTTGAGTGTCTTTCAATTTCAAAATTTCAAATTTTCATTTGCAAGTTTAATTTCCAATTTAAATTTTAAAATTAAGTTGTTTATTTCAAAACCCCAAATTTTTTATTTAAATATTTAAAATTGAGCTTGTCGGTTGTTTAAATTTTAAATTTATCATTTCATTGTTGCCTCAAATTCAAAATTGCAATCTTGGATCAAATTTTAAATTTAAATGTTAAAATTAAGTGGTTAATTAAAAAGACATTCATTGTTTTAAATTTCAATTAACCTTGTGCATTTTTTTGCATTTCAATTTCCAAATTTCAACCTTAGATCTAATTTTAAATTCAATTTTCAAATTAAGAGGTTCTTTTTACAAGCTCTAATTTTAAATTTAAATTTCTTATGGAAAATTTCAAATTTAAATTTTTAAATTAAGTGGTTAATTAAACAAGACCTAATTTTTAGATTTAATTTGATTATTTCAATTCCCAAATATCAACATTACATTTTGAATTTAAAATTTAAAATTAAGAGGTTATTTTCTCAAAACCCTAATTTTAAATTTTATCAAAGATAAGATCATTTCATTCTTCCATTTTTTATAAGATTGAAAAAGAGGATCACTTCAAGGTTTATAAGGTTGAAATTGTTCGGATCAAAAATAATCAAGACAAACATCTCTTTGCATAACCATGGGTTTGTACATGCTATGATTAACAATTTTGTTTAATCTTGGAAATTTTAAGCATTTATGAATAGTAGAAGGTGTCACTTTCATGGAAGAGAGCCAAGGATGTCCCAACTTCACACAAAATTGTTTTGATGTAGGAACTATAGAAAAGTTAAAATCTAAAGCTTTAGTACCAACCTCAATGGGAAGAGAAATAGAACCAAAAGTGGGACAAGAAAAACCATCAAAGATTTTAATCACCACATCAGATTTCATATATGTCACTTGATGCAATTGTATGGTATGTGGAAATTCTTCTGTTATCATATTAGCCATGAAAGATGGATCAATGAGCACCCCTTGACAGGGTATGCCTTTAATTCTCATAGTGATATATAATGGGACATTAGGTGCTTCAATAGTCTCACTAGGATCAAATGTAATGCACAAATCCTTGGGAGCTTTATTTTTATCAATAAGGTTCACTGTATTATTAGACTCAAGGCCAACATCATTAGGGGAGAAGGCAATATGATCAGTCTCAATCACATTAGTGAAATGGGAAGGTAAAGGATCAATGAAAATTTAAAGTTTTTGATTGGGAGGAGCTACTGATTTATTTCCTTTATAATTCACACGAGTCATAGATATGGTATTGTTATCAATCAAGTCTTGAATTTTACTTCTCAAGGAATAACACTTTTCAGTGTCATGCTCAAGTTAATGATAGTATTTGAAAAAGGAATTGACATCATAAGATGGTGGAAAAGGCTTAGTTGTATCAATTGGTTTAATAGGGGAAAGTTTGAACACATTCCTTTGTAACAATTGTAACATATGACTATTCAAAGATTCATTAAGAGGAGTGAGTTATTTTCTGAAGTATTTGGACAAACGAGGCACACTTGTTATTGAGACTACTACTTGAGTGTTTTTGTTGTCATTGAATTTGATAAATCCCTTATTCAGTTTGAACTTCACAAAAGGTTGTTGAGTACTTTAACTTTTATCATTCAGAGCCATTGAAGAGGATTGTTCCAATTGACTCATGGTAAGCTAATAATTGTGAAGTACTATGCACAACTACATAAAGGAAGTAAACTCATAAAAGAGAAGTTTATCCTTCATATCTTTTCCCAAATTAGAAATAAAAATTCTTTGAATATCTTAATTAGGCACAGGAAAAGAAATTTGAGAATACAAATGTTTATATCTACCAATAAAATCAATCACTTTTTCTTTAACACCTTGCTTACAATGCATCGAATCAATCAAAGTAATCTTAGGACCAATATTATTATGAAATTATTGAACGAAAGCATTAGCCAATTGTTGAAATGAAGTAATAGAATAAGGTGGCAAAGAACAATACCATTCCAAAGGTTTATCCCTTAGAGTTCTAATAAACAATTTACCCAACACTCTTTAGTCATGAGCAAAGTCACTACATAGAGTTAGGAATGTTTTAACATGAGTTACATTGATGTAGCAATCAGTCGCGCCAATGTGCATGTGCTTACACTGAAGCGTGAACCTGCGAGAAACCTTCACAAAAAACTCATTTTTTTTTGTTAAATTTGGGATGTGGTCCCACCAGGCATGCCAGAATGAAGAGGGGAAAATGGATTAGAAGGTCAAATGATAAAAAACATAGTGAAATAAACATGAAAACATGAAAACATTAAGAGATCATTTTTACCTTGCTATTTTACCTTCTCCTTCAAATTGAGCTTGATGAAGTGGATGATAAGAATGCGCCCCTTGATACTCCACTTGTTGTGTTGCTTGCTTGGTTTGGATGTGGATTGATCTCCTTTGTGCTCAACAAGATAGATTGAAGGATTGGATTTGGATTGAAAGATTAAGGATGGATGGATTTGTTAGAGGATTATGAAGAGAGACGAGAAAAGAGCACCATGACAATGCATGAGAAGTGGATGATTTGAGAGTAGAATAGGCTCCAATTTATTGAATGGAGAAGGCCAATGGAGGGCCAAGATTGATTTGATCATGAAGGGTTGAGATTGATTTTAGATAGAAGGCATGGATCAAGGGTACCTTGGGAAAATAAACAAGAATATAAAATTCCTTGGGAAAATGGGGGAGAAATTTGAATTTCAAATATGAGGAATTAAAAATTCCAAAATAAGAATGCATTGAAGGATTCAAAGAAATTTGAATTTCTTTGAGAGGCTCAATGTTGATGTGACATGAGTGAAAATTAAAAATTGACGGATAATGATAAGCATGATTATGAGAGATTCTAGAAGGATTAATTAGGTTGAGTGGGATTAGGAAAAGTGATTTGTAGAAATCACATGACTAGGATAATTAATTAGAATTAATTAACTGAGTGGGTTTAGAGGAAATAATTATTGGAGAGGACTTTAGAAGAATAGAGGGATAATCAATTTATTTGATAAATTAATTATTGGACAATAATGACAGGATTAATTAAATTAGATTTAATTGATTCTGAGAGGAATAAGGATAACGCAATTAAATTAATTAATTATGTTGATAGGCTTAAATTAATTAAATATTAATTTAATTAATTTTAGGTGCCTACATTAAATGTCTCACAAGAAAATGGTTAGTGCATGATTAATATTCAATAAAAACAAAAACTATTTAAATGAGATATCAAGAAAGATTAAACAATAACATCATGAAAACAAGAAAACATAAATGGAATATACTCATGAAGCTCCCATTGCAAGTAACTCTTCCTTGTCCTCCTCACCTCCATGAACTTTGCTAGCTCCAAAGTTTGACTAATGGAGAGTTGGAGAGAGATGGAGTGAATGTGGATTGCTCCATTTGTGCTCAACAAGATATGTTGGATCAATATTTAGATTGGATTGTGATAGATAGATGAAGATTTGGATTAGAAAAGGATGAGAGAAGAAATAGGCAGCATGACAATGCATGAGAAGTGGATGATTTGTGAGGAAAAAAGGCTCCAATTTCTAGATTGGAGAAGGCCAATGGAGGGCCAAGATTAATTTGATCATGAAGGGTTGAGATTGATTTGAGATAGAAGGAATGGATCAAGGGTGCCTTGGGAAAATAAATAAGAATATAAAATTCTTTGGTAAAAGTGAGGAGAAATTTGAATTTCAAATATGAGGAATTAAAAATTTCAAAATAAGGATGCATTGAGGGATTCAAAAAAATTTGAATATTTTGAGAGGCTCAATGTTGATGTGACATGAGTGGGAATTGAGGGATAATGATAAGCATGATTATGAGAGATTCTAGAAGGATTAATTAGGTTGAGTGGGATTAGGAAAAGTGATTTGTAAGAATCACATGACTAGGTTAATTAATTAGAATTAATTAAGTGAGTGGGTTTAGAGGAAATATTTATTGGAGGGGACTTTAGAAGAATAAGGGAATAATTAATTTATTTGATACAATAATTATTGGACAATAGTGATAGGATTACTTAAATTAGATTTAATTGATTCTGAGAGGAATAAGGATAACACAGTTAAATTAATTAATTATGCTGATAGGTTTAATTAATTGTAGGTGTCTACATTAAATGTCTCACAACAAAATGGTTAGTGCATGATTAATATTCAATAAAACCAAAAACCATTTAAATGAGATATCAAAAAGATTAAACAAGAACATCATGAAAACAAAACAACATAAATGGAATATACTCATGAAGCTCCCATTGCAAGTAACTCTTCCTTGTCCTCCTCGCCTCCATGAACTTTGCTACCTCCAAAGTTTGACTAATGGAGAGTTGGAGAGAGATGGAGTGAATGTGGATTTCTCTCCTTGTGCTCAACAAGATAGGTTGGATCAATATTTGGATTGGATTGTGATAGATAGCTGAGGATTTGGATTAGAAGGGGATGAGAAAAGAAATAGGCAGCATGACAACGCATGAGAAGTGGATGATTTGTGAGGAAAATAGGCTCCAATTTATAGATTGGAGGAGGCCAATGGAGGACCAATATTGATTTGATCATGAAGGGTTGAGATTGATTTGAGATAGGAGGCATGGATCAAGGGTGCCTTGGGAAAATAAACAGGAATATAAAATTCCTTGGGAAAAAGGGGGGAGAAATTTGAATTTCAAACATGGAGAATTAAAAATTCCAAAATAAGGATGCATTGAGGGATTCAAAGAAATTTGAATTTCTTTGAGAGGCCCAATGTTGATGTCACATGAGTGGGAATTAAAAATAGGAGAATAATGATAAGCATGATTATGAGAGATTCAAGAAGGATTAATTAGGTTGAGTGGGATAAAGAAAAGTGATTTGTAGGAATCACATGAATAGGTTAATTAATTAGAATTAATTAATTCAGTGGGTTTAGAGGAAATAATTATTGGAGGGGACTTTAGAAGAATAGGGGAATAATTAATTTATTTGATATATTAATTTTTAGACAATAGTGATAGAATTAATTAAATTAGAACTAATTAGCATTGAGAAGAATAAGGATTACACAATTAAGTCAATTAATTATGTTGATAGGCTTAAATTAATTAAATATTGATTTAATTAATTTTAGGTGTCTACATTTTGCCCCTCTTTAATATAGCCTTGTGAAATGATTGTTAGAGTAAAGTAATTAATTAACTTTGCTCTCCTCTTAAGATTTCTCTTTATGCATACATTAGTCATTTAATAATTAATATTTAATTATTAAATGCTCACACCTTAGGGTTAGGTTTTCCTTTTGGTGTTGATCTCCTTTATAAGGATTGATCTCTTGTATTATTCATATTCTTGATTCATTTTTTCTCTGATAATACATCTTTTCTCTTTGTTAGAGCCAAAACCCTTGTATTCGTTCTCTCTCTTTCTCTGTGACAGGTTTCTTGCATGCAGGTTTCTTTTGGGTTCTGTGGATTTGTATTTCTCAAATCCTACATGGTATCAGAGCTGGATCTACTGCAGCTTGTTCAGAATTTTGAAAGATTTTGAGATCCAGGTTTTGGTTGCATCAGATCTGTGTTTGTCTTCTGTTTTTTATTTTGGAATAGGGGGTATTTTTTTTCGGTGCACTTTGAGCCCAAACGGACCTCACCGTTGAGCTCGTAGCACCCAAAAACCCCTATTTCCATATAAAATTCGTCCGATTTGGACACAGTTGCACCAGGAGGCAAATTTTTTTTGGCCCCAAGGCCGTACGACCCTAGGGCACGAAAACCGAGGCAGATTTTCAAAAAAGAAAATCAAAAAAAATAATTTAAAAACGCAGTTTTTTTTGTTTAAAAAGCACGCAGCCTTTTTTGGAGGGACGCGCAGCTCGGCGGCCACCGCCGCAGGCGGTCACCACCGGCCGCGGCCCGGTCTCCACCGCCGCGCCACCGGCACAGCCCCCGCCCGAGCCCCGCCCGGCCCCAGCCCGCTCGCCGCCTGCAACCACCCCGCGCGCCGCCGCCGCCCCTGCACCGCCCCTTGCGCCACCAGCCCCAGCGCTAGCCCCTGGTCGCCCAGAGGACCAGGGGCTTATTT
The DNA here is from genome assembly GCF_030272615.1 of Cryptomeria japonica. Taxonomy (NCBI): domain Eukaryota; kingdom Viridiplantae; phylum Streptophyta; class Pinopsida; order Cupressales; family Cupressaceae; genus Cryptomeria; species Cryptomeria japonica. The sequence continues at coordinate 825,618,471 of NC_081407.1, forward strand.
TTTTAAGCCCTTGAGGGCTTAAAGGGCCTATTTGGGCCTTTTAGAAGCAGTTTTACTAAATCGGGTATAACTCGGGCATTTTAGCTCAGATTTTCGAATGAAAGTAGGCGTTGGAAAGCTGGTTCTGAGCCCGATCTAAAAGATGCAGATATTTTTTTCTGATTTTTCCGTTTTGTAGTGTTTTTTGCCAGTCGAAGTCAGAACAAGTTTTTTGCACTCCAGGAGCCATATCTTTTGCATACGGACTCCGTTTTTCGAAAGCGAATAGGCGTCGGAAAGGTGGTTCTGTGCTCTTTTCAGATCTATAGTCTATTTCATCAGAAAAATCTTCAGGTGCTCCAAATTTTGTCTCAACCCGTTATTGCTTTCTATCATTTTCTGGCTTTCAGTTTGTACTGGGGATTAGTTTTTTGCATTGTGGGGGGGTGTTTTCTCTTGCTTTCTATTATTTACATCAGAAAACTAGAATTTACAAACACCAATACAAAAAAAATCAAACCCCCTTCTGCATCTTCTGTCTAGTTCTGAAAGACCACTTAATAATAATTAAAAATTCAGAGCAGTTGAGGCACAGTTTACAAGATGGCAGACAGACCTATTGAATCTCTCACACCGCATAATTACCACACTTGGAAGGGTCGCATGATGACTCTTCTCCAGTCAAAAGGGTTATGGTCCTGTTTGGATGAGGTTCAGCCTCAGTTGACACATCCTTTTGAGATTATGCAGCACAGGAACAATATGGATCAGGCTATGGGATTGATGGCTTTACACATTTTCGACAGTCTCCAGTTTCATCTTGAGGGTTGTATCACTCCTCGAGCCATTTGGACCAAGTTTGAGGGACTTTTTGGTACTGTCAACGAGTTCAGAGCTTTGCAGCTTGAGGCAGAGTTAACTTCCTTGGTACCTGATTCATTTCCTTCTATTGAGGACTTTCTGATGAAGTTCAAACAGCAAAGATCTATCTTGTAGGGTTGTGGTAAGACTAAGACTGATACAGAGTGCATTTTCCTGATTCTCTCCAAGCTTCGGGGTCCATTTCAGATCTTCTCTTCGACCTTCTATTCCACCATGGATGCCTTGGGTGCTCGACATGTCATGCCTTCTTTTGAGGTCTTTTGTGATCGTCTGACTCGTGAGCAAGCTAAGCTTAAGCAGTTGGATTCACTTTCAGGTTCACAGAACCAAGCATTGGTAGCCCAGTCCTCCAAAGGAAAACAGAAGCAGAAACCGAAGCCTAAGAAAGATTCAGAGGCTAGTGAGAATCCCTCCAAGCCACCACCTAAGTCTGATTCAAAACCACAATTCAATTCTAAACAAGGCAAATCTTCAAAGTCTGGTGAGTCTTCCTCCAAGACTAAGAAGAAATCAGGTGATCCTTGCAGTTTTTGTGGCAAGGAAGGACATCCCGTTTCCAGGTGTTGGAAACGTTTAGAGGCTTTGGAGGAAGCCATGCAGTAGCATAATATCAGTGCACCACAGCCTCCTTCATAGCCCATAGGGAAAGGTCATGCTCTTTCTGCACGAGCATTGTCCTCAGCGTCCACTTGGATTCTAGATTCTGGTGCCTCTCACCATATGACACACACATAGGATTTGGTCACCGCTCTTGCTCCTACAGACACTAGACATATTGCAGTTGGTGACTCAGCACAACTTTCTGTTCAGGGTTCAGGTACTGTTTCATTGGATGGTGGTTGTCTTCAGGATGTGCTTTTGGTTCCTGACATTTTGACAAACCTACTATCTGTTTATCAGATTTACCACTTTGGCTCTGGTAAGACAGTTGAGTTCTCTCCACATGATGTGGTTATTCAAGATCTTCATGATCCTGACTTGGTTGTGGCTACTGGGAGTGTGGATTCTGCATCTCACTTATATAGTTTTGATGGCTTTGAGAGTTCAGACACTGTTGGTTCCTCTCTTATAGCACATGTAGATTCAGTGAGCAGGCTTTGGCATGAGCGTTTTGGTCATGTCAATTACAGATACCTACAGCAGATGAGTACACAGGCACTTGTGATTGGGCTTCCACAGATTTCTTGTACAGATGGTGTATGTCGTGGTTGTGTCCTTGGCAAACATCATCGAGATCCTTTTCCTAAGGGTCGAGCCTCTCGTGCTAGGGCAGCCCTAGAGTTGGTACACAGTGATCTTATGTCCTTTCCGACTCCTTCTTTTTCAGGGGCCCGTTATGTACTCACTTTTATTGATGACTTCTCCAGACGTACATGGGTGTACTTTCTTAAGTACAAGTCTGATGTCTTTGACTCTTTCAGGAAGTTTAAGACATTTGTGGAGAAGCAATCTGGACTTTCTATCAGGAGGATACGCACAGATAATGGGGGGGAGTATGTAAATCAGGCTTTCAGAGATTTTTGCACCGAGCATGGTTTACAGCATCAGTTTACAGTTCCTTATACCCCTCAACAGAATGGTGTTGCTGAGAGAAAGAACAGAACCTTACGGGAGATGGCAAATTGTATGATACAGTCTCGAGCTATGAGTTCTTCATTTTGGGCTGAGGCAGTCAATTGTGCCAATTATATTCAGAACCGGATGCCCCATAAGGCATTACGACATATAACTCCTGAGGAGGCTTGGACCCATGTCAAGCCTGATGTTTCTACATTCCGAGTTTTTGGTAGTGAGGCTTGGGCATTTATTCCTGATGCTCAGCGGATAGCCATGGAGAGGAAGAGCCGACCACTCATATTTGTTGGCTACTGTGAGGATGTTAAGGCATACAGGTTGTTTGATCCTGATTCTAGAGAGGTCTTGTTTCGGCGGGATGTCCAGTTTGATGAGTGCTATCCTCAGATGGATTCTCCATCACCAGCTTCTCCCTCATTGCCTACTCCTTCCTCTTCATCTCTTGAGGATTACTTATCTCTTGAGGATGATGTAGATCATGATCCACCATCTCCACCACCACCAGTTGCTCCGTCTTTGCCGAAGTGGGCCCGTGATACTGTTGATGCAGCTGGTTCTTTGGCAGGTGATCCTTCAGATACTCATCGCACTCGTGCTCAGACATCTAGTTCTAGTCTTTTGAGTCATACCCTTTCAGATGATCCTCAAAAGTTTTCAGAGGCGACAGGACACCCAGAGTGGGATAGGGCCATGGATGAGGAGTATTCTTCTTTGATGAAGAATCATACTTGGGATCTTTGTCCTCTTCCTAAGGGAAGAAAGTTGGTTCGGTGCAAGTGGATGTATCGTACCAAGTATGCTGCAGATGGTTCTATTGATAAGTATAAGGCCCGTCTTGTTGCGAAGGGGTTTTCTCAGGTAGAGGGTATTGACTACTCTGAGACCTTTGCTCCTGTCGCCAAGATGAATTCTATACGCCTGGTACTTTCACTTGCAGCTTCACAGGGATGGACAGTGTTTCAGATGGATGTGAAGAGTGCCTTCTTGCATGGAGACCTACATGAGGAGATCTATATGGAGCAGCCTCAGGGTTTTGTGCAGGACACTTCTTTGGTTTGCAGACTTCGACGTTCATTGTATGGTCTCAAACAAGCCCCCAGGGCTTGGTATGAGAAGATGGACTCCTTCTTTCTTTCCTCGCACTTCACACGCTGTCATTCCGATCACACAGTCTATATTCAGCGTCAGGAGGGTGATCTTTTGATTCTCGTGCTATATGTAGATGATCTCATCATTACAGGTAGCTCATCCTCCATGATTCAGAGTGTTCAGAGAGCTTTGATGGAGCAGTTTGAGATGACCGATCTTGGTCTCTTGCACTTCTTTCTGGGTCTACAGGTTATTCAGTCTTCGGATGGGATTTCCATTTTTCAGGAGAAGTATGCTCTTGATATGCTTCAGCGATTTGGCATGCTTGATTGCAAGTCTGCCCCCACTCCATTTCAGTCAGGTGTTGTTTTGTCTTCCACTTGCTCTACTCCTTCAGTAGACCCCACTTTATACAGGCAGTTGGTTGGCAGACTGTTGTACTTGACACATTCTCGTCCTGATCTTTCCTTTACGGTTGGCCTTGTCTCTCGGTTCTCCCATGATCCACATGAGAGCCATTGGCAAGCAGCCAAACGTATTTTGCGATATATTCAGGGCACCACACATTATGGCATTCACTACTCTTCAGGATCCCCTAAAATCATTGGCTTCACTGACTCCGATTGGGCTGGTGATGTCAATGATCGGAAGTCTACTTCTGGCTTCGTTTTTTGCCTTGGTTCTGGTCCTATCACATGGTCTTGCAAGAAGCAATCCGCTATTGCATTATCATCTACAGAAGTTGAGTACCGAGCAGCAATGTTAGCCAGTCAGGAGGTTTTATGGCTTCGACAGTCGATGACAGAGTTTGGGTTTCCTCCAGATTGTCCCACTATTCTTTGGTGTGACAACCAGAGTGCCATTCACATTTCATGCAACCCAGTAGAGCATCAGCGGACAAAGCACATTGAAATCCACATGCACTTCATCAGACAGTTGATTCAGGATGGTTCTCTCATCTTGGAGTATATTCCTACAGAGGAGCAGGTTGTTGACATCTTCACTAAACCTTTGGCATCTCCGCGCTATCTTCAGTTGCGCTCAATGCTTGGGGTGAAGGAAGTTGTCCTTGGGGGGTCTCAGTGAGGCCTTCCTTCCTTCATGTTTTCTTTTCAGCATGATTCTTTATCTCTTTTTGGAGAGGAGTTTTTTCCCACTGGGTTTTCTCCTTTACTCCGCTTTATAGAGATTTTCTTGTATTCGGGTACCTCATCAGGCCTTGTTGCCGGGACCCTCCTTTGCATTGTAGTTCCTTTGCTTTCTTCTGCATTGTTTGTAGCTGCATTGTAGCTCATCTTAAGGGGGGGTGTTAGAGTAAAGTAATTAATTAACTTTGCTCTCCTCTTAAGATTTCTCTTTATGCATACATTAGTCATTTAATAATTAATATTTAATTATTAAATGCTCACACCTTAGGGTTAGGTTTTCCTTTTGGTGTTGATCTCCTTTATAAGGATTGATCTCTTGTATTATTCATATTCTTGATTCATTTTTTCTCTGATAATACATCTTTTCTCTTTGTCAGAGCCAAAACCCTTGTATTCGTTCTCTCTCTTTCTCTGTGACAGGTTTCTTGCATGCAGGTTTCTTTTGGGTTCTGTGGATTTGTATTTCTCAAATCCTACAATGATGTTATATCAAAAATGAATAAAACATAGTGGAAGAAAAGGATAAGGACGAGTAGCATGATGCCCCAGTCATGAAATGAGGAAGAATGATGAGGAGGAAGGATGACAGGGAAGTAGTGGTATGCCCCCTCTAGAGGACATATAGATTTGAAAAAAATGGGTGTGCTCTCGAAAAGAATTAGAAGAATAAGTGATGAAAGGATGAAGATAATGAAAGAGGGAACTAGGATGGGTTGGAGTGTTGTGAATGAAATGAGAAAAAGAAATGATAAATGGATTGAATTTCTTGTTGATCAAGTATAGAGAGAAAACCTAGATTTGATATTGTCATGGATAGTCTACACCACTGATTATAAGAACCAAGATGATATGAAGATCCGAGGCATGGACTGATGCTCAGTCAAATAGGAATGCCTTGCACACAATCATACAAGTGTTGATAAACACTAATGTAGGGTTGTCAGTTCATACAAGGAAGACCTTTAAACACACCATGCCATGAAAAATATGCCCCATTATACACCAGAAAAGACATAACAAGATATAGGATGATCAAGGCAGTCCTGAACTAGTATAGTCATGGGATACAAGATGAAAACGAAGTGAAAAGCTCAAGCATGCAAACAACATGCACATGACCAATTAACATAGCTTACCAAGAGTAGGACATGGATTTGGATAAACTATTAGACTAGGGAAGGAGGCATCCCGATGGGCAGATGATGGATTTGGATGATGAACTGGCAGACATGGGAAGGATTCATCCCGATGGGCAGGGTCGGGATAGATTGATGGATGACAAAAGACAAGTTGGATGTGCAAGATTTGCAGGTGAGAGGATTGGCACTTGGATTTGATTAGAAAAGTATGGATGGGTGATTGAATTAGGCACAAGTCAGTGCAAGCTCAGGTAGATGGGGAAAGCTCACTTTGATGGATTGTATAGGATTGGAAGAAGGATGAATGATTAAATAGGATGAAAAAAGGGAGATTGATGATTGACTAAGATTGGATTGGGGATGGGATTATTGATTGAACTGGAAGAGATGGAGAATATGATTGGATGAGATAGGATTGGATAGGATGGGGTGGATTTGTGGATAGGATTTGATGGACTGGAACCAATGACAAGGGAGAACGAAGGATTGGTAAAACGATGGATGGATGAATGAATGGAGATATTGTTTGGATAGATGGATCAAGTGGATGGATATGGATAGGAAATGAAGTAATAAAGGATATAGGGTAAGATGATGGAGACCCAAGGACTATGTTGCAAAGGAGTGCAATTCCCCACACTAAAGGTAGTGGAATTAAGGATGAAAGGATCATGGATAAAGATGTATGAGGTGAAAGTATAATGTGTAATGGATATGGATGGTAGAGGATTAAGGCTTGAATGCTCCAAAGCATGCATGCATATGCATTATTTTTCCTTTTATATGATCAAGATGAAAGATAGGAATGGAGGGTTCATTTTGATAGGATGAGGGATATGAGATGGAGGATATGGATAGGATAGTCAAGATCAAAGATAGGAAAAGAGAATGGACTTAGATATGATGTAGATGGATGTGTCGATTATATGGATGAAGCTTGCCGCCAAGTGTAGAGTGTAAGGGGATGAAGGGATTACACATGACACTTGTTTTCCAAGTTTTCATCATGGTACTTACCCAAGGCGCCAAAAGAAGTGGTTTTCACCATAGGATGAAATGATTTTTTTTGTTACTTTTTTTTAGTATTTTTCTTTATTTTTTTAATTTTTTTAATTTTTTAATTTTTGAAATAGTTTGGATGGAGAAGGATAAGGATGAGTGGATATGTAATATAGTGGATGCATGAAGGAGGAAGGGAGGACTCAAGTATCTCATTCCATAGATGGTATCCCTTAGTATTTCTTTGAACTAGAGGTATGCTCATAGATGTTGGTAACAATAATTGGGTAGATGAAATGGATAGGGGATGGAAGATAATGATTTGGAAAGGATTGGACTAATGGAATGGGATTGTGAAAAGTGGATGGTGGATAATGGATGTGGTTTTGAAGAATTTGTGGAAGATCAAAATTGGCGCACACCTTGAAGGGTGGTGAAGTAGTGGAGGAGAGTGTTTTGAATTAGATGGTGGATAGAATGGATTTTGGGAAATGACAACCCAAAATAGAAGAAGGGGATGATGAAGTTGGGATGGTAAATTTTGGGACATAAGGACCCAAAATGGATTTTGAAGATGGAGGAGTGTTAGATGGAGGATTGGAGGACTTATGAATGGATGGAGCTTTTGGATTAGCAAGTTTGGATGCCAATTTTAATTTTGCTTTGGGATGCATTGCTTCTTTGGGAATCCACATAGTTTTTGAATTTTTCTTTTGGGGCCTTTGTGGCCTTTTTGATTTTTCTTTCTTTTGGATCACATTTTTCTTTTGAGCATGTTGTTTTGAGGGGACATGTTGATCCTTTGATTTTTGTAGATTTTGAGCTTTATGCTTTTTAGATTAGGCATCCAAATTGCTTCCAATAGCAATGGGATGGGTGCATGAGGATGAATGACTTAAGGATTTTATGGATGGTGGTATGATGGAAGGAGGGTGTTTGGAGGCATTCAATGATGTGTGCCTTTTTTGATCTTCCTTTAAGATTATTTGAGGTGATAGGGTGGCGGATGGAGGGATGTAAGGACCCAAATTTGATGGAAGGAATGGAGGATTTAGCTTTGGAATATAGGGTCCCAAAATGGATGTGGATGATGGGGGATAACAGGTTTTTGATTTGCATGAAGGAAATTTGGATTTAGGAGGAATAGAGGATGTACCAACATCTTGAGCATTATCTTGAGGACCCTTATTGTTTCAGAAACAAGATGCAAGTGCATTTTGAGGGGAAAGATTATGAAGATGGTATTAAATGAAGATGAGGATTAGGACTTGGCTTGGAATGATGATTTATTAGATTTGATTGGATTTTGATCGGATTAGTCCTTGGATTAGGACTTGATTTGATTGGATGATTGATTGATTGGATTGGATTGAATTGAATTGGATTAGATTAGATTAGATTAGATTTTATTAGATTGGATTGGATTGGATTTGATTTGATTTGGATTGGTTCTTGGATTAGGAATTTATTGGATTTGGATTGGGTCCTTGGATTAGGACTTGATTGGATTGGATTGGATTGGATTGGATTGGGTCCTGAATTAGGACTTGTCTTGATTGGAATGGGTCCTTGGATTAGGATTGGATTGGATTGGGTCCTTGGATTAGGACTTGATTTGATTTGATTGGTTGATTGATTGAATGGATTGGATTGAATTGGATTGGATTAGATTGGATTAGAGGGAGAATGATTATGGACAAATAAATAGATAATATGAATAATAAAGAGGGAGGCTACCCAAAGTCAGATGAATGATTTGGACAAAAATATTGGTTGAGGAAGGATGATTGTTTGAATGGATGAAAGTGGATTGGGGATTGGAGAATTTATTGGATAGATAGAAATGGATTAAAGATTTGATGACAAGATAAAATTTGGAAAGAGGGATGATTGATTGCTTGTGGGGGATTGACTTGGCAAGAGATGTCAAGTAAAGAAAACACAATGGTCAAAAGAAGTTAGACTCAAACAACACTCATGCTCTTTCACAACATATCCTATGACGAGAAAACACAGTAGTCAATAGATCCCGATTGGTTTCCCAGCTACGCTTACCTAGAGTGCACACTTAGATGCTTGACCCCACTGGCTCCCCTCTACAACACTCACTTATTTGGGGCTGTAGACACCTAAAATTAATTAAATTAATATTTAATTAATTTAAGTCTATCAACATAGTTAATTAATTTAATTGTGTTATCCTTATTCCTCTTAGAATCAATTAAATCTAATTTAATTAATCCTATCACTATTTTCAAATAAATTAATTATTCCCCTATTCTTCTAAAGTCCCCTCTAATAATTATTTCCTCTAAACCCACTCAGTTAATTAATTATTTAATTAATTAACCTAGTCATGTGACTCCTACAAATCACTTTTCCTAATCCCACTCAACCTAATTAATCCTTCTAGAATCTCTCATAATCATGCTTATTATTATCCCTCAATTTTTAATTCCCACTTATGTCACATCAACATTGAGTCTTTCAAAGAAATTCAAATTTCTTTGAATCCCTCAATGCATCCTTATTTTGGATTTTTTAATTCCTCCTATTTGAAATTCAAATTTCTCCCCTCTTTTCCCAAGGAATTTTATATTCTTGTTTATTTTCCCAAGGCACTCTTGATCCATGCCTTCTATCTAAAATCAATCTCAACCCTTCATGATCAAATCAATCTTGGCCCTCCATTGGCCTTCTCCAATCTATAAATTGGAGCCTATTCTCCTCACAAATCATTCACTTATCAGGCATTGTCATGCTGCTATTTACTCCTCTCTTGCTATTTACTCCTCTCTTCATAATCCTCTATCAAATCCATCCATCCTTAAATATTTCAATCCAAATCCAATCCATCAATCTATCTTGTGCACAAAGGAGATCGATCCATATCCAAATCAAGCAATAAGGTTTAAAAATATAATTATTCTTAATTTTTCTTCACCATTGTCTATTTATTTACTTTAATATTGTCTTTTAAAATTACATTCCAATTTGTCTTATATCCAATTCTATAAAGTCAGGTATAGCCATACATAATATCTACAGTATAAAAATGTAAAAAACCCATTATTTGTAAAAATACAAATATACCACACAACTGAAAATTAATAATTCAGTCTAAAATGTTTACCATAAATCCAAACAATTTATATAGGTTCAAAATACAGAAATGCCTGATTAGTTTTAAAGTTTGTTTAGATTTTTTAATCTTTACTTTCTCATTTTTTTAATCTTATTTCACTTTGTCTGAAAAAAAAAACAACAAAACTTAAAAATAGAGAGAGTCATCTATAATGAAACAAGGTAAATTGCAGTTATCTTAGAAATTAAAGTGAGAATCTTTGTACGTGGGATTAGGAACCTGGAGGAGTCAGATATGGGTTTCGTGTTCTGTCCCGTTCTCTGCAAGGTGTTAATGTTTGGTATTGTCTGTATAGAAACCCGTAAAATTATACTCAAATAATTCTTATGACATGGAAAGTTGTAGAAGCCATAGCCAAATAAATTAAAACCAGACTGAAAGAGCTTGGTTTTGTGTTTTGTTGTCCTTTGTTTGATGGTATCCCTTTTCGACAATAATAAAAAGCATGGTGCCGAACAATCTGCAGAGCAGGTGAAACGCGTGGGCTGCACCAAACGTGGAGAGCCACAGCCATTTCCAGCACAATGTAACAGATTTTCCTACCGTTAGAGAGCAAACCCTGATAAGTGTTTCTCGTGGCGGGATATTTTTTTTACGCGATGGTCCAAACCCGTGCCGCACCAAACAAGTGGGAAGCCACGGGAATATCGAGCTTTGTTTCTATGTTTCTTTCCGCCAATTTTCTCCATTTCTACTTTAATTGTTTTGACCGGCCAGCAAATGCAAATGGCAGATTTAAAGTCGTGCTCTGCAACCTTTCCTACCATCCTGCCTGTGCCAAATGGAAAGTAAAGCTGATAGTAATATGTGTTAAAAAGTTAAATCTAAGTAATAAGTTTTATACTACTAATCAACATTTTATTTTGTCTCTTAATAAAATATGATTGGAAAATAGAAAATGGAAATGAATGAAGAGAAAAATTCATAAATCATTTTATAATATTGTTTTACACATATGAGCAGTTTTCTAGGGTAGAATAATTAAAAAAAGTAGATAAAAAAGGTAATTTTCTCTACATTCTGAGTCTAGTAGAATAATTAAAGAATGTAAATATCCTAATTGTATTTATAAATTAAGATCATGTTTGTAGGAGTGACTATGCAAAATGTGATACTAATATTTTAAATTAAGATCACATTTGTAAAAGTGACTAGGTAAGATGTGATACTAATTTGTAAATATTTTTATCATTAATAAAAGAAAATCAAATCCATCATTAACCTTGAAATAAAGACCCTCTATTCTCATATTTAATTATCATGATATTTTAATTTTATTCTTAATCTAAAATCAATCTTCCAGAATAATTATGTAATGATTGATTGCATTTTTTTAATATGCAATCTAGGGTTTCTTCTATTAAATATGGACAGGCCAGTTTAATATATTCAATGAATATCATAGCGCTTCTCAACACGCTTTTCTCAAAATGTTTTAAGTTTCTTGATAATACATTATTATTTTATATTGTTTGCTCAGAATACATTATTTCTGAATTATTTTTTAAGTGCAAATTTAGCCGCGCTCCAAGTGAAAGCTGTAGAGATTTCTTACTGGACAGCTTCATTAGCAAGTATTTGTACGGAAAAAGGGCCCGACATATGGCCACTGAAGGGGCAAAAGAAAGAATTTGTCCCAAAAGATCCGCCCTCCAAATGCACTTTCTCTCCATTGCTTTACATCCCCAATTCTGTTCTCATGTCTGGTTTTGTATTATCTGTCACTGCTTCAATGGTGCTTATCGCTTGGCTCTTTTCATTCTCATTTTTTATTCTTGCTCCCACTGTTTCTAGTTGCTCCCAGTGTTTCTAGTTCCCCAAGAGCAAATGGCAATTTAAACAGTGAGAACTGGGGGTGAAGCAGTCAAAGGAATGACGGTAGACAAATATGGGCCCCACAGACAATGTATTAAAGACAAAAAAATTCATCAACTTTTATCGGTTGCGTGAGACACTTCGGGTGGGCTATGCCCAGGTAAAATAGCCTATCGGCTAATAAAAAAAAATGAAGGGCACAAAATCCTTTTATATTGCTGTTTACGGTCGAAAACGTTAATAAATGAAAGGGCGCAAACAATACGATGGTAGCCTTTTTTTAAAGCGGTGACATATTGTATTTTAACAGTTTGTTGTCATTATTTAATGTTATTTTATTAATTTTGGTAGATAGTCAGGTTTAATATAAGGCTTCTATTTAGTTTCCTCTCCAACATTTAATAATTTTCCTCTTACCATACCAACTATTTCATTTAATATTGCAAGGTCTATCCGCTATTTATATGCACCCATTTTTTCTATCTCAGATCTAACGTATTAGGGCAGAATTGAATTCAGTATGCCCTATTTTAGGTTATGATATTTCTCCTGCTTTGTTGAATATTTCTGTTTATTTCTTTTATAGGTGATAGGCTTATTCGATCTTCCAGCAGTGGGAGCTGCACATGGATGCCAACGCGAGAACAAAAGAGAAAGTTGAATCCATTTACGAAGAGTGGAAACAAAAATCTTACATCAGATGAAATAGAGGAAATTACCAGTAATCTTACACACTACGGGCGGGGGCGGGGGCGGGTACAAGTTAAAAATACAAAAAAAAGACAAAACAATCAAAGAACAGAAAAAAACCATGGGTTTGAAGTCAAAGAACAGAAAAAAACACCAAGGGTTTGAAGTCATGATATCTCACTTTGCAAGAAGATGTTGCTATTTCAGTTCGCCAGGAATTCTTCTGGAGAAGGTTCTGAGTGATCAAGGAAACTTTTGAGTGATCAAACAGGTTTTTGAGAATTAGAATTAGTTAGGGTTGTCATTTGAGTACACTCAGAAATATTGGAAAGATTCTAATTAACGGATGCAGTTACATTACACTTATTAGACAAGTTTCATTTTTAAGGTTGATGTAATATTTTTTCTTAATGAAAACCTACTGTGTATCCTTTCAAGCATAATATGTGAAAGTCATTCAATCTAATAGATTTTTATTATGGGATTAATAGTACTTTTACATTCAAATTTACTTTAAACTATTGAACAATCATTTATATTTCTAAAATCTTCTACATGAAATGAATTTTTTTATTATTCTACCACACTTTGCTTCATTTATCACTCTTTCATTTATGGCCCTTTCTATAGTTTTAGATAAATGATGCAGAATGTGATAGAATAATAAAGAAAACCATTCTATATGGAAGATTTTAAAAATATAAAATGATCTTTCAATAGTTATAAAAAAAATATTGAATGTAAAAGTACTATTAATCTTATAATGAAAATTCTTATTCACTTTGACCACTCAAAAGTTTCCTTGATCACTCAGAACATTCTGTTGAAGGATTCTACCAACTTAGATAGGAACATCTTCCTCCATATCAATATATATCATCATGAGTGAAAAGGATTTTAATATATTTTCAAATCTTATTAATAATTTCTCATAATCTTCTTGAAAAGCAAATAGATTAATATATGATTAAGAAAAATTGGACATATGATACCCATTTCTGCACACTTCTTTGAGCCAAAAATGTAAAGCCATTTCCTTGGACTGATTGCTGAAATGAAGATTTTGTAGTAAAGAGTTCAATAGAGAGAATTAGAAAATAAAGAAAAAAAATTATTGTAAAGATATCAAACCCTTGGTTTCTTGTTTCTTCCTTGCTTTGTCATTTTCTGGAACTTTTAAATCAAGTTTTTACATTTCCTTTTTCTGCTGATCCATAGTGCAGAAGATTAATGGTAATTTATTTTATATGATCTGAAAATTTTTCTAGTTCTACTGGTGTAAATATATTATAACTTTTTCTTATGTTCTTGTATTGGCATCCATTTGCAGCTTACTCTTGGAAGATCAAATAATCGTATCACTTGTATAAGAAATAAACAGAAATATTGAACAAAGCACGAGAAATATATAACTTAAAATACAAAAAATTGAATTCATTACTTTGAGGATCCATTTCCTTCTCACAATTAATTGACCTTCAATTACAAGCTTTTCCTTATCCTAGTGCAAGATATTGTATAAGATCAGAGATAGAGGAAATGGGATGTTTGGGTTGGATATAAATAATGAGCTAGGGGAATAGGACAATGGTAAGAGGTATGTAATAAAGTAGAAGAAGAAAATAAATAAATGCTCAAGCGTATGAAGGTAAGACAAGACTTGACATAATTATGATTTAATAAAATACGTATTTTAAAAATTCTACAACAATAAAATAATTCTTATATAATAGATTAATATTTTAAAAGAATTATTTAATATCTCTATATTAATAAGTGATATATTTCTGATTTATTAAAAACTAATTTATATTATTTTTATCATAGTTAAAGCAGAAAAAAAAATCTCTTTGCATGAATTAAAAAGTTTGAAAAACAAATATTTAAAAAAATGATAAAAAAATTAATAGCAATAAATAGAAGCCTCTATTTAATATATTAACATTAAATAGTGACAACAAACCATTAAAATGTACACTACTAGATGCTTCACTATTACACCAATAGATATTTAAAGAAGTAAAAAAAATTGTATTTCATAACAACTCATAATAAAATAAAAAAATATATCACCTCTTTAAAAAAGAAACAGCCATCAGTCACGTTCTCTTGATCATATCTATGTTTATCTGTGCATATCTCCCTTTTTTTTGTTAGTAATTTGTTTGCATTGAACCCAATTTGGCTCGTCATTTGGTGGGAGAGAATTTGCAGGTTGTGGATGTTGAAATTAACACTATTATGAGTGATTTGGAATTAGTATTAAAATGAAATGATTCTAAAATAAGTGGTGTTATGAAATGAAGTAAATAAATTATTTATATTTTTATTTTGAATTTTTTTTTTCTATTATTTCTATTGGCAAGCTTGATAAAAAACAGTTTTAGCCACACTAAGGATACCAATAACTTTGCTTATAAAGACAAAAAAAAAGATTGCATTACATGGTTGAGCACATTAAGTGGCTGTTTGTTTCACACAGCAACAATATCTTAATCAACCTCCCCTACCAAAATGCAGAGAAAATAATTCCAAGGTTCTCAATTCAAAAACATGTATTGCATAATTTCAGCAAAGCCCACCATTCTCTTCTCTTTCATGAATACCTAAGAGCACGAATTAGTAAATATGAATTTTATAATACAATAATTTTAGAAAAATAAATATTAGAAACAAAGGAAATGTAATAGTTATTCTTGTTGGCTTCTATCTTGTGGACAAACTTAGCTTTTGTCTCCTCCCTACTATTAGTGTCCTCTACTAAATTGAAGGAACAATCCAACCAATACCCTATAGTAGAAAGAAGTGTATTAAAAAGGGGGAAAAATAAAACTTAAAATTTAAACGCTTATTCTCTTATGTGTTTACTTTCCTCATATCCATTTCTGAACACTCTCTCGTTTTAATCCACAAGCCTGCACCTCCTTGGCCATTCAAACAAGTGAATGTTATGAGATGGAGGAGAACGAATTGGAGGAAATTGAGGGATGGAGAAAAATAAATAGTTGAATGGCTAAATGAAATTATATAGGTAGTGGGTAGACAAAAGAAATAAATGGTTTGAAACATGCGGTCCAATAGTAATGAATGGTAGGTACGCGAAACATAGTTTTATTTCAAATAAAATCAATAGTTCAATTTTCAAAGAGTTGTCTATCTCCTCATCCAATTGTCACATATGGTAGTTAAGATCTCGAAAGATTTTCTTCTATGGAATTGTTTCTATAATATGTTAATTATTGAATATTTATTTTACATCCATGCCTATGAGAGCTATATAATTTCTGGTACATGATCATCTTATGATTCAATTGTCCATCAAAGTGGAGATAAAATACAACTAATAAATCTATATAGCCATATCTTTTTCCATATACTTTTATGTATGTATTAGAGAAATAGCTTGATAAATATATATAATGACAAATAATTCTTGTCACATGTGTGATTTTGGGGGCATTCTAGTAGCATATTTATCCCTTCACACATTTGTATGTCCCTTTGCATTAATCCCAACCATATCAACTTAAAAAATATTACACATGCACCTTACTTAGATGAGGCCTATTTATGAACAAACTTCCAACTATTAATTTGAAACCTACATGTAGTTTTTATTCTATTATAGGAAAAGTCCTAATATGTAACGGTTACCTTATAGTAATGAGATTTTCATTAAAAACTTAAAATTGGAAAGAATAAATTTGACTAAGTAAGCTCCTTGGCCCTTCTATTAGGGTCTAATAAAATACAATTTTGAGAAATAATTTGATGTTATGGAATAATATTGAAAGACATTCAATAGATTGATTATAATGACCGAGTTGAATTATAGAACAGTCATTATATAGAGTAGTCATGCTTGACACATTTTGATTTGGAGCAATAAAAAGGGTAAACTAATATATGTTAGGTGATTTTCTACTATTTTTAATATTTTAAAAACTTTAAAAGCTTGATCAAAGTGTAGTGTCCTTACAGATTGACAATAAAAACCTAACAAAGGTTTTATTTACTAATGTAGGTCGGTATTGAACTTTTAAAAAAGACAATGAAAATGACT
Organism: Cryptomeria japonica; assembly: GCF_030272615.1. Taxonomy (NCBI): domain Eukaryota; kingdom Viridiplantae; phylum Streptophyta; class Pinopsida; order Cupressales; family Cupressaceae; genus Cryptomeria; species Cryptomeria japonica. The sequence goes on from NC_081407.1 coordinate 825,634,995, forward strand.
ATGTATTAGGAAAATCTACATGACATGCTCCTAAAGATTACAAGGATGAATATTAATCACAAATCCATAGTCACAAATTTGTCTAAAGACCTGCCAACTTGTCCTTGAATAAGACAAATATTTTTTATGAACCTGTAATTTAAAATTACACCAAATTATTATCAAAAATTATTTCTATTACCTAATGATATAATTTTGGACTGGTTAATTACCCTTATAGAAGCTCAATTTGACCATCCACCTATTCATATTCTCTAGCCATGTCCATTTTCTTTAATGTCTTTTCATCTACAGTATAGGGTTCACTTGTTTGAACAGCATAGAAGGTGCAGGTTTGGGAGCTACGACTCCATAATAAAAATTTTGAATTGTATGGTTCTCACAGTGTAAGGCTCTCAATTGATGTAGCGAAGTCCACAGGTGAGTTAAAAACTTAGTAAATAACCCTTTCAATTTTGAGATTTTCTTTTTTTTCTTTTTTGGGATTACAGCGATGGTTTTTCTTTTCTTTTTATTTATTTATTTATTTTGGCTGTAGTGCCCTGGGTAATTCTTCCATTGAGTGTAGAGAAGAGTGCAAGACGAAGGGAGAGTGCAAAACTGGAGGCCAACATTGGAACAAAAGAAGATATTAGAGTCTATGGGGACTTCTGGAAACACAAAACTTTCTAAATCACAGATAGCCGAGATTACTCCTGTTATAGAATTATATATAGTTTTATATACTGTTATAGAATTATATATAAATTTATTAATGAAATTTTTGCAATATAAATTGGAAACAATTGAAATAATCTATGTAAGAAATTATTTTTCAATCTTGAATTCCAGTTTGTATGTAAACATACAATCTATGTGCTTTTTCGTCTAACTGATGATGTTGAATGCATGAATTCAGTAAGACTGTTTACTATTTAGCAATCAAGTCCAGGCTAGGGTAATCATGTTGCTCCATATTTATTGTTTACATTTCTCTTTTCGAATTATCTAGTTGATACAGAAATATATTTTTCATATTTCAGTTTCCCTGCACAATCAAAGAAGTAGGAAGACAAGCTTTATGTTGAGGTACGTAATCGAATTTCTTCAACTTTTTTCTTGCCTGAAATCATTGCATTTCATATCATAACTTTGTCCATTATTTCAATTATTTCAATTATTCCCAATTTGTATTTCATGAATTTTTATGAGTATTTATATATCTTTGTAACAGTATATAAAATTATATCAGTGGGAAAATTACGCTAACTTGTGATTGTTCATTCTTGCGTTGTTTTTTGAGTATTTGTGTTTTGAAAACAATGGGAATTTTTTTTGGAAAATTAATGGAGTTATTTACTAAATTTTTTACTCACCTATAAACTTCCCTCGATCCACTGACAGATTTTCACTGTGAGAACCCTAAAGCGCATTTTTTACTATTGAGTCATAGCTTCCACACATGCACCTTCTAGGCTGTTCAAACGAGTGAATCGTATACTAGCGCTTGCACCCAGGGAAGGTGCAATGTGTACGGCCGATAGGAGCTTATATTACTTGCAATGTGCGAATAAAACTTTTCTCTTGGCATTTTCCACTTGCTCAACAAGTTTAAAATTTATCTTTAAAATTTATCTGCTTCAGAGCATCTTTAGTTGGATTGTTCGTGTACAAGTTTGAAATATATTATTAAGATGAATATTTTTTTTAAAATGAAATATTATTTAAATATTAATCTTATTTGAAGTTTAACATTAAATAAATGCAAAACCCTAATTGAATCCCAATATCAACAAAACTTGTAATTATTGAACCTTTATTCTAATTAAGCTTTAATTCTAAACATAAATGAATATTAACAATTTGTAACTTACAATTTGATTTTAATTTAAAAAAACATATATTAAACACCCTAGCCTTATTTGAAATGCCAATCTAGTTAAACCCAATCCTTAACCTCAATAACAAGACAAAATAGTAAAATATATAATTTATACATTATTATATTTTTATTATTACATAATAATTATTATATTAATCACGAACCTTACTTTTATTAGTGCAATCACTTTGGTGATCCTCTCTATTATTTTATTAAATGTAATCCTACCTTAGCCTTAACCCTATCTATAACTAATTGTAACCCTAATTATTATTATATTATATTAGTAGATATATTATATTATTGATATTTATGATATTATATTATATTATATTATATTATTAGTATATACTATATTATATCTTTATTGTATTATTAGAATTTATATTATATTACATTAATATTAGTTGTTTATATTTGTGTCTAGTTACACCCTAATCTAAAATAGTATGCATAACCCTAATCATAACACTAACCCAACTTTAATTCTGATTCTCTATAATTTAACTACAACACTTATGTAAGCTTAGTAGTGATTGGAAACCTAATGATAAACCTTAGGGTTGAAATCAAATCATGATTCAAATATGGTATTCAATAAGATTTAATATTTATTCATATTATAATTATATATAATTGTATACATTTACTATCACATTTATATATATATATATTTTTAATAAGTAAATAGCTACAGAGGGGTAGCACCCTTCGTTTAAAAAAGAAGGATAATACAAGGCCTGATTCAATAAGAGTGGTAGGGGAAAGAATTAGGAAGGAAACCCCCTACCATAGCCCTAATCCATGAAAAAGAGAAATCGACATAGGACTAGATGAGGGCAACAATATGCTGACATCTTAAAGACCTCTTAAAGATGCAGAGGTCATAAGACAAAAACAAACAATCTCAAAAGGTAGAGAGACTGGAGGGCTTAGAGTCAACCGGAGTCACAAAGAATCATCGGAAGCATCTTCCACGAGCGCATTGGCTGCATCTAAGACAATGGGACATTCAGGGCCACAATTCAAATGAGCTCTGCCTTCTCTTTAGGGAGTCTGTAGTCATTTGGATACCACTCTTCACCCAGCCCAAACCCCCAGTCGTTTCCATCCACCATATCACCATTCTCAAGGATCCCGAGGTCATCAGTCACCACTAAATCTTCACCATAGAGAAAAAAAGCCCTCCAATTTGACGTGAAACCGCTTTTTATACCAACCACTTTCAAAAGGAACTCAATGTTCCTGGAGATGACGGGCCAAGATGCTTAGAAGGATGCAAAATCTAGAGAATTAACACTCACAAGCTTCTTCACCTCTGCTCCATTACTAAGTGACATGTAGTAGTTTTGGGGAAGCGAAATTCTGAGATTGGCATCAATATTGTCCAATACAACATCTATTTCTCCCAACAAGCGGTGCTTGAACATCATCCGGGTTAGCAATTTTTCTTGCTACTTACTAGTCCCCATGTAGATTAATATTGCAAGAAAAAATGCTAGAATATCAGCATTGGCTTTGTACCTATGGTAAGCCATAAGAAATTCCTTTCCGCTTTGTACCTATGGTAAGCCATAAGAAATTCCTTTCCCAAGATCCTCTTTAAGCTGTGGAGAATAAGAGGATGTTGAGAGAAAAGGACCTCTTATAGATTCCTATTCATGATTTCACCCAGGAAAGCCATCTGTCAACAAGTAGCTTCGAGGAGTATTGTAGTCTCCATACCAAGATGCCAAGAGGAAAGCAAAATTATGGTGGAAAGAAGGGGTATTCCTTTATTAAATATCAAGGAGATGAACCAGAGAATATGACATCCTGCATTTGCGTCTCCAATAAATGCCCGCACGTGTGAGCAGCTGGTATCTGACTAACCATCTACTCCAAACCTCCTTAGCTTGATGTTGACCGACTTTAAGCATCAAGTGATCATATAAAAATATTGAAGGATACATTCATAAATGGATACTTAAGTACACTTGTATTAAATAGCCACAAGCTAAAAGCTGACACTAATCAATAGTGCCAACAATACGTCACATCATGATGATAAGAGGAGACCTTAACCGGTAAACAAGGCAACCAATCAATCTTTCCATCGAAACCATGACCAAAAGGTGGAGAGTGGGAGTCGCGGCTTACCAAGGAACATAGCACCAATTTGCTCCACAGCCGAAGGGGGTAGATAGAAACAGAGAGCGCGCACCTATTAGGAGACCCACCAGTACATGCCATATTTCATAGGACCCAAACTGAGTGAGGAGAGCATGTCAATCGGCCTAATAGAAAACAACATCGGTGGATCTTTAGGGGGGGGGTCACTGACGGTTATAGCCAATTTAGAAAGTCTATCAGCTTCACCATTACCTTCTATGTAGATATGGCTAAACTAGAATTAATCAAAGGAAGCTAGCAACACCAGGATCGGTTGAAGCCACTGGTTAAGGCACCAACAAGGGGTGCTAGTGTAGCGGATCATGTTAATGACATTTAATAAGTCACCCTCCAAATGAATTTTTTGCACCCCAAGCTCCTTCCCTAGCTGAAGACCTCTAAATGTCGCTCTGAATTCTGCTTCATTATTAGTAGCCACTCCAATATTTTTGGAGATTTCTTTTATACAGAGACCATCAGAGTCCCTTAGAGTGAAACCAATATGACTTTGGCCCGGATTGCCTGCAGAAGCACCATCAAAGTTTACCTTGCTCCACCCGACCGCTGGTGCATCCCAAATCACCCCCACTCTTGGATTGGTCTGATCCACTGGAGAGCCCAAACCAAAAATCGGAGGTATGATTAGGTTTGGAAGAACCATCTTAATCTTACAATCCCAGTCCATGAACAAATTTTTCTTAAGTGTTTTGGATTTGGCCACCACATCCAGGGGCTTAGTCAGGTGGTTCTCAATTTTTGCACAAAGAGACTGAGTGCCCATATCTTTGCCCCTGAAGATTCTGTGGTTCCTTTCTTCCCAAATTTCCAAAATCAGAAGTGATCATGGGAGGATGAAGATAAAATTAGAAAAAACCACCTTTCCTACCGGTTTAGGCCATTGCAAAAACCAATTGTCCAGCCCTACTAGGAAGGGGCTGAATAATCTCAATTTTTTCATGAAATACAACCAACAATGATTGGGGAATTTGCAATGGAGATGAAGATGATCAACAGTCTCTTCCTGATCTAGACATAATGGACATCTATTGGGTCCATTCATACCCTTTGAATGGAGCCTTTCTTGGGTTAAGATTTTCTCTGGCAGGCCAACCAAGCAAAGGAACTCGCTTTGGGGAGGAGGTGTTGATGCCAAAATAGATTAACAGGCCATTCTTTTTTGTCTATAGCCACTTCTTTCAGCTTGTAGCCAGAGCATACCTTGTATTTTCCATCAGAGGAGCCACACCACCTAATAATATCCTTATCAGGGGAAGGGAAAATAATCCTTTTGTTGAGAATGTCAGTAAATAAGTCCTTTTGAAATTGATCCAAGTCCAGCTCATCCAAGGAGTTCCATTTCCATTTAGAAATATCATTTTCTCGGATTGGATAACCATAATCATAGATATTATGCCCCCAAAGGCGACAAGTTACCTCCATAATAGGATGTAGAGAGGGGATGTGACATAGAGCAGCTTCACCTGACCAAGAATCAAACCAAAAGGAAGCATCCCTGCCATTCCTGACCTCCTAGGTACCTTGATCGCTTATGATTTCCCTGTTGTCCAAAATGAAATTCCAAATAGCCAAACCCCTGGGGGGTTGTTGATAGTCAAAATCCACTTAGGTTCTAGGGAGTCCAGATATTTATGTTTCAGGAGCCTTGCCCATTTTTGCTTCCTATCGCTACAGATTTCTCAAACCAATTTAGTACACATTGCTAAATTCATAATTGATATTTGGCGAATACCAACACCACCTACCATTTTTGGTTGACAGATATTTTTCCAAGCTATTCGGGGAAATTTACCTTTATCATCCAACCCATTCCGAAGTAAATTTCTCATTAGAGAAATCAATTCTTCTTCAACTGCCACCGGTAATTGTAGGCAAGCCATAGAAAAAATCGGTAGCATCGAGAGGACCGACTTTATCATAGTGAGTTTCCCAGCAGAAGATAACCACTTGCCTTTCCAAGTTGCAAGCTTGGATTTGCACTTATCAATGAGGTGCTTCCAGTAGTGAGCTCTGTTACTACCAATCAAGAGCAGGGTACCAAGAAGTTTACCAGGGAATTTAGCAACTCTGAGATTGAGAATCCTTGATAATAGCGTTTGCAAGTTGAGCGGAGTGTTGACGAAAAACACTTCAGATTTGTGCCACTTGATTTTCTATCCAGAAGCCAAAAAGTAGTCATCAAGGCAAGTTTTGATTGATCTGGCTTCCCGCCTACAGGCTGATCCAAATAGAATGGTGTCACCAGCAAACTGAACATGAGTCATTTTTTCAACCCATGTTACCACATTAACTCCTACCCAATGACCATCTTGCTAGAGAGCTCTTATGGATCAACCTAAGGCTTTAGCCATTATGATAAATAGGTTGGGTGATAATGGATCACCTTGTCTAATACCTCTTGTTGAAGAGAAGAAATTGTGGGATGAACCATTTACCAGAATCGATAATTTGGGGGAAGAGAGACAAATCGTGACCCAAGAGAGCCATTCCTTGCAGAAACCAAATTTATTGAGAACATCAAATAAGAAATCCCTATCCACCATGTCATAAGCTTTCAGGATGTCCAGTTTTAAAATCATACAGAAGTCCTTGGTTTTCCTGGCTATGTGGAGTGTTTCATGAGCAACAATGATACCTTCTACAATGGATCTTCGAGGGGCAAACTCACTTTGTTCCTCTGATATGATGTGCATCAGGAGGGGATTCAATCTATTAGCTATGATCTTTGTTACAATATTATATACAGTATTGCATAGAGTGATAGGCCTGAAGTCACTCATCTATTGTGGGTTCTGCTTCTTCGGGATTAGAGACAAAAAGGTGTGATTGATGGCCCCTAACATAGTCATCTTCTTTCTTGATTCTTCTACAACAAGGTGTAAATCTCGAGCAATGATATCCCAATAATGATGGAAGAACGTGGCAGGGAAGCCATCCGGGCCAAGATTCTTATCTAGTTTCAACTATCGGGTGGTTTTCCTTACTTCATAAATAGAAATGGGTGTACAAAGAGCTGTATTTTGATTAGCAAAAATGATGGATGGGATTGAGTTTAGAATTCTAGCTCTTACTTCATGATCGACCTGATAGTCACCATTTAGTAGAGACTCAAAGAAACTTACAGCTTCCTGTGCAATATCCTCATAATTCCTGATAGTGACACCATTTGATTTCATAATCTCTGATATTTTGTTTCTATTACGATTGGTAATGGCCAACCGGTGGAAGAATTTGGTGTTTTTATCTCCTTCCTTTAACCATAACTCTATTGATTTTTGCCACCAGTGGATTTCTTCACATCTAAGGATTTCATTTAAGTTAGATTTGATAGAATTTTCTTTGATGAATAGCTCTTCAGTCATTCCTGAAGACATAATAGAGTTGGTTAAATCTGCCAGTTCAGCCATAGTTCTTAATTTCTCCATATGAATATTCTTGAAGTGGTTATTATTCCATTCCTTGATCTTAACCTTAATATACTTGAGATTTTTATTGAGAATGAGAAATCTCAAATGATTCCTAAGTACCGGCTCATTCCACCAAGCTTCTATTAGATCGTGTAGTTCAGCCACTCTAAGCCACATTTTCTCAGACCAAAATAGAGTACCTCCCTCCGCTTGAGCCAAGGCAACCTCCAAACAGATCAGGTAGTGATCTGCTCTGGTGAGTGATAGAATCGATGATTCTAAAGCTAGATTTTGGCCTAGCCAATTTCCAGAAACAAAGAACTAGTCAAGCCATTCAGTAATATTATAGAAGCCCAATCTTTGATTCGTCCATGTGAAAATTCCATTTTTCAGAACAATGTCTAAGAGGTGATTCTTCTCAACAAAGTCTGAGAAGTCTTTTTGGGACTTACCAGTCCTCTGAATACCCCCACTTTTCTTAGTGTTAGAAAGGATCACATTAAAATCCCTAGCTACCACACAACTACCATCGGTAATATTGTTTATCTTAAAGGATAGGAGATCCCAGAGAGCCCACTTATCACTAGCAAAAGAAGGTTCGTACACATTGAAGAGATTGAAGTTCTCATTTCGTCCAAGAATAGTGACCAAGCAATGTTGCCAATACTTATCTTCTCCCACAAGTGAGATCTTAACATTCATAGGGTTCCAAATAATTCCCAAGCCACTGAAACCTCCATCTGATTGCCTAAAAAACCCATTCCACTATTTCCAAACTCTCATTTTGGCCTCAATCTCGGCCTTGTTCCATTTAGTTTCCTGTAGTAGCCAAATATCTCCTTAGGTGTCATCAATCTAGCGCTTAATCAAGCACTATTTGTCAGGGGCATTGATGCCCCTGACGTTCCAAGATAAGAGTCTCATGACTCTTGGGGAAGGGAAATTCCCTTCCCTAAATTAATTTTGGTTTGACCACAGGTAGCACCAGCTACTGCTAGCATGACTTTTTTGGACTTGTGCCCCCACATACCTTTTGGTTTATCAATAGTTGAATCTGATTTTCCAAAACCTTATAAGGAACCCTCCATTATAAGCTTTGAGTCAGGTTCAAATTCCTCCTCCCCCTCCAAGGAGGAGGTTTCAATTTTGCCATCTTCTAGTTCAATACCTATCTGAGAGCCAGTCTGGACTCCTAGCACCCTATAGTGTTATTCTCCATATCCTGAGAGGGTGCATTTCCATCTTCAATTGCTAATTGATTCCTTGGCACAAAGGGGGAGGGTGGAAGAGAGTCCGCAATCTTGGATTCAATGTCTACCTATAGGGATTTGGTCTTCTCCAACAGTGTGAGAAGATCTTGTTGGCTCTCATTTTGACCAGAGGAGGGGTTGTCTCCGTTAGCATGACATTCTCCTTCTCAAGAGTATCATTACAAAGGGCATCCCCAGAGTCATTGGTAATGAGAGGCTTCGGTTGTAGTTTAACCTCAATAGGAGATTGCATACAGGAATAATTTTGTTGTATCGTAGCTGAGACATCATAGCTAATACCAGAGTGATCCAAGGAGAAGCATTTAGGACAAATGTGCAGCTGATCTTCCCTGTCAATCTTTTGAATCTAGATCTTTCTAGCCTCAATAATTATAACTTCGTCAGGGATCTTGTTGACTTGATTTGTGCTAATACAAATTCTGAGAAAGCTTCCCCATAGTTTATCTTACAAGATATCATCAACCGATACAAAGGTACCAAGGTTTTTGCATATGTCCTTAATGACATCAATGTGCCAATAATTTGAGGGACAATTATATAGTCTTATCCATACCTTGCTATCCGGCAAGACATATGTCCGGGGATTGAAATTGGCCTACCAATCGATGATGTGAACTTCAATGCCATCTAGGATATATGGACCTCTGGTTTTAGCTTGCCATTGCTCCTTATTGTTCATAAATTCAATCATATAGAAATCATTCGGGAGATTATTAATATTAATATCATTTTCCCACTGTGCTCTACACCAGGATTCAAAGTTGTCCTTAACCCGCTTTCCACTACCCCACTTGATAAAAAGGCAAGACTCAAGCAAATTTGACCAAGCATAATTAATTTTATTCTCATCCAGGAAGATAGTGGGTCTTGGGGTTTTACTTACCGGTTTATGAAAACAGGGCCGCTAAGAGAGGGAGCTTTCTCTCCAAAAATCTGGGCGTCTTTCCTGATTCAATCGAGGGTTCCGATTAATCAGATGGTAGTTAGATCTCTAAAACCTTGCTTGACCCACCTTAGATTTTCCTTGCCTGAAGCACCCATTCCATTTTCAGAAATTACCATGATCAGTTCGGGGAGCCAAAAAAGATCGATATAATGGATGTTTCTCTCAAGCAACACATCAGAAGTGTTAGGTTTAGGTGGTGGATGCGAGTTTCTAGGGCCCTTAGATACATGATGGTTAGCCTTGCGGAACCAGCCTTTGTTGTTCCAACTAAAACCATTTGCCTTCCACTTGTGCAGGTCAATAGGGCATAGATTACCACTTGAGTAACGATTTCCATGATTTAACCACGGATTGAAATGTTTGGAGCCCTAAAAACTATCTATTACCCCCACTTTGTTCGGTTCCTGGACCGCTTGCATTCGACCAGTCTTAATGGGGAAAGCAATGTCTGCTTCATCACTCCAGGAGCCAACCTTCATGGACTGGGAGCCATAATACCTCGGATTGGTAACCCTGTTTTGTTCGCTCCTACCAACCAAATATAGATTAAATATTACAGTAAGTCACGAATACTCCACTATCATATTTATATCTTATTACTATTATTAATACTATATTATTAATTTTTGATAATTATTTTAATTAAAAATGTTTACTCATATTATAATTATATTTAATTTTATACATTTACTATTATATTATTAGTTTTTTTATAATTAGTATATTATTTTTTATTATAATACTATATAACTATTGGATTATTTTATTTCTCTTAGGTGTACCATCTAGTATATCAATCATTTATTAAACAAATGTTAATTTGCATATATTTATAAGCTATTTACTCGGATTTTCTACCATTGCTAGATCATATCTGAATACAAATTATTCCATTTGACTAATTCTAAATTCTATTACAAAATAGTCAATAGTAAATTTGATGGATTGTTTCAATAGTTTGTAGAATGCAATAGAATAGTAAATTTAATCAACTTTTAAAATATAAGACAAATTTTACCAACTTGGGTTATATTGAATATATTTATCATTTGATTTTTTTTATAGTATAGTATAATTATATTTTTATTATTATATTATTAATATGTTTTTCTTGTGGTCATATTATTAATACTATAACTATATTAATCTTATTACTATAATAAGATTTAATCTTATTATTATAATAATAATTTTTACACTCTGTTTATGTAAATAAACATTTTGTCAATAGATTTGGTCAATTTAAATGTAAATAGAATATAAGAAAATATCTTAAATGATTGAATCTAATTTATTTTTTATTATAACTAGCTTATATATATTTAATAATATATATCGAATAAGGCAAGAGGTATCCTTCTAGAGGTGCCTTAGCCTATATATTATTAACTATATATAAGCTAGTAGCAATCGCAGTGTGAATTGGAAGACATGACATAAATTAATTTTAAAATATATATTGTTGTATAATTTCAATTCTAGATTTAATAATATACTTAGGATTGGGATTAAAATAGTAGCCTATTTCAATAAGGATTATTGCTCGGTTTACTATTAGGATTAGGGTTTTATTTGGTTTAGAGTTACAATTGGATTAGGTTTATTGTTAGAGTTAGTGTATTGATTTAATTTAGGGTTAGGGTTTTCTTTGGGTTAGTTTAATTTTGTTTCAAGTTAATTTTTATTAGGTTTCTTTTAAGAGTTAGTAGATGATTTAATTTAGGGTTAGGGTATGATTTGGTTTAGTTAGGGTTAGGGTTCAATTTAGTTTAGCGTTTAATTTTGCTTCAAGTTAGGGTTCAATATGGTGTTAATGTTACTCTTTGATTTGGTTTAGTGACTGGGTTTGATTCATTTAGTGTTAGGTTTAGGGTTTGATTTGGTTTATTGTTTAAATAGATTTAGGTTTCAAGTTCAATTTTTTTTTAAGGTTAGGTTGTAATGGTTTAGGGTTAGGGTTTAATTAAGTATATAATTAGCTTAAGAGTTTGTATTTGATATATAGTTTAGTGTTTAATTTTGTTTCAAGTTAGGGTTCAGTATGGTGTTAATGTTATTCTTTCATTTGGTTTAGTGGAAGGGGTTGATTTGATTAGAGTTAGATGATTAAATATATATAATTTCAAATTATATATTGTAGTTATTTTATAGGTGAATGAGAAGACATGACATAATTTAATTTTAAATTATATATTGTTGTATAGTTAATGCATCGTAGTTTTGTACAGTGCTATATTTAGGATTCCATTTGGTTTAATTCTAGATTTAGAATTATAGTTTGGAATGCAATCAAAATAGTAGGCTTAATTCAATAAGGATCTAGACTTATTTTGGTTTACTTTTAGGGTGAGGATTTGATCTTATTAAAAAGAGTAGGCATAATTCAACAACGAATAGGGTTCAATTTGGTTTTCTATTGATTATAGAATTTAATTATCTTATATTTAATGCATCCTAATGTTATATTTAGGATTCCATTTGGTTCAATTCTAGATTTATAATTATAGTTTGGAATGTGATCAAAATAGTAGGCCTAATTCAATAAGGATCTCGACTTATTTTGGTTTACTATTAGATTTAGGATTTGTTCTTATTCAAAATTGTAGGCCTAATTTAACAACAAATAGGGTTCAATTTGTTTTTTAATTGATTATAGAATTTAATTAGCTTAAGAGTCTGGATTCATTTTGTAGTTCATTATATATTTTTGTTTGAAGTTATTTTTCTATATGATGTAAGTCATATTTTTTTGTTGAATTTTGTAGAAAGTACTTAATTTTAGTCATTTTGTAGTTCATTATATATTTTTGTTTGAAATTATTTTTCTATATGATGTAAGTCATATTTTTTGTTGAATTTTGTAGAAAGTACTTAATTTTAGTTTGTGAGATTGATATTAGGGTAGTTTGATGTTGAATTCTCTTACATTGTTTTTCTACATTAATGATCTCATCGTACACATATTGAGATTAACATAATAATCTAAATTCTAATTAATATTAATGTTGTCAAATACATATTGTTTTTAAGATAATAAGCCTAATGATCTCATTGTACACATATTGAGATTAGGATTATGATTTAATTTGTTTTAGAATAGCCAGCCTAATTCATCAACAAATAGGGTTCAATTTGGTTTTCTATTGATTATAGAATTAAATTGGTTTAAGAGTTTGGATTTGATTTGTATTTTATTGTATAATTTTGTTTGAAGTTAGTGTATTATATGATGGTAAGTAATATTCTTTTGTATTAGGGTAGTTTGATCTTGAATTCTCTTACAGTATTTGTTAGTTTTTTTATGCATAAACTATATTAATGATCTGGTCAAACACACATTCATAGTAAGATATATATCTAAATTATAATTAATATTAATGATCTCAAATGCATATTGTTCTTAAGATAATTACATGAATTGGAAGACTTGACATGAATTAATTTCATTTTAATTTGTTTTTGTTTAAATTGAGGGTTCAATGTGATTTAGTGTATGACTTAATTTGTATTTTGATTTATTATTTTGAGTTGTGTTTACCAAATATTCAGTATTATTAACTTATAACCATTATTGTGATGGATTCAAAATTTAGGGATGGGAAGCGAGAAGTGGGAAGCATTGTTGGAGCAAAGGTTTCAGGGGTAGCTGATGGAGGAGAAGATGCGACGGAGGAAGGAGATGAGGGAGATGGGGAGGTGGTTGTTCCTGGTGGGGTTGGAGTCTTGGTAGGGGTCAACATTTTTCCAGTGTTGTGGATGCTTTGGTGTCTTAGTAGTGGTTGTCTCCCAGCTTTGCTCCCCTTTGCTCTGTTTGGCTGATGGTAGAATTATTTTCCCATCAGTGATTTTTGGCATGGACATTGTGGGCATGGCTAGACTGTGGATGGTGTTGGGGTTCTTTTCCCTTTCCCTGCTACTACTCTTTCTTCCTGTGTTGTCAAGGGAGGACATTGGATCTATGGGAAGGTTTTGGTGGTGGCTACAGTGGCTCTGTCCGTAGTCTATGCTCTCCTGGTTATGCCTTGGTGTGAGGGGGATGTTTGGGATCTAGGTGGAGGATTTGTTTTTCTAGAGTCCTTCCTTCCCATGGGTTGTGTTTTACCCTTTGGCAATGCTCTAGTGTGGATGGGGGACTCTGTCTAGGAGATTCCTACATCTTTTTGGTGTGGTCTTCTGAGTTTTCTCTTGCAGATTGTGAGTGCTTTTATGGATCTTTTATTTTCAAGAGATTCTCTAGTGTTTCACAGGTTGTCTTCCTTCCTTTTCTCTCATTTTGTCTTATTGAGGTGGACCATTCTTCTATAGAGGGGACGAGTTATGGGCTGAATTTGGTGGGAAGGCTCCTGATGGGGGTATTGGATACCTTCCTATTCGAGGTTGGATGTGCTCCTGTGTTTGTCTCTCTACTGATGGGTTTCTTTCCCTCTTCTCCTTTAGAGGTGGAGATTTTGGTGAAGCTTATTGGCATTGAGTCCCACTGGTTCTGGCCTCTATTTTTTATCATGGTTTTGGGAGCCTTTTCAAAACCCTTCTCTCCAGCTAAGCCTCATGTGAATATTTGTTGCCTACTGCTCTTTGTTTTGGGGATATTTGCTTTATTTTCTCTGTGATTGGTCTCTTTCCTTCTAGCTTCTATTGAGGTGGTTCCCTTTCTCATAGAGGTGGAGAGGTGTTGTGTTGGAAGGTGGTATTTGATCAAATGTTGGGTGGTGATGGATGCCATCCTGGTAGTTATGGAAGACACTTTAAAACCCAGTTTGAAGGTTCAAAATGACTTTCAAAATCCCCCTCTTGGCTGTTGCTTTATGTTTAATTTTTTGATGTATGGTTCAGGTTGTGGGAGCCTTGTAAAACCCACAGGCAGGCTAGATGCTAGTATTTTTCAATGGCCTAGTCTAGCCACTTGTTGTTTTGGTTTTTGGTTAAGGATAGGTTTTTTTTTGGCACACTGAGGTCTATGTTGCAGGTTAAGGGAGCTTGGGAAAACCCTTCTCTGCTGGTTTTAGAGGCCAGTTCAAAACCCAGGCTGATGGTTAGGGGAGCCTTTCAAAATCCTCTGGATCCTGAATGTATGGCTACCTTTTGTAGTCTAGTGTCTTTGAAGGTTATGGGTGCCTGGAACAGCCATGTTGTCAGTTGAAGGTTAAGGGAGCCTTAGTAAAACCTTGTGTATGTTTTAGAGGCTAGTCTTTTTAGTCTCGGCTATGGTTAGGCTGTTGGTTTTCTGATGATTATTCCTCTTGGCACCGTTGTGTTGTGGGTTCTAGATCCTGGTAAAATCTTAGGATTTCAGGTCCCTTCAAAACCTGTTGTTTGGGGTTTCAGGTCCCCATTATTGCACTACTACCTCAATATGCGATGTGGTATAGTTATTTGGCTTATATTTAATATAGGTCAAACAAATATTTTTAAACTTTTTATAATACGTGGCAAACATTCATGAACAATTATACAGAAATGTTTGATATTTAGTTGTCAATTATTTCATATATATTTTTTGCACATGGTTATGAAACCTATAATTAATTTGACATATTTTTGAAAATGATAGATTTCACAATTAATATTGTTGTCCTTTCAACTTCAATAAATGAGGATAAATAGATGTCATAAATTATATTAATTTTAGCACAATCAATACAATTTAAGTTAATGATTAGAGCTGGCACCATTACCTCATTATGCCATGTGGTATAGTTTGAATTTTTTGTTAGAGATATCCTTTCTACTTACATAGAGATATCCGTGAGAATTTATAAAAAAATGTTTGAAATTTAGTTGTAAATTACTTCATATATTTAAACGACACATTATTGAAAATGCTATTTGTCAAAATTAATATTGTTGTCCTTTTTAATTTACATAAATGAGTAAACTTATATGTCATAAATTATGTCAATTTTAAAAAAATTAGTATAATTTAAGTCAGATGGTAATTTTTAACATTTTAAAAAAAGGAATATGCAATTAAAATTATAGAAGCTTCTTTACAATATAATTGTAATTTCTAATGAAACTAATTTGAGAACCTTTGTTAAATAAGTCATTGCTTGTGGCACTTTCATTGCTTGTGGCACTTTATTCTAGTTTGAGTCACTATCATTTTGAGGTTGAATGATAGTTCTTGGAATCAAATCTTACTCTGTAGGATTGATGATGTCAAACCAATACAGGTGCTCAAAGGTACATCAATGCAAATACTAGGTGCACATGTCTTCATTTATTTTTGGATAGTTTGTGTCCACTTTGGAATTAGTTTTCACATTACCCTTAATCATAAAATTTTATTTCTTTTTTACATGAAATAAAAATTCCCATAAATGATAGTAAACATTTTTGGAAACTGCAAGTTAATAGAATAACTCAAAATGAAGCATAACAACACTTATCTAGGTAGTCATTTTTGTTAAAAAAAACTAAAAAATAATACAAGGATACATAGGTATGTTTGGCAATTGATATAAATTTGAAAGAGTTACATTTTCTTTATTCTAAAACTTTGAGCCTATATTCTTCATCTTTGCACTTAGCAAGTTGTCTACCATTTTTCATTTTCTTGTAATGGTCATATGAGAATGGGGGCATTGTTCTTAAACTGTCTAGAGATTTTACACGAGAAATTGCCACAAATATCAACCTTACTCTTTCTCTAGGTCCTATATCAATTGTTGTCTTTGGAAGAGTTAGTTCTTGAGATTTATGTATGGATTAATTCCATGCATATTCCATTTCTATTTGGACATTAGGTGGTCTCTAAGCCATTGATGTTGTATGCTCTATTATATTACCTTCATCTGTCTCCATGATTGGACCCACAAATATGAACTTATTTCCATCTGAATCAAATTCCATGTGCACAGTCTTCAATCTGTTAAAAATATTCTCATCAAAATTTGTTAATAGATTATTGAGAGCATTTTCATCAATTACAACATCAAAGAAAAATCTGTCATGCTCTATTTTGTATTTGAGTACCATGTACACACGATCCCTATTAGTTGTAAACTTATATTTTGTTCCATGTTGATCCCTCCTTCGAACAATAATGATTGGTAAGTTCTCTATCAAATGTGGCAATTTTTTCGACACATTCTCTACATTTTGAGGGAAGCTTATCATGTACCGTTTATATTTATATAGACTTCATTTTGCATGTGTAACTTGTAAAATGAGGCTGACATGTGCAATCAATATTTCTTCTGCTTGAGTCACATTTGGAAGCTCCCTTGGTTGTGTTCCAAGATCCATATTATTTTAAGCTGAAAATCTATGATTTCCTCTTTCTTGTCAAAATTTGTTACATACTAGACCTTCTAAGTTGTGTGATGCTTTCATTCCTAAATAAAATTCTTTAAAAATGTAGCACATGTTTGGCACTCTAAAGCTATCTAATTGATGTCGAAACTGCAATTGGAATCTTCTGAAATCATTGTGGACACCATTTGCATTTTGTATATTTTCAACATTGCTTTGTTTGATTAAATTGACATCAATTTGACTTGCTCGATAAGGTGTTTCAGACACACATTCTATTGTCCTTGAATTTTCATTTAGAAGAGTCAATTCCATATTTGTTGTTATTAGTTGATTATACCTCTCACTTGATTCAAAATCAATTTGTTGTCTTCCTTTTGTTTCAAAATTAAAAACTTCCTCAAATGTTCTTTGACAGATATTTTTGTTCATATTTCCTTGTTCTCTATTTTCAGATTCCAATTCTCATACTATCAATTATGACCTTCATCTTGCATATCTTCATTTTTGAGCTTCATTGTGTCTTCTTCTATCCTCCTCCCTTTGAGCATTTATCATTTGTTCTCGCTGTCCTTTTCCATATTCCCTTTGATATGCTCTTCTATTTGTCTTCCTTCCTCTTCTGTATCAAATTTTATTCTTGTTGTATTCATAGCTACAAAAGGAATTAATTTTTTAATTCATGTTCTCTATATCAATTATTAAAATTTATTATTGTCTTATCTACATGTTTATATATATACTTCTTATAGTACACATATCAAATATTGTTATGAAGATGAAGATGAAACCCTAATTTTAGATCAAATGCCCTTTCAATAATTTCTAACACTAACCCTATTGAAGCCCTATCGATGCTAGAGGGATGCTTTCCTCCGTGCTCCAAAGGTTCCATTTCTTAGGTTAAATTTTTTATTTTGAATCCCATCATATCTTAAAAGACCCTAATTACATATGTTTTTGTTGGCACTTCAGAATATCTTAAATAAATTTTGAAATAAATCAAAACTAAATAGTTCAACATCTCAAAGTTAAAATAATTCAATATAATTTTCTGAATTTATAAAGAACACTAAACCAAACGAATTCTCTTTTTCAGTATAATTTTCTGAATTTCTTAAAAAAACACTAAACCGCGTGAATTGGAAGACATGACATAAATTAATTTCAAAATATATATTGTTTAATAATTTTAATTATAGATTTAATAATATACTTAGGATTGAGATTAAAATATTAGCCCAAACCATACCCTAACCCTAAATTAAATCATCTACTAATGGCTCCATTTTTTAGGCTAAGTTATAAATATAACTCATAAATCTATAATTATTTAGACACATTCGAAGAGAATGAAAAGTATTTTGTGAAATCATTACATAAAATTATAATGTAAGATCATAAAAAATAAATTCTAGAGAGTTCGTGAACAAAATGTAATATATAAAACTAAAAATTTTAATTACTATTTGGTTGACTAAAGTTGAAAACTTTAATAATTATTTGCCTAGAAAAAATTGAAAATCTTAATAACTATTTTCCTAGCATATGACCGTTTTTCCCAATCAGCATGTAAGTTAAATTTGAGTTTAGGGGGATGGAAATAATTAGGGTTAAACTATGATGAGGCTTATAGCCAAGGCTTAATTAAATCCAAGAATAAGGGTCATTTAAGATTAGAGTAACGGATAATGTTTAGAGAAAATATTTTTATCTAATTAGATAGAAGATCAAATATGTAGATTGAAATAATGTTAAACTGTGAAAAATAATTTAGAATAAATAAATTTGAGTTTCTTGATATTGAAAGTTAAATTTGATTTATGAAGATGAAAATAATTAGAATTATTTAATTATGATTAGACTTATAGATAGGGCTTGGAATAAGGTTCATAACAGCCGACATGAAACCTCAACCTTTGGAAGCATTTTATGCTCATGCCAAAAAAGGAAACATATATACAATGCACAGATATCCATCGAAGAATGAAAAATGGAGAGGTTTTTGTCATTGCACGTTGCTTGATTGTATTTCTTACAGGATACAATTAATGCAAAATGTGCACAGAATGGATGTGTTGAAAAGGCTTTTTGAAATTATCAAATGAGTTCAATTGCCAGGCATAAGGATAAATTCCACGACCTCTGCTGGCATCCACCTTGTGCATGCAACAATTCGATAAAATGCTTTTGGAGGTGTAAAACTTAATTTCATAACCTTTGCCAACATCCAGTTTGCGGGTACCAACGTGGGAGCTATGAAACAACGTATGAGCATCCTTCAATACTCAATGACATAAGGGTCTAAGAATAATTTGATTGGAAGTATAGACAATCTATTTTGTTCATATTACACTTCATCTTTAATTTGGTTCAATAGAAAACCAAAACTATTTTATTAGTTGGGTCTTAAATTGAACTATATTAATGATCAATGGTAGATGGGAACTAATAGCGAAACGTCTTCCTGGGAGAACAGATAATGAAATAAAAAACTAAAACACTCATCTCAGCAACAGGACTGCAAATTCGCACAATCCTAATGCATGCAATTCTTATTCTATTTGTATTACCTTAGAAACAAAAACATTCAGAGATCCTGGAACATTAATATCAGATGGCTGTGATAGTTCTGCCCATATTAAGGAGAAGATAATGTTGGATTGAACTTTTCTTTTACCGATGATCCACATGTCTACTTGATTGAAAGCAACTACTTGGATGTAATCGATCCCTCTGAAATCCTTATAAAACTGGGAAATAGTTTTGAATGGGAGGTAGAAGTAGAGAGGAGTTTTTTACTACATCAAGAGAATTGAAGATTAATTTGTTGATGATTGTGCAAATTATTCTGCAATAAAATGGATAGACCCATTAATTTGTTGATGAATCTCCAAATAATTCTACAATATGAACCTCTAACTGATCGCTTCCGCATCTGAAATATTTTTTGTCAATTCAAAGAGTAATGAGAGTGGTGCATTACTGCAATTTTTAATAATCCAGTGTAACCATCTTGGTAACCGCTTATTATTAATTAAACCTTAATTCAATTGAAATTATATTAATTATTATTATTAAGGCTGAAATACAATTGAAATCCAAATGACTGTCAAATTTTTTTAAAACTCTTAAATGTTGACACATAAATTTGCTGTGATTGTAGAAGCTTCCCGGCTTAATTAATTATTATTATTAAGGTTGAAACACAATTGAAATCCAAATGATCGTCAAATTTTTTTAAAACCCCTAAAATCTTATTTATTTTTTATTTTATTTTATAAAAAAATTAATAATTTATATTTCCAAAAAGTCATATCTATAAAAGTATGTTGCTGCAAAAAAAATAGAGATAAATACATAAGAGATGCCAACCTAGACCCAAACTAGACTAAGTTTTACTATGCCACGAATGGAGGGCTTCCATTGTCCATTGAGAACTCTCCTCTAATGCTTTCTTTCCTTCTACACAATATTTTTTTTCAGACTCTATCTTTCAGCCTTTTCTCTTTTCTAGTTTAGATTTCTTACTCACCATCTGGGAAAGCCCCAATATCCCAAGGGGAGCCACCAAAAATTCATAATCAAAACTAGATTAGGAGTAGAGATGTGACAGGTTCATTAATCCAATTCTACTATATCGTTATAGGAATATCATTATGATTCCAATGAATATTTTTGGAGATTAAGTCTAGCTCCACAATTCACCATTATTCAATGGACACTAAAATACGATCTTCTATTTACCATTATTCATTGGACAGAATCATAGTCACGACTATTGTTAGGCTCATTCATCCTTCTTTCTTTTCTAAACTACAAATTTAAATGCATCACTTTAGCTCCAGAATAGCCACATGGATATACAGTAAACATTTACATTAATTTCAAATTAAAAGTTTGTCTATAGATGATATTGAAATTCAAATACTTAAACTGCATAATCTCATAATAGTATTCTCTCTGTGCTTAGAGAGATTGCCTACTTGCTGAGACATTTTGCGAAACAACTACCATCTCATGCCATGTCTAGGCTTCCACAATTTACATATATATCTAATAAGAGAATTTGTAATATTTTGATCATCAACTTGTTAAATGATGTTTTACTACTACAATAACCTTTTAACACATTTGATGCCTTTTGACTGCTACATTCATTGCCCAAATGACTCTAGATGGGAAGCTTCCTACTCCCTTCATTGTTAAAAATTAGTTGGAGTAAAGAAGGAAAATAAAATGTGCGACAAGACAAATTTTCTCTATTCCATTTGTGAGCATTCATCATTATAGGTGATGGAAATTGGTTTGAAACCTTTGGAGCATCTTTTATATTATTTTTATTTTGCTTGTTATGGTTTGAGTCTTCTCACAAGAACAATGCATCCTTCATCAGAGAGGTATGATCCAACAATGCAAAATAAGACACATCTTCTCGGGTAGCCCACATGTGTTGAATTTTGTGCAAGACCAAGTAAATTGTGCAATATCTACTCCCTCTCTAGTAGCCTTTGGTATTTCTTGGTTCATTCAGAAGTCTGTAAACTGACCCCCCAAATAGAAAACATAACCACCAAAGCATCTTTGACTGATAAACTAGAAAACATAACGAGAAAATTTTATAAAAATATTTTGGCTATTTAAAGTTTGGACTTAAATATTTAACCAGAACCTCGAAAAATACCTAGGTTATATTAAAGTACCATCAAATGTAGTCAAATATTGTATATTTGAATTAAAGATGAGATTCAATGATATTGAAGAACTAGCTATTAACTCCTCAAATTCCTTCAAGTTGTTGATCTAGGTGGCTTGAGGAAAACAAAGATCAAGGATGATGAACCAATTTGTGCTGATGCTTCGAAGTAACCAAAATAAGTAGTGGGCCCCATTGGAAAGGTCATTTGGAAATTGGACTCCCTTTAGAGCCTAGGTAAGTTGTAACATCCCTAAGTTTGATGGAAAAATTGATGTAGATGTTGTTAATGATTATATTTCTAAATTGGAGATGTATTTCTTTGTAATTTCTTAGATTAGAGAGAATTATGTCTGCCCTACTTAAATTAGACTTCAAGTTCAACAATGTTGGATTTCTAACTTGCTAGCCAAGGAGGAGTTGAAAGAACTCCACTTGATTTAGTGATGGAGGTGAATTTCAGTTTGGGTGGTTTCATCGAGGTCATCAAGGAAGATATTTCCAAAAGGTACAAATAAAGAAAATTAAATTTTGTGGCAAATGTGAGAGAAAAATTGTATTTGACTACATCAATACTTAACACACATTGTGTTCAAAAGTTGTCATCAAGAACTCTAAGAAGTATTGGTTCTTTACAAATTGTAATGTCTAGCATCCATCATCAGTACATCTAAATAAAAATGACATCTTTAAACATCAAAATATTGGTTGAAGATAAACTCAACCCCAAAGGTAAGAAAGGCCCTAAAATATGACAGAGATTTATGTTATTGTTTAGGTCTGCATACAATGAAAGGACTACATATTGGAAGGAGACAATCATCCATACTTATCACACGCTTCTCTAGCTCATGTAGACCCAAGATGAGTTGCAAAATGACCATCAAGGGTGCTCCATGTACCTACAATGGTGAGCCATTTCTAACATAGTGTCACTTGAGACTTTTTCTATTTACCATAACAAGATGCTTTATAGCATAGTGGGTAAGTACCTAAAATATAACAAAGAGATATATTGTATCATTTAGGTTTGCATGCAATTGAAGGATTACATTTTGGGTAAGGAGATAGTCATGCATACTTATTAGAAGCCTCTACAGTTCATGTAGACTTGAGGTGAGTTTTAAAATTACCATCATCAAAGGCACTCCACGTACCTACAACATTTTTTTCAACTGAACATTTTACACAAGAACGGGAGTATTGATAAGGTTGTTGACTGTTTGACTTATCTTTCATCTCCCACTTTGATAACAACACTTGGTTCTTGCAAGCATGAAACATTAGAATGACCTTAGCTTAACATTAGAGATCTTGAATTCTTTGACATATACCAAAAATTCACAGTTAGGTGGTAGGTTCTTGATTTTCACATAGAAAATGAGCTCCTATACTACATGAGACACATTTGTATTCTCACTAAGGAACCACCAAAGATGATTTGGGACTTTCACTATAGTTGGGTGAAAAGATAGTGCTACTACTAATTTTACAAAATTATTCCTATTATCTGCAATAGGGTCATAGAAGTGTAGTTTCAAGTGACATATGCAAAACAAGAAATTGTAGATAAAGAGAAAAACTAATTCCGAATGTGTTGGAGTATGGCAACCATGTTCTCTCCAATCTCCATTAGTTTGACAGTGGATGATGCCGAGAGCCAGTTATCATCGGAGTTGAGTAGTCTGCAGAAGGGATCTAGATTCCCATTCCCGACCCCTAACCTAAACACCTCCCATGCCTCCTAGATTAAGTTCTTCCTCCTCTTCGTGCTGCCCCTTTTTGGGCAATTTCCTCATCTTCAATGTCTGACTCCTTCGATTTAGAGGATATGTAGTTGGTGTGGTTAAAATACATGCCGAGGGTGCTTATCGAACAATCAGAATCCAACTCTAGAATGGCATTTGTCAGGGCTTGTCCATCAGACGGGCAGACCAAGCCATCGATCCTCTATATACTCACTCACTTTGAATCGAACATGTCAACCATAGGGCAAATGACAGCCTCATAAACAAACCCATCACACCACTGTTGATTACCACCCAGTATACAATTAGCCACTTGTCATACAACATTCTATACCACATCATTTGCTTGAAATAGCCATCTGCATTGGGCCTGGATTGATTCCTCTCTACACAAGCAACTGAGACTAAAATGGTGCACCATCGGTTGAGATCGATACTTCCAAGCTTAAGACTGCAATCTGAACCATTCCTTATATAAAGTTTTGGACTTTCTAGAGAAGTCTAGAGACCAGAACAGGCTTCACTTCCAATCAACCTTCATCCGAACAGCTTATCTTTACTATTCTGAGAACTTGTCAGGTGGCTGGTCATACGTACTTTATCTAACTGTCCTCATACCAATCTGCCAAAGCGCATGAAAAAATAGAGGTCCTCGGTTTGTCCTTCCACTAAGGTATGGCCTACCTCTAGCTAAAACGAAGCTCCCATGCTCGATCCACATTCACCGATATTCGATGCACAATCATAAGAGAGCTCGAGATTCGTGTTGGTTATGTCTGGACCTTGGGCCATAGAACTACCTATCAAAATTTTCCATGATGGCCCAATAATTTCTAATGAGATAAATTATTAATTATCATTTCAAATAAAAATCTTTAAACTCTATGTAAAATAAGATTCATTACTAAATTTCACTAATATTTTTCCAAATCATCATAATAAAATAAGTTTACAAGCTAATCTTCATAATAATATTATTGTTTTCCTATATTAAAAAGCTCCTAATGCTTTAGTAAACACATTAACAAATAATGAGTGTTAGTTTCATGATCTTCAATAAACTTCCTCCATCAGAATGATCTTCAATAAAGCTCCACTATCATAAAATGATAGAACCCTTTGCCCTAGTGGATGGGAAACTATAGTTCCGAGGAACCCAAAATAGCCGATTCTTCAATTTGAACCCATTTCATATCCAATTATTCTTCAATTTGAACCCATTTCATATCCAGTAATCTCTTGAACATTTACCTAAACTTGGATTTATTTTTCTGTAATCTACATTTGATTTTAAAGAATGCCTTACGAGATGCGGGCTTCATCATGCCTCTAGAATACTCTCTACATACTACAATAGCAGCAAAAAATTGTACAGGTGGGTCAAATACTTTATCGAGCAACAATCTCAAACTATTGGGTCAAGAAGTCGATGACCACTGCAGAGAGCAAAAATTGTATATGTTGGAAATCGTAATAGATATTTTGCATCAATTGCTTCTTCTTCTTGTTCCTGGATATGAATGGACAAAGTTATAATGACTTCATATAAATAGTTTTTATAATGCATTCCAGTGGATACCTCTACAGAGATCTTTCCATCCAATTTAGTTGACTGTGCAAAGCATTTGAAAGATGAAAAATACATTTCTATTTCAACTAGATAATTAGGAAATGAAATTAAAATAAATTATATTATGCATAAAATTTGAAGCTACAGAATTCTTTTAGGACTAATAACCCTAGTTACCCTAGCCTAGGCCTATGTTGTATGCTTTATAGTCAATTTTTATTTTTATAGGGAAGATGAGGACATATTGCATGGTTGCTCCTTTTCGACCATGACAATATTCCAATACTTCTAACATGAGTTGACATATGATTTTAATAATACAACTATTCTTGGAAAAAAAATTAAGTGTATTAAAAACAAAGGAAATATCAACCTGAGCATTATATGGAAAATGGTAAAGATAGTAAAAACAAAATATCATTGTAATGTGAAAGATGGGAAAAAAATGAATTCAAAACTGAAAGACTCATTTACATATCTGTATACTTTCCTTAAATAGTTGAATGGCTAAATTGAAATTACTCAAAGCAGATCTAGTCGGTAGGTAGACAAAATAAATGGTTTGAAACAAGCTATCCAATAGCTAAGAAGGGTAGGTAAGAAACATATTGTTTTATTCTAAGGTGAATCAATAGTTTCAATTTTCAAAGAGTAGCCTATCTCTAATGCAATGGTTACATGGGTAGTTAATTTTTCCAAGGAGTGTTTCTATAATTTTCAACTAAAATTAAAGTTTGTTTCAAATAACTGATCCAAAAGTTAAGAATGGTAAGTAAGAGTAATATTATTTTATTTTGAGGCAAATCAATAATTTCAATTTTCAAAGATCTCATATCGTGAAAAATAGGTAATCCAATAGCTAAGAAGGGTAGGTAAGAGAAAAAATATTTTATTTTTAATGCAAATTAATTGTTTCAATTTTCAAAGATTTGCTTATTTGTGATCCAATGGTTACATAGCATATTTAAAATTTTGAAGTTGTCTCTATAATTTCACTCTAAAATTTTGCCCTATGGAAAATAAGCGATCCAAGGGTTAAGAAGGGTATGGAAGAGAAATATTGTTTCTAATTTTCAAGGAGTTGTTTCCATAATTTTCCACCAAACTTATGCCCCATGGAAAATAAGTGATCTAATAGTTAGGAAGGGTAGGTGAGAGAAACATTATTTTGTTTTTAGGGTAAACCAATAGTTTTGATTTTCAAAGATTTGCTTATTTTCTAATCCAATGCTTACATAGGATAGTTAAAAAATTTAAGCAGATGTTTCTATATTTTTTTACTAAAATTATGTGATGTCTCAAATAAGTGATCGAATAAGTGATCCAATGGTTAAGAAGGGTAGCTAAGAGAAATATTTTTTTATTTTTAAGTTGTTACGTTCTATAATTCTCCACTAAACTTATGCTCTTTGGTAAATAAGTGATCAATAGTTATGTTTAGTGGGTAAGAATATTATTCATTTTTTTATTTCATTTAAGAGGAGAATGGAAAATAAACGGTAAAATAAAATTAAATAAATATAATTTTTTTTCATTATATAAGAAGGGAGATGGCCCTGAACCGAGAACAACAAAGAGTTACAAAGTTAAATCTTCAGGCAAAGAACAACCACCCGGAGGCCAAACAAAAAACACTGTCCACACTTCAAAAATAATCAAAAACTTTCATTGTTTTGTAGCTATTTTTGCACATCATATCTAACTTCTAGCTTCCATAATTATCATCCCATTTAAAAATATCATCAGTAATCCTACTACTTAAAGGCTTACTAAAAACATCAGTAGAGAGCATATTGCTAAGAGTTTTATGAGGCCTATAATAGTAAGAGTTAACATTAAAGGGTACGCAGACCCAACATAACATCCTTAAAATGATTATTAACAAAAAGAACAAAAAAATGAGAACCAGAGAGAAGATAATCTTTCTTGAGCAGGTTCCAGTCATGCTAGAGTCTCCCAAGATTGCATTCTCAAGTGTTCATCTTCTCCTTTTCATCGTCCACAACGTGCTCCATCTGGCCCTACTTCTTCAACATCTTCTTGTTTTTTTTAATCATCCCCTGACTAGAAACTGTACCTAGCATAGCACTCTTCATAATCTCATCCATAATGCAACAAAGGTAGCTTAAGGAATCACACAAGTTTTGAATCTTCAAATTTTAATCCCCATTATTCATCTCAAGGGTAGAAATTCTCTCCTTCAGCTCCTATAAATTCTCTTCTAGATTCTAGTTATCGTCAATCTTAGCAGGGGAGTCGTAGGAATAGGGGACCATATCCTCATCACCCAACAAATTAGGGAACTTAGGGTTGTGTTTTGGAGTATCCGAGTGCGCCTCAGTCTCGATGATCTCATCCCCATCTTCCTCTTCTTCCATTTCCTCTTTGAAATTCTCTTTGGGGTCATCCTCCTCCTCTTAGAAATCGTCATGCTCAATATTGCCAACAAAGTTATCCTCCTCCTCCAGATCATAAAGTTCCTCCATATTTTTAACATTGGCCTGGTTATCAGCTTTTTTAATTTCCTCTTTACTTTCCTTATCCCAGAGCCTATCTGACCTCCTTTTCCTAGAACTGCAATCAATTTTTGCCTTCTCCAAAGGCTTTTCCTCCTCATCTTCCTGATAATGCAGGTCTAGGTCTATGGTGATACTTTTACTGGATGACTCTTTGCCAGTTTTTAAAGCTTTTACCAAGGAATTCTTGGGGGTTTCAATGTCTCTTATCAGGGTTCACATTTAGCAGGGCAAGTTCCATGAACACTTTATCCAGGATAGCAAGGGTATGTTTTTCTCTATTCTAAATCGAGGAGGTAGAGCCGAGCGAACACTGAGATATAGGGTTAGCTTGCAGAAGCTTGGAGGACATACCACAATTTTTCTAAGAGTTTTCCTCATTCCCAAGCATAGGGGACAAACTATTGCGGCTGTGGGAGTAGTCCACAACAAACATGTAAAGTAGATAGATAAGGCCCTGGTGTAGTCGGGAGTTGGCACCATTTTGAATGCAAGACTCTAAGGAGGACAACAAAAAGAAAGGCAAATTGATTTTCTCCCCATGCCTAATATGATTAAGAATAGGAAAATTATAACTGCACATAGTGTATATCTACCTTCAAGCCTAAAATACTTCATAACATAATAGCTAACAATAGGGAATGGTTTAGGCAGAGCCAAGAGACCATACCCATTCTGAATTGCTTCCATTTTCTCCCCTTTTGCAAAGAGCGTTTTCATAAACCCTTTGTATTCTCCACTATTGTGTCTTTCCACTCGTTCAACATCATTTCGCAAACCAATGACATTTGTGATGTAATCCAACGTAACAATGAAGGAAATCCTCCCACTAGTCATAGCACCATTCTGCCAAGAGTTGCAGAATCTTGTCATCAAAGTTTAATTGTAACCCTTCATTGGCAGAAAGAAGGGGGTAAAACCAAGATTCTTAAATAGCTCTAAAATCTCCTCATTGTTGCGAAGCGCATCACAATATTTAGGCTCAGTTCTCTTAAGAGGGTCCCCCATGTCAGAAGAAGGACAAACAAAGAACAAACTATCTCTATGAAAGTGACCCAAGAAACAGTTCAAGTTCTTCACAATTGTAGGCAAACATAAAGAAATATTTTTGGAAAGGTCATTTTTGAACTCTTTCACATAATTGTCATCACATGTGTGATTTCCTTTCAAATCGTTAAACTTTAATGCTCCAAAAAAAGAAAAAATGCCATCTTCACTTCTGATAAAAACCTGATCTAAAAAGATACATTCGAAATCATGAGCCTTAGATCCTGTACCTACCTCTAGACTTGTCGGTTCCATGTCATCAACATAATACATAGTCTAGCTAGAAATAGTACACGT
Source organism: Cryptomeria japonica (assembly GCF_030272615.1). NCBI lineage: Eukaryota > Viridiplantae > Streptophyta > Pinopsida > Cupressales > Cupressaceae > Cryptomeria > Cryptomeria japonica. Next base: position 825,663,777 of record NC_081407.1, read on the forward strand.
AAGCATAAAGCTCGAGATCACCCAAACCCTACTCGTCATACTATAGGGGCCCACATAATTTTGAAATTTTGAAAAAAGGTGGTCATGTAGACAAAAAATCATAACCTGACCCTTAAAACCCTTATTGATATCCATCCTTGTCCCCTTGTTTTCTCTTAAGCCTTTCATGAGAAAGAATCTCTTTTACCTCCTCAGATCTTTCACTAAAGTAAAAAAATCTCTAATCTGCACTACTCAAACCCTGATTGGCGATGAGGTTGGCAACCATATTTCCTTCCTTGTAGGTATGTTGAACAGTAATGTTCTCAAAAACATTATGGAGACATGTACACTTGTTTATAATCCCTCTGATCTCCCAGGGGGAGAAACATAGTTATTAAGAGAGTCAATAATCAGCTTTGAATGTCCTTCCAAGATTACTTTCTTCATCGAATTATGTTGAAGCCTAGAGAGGCCCATCCAAGCCACCATGCTTTAGTTCTGTTATTCATACCAATCCCCAAATTGGTGTCAAATCCTTCAATCAACCTCCCTCCCTAATCTCTAATTAAACCACCCGCCCTAGACAAACTAGGGTTACCTTCAGAGCAGCCATCAAAATTACACTTGAACCAACCCGAATCCGAAGGATGCCAAGTGCAACATTTTCTCAGTAACAAGTTATTCCAGTTGAGTTTCAAGAAGTTATGTTGAATGCCCCATGTTTGTCTTAAGTGTAAGTCAAACAAAGTAGGTGAGACCTTGGAGATACCTTGGGAGCCCGTATTGACATTCTCTCTCACCTACTCTTTTATGATGTTGGCTAGAACATTGCTACTTCTCCTTTCTTCTCTGAAAAACTCTATTATTTTGTTCCTTCCATATTTAGTGTGTATATTTGGGAGAATTTGAAGCCATGGATTCTTAGCAACAAGGTGAGAGTAGCGCTTCATAGTCCACGTAATCATGAAATTTCTCATGGTTTTGGGATAGATCGAGTTAATTTTTAAATCCTTTAGTATAGCCTCCCAAATTTCCTAAGCATAGCTACATAGTAGAAAAATATTGTCTATACTTTTTTATGTCCTTATAACAAAGCTCACATTTGTTGGTGAAGCAGAAGCCCCTCTTGTTAATATTATCAATAGTCAGAAACCTCCCATGAGCCACAACCCACCAAAAATAGTTAATTTTAGGAATTAGGGCTTTGATCTAGATTTATTTCCAATTTAAATTCTCTACAGTATCTTCCTCCATATCATGGTAAGCCAATTTGACATTGACAGTACCAACATAATATATTTTCCACATCCATTCGTCCTCCATATGATAGGAAAAAAGGAAACAATCATGTAGAAGATCTAAGAGAACCTTAGCCTCCATCATAAGTTGATCTTTAACCTTCACCAGAATCTCAGAACAGTTAGTGATAGTCTCTGTCATATTTTTCCAAGCAACTCTCTCCCCTTGCCAGAGACATTAATTACCTCAACAACATTTAAAATAATCAAGGTTAAATAAAATAATGTTAACTCATATTAAAATAATTAATTGAACATACACGAAATACACTTTTAAGTATAACTAATAAAGTTAACCAAATCAATTATTATATTTCCCATATAATTTCATTTTATACTAAAGTCAAATTTTAAGTCCCCTTAGACATTTAAATTTCAACTATTAAATATTTGACCAATAATGACCTCGTGGGACTAAAATTTTACATTATGCCTTTAATAATTTTCATTAATAAAATTCCCCAAAGGAATTTTAACATAACATCCATATTTAATTAAATATGAAAAATAACTATATAATATTCTCATTAGTAAGCCTTGTTAATAAAATTTATTCAATTATGAGAATAATATTGCTATATAAAAATTAATCCCTAAAAAGTCTATATTAAAAACTAACTTTACCCTAGTCAATAATTCAGGGTTAAATAATTCTACACATGGCTATAGACAAACAGGGGGGAAATTCTTTTTCAAAATTTAAAAAGAATTCCCCCTCCTCTCATTTTATTAATATTTTATTATAAACCCTATCTAGGGTTGATTTATTATTCCTTAATACACCAACCCTAATCTTTTCATTTCCTTCTTATTAAGTAAACCCTAACCCGAAATTGGGTTAGGGTTGCTTGTTTATCTCTACTCTCTATTTTTAAAATGCTAACCCTAACCTGAAAATGGGTTAGGGTTTCTTTTTCTTCTAACATATCATATTTTTTTTCTTTTCCCTTGGTGTGTGTGTGCAGGTTTAATGGTGGTGAAGGAGGGAGTGAGGGGGGGCGAAAAGTATTCATAGAGGGCGACGGGGTCAAACAGGGTCACCGTAGTGGTGGTCGCAACCGACCACTGCGATTTAACTGCAGTGGCGGTCGAACCGTCCACTGCAGTTAACCCACAGTGGTGACTAGGTCATCCATTGCAACTTAACCCATAGTGGCGGTCGAGCCATCCACTATGGTTTAATCCACAGTGGCGGCCACACTGCACTATGGTAAGCCATGAGGGGGCGGGGTGGGGTAAAACCCTCGACTCTCCCATCCCGATCTAAGGTTAATTTTTTTTTTGTTTTATTATATATATATATATATAATCTGAAAAGACATGCAAGATTTTAGTAAATAAAATCAGAGAAATTAAAATGACATATTAAATGTATATTTCATTTCCAGCTTATGTGTACATTTCTTATAGGCTTTTATATATATATATATATATATTCGATGTGCCTACACCCTTGCACAATGTATTTTATTCTGATTTGAATATTCTGATTTATTTAATCCTGAATGTATAATTGTTACAGATTATTTGTAGAGACTAGATAAACGATCTCTCTCTTCTTTTTTTTTAAACAAAATAGCAAATAACATAATAGTAAATTTTCTTTTGATTTAATAACTCTATAACTAGATTTATATTCTTTTCACTAACATGCTATTACAGAATAGAAGAAGATTAGCAAAATTTAATTTATTTACAGCTGCAACTATTATTTTAAAAAAAGAACATTTAATACAATAAGCTGCAAGATCTAATGCATTTTTTTTCTAAACACTTAAAGACAAATTATAATATCATTCTAAATCTTTCTTTTCCAGCAACTCTATCAACACAAAAATATTCAACAAATGTAATTCCCTTTTCTTTATTGCAAAAATATAATAATACTTCAAATTTAAAAGACATCTATTTTTTTACGTGGAAAAATCTATTCTAGTAGTTAATTTAGTTTTCTATAACTAAATGCAATGAGACATCTCTTTTTCTTTTCTTTGCAGCTACTAAAATACAATAAGAAATTCTTTTACAAATAGGTAGATACAAAACCTAGCCTCTCATTTTTACTAAATGAGGGCTTCCCAAATACATATATTTTCTTAATACAAATAATGATAGGATCTACTCAAAGCTTTTCCTTCCAATACTTTCCCAAGAAAAACCTGCAATAAAACTTGAAGGTTGTGACCATGGAGGCTCACCTCCCAACCTAGGCTTACTAGAAGACACCCTTGAGCTAGGAGAATCAAGGCTAGATGAGAAACACACATTCAAACACACAAACAAGAAGAAAACTCATAACAAAAAAAGACACTCCCAAACCAAGGATTAAACAATGTCACTTATGTGACTTTTCAAGTGGAGTGAAGGTGGACTAAGTACCTCGAAGAGAATTCTGCAAGTAGAGAACATAATGCCAAAACAAGGCTGCAAATAAACACATCCACAAGTTCCAAACTTATCCCTATAATCCCTTATGTCCCCCAAGGCATACAAGCCAACAAAACTCCCCTTGTGACCCCCATTGCATAAACAAATCACTATGCAGCAAGGGTCACAAAATCCCTTGTGATTCACTCTCTTCCAAAGAGAGTCTCTCACTCATAGGCAGTCAAATAGCCCTTCACCCCAAGGCCACTCTACCCTCCCAAGGGTGAGTTTGGCCTGGAAAAATCCCAAAACAATAACATAAAAACTTAAGGAAACACAATAACCAAAAAGAAGGACAAACTCATAGGGAAGAACTTCAACAATCTTCCCACACACAAAGAAACCAACATTGAAAACACCTTATAACAAAAACTTTCAACAACACAAAGACATACAAGAATTAAAAAATAACCAACCTCAAATCTTCTAACAAAAGGGTGATGAATCCTTTGGAGAAGAGTTTCCCAAAACCCATATGTTCCTCCTTCAAGACTTATCCAGAATCCTCCACCAAAACTTGCCAAAAATTACTCAAAAATCTCCAAAAATGGAGAGAGGGTAATCAAACTTCTCTCTCCCAAACTATTCCCTATGAAGACATTCCTCACTCTTTCCAATCCACTTGGGAAGGGTGAAGGATGCTCATTGGTTGGTCTTCCCTATATCTTATAGACTCTCTAGCCAATAAACCTCAAAAAAGGAATGGGGAAGAGCAATTCCACTCATGAGGAGGGTTATCTTACCTAGGAAGGCTCTTCTAAAGATGAAATTCGGCCAACTTGGGAAACTCAATTTTTGGGGAGGTTAAATAGACCCTAGGGAGTGGACACATGGCTAAATTTGGCCTTCATCCATAGGTACATCATATGACCCACTAAAAATGCTCGTAAACTGACTCTAGGAGTTAGTTTAACCACTTGAAAGCCCACCCAAAGTTTACCTACGGGTCAACCCTGAGTTGACCTTACTTATGACACCCTAACCAAGACATTCTTGGGACCATTTTAGGATAATTGAAAATATATGCATTGGTAAAATAAATTTCCTCAGAAGAGACATGTCAATGCCAACTCATCCTACAACACATGTGTCAAGTGACACTACAAAAAGAATTACACATTGAACTAAATTACACATGGCAAATGTCCCTTTTTTGGAATTGATAAATTAGACAATTTCCAAATTAAAAATACATCCAAGCATAGCATTTAAAAATTAAAACACATTTACAAATGAGGTGTTGTCTCTCCAAATAGACAACTCTTTGTTTCACAATCGCACATAGGCCTAGACTTGATTCTCCGAATAGTCTCCATGGTCACATGGAATAATTTTCCTGCACATCTCACTTGCACATTAGTAATTCCAAAAATCACATATAATATTATAAAAAACAATACAATTCAGACATCACATAAAATCTCAATTATTAAAATCAAGTATCCAATTATCTGATAACATCCACATAAATAATCTACTAAATGGCATCATCATCATAATCATGGAATTAAATCACCTATAGATCATACATCCATACTTTCTAGTATAAAAATGAAGTACTGCAAATCAAAGTAAATGACATAATCATATTAATGTTATCCACAACATGAGATCATATAAAATTTGGGTCCATAATGCATCAAAATATAGTATCCAAAATAGGTCCAACATGAAAATAACAGAAATGCTATGTCAGTTCGGGGTAGGCCCTCACACCCTCCCCCTCTAGGCATGAAATTCCTCTTGGATTTCATCAAAAGGATGGGGGTACTAAGATCTCATTTGCGCTGCATCCTCCCATGATGTCGTAACCTCATCATAATAATCCCACTAGACCATAACCTGCTCCAGCTCTCGACCTTGAAGAGACAGCATCCGACGAACCAAAATGCAGATGGGCTCCAAAGCTAGCTGCCCATCTGACTCTACTTGGAAGGCATCCCAATCCAGAATATGAGACTCATCATAAATGTACTTCCTCATAACTGATACATGAAACACATCGTGGATGCGTGATAGGCTAGGTGGCAAAGGTAGATGATATGTAACTAGTCCTATCCTCTCAAGGATCTCAAATGGTCTGACAAAATGAGGTGTGAGATTAGAACCCTTTTCATAACGGATTGGACTCTTATGCGGTTGCACTCTCAGGAAAACTCTATCCCCAACCATGAAGCTCTGGTTTATCCTTTTTGCATCTGCATACTTCTTCTACCTATCTTGTGCCTCTCTAAGGTGTTGTCTAATCAAAATCACGTGCTGCTCCATATCATGAACCATCTCAGGACCTATGGCTACTCTATCCTCAATGTGGTCCAAACTCAAAGGTGTCCTGCAAGGTTTGCCGTACAAAGCCTAAAAAGGTGGCATCCCCAAAGATGTGTGATGCCCATTATTATAGGAAAAATATACTAAAGGAAGGTACTCTTCCCATCTGGTCTAATGATCCATGATGTACATACAGAGCAGGTCTTCTAACACTTGGTTTACGCTCTTTGTCTATCCATCTATTTTTGGATGATAGGTTCTACTGAAGTTGAGTCTGGTACCCATTGCTTCCTGTAGTCCCTTCCAAAAGGAAGAAGTGAAGAGGGAGTCTCTGTCAGAGATAATCTTACATGGAATGCCATGAAGTCATCCCACAAGAATATCTGTGTCACTACTGGTGTTGTGAAGGTAGTCCAAACTGGTGAGAAGTGGGCTACCTTGGTCAACTTGTCAACTGTCACCATGATGGCATCATGACAATGTGCTGACATAGGAAGACAAATGACAAAGTCCATCGATATAGTATCCCACTTCCACTCTGGTATCGCATGAGACTAGAGCAACCCACCTAGATGGTGGTGCTCTACCTTGACTCTCTGGAACTTAAGGCATCGGGCTACTAGTAAAGCAATGAACCGCCACATACCTAGCCAATGATATAACTGTCTCAAATCTGCATGCATCTTCTTAACTCTGGGATGCATTGCATAAGGAGCTATATGAGCCTCTAACACAATGAAATCATGCAATCCTCAAGGAGAAGGTACATAGATGCGCCCTCTATGGCGTAGTAGTCCATTAGAATCTAATGAATAGTCTGCATATCTCCCTTCCAGGGTCTCCTGAGATTGCACTACCTGACATACCTCTAGATACCACTCATCCTCTAGCAGCTGCTGTAATATATGACCTCTCAAATCTATGTCCACAGTCATGGAGCATATCTCATGACATCTCCTACTCAAGGCATCCACAACTATGTTCTCTTTCCCCTTGATGTAGTGAACATCAAAAACATACTCACATAAAAACTCCATCCATCTCCTCTGATGAGCATTAAGATTAGGCTGGGTGAATATATACTGCAAGCTTTGATGATCTGAATGAAGCTCAAAATGATGACCCAAAAGGAAGTGTCTCCACCTCACAAGTGCATGCACTACTGCTGCAAGCTCAAGGTCATGCGTAGGGTAATTAATCTCATGAGTCTTAAGTTTCTTAGACTCATATGCTATAACTCGATGCTCCTGCATAAGGAATTCTCCCAATCCATCCAAGGAAGCATATGTGCATACCATGAAATTAGCTGAGGGGTCTGGCACAATAAGAATAGGCTCACTAGTGAGTGCCCATTTTAGATCCTGGAAGGCCTTCTCACACCTTTTTGTCCACTTGAATTTCTTTCCTTTTCACTGAAGGGATGTAATAGGATGTGCACCCCTAGAGAACCCCTCAATGAAGCATCTGTAGTACCCTGCTAGACCCATGAAACTCCTAACCTTTGTCACACTAGTTGGTGTTGGCCAACCCATAATAGTTCTCATCTTTGATGGGTCAACTGAGATCCCATCACTGGATATAACATGTCCTAGATATCTGACCTCTAATATAAAGAAGGCACACTTCAACAAAGTGCCATACAACTGATTGTCTCTCAAGCACTACAATACCTATCTCAAGTGCTCCTCGTGCTCCTTCTCATTCTGAGAATATATCAATATGTCATCGAGGAAAAAAATCACAAACTGGAGAAGGAAAGTGTGGAATAACCCATTCATGAGACTCATAAATATAGGTGGATCATTTGTAAGAACAAATGGGACCATGGTGAACTCATAATGGCCATACTTGGTACAAAAAATGGTCTTGTGGATATTGCTTTCTACAATCCTCAACTGATGGTGCTCTGATTTTAGATCTATCTTAGAAAACACTTTGGCACCTAGAAGCTAATCAAAGAAGTCATCAATCCTGGGCAAGGGATATCAATTCTTAATGGTCACTTTGCTCAACTGTTTGTAATCCATACATAACCAAAGGGATCCATCCTTCTTCTTCACGAAGATGACTAGTGCACCCCAAAGGGAGATGCTAGGAGGAATGTGACCCTTCTCTAAGAGTTCCTCAAGATGTATCTTGAGATCATTAAGCTCATTTGTGGTCATCCTATATGGTTCTCTCCAAACCAGCTCAGCCCCTGGTACAAGATCTATGTGAAAATCAATCTCTCTGCTAGGTGGCATACTAGGTAGCTTAGAAGGAAACACATCTATAAATTCCTCAAGGATGGGATTATTATCTAGGGAAGGCTCCTTCTCATTCTCTTCCTCTCTATCACTGATGGTGATAGAAAACAACTGACATCCCTTTCGCATGCTCTGCTTAAGCTACATAGTGGAAATCATACAAAGTGACATGAGCCTCTAAATCCCTGAAATAACTATGGAGGTACCCTGATTGTCCACACACTTGATCTTCTTCTGGCGACAATCCATCTGGGCTCTATGGGCATATAGCCAATCCATGCCAAGAACAATGCCATAAGATCCTAGAGGTGTGACTCCAAGGTCTACTAAGGTGGTCGTACTCCCAATCTGAAGCTGACAATCCCTAACCACTGAGTCAATAGACACTCTATCTCTTGAAGCCAACTCCACTTCCCAACTAACACCTTGCCTAGATGCCACTAGCCCCCAATGCTCCACTACCAATGGAGATATAAAAGATTCAGTACCTCCTGAATCAAACAAGATAGAAATACGGCTACCTCTGATCATACCTGTGACCTCTATGACTATTTCCTGATGTAGCATCTACTTAGGAAGGCATATATTTGTCTAAGATGTGGGAGATCAGTGAGATTCTAGTGGTGCGCCCAAACATCTTGCCAGAAGTGACTTTTTTTCCCGTTATCTATAATCATTTTTCCATTCTTTTTTATGACCTTTCTAGTTTTAGCAACATTATTTCAAATGGAGGAACCAGAAGGTAGCTCCATTAAGTTTATAAACATTTTAGAACTTTGAGTATGAAGGTATTTAGCATGCACAATGTTGGTCCAATCTTTCACCTCTTCAGATAAATGCCATCCAATTTTAGCTAATAGGGCTCTATTTAAGGTTTTTATTTTCCTTATACTAAGTCCCCCCTCCCTTACAGGTCTAAATAGTTTCTCCCAAGAAACCAGGGAGATTCTATTCTTTCTTTGGTGCATGACGAAAGGAACCTATTTTGGATTCTTTCAATCTTTTCAGCCACAACCCCAGACACTTTAATAAGGGAAAGGTAATAGATAGGTAAATTTTGTAGACATAATTTAACCAATTGTAATTTTTCTACCATACTGAGGAGCTTCCCTTTCCAACCAGCCAACTTCTTGTGGAATGTTTCAAGAATACCATTCCAAAATACCGAGGAAGGGACTTTAGAGATGAGAAAAAGCCTAAGATAAGAGTCAGGGAGGGTAACAATTTGACAAGCTAAGATGGTGGAAATTTTATCTTGAAGGGTGGGGTTAACATTCATGAGAAATATCTTGCTCTTTTTATATTTAATATACTGGCCAAAGATTTGAGCATAATTTTCCAGGATTATTTTCCAATGCTTAGCCTCAGAGACATAAGCTTCTCCAAATATTATAGTATCATCCACAAATTGCTGGTGGGTAATAGTATCAAGAGTGGAAGCAGCCTTGACCCCTTTGAGAGAGTCAATCCTTCTTAGTTTTTCAATATTTCTACCCAAGACTTCAACAACAATGATGAAAAGTTAGGGGGATAGGGGATCTCCCCGTCGAAACCCTTTCTCACTAGAGAAGTATCCCTTGGGGCTCCTATTAAGGACATAAAATTTTGGAGTACAAACACATTGTCTATCAATTTTAAGAATCTTCCTTTGAATCCAAATCTCCTAAGTACTTCAAAGAGGAAGTCCCAAGAAACCCTATCGTAGGCCTTAGAGATATAAAGGTTAAAAGCCATGGCGGGTTTTTTTCTATTCTCCATGGAGTGAACAAGTTCGTGCACCACAATCATAGCATCAAGAATGTGTCTTCCTTTTACAAACCCTTTCTAATCACCTCATATTAGCTTATCAAGTAGGGGTCTTATTATATTGACAAGCACTTTAGAGAGGATCTTGTAGACCGTGTTACAAAGACTAATAGGTCTGAAGTATTTGGTGGAAACAACATTATCATATTTAGGGATTAAAGCAATAAAAGTGGCATTGATCTATTTAAGGAGTTTACCAGTTTTGAAGAAGTCCTTAACTGCATTGAACATATCAACTCCCACAACATCCTAGTGATCTTGGAAGAAGGCAGGGGAAACCCATTCGACCCCAACACCTTGCAAGGGGCAAAGTAGAACAAAGCAATCTGCACCTCCTATATAGTAACCTTTTTAGTTAGCATAGATAAGTCTTCAGCCCTAATAACTTCAGGGATAACATCCAAGAGATTGTGAGGGTCTTGGAAACTACTTTGGCCATTAGGAGTGTTTAGGATAAGGAATTCAATGAAAAGAGGAGCCATTTCATCCCCATCCTCCACCATAGTACCATCATGTTTGAAGGGTTTCCTAATTCTATTTATACTTTCATTCTTCATAGTAGATTGGTGAAAAAACATAGTGTTATCACCTTCGTTTAGCCATTATATCCTTGATTTTTGTTTCCAAAACACCTCTTCCTTTCTGTTAAGGAGAAGCCATTGATTTCTCAATTCCACTTCCTCATCATACTCTTTATCTAGAGCAGTCTTCTCTTCAATCTTAGTCTGTATATTACCTAGTTCATAGATAATGGCCTTTTTCTATTCAAAGATATTGCCAAAGGAGTATCGGTTCCAACCCTTAACCTTGTCTTTGATAAGTTTAAGTTTTGAGAAATTTGGTACATAAGAATGCCCAAAACTAGAACATTTCATCGCTATTCCACAAGAATTCTAGAATCTAGGTGATGAGACCACATCATCTCATACCTGAACGGGTAATAGTTATGGTCACACAAGCCATCCATCACCAAGATGATAGCATTATGATTAGACCCCAATCTGGGAAAGGAGAAAAGGGATAAGGAATCAGAGTTCTCCCAATTAGTGGAGACCAACACCCTGTCCAATCGAACCTGAATCAGATTTTTCCCAAGATATAAATTAGATCAAGTGAACTTAGAACCACTGAGGTTAATATCCATCATCATCTTCATCATCGTCATCACCATCATCACCATCACCATCACCACCACCACCACCACCATCATCATCTTCATCATCACCATCACCATCATCATCACCATCACCATCACCATCACCATCACCATCACCATCACCATCACCATCATCAGCTTCTTCTTCTTCATCATCATTGAATAACTGTTGATCATGATCATCATATACATCATCTTCTACTTCTTCGGTATCTTCTTCTTCCATCACATTATACTTTATCGGCCTTCTTCCTGGATCATGTCTGACAACAAATGATCAACCCAGTTTATGTGGAACCTCTCAGTAAAATACCTCCTCACATTGACTTGGAAGAACATAGGGCTCATCCCCAACTAGTTCAAATGACCTTGTATTAACCATTGTAAAACCATTATTATGTTCAATAAGAGTTCTATCAAGATCTTTTTATTCAGTCTTATCTTGTACCATTTGACAACGAACAAAACTAATTTGAAGGAATAAAAGTCACACTCAAGTATATCATCCAGAACATCATAGTATTGATTTTGAGACTCTTGAGGATGTATGTCATTTCTCGATGAAATATTTGTCACCTCAAAGACTGCAGTTATCCCAGAATCACGTTTTCTTCATGTCATCCAACTTTTTGATGCAAAATTTATGACCATTGCAGCAGATAGCATTGTGGTGTTTCACCTGTAATATGTCAAACATGTAAAAATTATTGCATCATGAGTTGATAAACATATGTGTTATTAATAAATTTATATGTACTTGTTTATCTCTTAAACCATATGCTAAATGAATTTCCTTTTGTGCAACAATGGAATCTTCATTACGATGATCTTCTTTAACCAATGAAACCACACCTTCCCATGTTAATGTGTGACCAGAATATTCACAATGTTCAATCCATACCATCATCCAATCAAGATTATTTTGAAGATTAATAATTAATTAACTAATAAATAGATGTCTTACAACTAAATTATTTTGAAGATTAATAATTAATTAACTACAATAACATCTTATAATTACCTCTCACTTTCCTCAATCTACCTTTCCCCAACAAATACTCCCCTTTGAATTTGTTAATGGGGTTGGGATTTGAAATGTGATCCACCTGGATCTTTGCTGCAAACTTAGGAAGATATTCAGAAATGTACACCATAGTCTGGTGTAACATATATCCCTCCACCATAGAACCCGAAGGATGTTCTCTTTGTCAAACCAAAGCCTTCAAAAACTTTTGAGTGCCTCTCAACCATCCACATTGACCTAGTGTGTACAGGTCCACACAATTCAATCTCCTCAACTTGGTATATGAGGTAGTGTTTGTGTGCATTGAAAAAAGATGAATGTAGACACTTTTGCATTTCACACATTAGATGAGGAATTTTTCTCTTCCAATATTTTATATCTTCTTTATGGATTTCTTTACATGACAACCACCTACAAGATATTCAAGATGCAAAAATATATATTACATAACAAGTAAAAAAATCGCAAATATAATATCTATACAACGAATTGAAATAATATCACTACTTACCTCATGTATTTTCCAGGATCATTATTGACTTTCTTGACATTATTGTTGAAGTGGTTTGGGAGAGATAGAGGTAGAACGTACTACAACAATTGTAAAATTATCTTTTCATTTTTTTCTAGCATAATACAATGAAAAGTACATGCGCAGTATACAAATATATAGTAAATACACAAGAACATGAATGACCTTAATGAAGGTATCCCAATCACGTGTTTTCATCCCTGGCCCAAATTCACTTTTCTCTAATATGAGATTGTTTATGTTCGCAGCAAATCCTGTGGGAAATTGAATTTTTCGTATGACTTCTTGTATAGCATTGCTTTGTTGGTCTGTTAATAACCAAGGAAGGTCACTTCTAATAGTCTGGTCTCTATGGCTATTTGATTGAATGACATTTTTCATTGCAAGATTGAATTCCTGAATATTAGTACAAATTTGGACATTTTTTTCTTTGTCACGCCTTCCATCCAATATTTTCAATAATGTCTCTATTATATTCTTTCCAATATGCATAGTAGCAACCAAATGCACAATTTGTAACTGCTCGTAGTAGGGCAACCTACTAAATTGTTAGTGACAACTTTTTAGTCCCTTAAGAAGGTGGTCATTAATGCCTTGACAACCTTCATGATCATCAATCATATCATCAGTAAACAAAACATGATAGAAAAGATGTTTTATGACATAAACCATTAGATGGAATGGAATTACCATGATGATTAATTTTATTATATTCTAACTTCCATAGGTGAGGTGTCATTCTTCATGGCTTTGATGTATTCTTTTCTTTCCCATTGAAAAGATATTTTTCAGTATTTCGATACTTATGATTTTTGTGGAGAAAGTGCCTTTACTCATCAAACACCTGCCTTCCTAAACTTTTTGAATGACGAGATTTCATCTTTGGACTACAAACTGGACATGCAAATTTTCCCTTTGTTTGAAGACCGACAAGGCAATGTATAATTGGATTAAATATGTTATTTTGTTTAATTATAATTATCATGTGAAACTTGAACACTATAACATACCACAAAAATGTGTTAGCCCTAGGGCATCATGTATTGTCCATACAAGCATCACATGGACTTGAAATTGGCTTTGTCCTATTGGTCTAGAGATGTCATACATAGTGAAACCATTCTATAACTCTAGAAACTCATCGATAAGAGGCTCAATATATACATTCATATCTTTAACTTGGTACTTCTTAATCAAATGATCAAAAACATTACATATTTATTATGAGCATTTTACTGCAATATTTATAATTAAATGTACATGACTAATAAATTATAAAATACCTAGAACAATCATTGCCAAAATTATGTGCTCCCTCTTTATTGACATCCATGGAGGAATGTTATTGTTGATAACAAAAACAGGCCACACTGAGTAAACAGATCTCAGCTCTCCAAATGATTGACACTGTCTGTTGCCAATGAAAGCCTGAGATTACAAGGTTCTTCTTTAAAGTGTGACCACTTTTCCTCTATGTCCATAAATGTTGAACCATCTGCAGGCATTTGAATAATGTCATCTTGACTTCTATTGCTTGCATGGTAATCCATAAATTATGCCAAACTAGTGCACTTGAATAATCATTGCATACGTGGAATAATGGGAATATAATTAAGAACCTTGTGAGGCACCTTTTTTGTTATTTGATATGTTAGATATCTATTGATATGACATTCAGGGCATTCAATTCAAAATTCATGTTGTTTGTGAAGTATAATATGATCATTGGGACAAGAATCTATTGCTTGATACTCCATTCCAATATCTTTCATAATGGTAGATAATTCTCAGTATGAGCAAGGTAGAATATTTGATGGTGGTTAAAAAAACTCACTTATCAATCGACAACAAAAAATATAATTTGTTAATATAAAGAATAGTTGTCTGGGAGCCTTCGTAAAGGGCATCATATGCCTTCTCAAGTAGAGGTAAATCATGAACAACATCAAGGTCATCTTTATCATCATGATCAGTTGCGCCACTACTAATGTGTCATGGATCAATGTATTTGTACCATCACCTTCAATTGTGTTTTGTGGCTTATGATCATCATCTTCCATGGGATCATTACCTTCAACTTTTATATTCACACCTCCATGTTCCTCCACTTTGAAAACCATATTCCTCAGGTTGTGTTGATCCATATCATGTGCTCTGGGGTGCTCAACCTATATAAAAATGATCAACATAAATAAACCATGATCATGATCTCATCATCAAGTGATTTCTTATGTATATAACTTGTTAAAATGATATAATAAAAACCTTACCAATGGATGATAATCATGTCCCTCTTATGTCTTTAACCCCTTACAAATTTTACAGAGACAATAATATTTTCCATAAGCTTTTCTTTTCAAGTTAGATCACAATCTAGCAATTGTCTCCTTAATTTGTTGTTCGTTGATATTGTCCGACATGGTCTTTCTTCACAAGAAAAAAAATTGGGCTATAGAATTAGTTATATAGAAGTAATGCCAAATTAAATTACTTGAACATATAAATAATGCAAATTGAACCAAAAGCATTTAACTCTTCCTTTTCATCTCAAAACATATCTAGTGGCTTTGTAGTGATTTAGAGAAGGTAATATTCTAATGGCTTTGTGGTATGCAATCCTTGTATCATATCTTAAGTTGACTAATGTCTAATTGGGGTAATCCATGAGTGTCTAATGTGAATTCATTATCAATTTTGTGAAGTCATTGAGAGTATGGTGATAGTCATCCTTATAGGATCCTCTCAATACTGTCCAAATCAGTGACAAGTAAGACAAAATTCTATTAGGACAGTAAATTAAATGCTTATTCTTTTTCCACCCTTTGAAATTACAATAAGGTATTTGACTTGGAAGGGTCCCCACACATCACTTCAACACCAAACATTAGGCAATTCAACCTTTTGCTTTCTCAATGCATTTTTTTTGTCTTTCACTGGTTTTTTCAGTCTGATACATAGGGATATCAGACCTTTCATGGAATCATCATAGACACAAACTTCTCCATATGTCCCTGTAAATCTAAGATATTAAATACATTTCACCTAATACTATCTAGTACAAATTCTTGTCTCTTATCTATATAGGATGTTTTCACACCATACTATCATCCTTGACTCAGGTGTATGATGCACAGGTATGAGAATGTATAATGTTTCAACATACAATGTCAATGACCATACACTCCATTCTTCTAGACACCCTCTAGGCTTCGGAAAACTGATATGAATTGAGCCAACACCATGAGGATAGGGTCAAGTATCATGGTAACTGATCATAATTTATGAAGACAGGGTTCACACCTAAGTGTTGCCTCTCAATAATGCCACACTTCCAAAATTGCCAGTCTCAATGTTGAAATGTGATAGCTAGATCAGATTATGTTGATTAAATTTTAATGTTGCCTAAGTGGCAATTAAAATTTAATGTATATTATAATAACAACAATATCAACCAAGGCTTATTGCAAGAAGATAGAATATATTTTGAACTGGGACAAAAAAATCTAGCTGGAGTGGGGTTTTGTGATTCCTCCCAACATCAACATAGTGTCCAAATGTGTCAAATGTGCAAATGCCAGTTGGACACCCCTTATGACAGGATGGATCAAACTCAATTTTGATGGGATGGCTAAAGGAAACCCAGGGGTCGTGGGATATGGTTGTATTGTTAGGAAAGATACATGAGACATTATGGGCAGTGTATCAGGAAACATGGACATTGCTTCCAATAAAAAGGTAGAAGCAATAGCTTTGGCCAGAGGTCTCAGATTTTGTATTGATAATAGATTTACATTAGTGGAAATATAGGGGGACTGACAAATTATAATCAATGCCACCAAGAATACGTCGACACCCAATTGGAAGCTTCGTCGTTATTTGGATGATATTGCAATGCACCTTCACCAATTTCAAAATTATAAAATTTACCACACTTTCCACGAAGCAAATAAAGCATCTGATTATCTAGATAATGTTGGTGTCTCACTAGAATCATACACTGAGAAAATCTTGACTTTTGACTGGCAGAATGAGCTGAAATAGATTGTAATGGATGATTCAGCTGAATCGGTCTGCAAAGTCAAGTCAGGGATCAAATAAGAAGCAAGAAGCTACTTAGGCCATCATGGAAACATTCAATGGGCAATTCTATGGCCCAAGGTGCAGACATAACCAATGCAGATCTTGAGCTCTCTTATGATTATGCATTGAATATTGGTGAATGTGAATTAAGCATGGGAGCTTCGTTTTAGCTAGAGGTAGGCCATACCTTAGTGGAAGGATAAACAAGAGACCTCTTTTTTTTCATGCGCTTTGGTAGATTGGTATTAGGCCAGTTAGATAAAGTATGTATGACCAACGACTTGATAAGTTCTCATAATAGTAAAGATATGCTATTTGGATGAAGCTTGATTGGGAATCGAGCCTATTTTGGTCTCTAGACTTCTCTAGAAAGTCTGAAACTTTATATAAGGAATGGTTCAGATTGCAGTCCTAAGCCTGGAAGTATCGATCTCAATCGATGGTTGTCTATGTAGAGAGGAATCGATTTAGGCCCAATGTAGATGGATATTTCAAGAAAATGATGTGGTCTAGAATGTTGTATGGCAGGTGGCTAATGGTATACTAGGTGGTAATCAATAGTGGTTTGATGGGTTTGTTTATGAGGCTGTTATTTGCCCTATGGTTGACATGTTCGATTCAAATGAAGTGAGCATATAGAGGATTGATGGTTTTGTCCGCCCATCTAATGGACAAGCCCTGGAAAATGCCATTCTAGAGTTGGATTCTAATTGTTGGGTAAGTACCCTCAACATCTATTTTAACCACACCAACTACATCTCCTCTAAATCGGAGGAGCCAGATAGTGAAGACAATGAAATTTCCCAAAAAAGGGCAGCATTGAGAGGAGGGAGAACTTCATCCAGGAGGCATGGGAGGTGTTTAGGGTAGGGGTCACAAATGGGAATCTGGATCCATTCTGTAAATTGCTCAACTCTGATGATAACTAGCTCTTGACATCAGCCACTATCAAACTAATAGAGATTGGAGAGAACATGGTTGTCATACTCCAACACATTGGGAATTAGTTTTGCTCTTTATCTATAATTTCTTGTTTTGCATATGTCACTTGAAACTACACTTCTATGACCCTATTGCAGATAATAGGAATAATTTTATAAAATTAGTAGTAGCACTATCTTTTCACCCAACTATAGTAAAAGTCACAAATCATCTTTGGTGGTTCCTTAGTGAGAATAAAAATGTGTCTCACGCAGCATAGGAGCTCATTTTCTATGTGAAAATCAGGAACCTACCACCTAACTATGAATTTTCAGTATATGTCAAAGAATTCAAGATCTCTAATGTTAAGGTAAGGTTATTCCAATGTTTCATGCTTGCAAGAACCAAGTATTGTTATCAAAGCTGGAGATGAAAGATAAGTCAAGTAGTCAACAACCTTATCAATACTCTCATTCTTGTGTAAAATGTTCAATTGAAAAAAAATGTTGTAGGTACGTGGAGCACCTTTGATGATGGTAATTTTAAAAGTCACCTCAAGTCTACATGAATTGTAGAGGTTTGTAATAAGTATGCATGACTATGTCCTTACCCAAAATGTAGTCCTTCAATTACATGCAAACCTAAATGATAGCATATATCTCTTTGTTATATTTTAGGTACTTACCCATTATGTTATAAAACATCTTGTTATGGTAAATAGAAAAAGTCTCAAGTGAAACTATGTTAGAAATGGCTCACCATTATAGGTACATGGAGCACCTTTGATGGTCATTTTGCAACTCAAGAAGCTTGTGATAAGTATGCATGATTGTCTCCTTCCAATATGTAGTCCTTTCATTGTATGTAGACCTAAACAATAGCATAAATCTCTGTCATATTTTAGGGCCTTTCTTACCTTTGGGGTTGAGTTTATCTTCAACCAATATTTTGACCTTTAAAGATGTCATTTTCATCTAGATGTATTGATGGTAGATGCTAGACATTGCATTTTGTAAAGAACCAATGCTTCTTAGAGTTCTTGATGCCAACTTTTGAACACAATGTGTGTTAAGCATTGATGTAGTCAAATACAAATTTTCTCTCATAGTTGCCACAAAATTTACTTTTCTTCATTTGTATCTTTTGGAAATATCTTCCTTGATGACGTCCATGAAACCACCCAAACTAAAATTCACCTCCATCACTGAATCAAGTGGAGTTCCTTCAAGTCCTCCTTGGCTATCAAGTTAGCAATCCAACATTGTTGAATTGGAATTCTAATTTAAGTAGGGAAGACATAATTCTCTCTAATCTAAAAAATTACAAAGAAATACATCTCCAATTTAGAAATATAATCATCAAAAATATCTACATCAATTTTCCCATCAAACTTAGGGATGTCACAACTTACCTAGGCTCTAAATGGAGTTCAATTCTCAAATGACCTTTCCAATGGGGTCCACTACTTATTTTTGTTACTTTGAAGTATTAGCACAAACCGGTTCATCATCGGAGCATCAACACAAATCAGTTCATCACCCTTGATCTTTGTTTTCCTCAAGCCACGTAGATCAACAACTTAAAGGAATTCAAGGAGTTAGTATCTAGTTATTCAATATCATTGAATCTCATCTTTAATTCAAATGTCCAATATCTGACTACATTTGATGGTACATTAATATAACCCAGGTATTTTTTGAGGTTCTAGTTAAATATTTAAGTCCAAACTTTAAATAGCCAAAATATTTTCATAAGATTTTGTGGTTATGTTTTCTAGTTTATCAGTCAAAGATGCTCTGGTGGTTATGTTTTCTATTTGGAGGGTCAGTTTACAGACTTCTAAACAAACCATGAAATAAAAAAGGCTACTAGAGAGGGAGTAGATATTGCACAATTTACTTGGTCTTGCACAAAATTCAACATATGTGGGCTACCCTAGAAGAGATGTCTTATTTTGCATAGTTGGATCATACCTCTCAGATGAAGGATGCATTTTTCTTGTGAGCAGACTCAAACCATTGTAGGACAAATAAAAATAACATAAAAGATGCTCTAGAGGTTTCAAACCGATTTCCATCACCTATAATGATGAATGCTCACAAATAGAATAGAGAAAATTTCTCTTGTCACACATTTTATTTTCCTTCGCTAGTCTAATTAATGTTAACAATGAAGGGAGTAGGAAGCTTGACATCTAGAGTCATTTAGGCAATGAATGTAGCAGTCAAAGACATCAAATATGTTAAAAGGTTATTGTAGTAATAGAACATCATTTAACAAGTGGATGATCAAAATATTACAAATTCTCTTATTAGATATATATGTAAATTGTGGAAGCTTAGACATGGCATGAGATAGTAGTTGTCTCACAAAATGTCTCAGCAGGTAGGCAATCACTCTAAACATAAAGAGAATACTATTATGAGATTTTGCAGTTTAAGTATTTGAATTATAGACAAAGTTTTAATTTGAAATTAATGTAAATGTTTACTATATAGCCATGTGGCTATTGTGGAGCTAAACTGATGCATTTAAATTTGTAGTTTAGAAAAGAAAGAAGGATGAACGAGCCTAACAATAGTCATGACTATGATTTTGTCCAATGAATAATGGTGAATAGAAGATTGTATTTTAGTGTCCATTGAATAATGGTGAGTTGTGGAGCTACTCAAGGAAGGACTTAATCTCCAAAAATATTCATTAGCATCATAATGATATTCCTATAATGACATGGTAGAATTGGATTAATGAACCTGTCACATTTCTACTGCTAATCTAGTTTTGGCAATAGGCACATGCTAGTAAAATTTATAAGAAGTGATACCATTTATTTTAAAGTTAATTTTAATACTGAAACTCATTAATAAGTTAAAATGTTTGTATTTACGGGAAGGCAGGAAGCTAAAAGATATAATTTTGTAATTAATTTTCAATAAGTACTTACTAGAAGTTGAAGTAGCTCATTGCTAATTTCTTAATAGGTAATAAGATAACGGTGGAGGGGTCTACATTTATAATCCTTCTTATGCTTTCACATATGAGTTCTAACCAATTAGGAGGGCATTTTAATTCAGTTTTGGAGGGAGAGATAGAAGTATATTTCTTTGCCTTTAAATTCTCTAATTTTGTCAAGGAAATGAAGGAGATTTTAGGAACCTTTGTGTTCATTTGTATTTACTTTTGATTTTCATTTTTCTTTCTGATTTGAAATCCTTTCTTGATA
Source organism: Cryptomeria japonica (assembly GCF_030272615.1). NCBI lineage: Eukaryota > Viridiplantae > Streptophyta > Pinopsida > Cupressales > Cupressaceae > Cryptomeria > Cryptomeria japonica. Next base: position 825,684,740 of record NC_081407.1, read on the forward strand.
TTTTCACCAGTTATATCAGATTGTGTGTGTTCTTTAGGATTATTTATGAGTCTTAAATTGTTCATATCATCTAAAAGAATTGTTGCTTATTGTCTTTGTGTCATTTATCTCTATTTTGCTTTGATTCTAAGTTCACAATTTCATTTGTGTCATGGCTATGTGTAGGTGTTGGTTTTGCATTTTCTACTTTCTAGTTAAAAGTATACGCCTAAAAAAGTTAAATTACATCAAACAAGGGAATTGGACCTCTAAAATGTAGAGGAAAATCACTTATTTAATAGTGATTTCTGCAACTATTAGTGATATTTGTCTTTTCTGGTTTGGTAATTCTAGTCATTTGTATTATTATTTTAAAAAGACAAATTTGTTTACTAATAATAGGGAATGGTTTAATGAATGTAAACAATGCAAGAATACTCAATCTTTCAATAGTTACTGTTATGCATGCAACAAGTTTGGTCATAAGGCAGCTAACTGCATATCCAATACAAGAAGTGGAAATTATCCACAAGACATTACATGTTATAACTGTAAAAAATAAAAAAATATTAATAAGTTTTGCAGAGGAAATAATACCAAGTCTTTTCTTTCATAGAAGAAGGTTGATCTAGCTCAAATAAAGAAGATGGAAAAGATGTAGGTTCAAAAATTAGAAGAAAAGAAAGATGATGAAGTGAAGGATGGATTTGCATGTCAAGATGGTACATATGACTCTTCTAGAAACTAAATTAAAAGGGGTATCAATTTAGGGGAAGTTATGTTTGTAGATTTCTAGAACCCTTGAGAAGCAAAGATGTTTAAATATTCAACATATTAGTATAACATAGTGTGGAGATGTTGAATTGATAGTACTAAGTCAATTAGCTTAATTTCCAAAGAAAATGATCTTCTTGTAGAGGATTGCATTTAAACATGATTCATTGATTGAGCCCATGTAATAGCTTTGTGCAGTCATTTATGCCTTCAAAATTCAAAACCATGGTAGCTATTGTCTACAGATGATATTTTTTATTTCTTGTAAGAGCAGAAAATCATAATGGCAAACGCTACAAAATGCTTACATAGGAACTCAAATAATCACTATTTATCAAAACACACTAAACTTCTATGAAAGTTTCTTTTGACACTTTGGACAAGAAAAAATTTGACCTACTTGAATCACCAAATGATCTAACTCAGTGCAAGATTGTATTGTCATGGCTACTTGATTTGTATCTAGAAAAGACCTTCCGGGAATCCTCGAGCTCACTTTCTTTCAAAAGTGGATCTGCCAATCAATAACACACACTACTATTGACAATTATAGTGATAACTCAAAAGGGCTCGAGTTCTGAGTTAAAAGGCTTTCTTTCCATATGTTTCAACCTATTAAACTATAAGCCCCATTCTCTCGATTCAACTAGAAGCCCCATGGAGTGTAGGAATTATTAGAAATTTGGGTTTAATAGATTAGGGAAAAATATATATTCTACAATCTTTAATCTATTTGTGAACACTAATGATGAAACCAAATCAGATGCCCTTGATCGAAAATAAAACCTTACCTGAGGAGCACGCGGTTGTGGAGAGATCGCTCCGTGGGGGGGAGGGAGGCAACAAAAGCTTCAACTTTGGTAGACGACACTCTCGGGAAATGCTTGGTTTTTTTTTAAATGATCCCATGATATGTTTTTTTTTCTTGAAAGTGCCCAAGTTCATCAGAATTCCAATAGAAAGCATCCATTGGAATTCTAACAAACTCAGGCACTTTAAAAAAAAAAAAAAATTGATCACAAAATGTCTTGTCTATCGGAAACCTTCATCGGAATTTGAGGCCAAATGTATTAGTGTGTCTACTGTGTTGAAGGATTAAATCACAATCTTTTGAGTGTAGCTCAACTCAATGATAGAGGTTATCTATTGGAATTTAAGAATGGAATGTGCAAAATCTATGGGAGAAAAGGTGAACTAATTGCAAATGGCAAGCAAACAAAAGGTAACATGTTTCACATAAATCCTAAAGTCAACAACTATTTAATTGCTAAAGTAGATGATAGTTGGCTTTGACATTTGATATTTTGCCATATAAATTTTGATAACATTGTCAAAGTCAGTAAGTCCAAGTTGATAAGAGGTTTGACTCAATTGGACAAACCAATGAATGCTCTATGTAAGGAATGTCAGTTGGGAAACATGACATCCTCAACTTTTAAGAGAAAATCTTTCTCAGCAGAACATTTGTTAGATTTGATTCATATAGATCTATGTGGACCAATAAGGACTAAAAGTATTCAAGCTGATAGATATTTTATGATCTTCACTGATGATTGCTCAAGACTGATGTGGGGCACATTCTTGAAGGACAAAGAAGAAGCCTTTAGTAAGTTCAAGGCATTCAAGGCCTTAGCTGAAAAGGAAAGTGGTAAGAAGATTAAGTGTCTGAGGACTGATCAAGGTGGTGAATTTACTATAGAATAATTCAATAGATATTGTAAAGACAATGGAATTAAGAGGAAACTTTATACACCGAGGACACCACAGCAGAATGTATTGTAGAGAGGAACAACTGGTGAGTTGTTGAAGATACTAGAAGGATGCTAATATAAGGAGGTATAGCAAAAAAATTTTGGAGAGAAGCTGTCAGCACACCTGTCTACACTGTGAACTGGATATTCTAGTAAAGAGAGGTAAGGAAAAAACTCCTTATGAATACTGGTATGGTAGATTACCTAATGTTAGCTATTTTGAGTTTTTTAGAAGTAAATGTTTTATCAAGAGAGGTGACTATGTTAGTAAGTTTGAGGCTAAAAGTGATGAAGGCATATTTCTTGGTTACTCCACCAAGAGTAAGGCCTACAAATGTTACAACAACCAGACAAAGAGAATCATTGAGAGTGTTGATGTCCAAGTGGATGAGTGTCTTGAATTTTTAGGAGAAACAAGTGAGGAGAAAAAGGAAGATGAACCTTACATTCTAGTTTTGGAACTAGAACTGGTGAAGCCAAAAGCTAATGGAGTGAATGTTGTAGTATTAGTTCAACTAAAATAGGTTGATTTTGTAGAAGAAGATGATGATAGTGAGGAAGAAGAACCTGAAGATAATGATCATGTCGTTCCAAGGTATGTGAGAATCAATCATAATCCTGACTAGATTATTGGAGATAAAGATGTTGGAGTATTAAGTAGAAGAATAATTAGATAAAATTCTTGCATGATCTCCACTACTAAGCCTAGAACTGCTAAGGAAGCATTTGGAGATTATTACTGGATCAAAGTGATGGAAGAGGAGCTTGACTAGATTGAGAATAAAAATACATGGACCCTAGTACCGAGACCGGTGAATAAAAATGTGATAGGAACTAAATGGGTATTAAGGAATAAACTAAATGAAGATGGAGTAGTAGTCTGAAACAAATCTAGATTGGTATGCAAAGGTTATGCGTAGGAAGAAGGAGAGGACTATGGTGAGACATTTGCACCAGTTGCTAGATTGGAAGGTGTTAGGAATCTGCTTGCATTTACAGCATATAAGAGAATAAAAGTATATTAGATGGATGTGAAGTCAACATTTCTAAATGGAATACTGGAAGAGGAAGTATACATTGAGCAACTAGATGGTTATGCTTTGATGGATGCAAAGGATATGGTGTGTAAACTTCACAAGGCACTATATGGTTTGAAGCAAGGACCAAGAGAATGGTATGAAAGGATACATTCACACCTAATGAAGATAGGTTTTCAGAGAACCAATGAAGACAACAATATATATCTCAAATCTGAAGCAAATAAGATACTAGTTAGTGAAGTGTTTGTAGAGGATACCATATTTTGAGGAAATGATGACATGAGTGATGACTTTGCAAATGAGATGAAAAGTGAATTTGAAATGTCTCTAGTAGGAGACATAAAATTCTTCATAGATTTTCAAATTCAGCAGATGAAGAGTGGTATTTTTATCACATAGTCTAAGTATGTGAAAGTGGTATTAAAGACATTTGGAATGAGTTACTATAAACTAGTTGGGACACCAATGGCAATAGGTTGTAAACTATTTAAGGAGGATGATGTCGCATCTTTTGATGAAAAGGAGTATAGATCAATGATAGAGAAACTGCATTATGTTGTTCACAGCATACTCAATAATGCTCATATAGCTGGTTTAGTTGCCAGATTTTAGAAGAATCCAAAGGAGACACACTTGATAGCAACCAAAGGGATATTCAGATATTTGAAAGGTACTATTAACTATGGATTATGGTATCCATATGATGGTAACTTTGATTTGAAGGTTTATACAAATGCAAATTGGGCAAGTAATGTTGATGATAGGAAGAGCACAACTGATGGTGCATTCTTTCTTGGAGGAAGACTTGTATCATCGAGCATCAAGAAGCATAGTTGTATATCACACTCCACCATTGAAGCTAAATATGTTGCAGCGTATATGAAGTGTACCTAGGAACTCTAGATGAAACACATTCTAGAAGGATTCAAGATGAAGATTATAGAACCAGTAAAGATTTTATGTGACAATACCAGTGCAATAAATATTTCAAATAACATAGTGTTGCATGCTACAACCAAGCATATTGAGCTGAAATATCATTTCTTGAGAGAAAAAGTCTAGAGTAAAGATGTGTTACTAGAGCATGTATCTTTTGAGGAGAAGCTAGTAGATATCTTTACTAAACCTCTACCTAAGAGTACTTTTGAGTATCTTAGAGGTCAGCTAGGGGTTGTGCCCTTACATGAGATCAATTGAGAAGATGTGGAATACATCAGTCCCGAAGCTAATTGTATAATCTTGAAGAAGGATTGGTATAGAGTGGAGTTATCCACAAGGGGAGCATCAAGTTGGAGATTGTTGATACAAAACAGTGAAGTATGACACTACATGTTTTACTTTTACTCTGGCATTGTTGTCAAAGGGGGAGAGGAACTATATGATTATGGGGAGAAGTATTGTATGATTGATAGAGAGAAGATCTATAGCTAGCTACCAGCTAAAGATATGGAGACTCCTTCATAATTTTAAGGATAGTACATGGTAAAATGTAAACCAAGATTCCTATACACAATCATTACAATCAAGGGTATTGATACTTGTATTGCCATCAATGCCAAAGAGGGAGATTGTTGGCATTTGCATGAAGATTGCATTGATGAACTATTATGTTGTCGTTGATGTCAATTATAACCAGTAATGATGTTGTTATGATATTGTTTTGCAACCAGTAGGAGAGCTAGTGAAGGAAACTGGTATTACTTGTGAAGCAATGAGATAAACCGGTAACCCTACCTATTGATGTGTCAAACCCTAACCAATTGAGCTTGGTGAATCAGTTGTATTGGTTTATGATCAAAAGATGAACATTAATGATTATGAACCATATGCATGTTGTATGAGAAGAGTTTCAAATTCTTTTTGGTGCATAGAGATAATGATTTTATCTTGGGAATGAGAGAGTACGCTGCATGAAGTGAAAACTGCGTGATGAGTAAAGGGATAGATGAAGTGGTGATCAAGGAGCGGTCGAGGTTATCTTGAACAATGTACAATGATTTCTATGTAATCCAATGGTCATACTTGAACCAATTTGTTTGTAATGTTTTTCAGACCTATTGTTTTAGTTATAAGGTCGATAAGTTGTTTATTGTAGTGTTGACAATTTTGATTAAGTGTAAGTGTGATTCATTGCCAAACAACAAGGTGTATCTACAGTATGTGTGAAGGTAGATAGGAGCATGAAAAGGATATGATCAAGCAGAGTAGTACTATTCACTAGATCAGCAAACGCATGTTGTTCTCTAACAATTACAATAGTTAAATCCCTTAATAGGGGTAAGCTCTACCAGGCTTAGTACTATTCAAATCGTCTAACCAGGTCATCCATTAGCTTGGATTTCAAATCCTCTATCGAGGTTACTCCTAACAGGTTATTTCTTCTAATAGGGCATTATAGGCAATCCCTTAACCGGGTGGTCCCTAACAGGATTTGTTCCTAACAAGACTTTTTGTAAAGCTTTAACAAGCTTGGCTCCTAATAGGGTGAGCTTCATAAGAGTTCAAAATACTTGTGGGTATTCATCCCCACCATGTTTTTTTCCCATTTGGGTTTCCTCGACAAAATCATTGTGTCAAGTGGTGAATGTTTTTGTGCTTATGTTTGCTATGGTTAATTTTCTTAACTGCTAAATCCACTCAGATATGATAAGATGACCAGTAGAAATATGAAATGTGCTTTTACTATTGTTAGTAAAGTATTTGAATGTTTTTGTTAAAAGGTTTTGAGAGTTTTAGAGATGTTATACTGTTATTATGTTGTGACAGTAACCCAGTATACTTGACAGTGATATTGCAATTTGTAGTTCAGTGTTTGAACCAAATAGTTCTGAGATTGACTTGTGAGATTGTTATTGAGGTTGGTGAAAGTTAAGTTAGTTTTCCATCTACTAATTCACCCACCCCCTCTTAGTAGTTGTCTAGATACTTATTGATTCATCATACCATCACCTTTATTATCTTATTTACCCTTCCTAGCATTAGAATTGTTATTCTATGTTTGTTCTTGAAGACTTTTCTATTTGTCACCTCAAGTGTCTTATCCATTTCCTCTGGAGTAATAGAAACACAAATAGATAACAATTCTTGAATTTTTATGTGTTTGTCTTCTTGCATTGTTGATAGTCTCCTAGCATCTAACATATCATATAATTCTGCCTGTATTTGATCTTCAATTTCTATTAAGGGTTTCTTATAAATATCCAAATATAACAATACTTCTTCCTCTATGTCTCTTTGTTCATCATCCTCTAAATGTTCATAATAAAACTATACATTCTTTAACATGCCATCCTGAGTTATTTCATCTACTAATTCTGCACAAGTTTTTGGTGGAATGATAGTTACATTACCAGATTGAATAGTTGTATCAATGTCATTCTTCTTCTTCCTTTTTGCAGTACTGGATGGAGGTGAAGGTATTTCTTTTGGTGCTTGATTCTATGCCGGTATCGTGAATGTAATTTTCCTGACTGGTTGCTTTTTAGCCTCTACCTTTGTTTCCTTTGTTTTCTTCTTTATAAACCTTTTGAATGATAGTGGTGTGTCCTCTTCAGATTCAAACTCTTCTGTGATAGACTCAATGAACACTTTTGGTTCTTTCCTCTTCCTGGCTTTCTTCGGGACAAATTAATTAATGCTTTGATGTCCTATGAAACCTTCTCAACAAACTTTCTTGCCTTAAATTCTTTCTTCTCTCTCTTCTTTCAGTTAAACTTTGTTTCAAACCATTGTTTTTTTTGTTTTGTAGGACCATAGGGCTTCTTAGCCTCATCAACAAGTGCATCGATCAACACTTTTGCATAAGCTTCTAAAATCCATGCATCAACTTCATATCCCATTTCCTCAATCCAAATATTCTGGGGCTTAACTGCTTCCATAAGTGTTTCATCTTTCTTCACCATGAAGCATATGTGAGTTGAATATTTCTCAATAATATGCTTAGGAACCCTTTCCTTAGATTTCATAGACTTCTGGAATCCCTTAAAATAACCCCATACTTTATCATCTCTCTAACTATCTAAAGTAGCAATTGACTATTTAAGTTGTCTCCCTACTGGGATATCAAATGCCCATTGCCTCTTCCCAAAACTGGGAGTGTCATTCATGAAAAATAACATTAAACAGACAATTAAGTTTCCATACCAAAAAGTCCCTTTCTTTTCACCTTTAATCTTTCCTAGGTTTATTAATAATTCATCTATCATTCAACCACATAGATCCAATTTCTCATTTTCTCTCATCATTTTGTAAGTTGCAAAAATGCAGGAGCTAAAAATAGAATTCAGTCAGTTTGACTGAGTTACCTTATAATCGATGACCATGCTACTGAATTTGATGTTTGTGTCGGTAATAGTGTTTATTCTCATAGATCTCCTGTTAGATGTTGCGCCACAAATTTGGTTGACATAATTATTAGAAACCTTCTTGTCTGGACATTGCCCAATCTATGGTAAACCAGTGATTTCCTTTATGGCTTCCTTGGTGATCTTGTAAGGTTTATCTAACCAGATAAATTCTCCATGTACTCTACTCAAAACATACCTAATGATTTCATCTTTGAATTTTGGAACATCCAGAATGTCGGTAAACCCTAAGTCTTCAATGTGCTTGTATGATGGTTTGATCTTTCCAGAATCTCCCATAAGCTCACTCATGTACACACTCTTTATATCATATGTCCCCAAATCCTCAATGTGATAGTGTATGTATTCCCTAACATCTTCGACATAAACAACTCCCTCTAGAATGTGGTAAAATGCTCCAATCGAATCTTCCATGGTAGCACATGTGGATACCACTTGAAAATTGGCCTGGGATGGTCCTTGACCTCTACAAGAGTCGTATTTGCAACAAAGATAGGAATAGATGATGATCCTGCTTCCATGATTTAAGATAAATACCTGTTAATCACTTTCGATGAAACAATTCACAAATTCTTCCAATCACCAGTGACATCACTCAAGAAGATATCTGATTGCACTGAATAACCTTTGATTTCTTTGAAATGCTTTGAATCACTCTTAATCACACTCAATTGCTATGGATGCAGGGTGATAAAAAATGAAGCGAATTCAACCTTTTATCCTCCAAGAAAAACCCTAATCTTTAATTGACATCAATGACTTCTGGTGAAAGATACCGAATCACTAATAGAACATATCCATGCGAGATAAGAATCTCCAGTGTCTAGAAAATCTTCCAGAACATCTTCATGGGGCATATGCAACATCTTAATGAATTTTTCCTACCCCTAAGGTATCTGCCACAATTACTGGATGAGCTACGTACCGATGCAGGAGCAACCTCCTCTGTTGGATAAGTAACTGGTGCATTCTAATCTATTGATTGTTCTTCATTCTTCCTGACCCATCTCTGAGTATGATCTTTCCAGATTTCATTAACCTTTTCTTTCCCTTTCTTGTTTGATCCACCATTACCAACTGGTGCATTTCTACTTCTACGAAATTTAGCAATATGTCCAACCTCATTACATGCATAACATGTAACACTGTTCATTTAAATTGCTTTACTAAAACTAGTATAATTTCTTGACCTGCACTGATTAGCCATGTGTCCAAACTTTCAACATACATAGCATTTAACATTCATTCTGTAATCTTCTACCTTATGACCATACTTATTACATTTAGAACATTTATCGGGAGCAGAATTAGGGTTCTGATTTTCTCTATTTCTACATTGCCTAGCCATGTGACAAAATTTATTGCAAACAAAACATCTACCACTAAATTTATAAATATTAAATTGCCTTACTGGTGCCTTATGGTTTTGATCTTCATTAGCAGTACCATAACTTTGTCCTTGCTCAAATCCAAGTCCACTGGAATCTCCAATCTGCCTTTGTCTCTTCAATAACTCATCTAGCTATGCCAAACTAATCTTGAATTTCTCTTTGTACTCACTTGTAGTAGTTATATCTTCTCTCAGAATTATAATTTGTTGCTTAAGCTCTTTTTTATTGTTAGGGTTCCCATAGAGACTAAGAGGGGGGCTGAATCAGTATCTGACCAGTAATGTGATTTTCTTAAAATAGAACATGCAGAACATAAAGTAATAATATATCAATATGCAAGAATTAATGTGATTAATAGAACCAAAAACATCCACATGAAAAGAAAACCATAACACAAGATGTTTAATGAGGAAACTCGGTGTGGGAAAAACCTCGGTGGGATTTGTGACCCACAATATTCACTTACTGGCCAATTAGAGAATATTACTTACAATAGGGGCCTGCACATGCAGGAAGGCCAACTGCCTAGAGCACACTACTCAATAAGAAGTCACACTGACTTACAATGAGGATTATGCAAATCCAATGATTTGTACTACTTTACAATAGCATCTTCAATGCCAAATTTAGTACCAGTTCTTGCTCTGTTCTTTACATATACCCTTGACCTATAATTCGCACATTAGGTCTGCCTAATAATTTTCTTTTTGCTTCCTATCCATATCCTACAAATGTCTACAATGATCTCTTTTATATACAAGAGTCATTTTACAATTTACCTAGTTGGCTTACAATAATAAACAAAATATTACATATCAAAAATCCTATCGGCCTATATGCCGGTATACATCTTTTCTTCTATGCCTGTGCCAGTTTAGAGTGGTCTTGATGATGTCGGTGCACTGTCTTTCTTGAATAATGCTTTGTCAGTAGAATGTCTTACCAGTGCCATAGGATTGAAAGGTTGCCTGTGTAATGCTTTGTCAGTATAGTGTCTTGCCCGTGCCATAGGATTGCAAGGTTGCCATCAATGACAAAACCTTCAATCACACACAATGTCTCATTGGAGTGTCCATATGCCAACAATCTCCCCCTTTGGCATTTATGGCAACACTCATGAGAAATTTCAAAAAGATATCAAAAAATGTGTAGACCAAAAATGTTACCAAAAATGTGAGAGCTCCCCCTGAGCATATAATTCCTATGTTTTGAATTTTCTCATCCTACTACTCCCCCTTTGGCATCAATGACAAAGATTAGTAGATTTTGTAGTTGTACCAATCCATAACCTCAACCTTGTAGTTGGGTAGTTATTATCTGAAGAAGATCTCCCAAAATTAAGTTTATACCATCCATAAACTTCTTACTATCTTTTATTGTTGTCTCAGTTCTTTTTACTGTACCGGTGAGATACTGCAAGTGCTCTATCGGTGTTTTGCTTCCCTATGTTAATGCCTCTGAGATTTCCTTCTACAGAGATGCTAAATAGTCCAATCTTGGACTTAGTTTAGATCTCAAATGTTTTGCCTTATTTATTATTCTCTCTTTCTCTCTTTCCAATTTGAGCAATTCTTCCTCAAAATTTGCTATCTTCTCTTCAAAAACTGAGAATGAATCAGGTGAGTTGACAAAATTGTCTGCAAGTTTATTTATCTCATCCTGTGCCTTGCTTATTTTCTTGTCAATATCTACAGTCAAAAAGTTTGTTTTACATGTATCTTTATATAGGTTTTTGTACTCTTTTAACAAACTACATAGTTCTGGTAGAAGTGTGTCGAACTCCCTGTTACACTTCTTTATTCCTTCCTCAAAGAATTTATGTTTCTCTTTTTCTACAATTTCCTTTACAGATTCTACCTTTGTTTGCTCAAAATTTCTAGAAATATATTTACAAAGTGTATCCAACTGTCCTAAAGAATCTTTATTGTCTATATTACAATTAGGAGCTATTGATTTCAAAAATAGGATTGAATCATCTATCGCTTTGTAATCTTGTGAGCTATAATCCATTATTTTCTTGATAGATTCAAGTAATACCTCAGTCAAATTTGATGGTGACCCAACAAACTGAGTACCGGTGGAAGTGACCAAGCTTGTATTGACCTCTGGTAGGTCTATTTGTGTCTGCATTTCTTTAAGCACTGGTTTTCCTGCTTCAATTCTTACTGGTGGCATCTGATCTGGAGCCTTTAGCTATGTTGGTTCCTCTGTTTGTGTTCCAGATTCCATCTTTTTCTCTGTATCTGCTGTCGATTGCTCTGTATTTCCTGTTACCAGAGGCTCTTTGGCTATATCTGATTTATCTGTTGTATCTTTATCTACCACTATGTTGATCTTCTGAGTATCAACATTCATAGTATATAGTACTTCAGGATTAGTATTACCATCCTTTGTATCCATGCTCTCAGTTGCTAGTTGATCTTCAGTAGTTGTTGATTTTACCGGTGGAGTATTTAAAGGAGGTTGGGGTAAGTTGTCATTAATATTGATACTTGGTGGTCCACCAACTTTACCTTTCCCTTTGTCCTTCTAAAATACCTTAATGGGCTTGGGATTCCTATATTCTTCTTGTTTTTCTTTTTCAACCAAGAATATATCCCAACCATCTTTTGTTTCCTCTGAAACCTCTGTAACTCTACCTGCCATCAGTGAAATTTGTCGGTGTGGAGTGGAAAAAATTGTCTGGTTGGCCTGAGCTATCAGATCATCAATTTCTTTAGGTGAGTTTACCAGATATACTGCAAGTAGTTTTTCTATTTTAATTTTCTTATCCAATTCAATTATTCCTTGCCTTCTGGCCTCAAGTCTTTTGTATAGTTCATCAAGAATTTCATTTAAGACTTGCATCAAAAAAAATTTATACATGTCCATGTGTAATATTACACTCTTCTCGACTTGCCCTTTCTCATCATCTAATAGGGTGTCATAAATTTTCCCTATGTTCTTCAGTTTACCTTCCTCTGTGATTTCATTTAACAAAATTTCTAGAGGTGCCAAGTTAGTTGTGGTATTTTTCTTTTTCTTAGGGGTCAGCTTCTTTTTAGGTGTGACCTTTCTGACCGGAGATCTCACAGCTTGTTGCTTCTGCCTTGTCCTTCTAGGTGAAGGAGTGGTTGCTGGTGAGGGGTCTCTTTTCCTAACAACTCTTTTGAAAGTTGCTGGCATATCTCCTTCTGAGGAAGTACCTACTGGTGATAGATGAGCTTCAAGTTGTTGGGCTGCCAACTCATCTTCAGTTATGCCAGTTTTCTTTAATACATCTTCCTTTATGGCTTTTGCTTGTCTGGATCCTTTTCTCACAAATGCCTCAACCTTTTTCACTCTTTTCTTTGACTGAATTTGACTTTCTATGGTCTCAGCACTACCAAATACTTCTTCTTTAGGTTCACTGGGGGCTTCCAGAAGTGCTTTGGCATAAGTTTCCACTATGTGGTCATCTGTTTCATACCCCATCTCTGCTACCCAGATTGTCCTAGGGATGACTGCTTCCATCCATATTTCATCCTTTTTGATTACAAAACATATATCATCCTTGTATTTGTTGACAATTTCCTGTGATAGTCTAATTCTTTTGTTCATTCTGACCTTTAGTGCTTGAAAATACTCATTGATATTCTTTTCCTTGTTTTCACCCATGTTGTTGAATAAGTCTAATAATTGTTTTCCTACTGGTATGTAAAATCCAAAATCTTTGTTTCCTATACCGGGAACCTATTTGGTTATATGTAGCATTAGGCATACAAGTAAATTTCCAAATCTAAAAGTTCCTTTCTCATCCTTCTTGATTTTGGCTAAGTTATAAATCAACTCATCTTTTAACCATTCAGATACATCAATTTTCACATTTTATTTTACCATATCATGAGCACTCTTAATGCATAAACTGGAAACTGAGTTAAGTCTATTTGCATGAGTTGCTTTGTACCCTAAAATCATGCTAACAAATCTAACATTTATATCGGTCACATCATTAACCCTTAGAGACCTTCTGTCTGATGTTGCACTAGTTAAGTTCATTACTAGGTCATTGGAGACCTTCTTAGTCTTGTCGGGTCTGTTATCAGTGGAAGGTAACCCTGTTACTACTTTCATAGCTTCCTTTGTAATTTTGTGAACTAAATCAAGCCAAAAGAATGAACCATGTACCTTGCTTAAAACTATCCTAACCACTTCCTTGGGAAATTCAGGAATGCAAAGGATTTCAGTGAATCCTAGGGTTTCAACAACTTTATGTTCAGGTTTCACATTTCTAGAATTGTCACATATAACAGTCCTATACATGTTTTTAATTTCTTCATCACCTAATTCCTCTATGCTGCAATGAATATACATTCTAGGATCTTCTACATAAACAAGACCTTTTGGAATTTGGGAAAAAGCACCTGTATTGTCATCTTTCTTAGCTACCTCAGGAACTAGCTAAAACACTGGCCTAGGGCATTTTATAACCTCGACTACTATAGGGTTTGCTATGAATTTAGGTGCAGAGGAGGATGCCATGATGATAAATACCTTTTTCTACTTTTGGATGGATTGATTTCTGAAATGCTTTGCCTCTTTGCTCGAAATGCCTTAGCTCGGAAATCTTTGTGCTCTCTGAAAGTTTGAAATCATGGTGAAATGAAATGGAGCCAAAACCTTATGTTATAAAGTCTTTTCTACTACCTACCACATTAATTACTTGCCGGTAATGTATTAGCTTAACTTTATTTGCCAGTAATGAGTGATTTTCAACTTCTTTTCTCTAATCGAGGGAATAATAGCACATGTGTCATTAGATTGCCAAACCCTCAAGATAATTTTCTTCAATTTGATGAAGAACTTCCTTCTGGTGGAGCTCTTCACTGTCTTGTCGGTGGAGCATCACATTGTCCTTCTAGTGGAGCATTTCTTGGTTCTACGGGTGGAGGAGTATTCCCAATATTTAGATCACCTTTTCTAATCCATTGCTTTGAGAATTCTTGCTTAACCTCTTCAACCTTTTCTTTACCTTTCAAGCTAGTACTTTTGTTGTCTACTGGTGTACCTTTACTTCTACAAAATTTAGCAATATGACCAATCTTGTTACATGCATAACAAGTTACATTATTTTTCTAAATAGCTTTCCCATAACCTATGTCGGTTTGTGTTCTGCATTGATTTGATAAATGTCCAAATCTTCCACAAACATAACATCTTACATTCATTCTACAGTTTTCAGAGTTATGACCAATTTTGTTGCATTTGGAGCATTGACCGGTGGGAGGATTGATATTCTGATAATTCCTAGATCTACATTCATTTGCCCTATGACCATATTTATTGCAGTTAAAGCATTTTCCATTGAATTTGTAAGTATTAGGAGGTCTTACCAGTTTGCTGTCATCCTGAGTATTTGCAGTACCGGAGCTTTCTCCAACTTCAAATCCAATTCCAGAAGTGTCACCTTTGGGTTTTTGATTCTTCAATAAGGTACCAAGTTCTTCTGAGCTTTTCTTGAATTTTTCTTTGTGTTGATTTGTAGTTTCCAATTCCCTTTCCAAGATTTCTTTTTGTCTCATTAGTTCATTCGAGTCATTCTCAGTATGCATCAGATCTATCTTCAACATGTCATTCTCATAGCTAAGTCTTGTGTTCTCATTTGCTGCATCACTTAGTCTTCTGGTCAATTCTTCTTCATTCTTCTTTCTGTCCTCAATCTCTTTGCAAAATCTCATAGTCATATCCTGTATTTCATTTTTTGTTGTCATGATCTCTTGTTTCAACTTGCTTATCATATCATTAAGTGATTCCTTTTCATCATTCTCATTTTGCAATTTTTCACAAAGTTCTTTTCTCTTATTTCTTGTAATAGTAAGATTTTATTGAAGTGCCTGAATAATATCCTGAGCTACTTTTAAATCATCTTCTAATTTGATATTTTTCAAATTCTCTACATCATAGTTAGTAAGAGCTCCTTCAAGTTGCTTCATCAGATTTTCCATCTTTACTAGTGTCAAGATCTTCCTCAAGCTGTTAGGCTTCTGAAAATAGAGGACCAAGCTCTGATACCAATTGTTAGGGTTCCCACAAATACTGAGAGGGGGGGGTGAATCAGTTTCTGACCGATAATGTGATTTTCTTAAAACAGAACATGTAGAACATAAAGTAAGAGTATACTGGTATGCAAGAACTAATGTGATTAATAGAGCCAAAAACATCCACATGAAAAGAACACCATAATACAAGATGTTTAACGAGGAAACTTGGTGTGGGAAAAACCTCAGTGGGATTTGTGACCCACAATATTCACTTACTAGCCAATAAGAGAATATTACTTACAATAGGGGCCTACACATGCAGGAAGGCTAACTACCTAGAGCACACTGCTCAATAAGAAGTCACACTGACTTACAATGAGGATTATGCAAATCCAATGATCTGTACTGCTTTACAATAGCATTTTCAATGCCAAATTCAGTACCGGTTCTTGCTTTGTTCTTTACATATACCCTTGACCTATAATTCGCACATTAGGTCTACCTAATAAGTTTCTTTTTGCTTCCTATCCATATCCTACAAATGTCTACAATGATCTCTTTTATATACAAGAGTCATTTTACAATTTGCCAAGTCAGCTTACAATAATAAACAAAATATTACATATCAAAAATCTTGTCGGCCTCTGTGCCGATATACATCTTTTCTTCTGTGCCGGTGCTGATGTAGAGTGGTCTTGCTGATGCCTGTGCACTGTCTTGCTTGAATAATGCTTTGCCGGTAGAATGTCTTGTCGGTGCCATAGGATTGCAAGGTTGCCTATGTAATGCTTTGTCGGTATAGTGCCTTGCCGGTGCCATAGGATTGCAAGGTTGCCATCAATGACAAAACCTTCAATCACACATAATGTCTCATTGGAGTGTCCATATGCCAACATTTACTACTCTAGGATTGTACTAAATTAGTTCTCAACATATCATTCTCATAAACCAACCTACCACATTCTTCAAATTTTTTCTTCAGAGATACAACAAGATTTTCTTCCTTTTTTTTTCGGTCTTCAATCTCCTTAGACATCCTCATAGTTATAGCTTGCATTTCATTTATCATAACCATGTTCTCTTGACTCAATTTTTGACACTGTTCCTTAAGTGCATCTTTCTCTTCACCATCCCAACTTTGCAAAAGTTCCTTCCTCGTAGCTTGAATAGATGATAGCCTCTCCTATAGGACAAAAATGAATTCCTTAGTAGAATTCAATTCATCTTGTATCTTTATTTTATTCAACCTTTTAGCATCATAATCTTGAAGTGCCATCTTAAGTTGTTTCTCCAAGCCCATGTCCATGGATTTCGGATTTAAGATCCTCCTCAAGCTATTAAACTTCCTCTGAGGCACAAGGCTCTGATACTAATTGTTGGAATCCAATAACATTGAGAGGGGGGGTGAATCAGTGTTATAACAGAATGATAAATTTTAGCCTTACTAAAACATGCATACACCAACCGGTATACCGGTACATACAAAATTGAAAGAAGTAAAGAAACCAATAACCCAATCACAAAAATCAGAACCATAACACACAAAATTATACGTGGAAAACCTCAAAAAGGAAAAACCATAGTGGGATTTGTGACCCACAATATCAATCCACTGTCCATATTAAGAGATATTACAAAATATAAGGGGCCTGCACTTACAGGAAGAATTATAGCCTAGAGCACACTGCTCAATCACAAAAGGAGCCTCACTGACTACATATAAATCCATACTACAATCTGGAGAAGTGTTGAACTATAAAAGATAGCATCTTCTATGCCAGAATATAGTTTCAGTTAAGCTCTGTCTATTCTAGTCTGAAACCCTAAACCTTTTACCGGAATAACCCTTACATAAATATTGTCACATACATAATCTATCTGATGTATTTTGCATCATATCACATCCACATCTCCATTACATTTTCATTTTCATGATGATATCAAAATGATTTAATCCGACTGACCTATATACCCTATACAACTTATCATGCCATATGTCGACTTACAAAGATAATTACAATATCAATAAACATATTGGCTAGATAACATAAATACATGAATATCAAAAATAGTTGTCGATGCCGGATCCAAGAGATTTCGGCCTCAAATACCAATAACCTTATTCTTAAACATGTCAGCCTACATTGCCGATAACCAAAGAAATCCTTCTATCCTATCGGTGGCAGTGTCGTTGTAGTGTCTATGAAGTGCCTATCAGTACACAACTGAACCAAAACATGAAGCTAAAACAAGATACCATGTTACCATCAGTGACAACATAGTGAAACCAACCAATTGAGTGTCCATTGCCAACAATAACTACCTTGCTCATTTTGATGAAGAGGTTGATGAGGTTAGTAAGGATGATTAGAAAGGGGAGTACAATGTGGGTAAAGTTGAAAATTGCATGGAAGAGGAAGAAACAACTAATGAAGAATAGGAAATGGAATAGGAAGAATGAGAGGAATAAGGAAATAATGATGCGTATGATGATAGAGAGTTGGATGATAACTAAGATACAAGTTACTATTGGGAAGGGGAGAATGACAACTATAGGTTAAGGAATAATATGTATATTATTTATTAAAAAAAAATAATACTACAATAGTGACATATAAACCAAGCTGAAAAAAAATTATTCAATGGAAATAAGTGCAGATCTCATAAGCCTGAATCTAATTAGCCTAAATCTGAAGAACACAAAACAATGGATTCATTTACAATATTGTACCAAATTGAAAAACCTAGATTAGAACAACCCAGTTTAGTTTATAAAATCACAAGTATCCACTTGGTTTAATTGCTTCATCATATACACGATCCATTTTGTTCTGCCAGCCCGGAGAGAGGTCATCCTAAACCCTAAACTCACCCAGCTAAATATCTGAGGTAAATCCAAAGCTGTTGTTACGTGTAGAGAAAGGAGTTGGGTGTTATAAATAAGCGATTATATGGAAAATGGTAAAGATAGTAAAAAATAAATATCATTGTAATGTGAAAGATGGGAAAAAAAAATGAATTCAAAACTAAAAGACTCATTTACATACCTGCATACTTTCCTCGATCTATTGAAGCTTTTTGATGTCACAACCTACACCATAAAATTTCTAAACACCTTTCTAGGCCTAACCCGCAAGTTAGCACCTTCTAGGTCATTCAAACAAGGGCAGGCCATGAGATAGAGGAGGACACATTTGACACAATTGATGGGTGGAGTAAAATAAATAGTTGAATGGCTAAATTGAAATTACTCAAAGCAGATCTAATCGGTAGGTAGACAAAATAAATGGTTTGAAACAAGCTATCCAATAGCTAAGAAGGGTAGGTAAGAAAAATATTGTTTTATTTTAAGGTGAATCAATAGTTTCAATTTTCAAAGAGTAGCCTATCTCTAATGCAATGGTTACATGGGTAGTTAATATTTCCAAGGAGTGTTTCTATAATTTTCAACTAAAATTAAACTCTGTTAAAATAACTGATGCAAAAGTTAAGAATGGTAAGTAAGAGTAATATTATTTTATTTTGAGGCAAATAAATAATTTCAATTTTCAAAGATCTCATATCGTGATTAAATGGTTATCTAGGATAGTTAAATTTTCAAGAAGTTGTTTCTCTAATTTTCAACTCAACTAAATTTGTCAGGTGAAAAATAGGTAATCCAATAGCTAAAAAGAGTAGGTAAGAGAAAAAATATTTTATTTTAATGCAAATCAATTGTTTCAATTTTCAAAGATATGCTTATTTGTGATCCAATGGTTACATAGGATATTTAAAATTTTGAAGTTGTTTCTATAATTTTACTCTAAAATTTTGCCCTATGGAAAATAAGCAATCCAAGGGTTAAGAAAGGTATGCAAGAGAAATATTGTTTCTAATTTTCAAGGAGTTGTTTCCATAATTTTCCACCAAACTTATGCCACATGGAAAATAAGTGATCTAATATTTAGGAAGGGTAGGTGAGAGAAACATTATTTTATTTTTAGGGTAAACCAATAGTTTTGATTTTCAAAGATTTGCTTATTTTGTGATCCAATGTTTATCCAATGGTTATGTAGGATAGTTAAAATTTTTAAGTTGATGTTTCTATAATTTTTTTACTAAAACTATGTGATGTCTCAAATAAGTGATGAATAAGTGATCCAATGGTTAAGAAGGGTAGGTAAGAGAAATATTATTTTATTTTAAAGTTGTTACGTAGGTAGTTAAGGTTTCTAAGGAGTTGTTTCTATAATTTTCCACTAAACTTATTCTCTTTGGTAAATAAGTGATCCATAGTTATGTTTAGTAGGTAGGAATATTATTCATTTTTTAATTTTCTTTAAGATGAGAATGGAATATAAATGATAAAAACAAATTAAATAAATATATTTTTTTTCTTATTATATAAGAAGAGAGAGTGAACAACAAAGAGTTACAAAGTTAAATCTTCAGGCAAAGAACAACCACTCGAAGGCCAAACAAAAAAACACTATCCACCCTTCAAAAATAATCAAAAACTTTCATAGTTCTATAGCTATCTTTGCACATCCTAACTAAATTCTAGCTTCTATACTTATCATCCCATTTAAAAAGATCACCAGTAATCCTACTACTTAAAGTCTTACAAAAAAAAATAGCAGAGAGCATATTGCTAAGAGTTTTATGAGTGCTATAATAGTAAGAGTTAACATTAAAGGGTACGTTGACCCAACATAACATCCTTAAAATGATCATCAACAAAAAAGAACAAAAAAATGAGAACCAGAGAGCAGATAATCTTTCTTGAGCAAGTTCGAGTCATGCTAGAGTCTCCCAAGATTGCATTCCCAAGTTTCCATCTTCTCGTCGTCGTCATCCACAATGTGCTCCATCTGGCCCTGCTTCTACAATATCTTCTTGTTCTTTTTAATCCTCCCCTATCTAGAAACCATGCCCAACATGACACCCTTCATAACCCCCTCCATAATGTAGCAAAGGTAGCTTAAGGAATCACATAGGTTTTGAATCTTCAAATTTCATTCCTCGTTATTCATCTCAAGGGTAGCAACTCTCTCCTTCAGCTCTTGTAAATTGTCTTCCAGATTCTAGTTGTCGTCCATCTTAGCAGGGGAGTCCTAGGAATAGGGGACCATATCCTCATCACCCAACAAATTAGGGACCTCAGTGTTTTGTTTTGGATTATCCGAGTCCACCTCAATCTCGATGATCTCATCCCCATCTTCCTCTTCTTCCATTTCCTCTTTGAAATTCTCTTGGGGGTCATGCTCCTCCTCTTGGAAATCCTCATCCTTAATATTGTCAACAAAATTATCCTCCCCCTCCAAATCATAAAGTCAAACCATTCTCAGACCAGTAATCTATTAAAGGGGAAACATTTATCTAAACTTTGCCTTTTTGTAATTTACAATCGGTTTTCTCCAAGAAGTCAAATGACCGACGATCATGAAATTGATGACCACTATAGAGAGTAGTGTATATGTTGGAAATCGTAATAGATATTTTGCATCATTCTCTTAGTTTTCTTCCTCCATTTGAGGTTCTTTTATCTTTTTCAGCATCTCCGAATTCAATCTAAGCAAATGTAGAAAAAGATAAAGGATATCAAGTGGAAGAAGAAGAAGAGAATGACATAAAATATCATTTACAATCTCCAAAACATATATCACTAGAAGAGAGCATTCAGATGCCTCCATTTGAACCATATTTGTAATTCAATTGCTTTTTCTTCTTGTTCATAGATATGAATGGACAAAAAATAATGACCTCATATAAATAGTTTTTATAATGCATTCTAGTAGATGATTGTGCAGAGCATTTGAAAGATGAAAAATATATTTCTATTTCAACTGGATAATTAGGAAATGAAATGAAAATAAATTATATTATGCATAAAATTTGAAGCTACAAAATTCTTTTTGGAGTGATTACCCTAGTTACCTTAGCCTAGGCCTATATTGTATGCTTTATAGTCCATTTTTATTTTGAATGCATGAATTCAATTGAATATAATTTTTATTCAACAGATCTCTCTCAATGATCTCTTGCAAACACTGCTTTTTATTTTAAGTCAAACTTAGGTGCCTTTGGTGGCAAAGAGAATATGAGGACATATTGCATGGTTGCTCCTTTTTGACCACGACAATATTCCAATAAACAACATTACTTGTAACATTAGTTAATGTATGATTTTAATAATATAATTATTCTCGGACAAAAAATTAAATGTATTATAAATAAAGGAAATATCAACCTGAGCATTATATGGAAAATGGTAAAGAAATAAAAAAAAAATTATCATTGGAATGTGAAAGATGGGAAGAAAAATGAATCCAAAACTGAAAGACTCATTTACATACCTGTATACTTTCCTCGATCTATTGAAGTTTTTCGATGTCATAACCTACAACATAAAATTTCTAACACCTTTCTAGACCTAACCCACTAGTTAGCACCTTCTAGGTCATTCAAACAAGTGAAGGCCATGAGATAGGCGAGGACACATTTGACACAATTGTTGGGTGGAGTAAAATAAATAGTTGAATGGCTAAATTGAAATTACTCAAAGTATATCTATTGGTAGGTAGACAAAATAAATTGTTTGAAACAAGCTATCCAATAGCTAAGAAGGGTAGGTAAGAAAAATATTATTTTATTTTAAGTTGAATCAATAGTTTCAATTTTAAAAGAGTAGCCTATCTCTAATGCAATGGTTACATGGGTAGTTAAGATTTCCAAGGAATGTTTCTATAGTTTGCAACTAAAATTAAGCTCTATTTCAAATAAGTGATCCAAAAGTTAAGAATGGTAAGTAAGAGTAATATTATTTTATTTTGAGGCAAATCAATAATTTCAATTTTCAAAGATCTCATATCATGATTAAATGGTTCTCTAGGATAGTTAAATTTTCAAGAAGTTGTTTCTCTAATTTTCAACTAAATTTATCACGTGAAAAATAGGTAATCCAATAGGTAAGAAGGGTAGGTAACAAAAAAAATATTTTATTTTTAATGCAAATCAATTGTTTCAATTTTCAAAGATTTGCTTATTTGTGATCCAATGGTTACACAGGATATTTAAAATTTTGAAGTTGTCTCTATAATTTTACTCTAAACTTCCACCCTATGGAAAATAAGTGATACAAGGGTTAAGAAGGGTATGCAAGAGAAGTATTGTTTCAAATTTTCAAGGAGTTGTTTCCATAATTTTCCACCAAACTTATGCCCCATGGAAAATAAGTGATCTAATAATTAGGAAGGGTAGGTGAGAGAAACATTATTTTGTTTTTAGGGTAAACCATTAGTTTTGATTTTCAAAGATTTGCTTATTTTGTGATCCAATGCTTACATAGGATAGTTAAAAATTTTAAGGAGATGTTTCTATATTTTTTTACTAAAATTATTTGATGTCTCAAATAAATGATTGAATAAGTGATTCAATGGTTAAGAAGGGTGGGTAAGAGAAATACTATGTTATTTTTAAGTTGTTGCGTAGGTAGTTAAGGTTTCTAAGGAGTTGTTTCTATAATTTTCCACTAAAATTATTCTCTTTAGTAAATAAGTGATCCATAGTTATGTTTAGTAGGTAAGAATATTATTCATTTTATAATTGTGTTTAAGATGAGAATGGAAAATAAATGATAAAAAAAAAAAATTAAATAAATCATATTTTTTTTATTATATAAGAAGGGAGACGACCCTACACCGAGAACAACAAAGAGTTACAAAGTTAAATCTTCAGGCAAAGAATAGCCACCCGGAGGCCAAACAAAAACCACTATCCACCCTTCAAAAATAATAAAAAATTTTCATAGTTCTGTAGCAATTTCTGCACATCCTAACTAATTTCTAGCTTCTATACTTATCATCCCATTTAAAAACATCATCAGTAATCCTACTACTTAAAGTCTTACTAGAAAGACCAATAGAGAGCATATTTCTAAGAGTTTTATGAGTCCTATAATAGTAAGAGTTAACATTAAAAGGTATGTTGACCCAACATAACATCCTTAAAATGATGATCAACAAAAAAGAACAAAAAAATGAGAACCAGAGAGAAACTAATCTTTCTTGAGTAGGTTTGAGTCCCCTTGGAGTCTCCCAAGATTGCATTCCCAAGTGCCCATCTTCTCCTTGTCATCGTCCACAATGTGCTCCATCTGCCCTACTTCTTCAGCATATTCTTTCTCTTTTTAATCCTCCCCTTACTAGAAACTATGTCCACCACAACACTCTTCGTAACCCCATCCATAATATAAAAAAGGTAGCTTAAGGCATCACACAGGTTTTGAATCTTCAAATTTTGTTCCTTGTTAATAATCTCAAGGGTAGCAACTCTCTCCTCCAACTCTTGTAAATTATCTTCCAGATTCTAGTTGTCATCCATCTTAGCAGGGGAGTCCTAGGAATAGGGGACCATATTCTCATCACCCAACAAATTAGGGACCTCAGGGTTGTGTTTTGGAGTATCCGAGTTCGCCTCAGTCTAGATGATCTCATCCCCATCTTCCTCTTCTTCCATTTCCTCTTTGAAATTCTCTTTGGGGTCATTCTCCTCCTCATGGAAATCCTCATCCTTAATATTGTTAAGCATTTTTATTTTCCTCTTTAATTTCCTTATCTTGGAGCCTAGCCGACCTCCTTTTCCTAGAACTGTAATCATTTTTTTCCTACTCTGAAGGTTTTTCCTCCTCATCTTCCTGATAGTGCGGGTCTAGGTCTATGGTGATACTTTTATTGGATGACTCTTTGTCAGTTTCTTTAGCTTTTACTAGGGAATTCTTGGGGGTTTTGATGTCTCTTATCAGGGTTCACATTTAGCAAGGCAAGTTCCATGAACTCTTTATCCAAGATAGAAAGGGTATTTTTTTCTCTATTCTCAATTGAGGAGGTGGAGCTGAGTGAACATTGAGACATAGGGTTAGCTAGCAGAAGCTTGGAGGACTTACCACAATTTTTCTGAGAGTTTTCCTCATTCCTGAGTATAGGGGACAAATTATTGAGGTTGTGGGAGTGGTCCACAACAAACTTGTAAAGGAGATAGATAAGGCGCTGGTGTAGTCAAGGGTTGGCACCATTTTGAATGCAAGACTCTAAGGAGGAATAAGAAAATTATAACCACGCACAGTGTATATCTACCTTTAAGAATAAAATACTTCATAAGATAATAGCTAACAATAGGGAATGGTTTAGGCAGAGCCAAGAGACCATGCCCATTCTGAATTTCTCCGGTTTCTCTCCTTTCTCGAAGAATTTTTTCATAAACCCTTTGTATTCTCCACTGTTGTGTCTTTCTACCCACTCACCATCATTCGGCAAACCAGTGACCTCCACAATGTAATCTAGCACAATAGTGAAGGAAATCCTCCCAATAGTCACAACATCATTATGTCAAGAGTTGCAGAATCTCATTGTCAAAGCTTTATTGTAACCCTTCATTGCCAGAAAGAAGGGGGTAAAACCAACAATCTGAAATAGTTCCCAAATCTTCTCATTGTTGTGAAGTGCATCATAATTTTTAAGCTTAGTTCTCTTAAGAGGGCCCCCCATGTCAGAAGAAGGACAAACAGAGCACAAATTATCTCTATGAAAGTGACCCAAGAAATAGTTCAAGTTCTTCACATTCGCAGGCAAACATAAAGAAATAATACTAGAAAGGTCATTTTTTAACTCTTTCACATCGTTGTCATCACATGTGTGATTTCCTTTCAAATCGTTAAACTTTAACACTCCACAAAAATAAAAAATGCTGCCTTCACTTCTAATAAAAACCTGATCTAAAAAGATACATTTGAAATTATGAGCCTTAGTTCCTGTACCTGCCTCTAGACTCTTCGGTCCCATGTCATCACCATAATACATAGTCCAGCTAGAGAAAGTACATGTAAGCAAAAAAATCTAGATCACCCAAACCCTACTTTGAAAAAAGTCGGTCATGTAGACAAAAATTCATAACCTGACCCTTAAAACCCTTATTGATATCCATCCTTGTCCCCTTGTTTTCTCTTATGCCTTTCATGACCAAGAATCTCTTTGACCTCCTTAGATCTTTCACTAAAGTTAAAAAATCCCCAATCTGCACTACTCAAACCCTGATTAGTAATGAGGTCAGCAACCATATTTCCTTCCCTATCGGTATGTTGAATAGTAATGTTCTAAAAAAGAATATGGAGACATTTACACTTGTTTATAATCCCTCTAATCTCCTTGGGGGGAGAAAAAAGTTATTAAGATAGTCAATAATCAACTTTAAATCTCCTTCCAGGATTACTTTCTTCATCGAATTATGTTGAAGCCTAGAGAGGCCCATCCAGACCACCATGCTTCAACTTTGTTATTCATACCAATCTCTAAATCGGTGCCAAATCCTTCAATCAACCTTCCCCCATGATCTCTAATTAAGCAACCCACCCCAGACAAATGAGGGTTACCTTCAGAGAAGCCATCAAAATTACACTTGAACCAACCCGAATCCAGAGGATGCCAAGTGCAATATTCTCTCAATAACAAGTTATTCCAGTTAAGTTTCAAGAAGTTATGTTGAATGCTCCATTTTTATCTGAAGTGTAAGTTCAATAGAGTAGGCGAGACCTTGGAGATACCTTGGGAGCCTGCATTTACATTCTCTCTCACCTATTGTTTTATGATGTTGGTGAGAATATTGCTACTTCTCCTTTCTTCTCTGAAAAACTCTATTATTTCTTTCCTTCTAGCTATTTTAGGTATATTTGGGGGAATTTTAAGCCATGGATTCTTATCAACAGGGTGAGAGTATGGGTTCATAGTCCACAAAATCATGAAATTCCTCATGGTTCTAGGATGGATCGAATTAATTTTCAAATCCTTCAATATAGCCTCCCAAATTTCCTAAGCGTAACTACAGTGCAGAAAAATATTGTCTATACTTTTTTATGTCCTTATAACAAAGCTCACATCTGTTGGTGAAGCAGAAGCTCCTCTTGTTAAGATTATGAATAGTCAGAAACCTCCCATGAGCCGTAGCCCACCAAAAATAGTTAATTTTAGGAATAATATATTTGATCCAGATTTATTTCCAATTTACAATCTTTGCAATATCTTCCTCCATATCAAGGTAAGCCGATTTGACATTGAAGGTACCATCAGAATTTGTTTTCCACATCCATTCATCCTCCATATGAGAGGAAAAAAGGAAACAATTAGGTAGAAGATCTAACATAACCTTAGCCTCCATCATAAGTTGATCTTTAACCTTCACCGGAATCTCACAATGTAGTCATGAACTTTCACCTCTTAGCATCTACTTAGGAAGGCATAAAAGTGTCTGAGATGTGGGAGATCAGTGAGATCCTTGTAGTGCACCCAAACATCTTGCCACAAGTCAGTTCTTTTCCTGTTATCTATAATCATTTTTCCATTCTTTTTATGACCTTTCTTGTTTTAGCAACATTATTCCAAATCGAGGAACTAGAACAAAGCTCCATTAAGTTTATAAACCTATCAGAAAATTGAGTATGAAGGTATTTAGCACACACAATGTTGGTCTAATCTTTCACCTCTTCGGATAACTGCCATCCAATTTTAGTTAACCAGGCTCTATTTAAGGTTTTGATTTTTCTTATACCAAGTCCCCCCTCCCTCATAGGTCTACACAGTTTCTCCCAAGAAACTAGGGAGATTCTATTCTTTCTTCAGTGCCTGGCCAGAGGAACCTTTTATGGATTCTTTCAATCTTTTTAGCTACAACCCTAGACACTTTAAAAAGGAAAAGGTAATAGATAGGTAAATTTTACAGACATGATTTAACCAATTTTAATTTTCCTATCATACTAAGGAGTTTCCCTTTCCAGCCAGCCAACTTCTTGTGGAATCTTTCAAGAATACCATTCCAAAATACCGAGGAGGGGCTTTGGAGATGACCAGAAGCCCAAGATAAGAGTCAGGGAGGGTAACAATTTGGCAAGCTAAGATGGTGGAAATTTTAGCTTGAAGGTTGGGGTTAACATTCATGAGGAATAGCTTTCTCTTTTCATAGTTAATATACTGGCCAAATATTTGAGCATAATTTTGCAAGATTCTTTTCCAATGCTTAGCCTTAGAGACATAAGATTCTCCAAATATTATAGTATCATCCACAAATTGCTGGTGGGTAATAGGATCGAGAGTGGAAGCACTCCTAACCCTTTTGAGAGAGCCAATCCTTCTCAATTTTTCAATATTTCTACCCAAGACTTCAGCAATAATGGTGAAAAGGTAGGGGGATAGGGGATCTCCCCATCGAAGTCGTTTCTCACTAGAGAAGTATCCCTTGGGGCTCCTATTAAGGAGATATAATTTTGGAGTAAAAACACATTGCCTATCAATTTTAAGAATCTTACATTGAATCCAAATCTCCTAAGGACTTCAAAGAGGAAGTCCCAAGAAACCCTGTCATAGGCCTTAGAGATATCAAGTTTAAAAGCCATGGTGGGTTTTTTGCTATTCTTCATGGAGTGGACAAGTTCATGCACCACAATCACAACATCAAGAATGTGTCTTCCTTTTACAAACCCTTTCTGATTACCTCATATGAGCTTATGAAGTAGGGGTTTTATTCTATTGACAGTCACTTTAGAGAGGATCTTGTAGACTGTGTTACAAAGACTAATAGATTTGAAGTCTTTGGTGGAAACAACATTATCATGTTTAGGGATTAAAGCAATAAAAGTGGCATTGATTTGTTTAAGGAGTTTACTAGTTCTGAATAAGTCCTTAAACACATTGAATACATCAACTCCCATTGTATCCCAGTGATCTTGGAAGAAAACAGGGGGAAACCCATCTGGCCATAACACCTTGCAAGGGGCAAAGGAGAACAAAGCACTCTACACGTCCTATATAGTAACCTTTTTAGTCAACATAGATATTTCCTCAGCCCTAATAACTTTAGGGATAACATCCAAGAGATTGTGAGGGTCTTGGAAACTAATTTGGCCATTAGGAGTGTTTAGGATAAGGAATTCAATGAAGAGAGTAGCCATTTCATCCTCATCCTCCACCATAGTACCATCCTATTTGAAGAGTTTCCTAATTCTATTTATAATTTTGTTCTTCAAAGTAGATTGGTGGAAAAAATTAGTGCTATCACGTTCATTTAGCCACTATATCCTTGATTTCTCTTTCCAAAACACCTCTTCCTTTCTGTTAAGGAGAAGCCATTGATTTATCAATTCCACTTCCCCATCATAATCTTTATCTAGAGAAGTATTCTTTTCAATCGTAGTCTTTATATTACCCAGTTCATAGATAATATCCTTGTTCTAGTTCAAAGATATTGCCAAAGGAGTATCGGTTCCAACCCTTAACCTTGTCTTGGATAAGTTTAAGTTTTGAGCAATTTGGTACATAGGAGTGCCCAAAACAAGAACATTCCATCACTGTTCCACAAGAATTCTAAAATCTGGGTGATGAGACCACATCATCTCATACCTGAATGGGAAATAGTTATGGTCACATAAGTCATCCATCACCAAGAGGATTACATTATGATCAGACCTCTATCTGGGAAAGCAGCAAAGGGATAAGGAATCAAAGTTCTCCCAACTAGTGGAGACCAACACCTTGTCCAACCGAACCTGAATCAGATTTTTCCCAAGACACCAAATACACCAAGTGAACTTAGAACCACTGAGGTTAATATCCATCATCATCTTCATCATTTTCATCACCATCATCACCATAACCATAACCACCATATAGTGCTCTTGGTTCTTGCAAGAATAAAACATTAGAATGACCTTAACTTAACATTAGAGATCTTGAATTCTTTGACATATACCAAAAATTCATAGTTACGTGTGGTTCTTGATTTTCACATAGAAAATGAGCTCCTATGCTACATGAGACACATTTGTATTCTCACTAAGGAACCACCAAAGATGATTTGGGACTTTTACTATAGTTGGGTGAAAAGATAGTGCTACTACTAGTTTTACAAAACTATTCCTATTGTCTGCAATAGGGTCATAGAAGTGTAGTTTCAAGTGACATATGCAAAACAAGAAATTGTAGATAAAGAGCAAAACTAATTCCCAATGTGTTGGAGTATGGCAGTCATGTTCTTTCCAATCTCCATTAGTTTGATAGCAGCTAATGCCGAGAGCCAGTTATCATCAGAGTTGAGTAGTCTACAAAAGAGATCCAGATTGCCATTCCTGACCCCTACCCTGAACACCTCCCATGCCTCTTGGATGAAGTTCTTCCTCCTCTCCATGCTACCCTTTTTGGGCAATTTCCTTGTGTTCACTATCTAACTGCTCTAATTCAGAGGAGATGTAGTTGGTGTAGTTAAAATAGATGTAGAGGGTGCTTATCCAACAATTAGAATCCAACTCAAGAATGGGATTTTCCAGGGCTTATCCATTAGACGGGTGGACAAAGCTGTCAATCCTCTGTATACTCACTTCCTTTGAATCGAATATGTCAACCATAGGGCAAATGACAGCCTTATAAACAAACCCATCACACTAGTGTCGATTACCACCCAGTATACCACTAGCCAGCTGCCATTAAACATTCTAGACCACATTGTTTGCTTGTAATAGCTAGCTACATTGGGCCTGGATCGATTCCTCTCTACATAGGCAACTGAGACCAAAATGATGCACCATCGATTGCAATCAATACTTCCAAGCTTAAGACTACAATCTGAACCATTCCTTATATAAAGTTTCAGACTTACTAGAGAAGTCTAGAGACCAGAACAAGCCCAACTTCCAATCAAGCTTCATTCGAACAGCATATCTTTACTATTATGAGAAATTGTTAGGTTGTTGGTCATATGTAATTTATCTAACTGAACTGATACCAATCTACTAAAGCACATGAAAAACCAGAGGTCTCCGATCTATCCTTCCACTAAGGTATCGCTTACCTCTAGCAAAAATGAAGCTCCCATGCTTGATCCACATTCACCGACATCCTATGTCCAATCATAAGAGAGATCAAGATCCATGTTGGTTATGTCTGCACCTTGGGACATAGAATTACCCATCAAAAGTTTCCATGATGGCCCAGGTACCTTCCTGCGTCTTGTTTGATCCCTGACTTGGCTTTGCAGATGGATTCAGCCAAATCATCATTTCCAATCTATTTCAGCTCATTCTGCCAATCAAAAGTCAAGATTTTATTAGTGTATGATTCCAGTGAGACACCAACATTAGCTAGATAATCAGATACTTTTTTTTCTTCACGGAAAGTATGCAAAAATTTATAATTTTGAAATTGGTTAAGGTACATTGGAATATCAACCAAATAGTGACAAAGCTTTCAATTGGGTGTTGAGTTGTTCTTGGTGGTGTTCATTACAATTTGTGAGTCCCCCTCTATTTCCACTTATGTAAATCCATTATCAACATAAAATTTGAGACTTCTGGCCCGAGCCATTGCTTCCACCTCATTATTGGAAGCAATGCTCAATTTTTCTGATACACTACCCATAATGTCTTCTGTATCTTTCCTAGCAATACAACCATATCCTGCGGCCCTGGGTTTCTTTTAGCAGCCCCATCAAAATTGTGTTTGATCCATCCTATCATAGGGGGTGTCCAATTGGCATTTGCATGTTTGACACATTTGGACACTGTGTTGATGTTGGGAGGAATCAAAGAACCCCATTCTAACTAGATTTTTTTGTCCCAGTTCAGAATATATTCTATCTTCCTATAATAAGCCTTGGTTGATATTGTTGTTATAACAATATACATTAAATTTTAATTTCCACTTAGGCAATATTAAAATTTAATCAACATAATATGATCTAGCTGTCACATTTCAACATTGAGACTAACAATTTTGGAAGTGTGGCATTGTTAAGAGCCAACACTTAGGTGTGAACCCTGTCTTCATAAATTATGATCAGTTGCCATGATACTTGACCCTATCCTCATGGCATTGGCTCATTTCATATTACTTTTCCCAAACCTAGAAGCCAAGTAATGTATCCAAGGGTGTCTAGAAGAATGGAGTGTATGATCATTGACTTTGTATGTTGAAACCATTATGCATGCTCGTACCTCTGCATCATACACATGAGTCAATGATGATAGTGCGTTGTGCAAACATCCTATATTGATAGGACACAAGAATGTGTACCGGATAGTGTTAGGTCAAATTTAGTTAATATCTTAGATCTACAGGGACATATGGGGAAGTCTGTGCATGTGATGATGCCATTAAAGGCTTGATATCCCTATGTAGCAGACTAAGAAAACCAATGAAAGACAAAAAAAATGCATTGAGAAGGAACAAGGTTGAATTGCCTAATGTTTGGTGTTGAAGTGATGTGTGGGGACCCTGGAAAGTCAAATACCTTGTTGTATTTTCAAAGGGTGGAAAAATAATAACCATTTTATTTACTATCATAATAGAATTTTGTCTTACTTGTCACTGATTTGGATAGTATTGAGAAGATCCTAAAAGGATTACTATCACCATACTCTTGATGACTTCACAACATTGATAATGAATTCGAATTAGACACTCATGGATTACCCCAATTTGACATTAGTCAACTTAAGATATGATACAAGGATTACATACCACAAAGCCATTAGCATATCACCTTCTCTAAATCACCACAAAGCCATTAGATATGTTTTGAGATGAAAAAGAAGAGTTAAATGGTTTTGGTTCAATTTGCATTATTTCTATGTTCAAGTAATTTAATTTGGTATTACTTCTATATAACTAGTTCTATAGCCCAATTTTTTTGCCTATGAAGAAAGACCATGTTAGACAATATCAACAAACATGAAAATAAAGAGACAATTGCTATATTGTGGTCTAACTTGAAAAGAAAAGGTGATGGAAAATGTTATTATCCTTGCAAATTTTGTAAGGGATTAAAGACTAGAATACTTCTAATAGAAACAACTAAGAAACATTGTAGGTTGCATGTTCACATTGAAGGGGGGCATGATTATCATCCATTGGTAAGTTTTTCATATCGTTCTAATAATTTATATACATAAGAAATCACTTGATAATAAGATTGTTATCATGGTTTATTTATGTTGATCATTTTTATATAGATCGGGCACCCTACAGCACATGATATGGATCAACACAAACTGGATAATATAGTTTTCAAAGTGGAGTAACATGGATGTGTGAATATCAATGCTAAAGATAATGATCCCATGGAAGATGACGATCATGAGCCACAAAAGACAATTGAAGATGATGGTACAAATAGATTGATCTATGACAAATTTAGTATTGGCACAGTTGATCATGATGATGAAGATGACCTTGATGTTGTTCATGATTTACCTCTACTTGAGAAGGCATATGAGGGACTTTACAAAGGCTCCCAACCAACTCTTCTCTTCATTGTATTGTTGTTGGTGAAATTGAAGGTTATGAATGGTTTATCCAATATAAAAATCTCATGTATGTTAAGGTATGTCATATATGTCATTATAGTTAATAAATGGTGAATCATGTACCATTAATATTATTTATATTAACAAATTGTATTTTTTTGTTGTAGATTGATAGGTGATTTTTTGTTACCACCATCAAATATTTTACCTCGCTCATATCGAGAATTATCTGCCATTATGAAAGATATTGGAATGTTGTATCAAGCAATAGATGCTTGTCCCAATGATCATATTGTATATCACAAACAACATGAATTTTGAATTGAATGACTTGAATATCATATCAATAGATATCGAACATATCAAATAACAAAAAAGGTGTCTCACAAGGTTCTTCGTTATATTCACATTATTTCACGTATGCAACGACTATTCAAGTGCACTAGCTTGGCACAATTTATGGATTACTATGCATGCAATAGAAGTTGAGATGACATTATTTGAATGCTGGTGGATGGTTCAACATTTATGGACACAGAGGAAAATATTCAAGACTTTAAAGAAGAATCTCATAATCTCAGGATTTCATTGGCAGCGGATGGTGTCAATCCATTTGGACAACTGAGATCTAATTATTCAGTGTGGCCTATTTTTGTTATCAACAATAACATTCCTCCATGGATGTCAATAAAGAGGGAGCACATAATGTTGGTAATGATTGTTGTAGGTATTTTATCATTTAATAGTCATCTACATTTAAATATAAATATTACAGTAAAATGGTCATAATAATTATGTAATGTTTTTGTTGATTTGATTAGGTAAGTACCAAGTTAAAGATATGAATGTATATAAATTAAGCCTCTTAGCGACGATTTGCTAGAGTTATGGAATGGTGTCACTATGTATGACATCTATAGACCAATAGGACAAAGACAATTTCAATTCCATGCGATGCTTGTATGGACAATACATAATGCCCTAGGGCTAACACATTTTTGTGGTATATTATAGTGTTCAAGTTTCACATGATAATTATAATTAAAAAAATTAACATATTTAATCCAATTATACATCATCTTTTAGGTCTTTAAACAAAGGGAAAATTTGCATGTCCAGTTTGTGGTCGAAAGATGAAATCTTGTCATTCAAAAAGTTTAGGAAAGAAGGTGTTTGATGAGTATAGGCTCTTTCTCCACAAAAATCATAAGTATTGAAATACTGAAAAACAACTTTTCAATGGGAAAGAAAAGAATACATCAAAGTCACAAAGAATGACACCTCACCTGTGGAAGTTGGAATATAATAGAATTAATCGTCAAGGTAATTTCATTCCACCTAATGATTTATGTCATAAAACATCTTTTCTATCATGTTTTGTTTACTGATGATGTGATTGACGATCATGAAGGTTGTCAAGGCATTAATGGCCACCATCCTAAGGGATAAAAAATTTATCCCCGACAATTTAGTAGGTTGCCCTACTATGAGCAGTTACAAATTGTGCATTTGTTTGATACTATACATATTGGAAAGAATATAACAAAGACATTATGAAAAATATTGGATGGAAGGTGTGACAAAGAAAAAATTGTTAAAATTTGTACTGGCATTCAGGAATCCAATCATGCAATGAAAAATGTCATTCAATCAAATAGCCATGGAGACCAGATTAATATAAGTGGCCTTCCTTGGTTATTAACGGACCAGAAAAGCAATGCTATAAAAGAAATCATATGAATTTAATTTGATTTCCCATAGGATTTGTTGCAAACATAAACAATCTCATATCAAAGAAAAGTGAATTTGGGCCAGGGATGAAAATACATGATTGGCATACCTTCATTAAGGTAACTCATGTTCTTGTGTATTTACTATATATTTGTATACTATGCATGTAATTTTCATTGTACTATGTTAGAAAAATATGAAAAGATAATTTTATAATTGTTGCAGTATGTTCTACCTCTATCTCTCCTAGACCACTTCAACAATAGTGTCAAGCAAGTCATATATGATCTTGGAAAATACATGAGGTAGGTAGTGATATTTGTTCAATTCATTGTATAGATATTATATTTGTGATTTGTTTTACTTGTTATGTAATATATATTTTTGCATTTTGAATATCTTGTAGGTGGTTGTCATGTAAAGAAATCCATAAAGAAAATATAAAATATTGGAAGAGAAAAATTCCTCATCTAATGTGTGAAATGAAAAAGTGTCTACCTTCATCTTTTTTCAATGCACAAGAACACTACCTCGTACACCAAGTTGAGGAGATTGAAACCTGTGGACCTGTACACACTAGGTCATTGTGGATGGTTGAGAGGCACTTGAAATTTTTGAAGGCTTTGGTTCGACAAAGAGCACATCCTGAGGGTTTTATGGTGGAGAGATATATGGTATACCAGACTATGGTGTACATTTATGAATATCTTCCTAAGTTTGCAGAAAAGATCCACGTGGATCGCATTTGTGATCCCAACCTCATTAAAAAATTTGAAGGGGATTACTTGACGGGGGAAGGTAGATTGAGGAAAGTGAGGTAATTATAAGATGTTATTGTAGTTAATTAATTATTAATCTTCAAAATAAATCAGTTGTAAGACATCTATTTATTTTTTGTATAGCTAGTCAAGAGTGGGATGCACTATATTTGTATATTGCAAACAATCTTGATTGGATGACGGTATGGATTGAACATTGTCAACATTTTGGTCACATATTAACATGGGAAGGTGTGGCTTCATTGGTTAAAGAAGTTCATCGTAATAGAGATTCCAATGTTACACAAAAGGAAATTGATTTAGCATATGGTTTAAGAGATAAACAAGTATGTATAAATTTATTAATAACCCATATGTTTATCAACTCATGATGCAATAATTTTTACATGTTTGACATATTGCATGTCAAACAACACAATGCTATGTGCTGCAATGGTCATATATTTCACATCAAAAAGATGGATGACATGAAGAAAACTTGTGATTCTGGGATAACTGCAGTCTTTGAGGTGACAAATATTTGATTGAGAAATGACATACATCCTCAAGAGTCTCAAAATTGATACTATGTCATTTTGGATGATATACTTGAGTGTGACTTTAATTCCTTCAAATTAGTTTTGTTTGTCGTCAAATGGTACAGGCTACAATTGAATAAAAATGATCCTGATAGAATTGTTATTAAACATGATAATGGTTTTACAATGGTTAATACAAGGTCGTTTGAACCAATTGGGGATGAGCCCTATGTTCTTCCAAGCCAATGTGAGAAAGTATTTTACTCAGAGGTTCCACATAAACTGGGTTGGTCATTTGTTGTTAGACATGATCCAAGAGGAAGGTCGATAAAGTATAATGTGATGGAAGAAGAAGATACCAAAGAAGTAGAAGATGATGTATATGATGATCACAATCGACAGTTACACGATGATGAAGAAGAAGAAGAAGTTGTTGTTGCTGCTACTGCTGCTGATGATGATGATGATGATGATGATGATGATGATGGTGATGGTGATGGTGATGGTGATGGTGATGGTGATGGTGATGGTGATGGTGATGGTGATGGTGATGGTGATGGTGATGGTGATGGTGATGGTGATGGTGATGATGACGATGACAAAGTTGATGATGCCGGTGGTTGTGGTGGTGGTGGTGATGTTGCTGCTGTTGATGATGATGATGATGATGATGATGATGATGATGATGATCATGATCATGATCATGATAGCAATGATGATCATGATGGTTATGATGATGAGTTAGATGAAGAAGAAGATCAATGACATGAATGAAATGTATGGAGTATGCCATTAGTATATTATCTATTTAATATTGATACACCTTTTAATGTTTTTAATTCATGTTCCATCTCTAGAAGGTCCTAATAGTAGAACTATGCCACCTCGAGCAGATGGAGATAGGGAGAGTGACTATTTATGTCATTTTTTAAACTTTTTGTTTATTTATGGAATTTGGACTGTTTATTAGCTATGTGATGGATGTTAATTTAAGCTACATATGCGATGGATTACATGTTTATGATGATACATGTGACATTTTTTGAAATTTGTGTTTATTTATAGAATGTGGATTGTTTATTACCTATGTGATTGATGGTGATTTATGATGACACATATGTGATGCTTATGATGCTCAATTACATATATGATGATACATATGTGATGCTTATGATAGTTATGATACATATATATTTATTTTTTATCAACTTACAAATGTAATTCTTATGATGCTCAATTGATGGTGTTGATTTCATGTATAGGTTTTGTGTGATGCTATCACCCTTGGTGGAAATATGTATTTGACTACAGACATTGTCAATCCTTTATTTGAGGATCCTACATAGTCTACATAAAGTAAAGTTAAGGAATTAAAAAATTTACAATGATTTTCATGATGACATATTTTTTCCTTTTTAATACTCTTCTTGTCTACAAAGTTCATGGTGTTCATGTTGTGCACTATATAATTTTTAGTATATATATCATGTAATTTTTAGCTAGCATAAGATAATTGAATGACATGTGCAGGAACCTGAACCCCTTTGATGAAGATCCTACAGTCTCGTGGATCGACAGGTATAAGTCAATACACCCTATAGAAATAGTTTATTTTTAAAAAATTACTAGGAAAACAAACTTCCTCATTTCTTCAAACCTCGACATTAGCAACAAATCTTATAGAGTTATCAACACTTGAGGCCCCAGTTGGACTTATTCAATTTTTAATCTCAAAGTCAACTTTAGGGCTGACTTCTTTATCAACATTACCCTGAGTTGCAAAATATCTCTTTCATTACCAACTAACTATCTCATTTAATGGAGTGCAGGTACCACCAAACAGGTATTTGTCAGATTGTTCTTCCTCAAGTGAGGTAAATATAGGAATAGTCGAAGAAAGTGAGACATGTAGTAGGTCTAAAATAAGGAGATCAACTAGAGGTCAAAAGATTAGAAGAAAATTCAATAAACACATCAAATTTTTCATTACTCAAGGGGGTTCATGCTCTTATGATGTTGAGACCAAAGGCAACATTGAGGTTCCCTTGAGGTACAAATAGTCTAGAGAAATAATGGGTACCCAAGGAACTTCCTCCAATAAACACCAATTTTTGTGTTAACGAGAGGATATATCTAGAAGAGAATTTATAGGAGATGAAGGAGGGAGTTTCTATCCTTGAGACGAATAATGAGGAACAAAATTTGAAGATTCAAAGCTTGTGTGATTCCTTAAGATCCCTTTGTTGCATTATGGATGGGGTTATGAAGAGTGTTTTGTTGGGCACAATTTTTGGTTAGGGGAGGATTAAAAAGAACAAGAAGAAGTTGAAGAAGCTGGGCTAGATGTAGCATGTTGTGGACGATGACGAGGAGAAGACAGACACTTGAGAATGCAATCTTGGGAGACTCTAGCATGACTAGAACCTGTTCAAGAAAGATTAGCTTCTCTTTGGTTCTCATATTTTTGTTCCTTTTTCTTGATGATCATTTTTCAGGGTGTTATGCTAGTTCTGCGTACTCTTTAATGTTAACTCTTACTATTATAGGACTCATAGAACTCTTAGCAATATGCTCTCTGTTGGTGTTTTTAGTAAGACTTTGCGTAGTAGGATTACTGATGATTTTTTAAAATGGGATGATAAGTATAGAAGCTAGAAGTTAGTTAGGATGTGCAGAAATAGCTACAAAACTATGAAAGTTTTTGATTATTTTTGAAGGGTGGACTTTGTTTTTTGTTTGGCCTCAGGGTGGTTGTTTTTTGTTGAACATTTAAGTTTGTAACTCTTTATTGTTATCGGTTTAGGGTTGTCTCCCTTCTTATATAATAAAAAAAAAACAGATTTATTTAAATTATTTTCCATTCTCCTCTTAAACAAAATTAAAAAATAAAATATTCTTACCTATTAAACATAGCCATGGATCACTTATTTACCAAAGAGCATAAGTTTAGTGGAAAATTATAGAAACAAATCCTTAGAAACATTAACTACCCACGTAACAACTTAAAAATAAAATATTATTTCTCTTACCTACCCTTCTTAACCATTGGATGACTTATTTGAGGCATCACATAATTTTAGTGAAAAAATATAGAAACATTTCCTTGAAATTTTTTTCTATCCTTTGTAACCATTGGATCACAAAATAAGCAAATCTTTGAAAATCAAAGCTATTGGTTTACCCTAAAAATAAAATAATGTTTCTCTCACCTACCCTTCCTAACTATTAGATCACTTATTTTCCATGGGGCATAAGTTTGGTGGAAAATTATGGAAACAACTCCTTGAAAATTAGAAACAATATTTCTCTTGCATACCCTTCTTAGCCCTTGGATCGCTTATTTTTCATAGGGCCAAATTTTAGAGTAAAATTATAGAGACAACGTCAAAATTTTAAATATCCTATGTAACCAATGGATCACAAATAAGCAAATCTTTGAAAATTGAAACAATTGATTTGCATTAAAAATAAAATATTTTTTCTCTTACCTACCCTTAGCTATTGGATTACCTAGTTTTCATGTGACAAATTTAGTTGAGTTGAAAATTAGAGAAACAACTTCTTGAAAATTTAACTGTCCTAGAGAACCATTTAATCACGATATGAGATCTTTGAAAATTGAAATTGTTGATTTTCCTCAAAATAAAATAATATCACTCTTACTTACCATTCTTAACTTTTGGATCAATTATTTGGAACAGAGTTCAATTTTAGTTGAAAATTATAGAAACACTCCTTGGAAATATTAACTACCCATGTAACCATTGCATTAGAGATAGGATACTCTTTGAAAATTGAAACTATTGATTCACTTAAAATAAAAAAATATTTTTCTTACCTACCCTTCTTACCTATTGGATAGCTTGTTTCAAACCATTTATTTTGTCTACCTACCAACTAGATCTGGTTTGAGTAATTTCATTTAGCCATTCAACTATTTATTTTACTCCACCCATCAATTATGTCAAATGTGTCCTCCTCTATCTCATGGCCTTCCCTTGTTTGAGTGACCTAGAAGGTGCTAAGTTGTGGGTTAGGTTTCGAAAGGTGTTTAGAAATTTTATTGTGTAGGTTATGACATCAAAAAGCTTCAATAGATCGAGGAAAGTATACAGGTATGTAAATGATTCTTTTAGTTTTGAGAGATATATGTCCTTATCCCTTTGATAAGAGCATTCCAATGCCTCCATTTCCTGCACACTTTGTGACGCCAAAATTTGACAAATATAGAGGGAAAGGAGACCCCAAGGCACACATAAGACAATTCTTCACAACCTGCATAGAGGTAGCGGCAGAAGAAACATACTTGATGAGGTTGTTCCCGCAGAGCTTAGGCGATCAAGCTATGGAATGGTTTTCTCAATTACCTCCTGGTATTAAGTCATGGGGCGACTTAGCAAAGGCATTCATTCAACATTTCTCTTACAATATAGAAACAGATGTCTCAGTTACTACCTTGTGCAATACGAAACAAAAGGAAGGAGAATCTTTCGCAACATTTTTACAAAGATGGAGAAATCTAGCTAGCAGATGGTCTTGCGAAATCCCGCAGAAACAAATGGTAGAAATGTTCACTCAAAATGTTAATAAGGACATTGGATATGATCTCAGGAAAGCTTGTTTGTCTACATTCAAGGATGTTATTGAAAAGGGTCTAGCAATAGAAGAAGTCTTAATTGAACAAGGAGTCATCAAGATATTCAAGGAAAACAAAGAGGACTTTAAAGGAAAAGACAAGCCAAGATTCTGGAACAAGAACAAGAACACAGTTAATGATGGTGTTGTTGATGCCAATATAGTAAGACCCAAGGTCATCTTTTCTGCATCGAGTTCTACAAACAATCAAGTGAACAATCAAACAACTTCTAGACCACGAAGGAAGTACACCCCATTGGGAGAACCACTTGAATCAGTATTCAAAAAGCTTGTGGCAAACAAAGTGATCACAGTTCCAGATTTTCCTCCATATGAACCAAAGGTCAAACCAAATTGGTGGAATGATGATGAGTATTATGAATTTCATAAGAGAAAGGGTCATAAAATAGGTAATTGCCATCAATTGAAGAACATTGTGCAAGATCTCATTGATAGAGGCGATATTGAGATTGAGGGACATTCATCTAATCAAGAACATGAGATGTTTAAGGAACCATTCCCAAAGCACGACAAAGGAAAAGCCAAAGTCACAGATGATCAAGCCAATTACACTAGAGCACCTTATAATTATGATTCTACTATCAACCACATCTCAATGGACAATCATATCTCTACTATTACTATCAAGAACAAAAATCCTGAGTATCCTTCTCAAAGACCTAAGATTGTCCTAAGAGGTGTTGGATCTTCTTCCGAACATACCTCTGAATGTCATGTTACAACCCGTCGAGGTAAAATCACATTGCCAGGTGCCTCTACCAAAAACACCGCTTCTTCATCTACCAAACCTGAGTATGACCTTGTAGAACAGTTAGGGAAGACACCCGTACTCATCTCCATCCTCAAGCTTCTACGCATATCCCCCACTCATAAAGCTATTCTTGACAAAATCTTGAGAGATACAGCTGTTCCTACTGATCTGAACGTGGACCAGTTTCAAGCCATGGTGGGATACCTTTCCATTCCACATTCCCTTACGTTCACAGAAGCCGATGATGCCTCCGTCAGTCAACCTCATAATGCACCTTTAGACGTTGAAGCCTTCATACATAAACATCAAATAAAGCGAGTCCTGATAGATGGAGGAGTAGGTCTAAACATTTGTACATTGAGCACCATTAAACAATTGGGATATTTTGACAAGGCTGTGAATTCTACAAATCAAATCACCATCAAGGCCTATGATGATGAAGAGCGCTCGTCCAAGGGCACAGTCACCTTACCGCTAAGAATAGGGCTAGTCACAAAGGATGTGGTTTGTCAAGTCCTAGATCTGGATCTCACATATAACATATTGCTAGGACGTCCTTGGATTCATGAAATGAGGGTAGTCCCATCAACATATCATCAATGCATTAAGTTTCCTCATAATGGAGTCGAGGTAACGGTCAATGGTGATCCAAATCCATTCATATATTGCAATAACTTGAGATCACATACTGAAACTATCATTCCTAGTAATCGTGAGGCTACTCCTTCTTCGGCATACATTGATCCTGAGTCATTAAAACCCTCGACATCCAAACAAGGTGAACTTAGAGGCAAGTTTCAAGACAAAGGCATGGGAGAATACACTTTGAATCAGACCATGTTTTTATGACAAGTCATGAGTTCTCCAAAAGAATATGGAAGGCCACATCCTAACAAGCAAATCTCCATCATGATACTGAAATGGGATCCTACCATCTTTCAAAGATGGGGTGAACTAGAAGAGGAAAATTTATATAAAATGCTTTACAAGGACATTGAAGAGGACACACAAGATCAGATTAATATACCCTGTGAGAACTATGGCAAAGGCTTCAAGATTCTACAAAGATTCGGGTATGATGGAAAAAGCCCTCTCAGGTTACGCAAAGAAGGCATCATGGAGCCCTTACAACCTGAACTGACTGTAAGAAGGGAACGTTCAAAGGGACTTGGTTTTCTGACTGCCAAGACCCATACTAAAAGGACAAAAGAGGCATCGCAAATCAAAGTTGCCAAAGTTCAACAAGAGGATTATTATTCCACAGACTCCAATGAATGGGAATGGGGTTCAGACAAATCCTCTAGTGACTATGAACTCACCGAGACATTCAGAGAGCCAGATGAACCCACAGAAGAGGAGGAATTTTACAAAAAGTTCAGAGTTGGTCAAGAAACAACTCATAAGGATTTCCCACAGTCTTCATTTCAAGGTCTTAGGTCAAAATCACATAGGATGAAGATACCTGTCCCGAAAGGCGCTACTAGTGATGACAATTTGGATTCGCTCACGATCGAAACTGATGAGGAGAGTGCCATTGATGACCTCGACGATTGCCTTGATATACTCGAATATAACCACATCTTCACTCTTCGCCCTGCAAATTCTGAAAACATTAAAGACCTTCCCCTTGTTCACCGCCAACTCATTGACTGGGATTATGAAGGATCAGCACAATTTGATACATTTCAAAATGACGAAGCTATTATCGACTATCTTGGCATACGAGATGATCTTCCCCCTGGGGACCACAAAGCAGGATACACCATAGAGCTCAACAACATGGCATACTTTGGTGAGGGTGTCGGACCTTCCAGTCACAAAAATGTGAAAATAAGAACAAAACAAGGATCTTATGGCGAAAACCACACTGTGGCGCTATCTGATCCCAAAAAAGTAAAAAGAAAGGACGTATCTGAGGGCAAAAACCTCTCTGAGGCACCCGAAGATGGAAGGCTTGACATTCTCCCAGCATCATATGAGGAAAAGTCATCCATGTTGGTAGAGGAGACTATAAAGACAAACATTGGTACAGAAGAGGTTCCACACAACATATTCCTGGCTCAATCCTTGACAGAGTCCGAAAGGGCAAAATTCATAAGCTTCTTCAAGGAATGACAAATCAACTTTGCATGGTCATATGCTGATATGCCTGGACTGGATCCGGATTTGGTAATGCATCATTTGACAGTCAAATCAGGGGCAAAACCAGTAAAACAGAAATTAAGGAAAATGCACCCACAAGTAGCA
The DNA here is from genome assembly GCF_030272615.1 of Cryptomeria japonica. Classification (NCBI taxonomy): domain Eukaryota; kingdom Viridiplantae; phylum Streptophyta; class Pinopsida; order Cupressales; family Cupressaceae; genus Cryptomeria; species Cryptomeria japonica. The sequence continues at coordinate 825,728,037 of NC_081407.1, forward strand.
TTACTAGTCAAAGCAGAGCTGGAGAAATTATTGGATGTTGGATTCATATGCCCAATTGATTATCCCGAATGGATCTCCAATTTAGTACCTGTTAGTAAACCAGATCGCAGCATCAGGATATGTACAGATTTTAGAGACATCAACAAAGCTTGTCCAAAGGACGATTTCCCATTACCAAACATTGACTTGATCGTTGATCTCACAGCAGGCCATGAAATGTTATCTTTGATGGACGGATTCTCTGGTTATAATCAAATCAGGATTGCACCTGAAGATCAACACAAAACATCATTCACTTGTCCATGGGGAACTTTCTGTTGGAATGTCATGCCCTTTGGGCTGAAAAATGCAGGTGCTACATATCAAAGAGCGATGACCACTATCTTTCATGATCTCATGCACATAACCGTGGAAGATTATGTTGACGATCTCTTGGGAAAATCAATAGATAGAGATACACACTTGGACATACTTTCAGTCATCTTTGATCGGTTGGAAAAATACAAGGTAAGATTAAACCCTAAGAAATGTGTCTTTGGAGTAACCTCCGGGAAGCTCCTAGGATTCATTGTGTCTAAAAGAGGAATCGAAGCCGATCTAGCAAAATTCAAGGCTATCTTGGACATGCCACCACCCAGGAATATCAGTCAACTTCGATCTTTACAAGGGAGACTCCAGTCCATACGAAGATTCATAGCACAACTTGCAAATAAGTGTAATCCTTTTCAGCACCTGCTACATAAAAACATCAAGTTCAAATGGGATGAGAACTGTCAACAGGCTTTTTAGACGCTCAAAGACTATCTTTTGAATCCGCCAGTTTTGATGCCACCAATTCTAGATCAACCTTTGTTACTATACATATTAGCTACTCCAACAGCACTGGGGGCACTCCTAGCACAACAAATAGCTGATGGCAAGGAAAAAGCAGTATATTATATCAGTCACACATTGGTGGGATATGAGCTAAATTACACACCAATCGAGCGTGCATGTCTCGCTGTGGTTTTTGCTTCACAGAAATTATGACATTATATGCTCACTCACAAGACTAAGTTGATTGCCAGAATTGATCCACTAAAATATCTTCTCAACAAAGCTACACTTACTGGGCGGCTGACCAAGTGGGTAATGATCCTAAGTGAATTCGACATCGAGTATGTAGATAGAAAAGCAATAAAAGGGCAAGCAATCACAGATCAATTAGCAGATGCTCCCATGATAGATGATGTTCCTCTACAGTCAGAATTTCCAGATGAAGCAATTTTAACAATATCACATGTGAAGCCATGGCAACTATACTTTGATGGCTCATACACACAGCATGGAGCAGGAGCGGGTATACTCTTTATAACTCCTCAAGGCGATTCTATACCAAAATCATACCGCTTATCATTTCCTTGCACCAACAATATAGCAGAATATGAGGCATTAACAACTGGATTACGAATCGCAGTTCAGTGGAAGATCCAAGAACTTCGTGTTTTTGAGGATTCTCAACTTGTCATCCGTCAAGCAACTGATGATTACCAAACAAAAGATGAAAAACTAATGCCTTACAAACAACTGGTAGATGATTTGAAACAACACTTCATAAAGATAGATTTTGAGCAGATACCAAGAGAACAAAATCGTGCTGCAGATGCCATGGCTACAATTGCTTCACTAATTGATCTACTGCAGAATGAGACCTGCTATGAGTTCCTGGTAGATAACCTGCTGGTTCCTTCATACGAGATCACTCCTACTAAAATGATATGCATTGTTGGTCCTGAATCCCAGTTATATGGTTCCATATTCACATACCTTCGTGACAATATCTTACCTCCCGATCTATCGAACAACCAACGCCACACTTTCATTCGCCAATCCTCACGATACGTCATTCTAGCTGATATCCTATACCGACGAGGTCTAGATGGCACTCTTTTTAGATGTTTAGACAACGATGAAGCTCAGATTGCGTTACGTGAAGTGCATGAAGGGATATGTGGTCCGCATACTAGTGGTCCTACCTTGGCCAAGAAACTCATCAGGACTGGATATTACTGGCCCACTATGGAAAGAGATTCATATCAGTTTGTCAAGAAGTGTAAGCAATGTCAAATTCATGGAGACCTCATACATGCACCAGCACAAGAACTATAGCCACTTGCGTCTCCTTGGCCCTTTTGTCAGTGGGGACTTGATCTCATAGGCAAGATTCACCCTCCTTCTTCCAATGGTCATAAATTCATTATCACAGCCATAGAGTATTTCACAAAGTGGATTGAAGTCGTGCCTCTCACACAAGTTACAGGGAAACAAATCGCTACCTTCATCCTGAACTACATCATTTGCCGATACGGTATTCCCACTTCCATTATCACTGATAACGGGCGTCCCTTCAAAAATCAGGATGTTCGTGAACTCTGTGACTGTTTCCATATTTCCCATCGTTTCTCCACACCATATTACCCCCAAGGTAATGGCCAAGCTGAGGCGTCTAACAAAACAATTCTTAAAATCCTTAAAAAGACAGTCGACAACGTTGGCCGTAACTGGCATATCCAACTCAATCCTGCACTTTGGGCCTATTGTACAAGTGTCCGCACACCTACAGGAGCTACGCCTTACTCACTTTTCTACGGCGCTGAAGCCATCTTGCCTATTGAGGTTGAGTTACCTTCTTTACGGGTCTCTTTGAGAAACATAATCAATGATGAAGATTATAGGGTCTCTTGCTTACAAGAACTAGAACTGCTAGATGAATGAAGACACACTGCTTTTAATCATCTCAAGGCTTACCAACAATGAATGAGTCGCAGCTACAATCACAAAGTCAAGCCTCTCACATTTGAGGTAGGTGACTTAGTCCTTAGAGAAAACCCCAAAAATCAGCAAGACAGAGATAAGAAGGGCAAGTTCGAACCAAACTGGCTTGGTCCTTACATCATCACAGCAGTATATGGATCTAGGGCATATCAGCTCTCAACTATAGAAGGTGAATCTTTGGAGGATCCTATCAACAGCATGCACCTTCGCAGGTTTTACACATAGCTCTTTGGAACATCCTAATTCAAAAATTATAAAACAAAAAAATTGTTACTTGGTGAAAACCTGGCAAACAGGTGCCTTGTGACACAAAAAAAAAATTGGAAAATCGAAAAAAGTAAAGAGAAATAATTTCGTCCAACGGTGAAAACCACTTCGGTGGCGCCCTAGGCAAGTACCATGGTGAAAACTGGGTCACCAGCGCCATGCGTAGAGACTTTGCTCCTCTATCCTTCAGGATTCTCTTTCATCTTTCACTTTGCACACACTCACAACCTATTCACTCACAATAAACTTACCTATTCCCATCATGGCTTGTTATTGATCTACCTAAGATCGGTTAGCCATCCATAATCCCCCCTTTTTCACTCCCTTTCCATCCATAATAAATCAGATCCTATCTGTGGCTAAGGCAATTCCTACATCTAGTGATGGGTGTGGAACTAAGAACATCACATATTTTGAGGAGTACAGTTTCTTTCAGTTTCCTTCAAGTCTATCCGTGCACAATCCGCAATAAAGCAACATTTGCATCGCAGATCCGCAATAAAGTTTCGTCTTCTCCACAATAAAGTACCAGTTTCATGGATTCAGTCAGTTTTAGATGAGACACAGCAGCAACAATGGGCTTCAACAAATCAAATCTTTCAACAGACTCAGACAACATTATGGTTTAGTGTTAATCTATCCCTTTTGTGAACGTGAACATTGTGACCACAATCAAACATGACTTATACAAGTGACAAGAGACACTAAACTTGAGGACTACAGTGGATGTTGGTGTTGAGTCTTGGCTTTCTTTTGATTTTATCTTTTTTTTTTTTTTTTTGTGTGACATGTCTTTTAGCTTTTCCAGGATGTCTCTGACTAGAGATTCTATCTCTAGGATGTCTTTGACTAGAAAGGCGAGGATGGGGTATCATCACCTATTTTCATTTGCTGTCTGTGGATTGTCTTTTAGTAATGCTATGACTTGTCCAAGGATATGAGGACACTGTGAGTCTAGTATGAACTGGGGCATTCCTTGTTTGTGACTGTCTTATCTTCATGCAAACAGGTACAATGACTTTCTAGGTTGAACAAATGCCTCGATTGTCATAACCTACTTGCCATAATAAAGCTCAATGATGATAACGCACAAGAAGCTCTTTCACATTCATATCTTCTGTCTTCCATCCCCCTTTCTTGATTGACTTCCATTGTCCTTCTCGAGTCCGCGTAGCCCGCTATCACATGACTGAGTATAATGACACACCAAAAATATTTGCATACATATAGATATCACAACTGCATCACATCCTTCATACAACACATGTTAGCACATCTTATATTTCCATCATGTAAATAATCATTTGCATTATCATATTCATTTGCATTACATACATTCACATTTGCATCATGCATCACATATAAAACATAAAAGAATAAAAATATATTGCATTGCATCATATCATATAAGCATCCATATCATAAAACATGTATCACATAAAAACATCTCATCATAAGGTACACATGCATATAGCTGCCGCAAAAATGGTGACTCATCTCATATATAATCAAATGTGTCATGATACAATGATGTCAAAAGAATCATATGGCTACAAAATCACCCGCAGGTGTCTACAATACAAAAATGGTACATATACTGATACAAAGGGGAGCCCTCTATGGCTATGATGAACTCCCTCCCTCAGAGCCGCCTGGCCTCGATGGACGCTGAGCTGTAGAAGGACACGCTCCAGGATCACCCTGCCTGTCTGGTGGTGGTGGAGGACCCATGACCCCACCACTAGATGCCTGCCTCCTCCGACTCCCTCCCATAGCCATCGCTATCCGCGATGGTCTATGGAAGCTCCTCGCCCGCTGATCCGCTGGCACTGCACCATAGTAGAGGTCCCTCCAGTAACCAATCTCCTCTCCGGCTCGCAAGACATATGCGTAGCCTGCCCCTACGTCCTCTGCCGCCTGCCTCCCTGCCCTCAGAGCTATCTCAGCCTCAGTGTAGCGCTGGATAGCCTGATCCCTCTCTCGCTCAGTGTCCCTGAGCCTGATCCTAAGGCGATCCCTCTCCTGCTCCAACTCCTAGATCTCGTCTGCCTGGCCCTAGCAGATCTCCCTCAGCTCTAGCAGCTCATCCTCCTCTGGATCCCCACCCTCAGCCTCGGCCTATGGCTCTCCCTCTGTGGGTGCCTGTACCTATGCTTGCCCCTGTACCTGTCTTGGTGCCTGAACTGGTACTTGTCTCTGTACATGCCTAGGAACCTGCACCTGTCTCTACACCTATGCCTGTACTGGCACCTGTCCCTATACTCTAGGACCCTGTGCTGCTGGTACCTGCAGGGGCAATCCACCGCGACCCCTCACCACCTGGGCTGCTCCCTCCTGTCCTCCCTCCCTCCGAGGTGCCACCCTCCTCTCCCCCACTGCTCCCCTTCGCCTCCGTCGACCTTGGCCTCCCTCACCCCCACCATCATCATCATCATCTCCTCCAACCTCTCCCTCCAGCAGCTCTCACGGATCTGTCAACCGTGGAAACGGATGCTCTACCCAATATGCAGAGTACTCTGCATCCATACCTGCATCCTCAACCTCTGGCCACATATCCCAGGGTAGTGGCATCATCTCTGTCAACTATGTGACAACCTGATCATATGATAACAATGGCCCGAACTGTGCCTGATCCCTGACTGTGCGGGCATACATACCCGAGCCTCGTGGCATCCTCTGGATCCTGCCAAACTGTCTGCCAACCCTGTCTACCAGCTACCTCTCCAGTATGTAGGGCATCCGCCCAATCAGATATCTACTCTTGAATGTATATGGCAGCTCCACTGCATCATCCTCCCACTCCTCGCACCCCAGGTACGGCCTCTAGATGACTACATCAATGTCATCTATCACACGCCTCTAGTGCTCTAACCTGCCAATCCGAGGCTGTGACGTAATCATATCATATAGGTGTACAAAGCTCCATCCATGCCCTCTGCCCCTGAAGTGTATAGGTCGTGTGATCGGTAGACGCTCATATGCCCACACCTATAGCAGTGTCACTCCGCAGCCCAGTCCCACTGATCCATGGTAGACGAACTGATGCAACTCATAATATAGATGTGCCAAGACACATGGACCCCATGCATATCTGGTGTGCTCAGTCACCAATGTCTCCAATGCTCCTCCCCAGCCCACTGCCAACCCCCGTGTCGCTCTGTCTGGACACAAGAACCCACTGATGGCTCCTCTGATCACAGCTGGCAAAGCTAGTCCTGTCGCGGTCATGGTATCCCATGCCACATGCCCTGCTCTCATCTCTAGCCTGGGATCCTAGAATACCCGTCTCAGCGCCTCTCTGTCTCCATCTTGATCGTATGGGATCAGCTCTCCATCGATCGGTATGTGCAAACTCCTGTATACATCCTCGAGGGTCACTATCATCTCCCCCATTGGCAAGTGAAACGTGCAAGTCTCGGAGTGCCATCTCTCCACCAGCGCAGTCAGCAAACCCATGTTTGCCCGAAACTCAGGCACATACAGTACATGTCTGAGGCCCATCTCCTTAATAGCCACTCTATCCTCAAATGACAACTCTGGTCGCAATCTCTGTGTAGACGGGAATCTCTCCCGTGACTCTAACATAGGCAGATACTCCTGCAGTCATACAATCAATCATGTCAGTTATCGTGGCATTCACTGTTCATCACAAAATGCTACTTGCTATCAACATGCATATGGTTATCTATCATAGTGACGCTCACTGTTCATCACAAAGTGTTGCTATCTATCCTAGTAGTGCTCCCTGTTCATCACAAAGTACTACGTGTGTGACACTCCCTGTTCATCACAAAGTGTTCATCACATTTTTGCACTCCCTGTTCATCACAAAGTGCTGCTCATCCTTTGGATACTCCCTGTTCATCACAAAGTACTCTATCTTGGTGCTCCCTGTTCATCACAAAGTGCCTTGATCTATCCTAGTCTTCCTAGAGGACCTGCTTGAGTGTATCCTCTTAGCAGCTTATCCAATCAACATCATATGTTCATCACAGAACTGTCGATTTGACCTAGAAGACCAACACCATGCATTTTGACACACAAACGCGTTTCTAACTCATAAACGCGCTTATAGGCTGCACAAACGCGCTTCTGCAACACAGACGCGCTTTTTGGACATAAACGTGCCTACATCATGCACAAACGTGACTTTGGAACCTAAACGCCCCTACAGGACATAAACGCGTCTGAAATGCACAGACGTGGCCGCATTGAATGCAAACGTGGTCCTAGACGTAAACGCGCCTAGAACCGATGCAGACGCACCTGTTGGACATAGACGCGCCTGGCACCGACACAGACGCGGTTGCACGTTTTTGCATTTTTTTTAATGCCCTATTCCTAAGCGCATTTATTGCTACCTACTAAGCATTAATGACAAAAATTGAAATGCGTTAAAGTACGAGGAGGTTTGGTGGTACTTACCGGCTCTCCTGCCTCCGCTGGCCTCTGGAATCGGCGAACGCGGTCGAATCTATGTACGAAGGCCATCGCTGCTGACTGCTGCTGCTCTTTTCTCGCTCTGCACTATGATCTCGTGATGGTGTAGATGACAATGAGGATGTCTTTTGCCCGTGGTCTATCTTATAGCCTACCCTAGCCCTCGCCTTCATTTCCTGCGTCAGCCTTCTTCATCCCGTGACTTTGTCACTTTATTCGGTCAATCCATTCTAGCCTTTCTTTCTTATCGAGAGATTGTCTGCAATCTTTTCAGACATTTTCATCCAATCTCTCGAAGGGGCATATTATTCCCATAATGGGGCAACTCTGTATCAGTTCAGCTTATCTTCTTTGAAACAACGCGACAAGCCGCATTGTCTCAAAGAGGGGCAAAATGTAGACACCCAAAATTGCCCAGTTTCATTAAATAAATATTTTATTTATTTAATTATCTAAGCCTAATTCTTCTATTAATTAAATAAATTTTTATTTATTTAATTAATTCATTTATCTTCTTCTAGCCTTATTTTCTCATTTAAATAAATTTATTTATTTATTTAAATTATCCCTTTCCTAAATTAAATAAATAGTTTTATTTATTTAATTGTCCTACTTCTTCTATTAATTAAATAAATCTTTATTTATTTAATTAATTCATTATCTTTTTCTACACATGACACATGTCATTCATCTCTTAATTCCTACACTACCTACCTCTTTCATTATTTTGGTATTTCTTTTACCTACCCTCTAATCCTAGCCGACCTCTCTTTTTACACCTCTCAATCTTAACCCTCCATTTCATATTGTGTCTTCTATTTAAGAAGATGCTTCCTTCATTGTCAAACCCTAATCACTCATGCTAATGATCTTTCATGCAACTTTCTACACTACGATCCTACTTGCAACCACATTCCATTCTTTGTTGAGCTCTTGTGCATACAAAAATCTGAGAGCAAATATACATCAAGCAAGATCAATGGAGATAGGAAGAATGGAGATCAAAACCCTATTGGACATGTGATGGTATAATCTTTGTGATTTGGAGTTATTTGCATTGTCTTAGGTAATCTTCATATGTTATGGTGGATCTTTGTTCATTGTTAGGCTAGGGTTTTGTGGTTGGATTCATTTAGCCTTTCAATATTGTTATTATTATTATCCATTTTCACCATATACAATATTAACTATAAAAAGAGCAAGCTATTCCTCATGAATATTAACCCCACCCTTCAAGATAAAATTTCCACCATCCTAGGTTGCCAAATTGTTACCCTTCCTAACTCTTATCTTGGGCTTCTGCTCACCTCTAAAGCCCCTTCCTTAGTATTTTGGAATGGAATTCTTGAAAGATTCCACAAGAAGTTGGCTGGCTAGAAAGGGAAGCTCCTTAGTATGATAGGAAAATTCCAATTGGTTTAATCATGTCAATAAAATTTACCTATCTATTACCTTTTCCTTTTTAAAGTGTCTGGGGTTGTGGCTGAAAAGATTGAAAGAATCCAAAAAAGGGTCCTCTTGTCAGGCACTAAAGAAGGAATAGAATCTCCCTAGTTTCTTGGGAGAAACTGTGCAGACCTATGAGGGAGGGGGGACTTGGTATAAGAAAAATTAAAACCTTAAATAAAGCCCTATTAACTAAAATTGGATGGCAGTTATCTAAAGAGGTGAAATATTGGACTTTGTGCGTGCTAAATACCTTCATACTCAAAGTTCTGATAAGTTTATAAACTTAATGGAGCACATCCTGAGGGTTAGTGGAGGGATATATGGTATACTAGACTATGGTGTACATTTCTGAATATCTTCCTAGGTTTGCAGCAAAGATCCACATGGATGGCATTTGGGATCCCAACACCATTAACAAATTCAAAGGAGATTACTTGACAAGGAAAGGTAGATTGAGGAAAGTGAGAGGTAATTATAAGATGTTATTGAAGTTAATTAATTATTAATCTTCAAAATAAATCAGTTGTAAGATGTCTATTTAATTTTTGTAAAGTTGGTCGAGAGTGGGATGCACTACATTTGTATATTGCAAACAATCTTGATTGGATGACAATATGGATTGAACGTTGTCAACATTCTGGTCACACATTAACATGAGAAGGTGTGGCTTCATTGGTTAAAGAAGCTCATCGTAATAGAGAAGTTGATGTTACGCAAAGGGAAATTGATTTAGCATATGGTCTTTATCAACTCATGATGCAATAATTTTTATATGTTTGACAACTCATGATGCAACTCATGATGTTTATCAACTCATGATCCAATAATTTTTATATGTTTGACATATTGCAGGTCAAACACCACAACTCTATGTGCTACAATGGTCATAAATTTTGCATCAAAAAGTTGGATGACAAGAAGAAAACTTGTGATTCTGAGATAACTGCAGTCTTTGAGGTGACAAATATTTCATCGAGAAATGACATACATCCTCAAGAGTCTCAAAATTGATACTATGGTGTTTTGGATGATATACTTGAGTGCGACTTTAATTCCTTTAAATTAGTTTTGTTCGTTGTTAAATGGTACAAGCTGTAGCGTCCTAAAATTGTGACACTTGCAATTTCGACCGCATTTGGGTCTTCACGATCGCGACGCAACACTAAACCTGAATGGAGACCCCGAAACTTGTTCATGACATCAAAAACTGCATTTTTTAGCACCCTGGCCTGATCCTCCTTGCACCTCGTTGTCCCTGGAGGTGGGACCAGGGTGCCCAACGCCCTGGTCCCCCAAGACCATGGTGCCCAGCGCCTTGGTCCCTGGCCCTATTTTGGGCCCGGTCTCTTTTGGGGTCTCGGGTCTTTATGTTTGCAAATTGGAAAATAATCTTTCTTGGTCGGCCTAAGGTCGGAAAAATCATTCTATCAACCCTAATTGGCAAGTATATAAACTACATTTCCTCTCCCATTTTGAAAGAGGGAAAAAAAGGCGGAGGCGATATTCAAACATTCAAGCATTCAAGCATTCAAGCATTCCTTCAAGCAATTGATCATTCTAAGTCTCCATTCGAGGCTAAGAGTTGCATTCAAGACAAGGATTCAACCATTGAAGAGGAGATCACATACAACATACAATATACAACAACATCTACACCTTCGCATGTAAGAATACAAACATTCTTACAACAAGGTACTAGTACTTGTTTTACATTACAATCATTTACATTTACAGCATTTCTCATTTCTTGGTTAATTCCAAAACCGGGGTTTGACCTAAGGGCAAACCCCTAATACCTAACCCCCCAATCGTCTTCACTTTTCTGTGTGTAGGTTGCAGGTACGCGGCTGTAATTGAAGATTTGGGATCCTTGTGCAGAGACGAACAGATCCCCCTTCGTTTCGCAGATTTTTCGGAGGACCGTGTGCATGTCGGGCGCCATCATCCCATCAACTTTCACTCAAATTTGCAAGACAGTGCCGTCTCAACATTTTACCACTAATTCTAGGTCCACAACTTCATCCTATATTCCTATCTCTGTTTATAAGTGAATCTTTCTCACTTTTCATGCATTCCTAGCTTAATCTTTCTATCTACATTCTTTACAAAAGAGGGTAGCCTTGCTGTCTTAACCCTTGAAACTCATTTAGAATCCAATCTTGCATTGTGTGGGATTGGATCTTGTGGGTTTCAACCCCTCTTTTGAATGTAAAGTCTCCCCTAAGTGAAAACCGTCAACCCTAGTGACCCCCTTTCTCTCTCCTTGGAGTGGTGGGGGGGGAACACTTAGGGTTCACTCGTGATTTTCCGCTTTACATTTTGGTGAACCCGACATGAACATCCTTTCTGATTATTCATGGTTAGATCTGAAAATTGGATTCCTTGATTACATTTCTATGTTTGATCTTTTGCAAATTTTAGAGGTTAATTGCATAAAAACCCTAAATTTTCTTTTTAGTAATTGAGCTTGCGAAATGTTTAATTGTTAATGCTTATTTTAGATCTACCCTTCTATTAAGTGGTTAAGTGACAAAACCCTAATTTTTAAAACCATCTTGATTCAACCTTTGACTGACAATTTCACTGATCAAAACATCTCCAAATCAGCTGTAACTTTGGATTTCGCAACAAAATCATAATATCTTTCATCTCTGAAAATTTGGAAAAAAGTTGCGAGGACCATGTGCACCCCGAGTGCCATCGTCCCCGACATTTTTTCTGAAATTTCGGGAGCTAGATCTTACTATATTTTTCTGCTAAAATTCAGAATTTTGGTTGATTTTATCAATTACAACACTTTCAAAATTAAAGTCAAAGTTGGTCCAGTGATTGCTTGGATTAAGGCTTCTAATCATTCAAAAATTGTTGAAATTGAAATTTTGTGTCGAAATTGTGTTCTTACTATCCTAAATCTAAAAAGTGTGTTGGCATTCATTCGAAATTTCAGTGCTTTATTCAAATTTTTGTAGTCTATGACTTTTGAAATTAAGTGTTTAATTACACCAACTTTGATTTCCACTTTCAAAATTGAATTTTGCATGAAATTGAGTCAACTTTTAAATTTCAAAGCTTGCATTGCTTTTGGTATTCCCTCTAAAATCATAAAATTCAAAAGTTCAGTTTCCCTCTCTTTTTCAAAATTCAAATTTTGCATTTTTCAACAATCTTGGTAGGGTTCAATTTTGAGATTGCAACTTTAATTTGGCCTATCTACAGATCATAAAATCACTCAATTTTTTCAGATTAGCTTTAAAATCATCATAACTTTCATCCCTGCAAATTTTGAAAAAAGTTGCGAGGACCGTGTGCACTCCGAGCGTCACGGTCCCTGACATTTTTTCTGAAATTTTGGGAGATTGTCGTGATTGCATTTAACAGCTTAAATTTAGGAGATTGGTTGATTTTACTGAAATTTGCTACCTCTAAATTCAAAATCTTCTCTCCCTCTCTAGTGCATGAGTTTTACAACAATAAGCCCTACTTACACTATTCCCGTTAGACGAAGCCATAGAATTAAGTCTTTCCAAGGTTTAATTACTGAGGAGATGGAACCTAATTTGAATAGCCTTTTTAACGAGGACATGGGTAATTCCTCTAATCCTCCTAATGATGAAGAATCTCTCCATGAGGTTTCTGTAGAACAACTCTCGAAATCAGATAACCAATTTGATGATTTTCAGCAATGGATGTCTCATGAATACCCCGATAGTCAAGCTCTTTCATTAATTGAGGGTCTAAAACGTATGGTTCAAAGTGATAATAATGGAATTGATATTTTGCATGGTAGTGCACACATTGTGGATTTGAATGTGATGCCTATGAAGAGCTGTGCTGAAACTTTGGGTTATACACAACCTCCTACTCAAGTCAATCATTCTGTTCCTTTAACAACCTCTATTGCTAGCATACCTACTTTTACATCAAGCATAATGACTACTTCTATACAAGACATTCCCCCTATGATCACTAGTCATGGGGGCAATCCTTCCTCTTCAATTAACCCTCTTCCTTCATTTAATCTGACTTCTTCATTCATGCCTTCAATGAATGTACCTATTACATCTCCACAAATGAACATGACGCAAGGGGGCAATTCATTTAACCATTCCATTCCTCCTTGTAGTGCTCCTCTTTTCCAATCCTCTCCTATGACTAATTACTATAGTGTCCCGCCACCTTACTCTCAATCAATACCTTCTTTCAATAACATAATACCTCCATCTCAGTCTAACATGTCTAATATGAACTCTTCGACTGAAGCGACCATTAACAATCTTGCACAAACTATCTCTTCTTTACAGCAACAAATTGCCTCTATGAATCAATCTAAGTTTAGTGTGCCCACATTTGATGTTGCGAGCCCACTTTCTCTTGACATTGTTCGAGCTATCCCTCCTAAACATGTTCAAATCCCGCATTTGGAGCTTTATAATGGTAAAGGTGATCCTCTAACACATGTTAAGACTTTTCAAACAATATGTAGTGATTTTGCTTATGACCAAAGGTTGCTTGCCAAACTGTTTACTAGAACATTAAGAGATAAAGCCCTACAATGGTATTGCTCGTTGCCTTCTTATTCTATTACTTCTTTCGAACAACTTGCAAATGCTTTTATTCAACAATTTCAAAACAATATAAGTCCTAAAGTTACTTTGATTGATTTAATGCATTGTAAACAAGGTGTTAAAGAAAAAGTGACTGATTTCATTGGTAGATATAAGCATTTGTATGCTCAAATTTCTTTTCCAGTGCCTAACAATGATATTCAAAGAATCTTTATTTCTAATTTACAAAAAGATATTCGAGAAAAACTTCTGTTTTCTGAGTTTACTTCTTTCCAATAGTTGTGTGCAACTCTTCACAATTATCAACTGACTGTGAGTCAAATGGAACAAGCAAATCCTTTGGCTCCGAGTGATAAGGGTGATAGTAGTCAACAACCATTTGGGAAGTTTAAACCAAATAGAGAGTCCATTAAATTCAATGAAAACATCATCAACAACAATGTGAATGCAGCATCAGGTGTGCCTCCAATTTCTAAGTTTTTCAAGAAAGAAAGAAAGTTAACTCCTTTGAATGAATCATTGCATAGTATTATGAATAAGTTATTGGAACAAAATGTTCTTACTCTTCCTCCTATAAAGAAAATAGATCCTGCAAAGATTAATTCACCCTATTTTGATAACAAATCTTTTTGTCAATTTCATCGTCAACCTGGGCATGATACTGAAAAATGTTTTGCTTTAAAGGGTAAAATTCAAGATTTGATTGATAATAATACTATCTCTGTTTCAAGAGTGAATGATAAAGGCAATACATCTGTAGCTCCTCCTAACCAGAATCTTCAGATTTTTACTGATCCATTACCTTCTCATACCTCTAATACGATTGAGGCTAATGATTCCTCTTTCTCATCTGATGGTCTTGTGGCTATGACTCCGAATGTGATTAACTTTGTAGAGCAGCAAGAAAACCCTAAAAAACCTTCCATCACATTTGATTCTAGTGAAACTATTAGGGCACCTGATGGTCCTTTATACATAGTTGCAAAAGTCAAGAATACACCTTTCCATGGAGTGCTTATTGATCCTTCGTGCATGGTTAATGTTATTACTGAAGAATTTCTCTTTTCTTTACAATTGAATCAAGTGATCTATGACAAAACAGATGTGATTGTGAAATTATTTGATGCATTTTCTTCTCCTGCAATTGGTTCTATTACATTACCTATTGAGGTCCGTAACAAATCCCTTGATGTGAACTTTGCTATTATTCCTTCATCCGAACAATTTCGTGTGAAGCTTGGCTATCCTTGGCTATCTTCCATGAAAGCTATTGCTTCTCCTATTCACAAGTGTTTGAAATTTCCCCATAATGGTGAAGTTGTTACTGTCAATCATAGTCTCTTTAAACCAGCTGAAAGAACTTCTAGTGTTCCTATTGATTATTTTTGGCCTAAACAATTCCAATCTCTTCCTCTGCGAAGTGATCATCTTTTCAAATCTTATCAAAAGTGGAAAACAGATATGATCCTATCTCTAAGCGAACCTAGAACACCCAAACTTGATATTCCTATCGTTCTTGAGAAGGAAGTTCTTCCTTTGAAAGATAAAACTAATGTCTTTCCTCAAGAAGATTCCCAACCCGTTCCTATGGATGTGACTATGTCTATGTCTAATAAACTTTCTAAAAGTAGGCCTATACCTCCTTGTCATGATGGACTTGGTCTTCTTCCTAAACCAAATATTCCTCCTTTATATGGAGCAGTTCCTCCTCCTTCTTTTTATAGAGAGAAGAGACCTTCTTCTTCTCCTATTATCTAGCCTAAGAGACCACAACCTAAACACCCAAGTGATAGGGATGAGAACATTCCTCCTCCTCAATCTTCTCCACTTCCTACTAAGACTACACAAAATCGTTCTGCACGTGAACGCCAACGAAAACGTCATCTTAGAGATCAAGCAGCTGCTTCTCAAACTTTGCAATCCCCAAAAACACCTTCAACAAGCATTATTCCATTTTCTCCTCAGCCGGACATTGAGCCTAAATCTACTAAACATAAGATGCATGATGGTCTTGATCCTGTGCGAGTTAAAGATCCTATTTTTATAAATCTTGATGATGATATAGATGAAAATGTTATTCATGATGAAAATGTTACTCCTCTTGCTTCTGATAGTGAATATGAACTTGTTGATGTTGATAACCATCTATCTAACGAATTTTCTAAAGCACTTATCCTAGCTCCTAGACAAGAACAATGTGGCTTGGAACATGAACATAGCCCTTGTTTGGATCTTGTGATAGCTCCATCTGCTATGTTGGATGTTCCTCCTCTAGCGTGTTCCCTACCTTCCCGAAACATTGATCAGCAAGATCGGGGGGTCGATGACGTGCTAGACTAGTTTCATTAGCATAGCAGATTCTCTCCTCCTCTCTTTTATTACTTCTTCTATGTGTTATTATCATTCTTCTATTTGTTGTCCTTAGTGTTGTCTACTTGAGGACGATGCAAAGCATTGAGATCTCTTTTGGTCTCTCTCATGTTGACTCAAAAGACACATGTGTTCCCTTCTTCTAGGTGACCTTCCTTGATTGGGGAATGAAGAACAATTATGTATACATACATATGATATACATGAATTATCATACAGCATACTGACCTCGAGGAAAGCGAAGTCACCTCGTGCTTTGTGTTTTGTGTCTATTATCCTTGGGTTTATCTCACACTTGGGGGCTAAATCTTTGTGATAGCATGCTCCTTTCCCTTCTCATTTCTTATGTGTATCACTACCTTAAAGCAATCACCCCCATTGAGGCATGTGCGATCGCTTTAATGTAGGGGGGCATACACCCCGTCTATCCCTTCAGGATACTTGAAAATTTCTTGGCGAACCTAGCTTTGCCTTGAAAATTTTTGGTATTTTTCTTGCATGACTCATAGTGAGGGAACCTTACTACTGACAGTCATGGTTCTCCCTCGTGATCTTCCCTTTTACTTTGTCAATCAAAGTCATAAGATCCTTAGTCCACTAGGGGCTTGGTGTGTCTTGCCTCCTTGACGTGGTGAAAGTCTTTCAATGTTGTTTCCTTGTACTTTACCGGAAGTATGAGCGTACGCTTATACTCCCGCTAAAGTGGGGGCTAAATATAGTGTCCTAAAATTGTGACACTTGCAATTTCGACCGCATTTGGGTCTTCACAATGGCGACGCAACACTAAACCTGAATGGAGACCCCGAAACTTGTTCATGACACCAAAAACTGCATTTTTCAGCACCCTGGCCTGATCCTCCTTGCACCCCGTTGTCCCTGGAGGTGGGACCAGGGCGCCCAGCGCCCTGGTCCTTCAGGACTAGGGCGTCCAGTGCCCTAGTCCCCCAGGACCATGGCACCTAGTGCCCTGGTCCCTGGCCCTATTTTGGGCCCGGTCTCTTTTGGGGTCTCAGGTCTTTATGTTTGCAAATTGGAAAATAATCTTTTCTGGTTGGCCTAAGGTCGGAAAAATCAGTCTATCAACCCTAATTGGCAAGTATATAAACTAAATTTCCTCTCCCATTTTGAAAGAGGGAAAAAAAGGCGGAAGCGATATTCAAACATTCAAGCATTCAAGCATTCAAGCATTCCTTCAAGCAATTGGTCATTCTAAGTCTCCATTCGAGGCTAAGTGTTGCATTCAAGACAAGGATTCAACCATTGAAGAGGAGATCACATACAACATACAATATACAACAACATCTACACCTTCGCATGTAAGAATACAAACATTCTTACAACAAGGTACTAGTACTTGTTTTACATTACAATCATTTACATTTACAGCATTTCTCATTTCTTGGTTAATTCCAAAACTAGGGTTTGACCTAAGGGCAAACCCCTAATCCCTAACCCCCTAATTGTCTTTTCTTTTCTGTGTGTAGGTTGTAGGTACGCGGCTGTAATTGAAGATCTGGAATCCTTGTGCAGAGACGAACAGATCCCCCTTCATTTCATGGATTTTTCGGAGGACCGTGTGCACGTCGGGCACCATCGTCCCATCAACTTTCACTCAAATTTGTAGGACAGCGCCGTCTCGACATTTTACTGCTAATTCCAGGTCCGCAGCTTCATCCTATATTCCTATCTCTATTTATAAGTGAATCTTTCTCACTTTTCATGCATTCCTAGCTTAATCTTTCTATCTACATTCTTTACAAAAGAGGGTAGCCTTGCTGTCTTAACCCTTGAAACTCATTTAGAATCCAATCTTGCATTGTGTGGGATTAGATCTTGTGGGTTTCAACCCCTCTTTTGAATTTAAAGTCTCCCCTAAGTGAAAACCGTCAACCCTAGTGACCCCCTTTCTCTCTCCTTGGAGTGGCGGGGGGGGAACACTTAGGGTTCGCTCGTGATTTTCCGCTTTACACAAGCTACAAGTGAATAAAAATGATCCTGATAGAACTGTTATTGAACATGATAATGGTTTTAAAATGGTTAATACAAGGTCATTTGAACTAGTTGGGAATGAGCCCTATGTTCTTCCAAGCCAATGTGATCAGGTATTTTACTGAGAGGTTCCACATAAACCGGGTTGGTCATTTGGTGTTAGACATCATCCAAGAGGAAGGCCAATAAAGTATAATGTGATGGAAGAAGAAGATACCGAAGAAGTAGAAGATGATGTAGATGATGATCACGATCAACAGTTATTCGATGAAGAAGAAGAAGAAGAAGCTAATGATGATGGTGATGGTGATGGTGATGGTGATGGTGATGTTGATCATGGTGATGACAATGACGAAGACAATGATGGTGGTGGTGATGGTGGTGGTGGTGGTGGTGATGATGATGATGATGATGATGATGATGATGATGGTGATTATGATGATGATGGCGATCATGATCATGATGGTCATGACGATGAGTTGGATGAAGATGAAGATCAATTACATGAATGAAATGTATGGGGTATGTGATTAGCATAGTATCTATTTAATATTGGTGCACCTTTGAATATTTTTAATTCATGTTCCACCTCTCCCAGGTCCTAATAGTAGAACTATGCCACCCCGAGGAGATGGAGATAGGGAGAATAACTATTTATGGGATGTTTTTAAACTTTGTGTTTATTTATGGAATTTGGACTATTTATTAGCTATGTGTTGGATGTTGATTTAAAATACATATGTGATGGATTACATGTTTATGATGATACATGTGACATTTTTTGAACTTTGTGTTTATTTATAGAATGTGGATTGTTTATTACCTATGTGATGGATGGTGAATATGATACATATGTGATGTATTACATATTTATGATCACACATATGTGATGCTCATGATGCTCAATTACATAGATGATGATACATATGTGATGCTTATGATTCTTATGATACATATGTATTTATTGTTTATCAACTTACAAATTTAATGCTTATTATGTTCAATTGATGGTGGTGATTTCATGTATAGGTTTAGTGTGATGTTATCACCCTTGGGGGAAACTGGTAAATGACTACAGACATCGGCAACCCTTTAGTTGAGGATCCTGCATAGTCTACATAAAGTAAAGGTAAGGAATTAAAAAGTATATTCAATTGAATTCATGCATTCAAAATAAAAATTGACTATAAAGCATACAACATAGGCCTAGACTACGGTAAGTAGGATAATCAGTCCTACAAGAATTCTGTAGCTTCAAATTTTATGCATGATATAATTTATTTTAATTTCATTTCCTAATTATCCAGTTGAAATAGAAATATATTTTTCATCTCTCAAATGCTCTCCACAATCAAATAAATTGGATGGCAAGATCATAAAAACTATTTATATGAAGTCATTATAACTTTGTCCATTCATGTCTAGGAACAAGAAGGAGAAGCAATTGACCTACAAATATGTTTCAAGTGGAGGCATCTGAATGCTCTCTTCAAGTGATATATGTTCCAAAAATTGTAATAGATATTTTATATCATTCTCTTCTTCTTTCATTTGATGTGCTTTATCTTTTTCTGCATTTGTTTAGATTGTATTCGAAGATGCTGAAAAAGATAAAAATACTTCAAATGAAAAAAAACTAAAAGAATGATGCAAAATATCTATTACGATTTCCAACATATACACTGCTCTCTGCAGTGGTCATCGATTTCATGATTTGAGTTGTTGGAGAAAACCGATTGCAAATTACAAAAAGGCAAGTTCAGATAAATGTTTCCCCTTCAAGAGATTACCGGTCTGAGAATGGTGCCAATAGTTCAAGATTGTTGCTCGACAAAATATTTGACCCACTTGTACAATTGTTTGACCCAATCGGGTGCTGCTATTGTATGTAGAGAGTATTCTAGAGGCATGATGAAGCCCGCATTCCGTAAGGCATACTTGAAAATCAAATGCAGATTACAGAAAAATAAATCCAAGTTCAGGTAAATGTTCAAGAGATTATTGGATATGAAATGGGTTCAAATTGAAGAATAATTGTTCGCACAGCTGTTTTGGGTTCCCCGGAACTATAGTTTTCCATCCACCAGGGCAAAGGGTTCTATTATAGAGGAAGGAGTGAAAAATATCTCAAAATTGTTTTCGCTCCATTCTGATGGAGGAAGTTTATTGAAGATCATGAAACAACACTCATTATTTGTTAAGGTGTTTACTAGTAGAGTTAAACAATAATATTATTATGAATTTATGAAGATTAGCCTGTAAACTTAATTTTATTATGATGATTGGAAAAATATCATTGAACTTTAATAATGAATCAATATTATTTTACATAGAGTTTGAAGACTTTTATTTGAAATGATAATTAATAATTTATCTAACTATAATAATTTAAAAAATACCATTGATCAAGAAATTTATCAGTTTTTTTTTTACAGATGAAGAAAAGCAATAGAGGTTTTAAAGAAAGGAGAGAAAAGCAAACTGAAAATGTTTGTTTCAGTAAACAACTAAACAGATTGTTGGAAGTGAAGTCCAACAGACTCCTTCCCTTTATCGCCAAAAACTCTTGGCTCTTCAACTTCTATTTGTAAGCTCTTTAAGAGCTGGTTGCATATCATTTTGTGGAGTGAATTCTAGAACTGCTTGCAGCTGTGTGTGTACAAACCAGACTTTGTTATTAATACATTGATTCCCTTATTTTAAGTGTGGCGTATCTCATTTGTCTATGTTGTGAATTCATAATTCTATTTTCTTTGCTCTTCTAATTTGTTTCTTAATCCTAACAATTGGTATCAAAGTGAGGTTAGATCGTTGTTAAGATTTCAGTGGTTGAAATTCTGGAATCATGGAAGGAGCAAAAATAGAGAAGTTCTCTGGTCAGAGCTTCGGGTTATGGAAGGTGCAGAGGGAGTCTTTGTTGATAAAGAAAGACCTTTCACTTGCGCTTGAAGGGAAAACAAAGAAGCCAACTGCGATGGCTGATGAAGAATGGGAAAAATTAGACAAGAAGGCAAGAGCGACATTTTTTCTCTCGCTGTTCAACAATGTTCTCTTCAATGTCACGGGTGAAGCAACATCAAAAGATGTATGGGATAGACTCACAACCATGTATGAAATGACGTCGGCTGCCAATAAAGTGTTTATCATGAAGCGGTTGTACAAGCTTAAGATGAAGGAAGGTTGCGCTATGGCAAGTCACAAAAATGAATATAATACATTGATTGGTCAAGCAACTTCGGTGGGGATGACACAAGATGATGAGAGAAAAGTTTTTCTTTTATTATGCTCTTTGCCAAACAGCTGGGATGGCGTTGTAACAATAGTTAGCACATCAATATCTGGTAAAAATATGTTGGTTTATAATGATGTAGTAGCTACTCTTCTCAGGGAGGATTTGAGAAGAAAGAATGATGAACCTCTGGTGAAGCTTTAACGGTGGCAAGCACCGAAAATAGAGGTAGAAGCCATAATAGAGGCAGAAATAATTATCATAGACTTTTGAAATCAGCAAGGAGATCGAAGTCTAGACACATAAATGGTGATTGTTGGTTTGGTGGGAAAGCTGGTCATGTAAAGGAGGATTGTAGAAACTTCAAAAGGGTACAAGAGAGGGTGTGAGACAGCAAAGCAAAAACAGTCTACATTAAAGATGATAGTGTACTAATCCTTTCAACAACCAACACTACTTCGGGTTCATGGATGCTTGATTCTAGTGCCTCCCATCATGCTACCTCATGTCTTGAAGCATTCATTAACTACAATGAAGGTCATTTTGGAAATGTTTTCTTAGGAGATAACAAAGCTTGTGAAATTACATGCAAAGGTGATGTGTTGCTGCCATTAGAAGGTGGTAAAACATGGCTGCTCAAAGATGTTCACCATGTCCCAAAATTGAAGCGGAATTTGATATCTGTTGGACAGCTCTTTGATCAAGGTCTTAATGTAAATTTTCTTCCGGATACATGGAAGGTAACTCATGGTACCATGCTAATTGAAAATAGTAATAAAGTGGGTTGTCTATACATTTTTAAGACTTATGGTGAAGTGAGAGCTACAATGGTGATTGAGGACAACAAAGTGGATCTTTGGCATCAAAGACTTGGGCATATTACCAAGAAAGGACTACATGTTATGCACACAAGAAATTAGCTTTCAGGCCTCAAACTTGTTGACTTAGCCTTTTGTGACCATTGTCTTTATGGCAAACAAAAGAGAGTCAGCTTTTTGAAAGGTGGGTGTGACACAAAGACAACACTGCTAGAGCTTGTATACTCAGATGTCTTTCGGCCTACCAAGGTAACCTTCATTGGAGGAGCTAACTATTTTGTCACCTTTCTTGATGATTGTAGAAGAAAAGTATAAATTTATATGCTTTTAAAGAAATCTGAAGTCTTTTCAAAATTTAAAATTTTCAAGGCTTTAGTTGAAAATCATATTGGGTATAAGATTAAGTGTTTACAAACAGATAATAGTGGAGAATTTTGTTCACATGAATTTGATGATTTTTGTGCTGATAATGGGATTAGAAGAGTTAAGGTTGCTCGCTTCACTCCTCAAGAAAATGGTGCAGCCGAGAGGATGAATAGGACAATTCTTGAAAAGGCACAATGTATGTTGTCAAATGCAAGTTTAGGCAAGGAATTTTGGGCAAAAGCTTGTAACACGACAGTGTATTTAATCAACTGAAGTCCCTCATCTAAATTGGATTTTGGTATTTCGGAAGAGGAATGGCAAGGGAAGAGGATTTCATAGTCGCATCTTCATGTGTTTGGATGTGAATCCTTCTTGCATATACCCAAGGAGAAGCGAACCAAATTGGATCCAAAGTCGCTGAAATGTATTTTTATGGGGTACGGTGAAGAGTAATTTGGTTTTAGAATGTAGGATCCAGTTCACAAAAAAATTGTTCGCAACAAGGATGTAATTTTTCATGAGACTTCCTTCCCCACGCTACAAGATTCCAATAAACCAGAAAAAGAATATGTCCCTATGTCTCTATTTCAAAATTCTACTACTAGTGCTCTGCCTTCGGTTTCTCATCTAGTGGCAGCCCCTATGTCATCTACCATAGTTGAATACAATTCTCAGATTGAGAATGATGAAGAAGAAAGTATCTATTATGATACCCCACTACCATTTGAAATAGTACACTGTAACATAGAGGAATCAAAGACCATTTTACTGCTAACATGGGCTTGGAGGAAGATTGTGGGAGGAAGCGGTTGTAGCATCAATGTGCCACGATCTACATAGTGCCATGAAATAGCTCATGGCACTGCCATCCGACTGACGCAGGGCCTCACTCCATGGGCTTTCCACCCCTCTCTCTCCCATGTTCACAAACCTCCACAGGCTTAGTGCCACCACTGCATGCCTTTCCTGCCAACGGTGATATTACAGACTCCTCCCATGGACCCAGCTCCCTGCACGCTCACCAAATGCTAGTAGTACAAAACATTTCCACGGGTTCATCCTCCCACGACCTTCCTACACTCAACATAGATAATAATCCATAGGTCATTGATTGCCGTATAGATAGAGAAATTAACAGACATATTAACAGTGGGAATCACTCATTAAATAGGAGTGATATCAATTTGTAGAGAACACATAAATCGAATGTTTTCACTACTCCACCAGAGATTCAATTGAGAAAATCTACCAGACAGAGGTGAGCTCATGCAAAGTTCTCCAACTATGACTTATTGTTTTGTGAAGAAGCTGAGCCTACTTTAAACTTGTAAACTTGCAGATTGTGATATCTAGCACACTGCAATGTCTGAAGAAATGGATGCACTATTACGAAATTAGACATGGGATTTGTTGTCACTTCCGCTTGACAGAAAGGCATTAAGAAATAAGTGGGTGTATAAATTAAAAGATGAAGCCGGTGGTCGCAAAATATTTTGAGCAAGACTAGTTGTTAATGGATATGCTCAGCAGCAAGACCTCAATTTCAAAGAAATTTTCTCACCAGTACTCAAAATGTCTACCATCCGAGCAGTATTGGGATTGGTTGAAGCCTATGATCTTGAGCTTGAACAACTCGATGTGAAGACGACATTTATCCATGGCGATCTTGATGAGGAACTATTTATGCATCAACCTAAAGGGTTTATTAAAAAGGGTTAGGAACACCTCTATTGTAGATTGAAACACAATTTGTATGGGCTTAAGCAAGCCCCCCACCAGTGGTATCTTAAATTTGACAAATTCATGATTGATCACAAGTTTATTCGCAACGAGTCTGATCCTTGTATCTATTTTTAAAAGCTTCCCAATGATGAATTTGTCATACTTCTTCTTTATGTGGATGATATTCTAGTGACCGACACAAGAATGAAGATCGTGAGTGAACTTAAGACTGACTTAGCAAAGGAATTTGCCATGAAAGATTTAGGGGTAGCAAAGAAAATTCTAGGGATGACTATTTTTTGGGATATGAAAAAGAGAGAACTCAAACTATCTCAGCAAGACTACACTACAATAGTATTGGACAGATTTGGTATGGTGGATGCTAAGTATGTTTGCATACCCTTACCCTAGCATTTTCAGCTATCTTCTGAGTTGGCAGTCTTATGTACACTATGGTGTCTACTTGTCTAGACATTTCTCATGTTGTGGGAGTGGTGAGAAGATTTATGGCTAATCCGAGCAAATCACATTGGGAGGCGGTCAAGTATATTTTGTGGTATCTCAAGGGTACTTGTAATTTTTTCTTATGGTTTGGGAAGGGCAAGGCAATTTTGCAAGGGTTTACTGATTCCGATTTTTTTGGAGATTTAGACAAAAGAAAGTCTACTTCAAGTTATGCTTTCACCTTTTCTGGGGCAGTGATTAGTTGGGCTTCAAAATTACAACATATAGTTTCTCAATCGACTGGGGAGGCTGAATACATAGCTCTTTCTGAGGGAGCAAAGGAGATGGTATGGTTGCAACTCTTGTTCAACGAGTTGGGTTTGAAGCAATCAGATTTTGCTTTGTTTTATGATAATAGCAGTGCCATCTTTATGACTAAACATCAGACATCTCAGCCTCGGTCAAAACATGTTGATGTTTGTAGTCATTATGTTCGCCATATGGTCGAAGAAGGCAAGTTTCATGTAATAAAATTCATACCGATAAGAATCTGGGTGATGTGCTCACTAAAGTTGTTAAGTGGGAGAAGTTCGATTTCTACCAAGCTTCTCTTGGCCTTTCCAATAATTGATAGCAGGACTGAGTGGGGGAATCTACATGTTGCAAAAGTTCGTTGGCCTTCAGTGGGAGATTGTTGGAAGTGAAGTATTGGAAGTGAAGTCCAACAAACTCCTTCCTTTCACCGCAAAAAACTCTTGGCTCTTCAACTTCTATTTGTAAGCTCTTTAAGAGTTGGTTGCATATCATTTTGTGGAGTGAATTCTGGAGCTATTGCAGTTGTGTGTGTACAAACCAACCTTGGTTATTAATACATTGATTCCCTTGACGTAGGCAATTGCCTAACCATGATAAATCTGTGTGTCTCATTTGTCTATGTTGTGAATTCATAATTCTATTTTCTGACTCTTCTAATTCATTTCTTAATCTTGACACAGATTTAGATCAATATATGTTTTACACCTCGAAAAATATGAGAAAATCCCTAATTCGTTTTAGGGAATAAAACTGCTTATTTGTAGTTCTGAGTGAGGCAAATATCATATTTTCTACTAAAACTTTTCTAAAAACTTCCATTGTCCACCATGGAGAAATAGATGACATAATTTAGCATGAAATTCTTATAAAATAGGAAATACCTAAATAGGAAAATAGCCTGAAACTGCTAAAACAAAGAGTCTTGAGAATTAAGAGTCGCATTTCAGTAGTTTATTTCTAATGAATCAAAACGAGCAAGGTATTTATCTTCATGGTAGTTCTCTTCATCTTCACAGGAAGGTTATTTTAGTTGTTTCTTTGTAATATCGTTTTCTTTGGTAGTATGAGTTTCTATTGTTTTTTAAGAAAATCTATGGCCACTAAATTTACCAACAAATTAATTTTATTATCATCATCCTCTCTTATGTCCACAATAATATGAAGGTGGGATTTTTCTTTCATAATTTTCTTTTTCTTGGGAGGTGTACGGATATTCGTAATTAAGAACTTCCTCCTTTTTGGAGTAACTCTCACAAGTTCTTCACAAAAGAATGGGATATTAATCATAATTTTAGAAAGGTTATAATTTTTATTTATAATCATAACATAAAATAATAAATACAATTCAATTATTATAATCATAATTTAAAATAATAAATGCAATTGAATTAAAGAACCATTTACAAATTTTATCATTTGAACTTCCAAATTGAAACATGGATCAAATATAAATGAGAGGTAGTAGTAGGGAAAAAGACAACCCTGGAAGGAATTAATATCCCTATGTTGGGTTTGTCTCTATTCAGGTGAGTAGAGTTTTTTGTTTTTTTTCATTTTTAATGAAAGTCCTCTCCTGGAATGTTCGGGGCTTAAACAACCCGATAAAACAACATATGTTAATATGTAAGCTTATGGAGAGCTTATGGAGCAAAAAGTGGCTATTTTATTGATTCAAGAAACTAAAATGAATAAGGAGAATATTCAGAAGGCTATTAACTCCTTTTGGGTTGCTTCCTCCTTCCTAAATTGTGACTTCGATGGTGCTTCTGTGGAATTGTCACCCTCTAGAACCCTACTATTTTTTAAGGCTTGTTGATTCAATCAAAAAAGAATTATCTGGTTGTTAGGATGAAAGATCTTAGAACCCAAATCCAATGGTATCTTGTTAATGTTTATGCTTCCAATGCTAGGTCCCCTAGAGCTTGTCTTTGGTCCTCTTTGTGTTGTCTCATTAGGAATCAGAAGAATAACCAGTGGATGGTAGCGGGAGATTTCAACTCCCCTTTGTACCCTTTTGAGAAAGTTGGTGGTTGTGAAGACTATTCAGAGAGTATGATTGACCTCATAGATTTTATTTCCTCCTCTTGTTTGATGGATATTAACCTCAATGGTTCTAAGTTGACTTGGTATAATCGGCGTCTTGGGAAAAATTTGTTTCAGGTTCGGTTACATAGGGTGTTGGTCTCCACTAATTGGGAGAACTTTTATTCCTTATCCCTTTGCTCCTTTCTTAGATCGGGGTCTGATCATAATGCTATCCTCTTGGCGATGGATGACTCATTTGACCATAATTGTTACCCATTCAGGCATGAGATGATGTGGTCTCATCACTCAGATTATAGATTTCTTATGGAATAGTGGTGGAATGTTTTGGCTTTGGGCACTCCTATGTACAAATTGCTCAAAAACTTAAACTTATCAAAGACAAGGTTAACGGTTGGAACCAATACTCATTCAACAATATCTTTGAATAGAAAAAGGCCATTATCTATGAACTGGATAATATAAAAACTAAGATTGAAGAGAAGACTGCTCTAGATAAAGAGTATGATGCAGAAGTAGAATTGAGAAATCAATGGATTCTCCTTAACAAAAAGGAAGAAGTGTTTTGGAAATAGAAATCAAGGATACAGTGGCTAAATGAAGGTGATAACACTGAGTTTTTCCACCAATCAACTATGAAGAACAAAAGTAGAAATAGAATTAGGAAACTCTTCAAACAGGATGGTACTATGGTGGAGGATGAGGATGAAATGGCTGCTCTTTTCATTGAATTCCTTATCCTAAACGGGTGAACTCACAAAGTTGGTTCCCACTTTTTGGTACGACCTGATTTTTGCTGAAATCATACACTTTTAAAAAAATATAATGATTTAAGCTTTAAGAGGTCCCATTTTAAGTAATTAATTGAAGAGAGTTAAATCAAAGGCTCTTAGATCAAAATTTCTTGGATATAACCTTTCTACTTTTAAATCATACTTGCAATGGAGTCTCCTTTGCATCTATCAAATGTTGATAAAAAACCAATTTGACATTAGCTTTTGGGGGGTGAAATTAATTCATTTAAAAGTTGTTTTTTAATAGTATTTAGTCCTTATTATAAGATTTCCAAATAGTATAACATTTAATATATTTAATTTCATTAATATATTTTTATTTTATTTCTTATGAATGTAGGTTTTTCACCGAACATGAACTTCTTTGTTCAATGCATTGGGAAAAATAGTAAACTAATTCCAAAAAAATCTGAAAAAATATCTATGCACTAGGTATTGATGTTTTCTTTCTAAAAGAAAAAAGAAAATTGAATTTTGATATATATAGAACAAGTTATGTGTTCAAACGTACACCTATATCTAAATTATAATTAGTCAAACTTCAAAACTTAATAAAATGGAAAATATTCAACATATCGCTATCAAACTAACTGCATGCCCTCGGTATTGATGTTACAAACCAAAATTCAAAAGAATTAAGTTTTTATCATTTATAGAAAAAAAATTATGCGTTTCGGGATACACATCACTCTTAAAAAATGTTGTTTGCTGTAAAAAAATACTTTTTGAGGGAGATGGAAAAATCAATAAAATTTTATTCAAACAAATTTGAAAAAAATATATTTAGAATCTACAAACAAGATGTTAAAAATCACTAGTTTATATCATCTTCAAATTCTTAACGGTTTAAAAGTTATAGGTGTCGGAAAGTGAAGGATTTTTTCAAAATATTCATATAAGTGTCAAAGTTGGTTAAAAAGTGGGAACCAGTATTGTGAGTTCACCCAAACACTCCTAATGGCCAAAGTAGTTTCCAAAGCCCTCACAATCTCTTGGATGTTATCCTTAAAGTTATTAGGGTTGAGGACTTATCTATGTTGACTAAAAAGGTTACTATATAGGAGGTGCAAACTACTTTGTTCTCATTTTCCGCTTGCAAGGCGCTGGGGGTGCATGGGTTTCCCCCTACCTTCTTCCAAGATCACTGGCATTCCATGGGAGTTGATGTCTTCAATGTAGTTAAGGACTTCTTCAAAACTGGTAAAGTCCTTCAATAGAACAATGCCACTTTTATTAGTTTAATCCCTAAACATGATAATGTTATTTCCACCAAAGACTTTAGACCTATTGGTCTTTATAAAATAGTCTAGAAGATCCTCTCTAAAGTGCTTGTGAATAGAGTAAAACCCTTTCTTGATAAGATAATATGAGGTAATCAGAAAGGGTTTGTAAAAGGAAGACACATTCTTGATTCTATGATTGTGGCGCATGAACTTTTGCACTCCATGGAGAATAGAAAAAATCCTGCCATGGCTTTTAAACTTGGTATCTCTAAGGCCTACAACAAGTTTTCTTGGGACTTCCTCTTTGAAGTCATTAGGATATTTTGATTCAAAGGAAGATTCTTAAAATTGATAGGCAATGTGTTTGTACTCCAAAATTTTATGTCCTTCTTAATGGGAGCCCAAAGGGCTACTTCTCTAGTGAGAAAGGGCTTCGACAAGGAGATCCCCTATCCCCCTACCTTTTCACCATTATTTTTTAAGTCTTGGGTAGAAATATTTATAAACTGAGAAGGATTCCCTCTCTCAAAGGGGTCAGGGCTTCTTCCAATCTCGATCTTATTACCCACCAGCAATTTGTGGATAATACTGTAATATTTGGAGAAGCTTATGTCTCTGAGGCTAAGCATTGGGAAAGAATCTTGGAATATTATGCTCAAATATTTGGCCAGTATATTAACTATGAAAAGAACAAACAATTCCTCATGAATGTTAACCCCACCAT
The DNA here is from genome assembly GCF_030272615.1 of Cryptomeria japonica. Lineage (NCBI taxonomy): Eukaryota > Viridiplantae > Streptophyta > Pinopsida > Cupressales > Cupressaceae > Cryptomeria > Cryptomeria japonica. The sequence goes on from NC_081407.1 coordinate 825,757,609, forward strand.
TCAAGCTAAAGTTTCCACCATCTTAGCTTGCCAAATTGTTACCCTCCCTGACTCTTATCTTGGGCTTCCCCTTATCTCTAAAGACCCTTCCTTGGTATTTCGGAATGGTACTCTTGAAACATTCCACAAGAAGTTGGTTGGCTGGAAAGGGAGCTCCTTAGTATGGCACACAAATTATAATTGGTTAAATCTTGTCTGCAAAATTTACCTATCTATTACCTTTCCATTTTTAAAGTGTCTAGGGTTGTGGTTGAAAAGATTGAAAGAATCCAAAAAAGGTTCCTCTGGTCGGGTACTGAAGAAATAAATAGAATCTCCTTGGTTGCTTGGGAGAAACTGTGGAGACTCGTGAGGGAGGGGGGACTTGGTATAAGTAAAATTGAAACCTTAAATAGAGCCCTATTAACTAAAATTGGATGGAAGCTATCTGAAGAGGTGAAAGATTGGACCAACATTGTGCATGCTAAATACCTTCATACTCAAAGTTCTGAAAGTTTATAAACTTAATGGAGCTACCTTCTAGTTCCTCCATTTGGAATAATGTTGCTAAAACTAGAAAGGTCATAAAAAAGAATGGAAAAATGATTATAGATAACAGGAAAAAAACTGACTTCTGGCAAGATTATTGGGCACACCACCATGCTCTCACTGATCTCCCACATCTTAGACACATTTTTTCCTTCTTAAGTAGATGCTACAGGGTGAAATGTCATGACTACATTGTGTGGCAAGGGGAGAGAGCTGCCTAAAAAATATGATAGAGACTATCACTAATTGTTCTGAGATTCTTTTGAAGGCTAAAGATCAGCTTATGATGGAGGATAAGGTTCTTTTAGATCTTCTACCTGATTGTTCCCTTTTTTCCTTTCATATGGAGGACGAATAGATATAGAAAATAAATTATGTTGGTACCTTCACTGTCAAATCGCCTTACTATGATATGGAGGAAGATACTGCAGAGAATTTAAACTGGGAAGAAATCTGGATCAAAGCCCTAATTCCTAAAATTAACTATTTTTGGTGGGCTACAGCTGATGGGAGGTTTCTAACTATTGGTAATCTTAACAAGAGGGGCTTCTCCTTCACCAACAAATGTGAGCTTTTTTATAAGGACATAAAAGTATAGACCATATTTTCCTACACTGTAGTTATGCTCAGGAAATTTGGGAGGCTATACTGAAGGATTTGAAAATTAATTTGATCCATCCCAAAAGCATGAGAAATTTCATGATTTTGTGGAATATGAACCCTTACTCTCACCCTGTTGCTAAGAATTCATGGCTTCAAATTCCCCCAAATATAGCCTAAAACATCTAGAAGGAATGACATAATAAATTTTTTCAGAGAAGAAAGGAGAAGTAGCAATGTTCTCCCCATCATCATAAAACAACAAGTGAGAGAGAATGTCAATACGGGCTCCCAAGGTATCTCCAAGGTCTTACCTACTCTATTGAACTTACACCTAAGACAAAAATGGGGCATTCAACATAACTTATAGAAACTCAACTGGAATAACTTGTTACTGAGAAAATGTTGCACTTGGCATCCTCCGGATTCAGGTTGGTTCAAGTGTAATTTTTATGGCTTCTCTGAAGGTAACCCTGGTTTGTTTGGGGTGGGTGGCTTAATCAAAGATCAGGGGGGAAGGATTATTGAAGTATTTGGCACCAATTTGGGGATTGGTATGAATAATAGAGCTAAAGCATGGTGGCCTGGATGGGCCACTCTAGGCAAGAACATAATTCTATAAAGAAAGTAATGCTGGAAGGAGATTCAAAGTTGATTATTGACTATCTTAATAACTTTTTTTCCCCCCCCTAGGAGATCAGAGGGATTATAAAAAAGTGTAAATCTCTCCTTAATCTTTTTGAGAACATTATTATTCAACATACCTATAGGGAATGAAATATGGTTGCTGACCTCATTGCCAATCAGGGTTTAAGTTAGTACAGATTGGAGATTTTTAAACTTTAGTGAAAGATCTAAGGAGATCAAAGAGATTATTGCTCATGAAAGGCTTAAGAGAAAACAAGGGGACAAGGATCGATATCAATAAGGGTTTCAAGGATCGGTTTATGACTTTTTGTCTACATGACCACCTTTTTTCAAAAAAATTAAAATTATGTGGGCCCCTACAGTATGATGGGTAGGGTTTGGGTGATCTAGAGCTTTATGCTTACATGTACTTTTTCTAGTTGGACTATGTATTACGGTGATGGCATGAAACTGAAGAGTCTAGAGGCAGGTACATGAACTAAGGCTCATGATTTCGAATGTATTTTTTTAGATCAGGTTTTCATTAGAAGTAATGGTGGCGTTTTTTATTTTTGTTGAGCCTTAAAGTTTATTAATTTGAAAGGAAATCACACATGTGATGAAAACAATGTGAAAGAGTTAAAAATGACCTTTCTAGAAATACTTCTTTATATTTGCCTATGATTGTGAAGAACTTGAGTTGTTTCTTGGGTAACTTTCATAGAGATATTTTTTGCTATGTTTGTCCTTCTTTCAACATGGGGGGCCCTCTTAAGAGAACTGAGCCTAAAAATTGTGATGCGCTTTGTGACAATGAGGAGATTTGGGAGTTGTTTTAGAATGTTGGTTTTACCCCCTTCTTTCTAGAAATGAAGGGTTACAATAAAGATTTGACAATGAGATTCTACAACTCTTGGCAAAATGGTTTTGTGACTGTTGGGAGGATTTCCTTCACTGTTATGCCAGATTACATCGTCGAGGTCACTAATTTTCTGAATGATGGTGGAGTAGAAACATGCAAATTCTCATCTATAACCCTTGGAGACCTTTCCAACGAGTTAAACAATTCGCAATTTCAAGTCCTGAGCAGAAAGTTATGTCTATTTGAAGTTAGGCTAAAATTTCATATTGTTTTTTTCTAAAAATTTCATAGTTCGGATAACTAATGCTAATCTTGTTATGTCTATGAGATGTTTGCAACCTAACTCTTTTATGTAGGATGCTTGTCAAAGATACGCTTGTCAAAGAAAAATTCAAAACACAATCATGACTACTAATGGATCTATTTTGTAGGTTGCCTAAGGATTCAGCAAAAAACTTTGTGTATTCTATAAGATTTTTAGGCACACTTCAATTTGGGCTTAAAGAAATGAACTATCATGTCTTATGTGCTTGTGATGATAGGCAAATATTCTCTCACCTTTCTTAGGTGATCAGAAAGTTAGACTCATCTTTTTGCTTTCATTAGTGCATCTCTTTAGCAGGCCTACCCTCTCGAGGAGTTATGAACTCTTAGCCCTTAAGGCCGGTGAGAGGGGAACGACCTAAGTGGGAACGGCTAATGCCAAGTAATCCAATCCACTATAAAATAAATTTATTTTTGATGAAAATCAAAGCAATGACAGTGCTTGGGAATAGCTCTCCTCCATACCTTTGGGTATATCAAACCTTGGTTTTCAAGGCTGGGAGACCTCTTAATTGAGTTTATACCCCAACGTGCCAAACAGATCCCTTACTAGTACTGGTTAAAATAGAAGCTACCTAATTTACCTTCGAAAGGGTGATAATCTTTGTGCAAGAGAGATAGTAACTCTCCCAAGACACTTGCCATATCGTGCCCCCATTAGCATTTGGAGTTAGATAATACGGCGTTGAGAATCCATTGCGTGAGACTCAGCGACCATATTCTGATTAGCTATTGGGTGTGTACCTAAGTCAGCAAGTGAAGGTTTTCATTCTCAACCAACTTCCTTAGGGTTTAGCTTGATTGAGATTCATGTATCACATCATGTGTTTGTTGTGTATTCATCCCTAAATTGAAAAATCAGACACTTAAAACTAGGAAACCAAAGTAAAACATCAAAATTCAGTGATCAAAACTCAAACAAACACTTTTTACACCTGTTAAAATACCTATCATATGAGTCAAGATATTTTGTCGTACTGCTTGATCTTTTGTCATACTACTTGATCTTCAGTCATACGAGTCAAGGTTCTATGTTGTATGAAACACTACTTTACACATGAAGTCACTAGTCTGTCGTTCTGTCTTGTATCTCTTGTCATTCTAAGCTACATAATTTTTCATACGAAACTCTACATCTGTCAGTCTAGAACTATCTTACATGCCTATTTTAGATTTATCATTTCTACCTAATCAATTTGCAGTAAGCATAAACACTTGTTATCTGTCAATTCGTGCTTAGATTGTCTGCTTGGTTTGCTTGGTCAAGTTATCATCCATCAAAATCAGACTTTAGAAGATAAACACCTCAATATTTTCAAGTTCTCACCCCCAACAAGTTCAAAATCTAGACATCTCAAAGTGCATTATCACCTTCTTTGATAAACTGATCACTCAAACATAGTTTCTCATCAGGATCAATCATCCTTTATCATGAAACTAAAATGTTTGGTCAGGATAACCTTGTCCCACATCATAGGATAGATTGTTCCTACTGGACCTGGTTCTTATTAAATCATCACCATTGCACTCTTAAACCGAAGATCAAAAAAATTGCAAACTTTTAAACACTTGAATTCTCTTTTAGTGTCATATCACTCTATTTCCTTGAAATTGACCATTGATTACTTACCCAAAACAACCTTTTGGACAATTGAATCCTAAGCAAAATAACACATGTGTATGCTCGTTCTAACTAGAACTCAGAGACGAAGGATCACAGAGACTGAAATTGAAACATTGAAACCATTCAAAGAGCATATAACCATGGAACATGAAGATGAAATACAAGTTGAAGGAGAAATAACAAAACAAAAAATCAGAGACATCAAGAAAGATCCCCAATTCGACAAATTTATGTAGAGGTTATTGGAGGAAGAAAAAGAAAAATACTTTCTAATGCTAGCCAAATCTGGTGCTACACTTCCCCAAGATTTTGATGTGAATAAATTGACACAAAAGAAAAGTGACCCTCCTCATAATAACAAACAATATGAGGACATCTTTGGTCTCCACATGAATGACACATCAATTCCCAATTCCACCAGGACTAATGAAGAAACCGACATACCTAGAAGAGATGAAGTGGAAATCCTGAATAACATTCAATTCAATGAGGATACAAGAAGAGCTAGAGATGAAACAAGAAGACATCCCAATCTTCCTAGAATGCAAAATCATGGTCATACAAGAACAAATCATGTTGATAATCCTATCATGATTCTCACACAAAAACTACAAGCAATGCAAACACAAATCTAAGAGATGCAAAGAGGAAATGTTAGATGATACTCACTTCAAAAAATTTGTCCTTGTCCTTTCAACAAAAATCTAAACATGATACCATTTCCTATAGGTTTTGAAACCCCGAGATATGAAAAAAATGATGGAAGCACTGACCCTCAAGATCATATATGGGAATTTTGCGCAATGAGTATGGAGTTCGCACATGAGGAAACCTACTTAATGAGACTATTTCCAAAAAGCTTAATTGGACTAGCCATGAAATGGTTCTCCAAACTTACACCAGGAATCAGATCATTTTCAGAGTTGGTGGATAAGTTTGTTTCACAATACTCCTATAACATAAAACATTAAGTAACCATGCTAGACCTATGTAACACTAAACAAAATATTGGAGAACCCTTCATGACGTTCTTACAACGATGGAGACACCTAGCATCGTGTTATCCTCGTACATTACTAGAGTATGGAAAAATGGACATATTCATTGACAACTTAAATGATCAAATGAGTTATTACTTAAAAATGCAAGGAAATAAAAACTTTGGAAAAATGGTTGATAATGGAATCAAAATGGAGGAAGCTATGATAAAGAAAGGTGAGTTTAAAATATACAAAGAAGGATTCCATCCACTTAACAACAATAATAACAACAATCACAATGATAAACCAAAGTTTTGGAATAGAAATCAAAATGTCGTCAATGATGGAATAGTAGATAACAACAATGTGAAACCAAAACAATCTATTTTCAATTTATCTACTCACTCAACAACAGCACAACAAAACAACAATCAACAAAGACCAACAATCAAAACTTTCTTTTAAAGATAATTCACAAACATTGGTGAACCCCTTGGATCAGTACTAAAGACACTTCTCGCAAATAAATTGATCACTTTACTAGAAGAAAGGAACTATGAACCTCAAATCAAACCACCTTGGTGGAACGATAATCAATATTGCAATTTCCATCGAAATAATGGACATCTCACAAATAATTGTCAAAAGTTGAAACATGTCATACAAGACTTAATTGATAATGGTGTAATAACTATGGATGGACATACAACAAATGAATCTCATACCGCCTTTAAAAATCCGCTTCCAAACTATGAGAAAGATGAGTCATCAACAACAAACAATGGTAAGGGTAAAGCAAAGGTAAACTACACGCATACATATGACAATGTGGTGAATGTGATTGTAGTTAAAGAAAAACAAAATCAAGAACATGCTCAGGCTATCACAAGAAGCAAAGCCAAAGTTGTTTTGTTGGGTCCTACAACAAACACATCATCCACTACAATAAAACAATACAATCCAGTGGAACAATTGCAAAAACCACTTGCCCAAATATCAATCTTGGAACTTTTAAAACTTTCACCTGCACACAAGGAGATTCTTGAACGAGCATTAGTAGATACAACCGTATCCAAAGATCTTGATATTGATCAATTCCAAACCATGGTGGGACACCTCACAACCCCTCATTTCTTATCATTCATTGACAAAGATGACATGTGCTTGCAACACCCTCACAATGCTCCCTTACATATTGAAGTCCTTATTCACAAAATGCGAGTCAAGCGTGTTCTAATAGATGGTGGAGCTGGCCTAAATATTTGCTCATTGAGTCTTGTCTGTGCCTTAGGATATTCAGAAGATGTAGTGGATGTACAAAAAAGGATCCCTATAAAAGCCTATGATGAAGAAGAACATTCCTCCAAGGGAATTATGATACTACCAATCAGAGTGGGACCTCTACAAAAAGACATAGCATGCCAAGTTCTAGACTTGGACCTATCATATAATGTGCTCCTAGGGAGACCATGGATACATGACTTGCAAGCTGTCCCATCAGCCTATCATCAATGTGTAAAATTTCCCTATGAAGGACAATAAATCACAATATCTGCAGATGCAAATCCATTCCAATATTGTAGCAATCTAAAAATGGGTCAAGAAGTAATTGTTCCACATAACAGGGAGGTAACATCTTCGAGCACACAATCCAAGGAAAAATCATTTGCCTCTATTATATCAAGTATGGAAAAACAAATGCAGCTAAGAGATTGAGGGAATGGAGAATACTCAATATCACAATTACCACTTTCTCCTAAATCCTTGGGAAAACCATCAAGCTCTAAACAACAACCCACTGTGAAACATCTTTCAATATTTGATGGAGCATTTATTAGTGCTGGAACCTTATCAGAGGAAACAAAAGACAAAGATGTATTGCAATGGCTATAAAAAGATGAAGAAGTTCAAAGAAAGGTCAACAATGTCAGAATACCTAGGAAAAAATATTGAAAAGGATTTAACATTCTTCGAAGGATGGGATACACTGGGACATGCCCTATAGGAAAAAGAAAGGAAGGTATCTTAGAACCTATTCAGCCTCACACTCAACAGACTACAGACAAAGAAGGTTTAGGGTATGGACAAGTCGCTATACCAGAAGACACATCTTTTAGTCAATAACAAGAGGAATATGAAAATAGACAAGAACAACTGGCAATTGAAAGGGAAGAAAAATCAGTTAAGAAACAAGCACAAGCAAACACAAAATGGCAAAAGAAGCAAGCTTCAAATCAACAAGAGAAATAAACTAAAAACATCTCTCAAGCAACATTAAATATCAATAAAAACAAGAAAGAAGCTAATATAAGTTCAAGAGAACTCATAGAAAAGCTGACAAAACTCAATCTCAGTCCTAAAGAAGTTGAATATGAAAGAAGGGAAAGTATAACTAGAAAAGTAGAAGAAATGCTATATGACCAAATCTATAAACTACAAGCTACAAGTGATACAGATTATAATGAATGGGAATGGGATTCCTATCACACTGAAGAATCATCTAAAGAAAAATGCTTTGAAGGAGATATAGAAGTCAATATAGTTCACACATATGCAGGACAAACGTTAGGAACTAGCTCACTTGAATTAGAATCACATTTGGCTAACTTGGACTTAATTGAGGACAATTAGGAACTTCTTACGTGAGATCATTCTAATGAGAGTACCATTCTAGACATCGACACACATATTGAAAACTTTGATACCTCCATCATGACCCTTGAAACCCTTGAAACATACCAACTTGAAGATCCCTTACCTCTAATCCACCCCGAGCTTATTGATAGGGAAAATGAAGGACATACCACCATTGATACTTTTCCAAATGACCATCCCATATCTGTATATATTAATGTAATCAAACCCGTAACAACTCTTATCGAGAATTTCAGTAATGCATCTTCTAGTCAAGTGGGTGCCAAATCTCCTAGTTGCAAAAGTGAAAATAAAGAAAACAATATCAAGTCCAATGCTGAAAACCATTTATTGGCAACATTAGACCAGGAAAAAGTAAAAACAAAGGACGCATCTAATGGTGAAAACCTCCTCGAGGCACCAGAAGATGGGAGATTTGACACTTTACCTGAGCACTATCAAGAAAGATCATCCATTTTGATCGAACCAATAGAGGCAGTTAACATTGGCACAATAGAGCAACCAAAGATTCTTCATCCAGCAACATCTCTATCAGAGGTAGAAATGCAACAATATGTGGAATTCTTCAAACAAAGGAAAATCAATTTTGCTTGGTCCTATGCAGACATGCCAGGGTTAGATCCAGAGCTTATTATGCATCACTTGAATGTTAATCCAAGAGATAAGCCAGTCAAATAGAAATTAAGAAAAATGCATCCTCATATTGCTCTTCTAATCAAAGCAGAACTAAAGAAATTACTGGATGTCGGATTCATCAGACCTATAGCATATCCTCAATGGGTATCTAACATTTTTCCTATTTCAAAACCAGATAGAAGCATCAAAATATGCACAGACTTTAGAGATCTTAATATTGCATGTCCAAAGGATGATTTTCCTTTGCCTAACATCGACATCATTGTAGATTTAACTGTTGGACACTCCATGTTTTCTCTAATGTATGGTTTCTCTGGATACAATCACATCAAAATAGCACCCGAAGATCAAGAAAAGATATCTTTTACATGCCCATGGGGTACTTTTTGCTGGAACGTCATGCCTTTTGGATTAAAGAATGCAGGTGCTACATATCAAAGAGCTATAACAACTATATTTCATGACATGATGCATACATTCATGGAAGACTATGTGGATGACATATTAGCTAAATCATACAACAAAGAAGAACATATAGACATACTAGAAAAGAGCTTTGACAGGTTAGAACAATACAAGCTAAGGTTAAATCCTAAGAAATGTGCCTTTGGTGTTACTTCAGAAAAGCTATTGGGATACATTGTTTCAACAAGAGGAATCGAAGTAGATCTAGCTAAGGTAAAAGCAATCATGGAAATAGAATCTCCCAAGAATATCAGTCAACTAAGATCACTACAAGGAAGACTCTAGTCAATCAGAAGATTTGTGGCTCAATTGGCAGATAAATGTCAACCATTTACTCACCTATTGCACAAACATGTTAATTTCAAATGGGACCGTCAATGTGAAGAAGCATTCAACAAGATCAAGGCATATCTCATGCAACCACCTGTTCTAATGTCACCAATTCCAAGAAAACAATTATTACTCTATGTATCAACTACCGAAGCATCATTGGGAGTTTTTCTCGCACAAGAGGATAATGAAGGAAAAGAACGAGCCATCTACTACATTAGAAGAACACTAGTGGGATATGAGATCAACTATTCATCAGCAGAAAAAGCATGCTTGGCAGTAGTTTTTGCTTCTCAAAAACTACGACACTATCTACTATCGCACTCCATCAAGTTGATAGCTAAAATCGATCCTCTGAAGTATTTTCTCAACAAAGCCACATTGACAGGGTCAGTGCAAGAAGATGAGTCCACTTTTTGGCCAAAAGGTGGAAGTGTTTTCCCTGATTTTCAGATTTTGTCTCATTTGAGCTTAAATTTTGAAACACTTAGAGATTGAATCTTGGAAAAAGTTAGTAATATAAAAGATAGCCCTCTGAGTGTAATTTCCAAATATATAATTTATTTTAATACCCACATAATAAAAAATAACTCTTTAAATGGATTTTTGAAAACTATGTTTGAAAAATGCCTGTTTCAGGACCATACCATGCATGTGTACGACCCACACTTTTTGACACAATTAAAATTATTTTCTCAAACCATTTTGGGAAATGGTTTGTAACACACTGAAGATTGATGAGCATATTTTTCTATATTTTTTTTTCTAATATTTTTTTTAATTAATTTTTTAATGGTCGTAATTATCGTTTTAAAAATTTGACGTGTACGACCCACATAATTTGATGTAAACTTAACATTTTTTGATTTTTTTTTTTAAAATACAAAAGAATTTTGTGTAGATTGATGACATATAATATTTTTTCCAAAATTCTTTAAAATAAAAAAGTTATTAAATTAACAAAATTAGTTAATATTTCAAATTTATGGACCCGATTTAGTATAAATTAAATGAAAAATAGTTAAAATAATCAATTTTTAAATAAATTTACATATTTAGAATCTAGACACTATAATCTGAAATGGGTTTTAATTTTGTATAAAAATTTTCTGATTAGAGGCGCGTAAACTATTTCTGAAGTTCATATTTGTGCTTTCATTCATGGAGATTTGAATTTGCAGGTCCATGTCTCAGGTGTGGCCATCCCAGGCCTATCCCGGGCCTAATCCCAAACCAAGTGGCGGGTTGTGGAATCAAATTCCACAAAACGGGCCCCCATTTTCAAATAAGAGCAGCTTGTGGAAAAAAAAGGAAAAATGCCATTTAGAAACGGGGGCCCACTTTTAAACAAAACAACCTGCTTTTAAACAAAACGGGCCCCCGTTTTGTTTAAAAGAGGGCCCCCATTTTAGAACAAAATGGGGGCCCCTTTTTTTTGCTTCGGACCCTCGTTACCTTTCGGCTCAGGAGCCCGAAGCACAAACGGGCCCCCGTTTATAAGAGCGCATTTTCCAATGTGCAGACTTCCACGAATTTGTGACTCATTACCTTGCACTTGCCCGACAGGATGACTAGAAAAATGGATCATGATTCTAAGCGAGTTTGATATCAAATATGTTGACAAAAAATCTATCAAGGGACAAGTCATCGCAGATCAACTAGCAGAGACACCACTTAAAGATAATCATCCTCTACGGATTGAATTTCTTGATGCTGATATCTTAACAATTACAAAAAAAACATGGCAACTATACTTTGATGGTTCATATACACAACATGGATCAAGAGCAAGAATTATTTTCATCACACTACAAGGGCATACAATCCTGAAAGCATACAAATTAAGCTTTTCGTGTACAAACAATATAGTAGAGTATGAAGCATTGGTAATAGGTATCAAAATAGTTGTAGAATGGAATACTGAACAACTTCAAGTCTTTGGAGACTCTCAGCTTGTCATTAATCAAATCAACGATGACTATCAAACAAAAGATGACAAACTCATGCCTTATAAAAAGATGGTGGATAATATCAAGAAGTACTTTGTAGAAATAACTTTTGAATAGATTCCAAGAAATGATAACAAAATAGCAGACACCATGGCTACACTTGCTTCTCTATTGTAGACACAGGAAAATCAACAACATTATGAATTCTGGTTGAAGAGTTGTTTCATCCTGCCTTTAATTATCCTGATTCCCAAACCAACTGTCAACTTATTGGACATGATTCCTCCCACTATGGCCAAACTTACACATACCTGAAAGATAACATCTTACCTCCTGATTTATCAAAGAACCAAAAGAGAAACTTTATTCTCCAATCCTCTCATTTTACTCTCATCGCAGATACCCTATATAAACGAGGTCTAGACAATACTCTCTTAAGATGTCCCGAACAAGAAGAATCTAAGAAGGCCTCACATGAAGTCCATAATGGCATTTGTGGTACTCATTCAAGTGGTCTTACCCTTTCGAAAAAACTCATACGCTTGGGCTATTATTGGCCAATTATGGAACGAGATTCTTTTAAGATAGCAAGAACATGCAAACAATGTCAGATCCATGCAAACTTGATCCATGCACTAGCACAAGAACTTCATGATTTAGCAACATCTTGGCCTTTTTGTCAATGGGGACTTGATCTAGTAGGAAAGATAAATCCTTCCTCATCTAATGGACAAATTCATTCTTGTAGCTACTAAATATTTCACAAAATGGATTGAAGCGGTACCTCTCATAAACATCACATGAAAACAAATTTTTGCATTTATCTTGAATTACATCATCTGTCGCTATGGAATACCAATGACCATTATCACTGATAATGGGCGACCATTCAAGAATCAATATGTACAAGAGTTATGTGAGAAGTTCAAAATCCAGCACAGATTCTCCACACCATATTACCCATAGGGAAATGGGCAGGCAGAAGCATCTAACAAAACTATTCTAAACATCCTCAAAAAGACAGTGAACGATGTTGGGAAAGATTGGCATATTCAACTAAACCCTGCTCCATGGGCCTACTCCACTAGTATCTACACACTGACAGGTGCCACACCTTTCTCTCTTGTATATGAAGCCATATTGCCAATCGAAGTAGAGATACCTTCTCTACGTGTGTCACTAAAAGGTCTCATCCCAGATGAAGAATAAAGAGTATCTAGACTACAAGAGTTAGAACTAATCCATGAATGAAGACAAAATGCCTTTGATCATCTAAAGGTTTATCAGCAAAAAATGTGTCGGAGCTATAATCAGAAGCTCAAACCAAGAATCTTTCAAGTGGGAGAACTAGTTCTAAAAGAAAATCCATGCAACCAGGAAGATCAAGAAAAGAAAGGCAAGTTTGAACCAAACCGGTTAGGTTCGTTTGTGGTCACAATAGTATTTGGGTTAGGAGCATATCAGGTATCAACACAGGATGGAGATCAGCTTGAGGAACCTATCAATAGCATGCACCTGAAGAAGTTCTATGTCTGAAAACTCAAGAAAAATCAAAAACACTGAAAAATCAAAAAAAGTGAAAAATCAAAAAAATAAAAAATAGTGAAAAATCAGAAAAATAAAAGAAAGTGAAAAAGTAGAAAAATCCAAAAAAAAATCAAATATCAGAAAAAGTGCAATAAAAACAGATGGTGAAAACCTGGCAAACAAGCGCTATCTGTTAGCTAGCTCTTCTATCTATTAGTTCATGTATTTTTCCACTTGCATTCATGCATCTTCCATCAGCACTGACCATCATAAAGCCTTTGGACATATGCAAGCATCCCAAGTGGCTTCTTACCATGGTTTGGATCATTGGATATATCATAACGACTTTGTTTCTAGGCTTGGGGCAAAAACTCTTGATCATTTTGAGCTAAATCAAACAAGTAGAACAAACAGTTAGACAACTCTTATCAAGCAAAAACTGAGACACATCCAACACTGAACACAAGATCAAACTATCAACTATCAATCTAAGAACATCACACACTTTTCAGTGGATGATATCTTTTTGGATAATGATTGTAACATGATTGTTCAACTTTTCTATAAATTGCTTTTTGCTATCATGATTTCTGAGTGACTCCATGATGTCATTGACTAGAGGAACAAGGAAGAAAGATGATATTTTTCTTGTCTGTTGTCTTAAAATTAATCATTAATATGTACAAATTTGTCTCGGGACATGATCATCAGTGTATCATTGAAGACATTTCCGATTTCTATATTGAAATGATTAATACTACCTATTTTACGCAAACAACACTCAGGTCATTACAGTTCAATTATACCTCGATGCTTTTGTTAACTTGCTATATCAAAATCTAGGAAAGAAGTGCTCAGGTCATCTTGGTTTAATTATACCATCGATGTTTGCACTCACTTCCCACATTTCAAAAAGCTCAATGATGACAAAAACGCAAAATAATCCAGTGACTGGTCCGGTCATAGTTTGCATCTCCATTGCATCTCCATTGCATTTCATTTGCATTTTAACTTGCATTTCATTCTTGCATGGGATCCTAAAAGCTCCTTTTATCCAAGGTTAAATTTATCATAGGAATCATCAAAGAATCATCACAAGTGTATACGCAATTAGAATAATGACTCATATCTCTCATGATATTATCAACCCAGCCAAATCTTATGCTATCTCTATCAACAGAATCAACAATCAGCATATCCAAATATTTCAGCAACTTGATATCAACAAATTGTCAGTTCTTTATCTATTAACCTTATCAAATCAAATCAATCAATCAAACCTAATCAATTCTATCACTTCTTATACAGGATGAATCCTTCCTAAAACTAGATGATTTGATTCTGATTCATGTCTTATACAGGATGTATCCTTCCTGAAACCAGACGTTATGATCATGTCTTATACAGGATGAATCCTTCCTGAAACTAGACGCTTTGATCATCATTGTCTTATACAAGATGAATCCTCCTGAAACCAGACTGAATCTAATCAATAAAGATTTTTCAATCTTATCAATCTAAGCAATCAAGCTAATCGAAGAACTCGCACTTTCATCAAACACTGTTGCAAAAATCAAATCAAAACTATTGGGATATCAATCTCGCAAAACTCCAAAGATCAGTTATCTCAATTGATCTCCCGAGGGAGCATCATCATACCAGAATTTAGCAATCAAGAGCTGGGGCATCCTATCAAATCAATACCATCATCAAAATGAGATTATTCTTTGAATCAACACGTTATCACACCTCGCTTCAAAGAGGGGCAAAATGTATACACCTAAAAATGGTCTTAAGATAATTAATTAAATAAGCAATTATTTAATTAATCCTCCTTCCCATTTTAATTGAATTCACTAAGCAATTTGATTAAATTTCCCCTTTCATCTACTTATTAATAAATCTAAGGATTTATTAAATAGGTTCATTTCACCCCTTTAATTAATTAATTCCCCCATCCAAAATTATTTCTTCAAATCCTTTAATTAATTAAAACAAATCAAATCTATGAGTTGTTGAAATTAACTATCCTTTTCCTATTATTTAAATTTCTAAATTCAAATTCTCCTAACTTCTACCACTCCTAAACCTAACCATTCCTAAACCTAACCCATTCTACCTACCCATATGTCCCCTTTCATCCAACATCTTCTAGAACCTTGTGACACTTGTCACTAAGTGTTCCCTTTCATCCTCCTCTTTCTAGAAGCCTCTTAACACTTGTCACCATAGAAATGATAGATGTTCCCTTTAATCCAACTCCCTTTGCCAACCTCCTCCAATTTAACCATTGATATCTTCAAATCAATCTTAACCGTTGATTCTTGCCACATCACCACTAGCCTTAGAAACTCCTATAAATAGACCTTATTTTGAGTAATATGGATCCCATCTCATTTGCATTCATGCATTGTTACTATAGGCATTTAGCTTCTAGTTTATCAGTTTTAGCAATGTTATCATGCTCAATTTTAGCTTAAATCTTAGCTTAATCATGCTAGATCAATCATTCATGTAGCTTAACCATGCTATTATTGCTAGATCATGCATTTTTAGCATTCAAATCCTCCATCTAAGTGTAGTCAAGTCACTGGAATTTGCATAATAAGATCTGAGAGCAAAATTCATACTCGCATTTACTAGGCGGCAATAAGTCAATTAGTTATGGTTTTGTCTTTCATTTTTTTAATTCACTCACCATGCTTGTAAATATTTATTGAGTGCATTGTGTTTGCAGGTTCAGGTACAATTCATATTGCATGACACTTTCCATTCTCCTCCTTAGAGTCTTGCATTCAAAATGGTGTCAACCCCCAACTACACCAGGGACTTATCGGTTAGGTCCCGGAGACAACTGAGAGGGGGGGGGGGGTGAATCGGTTGTCAAATAAATTTAAACCAAAAACAATTTAACCAACTTAATGCTTAATACCAATGAACTAGTTAATTATGCTAGTAGACAGTTATAATAGTTAATTGCTAGACTGGTAAGGATTAGTGCATGAAACATAAACACAAAGTCATCCACAACACATAACACCAATATTTGTATGTGGAAACCTTGTAAGGGGAAAAACCATGGTGGGAAACCTTACCCACAATCAGATGATACTACTGCAAATAGTAAGTGTACATAAATGGGGTTTGCACATGCAGAAAGGCCAACAACCTAGAGCTCACTGCTCAATCATAAAAAGGAAGTCACACTGACTACAGTTGGATGGTTAAATCCAATAATAATGTACTACACAAAATAGCATCTTCATATGCTAGATTTAGTATTGATTTAATGCTGATAGGCTTCCACAAAAACCCTCCTTCAATATTCAAATGATGTTTGCGTGTATAGCTCTACTTAATCTCGCATATACCTTCACACAATCCTTTTTCGCATTCCACATTTGATCTTACAAATAAGATCTTACATTTATACCATAACCTAAGACCAATTTTAGTAGGTCGACTCTACAAGATATTACAATAAAATCATTTTACAAACAATATAATATCCAATGCAATAACCAATTGAACATGTTGGCTTAATGCATTTACAAGAATAATTAATCATCTCCATAGCGTGCCATGTTGATATAGAAAAGATAAACCTACCGGTGTAACCCTAGACCTATTTGTCGATAATAGAAAATATGCAACTATGAATATAACAATGAACAAAACTCTAGGACAAGATGTCCAGATGATGTCTTCGACATAACCATGTGTCTTCCATGCCTTTCCAAGGGTCGGTGATCATTATATCTTGCCAGTGTATCAGATACCAGTAATTGTACAATAGTTACTTGCTTGCCGCTGAATGCTGCTAGATCTCCAAAGTGCTAGTGTTTAAGTAGGTGTTGACATCAATGACAAAACCATACCAAAATATCAACAATCTCCCCCTTTGGCATTGATGGCAACACAAGATGGAAAAACCATCAAAGTGCCAAAACAGAAATGCCAAGTACCAAAAACCAATAATCTCCAAAAAGATTATAACTAGAAATCAAAATACAGATACAGAGAGTAGCAACAATCTCTCTAAACAACAATTACTCCCCCTGGGAGCAACATGTGTTTTCCATATTTTTTCCATACCAATCTTTCCCCAAAAGATAATAAAGATAATGTGTTTTTCCATAGATATCTCTCCCCCTTTGACATCAAATGCCAAAGTTACAATAAAACCAAGTTCATATACAAAATACCAATCAATTTAGTATAGCAACTACTCCCCCTGAGAAGTAGCTTCCTCATCAAAGACCGAAATAAAAGATTTCTCTTTTAATTCTGTCGGTTGATGACAATCATCAACTGTCGAAGTCTCTATCAGTGGTGGTATGACTCCAAGATGATATCTGAGATATTCAAAGGTCTCCTTAGGCAAAGGTTTAGTGAAAATATTTGCAATCTGCTCTTTAGTATTCACAAACTAGTTTTATCTCCTTTGCTTCAACTTTTTCCCTTAGAAAATTTAGTTTGATAGAAACATGTTTGGTTTTAGAATGTAATACCAGATTCTTAGATATATCAATTGTTGCAGTGTTATCACAATAGATAGTAATATGTTCCTTGCATTTTACCTTTATGTCTTTCAACATTTGCTTAAGCCATAGTACCTGTGTATAGTTAGTTGCTGCTGCAACATATTCTGATTCTGTTGTTGATAAAGATGTACAACTTTGTTTTTTACTCAACCAAGAAACTAGTCTATTTCCAAGAAAGAATGCTCCGCTGATGGTGCTTTTTCTATCATCCACATCTCCTGCCCAATTTGCATCTATGTATGCAAATAATTCAAAGTTTTCATCTCTAGGATACCATAATCCAAGATTTATAGTGCCTTGTAGGTACCGGAAAATCCTTTTACAGCTGATTCATGACTTTCTCTAAGATTGCTTTGAAATCTTGAAACAATACATACTGCATTCATAATATCAGGTCTGGTTTGTGTCAAATACAATAAACCTCCTATCATAGATTTGTATCTAGTTGGATTAATAGGTCTAGATTCATCCCTTTGTGATAATTTGTCATTTGTTGTCATAGGTGTGCTTACCGGTTCAAAGTTCTCCATCCCAAATTTCTTTAGTAACTCTTTTAAGTATTTGGATTGACTCAAGAATATACCTTTATCAGTCTATGAAATCTGCAATCCTAAAAAGAATTTTATTTCTCCAATCATAGACATTTCAAATTCTTGCTACATTTTAATAGAAAATTCCTTACATAATCCATCTTCTCCTCCAAAGATTATATCATCAACAAATTCTTCTATAATCAAGATTTCATCATTAGTTACTTTATAATATAAATTGTTGTCTACATTTCCTTTAGTAAAACCAATCTTTAAAAGATACTTATCCAATCTTGCATACCAAGCTCTTGGAGCTTGTTTTAGTCCATATAGAGCTTTTCTTAACCTGCAAACCATATCATTGTCATCTATCAAATAAAATCCATTAGGTTTCTCAATGTATACTTCCTCTTCAAGATCTTCATTCAAAAATGCACATTTAATATCCATTTGATAAACTTTGTAGTTCTTGTGTGTTATAAAAGCCAAAAATAATCTGACTGCCTCAATTCTAGCTACCGGTGCAAAGGTTTCATTGTAATCAACTCCTTCTTTCTGAGAATATCCCTTACACACTAGTCTTGCTTTATTTCTAACAACCTTACCATCTTCATTAAGTTTGTTTCTAAATACCCATTTAGTTCCAATTACATTTTTATCTTTAGGTCGGGGAACTAATGTCCAAGTGTTATTTTTCTTAATTTGTTCTAATTCTTCTTTCATAGCTTTAATCCAAAATTTATCTTCACATGCCTCATTAATAGATGATGGTTCAATTTGAGAAATAAGACATACCTCTTCATTTTCCAATCTTCCTTTGTCATAACTCATTTAAACTTGTTTCCAATTATGTGATCTTTAGAATGATTCAGTCTTACATACCGGGGTGTCTTTGTTTGTTGTTGTTCCTCAATTACTGTGGAATCCTCAAATGATACCAGGGTAACTGGATCTTCATTCTGTACCAATGGATTTAGATTAGGTTCATTTGTCAAAATTTTTGTTGTCGGTTCAGAGTTTATATACCTTGAAGTTCCTCTGAATTGTTCATCAATCTTTACATTTGTACTCTCAACAATTTTCTACAATCTCTTATTAAAATATCTATATGCTTTGCTCTTAGATGAATCACCAATAAATATTCCTTCATCACTTCTAGGATCAAATTTTCCAATATACTCATCTCTTCTGATATAACATTTACTTCCAAAAATTCTGAAATACTTAAGAGTAGGAGTATTACCAAACCATAGTTCATGAGGGGTCTTACCGGTTTCACCTTTGATGTGAACTTTGTTAAATGTATAGACCATTGTGCTGACCACTTCTCTCCAATATACATGTGGTAGGTTTGCTTATGATAACATACTTCTTGCTGCATCCAAGATAGTTCTATTTTTCCTTTCAATAACTCCATTCTACTGTGGTGTTCGAGGTGTTGATAGTGTCTTCTAATTCCATTCACTTCACAGAATGTATTAAATTCGTTAGATGTAAATTCACCTCCTTGATCTGATCTTAAACATTTGATTTTCTTACCAGTTTCATTTTCAACCAATGCTTTGAACAGTTTGAACTTTCCAAGTACTTCTTATTTTTCTCTGAGAAAAGTAACCTAACACATTCTAGAATAGTCATCAATGATTAACATGAAATATCTATCACCTTGTAAGCTTTTAGTTCTAGCTGGACCACATAAATCAGTGTGAATTAAATCAAGAGAATTATTGGATTTTTCTGGAATACTTTTGAAACTAGCTCTAACTTGTTTTCCAAATTGACATTCCTTACATACTGTATTCAGAGGTTTGACAATTTTAGGTAAATCTCTAACTGCCTTAGTAGTATTGATCTTTACCATGCAATCAAAGTTTACATGACATTGTCTCTTATGCCATAAGCAACTTTCATCAATATGTGCAATTAAGCATGTCTTTTCATTGTTATTCAAATGAAAGATATTACCTCTAGTCTGATTACCGGTTGCAATTTCCAAACCAGTTCTGTTCATGATTTTGCATTTTCCATTTTTGAATTGTAACTGAAATCCTTTCTCAACTAATTGACCAACACTCAAAATATTATGTTAATCCTTCAACATAGTAGACATCTTTAGTGTTATGCTTACCATCAAGAGATATTGAACCCTTACCTTTGATTGAACAAGATTTGTCATCTCCAAATCTCACTAAGCCTCCATTGTATTCTTGAAATTTCAAGAATTTACCTTTGTCTCCTGTCATATGATGTGAGCATCCTGAATCAATGATCCATTCATCCTTGACTTCAACTTTAGCGACCAGGGCATGTACTACCGGTTGAGCAGTAGGTGCTAGTTGATCTTCAGTTATAGCAACAAAAGCCCATCCATTGTCTGTCGAATCCTCATCAAAATCATCAGTCACACCTCATCAACAATGTAACAAGATTTGTCTTTATTATTCTTAAATTTGTATCTTTGATATTCAGGGTTAGGCTTGTATGTTTTTCTAGCTTCTTCTCTTAGTCTAGCATGTCTATCAGGGCATCTTGAAGCCATATGACCAATCTTATTACAATTAAAACATTTAAAGTGTGCTTTACCTTCATACTTACTTCCAACTAGACCTCTAGGCATTTTCCTTGCAAATAGTGCTTCAAGTTCTTCAAGTTCTTCATTTTCTTTCCTACTTTCTTCAAGTTCTCTTGCATAAAAGGCTTTCCAATCAGATTTGTCAAATGATGGAGTAGATGATGTTGATGCTTTAAAGGCCAAATCTGTCTTTATAGTAGCAATAGGACCAAATTCTTCAATTTCAAAAGCTGAAAGTTTCCCAATCAATGTATCCCTAGTAACTAATGTATTAGGCATTGTTCTTAGCTCATTTATAGCAGTGAATTTCATTTTATATGCCGGTGGCAATCTGCTTAAAACTTTTGAAACAATTTCATCCTCACTTAAGGTTCCTCCACAACATTTAATACCTAAAACAGTTTCATTTACTCTTTGCATAAAAGTAGAAATCCTTTCATCTTCTTCCATTTTCTGATGTTCATACCTGACTCGGAAGCTTTCAAGTTTTGCAATTTTGACTATGGAATCTCCTTCATTTAGTGTTTCCAAATGATCCCAAATAGCTTTAGCAGTATACCTATCTGATAGTCCCATGATTTGTTGATCTGATAATGTGCTCAAAAGTGCGTCTCTTGTTTTGCAATCATTTTTCTCATCTTTTGTCAAGTTAGCTGGACTGGACTAACCTGGTATAGCAGTAGTATAACCATTCTTTATAACTTCCCAGATGTCTTTTCCAATGTAATTTAGATGTGTCTCCATTCTGATCTTCCATATGCCATAGTTGGTTTCATCAAGTTTAGGACTGTCTTTCCTGAAATAATTAGTAGTCATTGGATCTCCTCAAGCTATTAAACTTCTGCAAAAGAGGACTAAGCTCTGATATCAATTGTTAGGTCTTGGATACAATTGAGAGGGGGGTGAATCAGTTGTCAAATAAATTTAAACCAAAAACAATTTAATCAACTTAATGCTTAATACCGATAAACCAATTAAGTATGTCGGTAGACAGTTTTAACAGTTAATTGCTATACCGGTAAGGATTAGTGCATGAAACATAAACATAAAGTCATCCACAACACATAACACCAATATTTGTACATGGAAACCCTGTAAGGGGAAAAACCACAGTGGGAAACCTTACCCACAATCAGATGATACTACTGCAGATAGTAAGTGTACATAAATGGGGCCTGTAAATGCAGAAAGGCCAATAACATAGAGCTCACTGCTCAATCACAAAATGGGAGTCACACTAACTACAGTTGGATGGTTAAATCCAATAAGAATGTACTACACAAAATAGCATCTTCATATGCTAGATTCAGTATCGGTGTAATGCTGATATGCTTCCACAAAAACCCTCCTTCAATCTTCAAATGATGTCTGCATGTATAGCTTTGCTTAATCTCGCATATACCTTCAAATAATCCTTTTTCGCATTCTACATTTGATCTTACAAATAAGATCTTACATTTATACCATAACCTAAGACCAATTTTAGTAGATCGGCTCTACAAGATATTACAATAAAATCATTTTACAAACAATATAATATCCGATGCAATAACCGATTGAACATGTTGGCTTAATGCATTTACAAGAAAAATTAATCATCTCCATAGCGTGCCATGTTGATCTAGAAAAGATAAACCTGTCGGTGTAACCCTAGACCTATTTGCCAGTAATAGCAAATATGCAACTATGAATATACCAATGAACAAAAGTCTAGAACCATAGACCTAGACTTGCACTATCAGGAAGATGAGGAAAAACCTTCAGAGTAGGGAAAAATTGATTGTAGTTATGGGAAAAGGAGGTCGGCTAGGCTCCAGGATAAGGAAAGTAAAGAGGAAATTTAAAAAGCCAATAACCACACCAATGTTAAAAATCTAGAGGAAATTTATGATCTGGAGGAGGAGGATAACTTTGCTGATAATAATGAGGATGAGGATTTCTAGGAGGAGGAGGATGACCCCAAGGAGAATTTCAAAGAGGAAATAGAAAAAGAGGAAGATGGGGATGAGATCATCAAGATTGAGGTAGACTCGAATACTCCAAAATACAACCCCGAGGTCCCTAATTTGTCAGGTGATGAGGTGATGGTCACCTATTCCCAAGACTCCCCTGCTAAGATGAATGACAACAACAATCTGAAAGAGAATTTACAGGAGCTGAAAGAGAGAGTTTCTACCCTTGAGATGAATAATGAAGAACAAAATTTGAAGATTCAAAACCTGTGTGATGCCTTAAGCTACCTTTGCTGCATTATGGATGGGGTTATGAAGATTGTTGTGCAGGGCACAGTTTCTGGTCAAGGGAGGATTAAAAAGAATAAGAAAAAGCTAAAGAACTAGGGCCAGATGGAGGACATTGTGGATTATGACAAGGAGAAGATGGACACTTGGAAATGCAATCTTGGGAGACTCCAGTGTGACTGGAACCTGCTCAAGAAAGATTAGCTGCTCTCTGGTTCTCATTTTTTTGTTCCTTTTTGTTGATGATCATTTTAATGATGTTATGATGGGTCTGCGTACCCTTTAATATTAACTCTTACTATTATAGGACTCATAAAAATCGTAGCAATATGCTCTCTGCTGGTGTTTTTAATAAGACTTTAAGTAGTAGGATTATTGATGATGTTTTTAAATGGGATGATAAGTATAGAAGATAGAAGTTAGTTAGGATGTGTAGAAATAGCTACAAAACTATGAAAGTCTTTGATTATTTTTGAAGGGTGGACTCTGTTTTTTGTTTGGCCTCCGGGTGGTTGTTCTTTGCCTAATTATTTAACTTTGTAACTCTTTGTTATCTCGGTTCAAGGTTGTCTCCCTTTTTATATAATAATAATTAAAAAAAATTATTTATTCTATTTTTATCATTTATTTTCCATTCTCCTCTTAAACAAAATTAAAAAATGAATAATATTCTTACCTACTAAACATAACCATGGATCACTTATTTACCAAAGAACATAAGTTTAGTGGAAAATTATAGAAACAACTCCTTAGAAACCTTAACTACCTACATAACAACTTAAAAATAAAATAGTATTTCTCTTACCTACCCTTCTTAGCCATTGGATCATTTATTTGAGACATCACATAATTTTAGTGAAAAAATATGGAAACATCTCCTTAAAATGTTTAACTATCCTATGTAACCATTAGATCACAAAATAAGAAAATCTTTAAAAATAAAAACTATTGGTTTACCCTAAAAACAAAATAATGTTTCTCTCACCTACCCTTCCTAACTATTAGATCGCTTATTTTCCATGGGGCATAAGTTTGGTGAAAAATTATGGAAACAACTCCTTGAAAATTTGAAACAATATTTCTCTTGCATACCCTTCTTAACCCTTGGATCACTTATTTTCCATAGGGAAAAAGTTTAGAGTAAAATTACAGAGACAACTTCAAAATTTTAAATATCCTATGTAACCATTGGATCAAAAATAAGCAAATCTTTGAAAATTGAAACAATTGATATGCATTAAAAATAAAATATTTTTTCTCTTACCTACCCATCTTAGCTATTGGATTACCTATTTTTCACATGACATAAATTTAGTTGAAAATTAAAGAAAAAACTTCTTGAAAATTTAACTATCCTATAGAATCATTTAATCACGATATGAGATCTTTGAAAATTGAAATTATTGATTTTCCTCAAAATAAAATAATATTACTCCTACTTACCATTCTTTACTTTTGGAAATTATAGAAACACTCCTTGGAAATATTAACTACCCATGTAACCATTGCATTAGAGATAGGCTATTCTTTGAAAATTGAAACTATTGATTCACCTTAAAATAAAACAATATTTTCCTTACCTACCCTTCTTAGCTATTGGATAGCTTGTTTCAAACCATTAATTTTGTCTACCTACCCACTAGATCTACTTTGAGTAATTTCAATTTAGCCATTCAACTATTTATTTTACTCCACCCATCAATTGTGTCAAATGTGTCCTCCTCTATCACATGCCCTTCACTTGTTTGAATGGCCTAGAAGGTGCTAACTTGTGGGTTAGGTCTGGAGAGTGTGTTCAAGAATTTTATGTTGTAGGTTATGACATTGAAAAGCTTCAATAGATCGAGGAAAGTATACATGTATGTAAATGAGTCTTTCAGTTTTGAATTCATTTTTTTTTTCCCATTTTTCACATTACAATGATATTTTGTTATTACTTTCTTTACCATTTTCCATATAATGCTCAGGTTGATATTTCCTTTGTTTTTAATACATTAATTTATTTTTCTGACAATATTTGTATTATTAAATTCATATGTTAACTCATGTTTATGTGTATGCAGTAAGTAAAAAAGAATTCAGCATTAGACTTTTGTAACTAAAAAACCTTAAATTATTTTGTCTGCATCTTGATAGAAGTAATTTAGTTTATTGGAGTATCGTCATGGTTGAAAAGGAGCAACCATGCAATATGCCCTCATCTTCCCTTTTCCACCAGAGGCACCAAAGTATGACTTAAAATAGAGAGTAGTATTTGCAAGAGATCGTTGAGAGAGATCCGTTGAATAAAAAATATATTAAATTGAATTCATGCATTCAAAAAAATATTTGACTATAAAGAATACAACATAGGCCTAGGTTAGGGTAACTAGGGTAATCAGTCCTAAAAGAATTCTGTAGCTTCAAATTTTATGCATACTATAATTTATTTTAATTTCATTTCCTAAGTATCCAGTTGAAATAGAAATATATTTTTCATCTCTCAAATGATCAGCACAATCAAATAAATTGGATGGTGAATGCATTATAAAAACTATTTATATCAAGTCATTATAACTTTTTCCATTGATGTCCATGAACAAGAAGAAGAAGCAATTGACTTATAAATATCAATTGACTTACAAATATGGTTCAAGTGGATACATCTACACTCTCTCTTGAAATGGTATATGTTCCGGAGATTGTAATAGAAGATTCTAAATAGTTAAGTACTTCTATGGTTACAAGTGATAAATTGACAAGAAAAGATGTTTCTGCATCGGTAAATCCTACAAGATACAAATCTATGATCGGAGGTCTGCTTTATTTGACTCAAACTAGGCCTGACATAATAAATGTTGGTTGTATTGCCTCTAGATTTCAGAATGATCCTAGAGAAAATCATGAGAATGCGGTGAAAAGGATTTTTAGATACTTGCAAGGTATATCAGAATATGGTTTGTGGTACCCTAAGGATGATGACTTCAAATTATGTGCATATAGAGATGCTAATTGGGCTAGAGATGTTGATGACTGAAAAAGTACTTCTGGTGGAGCTTTCTTTCTTGGAAAGAACTTGGTTTCATGTATCAATAAGAAACAAGCATGTACTTCTTTATCTACTGCTGAAGTTGAGTATGTTGTTGTGACTACTAATTGTACACAAGTTTTATGGATGAAGAAAATGTTGAAGGATATCAAAGTGCATTGCACTGGACTAGTAGTTATTCACTATGATAACTCTGATGCTATTGACATATCAAAGAATGTGGTATTTCACTCTAAGACAAAGCACATATCTATCAAGTATAAATTTTTGAAGGAGGTGGAAGAAAATGAAGTTAGACTAGTTTGTGTGAACGCTAAAGACTAGATTGCAAATATTTTCACTAAACCTTTGCCTAAAGAACCATTTAAGTACCTGAGAGATAGGTTAGAGGTTTCTTCCCCTCCAGTAGAGAAATGATTGATGCTTTTTGGAATCAGATCGATATGCATTATCAAATATATTTTTAATTTTGGCACTGATGTGAGGATGCTACTGCTCAAGGGGAGTAGTTAGCTTTGTGATTCAGCAATTTATGTTTTTACTTTGATATTTTTGTCAGATTTATGTCATTGATGTCAAAGGGGGAGAGATTTTGATGTGAAAAAGAAAAAATTAAGGAGTTGTATACATTAGGGAGAGATATATATGTGTAATTCAAAGCTTTACAAAGATATCATTCATAGGGGGAGTTTGGTTTTTGTTTCAGAACTTCATTGCTATATCTTTGAGTGGGAGATTATTGGTTGTCTTTTATTGGGGGAGACTTTTTTGGCATTTCTTGGTACTTAGATGTTTTTCACATCTAGTATTGCCATCAATGCCAAATGGGGAGATTGTTGGCCATTTAGAGGAATTGATTATGTGTTGCATTGATTTTTTGTCATTGATGTCAACACTACTTGTTTTGGATGTTTTACTGGCACCTTTCTGGTCCCGGTAGGTTGAGTAGTTTCTAGTTGGTTTGGATCTGGAATGATCCGATATGGTTTGGTTAGGGAATTGGATTATTCATGATACTCATGTTCATATTCAGTCAGTTGGTATTGGTCAAGTGATCGGATGTTATCCTACTTTCTTGGAAGTTTGGCTTGTGGTTCCGGTGAGGGTTTCACTAGCAGAAATTTTGATGAATTGTATAAGTGGTGTTGGTGCAGCTTTTGGTGGAGATTCAAGATGTTGATGGTTATCATGTTAGAGACTTGGTGCATGGAGATGATTTCTTTAGAATATGGACCTATATTGGGTCCCGATTGATCTAGGTTATGGACCGACATAATGTAGCATGTGGATTGGACTTCTCAATGTGTTTTTGGGATGTCTTATGTGTTGGATATTCTTTTTTTAGTCTAAGGCTGACATGTTTTATAATTATGTAATTGGTTGATTGTCTGATGGCCAACCTGATTGTTTATGGTCAAGAGTTTGTATATATAATTTGTAAGATCTCATTGTAGATCATCAGGATATAGGAATGGGAAATGTGTATGTAATGTACGAATAATGTAATATCATTCAGGTAGAGGATTTGGTCAACCATTGGAGATCGAATTGGGTTTATGTAAGAGGATTTAGTCCTCTGGTATTGAGCTTAACCAGAATTGTACACAAGCATAGGAGATGCTATCTGTACAATTCATTCCTTCTTCTAGATTGTAGTATGGATTTCTATGTAGTCAGTGAGACTCCTTTTGTGATGAGTAGTGCACTCTACCCTGTTGGCCTTCCTGCAAGTGCAAGCCCCTCAATTGTAATTCACATACTTACTGCAAAAGTATTATCTGATTGTGGGTAGGCTTCCCACCATGATTTTTCCTTTTACTGAGTTTTCCACGTAAAAATATTGGTTTCATGTGGATGGTATTTATTCTCTGATTATTGTTTATGCTTAATTGGTTTAACTGCTATTCCGGTATTTGGTTTAAGCATTTCGAATATTAATGTTTTGGATTTTGGTATTAAATTTTTAATTGCTAAAATGTTTTAGTAATCTTTGATAACTAATTCACCTCCCCCTCTCATTTGTCTTCTGGTTATTTGAACTATCTAACACATTTCAAGTGGAATGAAGAGTGGTAGAAATCCTTTGATTTTATCAAGAATAATCTAGCTAATCCATCTATTTTAATATTTTTCCTCTGATTCTATCAAGATCAATCTAGCTAATCCATCTATTTTAATACTTTCTATATGTCAAATAGGCCCTTCCTCTTATATATATTTTCCTCATTTAATGCTTTATCAGCCTTGTTAGCTAAGCATGATGATGACAGTAGAGAAAGGATAGTATATTACATTAGCCATGTTATTGTCAAATATGAAACCCGATATTTTACAATGGAAAAAACATGTTTAGCTCTTGTTTTTGCAACACTGAAGCTAAGGCATTTTATCCTTCATGCAAAAACACAAGTGATTGTTAAAAATGATCTTCTCAAACACCTCTTTTCCAAGTCTGATCTCTCAAGTAGACTAGCTAAGTGGGTAATGTTTCTTTTTGAGCTCGATTTAAAATTTGTGACTTAGAAGTCAATCAAAGGGCAAGCTATTTGCAACCAGTTAGTTGAAGCTTCTTTTCTCAAATCATTTCCTACTTTGGACCTCTTTCATGATGAGAAATTATTGAAAATTAGTCAAGATTCCATATGGGATATGCACTTTAGTGGATCAAGATGTTAGACTAGTTCAAGAGCAAATCTTGTACTAATCTCACCTGAAGGAAAGCCAGTCCATCTTTCCTTTCGTTTAGAATTCCATTGTTCTAATAACATCGTTGATTAAAAAGCCCTTATTGTTCTCTTACATGTCATGATAGCAATGCAAGTGAATCATATTTATATCCATGGGGACTCTAAACCTATTGTAAATCAAGTCACTAGAGCATATTGTGTTGGAAGGAATTGAAATTATCTCATTATGAACACCTAGTCATGACTATACTTAAATATTTCATGACCTACAATATTGATAACATATCTCAGAGAGGAAATTGTTATGCAGATGAAATAGCAAGCACTACTTCCCTTGTAGGCCTAGACTATAGTCACAACAAGTACCATTTTGTGGTACAAGTTATTTACTCTCCTACTATATCTAATCAGCTTGAACTTCATAGTTTTATGTGTTGTCATATAGACTTAGAAAAATGTTAGCAAGAGACACTATTATGGAAGAGATTAGTGCTAAAGGATTGTTTAGGGGTTGTCATTGATGGAAAATTAGATCAGAAGCATCATCTGGTATATGCAAATTCATTCTATTCGAATTTTTTCTTAAGTCTCGAAGGTGGAACAAAGTGTTTGGTAGAGTATGAGTACATTGAGAAGAACTTGATTTTGGGTACACTTTTTTGTTTGTTGTGGAAGAGATAGTGAATTTGTTGGTTAGAATTGCTTAATCCATAATCCTAGCTTTCAGTGATGATTCTTGTGCAAGTTTGATGATCTAGTATCTGGTATTTTAGGAAGAACAAAGTTATTTGGGTGATTAGAGGTGTAGCATGTTACGCGGAATCTTCAAGATGATTTTGTTGATTGGTGTCATGTTCGAGGTTGTTGTACTAACATTTGTGATGTGTATTATCAATTTGTTTTAGTTTGCATATGTATTGGTAATAAGATTGATCCGACTTCTTGTTATACATTTCATCTTTTTGGAGACGACATGTTAGTGACCTAATCAAGTGTTGCGGATATATAAGACCGATTTGTTTGAGGATCGTGGTATTTGATAGTGGTCTGTGAAGATTGTATGAGCATATGTGCATAGTTTCACATGCACTATTCTTGGATTTATGCTCT
Organism: Cryptomeria japonica; assembly: GCF_030272615.1. NCBI lineage: Eukaryota > Viridiplantae > Streptophyta > Pinopsida > Cupressales > Cupressaceae > Cryptomeria > Cryptomeria japonica. Next base: position 825,787,427 of record NC_081407.1, read on the forward strand.
GATGTATGATAGAGTAGAGAAGAACAAAGCAGGGTACTAGATAAGTGGAAGAAGACTCTTTGTGCTTAATCATAACTGCATTTTAGCATTTGTAAATGATATTCATTAGTTCAGACAACCAGTTATCATTTGTAATGATTTGTAGGACAGTGAGTCCTTTGAGGGTTGTAGCCCTCTCTTTTGTAATTGAGCAGTGAGCTCTAGTCAGTGTGCTTGAATGTATTTTCATTCCCCTTGTAATATTATTATACACCTGATCACAATATTATAATAATGTGGGTCTCAATCCCACTGTGAGTTTTCCCTTTCCAAGTTTCCACATAAAAAAATTGTTGTTATGGTTTTGTGCTTGTGTGTGTTGAGTTTATGCACTTTACTTTTATTTGTTTGCATCTGGTGGTTTAAGAATCAGTTAAAGAAAGTCATAAATTGTAGAACACTAATTCACCCCCCTCTCTGTGTTCATTGGCTCCATCAATTGGTATGAAATCCTAGTTCCTCTAAGGAAGCCTAATAGCTTGAGGAAGATCTAGGATAGTGAAGTAATGGAATCCAATTTACAAAAATAACTCACTATGGCACTTGAAGATCTAGATACAACAAGAAAGGATCCTATGGACAAAATCAAGGAGAAAGAAGACTGAAGCATTTCTGACCAAGCCTTAAAAGAAAAGACAGATGAATGTGAAAAACTTACTAGAGATATTGCAGTCTTGAAGAATGAAATGAAATCCATCATGATGACGCTTACAAAGCAAATTGAAGTAGTAAGGAGAAAGATGAAATCTTGACTCAGTCATTAAAGGATAGATCTGATGAATGTTGTAGATAGTCATGAAAATGACCTGTTGAAGCTTGAGTTGATACAATCTAGGAATAATGGGCAATAGCTTGAAAGGAAGATCATAATTATGAGAGATGAACTTACCACTATGAATGAGTACAAGGAAAAATTTAATGCTATCTCAGCTAAGCTAGATGAGATTCTACAAAGTCAAAAGAATAAAGGTGATATGGGAGGACTTGGATTTGAGAAAAGAGAAAGCTCTGGATCTGGTAAAAGTAATGCTAAACCTCAAAAGAATAAGAGATCTCTAGTAAGATAACCTAGTGCTTATAAATTCAATGGTAAAAACTTTGTTTGCAATAAATTTGGTCATATGGCAAGTCAACGCAAAAATAGGGCAAATTAGAATGATTCATCATTCTCTAGACAATGTTTCAATTGCAATAAATATGGTTATAAGTCAATTGAATGTAGAAGTATGGTAAATATGAGAAGTATGAGATGCTATGCTTGTGGAAGATTTGGACATATTGCTAAACAATGCAGATCTACGGGTAATTCTAGGCCTAATCAGAGAAACAATATTCTTTGCTATGCCTGCAACAAATCCGATCACATTGCTAAATTTTGTAGATGCAAGAATATGTACCAGGATGCTCTAGCAGATAAGAAAAAGTTAAATTGTAAGGCCAAAGAGAAGGTTGAAGAGATCATAGAGAAGTACAAGAAGAAATGGGTCTAAAACGGTGATTCTGATGCAGTAAATGAGTCTACACCTAATTTTGACGTTGGAACCTCATCTGGTAACTAAGGCACTTGGCCTTAGGGGGAATCTTTTCATGCAGATCCTAAAAACCCCCTATCTGAGATCTGTAACTGGCTATGGAAAGTTGAAAATGGTTATGAATGATTGTGTAGTCAATCCTGAAGGATTTTTGAAATACTTCATGTCAATTTGTGACTCTGAAATAATATTCATGAGATATAGAGCATCCAAAAGAGTTAGGGTTGAGCATTTATTATACCTAAAAGTTAAGTATGTGGTAGATAAAAGGGTAATTTAACTTTTATTTCTCACATTGCCTTCAGAGCGAGAGTGCATGGTAGATTGGCGAAGAGGTTGTGAAGTAAATCCAAGTCTTTGAAGAGATTAGGTGAAGATTTCTTGTATCTGGTTGAAGACTGAAAGGTATTTTTCAGAGTTTGACAACTTTCTCTATTCCTAACCTAAATTTGATAATGGTATCATTTGGTGTGGTGACTCCATTGGTTGTCGACATAAGTGAAAGGGAAAAACTTGAGTATAAGAAACACCCATATAAATCGATGGAAGAAGATCTGCAAGGGGAATTTTCATCCATTTAATATGGTGTTTTGTATGTTGAGGGCATTAGGACTTATATCCATTATAATTTTTATGAACTTGGGAACACTGAAATGTTGAAGCTTTACATAGAGCACATGGTAGATGTCATGGGAAACCTTAAACCCGAATTCAAATCACTCCAGGTAAAGGGTTTCATCCAATTCATGAATTTTTTGATCTTTGACAAATCCAAATGGATTAGATACATTTTTACTAGATTTCATGGTGAGTTCATATGGCTTGATAGGTCGCACAAGATCATGAAGCAAGAAATCAAAGTCATAACATGCTTGAATTCAATGGATGAAGTTCCTGGCCTAAGGAATGTAAAGAACATGATCGTGACGGAGGTAACTGATTCCGAACATTATGAGAGATTGATGACAATCAGTAACATTATTGAATATGATGTTAGATTTGCATCCATGGTGATGAGCTATAAAGTTTATCAATCCAACAGGTATAACTTAGTATCCAATATGGCCATTTACGCTCCTTTTAAAATTATCAAGGAAGATAAGCTATATGATTTATAAGAGATTCTCCAAAGTGAGCTCTTGAACAATCTGAAGAAGATAAAGTAGGATAAAAATCATGTATTCAAGTTTGGTACGCTGATTATCTACTTGTACTTCTATTTCATGAATGAGGTCCTTGGTGTATGTAAAGTTCAATGAGCCTATGACAGGACGATGGTGGTTCAGATAAAGGAAATTGTTGATGGATTAGGTGATACACAAGCTCAGAGAGCTATTCTGTGGGATTAGTTTAAAACTTTCCAAGGCATGATGCAGAGCAAGGAAAGGATCCCTAAGGTAATTATGGAAAAGTATGAAGACTCCATATGCTTCATGATGGAGACCGATCAATGTTTGATGGAGGTTGTTGAACCTAAGATAGTTTGGATCATGCCCATGGGGTATGAGGATAGTGGTGATATTATTGATGCATATGCTCAACACCTCTTGAGAAAGCGAGTAGACACAACAGAGGAAAGTTTTGGAACATACAAGGAGAAAAGTTTGAGCCTGCACTCTTAGTTCACCAAACCTGGAATGCAAAGAAGAGTGAGGAAGGAAGTGGAGCAGCTTGCAGAGGATATGAGAATCACAAAGGAGGCATTCCGAAGGGCCTGGGAGAGGAATATCCTGAAGGAAGAGGATATGGTGAAACCAAAGAAGACAAAGTCATAATCGCCTTCCCCAAAGACAAGGAAAAAAAGAAAGCGTCCCTCCACCTAAGCCTCAATAAAAAAACATCCAGTAGAGCTGAGAAGAGGAAGAAAGGGAAACCAAGAAGATTTTATGCACCATCCACTATAGAAGAGGAGATTGAATTAGATGAAGTAGTGAGAGAAGTAAAGAAGAGTGCTACTGCTACTAGGGTTGTGGAGATGCAATGCTCTTGTGGAAGTCAGACATGCAAGAAAAACAGAGTTGAAGATGATCCATCTGACATAACTCTTAAGCAAGTCAAAGAATAAATAACAGAACAAGGTAATCTTAAATTGCTATCTCAATTTTATGATTGTTTGGATGAAAATGGGATGAGGTCTCTAGAAGAAGCTACTATTGTATATTTGAATAAGTATAGTAGGGTGCTTATTGAGATAGCATCTAAAGCTCCTAAGAGTCTATATGATATCTTAAATATTAGAAAAGAAACTACAAGAATAGAAGAAGAGAGGATTAGGGAATATGAGTTAGTGCAACTCTGTTTGGTGATTGCTAAGATAGAAGTTGATAGATTACTTAAGGAAAATAAAGAAAGATTTAGAAGCAAAACTCGAGTAAATAAAACAATGATTGGCAAAAATGAGGAGGTTCATAAGGAGACTCGAGAAACTTTGAGCGAAAGAATCCATTGGAATTCCGACAAACTCAGGCACTTTAAAAAAAAAAAAATTTGATCACAATATGTCTTGTCTGTCATAAACCTTCGTCGAAATTTCAGGCCCAATGTATTAGTGTGTCTAATGCGTTGAAGGATTAAAGCACAATCTTTTGAGTATAGCTCTACTCAATGACAGAGGTTATCTATTGGAATTTAAGAATGGAATGTGCAAAATCTATGGGAGAAAAGGTGAACTAATTGCAATCAGCAAGCAAACAAAAGGTAACCTGTTTCACATAAATCCTAAAGTCAACAACTGTTTAATTGCTAAAGTAGATGATAGTTGGCTTTGACATTTGAGATTTTGCCATATAAATAATGATAACATTGTCAAAGTCAGTAAGTCCAAGTTGGTAAGAGGTTTGTCTCAATTGGAAAAACTGGTGAATGCTCTATGTAAGGAATGTCAGTTGGGAAAGATGACATCCTTAACTTGTAAGAGAAAATCTTTCTCAGCAGAACATTTGTTAGATTTGATTCATACAGATCTCTATGGACCAATAAGGACTAAAAGTATTCAAGGTGATAGATATTTTATGATCTTCACTAATGATTTCTCAAGAATGATGTGGGGTACATTCTTGAAGGACAAAGAAGAAGCCTTTAGTAAGTTTAAGGCATTCAGGGCCTTAACTGAAAAGGAAAGTGGTAAGAAGATTAAGTCTCTGAGGACTGATCAAGGTGGTGAGTTTACTTCAAAATAATTCAATAGATATTGTAAAGATAATGGAATTAAGAGGCAACTTTATACACAGAGGACACCACAACAGAATGGTATTGTAGAGAGGAACAACTGGTGAGTTGTTGAAGCTGCTAGAACAATGCTAATGTAAGGAGGTGTAGCAAAAATATTATGGAGAGAAGTTGTCAACACAACTGTCTACACTATGAACTGGATATTCCAGTAAAGAGAGGTAAGGAAAAAACTCCTTATGAATACTGGTATGGTAGATTACCTAATGTCAGTTATTTTAAGTTTTTTGGAAGTAAATGTTTTATCAAGAGAAGTGACTATGTTAGTAAGTTTGAGGCTAAAAGTGATGAAGGAATATTTCTTGGTTACTCCACCAAGAGTAAGGCCTACAAATGTTACAACAACCGGACAAAGAGAATCATTGAAAGTGTTGATGTCCGAGTGGATGAGTGTCTTGAAGTTTTAGGAGAAACCAGTGAGGAGAAAAAGGAAGATGAACCTTACATTCTGATTTTGGAACCAGAACTGATGAAGCCAGAAGCTGATGGAGTGAATGTGGTAGTATTAGTTCAACCAGAACAGGTAGATTTTGCAAAAGAGGATGATGATAGTGAGGAAGAAGAACCTGAAGATAATGATCATGTTATTCCAAGGTATGTGAGAATCAATCATAATCCTGGCCAGATTATTGGAGATAAAGATGTTGGAGTATTAACTAGAAGAAGAATTAGATAAAATTCTTGCATGATCTCCACTACTGAGCCTAGAATTGCTAAGGAAGCATTTGAAGATTATCACTAGATCAAAGCGATGGAAGAAGAGCTTGACCAGATTGAGAATAAAAATATGTGGACCCTAGTACCCAGACCGGTGAATAAAAATGTGATAGGAACTAAATGGGTATTAAGGAATAAACTAAATCAAGATGGATTAGTAGTCATAAACAAATCTAGATTGGTATGCAAAGGTTATGCGCAGGAAGAAGGAGAAGACTATGGTGCGACATTTGCACCAGTTTCTAGATTGGAAGGTGTTAGGAATCTACTTGCATTTGCAACATATAAGGGATTCAAAGTATATCGGATGGATGTGAAGTCAACATTTCTAAATGGAATACTGAAAGAAAAACTATACATTGAGCAACCAGATGGTTATGCTTTGACGGATGCAAAGGATATGGTGTGTAAATTGTACAAGGCACTATATGGTTTGAAGCAAGCACCAAGAGAATGGTATTAAAGGCTACATTCACACCTAATGAAGATAGGTTTTCAGAGAACCAATGAAGACAACAATATATATCTCAAACTTGAAGGAGATAAGATACTATTTAGTGAAGTGTTTGTAGAGGATATCATATTTTGAGGAAATGATGACATGAGTGATGACTTTGCAAATGAGATGAAAAGTGAATTTGAAATGTCTCTAGTAGGAGAGATAAAATTCTTCATAGGTTAGCAAATTCAGTAGATGAAGAGTGGTATTTTTATCACACAGTTTAAGTATGTGAAAGAGGTATTGAAGACATTTGGAATGAGTGACTGTAAACTAGTTGGGACACCAATGGTTACAGGTTGTAAACTATCTAAGGAGGATGATGTCACATCTTTTGATGAAAAGGAGTATAGATCAATGATAGGGAAACTGCATTATGTTGTTCACAGCAGACCGAATATTGCTCATGCAGTTGGTTTAGTTGCCAAATTTCAGAAGAATCTAAAGGAGACACACTTGATAGAAACCAAAAGGATATTCAGATATTTGAAAGGTACTATTAACTATGGATTATGGTATCCATATGTTGGTAACTTTGATTTAAAGGTTTATACAAATACAAATTGGGAAGGTAATGTTGATGATAGGAAGAGCACAACCGGTGGTGCATTCTTTCTTGGAGGAAGACTTGTATCATGGAGCAGCAAGAAGCATAGTTGTATATCACACTCCACTACTAAAGCTAAATATGTTGCAGCGTATATGAACTATACCCAGGTAATCTAGATGAAACCCATTCTGGAAGGATTCAAGCTAAAGATTATAGAACCAGTAAAAATTTTATGCGACAATACCAGTGCAATAAATATTTAAAATAACCCAGTGTTGCATGCTAGAACCAAGCATATTGAGCTGAAATATAATTTCTTGAGAGAAAAAGTCTAGAGTAAAGATGTTTTACTGGAGCATGTATCTTCTAAGGAGAAGCTAGCAGATATCTTTACTAAACCTCTACCTAAGAGTACTTTTGAGTATCTTTAGAGGTCAGCTAGGGGTTGTGCCCCTACATGAGATCAATTGAGTAGATGTGGAATACATCAATCTGGAGCTAATTGTATAATCTTGAAGCAATATTGGTGTAGAGTGGAGTTATTCCACAAGGGGAGCATCAAGTTGCAGATTGTTGATATAGAATAGTGAAGTATGACACTGCATGTTTTACTTTCACTCTAGCATTGTTGTCAAAGGGGGAGAAGAACTATGTGATTATGGGGAGAAGAATTGTATGATTGATAGAGAGAAGATCTATAGCTAGCTACTAGTTGAAGACATGGACACTCATTTGAAGGATAGTATATGGTAAAATGTAAACCAGGATTCCTATACACAATAATTACAATCAAGGGTATTGATACTTGTATTGCCATCAATGCCAAAGAGGGAGATTGTTGGCATTTGCATGAAGAATGCATTGACGAACTATTATGTTGTCATTGATGTTAATTATAACCAGTAATGATGTTGTTATGATGTTGTTTTGCAACCAGTAGGAGAGCTAGTGAAGGAAACCGGTATTACTTGAGAAGCAGTGAGATCAATCGGTAACCCTACTTGTTGATGTGTCAAACCCTAACCGATGGAGCTTGGTGAATCAGTTGTATTGGTTTATGATCAAAGATGAATATTAATGATTATGAAATGTATACATGTTGTATGAGAAGAGTTTCAAATAGTTTGTGGTGCATAGAGATAACGGTTTTTTCTTGGGAATGAGCAAGTACGTTGCATGAAGTTGAAACCGCATGATGAGTAAAGGGATCAATGAAGCGGTGATCAAGGAGCGGTCGAGGTTATCTTGAATAATATGCAATGATTTCTATGTAAACCAATGGTCATACTTGAACTGATTTGTTTGTAATGTGTTACCGACCTATTATTTTTCTTATAAGGTTGATGAGTTGTTTTATCGTAGTGTTGACAATTTTTATTAAGTGTAAGTGTGATTGGTTGCCAAACCACAAGGTGTATCTGCAGTATGTGTGAAGGCTGATAGGAGCATGAAAAGGATATGATCAAGCATAGTAGTACTATTCACCAGATCAGCAAACCCATGTTGTTCTCTAACAATTACAATAGTTAAATCCCTTAACAGGGTAATCTCTAATAGGCTTAGTGCTATCTAAATCATCTAACTAGGTCATCCATTAGCTTGGATTTCAAATCCTCTACCGAGGTTACTCCTAATAGGTTATTTCTTCTAATAGGGCATTATAGTAAATCCCTTAACCAAGTGGTCCCTAACAGGATTTGTTCCTAACAGGACATTTTGTAAAGCTTTAACAGGTTTGGCTCCTAATAGGGCAAACTTCAGAAGAGTTTAAAATACTTGTGGGTATTCATCCCCACCATGGTTTTTTCCCATTTGGGTTTCCTCGACAAAATCATTGTGTCAAGTGTTGAATGTTTTTGTGGTTATTTTTTATGGTTAATTTGCTTAACTACTAAATCCACTTGGATATGATAAGATCACTGACATCAATATGAAATGTGCTTTTACTATTGTTAGTAAAGTATTTGAATGTTTTTGTTAAAAGGTTTTGAGAGTTTCAGAGCTGTTATACTATTATTATGTTATGATACTTGACAGTGATATTGCAATTTGTAGTTCGGTGTTTGAACCAGATAGTTCTAGGATTGACTTGTGAGATTATTATTGAGGTTGGTGAAAGATAAGTCAGTTTTCCATCTACTGATTCACCCCCCCTCCCCCCCCTCTCAATAGTTTTTTGGATCCTTATTGATTCATCATACCATCACCTTTATTATCTTACTTACCCTTCCTACCATCAGATTGGTTATTCTATGTTTGTTCTTGAAGACTTTTCTATCTGCCACCTCAACTATCCTATCCATTTCCTCTGGAGTAATAGAAACACAAATCAAGAAAAATTCTTGAATTTTTATGTGTTTGTCTTCTTGCATTGCTGATAGTCTCCTAGCGTCGAACATATCATATAATTTTGCATGTATTTGATCTTCAATTTCTATTAAGGCTTTCTTATAAATATCCAAATATAACAATACTGCTTCCTCTATGTCTCTTTGTTCATCATCCTCTAAATGTTCATAATAAAACCGTACATTCTTTAACATGCCATCCTTAGTTATTTCATCTACTAATTTTGCACAAGTTTTTGGTGGAATGATAGTTACATTACCAGATTGAATAGTCATATCAATGTCATTCTTCTTCTTCCTTTTTGCAGTACCGAATGGAGCTAAAGGTATTGCTTTTGGTGCTTGATTCTATGCCGGTATCTTGAATGTAATTTTCCTGACTGGTTGCTTTTTAGCCTCTACCTTTGTTTCCTTTGTTTTCTTCTTTATAAACCTTTTGAATGATAGGGGTCTGTCCTCTTCAAATTCAAACTCTTCTATGATAGACTCAATGAACACTTTTGGTTCTTTCCTCTTCCTTGCTTTCTTCGGGACAAAATTAATTAACGCTTTGATGTCCAATGAAACTTTCTCAACAAACTTGCTTGCCTTAACATCCTTCTTCTCTCTCTTCTTTCGGTTAAACTTTGTTTCAACCTCTTGTGTTTTTTATTTTGTAGGACTCTAGGGCATCTTAGCCTCATCAACAAGTGCATCAATCAACACTTTTGCATAAGCCTCTAAAATTTGTGCATCAACATCATAGCCCATTTCCTCAATCCAAATCTTCTGGGGCTTAATCGCTTCCATAAGTGTTTCATCTTTCTTCACCATGAAGCATATGTGAGCTGAATATTTCTCAACAATATGCTTAGGAACCCTTTCCTTAGATTTCATAGACTTCTGGAATCCCTTAAAATAACCCCATACTTTATCATCTCTCTGACTACCTAAAGTAGCAATTGACTGTTGAAGTTGTCTCCCTACCAGGATATCAAATGCCCATTGCCTCTTCCCAAAACTGGGAGTGTCATTCATGAAAAATAACATTAAACAGACAATTAAGTTTCCATACCAGAAAGTCCCTTTCTTTTCACCTTTAATTTTTCCTAGGTTTATTAATAATTCATCTAACATCCAACCACATAGATCCAATTTCTCATTTTCTCTCATCATTTTAAAAGTTGCGAAAATGCAGGAGCTAGAAATAGAATTTAGCCAGTTTGACTGAGTTTCCTTATAACCGATGATCATGCTTCCGAATCTGATGTCTATGTCGGTAATAGTGTTTTTTCTCATAGATCTCCTATCAGATGTTGTGCCACAAATTTGGTTGACATAATTATTAGAAACCTTCTTGTCTGGACATTACCCAATCTATGTTAAACCAATGATTTCCTTGATGGTTTCCCTAGTGATCTTGTAAGGTCTATCTAACCAGATAAACTCTCCATGTACTCTACTCAAAACATACCTAATGATTTCATCTTCAAATTTTGGAATATCCAGAATGTCGGTAAACCCTAACTCTTCAATGTGCTTGTATGATGGTTTGATATTTCCAGAATCTCCCATAAGCTCGCTCGTGTACACACTCTTTATATCAGATGTCCCCAAATCCTTAATGTGATAGTGTATGTATTCCCTAACATCTTCGACATAGACAACTCCCTCTGGAACATAGTAAAATGCTCCAACTGAATCTTCCAGGGTAGCAAATGTGGATACCACTTGAAAATTGGCCTAGGACGGTCCTTGACCTCTACAACAATCAGATTTGCAACAAATATAGGAATAGATGATGATCTCACTTCCATGATTTAAGATAAATACCTGTTAATCGCTTTCAATGAAACCCTTCACAAATTCTTCTAGTCACCGGTGACATCGCTCAAGAAGATATCTGATCGCAGTGAATAACCTTTGATTGCTTTCAATTGCTTTGATTCGCTCTTAATCACACTCAATCTCTCTAGATGCAGGGTCATAAAAAATGAAGTGAATTAGACCTTTTATCCTCCAAGAAAAACCCTAATCTTTCATTGACATCAATGACTTCTATTGAAAGATACCAAATCTCTAATAGAACATATTCATGCCAGATAAGAATCTCCAGTGTTTGGAAAATCTTCCAGAACCTCTTCATGGAGCATATGCAGCATCTTAATGAATTTTGACTACCCCTAAGGCATCTGCCTTAGTTACTAGATGAGTTACCTGCTGGTGTAGGAGCAACCTCCTCTATCGGATAAGTAACTGATGCACTCTCATCTATTGATTGTTCTTCAATCTTCCTGGCCCATCTCTGTGTATGATCTTTCCTGATTTCACTAACCTTTTCTTTCCCTTTCTCATTTGATCCACCATTACCAACCGGTGGATTTCTGCTTCAATGGAATTTAGCAATATGTCCAACCTCATTACATGCATAACATGTAACACTGTTCATTTAAATTGCTTTACTAAAACCAGTATAATTAATTGACCTGCACTGACTAGCCATATGTCCAAACTTTCCACAAACATAGCATTTAACATTCATTCTGCAATCTTCTATCTTATGACTTTTCTTATTACATTTAAAACATTTATCGGGAGTAGAATCAGGGTTCTGATTTTCTCTATTTCTACATTGCCTAGCCATGTGATAAAATTTATTGCAAACAAAACATCTACCACTAAATTTAAAAAACATTCAATTGCCTTACTGGTGCCTTATAGTTTTGATCTTCATTAGTAGTACCATAACTTTGTCCTTGCTCAAATCCAAGTCCACTGGAATCTCCAATCTGCCTTTGTCTCTTCAATAACTCATCTAGTTGTGCCAAACTAATCTTGAATTTCTTTTTGTACTCACTTGTAGTAGTTAGATCTTCTCTTAGAATTATCATTTGTCGCTTAAGCTCTTTTTCACTACTCTAGGATTGTACTAAATTAGTTCTCAACATATCATTCTCATAAACCAACCTACCACATTCTTCAATTTTTTTCTTCAGAGATACAACAATATTTTCTTCCTTTTTATTTTGGTCTTCAATCTCCTTAGACATCCTCATAGTTATAGCTTGCATTTCATTTCTCATAACCATGTTCTCTTGACTCAATTTCTGACATTATTCCTTAAGTGCATCTTTCTCCTCATCATCCTGACTTTGCAAAAGTTCCTTCCTCGTAGCTTGAACAGATGATAGCCTCTCCTATAGGACAAAAATGAATTCCTTAGCAGAATTCAATTCTTCTTGTAGCTTTATTTTATTCAACCTTTGAGCATCATAATCTTCAAGTGCCATCTCAAGTTTCTTCTCCAAGCCCATGTCCATGGATTTCGAATTCAAGATCCTCCTCAAGTTGTTAAACTTCCTCTGAGGCATAAGGCTCTGATACCAATTGTTGGAATCCAATAACACTGAGAGGGGGGGTGAATCAGTGTTATAGCAGAATGATAAATTTTAGCCTTATTAAAACATGCATACACCAACCGGTATAACAGTACATACAAAATTGAAAGAAGTAAAGAAACCAATAAGCCAATCACAAAAATCAGAACCATAACACACATAATTGTACGTGGAAAACCTCAAAAAGAAAAAACCATGGTGAGATTTTTGACCTACAATATCAATCCCCTGACAATATGAAGAGATATTACAAAATACAAGGGGCCTACACTTGTAGGAAGACTTATAGCCTAGAGCACACTGCTCAATCACAAAAGGAGCCTCACTAACTACATATAAATCCATACTACAATTTGGAGATTTTTTGAACTGTAAAAGATAGCATCTTCTATGCTAGAATACAGTTTCAGTTAAGCTCTATCTGTTATGGTCTGAAACCCTAAACCTTTTACCCAAATAACCCTTACATAAATATTGTCACATACATAATCTGTCTGATGTATTTCACATCATATCATATCCACATCTCCATTACATTTTCATTTTCATGATGATATCAAAATGATTTAATCCAACTGACCTATATACCCTATACAACCTATCATGCCTTATGTCGGCTTAAAAAGATAATTACAATATCAATATACATATCGGCTAGATAATATAAATACATGAATATCAAAAATAGTTGTCGATGCTGGATCCAAGAGATGTCGGCCTCAAATATAGATAACCTTATTCTTAAACATGTCAGTTTGCATTGTTGGTAACCAAAGAAATCCTTCTATCCTGTCGGTGCCGGTGTCATTGTAGTGTCTGTGAAGTGCCTGTCAATACACAACTGAACCAAAACATGAAGCCGAAACAAGATACCATGTTACCATCAGTGACAACATAGTGAAACCAACCAATTGAGTGTCCATTGCCAACAATAACTACCTTGCTCATTTTGATGAAGAGGTTGATGAGGTTAGTGAGGATGATTAGAAAGGGGAGTACAATGTGGGTAAAGTTGAAAATTGCATGAAAGAGGAAGAAACTAATAATGAAGAATAGGATATGGAATAGGAAGAATGAGAGGAAGAAGGAAATAATGATGATTATGATGATAGAGAGTTGGATGATAACTAAGATGCAAGTTACTATTGGAAAGGGGAGAATGACAATTATAGGTCAAGGAATAATATGTAGAATTTCTATTTTAAAAAAATCATACTACAATAGTGACATATAAACCAAGCTGAAAAGAAATTATTAAACAGAAATAAGTGCAGATCTCATAAGCTCGAATCTGATTAGCCTGAATCTGAAGAACACAAAACAATGGATTTATTTACAACATTGTACCGAATTGAAAAACCTAGATGAAAACAACCCAATTCATTTTATAAAATCACAAGTATCCACCTGGTTCAACTGCTTCATCATATACGCGATCCATGACAGATAAGAAGAGTATAAAAGAAGATATGGTAGCATAATTAAAAAAACATAGTTATGAATTAAAAACTTAAACTAAGACTTTAGTAAATCATGCCTATCCTCTTATCTTCATAGACTTCTTTGTAGACTTGCTATTCTTTCTATTGTAAATCAATTTTATTAAAAACAAAAACAAAAATTCTAAATAAATATATACTGAACTAAAAATCAAACATGGAGCTTACAACAGGCCACATAAATTGTTTACAAGTGTGATTGATATTGAAAGCGCACCTTTCGGTTTCTAATGTGACAATTGATTTACAATAGAAAGTATATGTGTAGCTAATATGTAAAAAATATATTGATCTAAATCTGTTTATAACTAGGAAGAATTTTTCGTATATCAATATGTCACAATTCTGTTTAGTTTACTGAAACAAACATTTTCGGTTTGCTTTGCTCTCCTTTTTTAAAAACCTCTATTGCTTTTCTTATTCTGTCAAAATAACTCATAAATTTCTTGATCAATGGTATTTTTTAAAATATTATACTGAGATAAATTATTAATTATCATTTCAAATAAAAGACTTTAAACTCTATGTAAAATAAGATTCAGTACTAAAGTTCAATGATATTTTTCCAATCATCATATTAAAATAAGTTTACAGGTCTAATCTTCATAATAATATTATTGTTTTCCACTAATAAAAAGCATTACTCCTAATGCTTTAGTAAACACCTTAACAAATAATGAGTGTTTGTTGTTTTCATGATCTTCAATAAACTTCCTCCATCAGAATGGAGGGAAAACAATTTCGAGATATTTTTCACTCCTTCCTAAAATTGTAAACAGCTCAACTATAGTTCCGGGGAACCCAAAACAGCCGTGCGAACAATTATTCTTCAATTTGAACCCATTTCATATCCAGTAATCTCTTGAACATTTACCTGAACTTGGATTTATTTTTCTGTAATCTGCATTTGATTTTAAAGTATGCCTTACGAGATGCGGGCTTCATCATGCCTCTAGAATACTCTCTACATACTACAATAGCAACAATCAATTGTACAGGTGGGTCAAATATTTTTATAATGCATGGACAAAGTTATAATGACTTCATATAAATAGTTTTTATAATGCATTCCAGTAGATACCTCTACAGAGATCTTTCCATCCAATTTAGTTGACTGTGCAGAGCATTTGAAAGATGAAAAATACATTTCTATTTCAACTGGATAATTAGGTAATTAGGAAATGAAATTAAAATAAATTATATTATGCATAAAATTTGAAGCTACAGAATTCTTTTAGGACTATTGTATTCTTTATAGTCAATTTTTATTTTGAATGCATGAATTCAATTGAATATATTTTTTATTCAACAGATCTCTCTCAATGATCTCTTGCAAACACTGCTTTCTATTTTAAGTCAAACTTAGGTGCCTTTGGTGGGAAAGGGAAGATGAGGACATATTGCATGGTTGCTCCTTTTCGACCACAACAATATTTCAATAAACAACAGTACTTCTAACATGAGTTGACATATGATTTTAATAATAGAACTATTCTCGGAAAAAAAATTAAATGTATTAAAAACAAAGGAAATATCAACCTGAGAATTATATGGAAAATGGTAAAGATAGTAAAAAAAAAATATCATTGTAATGTGAAAGATGGGAAAAAAAATGAATTCAAAACTGAAAGACTCATTTACATACCTGTATACTTTCCTTAAATAGTTGAATAGCTAAATTGAAATTACTCAAAGCAGATCTAGTGGGTAGGTAGACAAAATAAATGGTTTGAAACAAGCTATCCAATAGCTAAGAAGGGTAGGTAAGAAAAATATTGTTTTATTTTAAGGTGAATCAATAGTTTCAATTTTCAAAGAGTAGCCCATCTCTAATGCAATGGTTACATGGGTAGTTAATATTTCCAAGGAGTGTTTCTATAATATTCAACTAAAATTAAAGTCTATTTCAAATAACTGATCCAAAAGTTAAGAATGGTAAGTAAGAGTAATATTATTTTATTTTGAGGCAAATCAATAATTTCAATTTTCAAAGATCTCATATCGTGATTAAATGTTTGTCTATGATAGTTAAATTTTCAAGAAGTTGTTTCTCTAATTTTCAACTCAACTAAATTTGTCACGTGAAAAATAGGTAATCCAATAGCTAAGAAGGGTAGGTAAGAGAAAAAATATTTTATTTTTAATGCAAATCAAATGTTTCAATTTTCAAAGATTTGCTTATTTGTGATCCAATGGTTACATAGCATATTTAAAATTTTGAAGTTGTCTCTATAATTTTACTCTAAAATTTTTCCCTATGGAAAATAAGCAAAGAAATGCAAGTAACAGATCATTTTCTTAATGTTGTTCCCTAACAGTTGTAGCAGGTTAAATCCCTTAACTAGGTAGATCCTAATAGGCCTTAAACATAAGTCCCCTAATAGGGCAGCTCTCAAAACAGAGTTAAATCCTCTCACGAGGTTGATCCTAACAGATCAATAAGCTCCTAACTAGGCTGCAAGGCAAATCCTCTAACTGGGTGACTCCTAACAGGGTCTGCTCCTAATCGGGCATATTGTAAGCTCCTAATAGGGGGTACTTCAAAAGAGTACAAATACTTGTGGGTACCAACTCCCATTGTGGTTTTTCCCTATTTGGGTTTCCACGTCAAAAACTTATGGTGTTCATGTGTGGAATGTTTTTTTATGTGATGTTCTTGTTTATGTTTCATTTCATGCATTATTTCTGAGACACTAGTTATGATGTTTTATCATAAGTTTATCAGAGGTTACCGGTACTGATAAGGAGTTGTTTGAAAAAGTATTTGATCTGATTGATAAGGTTAATGAGTTGGTAAATGATCAAGTTTATATGATTGCTTTGGTGGTGAAAGTATTGATAAATGATTTGATTAATGTGTCAAGAAAATCTGATAAAGAAGTTATTAGATCTGATTAAAGAAGTTGAGACATTTGATAAATGTTTTTGATTTGAGATTAGTTTGATTTTGAATTTAAAGTTAGAATTGGTCTTAATACCTGTAGTGTCCTAAAATTGTGACACTTGCAATTTCGACTGCATTTTGCTCTTCACGATGGCGACGCAACACGCAACCTGAATGGAGACCCCAAAACTTGCTCACGACACTTAAAACTACATTTTTCAAGTACCCTGGCCTGAACCTCCTTGCACCCTGTTGTCCCGGGAGGTGGGACCAGAGCGCCCAGCGCCCTGGTCCCTGGGTCCTATTTTGGGCCCAGTCTCCTAAGGGGCTCGGGTCTTTTTGTTTGCAATTTGGAAATTACATTTCCTGGTCGGCCTAAGGTCGGGAAAATCAGTCTATCAGCCCTAAATGACAAGTATATAAACTACATTTTTCTCTCTCATTTGGGATAGATAGATGAAGAGGATAGGTGTACAAAGTGTGGAAATCATACGCAAGCATTCAAGCATTCAAGCAATCTTTCAAGCAATTGATCATTTCAAGTCTCCATTCAAGGCTAAGTGTTGCATTCAAGTCAAGGATTCAACCATTGAAGAGGAGATCACATACTACATGCTACAACATACAACATACAACATCTATACCTTTGCACATAAGGATACAAACATCCTTAGAACAAGGTATTAGTACTTGTTTTACATACATTTACATTTACAGCTCTTGCTCATTTCTTAGTTAATTCCAAAACCGGGGTTTGACCTAAAGGCAAACCCCTAATCCCTAACCCCCCAATCGTCTTCGCTTTTCTGTGTGTAGGTTGCAGGTACGCGGCTGAAATTGAAGATCTAGAATCCTTGTGCAGAGACGAACAGATCCCCCTTCGTTTCGCGGATTTTTCGGAGGACCGTGGCGCCGGGCGCCATCGTCCCGACAACTTTTGCTCAAATTTGCAGGACAGCGCCGTATCGACATTTTACTGCTAATTCCAGGTCCGCAGCTTCATCCTATAACCCGAACTCAGTTTATAAGCGAATCTTTATGACTTTCTATACATGCTTAGCTTAATTTCCTTAACAACATTCTTTACAAAAGAGGGTAGCCTTGCTTTCCTAACCCTTGAAATTCATTTAGCATCCAACCTTACATTTTGTGGGATTGGATCTTATGAGTTTCAACCCCTCTTTTGAATGTAAAGTCTCTCCCCTAAGTGAAAACCATCGAATCCGAGCAAACCTCCCTTCTCTCTCCTCGGAGTTGGAAGAGGGGAGAACAACTAGGGTTCGATCGCGATTTTTCCACTTTACATTTTGGTGAACCCGACGTGAACATCCTTTCTAATTTTTCATGCTTAGATCTAAAAAAAAATTGATTACATTTCCATGTTTGATCTTTTGCGAAATTTTAGAGGTGATTGCATAAAAACCCTAAATTTTCTTTTTAGTAATTGAACTTGGGAAATGTCTAAATGTTAATGCCTGTTTCAAATCTGTCCTTCTATTACAAATTTTCAATTCATATTTGTGCTTTAATTCTGAAAATTAAGTGGTTAAGTGTCAAAACCCTAATTTTTGAAACCCTCTGAATTCAACCTTTGTCCGACAATTTGACCAATCAAAACATCTCCAAATCAGCTGTAACTTTGGATTCTGCAATAAAATCACAATATCCTTCATCCCTGAAAATTTGGAAAAAAGTTGCGAGGACCGTGTTGCACTCCGAGCGCCATCGTCCCCGACATTTTTTCCAAAATTTCGGGAGCGAGATCTTGCTGTATTTTCCTGCTAAAATCCAGAATTTTGGCTGATTTTATCAATTTTAACACCTTCAAAATAACAGTCAAAGTTGGTCTTGCGATCGCTTGGTCTAAGGCTTCTAATCATTCAAAAATCATTGAAATTAAAATTTTGTGTCAAAATTGCGTTTTTATTATCATAAATCTGAAAAGTGTGTTATCATTCATTCGAAATTTTAGTGCTTTATTCAAATTCTTGCATTTTGTGACTTTTGAAATTAAGTGTTTAATTACAACAACTTTGATTTCCGCTTTCAAAATTGAATGTTGCATGAAATTGAGTCAGTTTTCAAATTTCAAAATTTGCATTGCTCTTGACATTCCCTCTAAAATCATAAAATTCAAAATTTCAGTTTCCCTCTCTTTTTCAAAATTCAAATTTTGCATTTTTCGACAATCTTGATAGGGTTCAATTTTGAATTTGCAACTTTAATTTGGCCTATCTACAGATCGTAAAATCACTCAATTTTTTCAAATTAGCTCTAAAATCATCATACCTTTCATCCCTGCAAATTTCGAAAAAAGTTGCAAGGACCGTGTTGCACTCCAGGCGCCACGGTCCCGGACTTTTTTTTCGAAATTTCGGGAGACTGTTGTGATTGCATTTAACAGCTTAAATCCAGAAGATTGGCTGATTTTACTGAAAATTGCTACCTCTAAATTCAAAATCTTCTCTCTCTTTCTAGTGCATGAGTTTTACAACAATAAGCCCTACTTACACTATTCCCGTTAGACGAAGCCGTAGAATTAAGTCTTTCCGAGGTTTAACTACTGAGGAAATGGAACCTAATTTGAATAGCCTTTTTAACGAGGACATGGGTAATTCCTCTAATCCTCCTAATGATGAAGAAGCTCTCCATGAGGTTTCTGAAGAACAACTTTCAAAATTGGATAACCAATTTGATGATTTTCGACAATGGATGTCTCAAGAATACCCTGATAGTCAAGCTCTTCCTTTAATTGAGGGTCTAAAACGTATGCTTCAAAGTGATAAGAATGGAATTGATATTTTGCGTGGTATTGCACACATTGTGGATTCGAATGTGATGCCTATGAAGAGTTGTGCCGAAACTTTAGGTTATACACAACCTCCTACACAAGTCAATCATTCTATTCCTTTGACAACTTCTATTGCTAGCATACCTACCTTTACATCAAACATAATGGCTACTTCTACACAAGACATTCCTCCTGTGATCACCAGTCATGGGGGCAACCCTTCTTCTTCAATTAACCCTCTTCCTTCATTCAATCCGACTTCTTCATTCATTCCTCCAATGAGTGTTCCTATTATATCTCCACAAATGAACATGACGCAAGGGGGCAATTCATTTAACCATTCCATCCCTCCTTGTAGTGTTCCTCTTGTCCAATCATCTCCTATGACTAATTATCATAGAGTCCCACCACTTTACTCTCTACCTTCTTTCAATAACATAACACCTCCATCTCAATCTAACACATCCAATATGAATTCTTCGACTGAAGCGACCATTAACAATCTTGCACAAACTGTCTCTTCTTTACAGCAACAAATTGCCTCTATGAATCAATCTAAGTTTAGTGTGCCCACATTTGATGTTGCGAGTCCACTTTCTCTTGACACTGTTCGAGCTATCCCTCCTAAACATGTTGAAATCCTGCATTTGGAACTTTATAATGGTAAAGGAGATCCTCTAACACATGTTAAGACTTTTCAAACAATTTGTACTGATTTTGCTTATGACCAAAGGTTGCTTGCAAAACTATTTACTAGAACATTAAGAGACAAAGCCCTACAATGGTATTGCTCGTTGCCTTCTTATTCTATTACTTCTTTCGAACAACTTGCAAATGCTTTCATTCAACAATTTCAAAACAATATAAGTCCTAAAGTTACTTTGATTGATTTAATGCATTGTAAACAAGGTGTTAAAGAAAAAGTGACTGATTTCATTGGTAGATATAAGCATTTGTATGCTCAAATTTCTTTTCCAGTGCCTGACAATGATATTCAAAGAATCTTTATTTCTAATTTACAAAAAGATATTCGAGACAAACTTCTGTTTTCTGAGTTTACTTCTTTCCAACAGTTGTGTGCAACTCTTCACAATTATCAACTGACTGTGAGTCAAATGGAACAATCACATCCTATGGCTCTGAGTGATAAGGGTGATAGCAGTCAACAACCATTTGGGAAGTTTAAACCGAACAGAGATTCCATCAAATTCAATGAAAACATCATCAACAACAATGTGAATGCGGCATCAGGTGTGCCTCCTATTTCTAAATTTTTCAAGAGAGAAAGAAAGTATACTCCTTTGAATGAATCATTGCATAGTATTATGAATAAGTTATTGGAACAAAATGTGCTTACCCTTCCTCCTATAAGACAAATTGATCCTGCAAAGATTACTTCACCTTATTTTGATAACAAAGCTTTTTGTCAATTTCATCGTCAGCCTGGGCATGATACTGAAAAATGTTTTTCTTTAAAGGGTAAAATTCAAGATTTGATTGATAATAATACTATCTCTGTTTCTGGAGTGAATGATAAAGGCAACGCATCTGTAGCTCCTCCTAACCAAAATCTTCAGATTTTCACTGATCCATTGCCTTCTCATACCTCTAATGCGATTGAGACTAATGATTCCTCTCTCTCATCTGATGGTCTTGTGTCTATGACTCCGAATGTGATTAACTTTGTAGAGCAGCAAGAAATCCCTGAAGAACCTTCCATCACATTTGATTCTAGCGAAACCATTAGGACACCTGATGGTCCTTTATACATAGTTGAAAAAGTTAAGAATACACCTTGCCGTGGAGTGCTTATTGATCCTTCGTGCATGATTAATGTTATTACTGAAGAATTTCTTTTTACTTTGCAATTGAATCAAGTGATATATGACAAAACAGATGTGATTGTGAAATTATTTGATGCATTTTCTTCTCCTGCAATTGGTTCTATTACATTGCCTATTCAGGTCCATAACAAATCTCTTGATGTGAACTTTGCTATTATTCCATCTTCCGAACAATTTCGTGTGAAGCTTGGCTATCCTTGGCTATCTTCTATGAAAGCTATTGCTTCTCCTATTCACAAGTGTTTGAAATTTCCCCATAATGGTGAAGTCGTTACTGTCAATCATAGTCTCTTTAAACCAGCTGAAAGAACTTCTAGTGTTCCTATAGATTACTTTTGGCCTAAACAATTCCAATCTCTTCCTCCGCGAAGTGATCATCTTTTCAAATCTTATCAAAAGTGGAAAACAGATATGATCTTATCTCTAAGTGAACCTAGAGCACCTAAACTTGATATTCCTATCATTCTTGAGAAGGAAGTTCTTCCTTTGAAAGATAAAACTAATGTCTTTCCTCAAGAAGATTCTGAACCCATCCCTATGGATGTGACTATGTCTATGCCTAATAAACTTCCTAAGAGTGGACCTATACCTCCTCGTCATGATGGACTTGGTCTTCTCCCTAAACCAAATATTCCTCCTTTATATGGAGCAGTTCCTCCTCCTTCTTTTTATAGAGAGAAGAGACCTTCTTCTTCTCCTATTATCCAGCCTAAGAGACCACAACCTAAACACCCAAGTGCTAAGGATGAGAACATTCCTCCTCCTCAGTCTTCTCCACTTCCTACTAAGACTAGACGAAATCGTTCTGCACGTGAACGCCGACGAAAGCGTCGTCTTAGAGCTCAGGCAGCTGCTTCTCAAACTTTGCAATCTCCAAAAACACCTTCAACAAGCATTATTCCATTTTCTCCTCAGCCGGACATTGAGCCTAAATCTCCTAAACATAAGATGCATGATGGTCTTGATCCTGTGCGAGTTAAAGATCCTATTTTTATAAATCTTGATGACGATATCGATGAAAATGTTATTCATGATGAAAATGTTACTCCTCTTGCTTCTGATAGTGAATATGAACTTGTTGATGTTGATAACCATTTATCTAATGAATTTTCTAAAGCACTTATCCTAGCTCCTAGACAAGAACAATGTGGCTCGGAACATGAACATAGCCCTTGTTTGGATCTTGTGATAGCTCCATCTGCTGTGTTGGATGTTCCTCCTCTGGCATGTTCCCTGCCTTCCCGAAACATTGATCAGCAAGATCGGGGGGTAGATGACATGCTAGACTAGTTACATTAGCATAGCAGATTCTCTTCTCCTCTCTTGTGTTACTTCTTCTATATGTTATTCTCATTCTTCTATTTGTTGTCCTTAGTGTTGTCTACTTGAGGACGATGCAAAGCATTGAGATCTCTCGATCTCTCTCATGTTGACTCAAAAGACACATGTGTTCCCTTCTTCTAGGTGACCTTCCTTGATTGGGGAATGAAGAACAATTATGTATACATACATATGATATATATACATGAATTATCATACAGCATACTGACCCCGAGGAAAGTGAAGTCACCTTGTGCTTTGTGTTTTGTGTCTATTATCCTTGGGCTTATCTCACACTTGGGGGCTAAATCCTTGTGATAACGTGCTCCTTTCTCATTTCTTATGTGTATCACTACGTTAAAACAATCACCCCCGGTGAGGCGTGTGCGATCGCTTTAACGTAGGGGGGCATACATCCCGTTCATATCTTTTCAAGATACTTGAAAATTTCTTGGTAAATTTAACCTTGCCTTGAAAATTTTTGATATCTTTCTTGCATGACTCATAGTGAGGGAACCTTACTACTGACAGTCATGGTTCTCCCTCGTGATCTTCCCTTTTACTTTGTCAATCGAAGTCGTAAGATCCTTAGTCCACTAGGGGCTTGGTGTATCTTGCCTCCTTGACGTGGTGAAAGTCTTTCAATATTGTTTCCTTGTACTTTACCGGAAGTATGAGCATACATACTCCCACTAAAGTGGGGGCTAAATGTAGCATCCTAAAATTGTGACACTTGCAATTTTGACTGCATTTCGGTCTTCACGATGGCGACGCAACACGCAACCTGAATGGAGACCCCAAAACTTGCTCACGACACTGAAAACTGCATTTTTCAAGTACCCTGGCCTGAACCTCCTTGCACCCTGTTGTCCCGGGAGGTGGGACCAGAGCGCCCAGCGCCCTGGTCCTTCAGGACCAGGGCGCCCAGTGCCCTGGTCCCTGGGTCCTATTTTGGGCCCGGTCTCCTAAGGGGCTCGGGTCTTTTTGTTTGCAATTTGGAAATTACATTTCCTGGTCGGCCTAAGGTCGGGAAAATCAGTCTATCAGCCCTAAATGACAAGTATATAAACTACATTTTTCTCTCTCATTTGGGATAGATAGATGAAGAGGATAGGTGTACAAAGCGTGGAAATCATACTCAAGCATTCAAGCATTCAAGCATTCTTCCAAGCAATTGATCATTTCAAGTCTCCATTCAAGGCTAAGTGTTGCATTCAAGTCAAGGATTCAACCATTGAAGAGGAGATCACATACTACATGCTACAACATACAACATACAACATCTATACCTTCGCACATAAGGATACAAACATCCTTAGAACAAGGTATTAGTACTTGTTTTACATACATTTACATTTACAGCTCTTGCTCATTTCTTGGTTAATTCCAAAACTAGGGTTTGACCTAAAGGCAAACCCCTAATCCCTAACCCCCCAATCGTCTTCTCTTTTCTGTGTGTAGGTTGCAGGTACGCGGCTGAAATTGAAGATCTGGAATCCTTGTGCAGAGACGAACAGATCCCGCTTCGTTTTGTGGATTTTTCGGAGGACCGTGGCGTCGGGCGCCATCGTCCCGACAACTTTTGCTCAAATTTGCAGGACAGCGCCGTATCGACATTTTACTGCTAATTCCAGGTCCGCAGCTTCATCCTATAACCCGAACTTAGTTTATAAGCGAATCTTTATGACTTTCTATGCATGCTTAGCTTAATTTCCTTAACAACATTCTTTACAACAGAGGGTAGCCTTGCTTTCCTAACCCTTGAAATTCATTTAGCATCCAACCTTACATTTTGTGGGATTGGTTCTTATGAGTTTCAACCCCTCTTTTGAATGTAAAGTCTCTCCCCTAAGTGAAAACCATCGAATCCTAGCAAACCTCCCTTCTCTCTCCTCGGAGTTGGAAGAGGGGAGAACAACTAGGGTTCGATCGCGATTTTTCCGCTTTACAATACCGATTCATTATTTTTGTTTTCCTCCATTTGAAGTGTTTTTATCTTTTTCAGCATCTCTGAATTCAATCTAAATAGATGTAGAAAAAGATAAAGCACATCAAATGAAAGAAGAAGAGAATGATATAAAATATCTATTATCCAGAACATATATCACTTGAAGAGAGCATTCAGATGCCTCCACTTGAAACATATTTGTAAGTCAATTGCTTCTCCTTCTTGTTCCTAGACATGAATGGACAAAGTTATAATGACTTCATATTTGATTTTAAGTATGCCTTACGAGATGCGGGCTTCATCATGCCTCTAGAATACTCTCTACATACTACAATAGCAGCACCCGATTGGGTCAAACAATTGTACAGGTGGGTCAAATATTTTATCGAGCAACAATCTCAAACTATTGGCACCATTCTCAGACCACTAATCTGAACTTGCCTTTTTTGTAATTTGCAATCGGTTTTCTCCAAGAAGTCAAATGACCGACGATCATGAAATCGATGACCACTGCAGAGAGCAGTGTATATGTTGGAAATCAGTGTCTATGTTGGAAATTGTAATAGATATTTTCCATCATTCTCTTAGTCTTCTTTCATTTGAAGTGCTTTTATCTTTTTCAGCATCTCTGAATTCAATCTAAGCAAATGCAGAAAAAGATAAAGCACATCAGATAGAAGAAGAAGAAAAAAATGATATAAAATATCTATTACAATCTCCGGAACATATATCACTAGAAGAGAACGTTCAGATGCCTCCACTTGGACCATATTTGTAATTCAATTGCTTCTTCTTCTTGTTCTTGGATATGAATGGACAAA
Organism: Cryptomeria japonica; assembly: GCF_030272615.1. Lineage (NCBI taxonomy): Eukaryota > Viridiplantae > Streptophyta > Pinopsida > Cupressales > Cupressaceae > Cryptomeria > Cryptomeria japonica. Next base: position 825,812,824 of record NC_081407.1, read on the forward strand.
GTTATAATGACTTCATATAAATAGTTTTTATAATACATTCCAGTAGATACCTCTACAAAGAGATCTTGCCATGCCATCCAATTTATTTGATTGTGTAGAGCATTTGAAAATGAAAAATATATTTCTATTTCAACTGGATAATTAGGAAATGAAATTAAAATAAATTATATTATGCATAAAATTTGAAGCTACAGAATTCTTTTAGGACTAATAACACTAGTTACCCTAGCCTAGGCCTATGTTGTATGCTTTATAGTCAATTTTTATTTTGAATGCATGAATTCAATTGAATATATTTTTTATTCAACAGATCTCTCTCTATTTTAAGTCAAACTTAGGTGCCTTTGGTGGCAAAGGGAAGATGCCGACATATTGCATGGTTGCTCCTTTTCGACCACGACAATATTCCAATAAACAACATTACTTGTAACGTGAGTTAACATATGATTTTAATAATACAATTGTTCTCTGAAAAAAAAATTAAATGTATTAAAAAAAAAGGAAATATAAACCTGAGCATTATATGGAAAATGGTAAAGAAAGTAAAAAAAAATGTATCATTGTAATGATACAGATGGGAAAAAAAAATGAATTCAAAATTGAAAGACTCATTTACATATCTGTATACTTTCCTCGTTTATTGAAGCTTTTCAATGTCATAACCTACAACATAAAATTTCTGAACACCTTTTTAGACCTAACTCACAAGTTAGCACCTTCTAGGTTATTCAAACAAGTGAAGGTCATGAGATAGAGGAGGACATATTTGACACAATTGATGGGTGGAGTAAAATAAATAGTTGAATGGCTAAATTGAAATTACTCAAAGTAGATCTAGTCGGTAGGTAGACAAAATAAATGGTTTGAAACAAGCTATCCAATAGCTAAGAAGGGTAGGTAAGAAAAATATTGTTTTATTTTAAGATGAATCAATAGTTTCAATTTTTAAAGAGTAGCCTATCTCTTATGCAATGGTTACATGGGTAGTTAATATTTCCAAGGAGTGTTTCTATAATTTTCAACTAAAATTAAGCTCTATTTCAAATAAGTGATCCAAAAGTTAAGAATGGTAAGTAAGAGTAATAGTATTTTATTTTGAGGCATTCAAAGATCTCATATCATGATCAAATGGTTCTCTAGGATAGTTAAATTTTCAAGAAGTTGTTTCTCTAATTTTCAACTAAATTTATCACGTGAAAAATAGGTAATCCAATAGCTAAGAAGGGTAGGTAAGAGAAAAAATATTTTATTTTTAATGCAAATCAATTACTCCAATTTTCAAAGATTTGCTTATTTGTGATCCAATGGTTACATACGATATTTAAAATTTTGAAGTTGTCTCTATAATTTTACTCTAAAGTTTAGCCCTATGGAAAATAAGTGATCCAAGGGTTAAGAAGGGTATGCAAGAGAAGTATTGTTTCTAATTTTCAAGGAGTTGTTTCCATAATTTTCCACCAAACTTATGCCCCATGAAAAATAACTGATCTAATAATTAGGAAGGGTAGGTGAGAGAAACATTTTTTTTTTTTTAGGGTAAACCAATAGTTTTGATTTTCAAAGATTTGCTTATTTTGTGATCCAATGGTTACATAGGATAGTTAAAATTTTTAAGGAGATGTTTCTATATTTTTTTACTAAAATTATGTGATGTCTCAAATAAGTGATCGAATAAGTGATCCAATGGTTAAGAAGGGTAGGTAAGAATATTATTTTATTTTTAAGTTGTTGTGTAGGTAGTTAAGGTTTCTAAGGAGTTGTTTCTATAATTTTCCACCAAAATTATTCTCTTTGGTAAATAAGTGATCCATACTTATGTTTAGTAGGTAAGAATATTATTCATTTTATAATTTTGTTTAAGATGAGAATGCAAAATAAATGATAAAAAATTAAATAAATCTAATTTTTTTTAATTATATAAGAAGGGAGACGGCCCTGAACTGAGAACAACAAAGAGTTACAAAGTTAAATCTTCAGGCAAGGAACAACCACCCGGATGCCAAACAAAAAACACTGTCCACCCTTCAAAAATAATCAAAAAAATTCATAGTTTTGTAGCTATTTCTACACATCCTAACTAGCTTCTAGCTTCTATACTTATTATCCCATTTAAAAATATCATCAGTAATCCTACTACTTAAAGTCTTACTAAAAACACCAGCAGAGAGCATATTGCTAAAAGTTTTATGAGTCCTATAATAGTAAGAGTCAACAATAAAAGGTATGCTGACCCAGCATAACATCCTTAAAATGATGATCAACAAAAAAGAACAAAAAAATGAGAACCAGAGAGCAACTAATCTTTCTTGAGCAGGTTCGAGTCAAGCTGGAGTCTCCCAAGATTGCATTCCCAAGTGTCCATCTTCTCCTTGTCATCGTCCACAATGTGCTCCATTTGGCCCTGCTTCTTCAACATCTTCTTGTTCTTTTTTATCCTCCCCTGACTAGAAACTGTGCCCAACACAACACTCTTCATAACCCCATCCATAATGTATAAAAGGAAGCTTAAGGCATCACACAGGTTTTGAATCTTCAAATTTTGTTCCTTGTTATTAATCTCAAGGGTAGCAAATCTCTCCTTCAGCTCTTGTAAATTATCTTCCAGATTCTAGTTGTCGTCCATCTTAGTAGGGGAGTCCTAGGAATAGGGGACCATATTCTCATCACCCAACAAATTAGGGACCTCAAGGTTGTGTTTTGGAGTATCTGAGTCCGCCTCAATCTTGATGATCTCATCCCCATCTTCCTCTTCTTCCATTTCTTCTTTGAAATTCTCTTTGGGGTCATCCTCCTCCTCATGGAAATCCTCATCCTCAATATTGTTAAGCTTTTTTATTTTCTGGTTTACTTTCCTTATCCCGGAGCCTAGTTGACCTTCTTTTCCCAGAATTATAATCAATGTTTTCTTGCTCTGAAGGTTTTTCCTCCTCATCTTCCTAATAGTTCATGTCTAGGTCTGTGGCGATACTTTTACTGGATGACTCTTTGCCAATTTCTTTAGCTTTTACTAGGGAATTCTTAGGGGTTTCAATGTCTCTTATCAAGGTTCACATTTAGTACGGCAAGTTCCACGAACTCTTTATCCAGGATAGAAAGGGTATTTTTTTCTCTATTTTCAATCAACGAGGTGGAGTAGAGCGAACATTGAGACATAGGGTTAGCTAGCGGAAGCTTGGAGGACAAACTATTGAGGTTGTGGGAGTGGTCCACAACAAACTTGTAAAGAAGATAGATAACGCCTTCGTGTAGTCGGGGGTTGGCACCATTTTGAATGCAAGACTCTAAGGAGGAGAACAGAAAGAAAGGCAAATTTATTTTCTCCCCATGCCTAATATGATTAAGAATAAGAAAATTATAGCCACGCACAGTGTATATCTACCTTAAAGTGTAAAATACTTCATAAGGTAATAGCTAACAATAGGGAATGGTTTAGGCAAAGCCAAGAGACCATACCCATTCTAAATTGCCTCCGGTTTCTCCCCTTTCTTGAAGAATTTTTTCATAAAACCTTTGTATTCTCCACTATTGTGTCTTTCCACCCACTCACCATCATTTGACAAACCAGTGACCTCCACAATGTAATCCAGCGTAACAGTGAAGGAAATCCTCCCAATAGTCAGAGCATCATTCTGCCAAGAGTTGTAGAATCTTGTTGTCAAAGCTTTATTGTAACCCTTCACTGCCAGAAAGAAGGGGGTAAAACCAACATTCTGAAATAGCTCCCAAATCTTCTCGTTGTTGTGAAGCGCATCATAGTTTTTAAGCTTAGTTCTCTTAAGAGGGCCCCCCATATCGGAAGAAGGACAAACAGAGCATAGATTATCTCTATGAAAGTGACCCAAGAAATAGTTCAAGTTCTTCACATTCGTAGGCAAACATAAAGAAATATTTCTGGAAAGGTCATTTTTAAAAATTTTCACATTGTTGTCATCAAATATGTGATTTCCTTTCAAATCGTTAAACTTTAACACTCCACAAAAATAAAAAATGTCACCTTCACTTCTAATAAAAACCTGATCTAAAAAGATACATTTGAAATCATGAGCCTTAGTTCCTGTACCTGCCTCTAGACTCTTCGATTCCATGTCATCACCATAATACATAGTCCAGCTAGAAAAAGTACACATAAGCATAAAACTCTAGATCACCCAAACCCTACCCATCATACTATAGGGGCCCACATAATTTTTGAAATTTTGAAAAAAGGTGGTCATGTAGACAAAAAATCATAACCCAACCCTTAAAACCCTTATTGATATCCATCCTTGTCCCCTTGTTTTCTCTTATGCCTTTCATGAGCAAGAATCTCTTTGACCTCCTTAGATCTTTCACTAAAGTTTAAAAATCTCCAATATGCACTACTCAACCCCTGATTGGCAATGAGGTTAGCAGCCATATTTCCTTCCCTGTCGGTATGTTGAACTGTAATGTTCTCAAAAAGAATATGGAGACATTTACACTTGTTTATAATCCATTTGATCTCCTAGGGGGGAGAAACAAAGTTATTAAGATAGTCAATAATCAGCTTTGAATCTCCTTCCAGGATTACTTTCTTCATCGAATTATGTTGAAGCCTAGGGAGGCCCATCTAGGCCACCATGCTTCAACTCTGTTATTCATACCAATTGCTAAATCGGTACCAAATCCTTCAATCAACCTTCCCCCATGATCTCTAATTAAGAAACCCACCCCAAACAAACTAGGGTTACCTTCAGAGTCACCATCAAAATTACACTTGAACCAACCCGAGTCTGGAGGATGCCAAGTGAAATATTTTCTCAATAACAAGTTATTCCAGTTAAGTTTCAAGAAGTTATGTTGAATGCTCCATTTTTATCTTAATTTTAAGTTCAATAGAGTAGGCGAGACCTTGGAGATACCTTGGGAGCCCGCATTGACATTCTCTCTCACCTGTTGTTTTATGATGTTGGTGAGAATATTGCTACTTCTCCTTTCTTCTCTGAAAAACACTATTATTTCGTTCCTTCCAACTATTTTAGGTATATTTGGGGGAATTTGAAGCCATGGATTCTTATCAATAGGGTAAGAGTATGGGTTCATAGTCCATGAAATCATGAAATTCCTCATGGTTTTGGGATGGATCAAATTAATTTTCAAATCCTTCAGTATAGCCTCCCAAATTTCCTAAGCATAACTATAGTGTAGAAAAATAGTGTCTATACTTTTTTATGTCCTTATAACAAATCTCACATCTATTGGTGAAGGAGAAGCTCCTCTTGTTAAGATTATGAATAGTCAGAAACCACCCATGAGCTGTAGCCCACCAAAAATAGTTAATTTTAGGAATAAAATTTTGATCCAGATTTATTTCCAATTTAAAATCTTTGCAGTATCTTCCTCCATATCAAGGTAAGCTGATTTGGCATTGAAGGTACCATCACAATTTATTTTCCAAATCCATCCATCCTCCATATGAGAGGAAAAAAGGAAAAAATTAGGTAGAAGATCTAACAGAACCTTAGCCTCCATCATAAATTGATCTTTAACCTTCACCGGAATCTCAGAACAGTTAGTGATAATCTCTGTCATATTTTTCCACGCAGCTCTCTCCCCTTTCCACACAATGTAGTCATGAAATTTCACCCTATAGCATCTACTTAGGAAGGCATAAATGTGTCTAAGATGTGGGAGATCAATGAGATCCTAGTAGTGCGCCCAAACATCTTACCAGAAGTCAGTTATTTTCCTGTTATCTATAATCATTTTTCCATTCTTTTTTATGACATTTCTTTTTTTAGCAACATTATTCCAAATTGAGGAACCAGAAGGTAGCTCCATTAAGTTTATAAACCTATTAGAACGTTGACGATGAAGGTATTTAGCACACACAATGTTGGTCCAATCTTTCACCTCTTCAGATAACTACCATCCAATTTTAGTTAATCGAGCTCTATTTAAGGTTTTGATTTTTCTTATACCAAATCCTCCCTCCCTCATAGGTCTACACAATTTCTCCCAAGAAACCAGGGAGATTCTATTCTTTCTTCAATGCTTGACCAGAGGAACCTTTTTTGGATTCTTTCAATCTTTTCAGCTACAACCCTAAACACTTTAAAAAGGAAAAGGTAATAGATAGGTAAATTTTACAGACATTATTTAACCAATTGTAATTTGTTTGTCATACTAAGGAGCTTCCCTTTTCAGCCAGCCAACTTCTTGTGGAATCTTTCAATAATACCATTCCAAAATACCAAGGAAGGGGCTTTAGAAATGACTAAAAGCCCAAGATAAGAGTCAGGGAGGGTAAGAATTTCGCAATCTAAGATGGTGGAAATTTTAGCTTGAAGGTTCGGGTTAACATTCATGAGGAATAGCTTTCTCTTTTTATATTTAATATACTGGCCAAAGATTTGAGCATAATTTTCTAGGATTCATTTCCAATGCTTAGCCTCGGAGACATAAGATTCTCCAAATATTATAGTATCATCCACAAATTGTTGGTGGGTAATAGAATCAAGAGTGGAAGTAGCCCTGACCCTTTTGAGAGAGCCAATCCTTCTTAGTTTTTTAATATTTCTACCCAAGACTTTAGCAACAATAATGAAAAGGTAGGGGGATAGGGGATCTCCCCGTCGAAGTCATTTCTCACTAGAGAAGTATCCCTTGGGGTTCCTATTAAGGACATATAATTTTGGAGTACAAACACATTTCCTATAAATTTTAAGAATCTTACTTTGAATCCAAATCTCCTAAAGACTTCAAAGAGGAAGTCCCAAGAAACCTTGTCATAGGCCTTAGAGATATCAAGTTTAAAAGCCATGGTAGGTTTTTTTCTATTCTTCATGGAGTGGACAAGTTCATGCACCACAATCACAACATAAAGAATGTGTCTTCCTTTTACAAACCCTTTCTGATTACCTCATATGTGCTTATCAAGTAGGGGTTTTATTCTATTGACAGGCACTTTAGAGAGGATCTTGTAGACCATGTTACAAAGACTAATAGGTCTAAAGTCTTTGGTGGAAACAACATTGTCATATTTAGGAATTAAAGAAATAAAAGTGGCATTCATCTGTTTAAGGAGTTTACTAGTTTTGAAGAAGTCCTTAAACATATTGAAAACATCAACTCCCATGGTATCCCAGTGATCTTGGAAGAAGGCAGGGGGAAACCCATCCAGCCGCAGCACCTTGCAAGGGGCAAAGGAGAACAAAGAACTCTACACCTCGTATATAGTAACCTTTTTAGTCAACATAGATATGTCCTCAGCCCTAATAACTTCATGGATAATATCCAAGAGATGATGAGGGTCTTGGAAACTACTTTGGCCATTAGGAGTGTTTAGGATAACGAATTCAATGAAAAGAGCAGCCATTTCATCCTCATCCTCCAACATAATACCATATTGTTTGAAGAGTTTCCTAACTCTATTTATACTTTTGTTCTTCATAGTAGATTGGTGGAAAAAATTAGTGCTATCACATTCATTTAGCCACTATATCCCTGATTTTTGTTTCCAAAATACCTCTTCCTTTCTGTTAAGGAGAAGCCATTGATTTATCAATTCCACTTCCCCATCATACTCTTTATCTAGAGAAGTCTTCTCTTCAATATTAGTCTTTATATTACCCAGTTCATAGATACTAGCCTTTTTCTAGTTCAAAGATATTGCCAAAGGAGTATCGGTTCCAACCCTTAACCTTGTCTTTGATAAGTTTAAGTTTTGAGCAATTTGGTACATAGGAGTGCCCAAAACCAAAACATTCCATCACTGTTCCACAAGAATTCTAAAATCTGGGTGATGAGACCACATCATCTTATACCTAAATGGGTAATAGTTATGGTCACATGATTCATCCATCACCAAGAGGATAGCATTATAATCAAACCTTGATTTGGGAAAGGATCAAAGGGATAAGGAATCAAATTTCTCCCTACTAGTGGAGACCAACACCCTGTCCAACTGAACCTGGATCAGATTTTTCCCAAGATGCCAATTACACCAAGTGAACTTAGACCCACTGAGGTTAATATCCATCATCATCTTTGTCATCATAATCACAATCATCACCATCACCCTCACCACCATATAGTGCTCTTGGTTCTTGCAAGCATAAAACATTAGAATGACCTTAACTTAACATTAGAGATCTTGAATTCTTTGACATATACCAAAAATTCACAGTTAGGTGGTAGGTTCTTAATTTTCCCATAGAAAATGAGCTCCTATGCTACATGAGACACATTTGTATTCTCACTAAGGAACCACCAAAGATGATTTAGGACTTTCAACATAGTTGGGTGAAAAGATAGTGCTACTACTATTTTTACAATATTATTCCTATTGTCTGCAATAGGGTCATATAAGTGTAGTTTCAAGTGACATATGCAAAACAAGAAATTGTAGATAAAGAGAAAAACTAATTCCCAATGTGTTGGAGTATGACAACCATGTTCTCTCCAATCTCCATTAGTTTGACAGCGGCTGATGCCGAGAGATAGTTATCATCGGAGTTGAGTAGTTTGCAAAAGGGATCCAGATTCCCATTCCTGACCCCTACCCTAAAGACCTCCCATGCCTCTTGGATGAAGTTCTTTCTCCTCTCTAAGCTGCCCTTTTTGGGCAATTTCTTCATCTTCACTATCTGACTCCTTTGATTCAGAGGAGATGTAGTTGGTGTGGTTAAAATAGATGTAGAGGGTGCTTACCCAACAATCAAAATCCAACTCTAGAATGGCATTTTCTAGGGCTTATCCATTAGACGAGTGGACAAAGCCGTCGATCCTCTCTATACTCACTTCCTTTGAATCGAATATGTCAGCCATAGGGCAAATGATAGCCTCATAAACAAACCCATCACACCAGTATCAATTACCACCTAGTATACCATTAGCCAGCTACCATATAACATTCCAGACCTCATTGTTTGCTTTAAATAGATGGCTACATTGGTCCTGGATCGATTCCTCTCTACACAAGCAACTGAGACCAAAATGATGCACCATCAATTGAGATCAATACTTCCATGCTTAAGACTGCAATCTGAACCATTCCTTATATAAAGTTTCTGACTTTACAAAGAAGCCTAGAGACCAAAACAAGCCCAACTTCTAATCAAGCTTCATCTGAATAGCATTTCTTTACTATTATGAGAACTTGTTAGGTTGCTGGTCATACGTACTTTATCTAACCAGCCTGATACCAATCTGCCAAAGTGCATGAAAAACCAGAGGTCTCCGGTTTGTCCTTCCACTAAGGTACGACCTACCTCTAGCTAAAATGAAGCTCCCATGCTCGATCCACATTCACCGACATCCTATATGCAATCATAAGAGAGATCAAGATCCACATTGGTTATGTCTACACCTTGGAACATAGAATTACCCATCGAAAGTTTCCATGATGGCCCAAGTACCTTCTTGCGTCTTATCCGATCCCTGACTTGGCTTTGCAGGCAGATGCAGCCAAATCATCCTTTACAATTTGTTTCAACTCATTCTGCCAATCATAAGTCAATATTTTATCAGTGTATGATTCCAATGAGACACCAACATTAGCTAGATAATTAGATGCTTTGTTTGCTTCGCAAAAAGTGTGCAAAATTTTATAATTTTGAAATTGGTTAAGGTACATTGCAATATCAACCAAATAGTGATGAAGCTTTCAATTGGGTGTTGACTTGTTCTTGGTGGCGTTAATTATAATATGTGAGTCCCCTTCTATTACCACTTATGTAAATCCATTATCAACACAAAATCTGAAACCTCTGGCTAGAGCCATTGCTTCCACATCATTATTGGAAGCAATGCTCATGTTTCTTGATACACTACCCAAAATGTCTCTTGTATCTTTCCAAACAATACAACCATATCCCTCCGCCCCTGGGTTTCCTTTAGCTGCCCCATTGAAATTGAGCTTGATCCATCCTGTCATGGGGGTGTCCAACTGGAATTTGCACATTTGACACATTTGGACACTATGTTGATGTTGGGAGGAATCAGAGAACCCCACTCTAGCTAGATTTTCTTGTCCCAGTTTAGAATATATTCTATCTTCCTGTAATAAGCCTTGGTTGATATTGTGGTTATTACAATATAAGTTAAATTTTAATTTCCACTTAGGCAACATTAAAATTTAATCAACATAATATGATCTAGCTATCACATTTCAACATTGAGACTAACAGTTTTGGAAGTGTGGCATTGTTAAGAGCCAACACTTAAGTGTGAACCATGTCTTCAGAAATATTTATCAGTTGTCATGATACTTGACCCTATCCTCATGGTGTTGGCTCAATTCATATTACTTTTCCAAAACCTAGAAGCCAAGTAATGTATCCAGGGGTGTCTAGAAGAATGGAGTGTATGATCATTGACTTTGTATGTTGAAACAATTATGCATGCCTATACCTCTGCATCATACACATGAGTCAATGATGATAATGCGGTGTGTAGACATCCTATATGGACAGGACACAAGAATGTGTACCAGATAGTGTTAGGTGAAATTTAATTAATATCTTAGACATATAGGGACATATGGGGAAGTTTGTGCATGTGATGATGCCATAAAATCTCTGATATCCCTATGTATCAGACTGAGAAAACCAGTGAAAGACAAAAAAAATACATTAAGAAGGAAAAAGGTTGAATTGCCTAATGTTTGGTGTTGAAGTGATGTGTGGGGACCCTAGCAAGTCAAATACCTTGTTGTAGTTTCAAAGGGTGGAAAAATAATAACCATTTTATTTACTATCCTAATAGAATTTTGTCTTATCACTGATCTGGATAGTATTGAGAAGATCCTATAAGGATTACTATCAACATACTCTTGATGACTTCACAACATTGATAATGAATTTACATTAGACACTCATGGATTACCCCAATTACACATTAGTCAACTTAAGATATGATACAAGGATTACATACCACAAAGCCATTAGATATGTTTTGAGATGAAAAAGAAGAGTTAAATGGTTTTGGTTCAATTTGCATTATTTCTATGTTCAAGTAATTTAATTTGGTATTACTTCTATATAACTAGTTCTATAGCCCGATTTTTTTTCCTGTGAAGAAAGACCATGTTAGACAATATCAGCAAACATCAAAATAAGGAGACAATTGCTAGATTGAGGTCTAACTTTAAAATAAAAGGTGATGGAAAATGTTATTATCCCTGCAAAATTTGTAAGGGGTTAAAGACTAGAATACTTCTAATAAAAACAACTGAGAAACATTGTAGGCTGCATGGTCACATTGAAGGGGGACATGATTATCATCCATTGGTAAGTTTTTCATTATATAATTTTAATAATTTATATACATAAGAAATCACTTGATAATGAGATCATTATCATGGTTTATTTATGTTGATCATTTTTATATAGGTCAGGCACCCTAGAGCACATGATATCGAACAACACAAATCGGATAATATGGTTTTCGAAGTGGAGTAACATGGACATGGGAATATCGATCCTGAAGATAATGATCCCATGGAAGATGACAATCATGAGCCACAAAAAATAATTGAAGATGATGGTACAAATATATTGATCCATGACACATTTAGTATTGGCACAACTGATCATGATGATGAAGATGAACTTGATGTTGTTCATGATTTACCTTTAATTGAGAAGGCATATGAGGCCCTTTACGAAGGCTCCCAACCAACTCTTCTCTTTGTTGTATTGTTGTTGGTGAAATTGAAGGTTATGAATGGTTTCTCCAATATAAAAAATGCACGTATGTTAAGGTATGTCATATATGTCATTATAGTTAATAAATGGTGAATCATGTACCATTAATATTATTTATATTAACAAATTATATTTTTTGTTGTAGTTTGATAGGTGAGTTTTTGTTACCACCATAAAAATTTTACCTCGCTCATACCAAGAATTATCTGCCATTATGAAAGATATTGGAATGTTGTATCAAGCAATAGATGCTTGTCCCAATGATCATATTATATATCACAAACAGCATGAATTTCAAACTGAATGCCTTGAATGTCATATCAATAGATATCAAACATATCAAATAACAAAAAAGGTGCCTCACAAGGTTCTTTGTTATATTCCCATTATTTCACATATGCAATGATTATTCAAGTGCACTATCTTGGCATAATTTATGGATTACCATGCATGCAATAGAAGTTGAGATGACATTATTTGAATGCCGGCAGATGGTTCAGCATTTATGGACATAGAGGAAAAGATTCAACACTTTAAAGAAGAATCTCATAATCTCGGGCTCTCATTGGTAGCGGATGGTGTCAATCCATTTGGACAGCTGAGATCTATTTACTCAGTGTGGCATGTTTTTGTTATCAACAATAACATTCCTCCATGGATGTCAATAAAGAGGGAGCACATAATGTTGGTGATGATTGTTCCAGGTATTTTATCATTTAATAGTCATCTACATTTAATTATAAATATTGCAGTAAAATGGTCATAATAATTATGTAATATTTTTGTTCATTCGATTAGGTAAGTACCAAGTTAAAGATATGAATGTATATAAATTAAGCCTCTTAGCGATGAGTTGCTAGAGTTATGGAATGGTGTCACTATGTATGACGTCTCTAGACCAATAGGACAAAGACAATTTCAATTCCATGTGATGCTTGTATGGACAATACACAATGCCCCAGGGCTAATACATTTTTGTGGCATGTTATAGTATTCAAGTTTCACATGATAATTATAACTAAAAAAATTAACATATTTAATCCAATTATACATTATCTTGTAGGTCTTTAAACAAAGGGAAAATTTGCATGTCCAGTTTGTGGTCGAAAGATGAAATCTTGTCATTCAAAAAGTTTAGGAAAGAAGGTGTTTGACGAGTATAGGCACTTTCTCCACAAAAATCATAAGTATCACAATACTAAAAAACATCTTTTCAATGGGAAAGAAGAGAATACATCAAAGTCACGAAGAATGACACCTCACTTGTGGAAGTTGGAATATAATAGAATTGATCATCAAGGTAATTTCATTCCATCTAATGATTTATGTGATTAAACATATTTTCTATCGTGTTTTGTTTACTGATGATGTGATTGACGATTGTGAAGGTTGTCAAGGCATTAATGGCCACCATCCTAAGGGACAAAAAATTTATCCCTGACAATTTAGTAGGCTGCCCTACTACGAGCAGTTACAAATTGTGCATTTGTTTGATACTATGCATATTGGAAAGAATATAACAAAGACATTATGAAAAATATTGGATGGAAGGCGTGACAAAAAAAAATTGTCAAAATTTGTACTGGCATTCACGAATCTAATCATGCAATGAAAAATGTCATTCAATCAAATAGCCATGGAGACCAGATTAATATAAGTGGCCTTCCTTGGTTATTAATGGACCACCAAAGCAATGCTATAAAAGAAATCATACGAAAAATTTGATTTCCCACAGGATTTTCTGCGAACATAAACAATCTCATATCAAAGGAAAGTGAATTTGGGCCAGGGATGAAAACGCATGATTGGCATAACTTCATTAAGGTAACTCATGTTCTTGTGTATTTACTATATATTTGTATACTATGCATGTAATTTTCATTGTAATATGTTAGAAAAAAATGAAAAGATAATTTTATAATTGTTGCAGTATGTTCTACCTCTATCTCTCCCAGACCACTTTGACAATAGTGTCAAGCAAGTCATATATGATCTTGGAAAATACATGAGGTAAGTAGTGATATTTGTTCAATTTGTTGTATAGATATTATATTTGTGATTTGCTTTACTTGTTATGTAATATATATTTTTACATTTTGAATATCTTGTAGGTGGTTGTCATGTAAAGAAATCCATAAAGAAGATATAAAGTATTGGAAGAGAAAAATTCCTCATCTAATGTGTGAAATGTAAAAGTGTTTATCTTCATCCTTTTTCAATGCACAAGAACACTACCTCGTACACCAAGTTGAGGAGATTGAATTGTGTGGACCTATACACACTAGGTCATTGTGGATGGTTGAGAGGAACTTGAAATTTTTGAAGGCTTTGGTTCGATAAAGAGCACATCCTGAGGGTTCTATGGTGGAGAGATATATGGTATACTAGACTATGGTGTACATTTCTGAATATCTTCCTAAGTTTGCAACAAAGATCCACTTGGATCGCATTTGGGATCCCAACCCTATTAACAAATTCGAAGGGGATTACTTGACAAGGGAAGGTAGATTGAGGAAAGTGAGAGGTAATTATAAGATGTTATTGTAGTTAATTAATTATTAATCTTCAAAATAAATTAGTTGTAAGACATCTATTTATTTTTTGTACAGTTGGTCGAGAGTGGGATGCACTACATTTGTATATTGCAAACAATCTTGATTGGATGACGGTATGGATTGAATGTTGTCATCATTCTAGTCACACATTAACATGGGAAGGTGTGGCTTCATTTGGTTAAAGAAGCTCATTGTAATAGAGATTCCAATATTATGCAAAAGGAAATTGATTTAGCATATGGTTTAAGAGATAAACAAGTACATATAAATTTATTAATAACGCATATGTTTATCAACTCATGATGCAATAATTTTTACATGTTTGACATATTGTAGGTCAAACACCACAATGCTATGTGTTGAAATGGTCATATATTTCACATCAAAAAGTTGGATGACATGAAGAAAACTTGTGATTTTGGGATAACTGCAGTCTTTGAGGTGACAAATATTTCATCGAGAAATGACATACATCCTCAAGAGTCTCAAAATTGACACTATGTCATTTTGGATGATATACTTGAGTGTGACTTTAATTCCTTCAAATTAGTTTTGTTCGTCGTCAAATGGTACAGTCTACGATTGAATAAAAATGATCATGATAGAATTATTATTGAACATGATAATGGTTTTACAAAGGTTAATACCAGGTTGTTTGAACTAGTTGAGGATGAGCCCTATGTTCTTCCAAGCCAATGTGAGCAGGTATTTTACTCAGAGGTTCCACATAAACTGGATTGTTCATTTGTTGTTAGACATGATCCAAGAGGAAGGTCGATAGAGTATAATTTGGTGGAAGAAGAAGATACTGAAGAAGTAGAAGATGATGTAAATGATGATCACGATCAACAATTACTCGATGATGATGAAGAAGAAGAGGTTGTTGATGATGATGATGATGATGATGATGGTGATGGTGATGGTGATGGTGATGGTGATGGTGATGGTGATGGTGATGGTGATGGTGATGGTGATGGTGATGGTGATGGTGATGGTGATGATGACAATGACGAAGACGATGATGGTTGTGGCTATGGTGGTGGTGGTGGTCGTGATGATGTTGATGATGATGATGATGATGATGATGATGATGATGATGACGATGATGATGATGATGATGATGATGATGACGATGATGAGGATGATGATTATGATGATGATGATGATGATGATGATGATGATGATGATAATGATGATGATGACGATGATCATCATCATCATCTTCATTGCAATGATGATCATGATGGTCATGATGATGAGTTGGATGAAGAAGAAGATCAATGACATGAATGAAATGTATGGGATATTCCATTAGTATATTATCTATTTAATATTGATACACCTTTTAATTTTTTTAATTAATATTCCATCTCTAGCAGATGCTAATAGTAGAACTATGCCACCCCGAGTAGATGGAGATAGGGAGAGTGACTATTTATGTCATTTTTTAAACTTTTTGTTTATTTATGGAATTTGGACTATTTATTAGCTATGTGATGGATATTGATTTAAATTACATATGTGATGGATTACATGTTTATGATGATACATGTGACATTTTTTGAAATTTTTGTTTATTTATAGAATGTGGATTGTTTATTACCTATGTGATTGATGGTGATTTATGATATATATGTGATGTATTACATGTTTATGATGACACATATGTGATACTTATGATGCTCAATTACATATATGGTGATAAATATGTGATGCTTATGATGCTTATGATACATATGTATTTATTGTTTATTAACTTACAAATGTAATTCTTATGATTCTCAATTGATGGTGTTGATTTCATGTATAGGTTTTGTGTGATGCTATCACCCTTGGTGGAAATAGGTATTTGACTACAGACATCGTCAACCCTTTATTTGAGGATCCTACATAGTCTGCATAAAGTAAAGTTAAGGAATTAAAAAATTTACAATGATTTTCATGACGACATATTTTTTTTTAATAATCTTCTTGTCTACAAAGTTCATGTTGTTCACATTGTGTACTATGTAATTCTTAGTATATATCATGTAATTTTTAGCTAACATAAGATAATTGAATTAAATGTGCAGGAACCTGAACCCCTTTGATGAAGATCCTACAGTCTCATGGATTGACAGGTATAAGTCAATACACACTATAAAAATAGTTTATTTTTGAAAAATTACTGGGAAAACAAACTTCCTCAATTCTTCAAACCTAGACATTAGCAGCAAATCTTATAGAGTTATCAACACTTCAAGCCCCCGTTGGACTTATTCAATTTTTAATCTCAAAGTCAACCTCAAGGCCGACTTCTTCATCAACATTACCCTCAGTTGCAAAATATCTCTCTCATTACCAGCTAACTCTCTCATTTGATGGAGTGCAGGTACCACCAAATAGGTATTTGTCAGATTGGTATTCCTCAAGTGAGGGAAATGTAGGAATAGTCGACGAAAGTGAGACATGTAGTAGGTCTAAAATAGGGAGATCAACTAGAGGTCAAAATATTAGAAGAACATTCAATAAACACATCAAATTTTTCATTGCTCAAGGGGGTTCATGTTCTTATGATGGTGACACCAAAGGCGACATCGAGGTTCCCTTGAGGTACAAATAGTCTAGAGAAACAATGGGTACCCAAGGAACTTCCTCCAATAAACACCAATTTTTGTGTTAGTGAGAGGATATATCTGGAAGAGAATTTACAGGAGATGAAAGAGGGAGTTTCTACCCTTGAGATGGATAATGAGGAAAAAAATTTGAAGATTCAAAACTCGTGTGATGCCTTAAGCTCCCTTTGATGCATTATGGATGGGGTTATGAAGAGTGTTGTGTTGGGCACGATTTTTGGTCAGGGGAGGATTAAAAAGAACAAGAAGAAGTTGAAGAAGTAGGGCCAAATGGAGCATGTTGTGGATGATGACGAGGAGAAGATAGACACTCGGGAATGCAATCTTGGGAGACTCCAGCATGAATGGAACCTGCTCAAGAAAGATTAGCTTCTCTTTGGTTCTCATTTTTTTGTTCCTTTTTCTTCATGATCATTTTTCAGGATGTTATGTTGGGTCTGCGTACTCTTTAATGTTAACTCTTACTATTATAGGACTCATAAAACTCTTAGCAATATGCTCTCTACTAGGGTTTTTAGTAAGACTTTACGTAGTAGGATTACTGATGATTTTTTTTAATGGGATGATAAGTATAGAAGCTAGAAGTTAGTTAGGATGTGTAGAAATAGCTACAAAACTATGAAAGTTTTTTATTATTTTTGAAGGGTGGACTCTAATTTTTGTTTGGCCTCCGGGTGGTTGTTTTTTGCTAAAGATTTAAGTTTGTAACTCTTTATTGTTATCGATTCAAGGTTGTCTCCCTTCTTATATAATAAGAAACAAATAGATTTATTTAATTTATTTTCCCTTCTCCTCTTAGACAAAATTAAAAAATAAAATATTCTTACCTATTAAACATAGCCATGGATCACTTATGTAGCAAAGAGCATAAGTTTAGTGGAAAATTATAGAAACAAATCCTTAGAAACATTAACTACCCATGTAACAACTTAAAAATAAAATATTATTTCTCTTACCTACCCTTCTTAACCATTGAATCACTTATTTGAGACATCACATAATTTTAGTGAAAAAATATAGAAACATTTCCTTAAAACTTTTAACTATCCTTTGTAACCATTGGATCACAAAATAAGCAAATCTTTGAAAATCAAAACTATTGGTTTACCCTAAAAATAAAATAATGTTTCTCTCACCTACCCTTCCTAACTATTAGATCACTTATTTTCCATGGGGCATAAGTTTGGTAGAAAATTATGCAAACAACTCCTTGAAAATTTGAAACAATATTTCTCTTGCATAACCTTCTGAACCCTAGGATCACTTATTTTCCATAAGGCAAAAGTTTACAGTAAAATTATAGAGACAAATTCAAAAATTTAAATATCCTATGTAACCATTGGATCACAAATAAGCAAATCTTTGAAAATTGAAACAATTGATTTGCATTAAAAATAAAATATTTTTTTCTCTTACCTACCCTTCTTAGCTATTGGATTACCTATTTTTCGCGTGATAAATTTAGTTGAAAATTAGAGAAACAACTTCTTGAAAATTTATCCTAGAGAACCATTTAATCACGATTCGAGATCTTTGAAAATTCAAATTATTGATTTTCCTCAAAAAAAAAAATACTATTACTCTTACTTACCATTCTTAACTTGTGGATCACTTATTTGAAATAGAGCTTAATTTTAGTTGAAAATTATAGAAACACTCCTTGGAAATCTTAAATACCCATGTAACCATTGCATTAGAGATAGGCTGCTCTTTGAAAATTGAAACTATTGATTCATCTTAAAATAAAATAATATTTTCTTACCTACCCTTCTTAGCTATTAGATAGCTTGTTTCAAACCATTTATTTTGTCTACCTACCAACCAGATCTACTTTGAGTAATTTCAATTTAGCCATTCAACTATTTATTTTACTCCACCCATCAATTGTGTCAAATGTGTCCTCCTCTATCTCATGGCCTTCACTTGTTTGAATAACCTAGAATGTGCTAACTTGTGGGTTAGGTCTAGAAAGGTGTTCATAAATTTTATGTTGTAGGTTATGACATCGAAAAGCTTCAATAGATTGATGAAAGTATACAGATATGTAAATGAGTCTTTCAGTTTTGAATTCATTTTTTTTCCCATATGTCACATTACAATGACATTTTTTTTTTTACTTTCTTTACCATTTTCCATATAATGCTCAGGTTTATATTTCCTTTGTTTTTAATACATTTAATAATTTTTCAGAGAACAATTATATTATTAAAATCACATGTTAACTCATGTTACAAGTAATGTTGTTTATTGGAATATTGTCATGGTCGAAAAGGAGCAACCATGCAATATGTCGTCATATTCCCTTTGCCACCAAAGGCACCTAAGTTCGACTTAAAATAGAAAGTTGTATTTGTGAGAGATCTATTGAATGAAAAATATATTGAATTGAATTCATGCATTCAAATTAAAAATTGACTATAGAGCATACAACATAGGCCTAGGCTAGGGTAGCTAGGGTTATCAGTGCTAAAAGAAATCTGTAGCTTCAAATTTTATGCATAATATAATTTATTTTAATTTCATTTCCTCATTATCCAGTTGAAATAGAAATATATTTTTCATTTTCAAATGCTCTACACAGTCAAATAAATTTGATGGCAAGATCTCTGTAGAGGTATCTACTGGAATGCATTATAAGATAACTCATGTTATTGTGTATTTACTATATATCTGTATACTGCGCATGTAATTTTCATTGTAATATGTTAGAAAAAAATGAAAAGATAATTTAATAATTGTTGCAGTGCCTTCTACCTCTATCTCTCCCAGACCACTTCGACAATAGTGTCAAGCAAGTCATATATGATCTTGGAAAATACATGAGGTAAGTAGTGATATTTATTCAATTCGTTATATAGATATTATATTTGCGATTTGTTTTACTTGTTATGTAGTATATATTTTTACATTTTGAATATCTTGTAGCTAGTTGTCATGTAAATAAATCCATAAAGAAGATATAAAATATCAGAAGAGAAAAATTTCTCATCTAATGTGTGAAATGCAAAAGTGTCTACCTTCATCTTTTTTCAATGCACAAGAACACTACCTCATACACCAAGTTGAGGAGATTGAATTGTGTGGACCTGTACACACTAGGTCATTGTGGATTGTTGAGAGGTACTTGAAATTTTTGAAGGCTTTGGTTTGACAAAGAGCACATCCTGAGGGTTCTATGGTAGAGAGATATATGGTATACAAAACTATGGTGTACATTTCTGAATATCTTCCTAAGTTTGTAGCAAAGATCCACGTGGATCGCATTTGGGATCCCAACCCTATTAACAAATTCGAAGGGGATTAATTGATGGGGGAAGGTAGATTGAGAAAAATGAGAGGTAATTAGAAAATGTTATTGTAGTTAATTAATTATTAATCTTCAAAATAAATCAATTGTAAGGCGTCTATTTATTTTTTGTACAGTTGGTCGAGAGTGGGATGCACTACATTTGTATATTGCAAACAATCTTGATTGGAAGATGATATGGATTGAACGTTTCCATCATTCTAATCACACATTAACATGGGAAGGTGTGGCTTCATTGGTTAAAGAAGCTCATCGTAATAGAGATTCCAATGTTATGCAAAATGAAATTGATTTAGCATATGGTTTAAGAGATAAACAAGTATGTATAAATTTATTAATAACCCATATGCTTATCAACTCATGATGCAATAATTTTTACATGTTTGACATATTCCATGTCAAACACCACAATGCTGTGTTGCAATAGTCATATATTTTGCATCAAAAAGGTGGATGACATGAAGAAAACTTGTGATTCTGGGATAACTGCAGTCTTTGAGGTGACAATATTTCATTGAGAAATGATATACATCCTCAAGAGTCTCAAAATTGATACTATGTCATTTTGGATGATATACCTGAGTGTGACTTTAATTCCTTCAAATTAGTTTTGTTTATCGTCAAATTGTACAAGAAATGATAGAATAAAAATGATCCTGATAGAATTGTTATTGAATGTCATAATGGTTTTACAATGGTTAATACAAGGTCATTTGAACCAGTTGAGGATGAGCCCTATGTTCTTCCAAGCCAATGTGAGCAGGTATTTTACTAAGAGGTTCCACATAAACTAGGTTGGTCATTTGTTGTTAGTGTGAGATTTTGCCAAGATCAAGAGCTCAATGAAATGTACAAAATAGAGACATAATATGGGACAAGAATAAACTGTATTCTCATCAATAGAAAATGATCAATAATAATGATTCAATAGTTACATACAATGTAGATGAGCTTGCTTATATAGGCAAGGCTAGGGATATGCGAGCACACAAACATGGCATGTGGCTCAATAAGAAACAAGGGTAGGTAGGAGAAATAATATAATAGTCCACGTGAGGTGGATCACCCACTGAATGTGGAGTGTAACAACAAGAGTGGAGTGTAACAACAAAATCAAGACCATAAAAGGTGGAATTTCTCCTACACACACTATCCCAATGTGGCACAAACACCCAAGTGTCTCATACCCAAACTATTATGAAATGCATTATCCTAGGTAAATTTAAGTAAGTGTAATAATATCCAAGATGAATAATTATTTACACCAACACCCCCCCTTAAGTGCAACTTAGGGGAATGCACTTAAGTCTACAATGCAACTAAGCAAAGCAAAATGGGTCCCGGCTACGAGGCCATGTTAGGTACCCATATACAAATGCAAATGCATGCAAACCAATGCAATGAAAACTCTCACAAAGTGGGGAAAGAGAGAAAAACCCAATGGGAAAAAACCCTCCCCCAAAAGAGAGATGAAACACATACAAGAGAACTCTCATAGAAGAATGTGAGGAACAAAACCCCATGTGAGGAAAAAGTCCCCCCCATATGAGAGAAGAAGAGAAGCTAGGAAGCCCCCCCTCAATGTGGAATCTGCACCAATGATAGAAGCTTGATGTATGAAGAAACTGCTCCACGAACATCGAACAACATTCCTCCCCTTAGGAAGAAACAAAACCAAAGGTGTATCCATGAAGTCTCCCCAATCATGAAGGGAAGATGTATGAAGAAAACTCATGATGAAAGGAATCTCTGAAAACTGCTCAAGTGTCCCCATGTCGATGCTAAAAGATAACCCCTCCAAAGGTGGTAAACTATGCCACACTACTGAAAAAGGAACTCCAAGATCTAGTGGAGATGGATGTAGAACATTTCCCAAAGACTCACATGTCTCCTCAAAAAATAAAGAGACCTCCTCCAACTGTTGTACATAAGTATCCACAATCATGTCAACCTCGAAAGAATGATCATGTAGAGAATGAACAAGAGGGTCAGAGTGCACCCTCGCAACAATCGAAGAAGGATCACCTTCATCAAAGAGAAGATGAATGTCATCAATGATGTCTCCCAAATCTGCAATGTAGGATTCTACAAACAAACCTGCAATGTCTGTCAAGTAATCATCCCATGAATTTGAAGCTGGAAGACAATGAGTATCCTGCTGCGCTGAATCACATGAAGGCAAAACTGTCGCACTATCTGCATCATCAGGTGCAATAGGTGATGTGATATCAATAGGAGGAGATGAAATACAAGACTCAAGAATGGGGTCACATGTGAGAATCCCCATGTTCAAGTGTCCAAAGTTCTCCTCAAAAACTGAACCATCACTATAAGTGTGATCATCATGTGTAGAATCATCAAATGTGAAATCATCATCATCAACAGAATCTGAAAAGGAGTATAACTGAGATGCATGATCAACCACCCCAGTCGCAATGATAGCTCTAGTCTCCAAGTCTCTAATGAAAACTGAGTTAGGTGTGAACTCCACAACTCTCTTAGTTGTGCCATGTGTGATTTGATAGATAGAAAGGAGATTGTTTGTCAAGTGGGGTACACACAACACATCATTGAAGGAGTTATCCCCAATGTCAATAGATCCTTTCCTGATCACATCCATGTATGTATGATTGCCCATCAAAATCTCTGGCATGGTGCAAGGCTCAAATGTAGAGAACATAGACTGCGAAGAAGCCATATGATGAGAAGCCCCTGAATCTAGAAGCCATCTCTCTGAATCATGACTGATAGTAGCACATAGAGCTTTTCCTTTTCTTGTACCAAAAGAGTGAGTCTTCCCACTTGTAGAAGCCATGAATACTTGCCCTTTTCCTTTTGAATGTGAGGAAGTGGAAGTTGATGAATCATCCTTCTTGTAGACTTTAGGCAAATCAATGTTATGCTTTTTGATGATATGTGTGAGCTCATCAATCTTCTTAGAATGGCAATGATGCTCTTCATGACCAATCCTTTTACAATAAGCACAAGTAGGTCTCTCCCTCTTTGGTGAATTATCTCTCTTGGAAGAGGATGAATCTTCTTGTTGTGGAGAAGATGGTGCTTTTTCTTTAGGCTTTGATTGCCATTTCTTCTTGTTTGAGTTGTCCTTTCCTTGATTTCCTTTGTTCCCTTGATTTGCCACTAATGCTTGAGACTTAGAAGCCTTAAGAATGCCCATGCTTATCAACTTAGTTTGTTCCATCATCAACATTTCATTGAAAGCATCAAATGTAGGCATTTTGTAGCTTGAACCCATTGTCATCCTATGGGTTTGGAAACTAGAAACAAATGCTGCATATTCTTGTGGAAGCTTGCCTATCAAGTTGAATATCAATTGAGTATCCTTCTTATCAATGCCACAATCTTTGAGTTGTGCCCTCAACTCATTTTCCTTAGTGACATAATCTTGTATAGTATCAAAGTTCTTGGGATCTAACATGGTGAGATCACTATCAATTTGATATCCCCTAATCTCGTCAACTTGACCATACAAGTCTTGAAACTTTTTCCAAGCATCATTGATTAGAGTACACTTCTCAATATCAAAAATGAGATCCTTTGATACATACTTTCTTAAGGTACCAATTGTCATGATATTTTTAGTGAGCCAATCTAAGTGACCAACTAGATCAACCTTAGGATTAGCTAGAGCAACAATAGTTCCATCAATGTAATGAGTGAGTCCTTTTTCCATAAGTTTACTCCATGCATCAATTTTTCAAGTAGCATAATTATGTGGAGTTAAGAGAGCAAACTTAGAAGAACCCATAGCAGCAAAAAGGAAGGAACACAAGAGCACAAAAGCACAAGAGATACCCCCCAAATTCACTCAATCAAGGTACCCCCCCCAAAGTGATGATTTTGGCACTTTATACTTAGTGCGATTACAATGAGCCACTTGCAAAACAAGGCAAAGTGGACTTATGATGCAAATTTTACAACTTCTCAAATGAGATACAAGAGACTTCAATCAATAGTGCAATGAATCTAACTGAGATTCAAGCAAATATACAAGTACCAAGAGAGCCAAAAATGGCCAAAATCTGAAAGTACAATTTTTACTTACAATGGTATCAATCTAATAGCATCATGTGAAAGTAGACCAAAAAATACGCACTTTCAAAAAAAATGGCACCTGAAAAGGAGGTCGTATGACCCCAAACAAAGCCTCTGAAGTTGCAAAAACTGGGATTACTCAGGTACAGTCACCAAAAACTGCATTTTCTAAAAAATAAGTGCATCAAAATCAAAAAATTTCTTCACCACTATGGAGAGAACGAAATTCTATCCCATTTCAAAAAAATTGCACCAAAAAAGGAGCAAAAATGAGCAAGTTATAGCCATTTGAAGTTGAACTGCAAAATCAAAAATGCAAATGAGAGGGGCCTGCTAAATTTTTGAAAAATGCTGACATGGTGCTGATGTCGCCAAGTCACTATGTTAAATTTCACGGCTGTATGACCGTCACAAAAACTTCACCTCTCTGCTGATTGGGCATTCGTACTGTACGGATAGCTGACGTGGCAGATGACTGTGCAGTCCGCACTGTATGGATTTGCTGACTGGGCACTATATAGTGGTGTCTGCATGGCAGCCATACGGATCTGAAGTGTGAGGGTTGTACCCGCGAGCCAATGGCCACCTGCCACGTGGCGAGCACGGGATTCGTCGGGGTACTGCTGACAGGGCTGGTTGTCCGCGTGGCAGAGGAGGTGGGCTTGCCAGAGGGCCGGCGGTGGCAGGTGGGCCGCTGGTGGCAGCGGTAGGCGCGGTCGGCTGTGGAGGCGGCGGGAGGTGTCGGGAGGAGCTGGTGCTGAGGTGGTGGCGACGTGTACAGTGCAGCGGCGGCCGGTTCACAGGAACCGGTGGAGAGTACAGGCCGGTGGGGAGTAGTCTACGATCGTCGGCGAAGAGGTAGTGACGGCGGCGAGACTCGGCATGGAGGACGAGATGAGCAAGTACGGGCAATGCGGGAAACTCTGCATCGATAGGTACGGCAACGGAGCGGTCAGCGCTGCAGACCAGGTACGCGACCTGCAAAACCTACGACACGCAGGTATGAGGTACGGGGGGGTCTGCGAACCCCCCAAAAATTTCTTCTTTTTTTTTGATTTTTTTTTTTTGATTTTTGATTTTTCAAAAAAAAATTCAAAAAAATATTTTTTTTTTTTTTTTTTTCGAAAAATAATTAAGAAATTTGAAAATTCGTACAATACTAGCAAAATTGGCGAAAAAAATTTTCTCACCAAAATAGGCCAACTTTATAACCAAAATTCATGGAAACAGCCTTCTGGACGCAATGGCAGGGTCAGATCTAGTCTAGGACACCTCGAAAAGATGTTGTTCCTCAAATCTGCCTCTTGACGTCGCAATAATGCCTCTTCAAGACGAATCAATGAAGCCCCAATGGCTCTAATATCATGTGAGATTTTGCCAACATCAACAGCTCAATGAAATGTACAAAATAGAGACATAATATGGGACAAGAATAAACTATATTCTCATCAATAGAAAATGATCAATAATAATGATTCAATAGTTACATACAATGTAGATGAGCTTGCTTATATAGGAAAGGCTAGGGATATGTGAGCACACAAACATGAAATGTGGCTCAATAAGAAACAAGGGTAGGTAGGAAATAGGTGTGGGTAGGTAGGAGAAATAATATAATAGTCCACATGAGGTGGATCACCCACTGAATGTGGAGTGTAACAACAAGAGTGGAGTGTAACAACAAAATCAACACCATAAAAGGTGGAATTTCTCCTACACACACTATCCCAATGTGGCACAAACACCCAAGTGTCTCATACCCAAACTATTATGAAATGCATTATCCTAAGTAAACTTAAGTAAGTATAATAATATCCAAGATGAATAATTATTTACACCAATAGTTAGACATGATCCAAGAGGAAGGTCGATAAAGTATAATATAATGGAAGAAGAAGATACTGAAGAAGTAGAAGATGATGTATATGATGATCACGATCGACAATTACTCAATGATAATGAAGAAGAAGAAGTTGTTGTTGTTGATGATGATGATGATGACGATGATGTTGATGATGATGCTGATGCTGATGCTGATGCTGATGTTGATGCTGATGATGATGATGATGATGACGATGAGGTTGATGCTGATGCTAATACTGATGGTGATGGTGGTGATGATAATGATGATGATGATGATGATGATGATGATGATGATAGCGATGATGATCATGATGGTCATGATGATGAATTGGATGAAGAAGAAGATCAATGACATGAATGAAATGTATGGGGTATGCCATTATTATATTATCTATTTAATATTGATATACCTTTTAATGTTTTTAATTAATATTCCATCTCTAGTAGATGCTAATAGTAGAACTATGCCACCCCGAGTAGATGAAGATAGGGAGAGTGACTATTTATGTCATTTTTTAAACTTTTTGTTTATTTATGGAATTTGGACTATTTATTAGCTATGTGATGGATATTGATTTAAATTACATATGTGATGGATTACATGTTTATGATGATACATGTGACATTTTTTGAAATTTTTGTTTATTTATAGAATGTGGATTGTTTATTACCTATGTGATTGATGGTGATTTATGATACATATGTGATGTATTACATGTTTATGATGACACATATGTGATGCTTATGATGCTCAATTACATATATGGTGATAAATATGTGATGCTTATGATGCTTATGATACATATGTATTTATTGTTTATTAACTTACAAATGTAATTCTTATGATTCTCAATTGATGGTGTTGATTTCATGTATAGGTTTTGTGTGATGCTATCACCCTTGGTGGAAATAGGTATTTGACTACAGACATCGTCAACCCTTTATTTGAGGATCCTACATAGTCTGCATAAAGTAAAGTTAAGGAATTAAAAAATTTACAATGATTTTCATGACGACATATTTTTTTTTAATAATCTTCTTGTCTACAAAGTTCATGTTGTTCACATTGTGTACTATGTAATTCTTAGTATATATCATGTAATTTTTAGCTAACATAAGATAATTGAATTAAATGTGCAGGAACCTGAACCCCTTTGATGAAGATCCTACAGTCTCATGGATTGACAGGTATAAGTCAATACACACTATAAAAATAGTTTATTTTTGAAAAATTACTGGGAAAACAAACTTCCTCAATTCTTCAAACCTAGACATTAGCAGCAAATCTTATAGAGTTATCAACACTTCAAGCCCCCGTTGGACTTATTCAATTTTTAATCTCAAAGTCAACTTCAAGGCCGACTTCTTCATCAACATTACCCTCAGTTGCAAAATATCTCTCTCATTACCAGCTAACTCTCTCATTTGATAGAGTGCAGGTGCCACCAAATAGGTATTTGTCAGATTGGTATTCCTCAAGTGAGGGAAATGTAGGAATAGTCGACGAAAGTGAGACATGTAGTAGGTCTAAAATAGGGAGATCAACTAGAGGTCAAAATATTAGAAGAACATTCAATAAACACATCAAATTTTTCATTGCTCAAGGGGGTTCATGTTCTTATGATGGTGACACCAAAGGCGACATCGAGGTTCCCTTGAGGTACAAATAGTCTAGAGAAACAATGGGTCCCCAAGGAACTTCCTCCAATAAACACCAATTTTTGTGTTAGTGAGAGGATATATCTGGAAGAGAATTTACAGGAGATGAAAGAGGGAGTTTCTACCCTTGAGATGGATAATGAGGAAAAAAATTTGAAGATTCAAAACTCGTGTGATGCCTTAAGCTCCCTTTGATGCATTATGGATGGGGTTATGAAGAGTGTTGTGTTGGGCATGATTTTTGGTCAGGGGAGGATTAAAAAGAACAACAAGAAGTTGAAGAAGTAGGGCCAAATGGAGCATGTTGTGGATGATGACGAGGAGAAGATAGACACTCGGGAATGCAATCTTGGGAGACTCCAGCATGACTGGAACCTGCTCAAGAAAGATTAGCTTCTCTTTGGTTCTCATTTTTTTGTTCCTTTTTCTTCATGATCATTTTTCAGGATGTTATGTTGGGTCTGCGTACTCTTTAATGTTAACTCTTACTATTATAGGACTCATAAAACTCTTAGCAATATGCTCTCTACTAGGGTTTTTAGTAAGACTTTACGTAGTAGGATTACTGATGATTTTTTTTAATGGGATGATAAGTATAGAAGCTAGAAGTTAGTTAGGATGTGTAGAAATAGCTACAAAACTATGAAAGTTTTTTATTATTTTTGAAGGGTGGACTCTAATTTTTGTTTGGCCTCTGGGTGGTTGTTTTTTGCTAAAGATTTAAGTTTGTAACTCTTTATTGTTATCGATTCAAGGTTGTCTCCCTTCTTATATAATAAGAAACAAATAGATTTATTTAATTTATTTTCCCTTCTCCTCTTAGACAAAATTAAAAAATAAAATATTCTTACCTATTAAACATAGCCATGGATCACTTATGTAGCAAAGAGCATAAGTTTAGTGGAAAATTATAGAAACAAATCCTTAGAAACATTAACTACCCATGTAACAACTTAAAAATAAAATATTATTTCTCTTACCTACCCTTCTTAACCATTGAATCACTTATTTGAGACATCACATAATTTTAGTGAAAAAATATAGAAACATTTCCTTAAAACTTTTAACTATCCTTTGTAACCATTGGATCACAAAATAAGCAAATCTTTGAAAATCAAAACTATTGTTTACCCTAAAAATAAAATAATGTTTCTCTCATCTACCCTTCCTAACTATTAGATCACTTATTTTCCATGGGGCATAAGTTTGGTAGAAAATTATGCAAACAACTCCTTGAAAATTTGAAACAATATTTCTCTTGCATAACCTTCTGAACCCTAGGATCACTTATTTTCCATAAGGCAAAAGTTTACAGTAAAATTATAGAGACAAATTCAAAAATTTAAATATCCTATGTAACCATTGGATCACAAATAAGCAAATCTTTGAAAATTGAAACAATTGATTTGCATTAAAAATAAAATATTTTTTTCTCTTACCTACCCTTCTTAGCTATTGGATTACCTATTTTTCGCGTGATAAATTTAGTTGAAAATTAGAGAAACAACTTCTTGAAAATTTAACTATCCTAGAGAACCATTTGATCATGATATGAGATCTTTGAATGCCTCAAAATAAAATACTATTACTCTTACTTACCATTCTTAACTTTTGGATCACTTATTTGAAATAGAGCTTAATTTTAGTTGAAAATTATAGAAACACTCCTTGGAAATCTTAAATACCCATGTAACCATTGCATTAGAGATAGGCTGCTCTTTGAAAATTGAAACTATTGATTCATCTTAAAATAAAATAATATTTTCTTACCTACCCTTCTTAGCTATTGGATAGCTTGTTTCAAACCATTTATTTTGTCTACCTACCAACTAGATCTACTTTGAGTAATTTCAATTTTGCCATTCAACTATTTATTTTACTCCACCCTTCAATTGTGTCAAATGTGTCCTCTATCTCATGGCCTTCACTTGTTTGAATAACCTAGAAGGTGCTAACTTGTGGGTTAGGTCTAGAAAGGTGTTCAAAAATTTTATGTTGTAGGTTATGACATCGAAAAGATTCAATAGATCGAGGAAAGTATACAGATATGTAAATGAGTCTTTCAGTTTTAAATTCATTTTTTTTTCCCATATGTAAATGAGTCTTTCAGTTTTGATTTCCTAATTATCCAGTTGAAATAGAAATATATTTTTCATTTTCAAATGCTCTGCACAATCAAATAAATTGGATGGCAAGATCTTGTAGAGGTATCTACTGGAATGCATTATAAGATAACTTTGTCCATTCATATCCAGGAACAAGAAGAAGAAGCAATTGACTTACAAATATGGTTCAAGTGGAGGCATCTGAACGTTCTCTTTTAGTGATATATGTTCGGGAGATTGTAATAGATATTTTATATCATTTTCTTCTTCTTCTTCTTCCACCTGATATGCTTTATCTTTTTCTGCATCTGCTTAGATTGAATTCAAAGATGCTGAAAAAGATAAAAGCATTTCAAATGGAAGAAGACTAAGAAAATGATGCAAAATACCTATTACGATTTCCAACATAGACACTGATTTCCAACATATACACTGCTCTCTGCAGTGGTCATCGATTTCATGATCGTCGGTCATTTGACTTCTTGGAGAAAACCGATTGCAAATTACAAAAAAGGCAAAGTTCAGATTACTGGTCTGAGAATGGTGCCAATAGTTTGAGATTGTTGCTCGATAAAATATTTGACCCACCTGTACAATTGTTTGACATTCTAGAGGCATGATGAAGCCTGCATCTCGTAAGGCATACTTTAATATCAAATGCAGATTACAGAAAAATAAATCCAAGTTCAGGTAAATGTTCAAGAGAAATAATTGTTCGCACAGCTGTTTTCGGTTCAAATTGAAGAATAATTGTTCGCACAGCTGTTTACAATTTTATGGAGTGAAAAATATCTCGAAATTGTTAAGATAGAAGAGGATAGGAGTGAAGAATAATTGTTCGCACAGCTGTTCTCTGTCGTCAAAACACAGTCGTATTCAATTATCACATTAAAAGTCTATGAAGATAAGATAGAAGAGGATAGGCATGATTTACTACTTAAGTCTTAGTTTAAGTTTTTAATTCATAACTAATATTTTTTAATTATGCTAATATGTGTGGCTACCATATCTTCTTTTATACTCTTCTTACCTGTCATGTACACATTTTTCATGTTTTTCAAAAATTGGTTGATTCCCATAATATCTCTCTCCCTTGCAATTCGCTTGTTTATAACACCCAACTCCTTTCTCTACACGTACCAACGGCTTTGGATTCAGCTGGGTGAGCTCTTTAAGTTTTAGGGTTTAGGGTGACCTCTCTCCGGGCCGGCAGAACAAAATGGATCGCGTATATGATGAAGCAGTTAAACCAAGTGGATACTTGTGATTTTATAAAATGAATTGGGTTGTTCTCATCTAGGTTTTTCAATTTGGTACAATGTTGTAAATAAATCCATCGTTTTGTGTTCTTCAGATTCAGGCTTATCAGATCTGTACTTATTTCTGTTTAATAATTTTTTTTCAGCTTGGTTTATATGTCACTATTGTAGTATGATTTTTTTTAAATAAAGAATCTACATATTATTCCTTGACTTATAATTGTCATTCTCCCTTGACTTATAATTGTCACTATTGTAGTATGACTTTTTTTAAATAAGGAATCTACATATTATTCCTTGACTTATAATTGTCATTATCAGATCTGTACTTCTTTCTGTTTAATAATTTTCTTTCAGCTTGGTTTATATGTCACTATTGTAGTATGATTTTTTTTAAATAAAGAATCTACATATTATTCCTTGACTTATAATTGTCATTCTCCCCTTCCCAATAGTAACTTGTATCTTAGTTATCATCCAACTCTCTATCGTCATAGTCATCATTATTTCCTTCTTCCTCTCATTCTTCCTATTCCATATCCTTTTCTTCATTATTAGTTTCTTCCTCTTCCATGCAATTTTCAACTTTACCCACATTGTACTCCCCTTTCTAATCATCCTCACTAACCTCATCAACCTCTTCATCAAAATGAGCAAGGTAGTTATTGCTGGCAATGGACACTCAATTGGTTGGTTTCACTATGTTGTCACTGATGGTAACATGGTATCTTATTCCAGCTTCATGTTTTGGTTCAGTTGTATACCGGTAGGCACTTCATAGACACTACACCGACACTGGCACTGATAGGATAGAAGGATTTCTTTAGTTACCGGCAAAGTAGGGCGACATGTTTATAATAAGGTTATCGGTATTTGAGGCCGACATCTCTTGGATCCAGCATCGGCAATTATTTTTTATATTCTTATATTTATGTTATCTAGCCGACATGTAAATTGATATTGTAATTATCTTTGTAAGACAACATAAGGCATGATAAGTTGTATAGGGTATATAGGTCAGTTGGATTAAATCATTTTGATATCATCATGAAAATGAAAATGTAATGGAGATGTAATGTGATATGATGCGAAATACATCAAAGAGATTATGTATGTGACGATATTTATGTAAGGGTTATTCCGGTAAAAGTTTTAGGGTTTCAGACCAGAACAGGGAAAGCTTAACTGAAACTATATTCTGGCATAGAAGATACTACCTTTTGCAGTTCAGCACTTCCCCAAATTGTAGTATGGATTTATATGTAGCCACTGAGGCTCCTTTTGTGATTGAGTAGTGTGCTCTAGGCTATAAGTCTTCTTGCAAGTGCAAGCCCCTTATATTTTGTAATATCTCTTCATATTGCTAGTGGATTGATATTGTGGGTCACAAATCCCATCGTGGTTTTTCCCTTTTGAGGTTTTCCACGTATAATTATGTGTGTTATGGTTCTCATTTTTGTGATTGGCTTATTGGTTTCTTTACTTCTTTCAATTTTGTATGTACCGGTATACCGGTTGGTGTATGCATGTTTTAATAAAGCTAAAATTGATCATTGCGGTATAACACCAATTGAGCCCCCCTCTCAGTGTTATTGGATTCCAATAATTGGTATCAGAGCCTTGTGCCTCGAAGGAAGTTTAACAGCTTGAGGAGGATCTTGAATCCGGAATCCATGGACATGGGCTTAGAGAAGCAACTTGAGATGGCACATGAATATTATGATTCTGAAAGGTTGAAGAAATTAAAGCTACAAAATGAATTGAATTCTACTAAGGAATTCATTCTTATCCTACATGAGAGGCTCTCATCTATTCAAGCTAGGAGGAAGGAACTTTTGCAAAGTTGGGATGATGAAGAGAAAGATGCACTTAAGGAACAATGTCAACAATTGATTCAAGAGAACATGGTTATGAGAAATCAAATGCAAGCTATAACTATGAGGATGTCTAAGGAGATTGAAAACTGAAAGAAAAAAAAAAGAAAATCTTGTTGTATCTCTGAAGAACAAATTTGAAGAATGTGGTAGGTTGGTTTATGAGAATGATGTGTTGAGAACTGATTTAGTACAATCCCAGAGTAATGAACAAGAGATTAAGTGACAAATAATAATTCTGAGAGAAGATCTAACTACTACAAGTGAGTACAAAGAAAAATTCAAGATTAGTTTGGCACAACTAGATGAGTTATTGAAGAGACAAAGGCAGATTGGAGATTCCAGTGGACTTGGATTTGAGAAAGGACAAAGTTACGATACTGCTAATCAAGATCAAAACCATAAGACACCAATAAGACAATTTAATGCTTATAAATTTAGTTGTAGATGTTTTGTTTGCAATAAATTTTGTCACATGGCTAGGCAATGTAGAAACAAAGAAAATCATAACCCTGATTCTGCTCCTGGTCAATGTTCTAAATGTAATAAGTTTGGTCATAAGATAGAAAATTGCAGAATGAATATTAAATGCTATGCATGTGAAAAGTTTGGACACATGGATAATCAATGCAGGTCAAGCAATTATACCAGTTTTAGTAAAGCAATTTAAATGAACAATGTTACATGTTATCGATGTAATGAGGTTGGATATATTGCTAAATTCTGTAGAAGCAGAAATCCACCAGTTGGTAATGGAGGATCAAATGAGAAAGGGAAAGAAAAGGTTAGTGAAATCCGGCAAGATCATACTCAGATATGGGTCAAGAAGATTGAAGAACAATCAATAGATGGGAATGCACCAGTTACTTATCCAACAAAGGAGGTTGCTCCTGCACCGACAGGTAGCTCATCCAGTAACTGAGGTAGATGCCTTAGAGGTAGGCAAAATTCATGAAGATGCTGCATATGCCCTATGAAGAGGTTCTAGAAGATGTTCTAGACATTGGAGATTCTTATCCGGCATGAATACATTCTATTCAAGATCTGGTATCTTTCACCGGAAGTCACTGATGTCAATGAAAGCTTAGGATTTTTCTTGGACGATAAAAGGTCAAATTCACTTCATTTTTTATGACCTTGCATCTAGAGTGATTGAGTATGATTAAGAGGGACTCAAAGTGATCAAAGGTGATTCAGTGTGATTTGATATCTTCTTGAGCAATTTCACTGGTGACTAGAAGAACTTGTGAAGGGTTTCACCCAAAGCGATTAATAGGTATTTATCTTAAATCATCAAAGTGGGATCATCATCTATTCCTATCTTTGTTGCAAATTCAACTACTGTAAATGTCAAGGACCATCCCAAACCAATTTTCAATTGGTATCCACATGTGCTACCCTGGAAGATTTGGTTGGAGCATTTACCATGTTCCGGAGGGAGTTGTTTATGTCAAAGATGTTAGGGAATACATACACTGTCACATTGAGGATTTGGGGACATCTGATATAAAGAGAATGTACATGAGTGAGCTTATGAGAGATTCTACAAATGAAACCAGCATACAAGCACATTGAAGACTTAGGGTTTATCGACATTCAGGATATTCTAAAATTTGAAGATGAAATCATTAGGTATATTTTGAGCAGAGTACATGGAGAGTTTATCTGGTTAGATAGACCTTATAGGATCGCCATGGAAGCCATCAGGGCAATCACTTGTTTACCACAAGTTGGGCAACGTCCAGAAAAGAAGGTTTCTAATGATTATGTCAACAAAATTACTGGCACAACATCTGATAGAAGATCTATGAGAATAAGCACTATTACCGACACAGACATCAGATTCGGTAGCATTATCATCGGTTATAAGGTAACTCAGTCAAACCGACTGAATTCTATTTCTAGCTCCTGCATTTTCACAACTTACAAAATGATGAGAGAAAGTGAGAAATTGGATCTATGTGGTTTGATGTTAGATGAATTATTAATAAACCTAGGAAAGACTAAAGGTGAAAAGAAAGGGACTTTCTGGTATGGAAACTTAATTGTCTATTTAATATTTTTTTCATGAATGACACTCCCAGTTTTGGGAAGAGGCAATGGACATTTGATATCCCTGTAGGGAGACAATTTAAACAGTCAATTGCTACTTTAGGTGGTCAAAGAGATGATAAAGTATGGGGTTATTTTAAGGGATTTCAGAAGTCTATGAAATCTAGGGAAAGGGTTCCTAAGCATATTGTTGAGAAATATTCAACTGACATATACTTCATGGTGAAGAAAGATGAAACACTTATGGAAGTGATTAAGCCCCAGAATATTTGGATTGAGGAAATGGGCTATGAAGTTGATGTTGGAAATATTGCATTATAATAGACAATGAAAGATTGTTGGCATTTCATAAGGATATTGAGAAGGTTGTTGATGATTATCTATATAACTAATTAAAGATGTTTACTGTCTTGATATTATTATTTTGTCATTGATGTCAAGAAATTGATTTTCTAATTCAGTATGATGTTGCCATATCTTGAGAAGTATGATTTAAAGAATATAAAGATGTCGGTAAAAGACACAGGAAAGAATATGATGAATAAGGGGATGAATAAGGTATTCAATGGGCAACTACTTCTGAGTCAGACATTGATGAGATCATGATGTTTAGATTGTTTTAACATCATACATATGTTGTAAATTGTAAAGGTTAATACTATACTATGTTACCAAGCAAAGAACCTAGTCGGTAAACCCTAAGGAACCTAGTCGATAAACTCTAAGGTTATCACTATCAATTAATGAAGGCGGAATGTCTACCAAGTGAAGTTTAGTATTCACCGAGTTATAACCGAGTTGCTACCGAGTTGTAACCGAGCTATAAAAGAATGCATTAAATGTTTGCATGCATTATTTAATGAAGGAAGTTGATGAGCTGGAGCTGATTAAATGATTGGTGAGCTGTGGATGAAGTTTGTTAACAAATCTAAGGCAATGGAAAGTCGGCATGAAGATCTATAGCACAAATTGAACCGCAATACCCTGGCACAAATTCCAAGAAATGTATGCAAGTTCCAAGGCAGGGTAAAATGTTTTCAGATCAAAAGATGCATTGAACTTGGACAAGATTGAAGATCTGATGGCTATGATTGATCATGGGAAATGTGATCAAGGAGATTAAGAGGTTACCTAATTTTTTATAAATAGGAAATTATTGATTAACAAGGTATACGGGAAAGTGTATGCACAAGGATGCTACATAGTGATTACCGAGCACAGAAGCTTGAAGACCTGTTTGAATAACAAAGTATAGAAGCCCAACAGATAGACAAGATTAGTTCTATGTCTAGATTGTATTGAACGAATAGGAATCTTCTTTAGCATTTTAGATGTGAAGTTGCAGATAGATTTTTATTACTGTTATTTTGTGAAAGTTACAAAAAATCTCTTAACCGATTATACTTAACAGTCTTATTTGTAAAACCCTCTAGCAAGGTGACATTCTAATTGAGTGTTTGAAATCCTTTAACAAGGTCACTTCTAATAAGGTGAAGATCCTAACAGATCTGAGGGAAATCCCTTAACCGAGTCACATCTAGCAATGTGTTTGTAATCTTTAATAGGATTTGCTTTTAACCGAGCATATTCTAGAAGAGTATATTTCTTAATGGGTCCGAAATCCCATAGTGGTTTTTCCCTATTTGGGTTTCCACATTAAATCTGGTGTTATGAGGTTTATGATGTTTATATGCTTTTGAGTTTGCATGTTTGACATTTTTGGTTATATTACTGATATATATGTTACCACGGTTGAATCTGATGTTTTTATGGATGATTAAGTTTGTATGATTCACACCTCCCCCCCTCTCATCTTATTGGCTATTAGATCTGTACTTATATTAAGCATTAGAACTATCAATTGGTATCAAAGCATTGGACTCCGGAAGAAAAGTTTAAAGGAACTTGAGTTAAAGATCCAAAAATGTATAAGAGGGATGCACCGAAGCTAAACAAGTCAAGTTTCTCTACATGGTAGAAAAGGATGAAGCTACATCTATTAGGAGTTGGAGAATATGCTATATACTATCTAGAGAATGATTTTGTTACACAGAGCACCTATCCATTGACTATGGAAGAGATAAAGGCAAAGCAAGAACATATTCAAGCAATGATTGAAATAACATCTACATTGACCGACTCAGAGTTCAATGACCTAGAAGGCTGCAATGATTCAAAGGCAATGTGGGATAAGCTCATATCAGTATATGGAGGAGATGAACATGTTCAAAGAGAAAAAGTAGATGGTCGAATAGGACAACTTGAAACTATCAGGATGAATGAAGGTGAGAAAATAACTCAGTACAGTACAAGACTAAAGGAGATTGTCAATCAAATCAAAGGAGCAGGTGGAACTATTGAAGAAAAGGATATAACAAGTAAGTTGTTGAGAACCCTTCTACCAGCTTATGCAATCCGAGTCTCTGCAATCAATGAATTGAGGTCTGTACCTAATATGCCAGTTTCTTTAGATGCTACTATTGGTAAGCTACATGCATTTGAGTTAAGTAATTTTGATAACAGTGGATCTTCGGTAAATAAAGTTGAATCTGCATTTAGTTCTTTTGATCTTGATGAATCTAATGATTACAATGAAAGAAAGTATAAGTACTCTGAAGGAGATCACAGTGCGGCAAGTGAAAGATTTCGTAAGAACATGGAAGAAGTACACAAACTATATGAGGAAATCAGAAAGCAAGAAGAGTTTGAAGCACTATTAGCCAAAAGGTTGCTGAGAGGCAAAGGTAAGTATAAAGGAAAACTACATTTGAAATGTTTCAATTGTGATAAGATAGGACATATGGCTTCTAACTATCCTGACAAAGATTTTACTGAAAGGAGAGATTACTGAGATGACAAACAAAAAGATAATCATTACAGAGGACACCGAAACTTTAGAAGAAGAGATAGAAAGACATGCTTAAAAGCTGATGAGGAATCCAATGATGATAAATCAGATGAGACTGATACAAAGGAAGTAGTTTATGTGCCTATCAAAGATGGATCGGATGAAGAAAGGTATGAAGAAAAAGCCCTAATATTTCACATAAACACTAATGATTCTTGGATTATAGATAGTGGATGCTCACATCATATGACAGGAGATAAACACAAGTTTGTTATATTAGAAGATTATGATGGAGGCTATGTTAGAATTGGTAATGATCCACCATGTCTGGTGAAAGGTAAAGGATCTATAACACTTCTTGACAATGCAAGATGCAATGATGTTTATTTGGTTGAAGGTTTGAAATACAATTTGTTGAGTGTAGCACAGCTAAACAACACAGGTTACTGAATAGAATTTCAAAAAGGAATTGTCAAAGTTCATGACAAGAATGGAAAGTTAGCTACTACCAGGACACGAAAAAAAGGTAACACATTTCACCTTGACTCAACTAGTAATAAGTGTTTGTATGCAAAGATAGATGATACCTGGTTATGGCATAAGAGGTTTTGTCATGTCAATTTTGATAATCTGATCAAAATAAGCAAGAAGCACCGAGTAAGAGGTCTATCGAGTCTTGAAAAACCTGAGAATGCTATGTGCCAAGGATGCTAGATGGGTAAGATGACAATATCAAGCTTTACAAGTAAGTCTTACACTTCTAAGGGAATTTTAGATCTAGTGCACACTGATCTTTGTGGTCCTATGAAAGTTCAAAGTTATTATGGTGATAAATATTTCATATTATTTGTGGATGACTATTCAAGGATGATGTCAGTAATGTTTTTAAAAGAAAAATTAGAAGCTTTTAAAATGTTTAAATGGTACAAGGAAAGAGTTGAAAATAAAATAGGAAGACAACTGAAATGTCTTAGATCAGATAGAGGAGGAGAGTTCACATTTGATGAGTTCAACTTATTTTGCAATGATCATGGTATTAAAAGACAAGTCTCTGCACCGAGAACTCCACAACAAAATGGAATAGTTGAGAGAAGAAATAGATCTATTGTGGATTGTGCTAGAACACTAATCATTGAAAAGAAGGTGCCACAAACATTTTGGAGAGAAGCAATAAGCACAGCAGTTTACACCTTGAACTGAGTTCAATTGAAGAAAGGTACTTTGAAGACACTATATGAAATTTGGTGTGATAAGAAACCTAATGTAAGTTATTTTAAAATCTTTGGAAGTAGATGCTATGTTCACAAAGATGATAGAAATGGCAAG
The DNA here is from genome assembly GCF_030272615.1 of Cryptomeria japonica. Lineage (NCBI taxonomy): Eukaryota > Viridiplantae > Streptophyta > Pinopsida > Cupressales > Cupressaceae > Cryptomeria > Cryptomeria japonica. The sequence goes on from NC_081407.1 coordinate 825,852,009, forward strand.
TTTGATCAGAAAAGTGAAGAAGGAACATTTCTAGGTTAATCTTCTAAAAGCAAAGCACTTAAATGTCTGATCAAATCATCTAACAAAATAGTAGAAAGTGCAAATGTGAAAATTGATGAATTTGCAGAAAGAAATGATAAAGAAAATTCCAAGGAACCAAAAGACTATGATAAATTTGTCTATGTTCAACTGAGAAGTCTTACCGAGAAGACTGCTGAAGAAAATGAAGAGAATATCCAGTTACCGAGTGATGAAGAAGATCATATAGAGCCTACCTAGCCTATATTAGCCAAGTATGTTAGAAGACACCATGCACCAAGTCAGATTATAGGAGATAAGGATGATCTAGTGATGACAAGGAGCAAACTGAGACAGAACACATGTTTGATATCTGAATTTGAACCAAGAATAGTGAAAGAGGCATTTAATAGTGAAGATTGGATAAATGCTATGACAGAAGAGATTGATCAAATCAAGAAGAATGACACATGGACACTAATCCCAAGACCAAAGGACAAAAATGTAATTGGTACAAAGTGGATTTTCAAAAACAAGCTAAATGAATAGGGAGAGGTCATTTGAAACAATGCAAGACTAGTTTGCAAAGGTTATGCTCAAGAAGAACGAATTGATTATGGTGAAACTTTTAGAGCCTGTTGCTAGACTTGAAGGAGTAAGAACATTGTTGGCCTATGTTTCTTTCAAAAACTTCAAGGTATATCAAATGGATGTCAAATCTGCATTTTTTAATGGAATATTAGAAGAAGAAGTTTTTATTGAACAACCTGAAGGATTTGTTGAAGATAATAATAAAGATCAGGTATGTAAATTGAACAAAGCTTTATATGGTTTGAAACAAGCACCTAGAGCATGGTATGAAAGATTGCACTCTTATTTGATTAAGATTGGTTTTATAAGGACAAGTGAGAACAACAACATGTACATGAAGAATGATGAAAATGGAATACTGATCTCAGCCATATTTGTTGATGATATTATATTTTGTGGAAATGATTCTTTATGCAAGAACTTTGGAAATGAAATGAGCAAAGAATTTGAGATGTCATTAATCGGTGAGATAAAGTATTTTATAGGTTTACAGATACTGCAAATGAAAAATGAGATTTTCATTACTCAATCCAAGTACATAAAGGAAATCTTGAAGAAATTTGGAATGGAGGATTCAAAACCAATAAGTACTCCTATGACTGCCAACTGTAAATTATCAAAGAATGATGAATCTGCATTTGTTGATGAGACGCTTTACTGATCCATGATTGGAAAGCTATAATATGTTGTTCACAACAGACCAGACATAGCACATGCAGTAGGTATAGTTGCAAGATTCTCTACAGATCCTAAGGAAACACACATGACAACAATCAAAAGAATTTTTAGATACTTGAAAGGCACTGAGGATTATGGCTTAGTATATCAGAAAGGAAATGATTTTATTTTAAAAGTTTATACTGATGCTGATTTGGCAGGCAACATTGATGACAGAAAAAGCACAAGTGAAGGAGATTTCTTTTTAGGAGAAAGACTAGTGAGTTGGCTTAGCAAGAAAAAAGGATGTGTTTCATAGTCAATAGCAAAAGCTGAATACGTTGCTGCAACACTGAATTGTACCAACATTGCATGGATCAAACAACTATTGGAAGGTATAAATGAGAAAGTTACCCAGCCAGTAACTATATTCTGTGACAATACTAGTGCCATTAATATTTCAAAAAATCCTGTTATGCACTCTAAGACAAAGCACATCTCTATCAAATATCATTATCTTAGAGAAGAAGCTCAAGAGAAGAAAGTGGTATTGGAGTATGTTAGCACAAAGGAACAAATAGCAAATATCTTCACCAAGCCACTACCAAGGGACACTTTTGAATATCTCAGAAGTAAGTTAGGGGTCCTACCCCTATCTTCCACTCACTAACCGAGTTCGGTGAAAGCATCAATCCGATGACTCTATTGAATATCTGTTAGGAGTTGATGCTGCATTATACACTTTAGGATGTTTTCTAAAGGTGTACAAGAATTATTACAAGAAACAATACAAGGAACAAGAATTAAAGACAAAATGTTCTGACCGAGACTCAGTTGATACACAATAGTAGGAAATCACTTCATATAGAAAGAAATTATGTTTTAGTTCTTTACTTTTTGGCATTGTTGTCAAAGGGGGGGAAGACTAATATCAGGGGAGAAGAATATCAGGGGAGGAGACTAAAAGAAAACTAAGAAGACTATAGATTGGAAAGAAGACTGAAGAAAAGAGGAGAAGTCTAATGTATGGGGGAGGGCATTTCAGCATTTCAGAATCACAGCAATCCGAATCTTTTTAAGTTTAAATCAATTGGTTTTTCCATCAATGCCAAAGGGGGAGAATGTTTGAAATATTGCATTATAACAGACAATGAAAGATTGTTGGCATTTCATAAGGATATTGAGAAGGTTGTTGATGATTATGGATATAACTGATTAAAGATGTTTACTGTCTTGATATTATTATTTTGTCATTAATGTCAAGAAATTGATTTTCTAATTCAGTATGATGTTGCCATATCTTGAGAAGTATGATTTAAAGAATATAAAGATGTTGGTAAAAGACACAGGAAAGAATATGATGAATAAGGGGATGAATAAGATATTCAATGGGCAACTACTACCGAGTCAGACAATGATGAGATCATGATGTTTAGATTGTTTTAACATCATACATATGTTGTAAATTGTAAAGGTTAATACTATACTATGTTACCAAGTAAAGAACCTAGTTGGTAAACCCTAAGGTTATCGCTATCGGTTAATGAAGACAGAATGTCTACCAAGTGAAGTTTAGTATTCACCAAGTTATAACCAAGTTGCTACCGAGTTGTAACCGAGCTATAACAGAATGCATTAAATGTTTGCATGCATTATTTAATGAAGGAAGTTGATGAGCTAGAGCTAATTAAATGATTGGTGAGCTGTGGATGACGTTTGTTAATGAATCTAAGGCAATGGAAAGTTAGCATGAAGATCTACAGTGTAGATTGAACTGCAATACCCTGGCACAAGTTCTCAGAAATGTATGCAAGTTCCAAGGTAGGTTAAAACATTTTCAGATCGAAAGATGCATTGAACCTGGACAAGATTGAAGATTTGATGGCTATGATTGATCATGGGAAATGTGATCAAGGAGATTAAGTGGTTACCTAATTTTTTATAAATAGGAAACTATTGATTAACAAGGTATGTGGGCAAGTGTATGCACAGGGATGCTACATAGTGATTACCGAACACAGAAGCTTGAGGACTTGTTTGAATAACAGAGAATAGAAGCCCAGCAGATAGACAAGATTAGTTCTATGTCTAGATTGTATTGAAAAAATAGGAATCTTCTTTAGCATTTTAGATGTGAAGTCGCAGATAGATTTTTATTACTGTTATTTTGTGAAAGTGACAGAAAATCTCTTAATCGAGTGGACTTAACAGTCTTATTTGTAAAACCCTCTAGCAAGGTGACATTCTGATTGAGTGTTTGAAATCCTTTAACAAGGTCACTTCTAACAAGGTGAAGATCCTAACAGATTTGAGGGAAATCCCTTAACCGGGTCACATCTAGCAATGTGTTTGTAATCTTTAATAGGATTTTCTTTTAACCGAGCATACTCTAGAAGAGTATATTTCTTAGTGGGTCTAAAATCTCACAGTGGTTTTTCCCTATTTGGGTTTCCACGTTAAATCTAGTGTTATGAGGTTTATGATGTTTATATGCTTTTGAGTTTGCATGTTTGACAGTTTTGGTTATATTACTGATATATATGTTACCGAGGTTGAATCTGATGTTTTTATGGATGATTAAGTTTGTATGATTCACCCCCCCCCCTCCCATCTTATTAGCTACTGGATCTATACTTATATTAAGTATCAAAACTATTAGTTGATGCACAGATTTTAGAGGCTTATGCATAAATGTTGATTGATGCACCTATTTATGAGCCTGAGAAGTCTCATGGTCCTACAAAATAGAAAACACAAAGGGTTGAAACAGATTTCAACCAGAAGAAGAGAGAGAAGCTGGAAGGTAAGGAAAGCAAGTTTTTTGAGAAGGTTTCACAAGACATCAAAGCATTAATTAATTTTGTCCCGAAGAAAGCCTAGAAGATGAAATAACCAGAAGTGTTAATTGTGTCTATTATAGCAAAGTCTAAATCTGAAGAGGACACACCCCTGGCATTCAAAAGGTTTATAAGGAATAAAATAAAGGAAATGCTAAAAAGAAACTGATCAAGAAAGTTACATTCAAGATACCGACATAGAATCAAGCACCAAAAGCAATACCTTCAGGTCCATCCGTTACTGCAAAAAGGAAGAAGAAGAATGGAAGTGATACGACTATTAAATTTGGTAATGTAACTATCATTCCACCAAAAACTTGTGCATAATTAGTAGATGAAGTAACTAAGGATGGCATGTTAAAGAATGTAAAGTTTTATTATGAACATTTAGAGGATGATGAACAAAGAGACATAGAGGAAGCAATATTGGTATATTTGGATATTTATAAGATATCCTTGATAGAAATTGAAGATCAAATACATGCAAAATTATATGATATGTTAGATGCTAGGAGACTATCAGCAATGCAAGAAGACAAACACATAAAAATTCAATAATTGATATCTATTTGTGTTTCTATTACTCCTGAGGAAATGGATAGGACACTTGAGGTGGCAGATAAAAATGTCTTTGACAACAAACATAGAATAAACAGATTGATGCGAGGAAGGGTAAATAAGATAATAAAGGTGTTGGTATGATGAATCAATAAGGATCCAGACAACTACTGAGAGGGGAGGGGGGGTGAATCAGTAGATGAAAAACTGACTTAAATTTCACCCACCTCAATAACAATCTCACAAGTCAATCTCAGAACTATTTGGATCAAACGCTAAACTACAAATTGCAATATCATTGCCAAGTATACCGGTTGACTATCATAACAAATTAACAATATAACATATCTGAAACTCTCAAAACCTTTTAATAAAAATATTAAAATAATTTACTAACAATAGTAAAAGCACATTTCATATTACTTCCAGTCATCTTATCATATCTAAGTGGATTTAGCAGTTAAGCAAATTAACCATAGCAAACATAACCATAAAAACATTCACCACTTGACACAATGATTTTGCCGAGGAAATGTAAATGGGAAAAAACCATGGTGGGAATGAATACCCACAAGTATTTTCAACTCTTCTGAAGTTCTCCCTGTTAGGAGCCAAGCCTGTTAAAGCTTTACAAAAAGTCCTGTTAGGAACAAATCCTGTTAGGGACCACCCGATTAAGGGATTGACTATAATTCCCTATTAGAAGAAATAACCTATTAGGAGTAACCTCGATAGAGGATTTGAAATCCAAGCTAATGGATGACCTAGTTAGATGATTTAGATAGCACTAATCCTATTAAAGCTTGCCCTGTTAAGGGATTTAACTGTTGTAATTACTAGATAACAACATGGGTTTACTGATTTGGTGAATAGAACTACTCTGCTTGATCATATCCTTTTCATGCTCCTATCTTCCTTCACACACACTATAGATACACCTTCTAGTTTGGCAACCAATCACACTTACACTTAATCAAAATTGTCAACACTACAATAAAACAACTCATTGACCTTATAAGAAAAACAATAGGTCGGTAACACATTACAAACAAATCAGTTCAAGTATTACCGTTGGATTACATAGAAATCATTTCACATTGTTCAAGATAACCTTGACCTCTCCTTGATCACCGCTTCATCGATCCCTGTAACTCATCATGCGGTTTCCACTTCATGCAACGTACTCGCTTATTCCGAAGATAAAACCATTATCTCTATGCGCCAAAAACCGTTTGAAACTCTTCTCATACAACATGCATACATTTTATAATCATTAACGTTCATCTTTTTATCATAAACCATTACGACTAATTCACCAAGCTCCATTAGTTAGGGTTTGGCACATCAACAGGTAGGGTTACCGGTTGATCTCATTGCTTCTCAAGTAATATTGGTTTCCTACACTAGCTCTCCTACTAGTTGCAAAACAACAGCATAAAAACATCATTACCAGTTATAATTGACATCAATGAAAACATAATAGTTCGTCAATGCAATATTCATGCAAATGCCAACAATCTCCCTCTTTGGCATTGATTGCAATACAAGTATCAATACCCTTGATTGTAATGATTGTGTATAGGAATATTGGTTTACATTTTGCCATGTACTCTCCTTCAACTGAGTCTCCATGTCTTTAGCTGGTAGCTAGCTATAGATCTTCTCTCTATCAATCATACAATTCTTCTCCCCATAATCATATAGTTCTTCTCCACCTTTGATAACAATGCTAGACTGGAAGTAAAACATGTAGTGTCATACTTCACTATTTTGTATCAACAATCTGCAACTTTATTCTCCCCTTGTGGAATAACTCCACTCTACACCAATCCTCCTTCAAGATTATACAATTAGATCTAGGACTGATGTATTGCACATCTGCTCAGTTGACCTCATGTAGGGGCACAACACTTAGCTGACCTCTAAGATACTCAAAATTACTCTTAGGTAAAGGTTTAGTAAAGATAGCTACTACCTTCTCCTTAGTAGATACATGCTCTAGTAACACATCTTTACTCTGGACTTTGTCTCTCAAGAAATGACATTTCAGCTCAATATGCTTGGTTCTAGCATGCAACACTGGGTTATTTGAAATATTTATTGCACTGGTGTTGTCACATAAAATATTTACTGGTTTTATAATCTTTAGCTTGAATCCTACTAGAATGTGTTTCATAAAGACTGCCTGGGTACAATTCATATATGCTGCAACATATTCAGCTTCAGCAGTGGAGTGTGATATACAACTATGCTTCTTGCTGCTCCATGATACAAGTCTTTCACCAAGAAAGAATGCACCACCAGTTGTGCTCTTCCTATCATCAACATTACCTACCCAATTTTCATCTGTATAAATCTTCAAATCAAAGTTACCAACATATGTATACCTTAATCCATAGTTAATAGTACCTTTCAAATATTTGAATATCCTTTTGGTTGCTATAAAGTGTATCTCCTTTGGATTCTTCTGAAATCTGGCAACTAAACCAACTGCATGAGAAATATTTGGTCTGCTGTAAACAACATAATGTAATTTCCCTATCTTTGATCTATACTCCTTTTCATCAAAAGATGTGACATCACCCTCCTTAGATAGTTTACAACCTGTAACCATTGGTGTCCCAACTGGTTTACAGTCACATTCCAAATGTCTTCAATACCTCTTTCACATACTTAGACTGTGTGATAAAAATACCACTCTTCATCTACTGAATTTGCAAACCTATGAAGAATTTAATCTCTCCTACTAGAGACATTTCAAATTCACTTTTCATCTCATTCGCAAAGTCATCACTCATGTCATCATTTCCTCAAAATATGATATCATCTACAAACACTTCGCTAACTAGTATCTTATCTCCTTCAAATTTGAGATATATATTGCTATCTTCACTAGTTCTCTAAAAACCTATCTCATCAGGTGTGAATGTAGCCTTTCATACCATTCCCTTGGTGCTTGCTTCAAACCATATAGTGCCTTGTGCAGTTTACACACCATATCCTTTGCATCTGTCAAAAGCATAACCATCTAGTTTCTCAATGTATACTTCTTCCAATATTCCATTTAGAAATGTTGGATTCACATCCATCATATATACTTTGAATCCCTTATATGTTGCAAATGCAAGTAGAGTCCTAACACCTTCCAATCTAGAAATTGGTGCAAATGTCTCACTATAGTATTCTCCTTCTTCATGCGCATAACCTTTGCATACCAATATAGATTTGTTTTTGACTACTACTCCATCTTCATTCAGTTTATTCTTGAATACACATTTAGTTCCTATCACATTTTTATTCACCGGTCTGGGTACTAGGGTCCACGTATTGTTATTCTCAATCTGGTCAAGCTCCTCTTCCATAGCTTCGATCCAGTGATAATCTCCAAATGCTTCCTTAGCATTTCTAGGCTCATTAGTGGAGATCATGCAAGAATTTTCTCTAATTCTTCTTCTGGTTAATAGTCCAACATCTTTATTACCAATAATCTGGTCAGGATTATGATATATTCTCACATACCTTGGAATAAAATGATCATTATCTTTAGGTTCTTCTTCCTCACTATCATCATCTTCTTCTGTAGAATCTACCTGTTTAGGTTGAACTGATACTACAACATTCACTTCATCAGCTTTTGGCTTCACCAGTCATGGTTCCAAAATTAGAATGTAAGGTTCATCTTCCTTTTTCTCCTCACTGGTTTCTCCTGAAACTTCAGGACACTCATCCACTTAGACATCAATACTCTCAATGATTCTCTTTGTCTTGTTGTCATAACATTTGTAGACATTACTCCTTGTGGAGTAACCAAGAAATATGCCTTCATCACTTTTAGCCTCAAACTTACTAGCATAGTCACCTCTCTTGATAAAACATTTACTTCCAAAAATATTAAAATAATTGACATTAGGTGATCTACCATACCAAGATTCATAAGGAGTTTTTTCCTTACCTCTCTTTATTAGAATATCTGGTTCATAGTGTAGACAGTTGTGTTGACAGCATCTCTCCAGAAAGGTTTTGGTACACCTCCTTATATTAGCATCATTCTAGCAGCTTCAACAACTGACCAGTTGTTCCTCTCTACAATACCATTCTGTTGTGGTGTCCTCGATGTAGAAATTTGCCTCTTATTCTATTGTCTTTATAATATCTAGTGAGTAAATTCACCACCTTGATCAATCCTCAGACACTTAATCTTCTTACCACTTTCCTTTTCAGCTAAGGCCCTGAATGCCTTGAACTTACTAAAGGCTTCTTTTGTGTCCTTCAAGAATGTGACCCACATCATTCTTGAGAAATCATCAGTGAAGATCATAAAATATCTATCACCTTGGATACTTTTAGTCCTTATTGGTCCATAAAGATCTGTATGAATCAAATCTAACAAATGTTCTGCTGAGAAATATTTTCTCTTAAAAGTTGAGGATGTCATCTTTCCCAACTGACATTCCTTACATAGAGCATTCACCGGTTTGTCCAATTGAGGCAAACCTCTTACCGACTTGGACTTACTGACTTTGACAATGTTATCAAAATTTATATGACAAAATATTCGATGCCAAAGCCAACTATCATCTACTTTAGCAATTAAACAGTTGTTGACTTTAGGATTTAGGTGAAATAGGTTACCTTTTGTCTACTTTCTGTTTGTAATTAGTTCACCTTTGCTCCCATAGATTTTGCACATTCCATTCTTAAATTCCAATGGATAACCTTTGTCAATGAGTTGAGCTACACTCAAAAGATTGTTCTTTAATCCTTCAACCCGGTAGACACACTAATACATTTGGCCTCAAATTCTGATGAAGGTTTCTGATGGACAAGGCATATTGTGATCAAATTTGATTTTTTTTTTAAAGTGCCTGAGTTCGTCGAAATTCTGACCAATGCTTTCTGTCGGAATTCCAACGAACTTAGGCAATTTAAAGGAAAAAAAAACATAATGTGGGATCATTTTAAAAAAACCAAGCATTTGTCAGGAGCGTCGTCTGCCAAAGTTGAAGCTTTCGTTGCCTCCCTCCCCCCCATGGAGCGATCTCTCAACAACCGTGCACTCCTCAGGTAAGGTTTTATTTGCAATCAAGGGCATCTGATTTGGTTTCATCAATAGTGTTCACAAATAGATTAAAGATTGTAGAATATATATTTTTCCCTAATCTATTAAACCCAAATTTCTAATAGTTCCCACACTCCTTTTGAGTTATCACTGGAATTGCCAACAATAGTGTGTGCTATTGATTGGCAGATCCACTTTTGAAAGAAAGTGAGCTCGAGGAATCCTAGAAGGTCTTTTCTATATACAAATCAAGTAGCAACGACAATACAATCTTGCATTGAGTTGGATCATTTGGTGACTCAGGTAGGTCAAATTTTTTCTTCTCCAAAGTGTCAAAGGCAATTTTCATAGTAGTTTAGTGTGTTTTGATAAATGGTGATTATTTGAGTTCTTATGTGAGCATTTTGTAGCATTCGCCATTATGATTTTCTTCTCTTACAAGAAATAAATAGTTATCTGTAGACCATAGCCACCATGTTTTGAATTTTGAAGGCACAAATGACTTCACAAAGTTGTTACATGGGCTCAATCAATGAATCATGTTAAATGGAATCCTCTACAAGAAGATCATTTGCTTTGGAAATTACACTAATTGACTTAGTACTATCAATTCATCATGTCCACGCTATGTTATACCAATATGTTGAAGATTTAAACATCTTTGCTTCTCAAGGGTTCTAGAAATATACAAACATAACTTCCACTGAATTGATACCCCTTTTAATTTAGTTTCTAGAAGAGCCATATGTACCATCTTGAGGTGCAGATCCATCCTTCACTTCATCATCTTTCTTTTCTTCTAATTTTTGAACCTACATCTTTTCCATCTTCTTTATTTGAGTTAGATCAACCTTCTTCTATGAAATAAAAGACTCGGTATTGTTTCCTTTGCAAAACTTATTAATATTTTTTTATTTGTTACAGTTATAGCATATAATGTCTTGTGGATCATTTCTACTTCTTGTATTGGATATGCAGTTAGCTGCCTTATGACCAAACTTGTTGCATGTATAACAATAACTATTGAAAGATTGAGCATTCTTCCATTGTTTACATTCATTAAACCATTCTCTATTATTAGTAAACAAATTTGTCTTTTTAAAATAATAAATCAAATGACCTAAATTACCAAACCAATAAAGACAAATATCACTAATAGTTGGAGGAATCACCATTAAATAAGTGATTTTCCTCTAAATTTTAGAGGTACAGTTCCCTTATTTGATGCAATTTAACTCTTTTAGGGGTATGCTTTTAACTAGAAAGTAGAAAAGGCAAAACTAACACCTATACATAGCCATGACACAGATGAAATTGTGAATTTAGAATCAAAGGAAAATAGAGATAAATGACACAAAGACAATAAGAAACAATTCCTTTTAGATGATATCAACAATTTAAGACTCATAAATCATTTAAAGAACACACACAATCTGATATAACTGGTGAAAATATCAAGGATTGTAAATCAGAAAGGAAAATGACAATCAAAAGTAAATACAAATTAACACAAAGATTCCTAAAATCTCCTTCATTTCCTTGACAAAATCAAAGAATTTAAAGGCAAAGAAAATATACTTCTATCTCTCCCTCCAAAACTGAATTAAAATGCCCTCCTTCTAATCGGTTATAACTCATATGTGAAATCATAAGAAGGATTATAAATCTAGAACCCTCCACCGCTATCTTATTACCTATTAATAAATTAGCAATGAGCTATTTCAACTTCTGGTAAGTACTTCTTGAAAATTAATTACAAAATTATATCTTTTAGCTTCCCACCTTCCCGCAAATACAAACATTTTAACTTATTAATGAATTTAAATATTAAAATGAACTTTAAAATAAATGCTACCACTTCCTATAAATTTTACTAGCATGTCCCTATTGCCAAAAGTAGATTAGCAGTAGAAATGTGACAGGTTCATTAATCCAATTCTACCATGTCATTATAGGAATATCATTATGATGCCAATGAATATTTTTGGAGATTAAGTCCTTCCTTGAATAGCTCCATAATTCACCATTATTCAATGGACACTTAAATACAATCTTCTATTCACTAATATTCATTGGACAGAATCATAGTCATGACTATTGTTAGACTCGTTCATCCTTCTTTATTTTCTAAACTATAAATTCAAATGCATCACTTTAGCTCCACAATAGTCACATGGATATACAGTAAACATTTACATTAATTTCAAATTAAAACTTTGTCTATAGATGATATTGAAATTCAAATACTTAAACTGTAAAATCTCATAATAGTATTCTCTTTGTGCTTAGAGAGATTGCCTACTTGCTGAGACATTTTTGCGAAACAACTATCATCTCATGCCATGTCTAAGCTTCCACAATTTACATATATATCTAATAAGAGCATTTGTAATATTTTGATCATCCACTTGTTAAATGATGTTTTACTACTACAATAACCTTTTAACAAATTTGATGCCTTTTGACTGCTACATTCATCGCCCAAATGACTCTAGATGGGAAGCTTCCTACTCCCTTCATTGTTAACATTAGTTGGACTAACGGAGGAAAATAAAATGTGTGACAAGACAAACTTTCTCTATTCTATTTGTGAGCATTCATCATTATAGGTGATGGAAATCGATTCGAAACCTTTGGAGCATCTTTTATGTTATTTTTATTTCATCTGCAATGGTTTGAGTCTGCTCACAAGAACAATGCATCCTTCATCAGTGAGGTATGATCCAACTATGCAAAATAAGACACATGTTCTGGGATAGCCCACATGTGTTGAATTTTGTGCAAGACCAAGTAAATTGTTCAATATCTACTCCCTCTCTAGTAGCCCTTGGTATTTCTTGGTTTGTTCAAAAGTCTGTAAACTAACCCCCCAAATAGAAAACATAACCACCAAAGCATATTTGACTAATAAACTAGAAAACATAACCACAAAATCTTATGAAAATATTTTGGCTATTTAAAGTTTGGACTTAAATATTTAACCAAAACCTCAAAAAATACCTGGGTTATATTAATGTACCATCAAATGTAGTCAGATATTGGATATTTTAATTAAAGATGAGATTCAATGATATTGAAGAACTAGCTACTAACTCCTCAAATTCCTTGAAGTTGTTGATCTAGGTGGCTTGAGGAAAACAAAGATCAAGGATGATGAACTAATTTGTGTTGATGCTCCAATGATGAACCGATTTGTGCTGATGCTCTGAAGTAACCAAAATAAGTAGTGGGCCCCATTGGAAAGGTCATTTGGCAATTGGACTCCCTTTAGAGCCTAGGTAAGTTGTGACATCCCTAAGTTTGATGGGAAAATTGATGTAGATGTTGTTGATGATTATATTTCTAAATTGGAGATGTGTTTCTTTATAATTTCTTAGATTAGAGAGAATTATGTCTTCCCTACTTAAATTACAATTCCAGTTGAACAATGTTGGATTGCTAACTTGCTAGCCAAGGAGGAGTTGAAGGAACTCCACTTGATTTAGTGATGGAGGTGAATTTCAGTTTGTGTGGTTTCATGCAGGTCATCAAGGAAGATATTTCCAAAAGATACAAATGAAGAAAAGTAAATTTTGTGGCAACTGTGAGAGAAAATTTGTATTTGACTACATCAATACTTAACACACATTGTGTTCAAAGATTGGCATCAAGAACTCTAAGAAGCATTGGTTCTTTACAAATTATAATGTCTAGCATCCATCATCAGTAAATCTAGATGAAAATGACATCTTTAAACGTCAAAAATTGGTTGAAGATAAACTCAACCCCAAAGGTAAGAAAGGTCCTCAAATATGACAAATATTTACGCTATTGCTTATGTCTTCATACAATGAAAGAACTGCATATTGCAAGGAGACAATCATCCATAATAATCACAAGCTTCGACAACTCATGTAGACTCAAGGTGAGTTGCAAAATGACCATCAAAGGTTCTCCATGTACCTACAACTATGAGCCATTTCTAACATAGTGTCACCTGCGACTTTTTCTATTTAGCATAACAAGATGTTTTATAAAACGTGGGTGAGTACCTAAAATATAACAAAGATATATATGCTATCATTAGGTTTGCATGCAATTGAAGGATTACCTTTTGGGTAAGGAGATAGTCTTGCATACTTATAATAAGCCTATGTAGTTCATGTATACTTGAGGTGAGTTTTAAAATTACCATCATCAAAGGTGCTCCACGTACCTACAACATTTTTTTTCAACTGAAAATTTTACACAAGAATGAGAGTATTGATAAGGTCTTTGACTGATTAACTTATCTTTCATCTATAGCTTTGATAAAAACACTTGGTTCTTGCAAGCACTAAACATTATAATGACGTTAACTTAACAATAGAGAGCTTGAATTCTTTGGCATATACCAAAAATTCACAGTTAGATGGTAGGTTCTTGATTTTTGCATAGAAAATGAGCTCCTATGCTACATGAGACATATTTGTAGTCTCACTAGGGAACCACCAAAGATGATTTGGGACTTTCACTATAGTTGGGTGAAAAGGTAGTGCTACTACTAATTTTACAAAATTATTCCTATTGTCTGCAATAGGGTCATAGAAGTGTAGTTTCAAGTGACATATTCAAAGAAATAAATTTTAGATAGAGAGCAAAAGTAATTCCCAATGTGTTGGAGTATGATAGCCATGTTCTCTCCAATCTCCATTAGTTTGACAATGGCTGATATCAAGATCCAATTATCATCGGAGTTCAGTAGACTACAGAAGGGATCCAGATTCCCATTCCTCACCCCTACCCTAAACACATCCCATACCTCCTAGATGAAGTTCTTCCTCCTCTTTGTGCTGCCCTTTTTTGAGAAATTTCCTTGTCTTCATTGTCTGACTCCTTCGATTCAAAGGAGATGTAGTTTGTATGGTTAAAATAGATGTCAAGGGTGCTTACCCAACAATCAGAATCCAACTCTAGAATGGCATTTGCCAGGGCTTTAACATTAGACAGGTGGACAAAGTTGTTGATCCTCTATATGCTCACTTCCTTTGAATTGAACATATCAACCATAGGGCAAATGACAACCTCATAAACAAACTCATCACACCACTATCGATTACCACCCAATATACCATTAGCCACCTGCCATACAACATTCCAGACCAAATCATTTGCTTAAAATAGCCAGTTGCATTCGGTCTGTATCAATTCCTCTCTACACAGGTAATTGAGACCAAAATGATGCACCATCGGTTGAGATAGATACTTCCAAGCTTAAGACTGCAATCTGAAACATTCCTTATATAAATTTTTAGACTTTCTAGAGAAGTATAGAGAACAGAATAGGCTCAACTTCCAATCAAGCTTCATCCAAACAACATATCTTTACTATTGTGAGAACTTTCCATGTCATTGGTCATATGTATTTTATCTAACCGACTTGATACCAATCTGCCAAAGTGCATGAAAAAATAGAGGTCTCCAGTTTGTCCCTCCACTAAGGTATGGCCTACCTCTAGCTAAAATGAAGCTCCAATGCTCGATCCACATTCACTGATATCCGATGTGCAATCATAAGAGACCTCAAGATCCATGTTGGCTATGTCTGCACCTTGGGCCATAGAATTACCCATAGAAAGTTTCCATGATGGCCCAAGTAGCTTCCTGCTTCTTATTCAATCCCTGACTTGACTTTGCAAACTGATTCAGCCAAATCGTCCTTTACAATCTGTTTCATCTCATTCTGCCAGTCAAAAGTCAAGATTTTCTTAGTGTATGATTCCAGTGAGACACCAACATTAGCTAGATAATCAGATGCTTTGTTTTCTTCATGGAAACTGTGGGAAATTTTATAATTTTGAAATTGGTTAAGGTGCATTGCAATATCAACCAAATAACGATAAAGCTTCCAATTGGGTGTTGAATTGCTCTTGGTGGCATTGATTATAATTTTTGAGTCCCCCTATATTTCCACTAATGTAAAGCCGTTATTAACACAAAATTTGAGACCTCTGGCAAGAGCCACTACTTCCGCCTCATTATTGGAAGCAATGCCCATGTTTCCTGATACACTGCCCATAATGTCTCATGTATCATTCCTAACAATACAACATATCTCGTGACCCCTAGGTTTCCTTTAGCCGCTCCATTGAAATTGAGTTTGATCCATCCTATCATAGGGGGTGTCCAACCGATATTTGCACATTTGACACATTTGGACACTATGTTGATGTTGGGAGGAATCAGAGAACCCCACTCCAGCTGGATGTTTTTGTCCTAGTTCAAAATATATTCTATCTTCCTACAATAAGCCTTGGTTGATATTGTTGTTATTACAATGTACATTTAATTTTAATTGCCACTTAGGCAACATTAAAATTTAATCAACATAATATGATCTAGTTATCACATTTCAACATTGATACTAACAATTTTGGAAGTGTGGCATTGTTGAGAGCCAACACTTAGGTGTGAACCCTGTCTTCATAAATTATGATTAGTTGCCATGATACTTGACCTTATCCTGATGGTGTTGGCTCAATTCCTATTAGTTTTCCCAAGCCTAGAAGTCAAGTAATGTATCCAAGGGTGTCTAGAAGAATGAAGTGTATGATCATTGACTTTGTATGTTGAAACCACTATACATGCCCATACCTCTACATCATACACATGAGTCAAGTATGATAGTGCAGTGTGCAAACATCCTATATGGATAGGACCCAAGAATCTGTACAAGATACTATTAGGTTAAATGTATTTAATAGCTTAGACTTACAGGGACATATGGGGAAGTTTACGCATGTGATGATGCCATGAAAGGTCTGATATCCCTATTTATCAGACTAAACAAACCAATGAAAGACCAAAAAAAATACATTAAGAAGGCAAAATTTTGAATTGCATAATGTTTGGTATTGAAGTGATGTGTGGGGACCCTTCCAAGTCAAATACCTTGTTGTAGTTTCAAAGGGTGGAGAAAGAATAAGCATTTTATTTACTGTCCTAATAGAATTTTGTCTTACTTATCACTGATTTGGATAGTGTTGAGAGGATCCTATAAGGATGACTATCAGCATACTCTCAATGACTTCACAACATTGATAATGAATTCACATTAGACACTCATGGATTACCCCAATTAGACATTAGTCAACTTAAGATATGATACAAGGATTGCATACCACAAAGCCATTGGCATATTACCTGCTCTAAATCACCACAAAGCCATTAGATATGTTTTGAGATGAAAAAGAAGAGTTAAATGGTTTTGGTTCAATTTGCATTATTTCTATGTTCAAGTAATTTAATTTGGTATTACTTCTATATAACTAGTTCTATAGCCCAATTTTTTTGCCTGTGAAGAAAGAACATGTCAGACAATATCAACGAACAACAAAATAAGGAGACAATTGCTAGATTGTGGTCTAATTTGAAAAGAAAAGGTGATGGAAAATGTTATTGTCCCTCCAACATTTGTAAGGGGTTAAAGACTAGAAGACTCCTAATCAAAACAATTAAGAAACATTGTAAGTTGCATGGTCACATTGAAGGGGGACATGATTATCATCCATTGGTAAGTTTTTTATTATATCATTTTAACAATTTATATACATAAGAAATAACTTTATGATGAGATCATGATCATGGTTTATTTATATTGATCTTTTTTATATAGGTCAAGCACCCCAGAGAACATGATATGGATCAACACAACCCAAGGAATATGGTTTTCAAAGTGGAGGAACATGGAGGTGTGAATATCGAAGCTAAAGATAATGATCCCATGGAAGATGATGATCATGAGCCACAAAACACAATTGAAGATGATGGTACAAATACATTGATCCATGACACATTTAGTACTGGCATAGCTAATCATGATGATGAAGATGACCTTGATGTTGTTCATGATTTACCTCTATTTGAGAAGGTATATGAGGCCCTTTATGAAGGCTCCCAGACAACTATTCTTTATATTAACAAATTTATTTTTTTTGTTGTAGATTGATAGGTGAGTTTTTGTTACCACCATCAAATATTCTACCTTGCTCATACCGAGAATTATCTACCATTATGAAAGATATTGGAATGGAGTATCAAGCAATAGATACTTTT
This sequence comes from Cryptomeria japonica, assembly GCF_030272615.1. NCBI lineage: Eukaryota > Viridiplantae > Streptophyta > Pinopsida > Cupressales > Cupressaceae > Cryptomeria > Cryptomeria japonica. Next base: position 825,869,802 of record NC_081407.1, read on the forward strand.
CCTAATGATCATATTATATATCACAAACAAAATGAATTTTGAACTGAATACCCTGTCATATCAGTAGATATCGAACATATCAAATAACAAAAAAGGTGCCTCGCAAGGTTCTTCATTATGTTCCATGCGTGCATAATTTATGGATTACCATGCATGCAATAGAAGTCGAGATGACATTATTCAAATGTGTGCAGATGTTTCAACATTTATGGACATAGAGGAAATGTGGCCGCACTGTAAAGAAGAACCTCATAATCCCAGGCTTTCATTGGCAGCGGATGGTGTCAATCCATTTGGAGAGCTGAGATCTGTTTACTCAGTGTGGCATGTTTTTGTTATCAACAATAAAATTCCTCCATGGATGTCAATAAAGAGGGAGCATATAATTTTGGTAATGATTGTTTTAGGTATTTTGTCATTTATTAGTCATGCACATTTAATTATAAATATTGTAGTAGAATGGTCATAATAATTATGTAATGTTCTTGTTCATTCTATTAGGTAAGTACCAAGTTAAAGATTTGAATGTATATATTGAGCCTCTTATCGACGAGTTGCTAGAGTTATGGAATGCTTTCACTATGTATGACATCTCTAGACCAATAGGACAAAGAAAATTTCAATTCCATGCAATGCTTGTATGGACAATACATGATGCCCCAGGGCTAACACATTTTTGTGGTATGTTATAGTGTTCAAGTTTCGTATGATAATTATAATTAAACAAATTAACATATTTAATCCAATTATACATTATCTTGTATGTCTTCAAACAAAGGGAAAATTTGCATGTCTAGTTTGTGGTCCAAAGATGAAATCTTGTCATTCAAAAAGTTTAGGAAAGTAGGTGTTTGATGAGTATAGGCATTTTCTCCACAAAAATCATAAGTATCAAAATATTGAAAAACATCTTTCCAATGGGAAAGAAGAGAATACATCAAAGCCATGAAGAATGACACCTCACCTGTGGAAGTTGGAATATAATAGAAATAATCATCAAGGTAATGTCATTCCATGTAATGATTTATGTCATATAACATATTTCTATCATGTTTTGTTTACTGGTGATGTGATTGATGATCGTGAAGGTCATCAAGGCATTAATGACCAGCTTCCTAAGGGACTAAAAAGTTATCCCCGACAATTTAGTAGGTTGCCCTACTACGAGAAGTTACAAATTGTGCATTTGTTTGATACTATGCATATTGGAAAGAATATAATAGAGACAATATGGAAAATATTGAATGGAAGGCGTGACAAAGAAAAAACTATCAAAATTTGTACGGGTGAACTCACAATACTAGTTCCCACTTTTTGACCAACTTTGACACTTAGATGAATATTTTGAAAAAACTCTTCACTTTCTTACACCTATAACTTTTAAACTGTTAAGAATTTGAAGATGATATAAACTAGTGATTTTTAACATCTTGTTTGTAGATTCTAAATATATTTTTTGCAAATTTGTTTGAATAAAATTTTATTAATTTTTCCATCTCCCTCAAAAAGTAGTTGTTTATAGCAAACACCATTTTTTAAGAGTGATGTGTATCCCGAAACGCATAATTTTTTTTCTATAAATGATAAAAAATTAATTCTTTTGAATTTTGGTTTGTAACATGAATACCCAGGGCATGCACTTGGTTTGATAGTGATATGTTGAATATTTTTTATTTTATTAAGTTTTGAAGTTTGACTAATTATAATTTGGATATAAGTGTACGTTTGAACACATAACTTGTTCTATATATATCAAAATTCAATTTTCTTTTTTTTTGTTAGAAAGAAAACACCAATACCTAGTGCATAGATATTTTTCAGAATTTTTTTGAATTAGTTTACTATTTTTCCCAATGCATTGAACAAAGAAGTTCATGTTCAGTGAAAAACCTACATTAATAAGAAATAAAATTAAAATATATTAATGAAATTAAATATATTAAAAGTTATACTATTTGGAAAGCTTATAATAAGGACTAAATACTTAAAAAAATAAAACTTTTAAATGAATTAATTTGACCCCCCAAAAGCTAATGTAAAATTGGTTTTTTATCAACATTTGATAGATGCAAAGGAGAATCCATTGCAAGTATGATTTAGAAGTAGAGAGGTTCTATCCAATAAATTTTGATCTAAGAGCCTTTTATTTAACTCTCTTCAATTAATTACTTCAAATGGGACCTCTTAAAGCTTAAATCATTACATTTTTTAAAATATGTATGATTTCAGCAAAAATCAGGAGGTACCGAAATTCAGGAATTCAATCATGCAATGAAAAATGTCATTCAATCAAATAGCCATAGAGACTAGATTAATATGAGTGACCTTCCTTGGTTATTAATGGACCACCAAAGAAATGCTATATAAGAAGCCATATGAAAAAATTCGATTTCCCACAGGATTTGCTGCGAACATAAACAATCTCATATCAAAGAAAAGTGAATTTGGGCTAGGGATGAAAATGCATGATTGGGATACCTTCATTAAGGTAACTCATGTTCTTGTGTATTTATTATATATTTGTATACCATGCATGTACTTTTCATTGTATTATTTTAGAAAAAAATGAAAAGAAAATTTTATAATTGCTGCAGTATGTTCTACCTCTATCTCTCCAAAACCACTTCGACAATAATGTCAAGCAAGTCATATATAATCTTGGAAAATACATGAGGTTAGTAGTGATATTTGTTCAATTCATTATATAGATATTATATTTGTGATTTGTTTTAGTTGTTAGGTAATATATATTTTTGCATCTTGAATATCTTGTTAGTGGTTGTCATGTAAAGAAATCCATAAAGAAAATATGAAATATTAGAAGAGAAAAATTCCTCATCTAATGTGTGAAATGAAAAAGTGTCCACCTTCAGCTTTTTTCAATGCACATGAACACTACCTTATACACCAAGTTGAGGAGATTGAATTGTGTGGACCTATACACACTAGGTCAATGTGGATGGTTGAGAGGCACTTTAAATTTTTGAAGGCCTTGGTTAGACAAAGAGCACATCCTGATGATTCTATGGTGGAGGGATATATCATATACCAGACTATGGTGTATATTTATGAATATCTTCCTAAGTTTGCAGCAAAGATCCACGTGGATCACATCTGGGATCCCAACCCCATTAACAAATTCGAAGGGGAGTACTTCACGAGGAAAGGTAGATTGAGGAAAGTGAGAGTTAATTATAAGATGTTATTGTAGTTAATTAATTATTAATCTTTAAAATAAATCAATTGTAAGACATCTATTTATTTTTTGTACAGTTGGTTGAGAGTGGGATGCACTACATTTGTATATTGCAAACAATCTTGATTGGATGACGGTATGTATTGAACGTTGTCAACATTTTGGTCACATATTAACATTGGAAGGTGTGGCTTCATTGGTTAAAGAAGCTCATCGTAATGGAGATTCCAATGTTATGCAAAGGGAAATTGATTTAGCATATGGTTTAACAGATAAATAAGTATGTATAAATTAATTAATAACCCATATGTTTATCAGCTCATGATGCAATAATTTTTACATGTTTAACATATTGCAGGTCAAACACCACAATGCTATGTGCTACAATAGATATAAATTTCATATAAAAAATTTGGATGACATAAAGAAAACTTGTGATTCTGGGATAGCTGCAATCTTTGAGGTGACAAATATTTCATCGAGAAATGACATACATCCTCAAGAGTCTCAAAATCGATACTATGGTTTTTTGGATGATATACCTGAGTGTGACTTTAATTCCTTCAAATTACTTTTATTCGTCATCAAATTGTACAGGATACGATTGAATAAAAATGATCCTGATAGAACTGTTATTGAACATGATAATGGTTTTACAATAGTTAATACAAGGTCATTTGAACTAGTTGGGGATGAGCCCTATGTTCTTCCAAGCCAATGTGAGTAGGTATTTTACTGAGAGGTTCCACATAAACCAGGTTGGTCATTTGTTGGTAGACATGATCCAAGAGGAAGGTTGATAAAGTATAATGTGATGGAAGAAGAAGATACTGAAGAAGTAGAAGATGATGTAGATGATGATCATGATCGACAGTTATTCAATGATGATGAAGAAGAAGAAGAAGAAGATGATGATGATGATGGTGATGGTTATGGTGATGGTGATGGTGATGGTGATGGTGATGGTGATGGTGATGGTGATGGTGATGGTGATGAAGATGATGATGGCAGTGGTGGTGGTGGTGGTGGTAGTGATGATGGTGATCGTGATGATGGTGATGACGATGATGAAGACAATGATGGATGTTAACCTCAGTGGTTCGAAGTTCACTTGGTCTAATTGGCATCTTGGGAAAACTTGATTTAGGTTTGGTTGGACAGGGTGTTGGTCTCCAATAATTGGGAGAACTTTGATTCCTTATCCCTTTTCTCCCTTCCCAAATTGGGGTTTGATCATATTGCTATCCTCTTGGCGATGGATGACTTGTGTGACAATAACTATTACTCGTTTAGGTATGAGATGATGTGCTCTCATCACCCAGATTTTAGAATTCTTGTGGAACAGTGATGGAATGTTCTGGTTTTGGGAACTACTATGTACCAAATTTCTCAAAACTTAAACTTATCAAAGACAAGGTTAAGGGTTGGAACTGATACTCCTTTGGAAATATCTTTGAATAGAAAAAGGCCATTATCTATGAACTGGGTAATATATAGACTAAGATTGAAGAGAAGACTACTCTATATAAAGTGTATGATGAGGAAGTGGAATTGAGAAATCAATGGCTTCTCCTTAATAGAAAGCAAGAGGTGTTTTGGAAATAGAATTCAAGGATGTAGTGGCTAAATGAAGGTGATAACATTGTTTTTCCACCAATCTACTATGAAGAACAAAAGTATAAATAGAATTAGGAAACTCTTCAAACAAGATGGTACTATGGTGGAGGATGAGGATGAAATGGCTACTCTTTTCATTGAATTCCTTATCCTAAACACTCCTAATGGCCAAAGTAGTTTCCAAGACCCTCACAATCCCGTGGATGTTATCCCTGGAGTTATTAGGGCTGAGGACTTGTCTATGTTGACTAAAAAGGGCACTATATAGGAGTGCAGACTACTTTTTTACCCTTTTCCCCTTTCAAGGTGTTGGGGTAGGATGGGTTTCCCCCTACCTTCTTCCAAGATCACTGGGATGTTGTGGGAGTTGATGTCTTCAATGTGTTTAAGGACTTCTTTAGAACTGGTTGACTCCTTAAATAGATCAATGCCACTTTTATTGCTTTAATCTCTAAACATGATAATGTTGTTTCCACCAAGGACTTCAGATGAATTAGACTTTGTAAGATGGTCTACAAGATCCTCTCTAAAGTGCTTTTCAATAGAATAAAACCCCTTCTTGATAAGCTAATATGAGGTAATCATAAAGGGTTTGTACAAGGAAGACACATTCTTGATGTTGTGATTGTGGTGCATGAACTTGTCCACTCCATGGAGAATAGCCAAAAACTTGCCATGGATTTTAAACTTGATATCTCTAAGGCCTACGACAAGATTTCTTGGGACTTGCTCTTTGAATTCCTTAGGAGATTTGGATTCAAATTAAGATTCTTAAAATTGATAGGCAATGTGTTTGTACTTCGAAATTATATGTCCTTAATAGGAGCCCCAAGGGATACTTCTCTAGTGAGAAAGGGTTTCGACAGGGAGATCCCCTATCCCCCTACATTTTCATCATTGTTGTTGATGTCTTGGGTAGAAATATTGAAAAACTGAGAAGGATTGGCTCTCTGAAAGGGATCAGGGATTCTTCCACTCTCGATCCTATTACCCACCAACAATTTGTAGATGATACTATAATATTTGCAGAAGCTTATTGTAAAACTCTGATGCCAATAGTTAATAAGATGAGAGAGAGGCGAGGTGAATTAGACAAACTTAATCTTCAATATATTCAACAAATTCAACCTCGGTAGCTTATACTTTAGAATATATAGCCAAAACTATAAAACATTCAAACTCATGAACAGATAACATCAAATCACATATAACACTAGATTTAACCTGGAAACCCAAATAAGGAAAAACCACTGTGGGATTTTGGACCCACTAAGAAATATACCCTTCTAGAGTATGCTCAGTTAAAAGCAAATCCTATTAAAGATTACAAACACATTGCTAGATGTGACCCAGTTAAGGGATTTCCCTCAGATCTATTAGAATCTTGCACTTTGTTAGAAGTGACCTTGTCAAAGGATTTCAAACACTCAACTAGAATGTTACCTTGCTAGAGGATTTACAAATAAGATTGTTAGGTCCACTCAGTTAAGAGATTTTCTAACACTTACAAGATAAATAACAGTAATAAAATATATCTGCAACTTCACATCTGAAATGCTAAAGCAGATTCTATTTGCCCAAAACAATATTGTGATAAGACTTATCTTGTCCCTTGTTGGGCTTGTTGGGCTTCTCAATCTATTCTTCAATCAGATCTTCAAGCTTCTATGCTCGGTGAACATTACTATAGCATCATTATGCATACATTTTCCTGTATGCATTGTTCATCAACAATTCCTTATTTATAAACAATTTCTAACTGCTTAATCTCCTTGATCACATTTCCAATGATCAATCTTAGCCATCAGATCATCAAACTCAACTAGGTTCAATGTATCCTTCGATTAGAAAAATGTTTTATCTAGCCTTGGAACTTGCATTCCTTCCTTGGAACTTGTGCTAGGTTATTGCAGTTCAATCTGTGTTGTAGATCTTCCTCTTGATTTTCCATTGTCGTAGATCCTTAACAAACTTCTTGTGCGACATATCAATCATTTATTCATCTCTAGCTCATCAGCATCCTTCACTAAATAATGCTTTTATTCATCTAATGTGATCTATTATAACTCGGTTGTTACTCAGTTAATACTGAAATTCTCTCGGTAGACATTTTGCCTTCTTTAACGGATATCAATAACCTTAGGGTTTACCAACTAGGTACCTTAGGGTTTACCAACTAGGTTCTTTGCTCGGTGACATAGTACAATATTAAACTTATAATCAACAACATATGTAGGATATCAAAATAATCAAAACAACATGATCTCATCATTGTCTAACTCAGTAATAGTTGCCCATTGAATAACTTATTTCTCCCCTTCATTATCACATTCTTTCTGTGTCACTTACTGACCTCTTAATACTTATCAAAATATACTTGTCAAGATATGGAAACGTCATACTGAATCAGAAAATCAATTTCTTGACATCAATGACAAAATAATATTATTAAGACAATAATCATCCTTGTTCAGTTATATCAATAATCTCCAATAACCTTCTCAATATCCTTACTGAAATGCCAACAATCTCCTTTCCATTGAAATACCAACAATCTTCCCCTTTGGCATTGATGGCAATACCAACTTTAAATGGCAATACCCACTTGATTTATTCCAACTAATTTGGATTCAAATTGTTGTTTAGACTTCTCAATCAAAGCAACTTGTCTCTATTCACTAGTTCCTGCACATCTTTAGAAAACCTCCTAAAGTGCGTAAATCAGCATCAATCCATAAATAATATTCTATAGAGTCATTGAAATGATGCTTTCACCGAACTCTGTCAGTGAGTAGAAGATAGGGGTAGGACCCCTAACTCGCTTCTAAGATACTCAAAAGTGTCCCTTGGTAGTGGCTTTGTGAAGATGTCTGCTATTTGCTCCTTTGAGCTGATATATTCCAGCACAACTTTCTTCTCTTGAACTTCTTCTCTGAGATAATGATACTTTATAGAGATATGCTTTGTCTTAGAGTGCATTACCGAATTCTTTGAAATGTTAATGGCACTAGTATTATCACAAAATATAGTTATTGGCTCGGTATCATTTTCATTTATACCTTCCAAAAGTTGCTTGATCCATGCTATATTGGTACAATTCAGTGTTGCAGCGACATATTCAGCTTCAGTTGTTGAGTGTGAAATGTATCCTTGTTTCTTGCTAAGCCAAATTACTAGTCTATCTCCCAAAAAGAAAGCTCCACCGCTTGTGCTTTTCCTATCATCAATGTTTCCTACCCAATTAGCATCAGTATAAACTTTTAAATCAAAATCATTCCTCTTTTCATATACTAAGCCATAATCTTCAATGCCTCTCAGGTATCTGAAAATTCTCTTGATTGTTGTCATATGGGTTTCATTGGGATCTGCAAAAAATCTTGCAACTATTCCTACTGCATGTGCTATATTCAGCTTGTTGTGAACAACATATTGCAACTTTCCAATCATGGATCGGTAAAGTGTCTCATCAACAGATCCATATTCATCATTCTTTGATAGTTTACAGTTATTAGTCATAGGAGTACTTACAGGTTTAGAATCCTCCATTCCAATTTTCTTCAAGATTTCCTTTATGTACTTGAATTGAGTAATGAAAATCTCATCTTTCATTTGCAGTATTTGTAAACCTATAAAATACTTTATCTCACCAATTAATGACATCTCAAATTCTTTGCACATTTCATTTCCAAAGTTCTTGCATAGAGAATCATTTCCACAAAAAATAATATCATCAACAAATATGGCTGAGATCATTATTCCATTGTCCTCATCATTCTTCATGTACATATTGTTGTTTTCACTTGTTCTTATAAAAACAATCTTGATTAAGTAAGAGTGCAGTCTCTCATACTATGTTGTAGTTGCTTGTTTCAGACCATATAAAGCTTTGTTCAATTTACATACTTGATCTTTATTCTTGTCTTCAACAAATCCTTCAGGTTGTTCAATATAAACTTCTTCTTCTAGTATACCATTCAAAAATGCAGATTTAACATCCATTTGATATACCTTGAAATTTTTTAAAGAAGAATATGCCAACAATGTTCTTACTCCCTCAAGTCTAGCCACAGGTGCAAAAGTCTCACCATAATCTTTTCTTTTTTCTGGATCATAACCTTTGCAAACTAGTCTTTCTTTGTTCTAAATGACCTCACCTTTTTCATTTAGCTTGTTTCTGAAAATCCACTTTGTACCAATTACATTTTTGTCCTTTGGTCTTGGTACCAATGTCCATGTTTCATTCTTCTTGATTTGATCAATCTCTTCTGTTATAGCATTTACCGAATCTTCATTGTTAAATGCCTCTTTTACTATTCTCGGTTCAAATTCAGATATCAGACATGTGTTCTATCTCAATTTGTTCCTTGTCATCACTGGATCATCCTTATCTCCTATAATCTGACTTGATGCATGATTTCTTGTGACATATTTGGCTAATATGGGCTCAGTATGCTCTGTTTGATCTTCTTTATTACTCGATAACTGAGTATTTTCTTCATTTTCTTCATCAAATTTCTCGGTAGGATTTCTCGGTTTAACATAAACAAATTCTTCATAATTTTTTGGTTCTTTGGAATTTCCTTCATCATTTCTTTCTACAAATTCATCAATTTTCACATTTGCACTTTCCACTATTTTGTTAGATGATTTGATCAGACATTTAAATGCTTTACTTCTAGAAGAATAACCAAGAAATGTTCCTTCCTTGCTTTTCTGATCAAACTTTCCATTTCAGTCATCTTTGTGAACATAGCATCTACTTCCAAAGATTTTTAAATAACTTACATTAGGTTTCTTGTCATACCAGATTTCATATGGTGTTTTCATAGTTCCTTTCTTCAGTTGTACTCGTTTCAGGGTGTAAACTGCATTGCTTATTGCTTCTCTCCAAGATGTTTGAGTTACCCTCTTTTCAATCATCAGGGTTCTAGCACAATATACAATACATTTATTTCTTCTTTCAGCTATCCCATTTTGCTGTGGAGTTCTCGGTGCAAATACTTGCCTTTTTATACCATGATCATTGCAGAATAAGTTAAATTCATCAGAAGTGAACTTTCCTCCTCTATCAGATCTAAGACATTTCAGCTGTCTTCATGTTTCATTTTCAACTCTTGCCTTGTACCATTTAAACATTTGAAAAGCTTCTGATTTTTCTTTTAAAAACATAACTGACATCATCCTTGAGTAATCATCCACAAATAATATGAAATATTTATCACCATAATAACTTTGAACTTTCATGGGACCACAAAGATCAGTGTGTACAAGATGTAAAATTCCTTTAGAAGTTTAGGACTTACTTGTAAAGCTTGATCTTGTCATCTTACCCATCTTGCATCCTTGGCACATAGCATTCTCAGGTTTTTCCAAGCTCGGTAGACCTCTTACTCAGTGTTTCTTACTTATTTTGATCAGATTATCAAAATTTACATGACAAAACCTTTTATGCCATAACCAGGTATCTTCTATTTTTGCATATAGACATTTGTTATGAGTTGAGTCAAGATGAAATGTATTACCTCTTGTTTAAGTCCCGGTAGCAACTAGCTTTCCATGCTTGTCATGAACTTTGACAATTCCCTTCTGAAATTCTATTCAATATCCTGTATTGTTTAGTTGTGCTACACTCAACAAATTGTATTTCAAACCTTCAACCGAGTATACATCATTACATTTAGCATTTTAAAGAAGCGTGATAGAACCTTTACCTTTCACCGGACATGGTGCATCATTACCAAATCTTGCATAACCTCCATCATAATCTTCTAATTTAACAAACTTGTGTTTATCACCTATCATGTGATGAGAGCATCCATTGTCTATGATCCAAGAATCATTATTATTTATGTGAGATATTAGGGATTTTTCTTTATACCTTTCTTCATCTTATCCATCTTTAATAGCCACATAAACAACTTCCTTTATATCAGTCTGATAAGGTTAATCATCATTGGATTCCTCATCAGCTACTAGGCATGTCTTTCTATCTTTCCTTTTGAAGTCTTGGTGTCCTCTATATTGGTTGTCTTTCTTTCCGTCATCTCGGTATTCTCTCTTTTCACTAGATTCTTTGTCAGGACAGTTAGAAGCCATATGTCCTATTCTATCACAGTTAAAACATTTTAAAGGTAACTTTCCTTTATACTTACCTTTGCCTCTCGGTAACCTTCTGGCTAATAATGCTTCAAACTCTTCTTGCTTTTTTATTTCTTCATATAGTTTGTGTACCTCTTCCATGTTTTTATGAAATCCCTCACTTGTTCCACTATGATTTCCTTTAGAATACTTATTCATTCTATCATTATAGTCATTAGATTCACCAAGATGAAAAGAACTGAATGCAAATTCAACTTTATTTACCGAAGACCCACTGTTATCAAAATTACTTAACTCAAATGCATGTATCTTACCGATAGTAGCATCCAAAGAGATTGGCATGTTTGGTACAGACCTTAATTTATTGATTGCAAAGACTCGAATGGCATAAGAAGGTAGAAGGGTTCTCAACAACTTACTTGTTACATCCTTTTCTTCAATAGTTCCTCTTGCTCCTTTAATTTGATTGACAATTTCCTTTAACCTTGTACTGTATTGTGTTATGTTCTCACCTTCATTCATTCTCATGGATTCAAGTTGTCCTCTTAGACTATCTACTTTTTCTCTTTGAACGTGTTCATCACCACCATACACAGATATGAGCTTAGACCACATCGCCTTTGCATCATTATAGCCTTCTAGATCATTAAACTCTGAGTCAGTTAATGCAGATGTTATTTCAATCATAGCTTGAATATGTTCTTTCTTTGCCTTTATCTCTTCCATTGTCATCGGGTTGGTGCTAGGTGCTATGTAATCATTCTCTAGATAATATGTTGCATATCCTTCAATTCCTAATAAATGCAGCTTCATCCTTTTCTGCCATGTCAAGAAACTTGACTTGTTCAGCTTTGGTGCATCCCTATTATACATCTTCGGATCTTTGCCTCAAGTACCTTTAAACTTTTCTTCTGGATTCCAAAGCTCTAATACCAATTGTAAAGCTTTGATGCCAATATTTAATAAGATGAGAGAGAGGGTGGGGGTGAATCATACAAACTTAATCTTCAATATATTCAACAGATTCAACCTTGGTAGCTTATACTTCAAAATATATTGCCAAAACTGTAAAACATTCAAACTCATGAATAGATAACATCACAACACATATAACACCAAATTTAACATGGAAACCCAAATAGGGAAAAACCACTTTGGGATTTCGGACCCACTAAGAAATATGCCCTTCTAGAGTATGCTCGGTTAAAAGAAAATCCTATTAAAGATTACAAACACATTGCTAGATGTGACCCGGTTAAGGGATTTCCCTCAGATCTATTAGAATCTTGCACTTTGTTAGAAGTGACCTTGTCAAAGGATTTCAAACACTCAACTAGAATGTTACCTTACTAGAGGATTTACAAATAAGACTGTTAGGTCCACTCGGTTAAGAGATTTTCTGTCACTTACAAGATAAATAATAGTAATAAAATATATCTGCAACTTCACATCTGAAATGCTAAAGTAGATTCTATTTGCTCAAAACAATCTTGTCATAAGACTTATCTTGTCCCTTGTTGGGCTTGCTAGGCTTCTCAATCTGTTCTTCAATCAGATCTTCAAGCTTCTGTGCTTGGTGAACATTACTGTAGCATCATTATGCATACCTTTGCCTGCATGCATTGTTCATCAACAATTCCTTATTTATAAACAATTTCTAACTGCTTAATCTCCTTGATCACATTTCCAATGATCAATCTTAGCCAACAGATCATCAAACTTGACTAGGTTCAATGTATCCTTTGATCAGAAAAACATTTTACCTCGCCTTGGAACTTGCATTCCTTCCTTGGAACTTGTGCTAAGTTATTGCGGTTCAATTTCTATTGTAGATCTTCCTCTTGATTTTCCATTGTCGTAGATCCTTAACAAACTTCTTGTGCTTTTATTCATCTCCACCTCAACAACATCCTTCATTAAATAATGTTTTTATTCATCCAATGCGATCTATTATAACTTGGTTGTTACTCGGTTAATACTGAAATTCACTCGGTAGACATTCTGTCTTTTTTAACTGATATCGATAAACTTAGGGTTTACCGACTAGGTTCTTTGCTCGGTCACATAGTACAGTATTAAACTTATAATCAACAACATATGTAGGATATCAAAAAAATCAAAACAACATGATCTCATCATTGTCTAACTTGGTAATAGTTTCCCATTGAATAACTTATTTCTCCCCTTCATTATCACATTCTTTCTGTGTCACTTACCAACCTCTTAATACTCATCAAAACATACTTCTCAAGATATGGCAACATCATACTGAATCAGAAAATCAATTTCTTGACATCAATGACAAAATAATATTATTAAGATAGTAATCATCCTTCTTCAGTTATATCAATAATCTCCAACAACCTTCTCAATATCCTTGTTGAAATGCCAACAATCTCCTTTGTATTGAAATACCAACACTTATGTCTCTGAGGCTAAGCATTGGAAAAGAATCCTGGAAAATTATACTCAAATATTTGGCCAATATATTAACTATAAAAAGAGAAAGCTATTCCTCATTAATGTTAACCCCACCCTTCAAGATAAAATTTCCACCATCTTAGGTTGCCAAATTGTTACCTTCCCTAACTTTTATCTTGGGATTCCGGTCATCTCTAAAGCCCCTTCCTCAATATTTTGGAATGGTATTCTTGAAAGATTCCACAAGAAGTTGGTTGGCTGGAAAGGGAAGCTCCTTAGTATGAGAGGCAAATTATAATTGGTTAAATCATGTCTATAATATTTACCTATCTATTACCTTTTCCTTTTTAAAGTGTCTGGGGTTGTGGCTGAAAAGATTGAAAGAATCCAAAAAAGGTTCCTCTGGTCGAGCACTAAAGAAAGAATAGAATCTCCCTGGTTTTTTTGGGAGAAACTATGTAGACCTATGAAGGAGGGGGGACTTGGTATAAGAAAAATCAAAGCCTTAAATAGAGCCCTATTAACTAAAATTGGGTGGCAGTTATCTGAAGAGGTGAAAGATTGGACCAACATTGTGCATGCTAAATACCTTCATACTCAAAGTTCTGATAAGTTTATAAACTTAATGGAGCACATCCTGAGGGTTCTATGGTGGAGGGATATATGATATACTAGACTATGGTGGACATTTTTGAATACTTTCCTAGGTTTGCAGCAAAGATCCACATGGATGGCATTTGGGATCCCAACCCCATTAACATATTCAAAGGGGATTACTTGATGGGGACAGGTAGATTAAGGAAAGTGAGAGCTAATTATAAGATGTTATTGAAGTTAATTAATTATTAATCTTCAAAATAAATCAGTTGTAAGACCTCTATTTATTTTTTGTATAGTTGGTCGAGAGTGGGATGCACTACATTTGTATATTGCAAACAATCTTGATTGGATGACGGTATGGATTGAACGTTGTCAACATTCTGGTCACACATTAACATGGGAAGGTGTGGTTTCATTGGTTAAAGAAGCTCATCGTAATGGAGATTTTGATGTTATGCAAAGGGAAATTGATTTAGCATATGGTCTTTATCAACTCATGATGCAACTGATGATGTTTATCAACTCATGATGCAATAATATTTATATGTTTGACATATTGCAGGTCAAACACCACAATGCTATGTGCTGCAATGGTCATAAATTTTGCATCAAAAAGTTGGATGACAAGAAGAAAACTTGTTATTCTGGGATAACTGTAGTCTTTGAGGTAATGAATATTTCATCGAGAAACAACATACATCCTCAAGAGTCTCAAAATTGATACTATGGTGTTTTGGATGATATACTTGAGTGGGACTTTAATTCTTTCAAATTAGTTTTGTTCATTGTCAAATGGTACAGGCTACGACTAAATAAAAATGATCCTGATAGAATTGTTATTGAACATGATAATGGTTTAAAATGGTTAATACAAGTCATTTGAACTAGTTGGGAATGAGCCCTATGTTCTTCCAAGCCAATGTGAGCAGGTATTTTACTGAGAGGTTCCACATAAATCGGGTTGGTCATTTGTTGTTAGACATGATCCAAGAGGAAGTCCAATAAACTATAATGTGATGGAAGAAGAAGATACTGAAGAAGAAAAGATGATGTAGATGATGATCACGATCGACAGCTATTCGATGATGATGAAGAAGAAGAAGCTGGTGATGGTGATGGTGATGGTGATGGTGATGGTGATGGTGATGGTGATGGTGATGGTGATGGTGATGGTGATGGTGATGGTGATGGTGATGGTGATGATGGTGATGACAATGATGAAGACAATTATGGTGGTGTTGGTGGTGGTGGTTATGATGATGATGATCATCATCATCATCATCATCATGGTCATGAGGATGAGTTGGATGAATATGAAGATCAATGACATGAATGAAATGTATGGGGTATGTGATTAGTATAGTATCTATTTAATATTGGTGCAGCTTTGAATATTTTAATTCATGTTCCACTTCTCCCAGGTCCTAATAGTACAACTAGGCCACCCCAAGGAGATGGAGATAGGGAGAGTAACTATTTATGGGACATTTTTTAACTTTGTGTTTATTATGGAATTTGGACTATATATTAGCTATGTGATGGATGTTGATTTAAAATACATATGTGATGGATTACGTGTTTATGATGATACATGTGACATTTTTTGAACTTTGTGTTTATTTATATAATGTGGATTGTTTATTACCTATGTGATGGATGGTGAATATGATACATATGTGATGTATTACATATTTATGATGACACATATGTGATTCTCATGATGCTTAGTTACATATATAATGATACATATGTGATGCTTATGATTCTTATGATACATATGTATTTATTGTTTATCAACTTACAAATGTAATGCTTATTGAGCTCAATTGATGGTGGTGATTTCATGTATAGGTTTGGTGTGATGCTATCACCCTTGGTGGAAACAAGTAATTGACTACAGACATCGGCAACCCTTTAGTTGAGGATCTTGCATAGTCTAAATAAAGTTAAGGTAAGAAACTAAAAAATTTACAATGATTTTAACGACATTTTTTTTTCATACTCTTCTTGTCTACAAAGTTCATGTTGTTAATGTTGTGTACCATTTAATTTTAAGTATATGTATCATGTAAATTTTAGCTAACATAAGATAATTTAATTACATGTGCAGGAACCTGAACCCCTTTGATGAGGATACTACATAGTCTCATGGATTGATTTCGTGGCTTCAAATTCCTTCAAATATAGCCTAAAACATCTGGAAGGAATGACATAATAAAGTTTTTAGAGAAGAAAGGAGATGTAGTAATGTTCTCATGAACATCATAAAATAGTAGGTGCGAGAGAATGTCAATGCAGGCTCCAAAGGTATCTCCAAGTTCTCACCTACTCTATTGAACTTACACCTAAGACGAAAATGGGGCATTCAACATAACTTCTAGAAACTCAACTGGAATAACTTGTTACTGAGAAAATGTTGGACTTGGCATCCTCCGGATTCAGGTTGGTTCAAGTGTAATTTTGATGGCTTCTCTAAAGGTAACCCTGGTTTGTCTGGGGTGGGTGGCTTAATCAGAGATCAAGGGGGAAGGTTGATAGAAGGATTTGGCACTGATTTGGGGATTTGTATGAATAGTAGAGCTGAAGCATGGTGGCTTGGATGGGCCACTCTAGGCTTCAACATAATTCTATGAAGAAAGTAATGTTGGAAGGAGATTCAAAGTTGATTATTGACTATCTTAATAACTTTGTTTCTCCCCCCTAGGAGATCAAAGGTATTATAAACAAGTATAGATCTCTCCTTAATATTTTTGAGAATATTACTGTTCAACATACCTACAGGGAAGGAAATATGGCTGCTGACCTCATTGCCAATTAGGGTTTAAGTAGTGCAGATTGGACATTTTTTAACTTTAGTGAAAGATCTAAGGAGATCAAAGAGATTATTGCTCATGAAAGGCTTAAGAGAAAACAAGGGGACAAGGACGGATATCAATAAGGGTTTCAAGGATCAGTTTATGACTTTTTGTCTACATGACCACCTTTTTTCAAAAAATTAAAATTATGTGGGCCCCTACAGTATGACAGGTAGGGTTTGGGTGATCTAGAGCTTTATGCTTACGTGCACTTTTTCTAGCTGGACTATGTATTACGGTGATGGCATGAAACTGAAGAGTCTAGAGGTAGGTACATGAACTAAGGCTCATGATTTCGAATGTATTTTTTATTAGGTTTTTATTAGAAATAAAGGTGGCATTTTTTATTTTTGTTGAGCCTTAAAGTTTATTGATTTGAAAGGAAATCACACATGTGATGAAAATGATGTGAAAGAGTTAAAAAAATGACCTTTCTAGAAATATTTCTTTATGTTTGCCTATGATTGTGAAGAACCTGAAATGTTTCTTGGGTAACTTTCATAGAGATAATTTTTTCTATGTTTGTCCTTCTTCCGACATGGGGGGCCCTCTTAAGAGAACTGAGCCTAAAAATTGTGATGTGCTTCATGACAATGAAGAGATTTGGGAGTTGTTTTAGAATGTTAGTTGTACCCCCTTCTTTCTGGCAATGAAGGGTTACAATAAAGATTTGACGATGAGATTCTGTAACTCTTGGCAAAATGGTTTGGTGACTATTGGGAGGATTTCCTTCACTATTACGCCAAATTACATCATGGAGGTCACTGATTTGGCGAATGATGGTGGAGTAGAAACATGCAATAGTGGCGAATACAAAGGGTTTATGAAAATTTTCTTCAAGAAAGGCAAGAAACTGGAGGCAATTCAGAATGGGTATGGTCTCTTGGCTCTACCTAAACTGTTCCCTATTGTTAGCTATTATGTTATGAAGTATTTTACGCTTGAAGGTAGATATACATTGTCATAGTTATAATTTTCCTATTCTTAATCATATTAGGCATGGGGAGAAAATCAATTTGCCTTTCTTTCTGTTCTCCTCCTTAGAGTCTTGCATTCAAAATGGTGCCAACCCCCAATCCCCAACTACACCAAGGACTTATCTATCTTCTTTAAAAGTTTGTTGTGGACCACTCCCATAGCCTCAACAGTTTGTCCACTAAGCTTGGGAATGGGGAAAACTATCATAAAAATCATGGTAAGTCCTTCAAGCTTCTGCTATCTAACCCTATGTCTTAGTGTTCGCTCGACTTCACCTCCTCGATTGAGAATAGAGGAAAACATACCCTTGCTATCCTGGATAAAGAGTCCTTGGAACTTTCTCTTCTAAATGTGAACCCTGATAAGAGACATTGAAACCCCCAAGAATTCCCTGGTAAAAGCTAAAAAAACTAGCAAAGAGTCATCCAGTAAAAGTATCACCATAGACCTAGACCTGCACTATCAAGAAGATGAGGAAAAACCTTCGAAGTAGGAAAAAATTGATTGCAATTATGGGAAAAGGAGGTTGGCTAGCCTCCAGGATAAGGAAAGTAAAGAGGAAATTAAAAACGTTGATAACCACGCCAATGTTAAAAATCTAGAGGAAATTTATGATCTGGAGGAGGAGGATAACTTTGTTGACAATAATGAGGATGATGATTTCTAGGAGGAGGAGGATGACCTCAAGGAGAATTTCAAAGAGGAAATAGAAGAAGAGGAAGATGGGGACGAGATCATCAAGATTGAGGCAGACTCAGATACTCCAAAATACAACCCCAAGGTCCCTAATTTGTCGGGTGATGAGGAGATGGTCCCCTATTCCCAGGACTCCCCTGCTAAGATGAACAACAACAACAATCTGAAAGAGAATTTACAAGAGCTAAAGGAGAGAGTTTCTACCCTTGAGATGAATAACTAAGAACAAAATTTGAAGATTCAAAACCTGCGTGATGCCTTAAGCTCCCTTTGCTGCATTATTGATGGGGTTATGAAGAGTGTTGTGCAAGGCACGGTTTCTTTTCAGGGGAGGATTAAAAAGAACAAGAAGAAGCTGAAGAAGCAAGGCCATATGGAGGACATTATGGATGATGATGAGGAAAAGATGGACACTTGGAAATGCAATCTTGGGAGACTCCAGCGTGACTAGAACCTACTCAAGAAAGATTAGCTGCTCTCTCGTTCTCTTTTTTTTTTTCCTTTTTGTTGATGATCATTTTAATGATGTTATGATGGGTCTGCATACCCTTTAATATTAACTCTTACTATTAGAGGACTCATAAAAATCGTAGCAATATGCTCTCTGCTGGTGTTTTTAGGAAGACTTTAAGTAGTAGGGTTATTGATGATATTTTTAAATGGGATGATAAGTATAGAAGATAGAAGTTAGTTAGGATGTGCAGAAATAGCTACAGAACTATGAAAGTTTTTTATTATTTTTGAAGGGTGGACTCTATTTTTTGTTTGGCCTTCAGGTGGTTGTTCTTTGCCCAATGATTTAACTTTGTAACTCTTTGTTGTTCTTGGTTCAAGGTCATCTCCCTTCTTATATAATAATTAAAAAAAAGATTTATTTATTTTATTTTTATTATTTATTTTCCATTCTCCTCTTAAACAAAATTAAAAAATGAATAATATTCTTACCTACTAAACATAACCATGGATCACTTATTTACCAAAGAACATAAGTTTAGTGGAAAATTATAGAAACAACTCCTTAGAAACCTTAACTACCTACATAACAACTTAAAAATAAAATAGTATTTCTCTTACCTACCCTTCTTAACCATTGGATCACTTATTTGAGACATCACATAATTTTAGTGAAAAAATATGGAAACATCTCCTTAAAATTTTTAACTATCCTATGTAACCATTAGATCACAAAATAAGAAAATCTTTGAAAATAAAAACTATTGGTTTACCCTAAAAACAAAATAATGTTACTCTAACCTAGCCTTCCTAACTATTAGATCACTTATTTTCCATGGGGCATAAGTTTGGTGGAAAATTATGGAAACAACTCCATGAAAATTTGAAACAATATTTCTCTTGCATACCCTTCTTAACCCTTGGATCTCTTATTTTCCATAGGGAAAAAGTTTAGAGTAAAATTATAGAGACAACTTCAAAATTTTAAATATCCTATGTAACCATTGGATCAAAAATAAGCAAATCTTTGAAAATTAAAACAATTGATTTGCATTAAAAATAAAATATTTTTTCTCTTACCTACCCATCTTACCTATTGGATTACCTATTTTTTACATGACATAAATTTAGTTGAAAATTCAAGAAAAAACTTCTTGAAAATTTAACTATCCTATAGAATCATTAATCACGATATGAGATCTTTGAAAATTGAAATTATTGATTTTCCTCAAAATAAAATAATATTACTCTTACTTACCATTCTTTACTTTTGGAAATTATAGAAACACTCCTTGGAAATATTAACTACCCATGTAACCATTGCATTAGAGATAGGCTATTCTTTGAAAATTGAAATTATTGATTCAACTTAAAATAAAATAATATTTTCCTTACCTACCCTTCTTAGTTATTGGATAGCTTGTTTCAAACCATTTATTTTGTCTACCTACCCACTAGATCTACTTAGTAATTTAAATTTAGCCATTCAACTATTTATTTTACTCCACCCATCAATTGTGTCAAATGTGTCATCCTCTATCACATGTGCTTCACTTGTTTGAATGGCCTAGAAGGTGCTAACTTGTGGGTTAGGTCCGGAGAGTGTGTTCAGCAATTTTATGTTGTAGGTTATGACAATGAAAAGATTCAATAGATCGAGGAAAGTATACAGGTATATAAATGAGTCTTTCAGTTTTGAATTCATTTTTTTTCCCCATTTTTCACATTACAATGATATTTTTTTATTACTTTCTTTACCATTTTCCATATAATGCTCAGGTTGATATTTCTTTTGTTTTTAATACATTGTTTTTTTTTTGAGAATATTTGTATTATTAAACTCATATGTTAACTCATGTTTATGTGTATGCAGGAAGTAAAAAACAATTCAGCATTAGACTTTTGTAACGAAAAAACCTTAAATTATTTTGTCTGCATCTTGATAGAAGTAATTTAGTTTATTGGAGTATTGTCATGGTTGAAAAGGACCAACCATGAAATATGTCCTCATCTTCCCTTTTCTACCAAAGGCACCAAATTTTGACTTAAAATAGAGAGCAGTATTTGCAAGAGATCATTGAGAGATATCTGTTGAATAAAAAATATATTAAATTGAATTCATGCATTCAACAAAAAATTTGACTATAAAGCATACAACATAGGCCTAGGTTAGGGTAACTAGGGTAATCAGTCCTAAAAATATAATTTATTTTAATTTCATTTCCTAAGTATCTAGTTGAAATAGAAATATATTTTTCATCTCTCAAATGATTTGCACAATCAAATAAATTGGATGGTGAATGCATTATAAAAACTATTTATATCAAATCATTATAACTTTGTCCATTCATGTCCATGAACAAGAAGAAGAAGCAATTGACTTATAAATATCAATTGACTTACAATTATGGTTGAAGTGGATACATCTAAACTCTCTCTTGAAGTGGTATATGTTCCAGAGATTGTAATAGAAGATTCTAAATAGGTAAGTACTTCTATGGTTACAAGTGATAAATTGACAAGGAAAGATATATCTGCATCGGTAAATCCTACTAGATACAAATCTATGATTGGAGGTCTGCTTTATTTGACTCAGACTAGGCTTGACATAATAAATGTTGTTTGTATTGCCTCTAGATTTCAGAATGATCCTAGAGAAAATCATGAGAATACAGTGAAAAGGGTTTTTAGATACTTGCAAGGTACATCAAAATATGGTTTGTGGTACCCTAAGGATGATTACTTCAAATTATGTGCATATAGAGATGCTAATTGGGTTGGAGATGTTGATGACTAGAAAAGCACTTCTGGTGGAGCTTTCTTTCTTGGAAAGAACTTGGTTTCATGTATCAGCAAGAAACAATCATGTACTTCTTTATCTACTGCTGAAGCTGAGTATGTTGTCATGACTACTAATTGTACACAAGTTTTATGGATGAAGAAAATGTTGAAGGATATCAAAGTGCATTACACTGGACCGGTAGTTATTCATTGTGATAACTCTGATGCTATTGACATATCAAAGAATGTGGTATTTCACTCTAAGACAAAGCACATATCTATCAAGTATAAATTTTTGAAGGAGGTGGAAGAAAATGAAGTTAGATTGGTTTATGTGAACACTAAAGACCAGATTGCAGATATTTTCCCTAAACCTTTGCCTAAAGAACCATTTAAGTACCTGAGAGATAGGTTAGAGGTTTCTTCCCCTCCAGTAGAGAACTGATTGATTCTTTTTGGAATCAGATTGATATGCATTATCAAAGATATTTTTCATTTTGGCACTGATGTGAGGATGCTACTGCTTAGGGGGAGTAGTTAGCTTTGTGATTCAGTGGTTTACATTTTTACTTTGATATTTTTGTTAGATTTATGTCATTGATGTCAAAGGGGGGAGATTTTGATGTGAAAAAGAAAAAATTAAGGAGTTGTATACATTAGGGAGAGATATATATGTGTAATTTAGAGCTTTACAAAGATATAATTCATAGGGGGAGATTGGTGTTTGTTTCAGAACTTCATTCCTATATCTTTGAGTGGGAGATTGTTGGTTGTCTTTTATTAGGGAAGACTTGTTTGGCATTTCTTGGTACTTAGATGTTTTTCACATCTAGTGTTGCCATCAATGCCAAATAGAGAGATTGTTCACCATTTATAGGAATTGATTATCTATTGCAATGATGTTTTTTCATTGATGTCAACACTAGTTGTTATGGATGCTTTACCAGCACCCTTCTGGTACCGGTAGGTTGAGTAGTTTCTAGTTGGTTTGGATCCGGAATAATCTAGTATGCTCTGGTATGGTTTGGTTAGGGAATTTTTTTATTCATGATACTGGTGTTCATATTCAGTCAGTTGGTATTGGTCAGGTGATCGGATGTTATCCTTCTTGCTTGGAAGCTTGGCTTGCGGTTTCGGAGAGTGTTTCACCGGTAGAAATTTTCATGAAGATCTTTGATGAATTGCATAAGTGGTGTTAGTGCAGCTTCTGGTGGAGATTCAAGATGTTGATGGTGATCATGTTAGAGACTTGGTGGATGGAGATGATTTCTTTAGAATATGGACCTATATTGGGTCCTGATTGATCTAGGTTATGGACCAACATAATGTAATGTGTGGATTGGACTTCTCGATGTGTTTCCGGGATGTCTTATGTGTTGGATATTCTTTTTTTGGTCCAAGGCTGACATGTTTTATAATTATGTAATTGGTTTATTGTCTGGTGGCCGACCTGATTGTTTATGGTCAAGGGTTTGTATATATAAGTTGTAAGATCTCATCGTAGATCATCGAGATATAGGAATGGGAAATGTGTATGTAATGTGCGAATAATGTAATATCATTCAGGTATAAGATTTGGTTGATCATTGGAGATCGAATTGGGTTTATGTAAGAGGATTTAGTCCTCCGATATTGAGCTTAATGAGAACTATACACAGGCATAGGAGATGCTATATGTATAGTTCATTCCTTCTTCCAGATTGTAGTCTGGATTTCTATGTAGTCAGTGAGACTCCTTTTGTGATGAGTAGTGCACTCTACCTTGTTGGCCTTCCTGCAAGTGCCGGCCCCTCAATTGTAATTCACATACTTATTGCAAAAGTATTATCTGATTGTGGGTAGGCTACCCACTGTGATTTTTTTCTTTACCGAGTTTAACTGCTATTTTGCTATTTGGTTTAAGTATTCCGGATATTAATTTTTTGGGTTCTGGTATTAAAGCTTTAATTGCTAAAATGTTTTTGTAATCTTTGATAACTGATTCACCTCCCCCTCTCAATTGTCTTCTGGTTATTTGAACTATCTAACACATTTCAAGTGGAATGAAGAGTGGTAGAAATCCTTTGATTCTATCAATAATAATTTGGCTAATCCATCTATTTTAATATTTTTCCTTTGATTCTATCAAGAATAATTTGATTAATCCATCTATTTTAATATTTTCTATATGTCAAATAGGCCCTTCCTCTTATATATTTTTGCCTCATTTAATGCTTTAGTAGCCTTGTTACCTAAACATGATGATGATGGTAGAGAAAGGATAGTATATTACGTTAGCCATGTTATTGTCAAATATGAAACCCGATGTTTTGCAATGGAAAAAACATGTTTAGCTCTTGTTTTTGCAACACTAAAGATAAGGCATTTTATCATTCATACAAAAACACAAGTGATTGTTAAGAATGATCTTCTCAAACACCTCTTTTCCAAGTCCGGCCTCTCAAGTAGACTAGCTAAGTGGGTAATGTTTCTTTTTGAGTTTGATTTAAAATTCATGACTTAGAAGTCAATCAAAGGGCAAGCTATTTGTGACCAGTTAATTGAAGCTCCTTTTCTCAAATCATTTCCTACTTTGGACCTCTTCCATGATGAGAAATTATTGAAAATTAGTCAACATCCCATATGGGATATGCACTTTAGTGGATCAAGATGTCAGACTGGTTCAAGAGCGAATGTTGTATTAATCTCACCTGAAGGAAAGCCAATCCATCTTTCTTTTCATTTAGAATTCCATTGTTCTAATAACATTGTTGATTAAAAAGCCCTTATTATTCTCTTACATGCCATGATAGCAATGCATGTGAATCATATTTATATCCATGGGGACTCTAAACCTATTGTAAATCAAGTCACATGAGCATATTGTGTTGGAAGCAATTGAAATTATCTCATTATTAAGACGTAGTCATGAATATACTTAAATATTTCATGACCTACACTATCGATAGCATATCTTAGTGAGGAAATTGTCATGCAGATGAAATGGCAAGCACTACTTCTCTTGTAGGCCTAGACTATAGTCACAACAAGTACCATTTTGTGGTACAAGTTATTTGCTCTCCTACTATATCTAATTAGCTTGAATTTGATAGTTTTATGTGTGGTCATATAGACTTAGAAAAATGTTAGCAAGGGACATTGTTATGGAAGAGATTAGTGCTTAAGGATTGTTTAGGGGTTGTCATTGATGGAAAATTAGATCAGAAGCATCATCCAATATATGCAAATTCGTTCTATTGGAATTTTTTCTTAAGTCTAGAAGGTCGAACAAAGTGTTTGGTAGAGTATGAGTACATTGAGAAGAACTCGATTTTGGGTGCACATTTTTGTTTGCTGTGGAAGAGATAGTGAATTTGTTGGTTAGAATTGCTTAATCCATAATCCTAGCTTTTAGTGATGATTCTTGTGCAAGTTTGATGATCTAGTATCTAGTATTTCAGGAAGAACAAAGTTATTTGGATGACCAGAAAAGTACTTCTGGTGGAGCTTTCTTTCTTGGAAAGAACTTGGTTTCATGTATCAGCAAGAAACAATCATTTACTTCTTTATCTACTGCTGAAGATGATTATGTTGTTGCGACTACTAATTGTACACAAGTTTTATGGATGAAGAAAATGTTGAAGGATATCAAAGTGCATTGCACTAGACCAGTAGTTATTCACTATAATAACTCTGATGCTATTAACATATCAAAGAATGTGGTATTTCACTCTAAGACAAAGCACATATCTATCAATTATAAATTTTTGAAGGAGGTGGAAGAAAATGAAGTTAGACTATTTAATGTGAACACTAAAGACCAAATTGCAGATATTTTCACTACCTTTGCCTAAAGAACCATTTAAGTACCTGAGAGACAGGTTAGAGGTTTCTTCTCCTCCCATAGAGAATTGATTGATGCTTTTTGGAATCAGATCGATATGCATTATCAAAGATATTTTCATCTTGGAATTGATGTGAGGATGCTACTGCTCAAGGGGAGTAGTTAGCTTTGTGATTTAGTGGCTTATGTTTTTACTTTGATATTTTCGTCAGATTTATGTAATTGATGTCAAAGGGGGAGATATTTTGATGTGAAAAAAGAAAAAATTAAGGAGTTATATACGTTAGGGAGAGATATATATGTGTAATTCAAAGATTTACAAAGATATCATTCATAGGGGGAGTTTGGTCTTTGTTTCATAACTTCATTTCTATATCTTTGAGTGGGAGATTGTTGGCTATCTTTTATTGGGGGAGACTTGTTTGGCATTTCTTGGTACTTAGATGTTTTTTACATCTAGTGTTGCCATCAATGCCAAATGGGGAGATTGTTGGCCATTTAGAGGAATTTATTATGTGTTGCATTGATGTTTTTTCATTGATTTAAACACTATTTGTTTTGGATGCTTTACCGACACCCTTCTGGTCCCAGTAGGTTGAGCAGTTTCTGGTTGGTTTGGATCCGAAATGATCCGGTATGCTCTGGTATGGTTTGGTTAGGGAATTGGACTATTCATGATACTCATGTTCATATTCAGTCAGTTGGTATTGCTCAGGTGATCGGATGTTATCCTACTTGCTTGGAAGATTAGCTTACGGTTCCGGCAAGGGTTTCACTGGAAGAAATTTTGATGATCTTTGATGAACTGCGTAAGTGGTGTTGGTGTAGCTTCTAGTGGAGATTCAAGATGTTTATGGTTATCATGTTAGAGACTTGGTGGATGGAGATGATTTCTTTAGAATATGGACCTATATTGGGTCCCGATTGATCTAGGTTATGGACCAACATAATGTAACATGTGGATTGGACTTCTCGATGTGTTTTTGGGATGTCTTATGTGTTGGATATTCTTTTTTTAGTCCAAGGCTGACATGTTTTATAATTATGTAATTCGTTTATTGTCTGGTGGCTGACCTGATTGTTTATGGTCAAGGGTTTGTATATATAAGTTGTAAGATCTCATTTTAGATCATCAGGATATAGGAATGGGAAATGTGTATGTAATGTGTGAGTAATGTAATATCATTTAGGTAGAGGATTTGGTCGATCATTGGAGATTGAATTGGGTTTATGTAAGAGGATTTAGTCCTCCGGTATTGAGCTTAACCAGAACTGTACACAAGCATAGGAGATGTTATCTGTGCAGTTCATTCCTTCTTCCAGATTGTAGTTTGGATTTCTATGTAGTCAGTGAGACTCCTTTTGTGATGAGTAGTGCACTCTAACCTATTGGCCTTCCTACAAGTGCAGGCCCCTCAATTGTAATTCACATACTTACTGCAGAAGTAATATCTGGTTGTGGGTAGCCTTCCCAGCGTGATTTTTCCATTTACCAAGTTTTCCAAGTAAAAATCCTTGTGTCATGTCGATGGTATTTATTCTCTGATTATTGTTTATGCTTAATTGGTTTAACTTCTATTCCGGTATTTGGTTTAACCATTCTGAATATTAATGTTTTGGGTTCTGGTATTAAAGTTTTAATTGCTAAAATGTTCTGGTAATCTTTGATAACTGAATCACCTCCCCCTCTCATTTCTCTTCTGGTTATTTGAACTATCTAACACATTTCAAGTGGAACGAAGAGTGGTAGAAATCCTTTGATTCTATCAAGAATAATCTAGCTAATCCATCTATTTTAATATTTTTCCTTTGATTCTATCAAGAATAATTTGGCTAATCCATTTATTTTAATATTTTCTATATGTGAAATAGGCCTTTCCTCTGATATATATTTTCCTCATTTAATGCTTTAGCAACCTTGTTAGCTAAGCATGATGATGATGCTAGAGAAAGGATAGTATATTACATTAGCCATGTTATTGTCAAATATGAAACCCAATATTTTGCAATGGAAAAAACATGTTTAGCTCTTGTTTTTGCAACACTGAAGCTAAGGCATTTTATCCTTCATGCAAAAACACAAGTGATTGTTAAGAATAATCTTCTCAAACACCTGTTTTCCAAGTCTAACCTCTCAAGTAGACTAGCTAAGTGGGTAATGTTTCTTTTTGAGTTCGATTTAAAATTCGTGACTTAGAAGTCAATCAAAGGACAACCTATTTGCGACCAGTTAGTTGAAGCTCCTTTTCTCAAATCATTTCCCACCTTGGACCTCTTCCATGATGAGAAATTATTGAAAATTAGTCAAGGTCACTTATGGGATATGCACTTCAATGGATCAAGATGTCAGACTTGTTCAAGAGCGAATGTTCTATTAATCTCACCTGAAGGAAAGTCAGTCCATCTTTCTTTTCGTTTAGAATTTCATTGTTCTAATAACATCGTTGATTAAAAAGCCCTTATTTTTTTCTTACATGCCATGATAGCAATGCAAGTGAAGCATATTTATATCCATAGGGACTCTAAATCTATTGTAAATCAAGTCACAGGAGCATATTGTGTTGGAAGCAATTGAAATTATCTCATTATTAAGACCTAGTCATGACTATACTTAAATATTTTATAACCTACACTATCGATAGCATATTTGAGAAAGGAAATTGTCATGTAGATGAAATGGCAAGCACTACTTCCATTGTAGGCCTAGACTATAGTCACAAGAAGTACCATTTTGTGGTACAAGTTATTTGCTCTCCTACTATATCTAATCATCTTGAATTTGATAGTTTTATGTGTGGTCATGTAGACTTATAAAAATGTTAGCAAGAGACACTGTTATGGAAGAGATTAGTGCTTAAGGATTGTTTAGGGGTTGTCATTGATGGAAAATTAGATCACAAGCATCATCTTGTATATTTAAATTCATTCTATTTGAAGTTTTTCTTAAGTCTAGAATGTGGAACAAAGTGTTTGGCAGAGTATGAGTACATTGAAAAAGAACTCGACTTTGCATGCACTTTTTTGTTTGTTGTGGAAGAGATAGTGAATTTGTTGGTTAGAAATGCTTAATCCATAATCCTAGCTTTCAGTGATGATTCTTGTTCAAGTTTGATGATCTATTATCTGGTATTTCAGGAAGAATAAAGATATTTGGGTGATTAGTGGTGTAGCGTGTTATGTGGAATCTTCAAGATGATTTTGTTGATTTGTGTCATGTTCGAGGTTGTTGTACTAACAATTGTGATGTGTATTATCATTTTGTTTTGGTTCGCATGTGTATTAGTAATAAGATTGATCCGACTTCTTGTTATAAATTTCATCTTTTTGGAGATGACATGTTAGTGACCTAATCAAGTGTTGCAGATATATAAGACCGATTTCTTTGAGGATCGTGGTATTCAATAGTGGTCTATGAAGATTGTATGAGCATCTGTGCATAGTTTCACATGTGCTATTCTTAGATTTATGCTCTGATGTATGACAAAGTAGAGAAGAACAAAGCAGGGTGCTAGATAAGTGGAAGAAGACTCTTTGTGCTTAATCAGAACTGCATTTTAGCATTTGTAGATGATATTCATTAGTTCAGACAACTTGTTATCATTTGTAATCATTTGTAGGATAGTGAGTCCTCTGAGGGTTGTAGCCCTCTCTTTTGTAATTGAGCAGTGAGCTCTAGTTTGTGTGCTTCAATGCATTTGCACTTCCCTTGCAATATTATTATACGCCTGATCACAGTATTGTAATAATGTGGGCATTTTCCCTTTCCAATTTTCCACATAAAAAAATTGTTGTTATGGTTTTGTGCTTGTGTGTGTTGAGTTTATGCACTTTACTTTTATTCGTTTGCATCCGGTGGTTTAAGAATCAGTTAAAGAAAGTCATCAATTGCAAAACACTAATTCACCCCCCTCTCAGTGTTCATTGGTTCCATCAATTGGTATCAAATCCTAGTTCCTCTAAGGAATCCTATTAGCTTGAGGAAGATCTAGGATAGTGAAGCAATGGAATCCAATTTATAGAAATAACTCACTATGGCACTTGAAGATCTAGATACAACAAGAAAGGATCCTATGGACAAAATCAAGGAGAAAGAAGACCGAAGCATTGATGACCAAGCCTTAAAAGAAAAGACAGATGAATGTGAAAAACTTAGTAGAGATATTGCAGTCTTAAAGAATGAAATGCAATCTATCATGATGAAGCTGACAAAGCAAATTGAAGCAGTAAGGAGAAAGATGAAATCTTGACTCAGCCATTAAAGGATAGATCTGATGAATGTTGTAGATAATCATGAAAATGACCTATTGAAGCTTGAGTTGATACTGTAGACACTCAAAATTGTCATGTCTAATTAAATAAATATTTTATTTATTTAATTATCTAAGCCTAATTCTTCTATTAATTAAATAAATTTTTATTTATTTAATTAATTCATTTATCCTCTTCTAGCCTTATTTCTCATTTAAATAAATACATTTATTTATTTAAATTATCCCTTTCCTAAATTAAATAAATATTTTATTTATTTAATTGTCCCACTTCTTCTATTAATTAAATAAATCTTTATTTATTTAATTAATTCATTATCTTTTTCTACACATGACACATGTCATTCATCTCTTAATTCATACACTACCTACCTCTTTCATTATTTTACTATTTCTTCTACCTACCCTCTAATCCTAACCGACCTCTCTTTTTACACCTCTCAATCTTAACCCTCCATTTCTTATTGTGTCTTCTATTTAAGGAGATGCTTTCTTCATTGTCAAACCCTATTCAACAATTTTGGAGGACTTGGCTACACTACGATCCTACTTGCAACCACATTCCGTTCTTTGTTGAGCTCTTGTGCATATAAAAATCTGAGAGCAAAAATATCAAGCAAGATCAATGGAGATAGGAAGAATGGAGATCAAAACCCTATTGGACATGTGATGGTATATACATTTTGATTTTGTTTTACTTACATTGTCTTAGGTAATCTTCATATGTTATGGTGGATCTTTGTTGTTGTTAGGCTAGGGTTTTGTGGTTGGATTCATTTAGCCTTTCAATATTGTTATTATTGTTATCCATTTTCACCATACACATTTTGGCATGCCCGGCGGGACATGGATTTTTCTTAGATCTATGTTTTTTTTTGCAGATTTTTCTAACCCTATATTGCTGTTTTGTAAAACAATTTGGAGAATAACCTTGTGCAACTAGGGTTTTGGACACAAAATCAAGATCTTGGAGAGATTCGATCATATCTCATAAATGGCTAGGAAATTTTGCACCAAATTTTTTTTGTAGGTTGAACAAAGTATCAGGAGCTCTAAATCCAAAATGTAGAATTTTTGGAGCACATTTTCATTTTCTATGAATTTTTTATGATTTTTCATAAAAAATTAATTTTGAGAGCAAATGAGAGAATTTTTTGGTTTTTCTTACATTTTTGGAAATATTTCATAATTATACATAGGATCTATTCTTTGTGATTTTAATTTTCATGCAAAATATTTCCATAAAAGTCAGATCTTTAAAAATTAGGGTTTTTCTTTATTTTGATCCGATCTCAGAAACGGATTCTAATTTTGACATAAGATTTTTTTGTAGGTCAAGAAAAGTATCAAAAAGATTCAATAAAAATTTCAGATTTTTTGGATCGATTTTGCATTTTATATGAATTTTTTATGATTGTTCATAAAAAATTAATTTTGAGAGAAAATTAGAGAATTTTTTGGATTTTCTTATATTTTTGGAAATCTCTCAGAATTATACACAGGATCTGTTCTTTGTGATTTTAAATTTGATGCAAAATCATTCTTCAAAAATTAGATCTTTGAAAACTAGGGTTTTGCATTATTTTACTCATATCTCACAAACTGCTTGGATTTGTTGCAGGAAATTTTTTGTGCGGGTTTGGAAGACCATCAATACTCTTCAATAGAAATTTGAGATTTTTTGGATTGATTTTGTATTTTATATGAATTTTTTATGATTTTTCATAAAAAATTAATTTTTGGAGCAAATTAGCAAATTTTTTGGATTTTCTTACATTTCTGGAAATCTCTTAAAATTTTACAGGTTGTCTTTTTTTATGATGAATCGGGTCTTTGAATTGGTCAACAAAACGCATTGTTGAAGGCCCCTATTTCACAAAGTCTTTTGGATCTAAAATTTACCTAACTTGTGTGCTTGCAGGAAGGGGTGATCATTTGAAACAATCCAAACTACTAATAAATCTTTGTTGCAGGTCCTTGGCAAGGGTTTTTGGATTTTTATTGTGTGCCTTGTTTTCATAGACTAGCAAACACTTCAATTGGTGCACTAAAATTGAATCATTGTCTTTTGTGTCTTGAGCAATAGGCTCTTTTTGTTTAATCTTTAGAGGGCCTGTCTTCCCGTGTGGTCATTAGGACTACTAGTGAGAAGAGAACGACCCAAGTGGTAGCGAGGAAAACCCACCTCATCCAAACCACTATAATCAAATGTATTCATGGTGAAAACTATGAATAACGTGTGCTGATTAGTTCATACCGACACTATGTCTCCCCATAAACCCGTTTGATCAAATTTATTTGATCATTTGTAGGGCATAACCCCTACCGACTGGGAGCCTTCTGTATTTACAGAGCTGAAAGTGCCGCATGTATGGCCACACGAGCGGATGCCCTTACTAGCACCTTTTTGTTTTAGAAGCCCAAATCCTTCTAGTTGTTGGGGCAGGAGGTCGGACCTCTGGTAGCGGCCCACACACATACGGTTCTTAGTAGAGATACAAAGTTCGCCATGGGGAGTTTTCATGGGGACTGATGCTTGGCTGACCCGAGAAGTGAGTGCCAAGGGTGGAGCCAGTGTTGTCAAGCATCTAAGTATCCGCTCTGAATAGCGTAGCCTCGGGGGTAAAACCCCATGTGGGATCAACAACTATTGTCTTGGCCAGCCATAAGAATTGTGCTTGACTTATGTTAAACATTCAAACAATCAAGACCAAACAGCAAAACATTGTGTCTTTTGTGTCTTCAAGTGTATACAAAACAATTTTACATCAAACAACACACTTTTCTTGGAGTCATTGTCAGTCTAAACACTTGCAAACATTGAGTCCTCATCAACATTGTGTCCTCTTGTCACGAAAAATAGTCAAACATTCAGATTTGGTCACAACCAAAAACTTCACAAATTAGAAAAATTTCACAGTCCAGTAAACCAAAGAAATCAGTTTCGGAATACTTGAGCTTCCTAGGTTGTTTCTTCAGGTTTCATCTAGCATTCAACCTATCCTTGGGTCTCACATAGTCCATCATTGCTTCACATCTCATTTTACACTCACAATTGTCTAAACTTGAGTCAAAAGGTCACTTGTTTGTCCTCACTATACTCTTTCAACACACTACATACAACTACACTTTGCTAAGTGGTCCCTCATCAAGGTTTTTTACCTTTGGGTCTCATTTGGTCTTACTTAGGGTCAAGGTCAGCTTACCTCATCAAGAGAAACGATCGTCTCTTTGGAAGTCACACCTACTCTACTACTTACATACTTGGTCTTACACTTTGGACATTGCAAGTACACCTCAGATTCATTTACACTCCATACAACTCTTGGTCTTCCATACTTTTTCCATTTTTCATCTAGTCTCTCACATCTTGGTCAAATACCTAGTTCATGGTTGAAACACGCCTTCAAAAATCTAGGAGAATAGCTAAAGAAGCTCAAGAATCTGCAAACATGAGTTCTTATGAGTATGACAATGATTTATTCTTCAATCCTCAGCACACTACATTACCAGACATGGATGTTTATAGAAACAATCCAAATGTGGAAAGCGCAAACACTATAAACAACAATACTACACACAATGACAATGTGGACAACTCTTCAATACTATCAGCAGACATAGAAGACTCCATAATGAATCCTCATTTCAATAGATTGGTTGAAGAGATAATGAGGAGAGATCGACAGTACTTTTTACACATGATGGCACAAAGTGGAGTTAAAATACCTCATGACTCTGACATGTCTCAACTTATGGAAAGTCGACCCTCACAACAAACTCAATCCAACATGGATCAAAGGAGACCAAATAGTGGAGGAAATAGAGGACCAAATATGATGCCTGAGTCACCATCAGTTTTGCTTCAAAAACCAGAGATCCCACATACACAAGCTCAAACATATGATACTTACCTTCGAAGACCATCATGGAAGCCTTAT
This sequence comes from Cryptomeria japonica, assembly GCF_030272615.1. Taxonomy (NCBI): domain Eukaryota; kingdom Viridiplantae; phylum Streptophyta; class Pinopsida; order Cupressales; family Cupressaceae; genus Cryptomeria; species Cryptomeria japonica. The sequence continues at coordinate 825,903,530 of NC_081407.1, forward strand.
GGAGATAGATATGCTCAATCACATGCTCAAGGTATGGATCAATCAAAACAAGTAGATACTCAAAGACATCCTCAAAATTTTGACACAAGGAGACCTCATGTAAAAATTGGGGGCAACACAATGGAAAATGAAATGCCTATTGAATATGGTATATATGCACAAAATAGATATGGGGTCCCTCAACATGAAGTTATGCCAAGTGCTCCATATATGCCGCACCAATATAGACCTCCATATGGACATGTCTACGATCAGTATCATCCATACATGCAACAAGCTCCTCCTCAACTGGGTGTCTCAAACATGGGATATGCTACAAGGAATCAATCTCCTCCCAAGAATAATTTGGAGCAACAAATAAGAGATTTACAAAAGAAAATGGACGACATGAGTACATCAAAACCAACATAAACTATGAGAGATATATGTCCTTATCCCTTTGATAAGAGCATTCCAATGCCTCCATTTCCTGCACACTTTGTGACGCCAAAATTTGATAAGTATAGAGGGAGAGGAGACCCCAAGGCACACATAAGACAATTTTTCACAGCCTGCATTGAGGTAGTGGCAGAAGAAACATACTTGATGAGGTTGTTCCCACAGAGCTTAGGCGATCAAGCTATGGAATGGTTTTCTCAATTACCTCTTGGTATTAAGTCATGGGGTGACTTAGCAAAGGCATTCATTCAGCATTTCTCTTACAATATAGAAACAGATGTCTCTGTTACTACCTTGTGCAATACGAAACAAAAGGAAGGAGAATCTTTCGCAACATTTTTACAAAGATGGAGAAATCTAGCTAGCAGATGTTCTTGCGAAATCCCGCAAAAACAAATGGTAGAAATGTTCACTCAAAACGTTAATAAGGCTATTGGCTATGATCTCAGGAAATCTTGTTTGTCCACATTCAAGGATGTTATTGAAAAGGGCCTAGCAACAGAAAGAGTCTTAATTGAACAAGGAGTCATTAAGATATTCAAAGAAAACAAAGAGGACTTTAAAGGAAAGGACAAACCAAAATTTTGGAACAAGAACAAGAACACAGTTAATGATGGTGTTGTTGATGCCAACACAGTGAGACCCAAGTTCATCTTTTCTGGATCAAGTTCTACCAACAATCAGGTGAACACTCAAACAACTTCTAGACCATGAAGGAAGTACACTCCATTGGGAGAACCACTTGAATCAGTCTTCAAAAAGCTTGTGGCAAACAAAGTGATCACAGTTCCAGATTTTCCTCCATATGAACCAAAGGTCAAACCAAATTGGTGGAATGATGATGAGTATTGCGAATTTCATAAGAGTAAGGGTCACAAGACAGGTAATTGCCATCGATTGAAAAACATTGTGCAAGATCTCATTGATAGAGGTGATATTGAGATTGAGGGACATTCATCTAATCAAGAACATGAGGTGTTTAAGGAACCATTCCCAAAACATGACAAAGGAAAAGGCAAAGTCACAGATGATCAAGCCAATTACACTAGAGCACCTTACAATTATGATTCTACTATCAATCACATCTCAATGGACAATCATATCTCTACTATTACTATCAAGAACAAAAATCCTGAGAATCCTTCTCAGAGACCCAAGATTGTCCTAAAAGGTGTGGGATCTTCTTCTGAGCATACCTCTGAATGTCATGTTACAACTCGTCGAGGTAAAATCATGTTGCCAGGTGCCTCCACTAAGAATACCAATCCTTCATCAACCAAGCCTGAGTACAACCTTGTAGAACAGTTAGGGAAGACACCCGCGCTCATCTCTATTCTTGAGCTCTTATGCATATCCCCCGCTCATAAAGCTATCCTTGACAAAATCTTGAGAGACACTACCATTCCTACTGATCTGAACGTGGACCAGTTTCAAGCCATGGTGGGATACCTTTCCATTCCACATTCCCTTACGTTCACAGAAGCCGATGATGCCTCCATAAGTCAGCCACATAATGCACCTTTACACGTTGAAGCTTTCATACATAAACATCGAATAAAGCGAGTTCTGATAGATGGAGGAGCAAGTCTAAACATTTGTACATTGAGCACCATTAAACAATTGGGATATTCTGACAAAGTTGTGAATGCTACAAACAAAATTACCATCAAGGCATATGATGATGAAGAGCGTTCATCCAAAGGCACAATCATTTTACCTCTCAGAGTTGGGCCAGTTACAAAGGATATGGTTTGTCAAGTCCTTGATTTAGATCTCGCATACAACATATTGCTAGGACATCCATGGATTCATGAGATGAGAGCAATACCATCTACATATCATCGATGTATCAAGTTTCCGTACAATGGAGTTGAAGTGACCGTCAAAGCTGACCCAAATCCATTTATATATTGCAACAATCTGCGACCTCGATCAGAAATAACAATCCTAGTCAATCGAGAATCTATTCCTTCATCGGCATATGTGGATCCAGAATCCTTGAAAGCTTCTACATCCAAACAAGCAGAGCTAAAAGAAGACAAGTTCAAGATTAAAGACATGGGATGTGGTGAGTATATCTTTCATGTTGATCAACTCCCACAGTCTCCTAAGCCATTCAATCAATAGGAGCAACCTACAAACAATTTGCAATGCCAAGGAATTGGGTGTGAACCACCTAGTGTTGTGGCTACTAAGTTTGAATGCAAATATCCTCTAGTGGTGCAAGCAACTCTTGATATCAATAGTCCTAAGAGTGGTTCCAACAAAGAATCTATTGAGTCTATCGCCAACCCTCTTGATAACTCACATAGCTTTACCATTTCATCCACTCATTCCATTTCCACTCCACTTCCAAACTTGGATGAACAAGAATTACAAAAGCCCTTACTAATTGGGGATCAAAAATCAAGCTTTGAAAAGAAAAATCTAAAAGTCAAAAATAAAGAGAAGTCCTTTAGTCCAAATCAAAATCAAAAGCTACTGGACTCTGCAAAAATCAAAGTCAAGGATAAAAATCCTATGAAGCAAAAAGAGAAAGAGTTGATCTCCCCTAATATCAAAATAACTGGGGGCAAAAGTTCTAAAATTTCAAGTCAAAAAGCATACTTGTTGATCCTAAGTCTCCATCATGCTATCCTACTTTCACTTCTTTTCGCAATTATAAGCCTTCATAACTCATCCACTTGTTCCACACATCCTTTTCCTTCTGGTGATACATCATGGACCTTTAATGGAGCTTCCTCAAAGGACTTTGCTATCAGTGATGCCCAAACTTCTTCAGGTGACACGCATATGGGTCTGTGTAGTCCACACACTAGTAATTCTATCTCAATTCCTTTATCAAGGAAGACAGACACTCAAGCTACACATCATTCAGTCAAGGAACAATGCAGTTACAATCATAAGATCAAGCCTCACACATTTGAGGTAGGTGACTTAGTACTCAGAGAGAACCCCAAGAATCAGCAAGACAGAGATAAGAAGGGCAAGTTCGAACCAAACTGGCTTGGTCCTTACATCATCACAGCGGTATATGGATCTGGGGCATATCAGCTCTCAACTACAGAAGGTGAACCCTTGGAGGATCCTATCAACAGCATGCACCTTCGCAGGTTCTACACATAAGCTCTTCGGAACATCCTAATTCAAAAATACAAAAAAAATTATAAAACAAAAAAAATCGTCACTTGGTGAAAACCTGGCAAACAGGCGCCTTGTGACAACAAAAAAATTGAAAAATCGAAAAAAAGTAAAGAGAAATAATTCCGTCCAATGGTGAAAACCACTTTGGTGGCGCCCTGGGCAAGTACCATGGTGAAAACTGGGTCACCAGCGCCATGCGTAGAGACTTTGCTCCTCCCTCTTTCAGGATTCTCTTTCATCTTTCACTTTGCACACACTCACAACCTATTCGTTCACAATAAACTTACCCATTTCCATCATGGCTTGTTATTGATCTACCTAAGATTGGTTAGCCATCCATAACCCTCCCTTTTCACTCCCTTTCCATCCATAATAAATCAGATCCTATCTGTGGCTAAGGCAAATCCTACATCTAGTAATGGGTGTGGAACTGAGAACATCACATGTTTCGAGGAGTACAGTTTCTTCCAGCTTCCTTCAAGTCTATCCGCGCACAATCCGCAATAAAGCAACATCTGCATTGCCAGTCCACAATAAAGTTCCATCTTCTCCACAATAAAGTATCAGTTTCATGGATTCAGTCAGTTTCAAATGAGACACAGCAGCAACAATGAGCTTCAACAAAATCAAATCTTTCAATAGACTCAGACAACATATGGTTCAGTGCTATCTATCCTTTTTGTGAAAGTGAACATTGTGACCACAATCGAATAAGACTTAAACAAGTGACAAGAGACACTAAACTTGAGGACTACAGTGGATGTTGGTGTCGAGTCTTGGTTTTCTTTTGATTTTATCTTTTTGGTGACATGTCTTTTAGCTTTTCCAGGATGTCTTTGACTAGAGATTCTATCTCCAGGATGTCTTTGACTAGAAAGGCAAGGATGGGGTATCGTCACCTATTTGCATTTGCTGTCTGTCGATTGTCTCTTAGTAATGCTATGACTTGTCCAAGGATATGAGGACACTGTGAGTCTAGTATGAACTGGCGCATTCCTTGTTTGTGACTGTCTTATCTCCATGCAAACAGGTACAATGACTTTCTGGGCCGAACAAATGCCTCGATTGTCATAACCTATTTTGCCATAATAAAGCTCAATGATGATAACGCACAAGAAGCTCTTTCACGTTCATATCTTCTCTCTCTCATCCCCCTTTCTTGATTGACTTCCATTGTCCTTCTCGAGTCCGCGTAGCCCGCTATCACATGACTGAGTATAATGACACACCAAAAACATTTGCATTTCATATAGTTACACCTACATCACCACATATAAGCATTTCATACATACATATAGATATCACAATTGCATCACATCCTGCATACAACACATGTTAGCACATCTCACATTTTCATTATGTAAATAATCATTTGCATTGTCATATTCATTTGCATTACATACATTCACATTTGCATCATGCATCACATATACAACATAAAAGAACAAAAATATATTGCATTGCATCATATAAGCATCCATATCATAAAACATGTATCACATAAGAACATTTCATCACATAAGGTACACATGCATATAGCTGCCGCAAAAATGGATCATCTCTCATATATAATCAAAAGTGTCATGATACAATGATGTTAAAAGAATCATATGGCTACAAAATCACTCGCAGGTGTCTACAATACAAAAATGGTACAATACTGATACATAGGGAGCCCTCTAAGGCTATGATGAACTCCCTCCCTCGGAGCCGCCTGGCCTCGATGGAGTTTGAGCCCTAGAAGGACCCACCCCAAGATCAACTCTCCTGGCCCCTGTGTCCCCTGCAGCCACCCCTCGTGTCGTCCTATCCAGACAGAGGAACCCACTGATAACTCCTGTCAACACTATTGGTAGTGCTAATCCTGTCCATGTCATGGTATCCCATGCCACATGTCCCACCCTCATCCCTAGTCCTAGATCCTAGAACACTCATCTCAGTGCATCCCTATCTCCATCTCGATCATAGGGTACTAACTCCCCATCAATCGGTATCCGTAGAATCCTATATACATCCTCCAAGGTGACTGTCATCTCACCCATCGGCAAATGCAAACTACAAGTCTCTGAGTGCCATCTCTCAGCCAGTGCAGTCAGCAATCCCATGTTCACCTGAAACTTAGGCACATACAGAATGTATCTCAATCCCATAACCTCAATCGCAGCTCAGTCCTCGGCTGTCAACTCAGGTCGCAACCTCTGAGTCGATGGGAATCTCTCCTGTGACTCCAGCATCGGCAAGTACTCCTGCAGTCAAGCAAATCAAATCATGTCAGTCATAGTGGCATTCACTGTTTATCACAAAATGCTACTCGCTATCTAAATGCACATAGCTATTTATCCTAGTGACACTCACTGTTCATCACAAAGTGTTGCTATCTATCCTAGTAGTACTCCCTGTTCATCACAAAGTACTACGTGTGTGACACTCACTGTTCATCACAAAGTGTTACTCACATTTGCACTCCCTGTTCATCACAAAGTGCTGCTCATATTTTAGTACTCCCTGTTCATCACAAAGTACTCTATCTTGGTACTCACTGTTCATCACAAAGTGCCTTGATCTATCTTAGTCTTCCCTAGAGGACCTTCTTGAGTGTATCCTCTTAGCAGCTTATCCAATCGACAGCGTATGTTCATCACAGAACTGCCGATTTGACCTGGAAGACACAAATTCACATTTTTGGACACAAACACATTTTCTTGACATAAATGCGCATTAATTACATTACCTAGTATGAATTAATGACAATAATAAATGCATAAAAGTACGAGGAGGTTTTGTGGTACTCACTGGCTCTCCTGCCTCCGTTGGCCTCTAGAATCGGCGAACACGGTCGAATCTGTGAACAAAAGCCATCGCTGCTAACTGTTACTGCTTTATTTTCGCTTTGCACTATGCTCTTGTGATGGTGTAGATGACAATGAGGATGTATTTTCCCCCATGGTCTATCTTATAGATTGCCCTAGCTCTCATTTCCCGAGTCAGTCTTCCTTATCCCGTGACTTTGTCACTTTATCCGATCAATCCATTCTATCCCGTCTTTCTTATTGAGAGATTGTCTGCAATCTTTTCAGACATTTTCATCCAATCTCTTGAGGGGGCATATAATTCCCATCTTGGGGCAACTCTGTATCAGTTCATCTTATCTTCTTTGAAACAACGCGACAAGCCGCATTGTCTCAAAGAGGGGCAAAATGTAGACACTCAAAATTGTCATGTCTAATTAAATAAATATTTTATTTATTTAATTATCTAAGCCTAATTCTTCTATTAATTAAACAAATTTTTATTTATTTAATTAATTCATTTATCCTCTTCTAGCCTTATTTCTCATTTAAATAAATACATTTATTTATTTAAATTATCCCTTCCCTAAATTAAATAAATATTTTATTTATTTAATTGTCCCACTTCTTCTATTAATTAAATAAATCTTTATTTATTTAATTAATTCATTATCTTTTTCTACACATGACACATGTCATTCATCTCTTAATTCATACACTACCTACCTCTTTCATTATTTTACTATTTCTTCTACCTACCCTCTAATCCTAGCCGACCACTCTTTTTACACCTCTCAATCTTAACCCTCCATTTCTTATTGTGTCTTCTATTTAAGGAGATGCTTTCTTCATTGTCAAACCCTAATCAACAATTTTGGAGGACTTGGCTACACTACGATCCTACTTGCAACCACATTCCGTTCTTTGTTGAGCTCTTGTGCATATAAAAATCTGAGAGCAAAAATATCAAGCAAGATCAATGGAGATAGGAAGAATGGAGATCAAAACCCTATTGGACATGTGATGGTATATACATTTTGATTTTTTTTTACTTACATTGTCTTAGGTAATCTTCATATGTTATGGTGGATCTTTGTTGTTGTTAGGCTAGGGTTTTGTGGTTGGATTCATTTAGCCTTTCAATATTGTTATTATTGTTATCCATTTTCACCATTCACAGATACAATCTAGGAATAATGAGCAATAGCTTGAAAGGAAGATCATAATTATGAGAGATGAACTTACCACTATGAATGAGTACAAGGAAAAATTTAATGCTATCTCAGCTAAGTTGGATCAGATGCTACAAAGTCAAAAGAATAAAGGTGATATGGGAGGACTTGGATTTGAGAAAGCAGAAAGCTCTGGATCTGGTAAAAGTAATGCTAAACCTCAAAAGAATAAGAGATCTCTAGTAAGATAACCTAATGCTTATAAATTCAATGGTAAATGTTTTCTTTGCAATAAATTTGGTCATATGGCAAGTCAACGCAACAATAGGGCAAAGTAGAATAATTCATCATTCTCTAGACAATGTTTCAATTGTAATAAATATGGTTATAAGTCAATTGAATGTAGAAGTATGGTAAATAGGAGAAATATGTGATGCTATGCTTGTGGAAGATTTGGACATATTTCTAAACAATGCAGATCTAGGGGTAATTCTAGGCCTAATCAGAGAAACAATATTCTTTGCTATGCCTACAACAAATCCGATCACATTGCTAAATTTTGTAGATGCAAGAATATGAACCAGAATGCTCCAGTAGATAAGAAAAAGTTAAATTATAAGGCCAAATAGAAGGTTGAAGAGATCATAGAGAAGTACAAGGAGAAATGGATCTAAAAGGGTGATTCTGATGCAGTAAATGAGTCTGCACCCAATTCCGGTGTTGGAACCTCATCCGGTGACTAAGGCACTTGGCCTTAGGGGGAATCTTTTCATGCAGATCCTAAAACCCCCTATTTGAGATCTATAACTGGCTATGGAAAGTTGAAAATGGTTATGAATGATTGTGCAGTCGATCCTGAAGGATCCTTGAAATACTTCATGTCAATTTGTGACTCTGAAATAATAGGCATGAGATATAGAGCATCTAAAAGAGTTAGGGTTGAGCATTTATTATACCTAAAAGTTAAGTATGTGGCAGATAAAAGGGAAATTTAACTTTTATTTCTTACATTGCGTTCAGAGCGAAAGTGTATGATAGATTGGTGAAGAGGTTCTTAAGTGAATCCAAATCTTTGAAGAGATTAGGTGAAGATTTCTTGTATCTAGTTGAAGACTAAAAGGTATTTTTTCAGAGTTTGATAACTTTCTCTATTCCTAACCTAAATTCGATAATGGAATCATTTGGTGTGGTGACTCTATTGGTTGGCAATATAAGTGAAAGGGAAAGACCTATGTTTAAGAAACACCCACATAAATCAATGGAAGATGGTCTGCAAGGGGAATTTTCATTCATTTTATATGGTGTTTTGTATATTGAGGGCATTAGGACTTATATCCATTATAATTTTGAAGAACTTGGGAACACAAAAATGTTAAATATTTCCATAGAGCACATGGTAGATATCATGGGAAACCTTAAACCCGAATTCAAATCAATCCAAGACAAGGGCTTCATCCAATTCATGAATTTTCTGATCTTTGACGAATCCAAATGGATTAGATACATTTTTACTAGAGTTCATGGTGAGTTCATATGGCTTAATAGGCTGCACAAGATCATGAAGCAAGAAATTAAAATCGTAACACGCTTGAATTCAATGGATGAAGTTCCTGGCCTAGGGAATGTAAAGAACATGACCATGATAGAGGCAAATGATTCCGAACATTATGAGAGATTGATGACAATTAGTAACATTATTGAATATGATGTTAGATTTGCATCCACGGTGATGGGCTATAAATTTTATCAATCCAACAAGTATAACTTAGTGTCCAATATGGCCATTTATGCTCCTTTTAAAGTTCTCAAGGAAGATAAGCTATATGATCTATAAGAGGTGCTCCAAAGTGAGTTCTTGAACAATCTGAAGAAGATAAAGTAGGATAAAAATCATGTATTCAAGTTTGGTATGCTGATTATCTGCTTGTACTTATATTTCATGAATGAGGTCCCCGGTGTAGGTAAAGTTCAATGGGCCTATGACAGGCCGATAGCGGTCCAGATAAAGGAAATTGTTGATGGATTAGGTGATGAACAAGCTCAAAGAGCTATTTTATGGGATTACTTTAAAACTTTCCAAGGCATGATGCAGAGCAGGGAAAGGATCCCTAAGGAAATTATGGAGAAGTATGAAGACTCCATATGCTTCATGATGGAGATCGATCAATGTTTGATGGAGGTTGTTGAACCTAAGATAGTTTGGATCATGCCCATGGGGTATGAGGCTAGTGGTGATATTATTAATGCATATGCTCAACACCTCTTGAGAAAGAGAGTAGACACAACAGAGGAAAGTTTTGGAACATACAAGGAGAAAAGTTTGAGCCTGCACTCTTAGTTCACCAAACCTAGAATGCAAAGAATAGTGAGGAAGGAAGTGGAGTAGTTTGCAGAGGATATGAGAATCACAAAGGAGGCATTCCGAAGGGCTTGGGAGAGGAATATCCTGAAGGAAGAGGATGTGGTGAAACCAAAGAAGACCAAGTCATAATCTCCTTCCCCAATGACAAGGAAAAAAAGAAAGCCAACACCTTCCTTTGGTGCTCAAAAGCTTGTCCCTCCACCTAAGCCTCAATCAAAACCATCTAGAGGAGTTGAGAAGAGGAAGAAAGGGAAACCAAGAAGATTTTATGCACCATCCACTATAGAAGAGGAGACTGAATTAGATGAAGTAGTGAGAGAAGTAAAGAAGAGTGCTACTACTAGTAGGGTTGTGGAGATGCAATGCTCATGTGGAAGTTAGACAAGCAAGAAACTGAGAGTTGAAGATGATCCATCTGACATAACTCTGAAGAAAGTCAAGGAATAAATAACAGAACAAGGTAATCTTAAATTGCTATCTCAATTTTATGATCGTTTGGATGAAAATGGGACAAGGTCTCTAGAAGAAGCTACTATTGTATATTTGAATAAATATAACAGGGTGCTTATTGAGATCACGTCTAAAGCTCCTAAGAGTCTATATGATATCTTAAATATTAGAAAAGAAATTGCAAGAATAGAAGAAGAGAGGATTAGGGAATATGAGTTAGTGCAACTCTGTTTAGTGATTGCTAAGATAGAAGTTGATAGATTACTTAAGGAAAATAATGAAAGATTTAGAAGAAAAACTCAAGTAAATAAAATAATGATTGGCAAAAATGAGGAGGTTCATAAGGAGACTCAAGAAATTTTGAGGAAAAGAATCCATCTGAATTCCGACAAACTCAGGCACTTATAAAAAAAAAAAAAAATTTGATCACAATATGTCTTGTCCGTTGAAAACCTTCGTCGGAATTTGAGGCCAAATGTATTATTGTGTCTACTGCATTGAAGGATTAAAGCACAATCTTTTGAGTGTAGCTCAATTCAATGACAGAGGTTATCTATTGGAATTTAAGAATGGAATGTGCAAAATCTATGGGAGAAAAGGTGAACTAATTGCAATCAGCAAGCAGACAAAACATAACCTGTTTCACATAAATCCTAAAGTCAACAACAGTTTATTTGCTAAAGTAGATGATAGTTGGCTTTGACATTCAAGATTTTGCCATATAAATTTTGATACCATTTTCAAAGTCAGTAAGTCCAAGTTGGTAAGAGGTTTGTCTCAATTGGACAAACTGGTGAATTCTCTGTGTAAGGAATGCCAGTTGGCATAGATGACATCCTCAACTTTTAAGAGAAAATATTTCTCAGCAGAGCATTTGTTAGATTTGATTCATACAGATCTCTATGGACCAATAAGGACTAAAAGTATTCAAGGTGATAGATATTTTATGATCTTCACTGATGATTGCTCAAGAATGATGTGGGGCAAATTCTTGAAGGACAAAGAAGAAGCCTTTAGTAAGTTCAAGGCATTCAGGGCATTAGCTGAAAAGGAAAGTGGTAAGAATATTAAGTGTCTGAGGACTAATCAAGGTGGTGAATTTACTTCAGAATAATTCAATAGATGTTGTAAATACAATGGAATTAAGAGGCAACTTTATATACCCAGGACACCACAACTGAATGGTATTGTAGAGAGGAACAATTGGTGAGTTATTGAAGCTGCTAGAAAGATGCTAATATAAGGAGGTGTAGCAAAAAAATTCTAGAGAGAAGCATTCAGCACAACTGTCTACACTGTGAACCGGATATTCCAGTAAAGAGAGGTAAGGAAAAAACTCCTTATGAATACTGGTATGGTAGATTACCTAATGTCAGTTATTTTAAGTTTTTTGGAAGTAAATGTTTTATCAAGAGAGGTGACTATGTTAGTAAGTTTGAGGCTAAAAGTAATGAAGGCATATTTCTTGGTTCCTCCACCAAGAGTAAGGCCTACAAATGTTACAACAACCAGACAAACAGAATCATTGAGAGTATTGATGTAAAAGTGGATGAGTGTCTTGAACTTTTAGGAGAAACCAGAGAGGAGAAAAAGGAAGATGAACCTTACATTTTGATTATGGAACCAGAACCGGTGAAGCCAGAAGCTGATGGAGTGAATGTTGTAGTATTAGTTCAACTGAAATAGGTAGATTTTGCAGAAGAAGATGATGATAGTGAGGAAGAAGAACCTGAAGATAATGATCATGTTATTCCAAGGTATGTGAGGATAAATCATAATCCTAACCATATTATTTGAGATAAAGATGTTGGAGTATTGACTAGAAGAAGAATTAGATAAAATTCTCTCATGATCTACACTACTAAGCCTAGAACTACTAAGGAAGCATTTGGAGATTATCACTGGATCAAAGTGATGGAAGAGGAGCTTGACGAGATTGAGAATAAAAATATGTGGACCCTAGTACCCAGACCAATGAATAAAAATGTGATAGGAACTAAATGGGTATTAAGGAATAAACTAAACGAAGATGGAGTAGTAGTCAGAAACAAATCTAGATTGGTATGCAAAGGTTATGCACAGGAAGAAGGAGAAGACTGTGATGAGACATTTGCACCAGTTTCTAGATTGGAAGGTGTTAGGACTCTACTTGCATTTGCAACATATAAGGGATTAAAAGTATATCAGATGGATGTGAAGTCAACATTTCTAAATGGAATACTGGAAGAAAAAGTATACATTGAGCAACCAGATGGTTATGCTTTGATGGATGCAAAGGATGTGGTGTGTAAACTGCACAAGGCAGTATATGGTTTGAAGCAAGCACCAAGAGAATGGTATGAAAGGCTACATTCACACCTAATGAAGATAGGTTTCTAGAAAACCAATGAAGACAACAATATATATCTCAAATCTGAAGGAGATATGATACTAGTTAGTGAAGTGTTTGTAGAGGATAGCATATTTTGAGGAAATGATGGCATGAGTGATGACTCTGCAAATGAGATGAAAAGTGAATTTGAAATGTCTCTAGTAGGAGAGATGAAATTCTTCATAGGTTTTCAAATTCAGCAGATGAAGAGTGGTATTTTTATCACATAGTCTAAGTATGTGAAAGAGGTACTGAAGACATTTGGAATGAGTGATTGTAAACCGGTTGGGACACGAATGGTTACAAGTTGTAAACTATCTAAGGAGGATGATGTCACATCTTTTGATGAAAAGGAGTATAGATCAATGATAGGGAAACTACATTATGTTGTTCAAAGCAGACTGAATATTCCTCATGTAGTTGGTTTAGTTGCCAAATTTCAGAAGAATCTAAAGGAGACACATTTGATAGCAACCAAAAGGATATTTTGATATTTGAAAGGTACTATTAACTATGGATTATGGTATCCATATGCTAGTAACTTTGATTTGAAGGTTTATACAAATGCAAATTAGGCAGGTAATGTTGATGATAGGAAGAGCACAACCAGTGGTGCACTCTTTCTTCAAGGAAGACTTGTATCATGGAGCAGCAAGAAGCATAGTTGTATATCGCACTCCACTACTAAAGATGAATATGTTGCAGTGTATATGAACTGTACCCAGGCAATCTGGATGAAACACATTTTGGAAGGATTCAAGCTAAATATTATAGAGCCAGTAAAGATTTTATGTGACAATACCAATGCAATAAATATTTCAAATGACCCTGTGTTCCATGCTAGAACCAAGCATATTGAGCTGAAATGTCATATCTTGAGAGAAAAAGTCTAGAGTAAAGATGTGTTACTGGATCATGTATCTTCTAAGGAGAAGCTAGCAAATATCTTTACTAAACCTCTACCTAAGAGTACTTTTGAGTATCTTAGAGGTCAGCTAGGGGATGTGCCCCTACATGAGATCAATTGAGCAGATGTGGAATACATCAGTCCGGAGCTAATTGTATAATCTTGAAGCAGGATTGGTGTAGATTGGAGTTATTCCACAAGGGGAGCATCAACTTGTAGATTGTTGATACAGAACAGTGAAGTTTGACACTGTATGTTTTACTTTCACTCTGGCATTATTGTCAAAGGGAGAGAAGAACTATATGATTATGGGGAGAAGAATTGTATGATTGACAGAGAGAAGATCTATAGCTAGCTACCATTTGAAGACAGGGAGACTCATTTAAAGAATATTACATGGTAAAATGTAAACCAGGATTCCTATACACAATCATTACAATTAAGGGTATTCATACTTGTATTGCCATCAATGCCAAAGAGAGAGATTGTTGGCATTTGCATGAAGATTGCATTGACAAACTAATATCTTGTCATCGATGTCTGTTATAGCTGGTAATGATGTTGTTATGATGTTGTTTTGCAACTAGTAGGAGAGATAGTGAAGGAAACTGGTATTACTTGAGAAGAAGTGAGATCAACCAGTAGCCCTACCTGTTGATGTGTAAAACCCTAACCGATGGAGCTTGGTGAATCAGTTGTATTGGTTTATGATCAAAAGATGAATATTAATGATTATGAAATGTATGCATGTTGTATGATAAGAGTTTCAAATGGGTTTTGGTGCATAGAGATAATGGTTTTATCTTGGGAATGAGCGAGTACATTGCATGAAGTGGAAACTACGTGATAAGTAAAGGGATCGATGAAGCAGTGATCAAGGAGAGGTCAAGGTTATCTTGAACAATGTGCAATTTTTTCTATGTAATCCAATGGTCATACTTGAATAGATTTGTTTGTAATGTGTTACCAACCTATTGTTTTGCTCATAAGGTCGATGAGTTGTTTTATTGTAGTGTTGACAATTTTGATTAAGTGTAAGTGTGATTGGTTGCCAAACTACAAGGTGTATCTGCAGTATGTGTGAAGGTAGATAGGAGCATAAAAAGGATATGATCAAGAAGAGTAGTACTATTCACCAGATCAGCAAACCCATGTTCTTCTCTAACAATTACAATAGTTAAATCCCTTAACAGGGTAATCTCTAATAGGCTTAGTGCTATCTAAATCAACTAACCAGGTCATCCATTAGCTTGGATTTCAAGTCCTCTACTGAGGTTACTCCTAACAAGTTATTTCTTCTAATAGGGCATTATAGTCAATCCCTTAACTGGGTGGTCCCTAACAGGATTTATTCCTAATGGGACTTTTTGTAAAGCTTTAACAAGCTTGGCTCCTAACAGGGCAAACTTCAGAAGAGTTCAAAATAATTGTGGGTATTCATCCCCACCATGGTTTTTTCTTATTTGGGTTTCCTCGGTAAAATCGTTGTGTCAAGTGGTGAATGTTTTTATGGTTATGTTTGCTATGGTTAATTTGCTTAACTGCTAAATCCACTTGGATACGATAAGATGACCGGCAGCAATATGAAATGTGCTTTTAGTATTGTTAGTAAAGTATTTGAATGTTTTTGTTAAAAAGTTTTGAGAGTTTTAGAGCTGTTATTATGTTATGACAGTAACCTGGTATACTTGAAGGTGATATTGCAATTTGTAGTTTAGTGTTTGAACCAGATTGTTCTAAGATTGACTTGTGAGATTGTTATTGAGGTTGGTGAAAGTTAAGTCAGTTTTCCATCTACTGATTCCCCCCCCTTCTCAGTAGTTTTTTGGATCCTTATTGATTCATCATACCATCACCTTTATTATGTTATTTACCCCTCCTAGCATCAGATTGGTTATTCTATGTTTGTTCTTGAAGACTTTTCTATCTGCCACCTTAAGTATCATATCCATTTCCTCTCGAGTAATAGAAACACAAATAGATAACAATTCTTGAATTTTTATGTGTTTGTCTTCTTGCATTGCTGATAGTCTCCTGGCATGTAACATGTCATATAATTTTGCATGTATTTGATCTTCAATTTCTATTAAGGCTTTCTTATAAATATCCAAATATAACAATACTGCTTCCTCTACATCTCTTTGTTCATCATCATCTAAATGTTCATAATAAAACTGTACATTCTTTAACATGCCATCCTTAGTTATTTCATCTACTAATTTTGCACAAGTTTTTGGCTGAATGATAGTTACATTACCAGATTGAATAGTCATATCAATGTCATTCTTCTTCTTCCTTTTTGTAGTACCAGATGGAGCTGAATGTATTGCTTTTGGTGCTTGATTCTATGCCGGTATCTTGAATGTAATTTTCCTGACCGGTTGCTTTTTAGCCTCTACCTTTGTTTCCTTTGTTTTCTTCTTTATAAACCTTTTGAATGATAGGGGTGTGTCCTCTTCTGATTCAAACTCTTCTATGATAGACTCAATGAACACTTTTGGTTCTTTCCTCTTCCTGGCTTTCTTCGGGACAAAATTAATTAATGCTTTGATGTCTTGTGAAACCTTATCAACAAATTTGCTAGCCTTAACTTCTTGCTTCTCTCTCTTCTTTTGGTTAAACTTTGTTTCAACCTCTTATGTTTTTTGTTTTGTAGGACTATAGGGCTTCTTAGCCTCATCAACAGGTGCATCAATCAACAATTTTGCATAAGCCTCTAAAATTTGTGCATCAACTTCATAGCCCATTTCCTCAATCCAAATCTTCTGGGGCTTAACTGCTTCCATACGTGTTTCATCTTTCTTCACCATGAAGCATATGTGAGTTGAATATTTCTCAACAATATGCTTAGGAACCCTTTCCTTATATTTCATAGACTTTTGGAATCCCTTAAAATAACCCCTTACTTTATCATCTCTCTTACTACCTAAAGTAGCAATTGACTGTTTAAGTTGTCTCCTTACCGGGATATCAAATGCCCATTGCCTCTTCCCAAAATTGGGAGTGTCATTCATGAACTATAACATTAAACAGATAATTAAGTTTCCATACCAGAAAGTCCCTTTATTTTCACGTTTAATCTTTCCTAGGTTTATTAATAATTCATCTAACATCCAACCATATAGATCCAATTTCTCATTTTCTCTCACCATTTTGTAAGTTGCAAAAATGCAGGACCTAGAAATAGAATTCAGTCAATTTGACTGAGTTACCTTATAACCGATGATCATGCTATCGAATCTGATGTATGTGTCAGTAATAGTGTTTATTCTCATAGATCTTCATGTCAGATATTGTGCCACAAATTTGGTTGACATAATTATTAGAAACCTTCTTGTCTGGACATTGCCCAATCTATGGTAAACCAGTGATTTCCTTGATGGCTTCCTTGGTGATCTTGTAAGGTATATCTAACCAGATAAACTCTCCATGTACTATGCTCAAAACATACCTAATTATTTCATCTTTGAATTTTGGAATATCCAAAATGTCGGTAAACCATAAGTCTTCAATGTCCTTGTATGATGGTTTGATCTTTTTAGAATCTCCCATAATCTCGCTCATGTACATGCTCTTTATATCAGATGTCCCCAAATCCTCAATGTAATAGTGTATGTATTCCCTAACATCTTTGACATAAACAACTCCCTCTGGAACATGGTAAAATTCTCCAACTGAATCTTCCAGGGTAGCACATGTGGATACCACTTGAAAATTGGCCTGGGATGGTCCTTGACCTCTACAACAGTCAGATTTGCAAGAAAGACTGGAATAGATGATGAACCTGCTTCCATGATTTAAGATAAATACCTGTTAATCGCTTTCGATGAAACCCTTCACAAATTCTTCCAATCACTAGTGAAATTGCTCAAGATATTTGATCGCATTGAATAACCTTTGATTGCTTTGAATCACTTTGAATCGCTCTTAATCACACTCAATTGCTCTAGATGCAGGGTGATAAAAAATGAAGTGAATTCAACCTTTTATCCTCGAAGAAAAACCCTAATCTTTCATTGACATCAATGACTTCCAGTGAAAGATACTGGATCTCTAATAGAACATATCCATGCCAGATAAGAATCTCCAATGTCTGGAAAATCTTCCAGAACCTCTTCATGGGGCATATGTAGCATCTTAATGAATTTTGCCTAACCCTAAGGCATCTGCCTCAATTACTGGATGAACTACCTGTCGGTGCAGGAGCAACCTCCTCCATCGGATAAGTAACCGGTGCATTCTCATCTATTGATTGTTGTTTAGTCTTCCTGGCCCATCTCTGAGTATGATCTTTCTGGATTTCACTAACTTTTTCTTTCCCTTTCTCATTTGATACACCATTACCAACCGGTGGATTTCTGCTTCTATGGAATTTAGCAATATGTCCAACCTCATTATATGCATAACATGTAACATTGTTCATTTAAATTGCTTTACTAAAACTAGTATAATTTCTTGACCTACACTAATTAGCCATGTGTCCAAAATTTCCACATACATAGCATTTAACATTCATTCTGCAATCTTCTATCTTATGACCATACTTATTACATTTAGAACATTTATCGGGAGCAGAATCAGGGTTCTGATTTTCTCTGTCTCTACATTGCCTAGCCATGTGACAAAATTTATTGCAAAAAAAACATCTACCACTAAATTTATAAATATTAAATTGCCTTACTAGTGCCTTATGGTTTTGATCTTCATTAGTTGTACCATAACTTTGTTCTTTCTCAAATCCAAGTCCATTGGAATCTCCAATCTACCTTTGTCTCTTCAATAACTCATCTAGTTGTGCCAAACTAATCTTGAATTTCTCTTTGTACTCACTTGTAGTAGTTAGATCTCCTCTTAGAATTATCATTTGTCACTTAATCTCTTTTTTGCTACTCTAGGATTGTACTAAATTAGTTCTCAACATATCATTCTCATAAACCAACCTACCACATTCTTCAAATTTGTTCTTCAGAGATACAACAAGATTTTCTTCCTTTTTCTTTCGGTCTTCAATCTCCTTAGACATCCTCATAGTTATAGCTTTCATTTCATTTCTCATAACCATGTTCTTCTGACTCAATTTCTGACACTGTTCCTTAAGTGCATCTTTCTCTTCATCATCCTGACTTTGCAAAAGTTCCTTCCTCCTAGCTTGAACAGATGATAGCCTCTCCTATAGGACCAAAATGAATTCCTTAGCAGAATTCAATTCATCTTGTAGCTTTATTTTATTCAACCTTTCAACATCATAATCTTCAAGTGCCATCTCAAGTTGCTTCTCCAAGCCCATGTCCATGGATTTCGGATTCTTGATCCTCCTCAAGCTATTAAACTTCCTCCGAGGCACAAGGCTCTGATACCAATTGTTGGAATCCAATAATACTAAGAGGGGGGGTGAATCAGTGTTATAGCAAAATGATAAATTTTAGCCTTATTAAAACATGCATACACAAAAAACAATAAGCAACCAATAAGCCAATCACAAAAATAAGAACCATAGCACACAGAATTATACGTGGAAAACCTCAAAAAGGAAAAATCACAGTGGGATTTGTGACCCACAATATCAATCCACTGACCATATGAAGAGATATTACAAAATATAAGGGGCCTGCACTTGCAGGAAGACTTATAGCCTAGAGCACACTGCTCAATTAGAAAAGGAGCCTCACTGAGTACATATAAATCCATACTACAATCTAGAGAAGTGTTGAACTGTAAAAGATAGCATCTTCTATGCCAGAATTCAGTTTCAGTTAAGCTTTGTCTGTTCTAGTCTAAAACCCTAAACCTTTTACCGGAATAACCCTTACATAAATATCGTCACATGCATAATCTGTCTGATGTATTTCACATCATATCACATCCACATCTCCATTACATTTTCATTTTCATGATGATATCAAAATGATTTAATCCAGTTGCCCTATATACCCTATACAACTTATCATGCCTTGTGTCGGCTTACAAAGATAATTACAATATCCATATACATATTGGCTAGATAACATAAATACATGAATATCAAAAATAGTTGCCGATGCTGGATCCAAGATATGTCGGCCTCAAATATCGATAACCTTATTCTTAAAGATGTCGACTGCATTGTTGGTAACCAAAGAAATCCTTCTATCCTGTGGGTGTCGGTGTCGTTGTAGTGTCTGTGAAGTGCCTGTCGGTACACAACTAAACCAAAACATGAAGTCGAAACAAGATACCATGTTACCATCAGTGACAACATAGTGAAACCAACCAATTGAGTGTCCATTGCCAACAATAACTACCTTGCTCGTTTTGATGAAGAGGTTGATGAGGTTAGTGAGGATGATTAGAAAGGGGAGTACAATGTGGGTAAAGTTGAAAATTGCATGGAAGAGGAAGAAACTAATAATGAAGAATAGGATATGGAATAAGAAGAATGAGAGGAAGAAGGAAATAATGATGACTACGATGATAGAGAGTTGGATGATAGTTTTCTTCCATTTGAAGTGCTTTTATCTCTTTTAGCATATCTGAATTCAATCTAAGCAGATGCAGCAAAAGATAAAGCACATCAGGTGGAAGAAGAAGAAGAAGAAGAAAATGATATAAAATATCAATTACAATCTCTAGAACATATATCACTAGAAGAGAATGTTCAAATGCCTCCACTTGAACCATATTTGTAAGTCAATTGCTTCTTCTTCTTATTCCTAGATATGAATGGACAAAGTTATAATGACTTCATATAAATAGTTTTTATAATGCATTCCAGTAGATACCTCTACAGAGAGATCTTGCCATCCAATTTATTTGATTGTGCAGAGCATTTGAAAATGAAAAATATATTTCTATTTCAACTGGATAATTAGGAAATGAAATTAAAATAAATTATATTATGCATAAAATTTGAAGCTACAAAATTCTTTTAGGACTAATAACACTAGTTACCCTAGGCCTATATTGTATGCTTTATAGTCAATTTTTATTTTGAATGCATGAATTCAATTGAATATATTTTTTATTCAATAGATCTCTCTCAATGATCTCTTGCAAACACTACTTTCTATTTTAAGTCAAACTTAGGTTCCTTTGGTGGCAAAGGGAATATGAGGACATATTGCATGGTTGCTCCTTTTCGACCACGACAATATTCCAATAAACAACATTACTTGTAACATGAGTTAACATATGATTTTAATAATACAATTATTTTCTGAAAAAAAATTAAATGTATTAAAAACAAAGGAAATATAAACCTGAGCATTATATGGAAAATGGTAAAGAAAGTAAAAAAAAATATCATTGTAATGTGATAGATGGGGAAAAAAATGAATTCAGAACTCAAAGACTCATGTACATATTTGTATACTTTCCTCGATCTATTGAAGCTTTTCGATGTCATAACCTACAACATAAAATTTCTGAACACCTTTCTATACATAACCTACAAGTTAGCACCTTCTAGGTTATTCAAACAAGTGAAGACCATGAGATAGAGGAGGACACATTTGACACAATTGATGGGTGGAGTAAAATAAATAGTTGAATGGCTAAATTGAAATTACTCAAAGTAGATCTAGTCAGTAGGTAGACAAAATAAATGGTTTGAAAAAAGCTATCCAATAACTAAGAAGGGTAGGTAAGAAAAATATTGTTTTATTTTAAGATGAATCAATAGTTTCAATTTTCAAAGAGTAGCCTATATCTAATGCAATGGTTACATGGGTAGTTAAGATTTCCAAGGAGTGTTGCTATAATTTTCAACTAAAATTAAGCTCTAGTTCAAATAAATGATCCAAAAGTTAAGAATGGTAAGTAAGAGTAATAGTATTTTATTTTCAGGCAAATCAATAATTTCAATTTTTTGAAGATCTCATATCGTGATTAAATGGTTCTCTAGGATAGTTAAATTTTCAAGAAGTTGTTTCTCTAATTTTCAACTAAAATTATCACGTGAAAAAAAGGTAATCCAATAGCTAAGAAGGATACGTAAGAGAAAAAATATTTTATTTTTAATGCAAATCAATTGTTTCAATTTTCAAAGATTTGCTTATTTGTGATCCAATGGTTACATAGGATCTTTAAAATTTTGAAGTTGTCTCTATAATTTTACTCTAAACTTTTGCCCTATGGAAAATAAGTGATCCTAGGGTTAAGAAGGTTATGCAAGAGAAATATTGTTTCAAATTTTCAAGGAGTTGTTTCCATAATTTTCCACCAAACTTATGCCCCATGGAAAATAAGTGATCTAATAGTTATGAAGCGTAGGTGAGAGAAACATTATTTTGTTTATAGGGTAAACCAATAGTTTGGATTTTCAAAGATTTACTTATTTTGTGATCCAATGTTGATCCAATTGTTACGTAGGATAGTTAAAACTTTTAAGTTGATGTTTCTATATTTTTTTACTAAAATAATGTGATGTCTCAAATAAGTGATCGAATAAGTGATCCAATGGTTAAGAAGGGTAGGTAAATATTATTTTTATTTTAAAGTTGTTACGTAGGTAGTTAAGGTTTCTAAGGAGTTGTTTCTATAATTTTCCGCTAAACTTATGCTCTTTGGTAAATAAGTGATGTATAGTTATGTTTAGTAGGTAAGAATATTATTCATTTTTTAATTTTGTTTAAGATGAGAATGGAAAATAAACGATAAAAACAAATTAAATAATTTTTTTTTTCTTATTATATAAGAAGGGAGAGAGAACAACAAAGAGTTACAAAGTTAAATCTTCAAGCAAAGAACAACCACCTAGAGGCCAAACAAAAAACCATTGTCCACCCTTCAAAAATAATCAAAAAATTTCATAGTTCTATAGCTATTTCTGCACATCCTAACTAAATTCTAGCTTATATACTTATCATCCCATTTAAAAACATCATCAGTAATCCTACTACTTAAAGTCTTACAAAAAAAATAGCAGAGAGTATATTGCTAAGAGTTTAATGAGTCCTCTAAAAGTAAGATTTAACATTAAAGGGTACGCTGACCCAACATAACATCCTTAAAATGATCATAAAAAAAAAAGAACAAAAAAATGAGAACCAGAGAGCAGATAATCTTTCTTGAGCAGGTTCGAGTAATGCTGGAGTCTCCCAATATTGCATTCCCAAGTTTCCATCTTCTCCTCGTCATCATCCACAATGTGCTCCATCTGGCCCTGCTTGTACAACATCTTCTTGTTCTTTTTAATCCTCCCCTGAATAGAAACCGTGCCCAACACGACACTCTTCATAACCCCATCCATAATGCAACAAAGGTAGCTTAAGGCATCACACAAGTTTTGAATCTTCAAATTTTGTTCCTTGTTATTCATCTCAAGGGTAGCAACTCTCTCCTTCAGCTCCTATAAATTCTCTTCCAGGTTCTAGTGGTCGTCCATCTTAGTAGGGGAGTCCTAGGAATAGGGGACCATATCCTCATCACCAAACAAATTAGGGACTTCAGTGTTGTGTTTTGAATTATCCAACTCCACCTCAATCTCGATGATCTCGTCCCCATCTTCCTCTTCTTCCATTTCCTCTTTGAAATTCTCTTCAGGGTCATCCTCCTCTTGGAAATCCTCATCCTTAATATTTTCAACAAATTTACCCTCCCCCTTCAGATCATAAAGTCAAACCATTCTCAGACCAGTAATTTGTTGAAGGGGAAACATTTATCTAAACTTTGCCTTTTTGTAATTTGCAATCAGTTTTCTCCAAGAAGTCAAATGACCGACAATCATGAATTCGATGACCACTACAGAGAGCAGTGTATATGGTGGAAATCATAATAGATATTTTGCATCATTCTCTTAGTTTTCTTCCTCCATTTGAGGTGCTTTTATCTTTTTTAGCATCTCCGAATTCAATCTAAGCAGATGCAGAAAAAGATAAAGGATATCAAGTGGAAGAAGAAGAAGAAGAGAATGATATAAAATATTTATTACAATCTCTGTAACATATATCACTAGAAGAGAGAATTCAGATGCCTCCATTTGAACCATATTTGTAAGTCAATTGTTTCTTCTTCTTGTTCATAGATATGAATGGACAAAGTTATAATAACCTCATATAAATAGTTTTTATAATGCATTCCAGTACATACCTCTACAGAGATCTTGTCATCCAATTTATTTGATTGTGCAGAGCATTTGAAAGATGAAAAATATATTTCTATTTCAACTAGATAATTAGGAAATGAAATTAAAATAAATTATATTATGCATAAAATTTGAAGCTACAGAATCCTTTTAAGACTGATTACCCTAGTTACCTTAGCCTAGCCTATGTTGTATGCTTTATAGTCCATTTTTATTTTGAATGCATGAATTCAATTGAATATATTTTTTATTCAACAGATCTCTCTCAATGATCTCTTGCAAACACTACTTTCTATTTTAAGTCAAACTTATGTGCCTTTGGTGGCAAAGGGAAGATGAGGATAGATTGCGTGGTTGCTCCTTTTCGACCACGACAATATTCCAATAAACAACATTACTTCTAACATGAGTTAACATATAATTTTAATAATACAATTATTCTCGGAAAATAAATTAAATGTATTATAAACAAAGGAAATATCAACCTAAACATTATATGGAAAATGGTAAAGAAAGTAAAAGAAAAATATCATTGGAATGTGAAAGATGGGAAAAAAAATGAATTCAAAACTCAAAGACTCATTTACATACCTGTATACTTTCCTCGATCTATTGAAGTTTTTCAATGTCATAACCTACAACATAAAATTTCTAACACCTTTCTAGACCTAACCCACAAGTTAGCACCTTCTAGGTCATTCAAACAAGTGATGGCCATGAGATAAAGGAGGACACATTTGACACAATTGATGGGTGGAGTAAAATAAATAATCGAATGGCTAAATTGAAATTACTCAAAGTAGATCTATTGGTAGGTAGACAAAATAAATGGTTTGAAACAAGCTATCCAATAGCTAATAAGGGTAGGTAAGAAAAATATTGTTTTATTTTAAGGTGAATCAATAGTTTGAATTTTAAAAGAGTAGCCTATCTCTAATGCAATGGTGACATGGGTAGTTAAGATTTCCAAGGAATGTTTCTATAGTTTTCAACTAAAATTAAGCTCTATTTCAAATAAGTGATCCAAAAGTTAAGAATGGTAAGTAAGAGTAATATTATTTTATTTTGAGGCAAATCAATAATTTGAATTTTCAAAGATCTCATATCCTGATTCAATGGTTCTCTAGGATAGTTAAATTTTCAAGAAGTTATTTCTCTAATTTTCAACTAAATTTATCACATGAAAAATAGGTAATCCAATAGCTAAGAAGGGTAGGTAAGAAAAAAAAATATTTTATTTTTAATGCAAATCAATTGTTTCAATTTTCAAAGATTTACTTATTTGTGATCCAGTTTAAGAAGGGTATGAAAGAGAAGTATTGTTTCTAATTTTCAAGGAGTTGTTTCCATAATTTTCCACCAAACTTATGCCCCATGGAAAATAAGTGATCTAATAATTAGGAAGGGTAGGTGAGAGAAACATTATTTTTTTTAAGGGTAAACCAATAGTTTTGATTTTCAAATATTTGATTATTTTGTGATCCAATGGTTACATAGGATAGTTAAAATTTTTAAGGAGATGTTTCTATATTTTTTTACTAAAATTATGTGATGTCTCAAATAAGTGATCAAATAAGTGATTTAATGGTTAAGAAGGGTAGGTAAGAGAAATATTATTTTATTTTTAAGTTGTTGTGTAGGTAGTTAAGGTTTCTAAGGAGTTGTTTCTATAATTTTCCACCAAAATTATTCTCTTTGGTAAATAAGTGATCCATACTTATGTTTAGTACACAAGAATATTATTCATTTTATAATTTTGTTTAAGATGAGAATGGAAAATAAATGATAAAAAAAATTTAAATAAATCTTTCTTTTTTATTATTATATAAGAAGGGAGACGGCTGTGAACCGAGAACAACAAAGAGTTACAAAGTTAAATCTTCAGGCAAAGAACAACCACCTAGAGGCCAAACAAAAAACACTGTCCACCCTTCAAAAATAATCAAAAAAATTCATAGTCACAACATCGTTCTACCAAGAGTTGTAAAATCGCATTGTCAAAGCTTTATTGTAACCCTTCATTGCCAGAAAGAAGGGGGTAAAACCAACATTCTAAAATAGCTCCTAAATCTTCTCATTGTTGTGAAGCGCATCATAATTTTTAAGCTCAGTTCTCTTAAGAGGGCCCCCCATGTCAGAAGAAGGACAAACAAAGCATAGATTATCTCTATGAAAGTGACCCAAGAAATAGTTCAAGTTCTTCACATTCGTAGGCAAACATAAAGAAATATTTCTCCAGAAAGGTCATTTTTTAACTCTTTCACATTTTTGTCATCACATGTGTGATTTCCTTTCAAATCGTTAAACTTTAACACTCCACAAAAATAAAAAAGGCCACGTTCACTTCTAATAAAAACCTGATCTAAAAAGATACATTTGAAGTCATGAGCCTTAGTTCCTGTACCTGCCTCTAGACTTTTTGGTTCCATGTCATCACCATAATGCATAGTCCAACTAGAAAAAGTACACGTAAACATAAAAGTTTAGATCACCCAAACCTTACCCATCATACTGTAGGGGCCCACATAATTTTTGAAATTTTGAAAAAAGGTGGTCATGTAAACAAAAAATCATAACCTGACCCTTAAAACCCTTATTGATATCCATCCTTGTCCCCTTGGTTTCTCTTATGCCTTTCATGAGCGAGAATCTCTTTGACCTCCTTAGTTCTTTTACTAAAGTTAAAAAATCTCCAATCTACACTACTCAAACCCTGATTGGCAATGAGGTTGGCAACCATATTTCCTTCCCTGTCGGTATGTTGAACAGTAATGTTCTTAAAAAGAATATGGAGACATTTACACTTGTTTATAATCCATCTGATCTCCCAAGGGGAGAAACAAAGTTATTAAGACAATCAATAATCATCTTTGAATCTCCTTCCAGGATTACTTTCTTCATCGAATTATGTTGAAGCCTAGAGAGGCCCATCCAGGCCACCATGATTCAACTTTTTTATTCATACCAATCTCTAAATTGGTACCAAATCCTTCAATCAACCTTCCCCTATGATCTCTAATTAAGCAATCAACCCTAGACAAACCAAGGTTACCTTCAGAGCAACCATCATAATTACACTTGAACGGACCTAAATCCGGAGGATGCCAAGTGAAATATTTTCTCCATAACAAGTTATTCTAGTTAAGTTTCAAGAATTTATGTTGAATGCTCCATTTTTATCTTAAGTGTAAGTTCAATAGAGTAGGTGAGACATTCGAGATACCTTCAGAGCCCGCATTGACATTCTCTCTCACCTATTGTTTTATGATGTTGGTGAGAATATTGCTACTTCTCCTTTCTTCTCTTTAAAACTCTATTATTTCATTCCTTCCAGCTATTTTAGGTATATTTTGGGGAATTTGAAGCCATGGATTCTTATCAACAGGGTGAGAGTATGGGTTCATAGTCCAAGAAATCATGAAATTCCTCATGGTTTTGGGATGGATCGAATTAATTTTCAAATCCTTCAGTATAGCCTCCCAAATTTCTTAAGCATAACTACAGTTTAGAAAAATATTGTCTATACTTTTTTATGTCCTTATAACAAAGCTCACATCTATTGGTGAAGGAGAAGCTCCTCTTGTTAAGATTATAAATAGTCAGAAACCTCCCATGAGCCGTAGCCCACCAAAAATAGTTAATTTTAGGAATAAGATCTTTGATCCAGATGTATTTCCAATTTAAAATCTTTGCAGTATTTTCCTACATATCAAGGTAATCCGATTTGACTTTGAAGGTACCAGCACAATTTATTTTCCAAATCCATGTGTCCTCCATATGAGAGGAAAAAAGGAAACAATCAGGTAGAAGATCTAATAGAACCTTAGCCTCCACCATAAGCCGATCTTTAACCTTCACCAGAATCTCAGAACAGTTAGTGATAGTCTCTGTCATATTTTTCCATGCAGCTCTCTCCCCTTTCCACACAATGTAGTCATGAACTTTCAGCCCATAGCATCTACTTAGGAAGGCATAAATGTGTCTAAGATGTGGGAGATCAGTGATATCCTGGTAGTGCACCCAAACATCTTGCTAGAAGTCAGTTCTTTTCCTATTATCTATAATCATTTTTCCATTCTTTTTTATGAACTTTCTAGTTTTAGCAACATTATTCCAAATCAAGGAACTAGAAGGTAGCTCCATTAAGTTTATAAACTTGTCAGAACTTTGATTATGAAGGTATTTAGCACACACAATGTTGGTCCAATATTTCACCTCTTCATATAACTGCCATCCAATTTTAGTTAATCGGGCTCTATTTAAGGTTTTGATTTTTCTTATACCAAGTCCCCCCTCCCTCACAGGTCTGCACAGTTTCTCCCAAGAAACCAGGGAGATTCTATTCTTTCTTCAGTGCTCGACCAGAGGAACCTATTTTGGATTCTTTCAATCTTTTCAGCTATAACCCTAGGCACTTTAAAAAGGAAAAGGTAATAGATAGGTAAATTTTACAGACATGATTTAACCAATTGTAATTTTCCTATCATACTAAGGAGCTTCCCTTTCTAGCCATCCAACTTCTTGTAGAATATTTCAAGAATACCATTCCAAAATAATGAGGAAGGGGCTTTAGAGATGAGTGGAAGCCCAAGATAAGAGTTAGGGAGGGTAACAATTTGGCAAGCTAAGATGGTGGAAATTTTAGCTTGAAGGTTGGGGTTAACATTCATGAGGAATAGCTTTCTCTTTTCATAGTTAATATACTGGCCAAAGATTTAAGCATAATTTTCCAGGATTCTTTTCCAATGATTAGCCTCAGAGACATAAGCTTCTCCAAATATTATAGTATCATCCATAAATTGCAGGTGGGTAATAGGATCCAGAGTGGAAGCAACCCTAGCCCTTTTGAGAGAGCCAATCCTTCCCAGTTTTTCAATATCTCTACCCAAGACTTCAGCAACAATGATGAAAAGGTAGGGGGATAGGGGATCTCCTTGTCGAAGTCGTTTCTCACTAGAGAAGTATCCCTTGGGGCTCCTATTAAGGACATATAGTTTTGGAGTACAAACACATTGCCTATCAATTTTAAGAATCTTACTTTGAATCCAAATCTCCTAAAGAATTCAAAGAGGAAGTCCCAAGAAACCCTATTGTAGGCCTAAGAGATATCAAGTTTAAAAGCCATGGCAAGTTTTTTGCTATTCTCCATGGAGTGGACAAGTTCATGCACCAAAATCACAACATCAAGAATGTGTCTTCCTTTTACAAACCCTTTCTAATTACCTCATATGAGCTTATCAAGCAGGGGTTTTATTCTATTGATAGGCACTTTAGAGAGGATCTTGGAGACCATGTCACAAAGACTAATAGGTCTAAAGTCTTTGGTGAAAACAACATTATCATGTTTAGGGATGAAAGCAATAAAAGTGGCATTGATCTGTTTAAGGAGTTTACTAGTTCTGAAAAAGTCCTTAAACATATTGAAAACATCAACTCCCATGGTATCCCAGTGATCTTGGAAGAAGGCAGGGGGAAACCCATCTGACCGCAGCACCTTGCAAGGGGCAAAGGAGAACAAAGCACTCTACACCTCCTATTTAGTAACCTTTTTAGTCAACATAGATATTTCCTCAGCCTTTAATAACTTCATGGATAACATCCAAGAGATTTTGAGGGTCTTGGAAACTAATTTGGCCATTAGGAGTGTTTAGGATAAGGAATCCAATTAAAAGAGTAGCCATTTCATCCTCATCCTCCACCATAGTACCATCCTGTTTGAAGAGTTTCCTAATTCTATTTATACTTTTGTTCTTCATAGTAGATTGGTGGAAAAAATTATTGCTATAACATTCATTTAGCCACTGTATCCTTGATTTTTTTTTCCAAAACACCTCTTCCTTTCTGTTAAGGAGAAGCCATTTTTTTATCAATTCCACTTCCCCATCATACTCTTTATCTAGAGAAGTCTTCTCTTCAATATTAGTCTTTATATTACCCAGTTCATAGATACTAGCCTTTTTCTAGTTCAAAGATATTGCCAAAGGAGTATCGGTTCCAACCCTTAACCTCATCTTTGATAAGTTTAAGTTTTGAGCAATTTGGTACATAGGAGTGCCCAAAAGCAAAACATTCCATCACTGTTCCATAAGAATTCTAAAATCTGGGTGATGAGACCACATCATCTCATACCTGAATGGGTAATAGTTATGGTCACATGAGTCATCCATCACCAAGATGATAGCATTATAATCAGATGATGATCTGGGAAAGGAGCAAAGGGATAAGGAATCAAAGTTCTCCCAACTAGTGGAGACCAACACCTTGTCCAACTGAACCTGAATCTGGTTTTTCCCAAGACGCCAATTATGCCAAGTGAACTTAGAACCATTGAGGTTAATATCCATCATCATATTTTTCATCGTCATCACCATCATCACCATCACCATCATCACCATCACCATCACCACCATATAGTGATCTTGGTTCTTGCAAGCATAAAACATTAGAGTGACCTTAACTTAACATTAGAGATCTTGAATTCTTTGACATATACCAAAAATTCACAGTTAGGTGGTCGGTTCTTGATTTTCACATAGAAAATGAGCTCCTATGCTACATGAGACACATTTGTATTCTCACTAAGGAACCACCAAAGATTATTTAGGACTTTCACTATAGTTGGGTGAAAAGATAGTGCTACTACTAGTTTTCTAAAATTATTCCTATTGTTTGCAATAGGGTCATAGAAGTGTAGTTTCAAGTGACATATGCAAAATAAGAAATTGTAGATAAAGAGAAAAACTAATTCCCAATGTGTTGGAGTATGACAACCATGTTCTCTCCAATCTCCATTAGTTTGACAGTGGTTGATGTCGAGAGCCAGTTATCATCGGAGTTGAGTAGTCTGCGAAAGGGATCCAGATTCCCATTCCTGACCCCTACCCTAAACACCTCCCATGCCTCTTGGATGAAGTTATTCCTCCTCTTTGTGCTACCCTTTTTGGGAAATTTCCTCATCTTCATTGTCTGACTCCTTCGATTCAGAGGAGATGTAGTTGGTGTGGTTAAAATAGATGCAAAGGGTGCTTACCCAACAATCAGAATCCAACTCTAGAATGGCATTTTCCAAGGCATATCCATTAGATGGGTGGACAAAGCCATTGATCCTCTATATACTCACTTCCTTTGAATCTAATATGTCAACCATAGAGAAAATGACAACCTCATAAACAAACCCATCACACCAGTGTCTATTACCACCCAGTATACCATTAACTAGCTACCATACAACATTCCAGACCACATTGTTTGCTTGAAATAGTTGGCTACATTGGGCCTGGATTGATTCCTCTCTACACAGGCAACTGAGACCAAAATGATGCACCATCGATTGAGATCAATACTTCCAAGCTTAAGACTGCAATTTGAACCATTCCTTATATAAAGTTTCAGACTTTCTAGAGAAGTCTAGAGACCAGAACAGGCCCAACTTCCAATCAAGCTTCATCCGAACAACATATCTTTACTATTATGAGAACTTGTCAGGTCATACTTTACCCAACCAACCTAATACCAATCTGCCAAAGTGCATGAAAAAATAGAGGTCTCTGGTTTGTCCTTCCACTAAGGTATGGCCTACCTCTAGCTAAAATGAAGCTCCCATGCTCGATCCATATTCACCGACATCTTATGTGCAATCATAAGAGAGGTCAAGATCTGTGTTGGTTATGTCTACACCTTGGGACATAGAATTACCCATCTAAAGTTTCCATGATGGCCAAGGTACCTTCTAGCGTCTTATCCGATCCCTGACTTGGCTTTGCAGATGGATTCAGCCAAATCATCCTTTACAATCTATTTCGGCTCATTATGACACTCAAAAGTCAAGATTTTATCAGTGTATGATTCCAGTGAGACACCAAAATTAGCTAGATAATCAAAGGCTTTGTTTGCTTCGTAGAAAGTGTGCAAAATTTTATAATTTTGAAATTGGTTAAGGTACATTGCAATATCAACCAAATAGTAACGAAGCTTTTAATTGGGTGTTGACTTGTTCTTGGTGGTGTTCATTATAATTTGTGAGTCCCCCTCTATTTTCACTTATGTAAATCCATTATCAACACAAAATCTGAGACCTCTGGCCAGAGCCATTGCTTCCACCTCATTATTGGAAGCAATGCTCATGTTTCCCGATACACTACCCATAATGTCTCTTGTATCTTTCCTAAAAATACAGCCATATCCCCTGGCCCCTGGGTTTCCTTTAGCCACCCCATGAAAATAGAGTTTGATCCATCCTTTAATAGGGGGTGTCCAACTAGAATTTTCTTGTTTGACACATTTGGACACTATGTTGATGTTGGGAGGAATCAAAGAACCCCACTCTAGCTGGATTTTTTTGTCCCAGTTCAGAATATATTCTATCTTCCTGTAATAAGCCTTGGTTGATATTGCGGTTATTATAATATACATTAAATTTTACTTTCCACTTAGGCAACATTAAAATTTAATCAACATAATATGATCTAACTATCACAATTCAACATTGAGACTAACAATTTTGGAAGTGTGGCATTGTTAAGAGCCAACACTTAGGTGTGAACCCTATCTTCATAAATTATGATCAGTTGCCATGATACTTGACCCTATCCTCATGGTGTTGGCTCAATTCATATTACTTTTCCCAAACCTAGAAGAAAAGTAATGTATCCAAGGGTGTCTAGAAGAATGGAGTGTATGATCATTGACTTTGTATGTTGAAACCATTATACATGTCAATACCCCTGCATCATACACATGATTCAATGATGATAATGTGGCGTGCAAACATCCTATATGGATAGGACACAAGAATGTGTACCAGATAGTGTTAAGTGAAATTTATATAATATCTTAAACTTATAGGGACATATGGGGAAGTTTTTGCATGTGATGATGCCATGAAAGGTCTGATATCCCTATGTATCAGATTGAGAAAACCAATGAAAGAAAAAAAAATGCATTGAGAAGGAAAAAGGTTGAATTGCCTAATGTTTGGTGTCCTAATAGAATTTTGTCTTACATGTCATTGATTTGGATAGTATTGAGAAGATCCTATAAGGATTACTATCACCATACTCTTGATGACTTCACAACATTGATAATGAATTCACATTAGACACTTGTGGATTAGCCCAATTAGACATTAGTCAACTTAAGATATGATACAAGGATTACATACCACAAAGCCATTAGCATATCACCTTCTCTAAATCACCACAAAGCCATTAGATATGTTTTGAGATGAAAAAGAAGAGTTAAATGGTTTTGGTTCAATTTGCATTATTTCTATGTTCAAGTAATTTAAGTTGGTATTACTTCTATATAACTAGTTCTATAGCCCGATTTTTTTACCTGTGAAGAAAGACCAAGTTAGACAATATCAACAAACATCAAAATAAGGAGACAATTGCTAGATTGAGGTCTAACTTGAAAATAAAAGGTGATGGAAAATGTTATTATCCCCACAAAATTTGTAAGGGGTTAAAGACTAGAAGACTTCTAATAAAAACAACTAAGAAACATTGTAGGCTGCATGGTCACATTGAAGGGAGACATGATTATCATCCATTGGTAAGTTTTGCATTATATCATTTTAACAATTTATATACATAAGAAATCACTTGATAATGAGATCATTATCATGGTTTATTTATATTGATCATTTTTATATAGGTCGGGCACCCTAGAGCACAAGATATAGATAAACACAAACCAGATAATATGGTTTTTGAAGTGGAGTAACATGGACGTGGGAATATCGATGCTGAAGGTAATGATCCCATGGAAGATGATGATCATGAGCCACAAAACACAATTGAAGATGATGGTACAAATACATTAATCCATGACACATTTAGTATTGGCGCAGCTGATCATGATGATGAAGATGACCTTGATGTTGTTCATGATTTACCTCTAATTTAGAAGGCATATGAGGCCCTTTGCGAAGCCTCCCAGCCAACTCTTCTCTTCCTTGTATTGTTGTTGGTGAAATTGAAGGTTATGAATGGTTTATCCAATATAAAAATCTCAGGTATGTTAAGGTATATCATATATGTCATTATAGTTAATAAATGGTGAATCATGTACCATTAATATTATTTATATTAACAAATTATATTTTTTTGTTGTAGATTGATAGGTGAGTTTTTGTTACCACCATAAAATATTTTACCTCACTCATATCGAGAATTATCTTCCATTATGAAAGATATTGGAATGTTGTATCAAGCAATAGATGCTTGTCCCAATGATCATATTATATATCACAAACAACATGAATTTCAAACTGAATGCCTTGAATGTCATATCAGTAGATATCGAACATATCAAATAACAAAAAAGGTGCCTCACAAGGTTCTTCATTATATTCCCATTATTTCATGTATGCAACGATTATTCAAGTGCACTAGCTTGGCATAATTTATGGACTACCATTCATGCAATAGAAGTTGAGATGACATTATTTGAATGCTGGTGGATGGTTCAGCATTTATGGACATAGAGGAAAAGATTCAACACTTTAAAGAAGAATCTCATAATCTCAGGCTTTCATTGGCAACAGATGGTGTCAATCCGTTTGGACAATTGAGATTTGTTTACTTGGTGTAGCATATTTTTGTTATCAACAATAACATTCCTCCATGGATGTCAATAAAGAGGGGGCACATAATGTTGGCAATGATTGTTCCAGGTATTTTATCATTTAATAGTTATCTATATTTAATTATAAATATTGAAGTAAAATGGTCATAATAATTATGTAATATTTTTGTTCATTCTATTAGGTAAGTACCAAGTTAAAGATATGAATGTATATAAATTAAGCCTCTTAGTGACGAGTTGATAGAATTATGGAATGGTGTCACTATGTATGACATCTCTAGACCAATAGGACAAAGACAATTTCAATTCCATGTGATGCTTGTATGGACAATACACAATGCCCAAGGGCTAACACATTTTTGTGGTATGTTATAGTGTTCAAGTTTCACATGATAATTATAAATAAAAAAATTAATATATTTAATCCAATTATACATTATCTTGTAGGTCTTTAAACAAAGGGAAAATTTGCATGTCCAATTTGTGGTCGAAAGATGAAATCTTTTGATTCAAAAAGTTTAGGAAAGAAGGTGTTTGATGAGTATAGGCACTTTCTCCACAAAAATCATAAGTATCACAATACTGAAAAATATCTTTTCAATGGGAAAGAAGAGAATACATCAAAGCCATGAAGAATGACACCACACCTATGGAAGTTGGAATATAATAGAATTAATTGTCAAGGTAATTTCATTCCATCTAATGATTTATGTCATAAAACATCTTTTCTATCATGTTTTGTTTACTGATGATGTGATTGACGATCGTGAAGGTTGTCAAGGCATTAATGGCCACCATCCTAAGGGACAAAAAAATTATCTCCGACAATTTAGTAGGTTGCCCTACTATGAGCAGTTACAAATTGTGCATTTGTTTGATACTATGCATATTGGAAAGAATATAACAAAGACATTATGAAAAATATTGGATGGAAGGCGTGACAAAGAAAAAATTGTCAAAATTTGTACTGGCATTCAGGAATCCAATCATGCAATAAAAAATATCATTCAATCAAATAGACATGGAGACCAGATTAATATAAGTGGCCTTCCTTGGTTATTAATGGACCAGCAAAGCAATGCTATAAAAGAAATCATACGAAAAATTTGATTTCCCACAGGATTTGCTGCAAACATAAATAATCTCATATCAAAGAAAAGTGAATTTGGGCCAGGGATGAAAATGCATGATTGGCATACCTTCATTAAGGTAACTCATGTTCTTGTGCATTTACTATATATTTGTATACTATGCATGTAATTTTCATTGTAATATGTTACAAAAAAATGAAAAGATAATTTTATAATTGTTGCAGTATGCTCTACCTCTATCTCTCCCAGACCACTTTGACAATAGTGTCAAGCAAGTCATATATGATCTTGGAAAATACATGAGGTGAGTAGTGATATTTGTTCAACTCGGTATATAGATATTATATTTGTGATTTGTTTTACTTGTTATGTAATATATATTTTTGCATTTTGAATATCTTGTAGGTGGTTGTCATGTAAAGAGATCCATAAACAAGATATAAAATATTAGAAGAGGAAAATTTCTCATCTAATGTGTGAAATGCAAAAGTGTCTACCTTCATCTTTTTTCAATGCACAAGAACACTACCTCGTACACCAAGTTGAGGAGATTGAATTGTGTGGACCTGTACACACTAGGTCATTGTGGATGGTTGAGAGGCACTTGAAATTTTTGAAGGATTTGGTTCGACAAAGAGAACATCCTGAGGGTTCTATGGTGGAGAGATATACGGTATACCAGACTGTGGTGTACATTTCTAAATATCTTCCTAAGTTTGTAGTAAAGATCCACGTGGATCGCATTAGGGATCCCAACCCTATTAACGAATTTGAAGGGGATTACTTGATGGGGGAAGGTAGATTGAGGAAAGTGAGAGGTAATTATAAGATGTTATTGTAGTTAATTAATTATTAATCTTCAAAATAAATCAGTTGTAAGACATCTATTTTTTTTTGTACAGTTGGTCGAGAGTGGGATGCACTACATTTGTATAATGCAAACAATCTCGATTGGATGACGATATGGATTGAACGTTATCATCATTCTGGTCACACAGTAACATGGGAAGGTGTGGCTTCATTAGATAAAGAAGCTCATCGTAATAGAGATTCCAATGTTACGCAAAAGGAAATTGATTTAGCATATGGTTTAAGAGATAAACAAGTACGTATAAATTTATTAATAACCAATATATTTATCAACTCATGATGCAATAATTTTTACATGTTTGACATATTGTAGGTCAAACACCACAATGCTATGTGTTGCAATGGTCATATATTTCGCATCAAAAAGATGGATGACACGAAGAAAACTTGTGATTATGGGATAGCTGCAGTCTTTGAGGTGATAAATATTTTATTGAGAAATGACATACATCCTCAAGAGTCTCAAAATTGATACTGTCATTTTGGATGATATACTTGAGTGTGACTTTAATTCCTTCAAATTTGTTTTGTTTGTTCTTAAATGGTACAGGCTATGATTGAATAATAATGATCTTGATAGAACTGTTATTGAACGTGATAATGGTTTTACAATGGTTAATACAAGGTCGTTTGACCCAGTTGAGGATGAGCCCTTTGTTCTTCCAAACCAATGTGAGCAGGTATTTTACTGAGAGGTTCAACATAAACTAGGTTGGTCATTTGTTGTTAGACATGATCTAAGAGGAAGGTCGATAAAGTATAATGTAATGGAAGAAGAAGATACTGAAGAAGTAGAAGATGATGTATATGATGATCATGATCGACAGTTACTCGATGATGATGACGAAGAAGAAGAAGTTTTTGATGATGATGATGATGGTGATGATGATGGTGGTGGTGGTGATGGTGATGGTAATGGTGATGGTGATGGTGATGGTGATGGTGATGGTGATGGTGATGGTGATGGTGATGGTGATGGTGATGGTGATGATGACGATGATAATGATGAAGATGATGATGGCGCTGGTTGTGGTGGTGGTGGTGGTGGTGATGATGAAGAGATGATGATGATGATGATGATGATGATGATGATGATGATGATGATGATGATGATGATGATGATGATGATGATGATGATGATGATGGTGGTGGTGGTGGTGGTGGTGGTGGTGGTGGTGGTGGTGGTGGTGGTGGTGGTGGTGGTGATGATGAGGATGATGATGATGATGATGATGATGATGATGATGATGATGAGTTGGATGAAGAAGAAGATCAATGATATGAATGAAATGTATGGGGTATGCCATTAGTATATTATCTATTTAATATTGATATACCTTTTAATTTTTTTAATTAATGTTCCATCTCTAGCAGGTGCTAATAGTAGAACTATGCCACCCCGAGCAGATGAAGATAGGGAGAGTGACTATTTATGTCATTTTCTAAACTTTTTGTTTATTTATGGAATTTGGACTATTTATTAGCTATGTGATGGATATTGATTTAAATTACATATGTGATGGATTACATGTTTATGATGATACATGTGACATTTTTTGAAATTTGTGTTTATTTATAGAATGTGAATTGTTTATTACCTATGTGATTGATGTTGATTTATGATACATATGTGATGTATTACATGTTTATGATGACACATATGTGATTCTTATGATGCTCAATTACATATATGATGATACATATGTGATGCTTATGATGCTTATGATACATATGTATTTATTGTTTATCAACTTACAAAAGCAATTCTTATGATGCTCAATTCATGGTGTTCATTTCATGTATAGGTTTTGTGTGATGCTATCACCCTTGGTGGAAAAAAGTATTACAGACATCATCAACCCTTTATTTGAGGATCCTGCATAGTCTGCATAAAGTAAAGTTAAGGAATTAAAAAATTTACAATGATTTTCATAACATTTTTTTTTTAATAATCTTCTTGTCTACAAAGTTCATGTTGTTCATGTTGTGTACTATGTAATTCTTAGTATATATCATATAATTTTTAGCTGACATAAGATAATTGAATTACATGTGCAGGAACCTGAACCCCTTTGATGAAGATCCTACAGTCTCATGTATCGACAAGTATAAGTCAATACACCCTATAGAAATAGTTTATTTTTGAAAAATTACTAGGAAAACAAACTTCCTCAGTTCTTCAAACCTCGACATTAGCAGCAAATCTTATAGAGTTATCAACACTTGAGGCCCCAGTTGGACTTATTCAATTTTTAATCTCAAAGTCAACTTCAGTGTCGACTTCTTCATCAACAGTACCCTCAGTTGCAAAATATCTCTCTCATTACCGACTAACTCTCTCATTTGATGGAGTGTCGGTACCACCAAATAGGTATTTGTCAGATTGGTCTTCCTCAAGTGAGGGAAATGTAGGAATAGTCGACGAAAGTGAGACATGAAGTAGGTCTAAAATAGGGAGATCAACTAGAGGTCAAAAGATTAGAAGAACATTCAATAAATGCATCAAATTTTTCCTTGCTCAAGGGGGTTCATGTTCTTATGATGGTGAGACAAAAGGCAACATCGAGGTTCCCTTGAGGTACAAATAGTCTAGAGAAACAATGGGTACCCAAGGAACTTGCTCCAATAAACACCAATTTTTGTGTTAATGAGAGGATATATCTAGAAGAGAATTTACAGGAGATGAAAGAGGGAGTTTCTACCCTTAAGACAAATAACGAGGAACAAAATTTGAAGATTCAAAACTCGTGTGATGCCTTAAGCTCCCTTTGTTGCATTATGGATGGGGTTATGAAGAGTGTTGTGCTAGGCACGATTTTTGGTCAGGGGAGGATTAAAAAGAACAAGAAGAAGTTGAAGAAGCAAGGCCAGATGGAGCACGTTGTGGATGATGATGAGGAGAAGATAGACACTCGAGAATACAATCTTGGGAGACTCCAGCATGACTGGAACCTACTCAAGAAAGATTAGCTTCTCTTTGGTTCTCATTTTTTTGTTCCTTTTTCTTGATGATCATTTTTCAGGATGTTATGTTGGGTCTGCGTACTCTTTCATGTTAACTCTTACTATTATAGGACTCATAAAACTCTTAGCAATATGCTCTCTGCTAGGGTTTTTAGTAAGACTTTACACAGTAGGATTACTGATGATTTTTTTTAATGGGATGATAAGTATAGAACCTAGAAGTTAGTTAGGATGTGCAGAAATAGCTACAAAACTATGAAAGTTTTTGATTATTTTTGAAGGGTGGACTCTATTTTTTGTTTGGCCTCCTAGTGGTTGTTTTTTGTTGAAGATTTAAGTTTGTAACTCTTTATTGTTATCGGTTCAGGGTCATCTCCCTTCTTATATAATAAAAAACAAATAGATTTATTTAATTTATTTTCCCTTCTCCTCTTAGACAAAATTAAAAAATAAAATATTTTTACCTATTAAACATAGCCATGGATCACTTATTTACCAAAGAGGATAAGTTTAGTGGAAAATTATAGAAACAAATCCTTAGAAACATTAACTACCCATGTAACAACTTAAAAATAAAATATTATTTCTCTTACCTACCCTTCTTAACCATTGAATCACTTATTTGAGACATCACATAATTTTAGTGAAAAAATATAGAAACATTTTCTTAAAACTTTTAACTATCCTTTGTAACCATTGGATCACAAAATAAGCAAATCTTTGAAAATCAAAACTATTGGTTTACCCTAAAAATAAAATAATGTTTCTCTCACCTACCCTTCCTAACTATTAGATCACTTATTTTCCATGGGGCATAAGTTTGGTTGAAAATTATGGAAACAACTCCTTGAAAATTTGAAACAATATTTCTCTTGCATAACCTTCTTAACCCTAGGATCACTTATTTTCCATAAGGCAAAAGTTTAGAGTAAAATTATAGAGACAAATTCAAAACTTTAAATATTCTATGTAACCATTGGATCACAAATAAGAAAATCTTTGAAAATTGAAACAATTGATTTGCATTAAAAATAAAATATTTTTTTCTCTTACCTACCCTACTTAGCTATTGGATTACCTATTTTTCACGTGATAAATTTAGTTGAAAATTAGTGAAACAACTTCTTGAAAATTTAACTATCCTAGAGAACCATTTAATCATGATATGAGATCTTTGAAAATTGAAATTATTGATTTTCCTCAAAATAAAATACTCTTACTCTTACCATTCTTAACTTTTGGATCACTTAGTTGAAATAGAGCTTAATTTTAGTTGTATAGGGTATATAGGTCAGTTGGATTAAATCATTTTGATATCATCATGAAAATGAAAATTTAATGGAGATGTGAATGTGATATGATGCGAAATACATCACTGAGATTATGTATGTGGCAATATTTATGTAAGGCTTATTCCGGTAAAAGTTTTAGGGTTTTAGACCAGAACAGAGAAAGCTTAACCGAAACTATATTCTGGTATAGAAGATGCTACCTTTTGTAGTTCAACACTTCCCCAAATTGTAGTATGGATTTATATGTAGCCAGTGAGGCTCCTTTTGTGATTGAGCAATGTGCTCTAGGCTATAAGCCTTCCTGCAAGTGCAAGCCCCTTATATTTTGTAATATCTCTTCATATTGCCAGTGGATTGATATTGTGAGTAACAAATCCCATCGTGGTTTTTCCTTTTTGAGGTTTTCCACGTATAATTATGTGTGTTATGGTTCTCATTTTTTTGATTGGCTTATTGGTTGCTTTACTTCTTTCAATTTTGTATGTACCGGTATACCGGTTGGTGTATGCATGTTTTAATAAGGCTAAAATTGATCATTACAGTATAACACCGATTCAGCTCCCCTCTAAGTGTTATTGGATTCCAACAATTGGTATCAGAGCCTTGTGCCTTGAAGGAAGTTTAACAACTTGAGGAGGATCTTGAATCCGGAATCCATGGACATGGGCTTGGAGAAGCAACTTGAGATGGCACTTGAATATTATGATTCTGAAAGGTTAAAGAAATTAAAGCTACAAAATCAATTGAATTATACTAAGGAAATCATTCTTGTCCTACATGAGAGGCTATCATCTGTTCAAGCTAGGAGGAAGGAACTTTTGCAAAGTCAGGATGATGAAGAGAAAGATGCACTTAAGGAATAGTGTCAGCAATTGAGTCAGGAGAACATGGTTATGAGAAATCAAATGCAAGCTATAACTATGAGGATGTCTCAGGAGATTGAAGACCGAAAGAAAAAAGAAGAAAATCTTGTTGTATCTCTAAAGAACAAATTTGAAGAATGTGGTAGGTTGGTTTATGAGAATGATATGTTGAGAACTGATTTAGTACAATCCCAGAGTAATGAACAAGAGATTAAGCAACAAATAATAATTCTGAGAGAAGATCTAACTACTACAAGTGAGTACAAAGAAAAATTCAAGATTAGTTCGGCACAACTAGATGAGTTCTTGAAGAGACAAAGGTAGATTGGAGATTCCAGTGGACTTAGATTTGAGAAAGGACAAAGTTACGATACTACTAATCAAGATCAAAACCATAAGACACCAGTAAGGCAATTTAATATTTATAAATTTAGTGGTAATTATTTTGTTTGCAATAAATTTTGTCACATGGCTAGGCAATGTAGAAACAAAGAAAATCAGAACCCTGATTCTGCTCCTGGTCAATGTTCTAAATGTAATAAGTTTGGTCATAAGACAAAAAATTGCAAAATGAATGTTAAATGCTATGCATGTGGAAAGTTTGGACACATGGATAATCAGTGCAGGTCAAGCAATTATACTAGTTTTAGTAAAGCAATTTAAATGAACAATGTTACGTGTTATCCATGTAATGAGGTTGGATATATTGCTAAATTTTGTAGAAGCAGAAATCCACCAGTTGGTAATGGAGGATCAAATGAGAAAGGAAAAGAAAAGGTTAGTGAAATCCAGCAAGATCATACTCAGATATGGGTCAAGAAGATTGAAGAACATTCAATAGATGGGAATACACCAGTTACTTATCTAATAGAGGAGGTTGCTCCTGCACTGATAGGCAGCTCATCCAGTAATTGAGGCAAATGCCTTAGGGGTAGGAAAAATTCATGAAGATGCTGCATATGCCCCATGAAGATGTTTTGGAAGATGTTCCAGACACTAAAGATGCTTATTCGGTATGAATACGTTCTATTCGAGATCCGGTATCTTTCACCGGAAGTCATTGATGTCAATGAAAGCTTAGGGTTTTTCTTGGAGGATAAAAGGTCGAATTCAGTTCATTTTTAATGACCTTGCATCTAGTGAAATTGAGTATGATTAAGAGCGATTCAAAGTGATCAAAGGCTATTCAGTGCGATCTGATATCTTCTTGAGCAATTTCACCGATCACTGGAAGAACTTGTGAAGGGTTTCACCAAAAGCGATTGACAAGTATTTATCTTAAATCATGGAAGTGGGATCATCATCTATTCCTATCTTTGTTTCAAATTCAACTATTGTAGAGGTTAAGGACCATCCCAGACCAATTTTCAAGTGGTATCCACATGTGCTACCCTGGAAGATTCGGTTGGAGCATTTTACCATGTTCCGGAGGGAGTTGTTTATGTCAAAGATGTTAGGGAATACATACACTATCACATTGAGGATTTGGGGACATCTGATATAAAGAGAATGTACATGAGTGAGCTTATGAGAGATTTTGGAAATCAAACCAGCATATAAGCACATTGAAGACTTAGGGTTTATCGACATTCAGGATATTCTAAAATTTGAAGATGAAATCATTAGATATATTTTGAGCAGAGTACATGGAGAGTTTATCTAGTTAGATAGACCTTATAGGATCGCCATGGAAGCCATCAGGGCAATCACATGTTTACCACAGGTTGGGCAATGTCCAAAAAAGAAGGTTTCTAATGATTATGTCAACAAAATTACTGGCACAACATCTAACAGAAGATCTATGAGAATAAGCACTATTACCGACACAGACATCAAATTCGATAGCATTGTCATCGGTTATAAGGTAACTCAGTCAAACCAACTGAATTCTATTTCTAGCTCCTGCATTTTCGCAACTTACAAAATGATGAGAGAAAATGAGAAATTGGATCTATGCGGTTTGATGTTAGATGAATTATTAATAAACCTAGGAAAGATTAAAGGTGAAAAGAAAGGGACTTTCTGGTATGGAAACTTAATTGTCTATTTAATGTTTTTTTCATGAATGACACTCCCAGTTTTGGGAAGAGGCAATGGACATTTGATATCCCTATAGGGAGACAAATTAAACAGTCAATGGCTACTTTAGGTGGTTAGAAAGCTAATAAAGTATGGGGTTATTTTAAGAGATTCCAGAAGTCTATGAAATCTAGGGAAAGGGTTCCTAAGCATAATGTTGAGAAATATTCAACTGACGTATGCTTCATGGTGAAGAAAGATGAAACACTTATGGAAGTGATTAAGCCCCAGAATATTTGGATTGAGGGAATGGGCTATGAAGTTGATGCACAAATTTTAGAGGCTTATACAGAAATGTTGATTGATGCACCTATTGATGAGCCTGAGAAGTCCTGTGGTCCTACAAAATAGAAAACACAAAGGGTTGAAATAGATTTCAACCAGAAGAAGAGAGAGAAGTTGGAAGGTAAGGCAAACAAGTTTGTTGAGAAGGTTTCACAAGACATCAAAACATTAATTAATTTTGTCCTGAAGAAAGCCTGGAAGATGAAAGAACCAGAAGTGTTAATTGAGTCTATCATAGCAGAGTCTGAATCTAAAGAGGACACACCCCTGGCATTCAAAAGGTTTATAAGGAAGAAAATAAAGGAAATAAAGGTAGAGGCTAAAAAGAAACTGGTCAGGAAAGCTACATTCAAGATACCGACATAGAATCAAGCACCAAAAGCAATACCTTCAGCTCCATCCGGTACTACAAAAAGGAAGAAGAAGAATGGCAGTGATACGACTATTCAATCTGGTAATGTAAGTATCATTCCACCAAAAAATTATGCATAATTAGTAGATGAAGTAACTAAGGATGGCATGTTAAAGAATGTAAAGTTTTATTATGAACATTTAGAGGATGATGAACAAAGAGATGTAGAGGAAGCAATATTGTTATATTTGGATATTTATAAGAAACCCTTGATAGAAATTGAAGATCAAATACATGCAGAATTATATGATATGTTAGATGCTAGGAGACTATCAGCAATGCAAGAGGACAAACACATAAAAATTCAATAATTGTTATCTATTTGTGTTTCTATTACTCCTAAGAAATGGATAGGACACTTGAGGTGGCAGATAAAAATGTC
Source organism: Cryptomeria japonica (assembly GCF_030272615.1). NCBI lineage: Eukaryota > Viridiplantae > Streptophyta > Pinopsida > Cupressales > Cupressaceae > Cryptomeria > Cryptomeria japonica. Next base: position 825,948,048 of record NC_081407.1, read on the forward strand.
TTTGACAACAAACATAGAATAACTAGACTGATGCTAGGAAGGGTAAATAAGATAATAAAGGTGAGGGTATGATGAATCAATAAGGATTCAGACAACTACTGAGAGGGGGGGTGAATCATTAGATGAAAAACTGACTTAACTTTCACCAACCTCAATAAAAATCTCACAAGTCAATCTCAGAACTATCTAGTTCAAACACTAAACAACAAATTGCAATATCACTGTCAAGTATAGTGGTTGACTATCATAACAAATTAATAGTATAACAGATCTGAAACTCTCAAAACCTTTTAACAAAAACATTCAAATGCTTTACCAACAACAGTAAAAGCACATTTCATATTACTTCCGCTCATCTTATCATATTTGAGTGGATTTAGCAGTTAAGCAAATTAACCATAGCAAACATAACCACAAAAACATTCACAACTTGACACAATGATTTTGCCAAGGAAATCTAAATGGGAAAAAACCACGGTGGGGATGAATACCCACAAGTATTTTGAACTCTTATGAAGTTCTCCCTGTTAGGAGCCATGCCTGTTAAAGCTTTACAAAAAGTCCTGTTAGGAACAAATCCTGTTAGGGACCACCTGGTTAAGGGATTGACTATAATGCCCTATTAGAAGAAATAACCTATTAGGAGTAACCTCGATAGAGGATTTGAAATCCAATCTAATGGATGACCTGGTTAGACGATTTCGATAGCACTAATCCTATTAGAGCTTGCCCTATTAAGGGATTTAACTATTGTAATTGTTAGAGAACAACATGGGTTTGCTGATTTGGTGAATAGCACTACTCTACTTGATCATATTCTTTTCATGCTCCTATCTACCTTCACACACACTACAGATACACCTTCTAGTTTGGCAACCAATCACACTTACACTTAATCAAAATTGTCAACACTACAATAAAACAACTCATTGACCTTATAAGCAAAACAATAGGTCAGTAACACATTACAAACAAATCGGTTCAAGTATGACTATTGGATTATATAAAAATCATTGCACGTTGTTGAAGATAACCTTGACCTCTCCTTGATCACCACTTCATCGATCCCTATAACTCATCACGCGGTTTCCACTTCATGCAATGTACTCGCTCATTCCCAAGATAAAATCGTTATCTCTATGCACCAAAAACCATTTGAAACTCTTCTCATACAACATGCATATGTTTAATAATCATTATCTTTCATCTTTTTATCATAAACCAATACAACCAGTTCACCAAGCTCCATTAGTTAGGGTTTGGCACATCAACAGGTAGGGTTACCGGTTGATCTCACTGCTTCTCAAGTAATACTGGTTTCCTTCACTAGCTATCCTACTAGTTGCAAAACAACATCATAACAACATCATTACTAGTTATAATTGAAATCAATGAAAACATAATAGTTTGTCAATGCAATCTTCATGCAAACTCCAACAATCTCCCTCTTTGGCATTGATTGCAATACAAGTATCAATACCCTTGATTGTAATGATTGTGTATAGGAATATTGGTTTACATTTTACCATGTACTCTCCTTCAACTGAGTCTCCATGTCTTCAGCTAGTAGCTAGCTATAGATCTTCTCTCTGTCAATCATACAATTCTTCTCCCCATAATCATATAGTTCTTCTCCCCCTTTGACAACAATGCTAGACTGGAATTAAAACATGTAGTGTCATACTTCACTGTTTTGTATCAACAATCTGCAACTTGATTCTCCCCTTGTGGAACAACTCCACTCTACACCAATCCTCCTTCAAGATTATACAATTAGCTCTCAAACTGATGTATTCCACATCTGCTCAATTGATCTCATGTAGGGGCACAACCCCTAGCTGACCTCTAAGATACTCAAAATTACTCTTAGGTAGAGGTTTAGTAAAGATAGCTACTACCTTCTCCTTAGTAGATACATGCTCCAGTAACACATCTTTACTCTGGACTTTGTCTCTCAAGAAATGATATTTCAGCTCAATATGCTTGGTTCTAGCATGCAACACTAGGTTATTTGAAATATTTATTGCACAGGTGTTGTCACATAAAATCTTTACTGGTTCTATAATCTTCAGCTTGAATCCTTCCAGAATGTGTTTCATCAAGATTGTCTGGGTACAATTCATATACACTACAACATATTCAGCTTCAGTAGTGGAGTGTGATATACAACTATGCTTCTTGTTGCTCCATGATACAAGTCTTCTGCCAAGAAAGAATGCACCACCAGTTGTGCTCTTCTTATCATCAACATTACCTTCCCAATTTTCATCTGTATAAACCTTCAAATCAAAGTTACCAACATATGTATACCTTAATCCATAGTTAATAGTAACTTTCAAATATTTGAATATTCTGTTGGTTGCTATAAAGTGTGTCTCCTTTGGATTCTTCTGAAATCTAGCAACTAAACCAACTACATGAGCAATATTTGGTTTGTTGTGAACAACATAATGTAGTTTCCCTATCATCTATCTATACTCCTTTTCATCAAAAGATGTGAAATCGCCCTCCTTAGATAGTTTACAACCTGTAACCATTGGTGTCCCAACTGGTTTATAGTCACATTCCAAATGTCTTCAATACCTCTTTCACATACTTAGACTATGTGATAAAAATACCACTCTTCATCTATTGAATTTTCAAACCTATGAAGAATTTTATCTCTCCTACTAGAGACATTTCAAATTCACTTTTCATCTCTTTTTCAAAGTCATCACTCATGTCATCATTGCCTCAAAATATGATATCATCTACAAACACTTCGCTAACTAGTATCTTATCTCCTTTAGATTTGAGATATATATTGCTATCTTCACTGGTTCTCTAAAAACCTATCTTCATCAGGTGTGAATGTAGCCTTTCATACCATTCCCTTGGTGCTTGCTTCAAACTATATAGTGCCTTATGCAGTTTACACACCATATCCTTTGCATCCGTCAAAGCATAACCATCTAGTTTCTCAATGTATACTTCTTCCAGTATTCCATTTAGAAATGTTGACTTCACATCCATCATATATACTTTGAATCCCTTATATGCTGCAAATGCAAGTAGAGTCCTAACACCTTCCAATCTAGCAACTGGTATGAATGTCTCACCATAGTATTCTCCTTCTTCCTGCGCATAACCTTTGCATACCAATCTAGATTTGTTTGACTACTACTTCATATTCATTCAGTTTATTCCTGAATACACATTTAGTTCTTGTCACATTTTTATTCACCAGTATGGGTACTAGGGTCCACGTATTGTTATTCTCAATCTGGTCAAGCTCCTCTTCCATAGCTTTGATCCAGTGATAATCTCCAAATGCTTCCTTAGCAGTTCTAGGCTCAGTAGTGGAGATCATGCAAGAATTTTCTCTAATTCTTCTTCTGGTTAATAGTCCAACATCTTTATTACCAATAATCTAGTCAGGATTATGATTGATTCTCACATACCTTGGAATAACATGATCATTATCTTCAGGTTCTTCTTCCTCACTATCATCATCTTCTTCTGCAGAATCTACCTATTTCTATTGAACTAATACTACAACATTCACTTCATCAGCTTTTGGCTTCACCGGTTCTGGTTCCAAAATCAGAATGTAAGGTTCAGCTTCTGGCTTCACTGGTTAAAGTGCCCGAGTTCGTCAGAATTCTGACTGATGCTTTCTGTCAGAATTTCAATGAACTTGAGCACTTTAAAGGAAAAAAAACATAATGTGGGATCATTTTAAAAAAACTAAGCATTTGTCGGGAGTGTCATCTACCAAATTTGAAGCTTTTGTTGCCTCCCTCCCCCCCATAGAGCGAGCTCTCCACAACCGCGCACTCCTCAGGTAAGGTTTTATTTGCAATCAAGGGCATCTGATTTGGTTTCATCAATAGTGTTCACAAATAGATTAAAGATTGTAGAATATATATTTTCCCCTAATCTATTAAACCCAAATTTCTAATAGTTCCTGCACTCCTTTTGAGTTATCACAGTAATTGCCAATAGTAGTGTGTGCTATTGATTGGCAGATCCACTTTTGAATGAAAGTGAGCTTGAGGATTCCCAGAAGGTCTTTTCTATATACAAATCTAGTAGCAATGACAATACAATCTTGCATTGAGTTGGATCATTCGGTGACTCGGGTAGGTCGAATTTTTTCTTCTCCAAAGTATCAAAGGCAATTGTCATAGGAGTTTAGTGTGTTTTGATAAATGGTGATTATTTGAGTTCTTATGTAAGCATTTTGTAGCATTCACCATTATGATTTTCTTCTCTTACAAGAAATAAATAGTTATCATCTATAGACCATAGCCACCATGGTTTTGAATTTTGAAGGCACAAATGACTTCACAAAGTTGTTACATGGGCTCAATCAATGAATCATGTTAAATGGAATCCTCTACAAGAAGATCATTTTCTTTTTAAATTATGCTAATTTACTTAGTACTATCAATTCATCACGTCCACGCTATGTTACACCAATATGTTGAAGATTTAAACATCTTTGCTTCTCAAGGGTTCTAGAAATCTACAAACATAACTTCCACTGAATTGATACCCCTTTTAATTTAGTTTCTAGAAGAGCCATATGTACCATCTTGAGGTGCAGATCCATCCTTCACTTCAACATCTTTCTTTTCTTCTAATTTTTGAACCTACATCTTTTCCATCTTCTTTATTTGAGTTAGATCAACCTTCTTCTATGAAAGAAAAGGCTTGGTATTATTTCCTCTACAAAACTTATTAATATTTTTCTATTTGTTACAGTTATAACATGTAATGTCTTGTGGATCATTTCCACTTCTTGTATTGGATATGCAGTTAGCTGCCTTATGACCAAACTTGTTGCATGTATAACAATAACTATTGAAAGATTGAGTATTCTTGCATTGTTTACATTCATTAAACCATTCCCTATTATTAGTAAACAAATTTGTCTTTTTAAAATAATAAATCAAATGACCTAAATTACTAAACCAATAAAGACAAATATCACTAATAGTTGGAGGAATCACTATTAAATAAGTGGTTTTCGTTTAAATTTTAGAGGTACAATTCCCTTGTTTGATGTAATTTAACTCTTTTAGGGGTATGCTTTTAACTAGAAAGTAGAAAAGGCAAAACTAACACCTATACATAGCCATGACATAGATGAAATTGTGAATTTAGAATCAAAGGAAAATAGAGATAAATCACACAAAGATAATAAGCAACAATTCCTTTTAGATGATATGAACAATTTAAGACTCATAAATCATTTAAACAACACACACAATCTGATATAAGTAGTGAAAATATCAAGGATTGCAAATCAGAAAGGAAAATGACAATCAAAAGTAAATACAAATTAACACAAAGATTCCTAAAACCTCCTTCATTTCCTTGACAAAATTAGAGAATTTAAAGGCAAAGAAAATATACTTCTATCTCTCCCTCCAAAACTGAATTAAAATGCCCTCCTTCTAATCGGTTATAACTCATATGTGAAATCATAAGAAGGATTATAAATCTAGAACCCTCCACCATTATCTTATTACCTATTAATAAATTAGCAATGAGCTATTTCAACTTCTGGTAGGTACTTGTTGAAAATTAATTATAAAATTACATCTTTTAGCTTCCCACCTTCCCACAAATACAAACATTTTAACTTATTAATGAATTTAAATATTAAAATGAACTTTAAAATAAATGGTACCACTTCCTATAAATTTTACTAGCATGTGCCTATTGCCAAAACTAGATTAATAGTAGAGATGTGACAGGTTCATTAATCCAATTCTACCATGTCGTTATAGGAATATCATTATGATGCCAATGAATATTTTTGGAGATTAAGTCCTTCCTTGAATAGCTCCATAATTCACCATTATTCAATGGACACTAAAATACAATCTTCTATTCACTAACATTCATTGGATAGAATCATAGTCATGACTTGTTAGGCTTGTTCATCCTTCTTTATTTTCTAAACTATAAATTTAAATGCATCACTTTAGCTCCACAATAGTCACATGGATATATAGTAAACATTTACATTAATTTCAAATTAAAACTTTGTCTATAGATGATATTGAAATTCAAATACTTAAACTACAAAATCTCATATTAGTATTCTCTTTGTGCTTAGAGAGATTGCCTACTTGCTGAGACATTTTTGCGAAACAACTATCATCTCATACCATGTCTAAGCTTCCATAATTTACATATATATCTAATAAGAGCATTTTTAATATTTTGATCATCCACTTGTTAAATGATGTTTTACTACTACAATAACCTTTTAACAAATTTGATGCCTTTTGACTGCTACATTCGTCGCCCAAATGACTCTAGATGGGAAGCTTCCTACTCCCTTCATTGTTAACATTAGTTGGACTAACGGAGGAAAATAAAATGTGTGACAAGACAAATTTTCTCTATTCTATTTGTGGGCATTCATCATTATAGGTGATAGAAATCGGTTTGAAACCTCTAGAGCATCTTTTATGTTATTTTTATTTCATCTGCAATGGTTTGAGTCTGCTCACAAGAACAATGCATCCTTCGTCAGAGAGGTATGATCCAACTATGCAAAATAAGACACATCTTCTGGCATAGCCCACATGTGTTGAATTTTGTGCAAGACCAAGTAAATTGTTCAATATCTACTCCCTCTCTAGTATCCTTTGGTATTTCTTGGTTTGTTCAGAAGTCTGTAAACTAACCCCCCAAATAGAAAACATAACCACCAAAGCATCTTTGACTGATAAACTAGAAAACATGACCACAAAATCTTATGAAAATATTTTGGCTATTTAAAGTTTGGACTTAAATATTTAACCCAAACCTCAAAAAATACCTGGGTTATATTAATGTACCATCAAATGTAGTCAGATATTGGATATTTTAATTAAACATGAGATTCAATGATATTGAAGAACTAGCTACTAACTCCTCAAATTCCTTGAAGTTGTTGATGTAGGTGGCTTGAGGAAAACAAATATCAAGGATGATGAACCGATTTGTGTTGATGCTCCAATGATGAACCGATTTGTGTTGATGCTCTGAAGTAACCAAAATAAGTAGTGGGGCCCATTGGAAAGGTCATTTGGCAATTGGACTCCCTTTAGAGCCTAGGTAAGTTGTGACATCCCTAAGTTTGATGGGGAAAGTTGATGTAGATGTTGTTGATGATTATATTTCTAAATTGGAGATGTATTTCTTTATAATTTCTTAGATTAGAGAGAATTATGTCTTCCCTACTTAAATTAGAATTCCAGTTGAACAATGTTGGATTGCTAACTTGCTAGCCAAGGAGGAGTTGAAGGAAGTCCACTTGATTTAGTGATGGAGGTGAATTTTAGTTTGTGTGGTTTCATGGACGTCATCAAGGAAGATATTTTGAAAAGATACAAATGAAGAAAAGTAAATTTTGTGGCAACTATGAGAGAAAATTTGTATTTGACTACATCAGTACTTAACACACATTGTGTTCAAAAGTTGGCATCAAGAACTCTAAGAAGCATTGGTTCTTTACAAATTGCAATGTCTAGCATCCGTCATCAGTACATCTAGATGAAAATGACATCTTTAAATGTCAAAAATTGGTTGAAGATAAACTCAACCCCAAAGGTAAGAAAGGTCCTAAAATATGAAAAAAATTTATGCTATTGTTTAGGTCTTCATACAATGAAAGGACTACATATTGGAAGGAGACAATCATCCATAATTATCACAAGCTTCTACAACTCATGTAGACTCAAGGTGAGTTGCAAAATGACCATCAAAGGTGCTCCATGTACCTACAATGGTGAGCCATTTCTAACATAGTGTCACCTGTGACTTTTTCTATTTACCATAACAAGATGTTTTATAACACAGTGGGTAAGTACCTAAAATATAACAAAGAGATATATGCTATCATTTAGGTTTGCATGTAATTGAAGGATTACCTTTTGGGTAAGGAGATAGTCATGCATACTTATTAGAAGCCTCTGTAGTTCATGTATACTTGAGCTGAGTTTTAAAATTACCATCATCAAAGGTGCTCCAGGTACCTACAACATTTTTTTTCAATTGAAAATTTTACACAAGAATGGGAGTATTGATAAGGCCATTAACTGGTTGACTTATCTTTCATATGTGGCTTTGATAACCACACTTGGTTCTTGCAAGCACTAAACATTAGAATGACATTAACTTAACATTAGAGATCTTGAATTCTTTGACATATACCAAAAATTCATAGTTAGATGGTAGGTTCTTGATTTTCACATAGAAAATGAGCTCCTGTGCTATATGAGACATATTTGTATTCTCACTAAGGAACCACCAAAGATGATTTAGGACTTTCACTATAGTTGGGAGAAAAGATAGTGCTACTACTAATTTTACAAAATTATTCCTGTTGTCTACAATAGGGTCATAGAAGTGTAGTTTCAAGTGACATATGCAAAAAAAGAAATTTTAGATAAAGAGAAAAAGTAATTCCCAATGTGTTGGAGTATGACAGTTGTGTTCTCTCCAATCTCCATTAGTTTGACAATGGCTGATATCGAGATCCAATTATCATCGAAGTTGAGTAGTCTGTAGAAGGGATCCAGATTCCCATTCTTGGCCTCTAACCTAAACACATCCCATGCCTCCTAGATGAAGTTCTTCCTCCTCTCTGTGTTTCCCTTTTTTGGGAAATTTCCTTGTCTTCATTGTCTGACTCCTCTGATTCAGAGGAGATGTAGTTTGTGTGGTTAAAATATATGTTGAGGGTGCTTACCCAACAATCATAATCCAAATCTAGAATGGCATTTGCCAGGGCTTGTCCATTAAACAGGTGGACAAAGTCGTTGATCCTCTATATGCTCACTTCCTTTGAATCGAACATATCAACCATAGGGTAAATGACAACCTCATAAACAAACCCATCACACCACTATCAATTACCACCCAGTATACCATTAGCCACCTATCATACAACATTCCAGACCCAATCATTTGCTTGAAATAGCCGGCTACATTGGGCCTGTATCAATTCCTCTCTACACTAGCAACCGAGACCAAAATGATGCACCATCGGTTGAGATCGATAATTCCAAGCTTAAGACTGCAATCTGAAACATTCCTTATATAAGTGTTTGGAATTTCTAGAGAAGTCTAGAGAATGGAACAGGCTCAACTTCCAATCAAGCTTCATCCAAACAGCATATCTTTACTATTGTGAGAACTTTCCAGGTCATTGGTCATATGTACTTTATCTAACCAACCTGATACCTGTAGCGTCCTAAAATTGTGACACTTGCAATTTCGATCGCATTTGGGTCTTCACGATGGCGACACAAAATGCAACCTGAATGGAGACCCCGAAACTTTCCACAACATCAAAAACTGCATTTTCTTGCACCCTGGCCTGAACCTCCTTTGCACCCTGCTGTCCCAGGAGGTGGGACCAGAGCGCCCAGTGCCCTGGTCCTTCAGGACCAGGGTGCCCAGCGCCCTGGTCCCTGGCCCTATTTTGGGCCCGGTCTCCTATGGGACTTCGGGTCTTTTTGTTTGCAAATTGGAAATTATCTTTCCTGGTCGGCCTAAGGTCGGGAAAATCAGTCTATCAGCCCTAATTGACAAGTATATAAACTACATTTTCTCTCCCATTTGGGTAGATAAAAAAGAAGAGAAGGAACATATGGAAAAATGATATTCAAGCATTCAAGCATTCAAGCATTCAAGCATTCAAGCATTCTTTCAAGCTATTGATCATTCCAAGTCTCCATTCAAGGCTAAGTGTTGCATTCAAGATAAGGATTCAACCATTGAAGAGGAGATCACATACTACAACATACAACATACAACAAACAACAACATCTATACATTCTCACATAAGGATACAAACATCCTTACAACAAGGTTGCAGGTACGCGGTCGAAATTGAAGATCTGGAATCCTTGTGCAGAGACGAACAAATCCCCCTTCGTTTCGTGGATTTTTCGGAGGACCGTGTGCACGTCGGGCGCCATCGTCCTGTCAACTTATGCTCAAATTTGTAGGACAGCACTATATCAACATTTTACTGCTAATTCCAAGTCCGCAACTTCATCCTATATTCCTATCTTAGTTTATAAGCGAATCTTTCTCACTTTCTATGCATTCCTAGCTTAATTCTCTTATCAACATTCTTTACAAAAGAGGGTAGCCTTGCTATCTTAACCCTTGAAACACATTTAGCATCCAATCTTGCATTGTATGGGATTGGATCTTGTGGGTTTCAACCCCTCTTTTGAATGTAAAGTCTCCCCTAAGTGAAAACCATCAACCCTAGTAACCTCCCTTCTCTCTCCTTGGAGTTGGAAGAGGGGAGAGCAACTAGGGTTCGATTATTTTCCGCTTTACATTTTGGTGAACCTGACGTGAACATCCTTTTTGATTATTCATGGTTAGATTTGAAAATTGGATTCCTTGATTACATTTTCATGTTTGATCTTTTGCAAAATTTTAGAGGTTGATTGCATAAAAACCCTAAAATTTTCTTTTTTGGGTAATTGAACTTGTGAAATGTTTAATTGTTAATGCTTATTTCAGATCTGCCCTTCTATTACAAATTATCAATTCATATCTGTGCTTTATTTTTGAAAATTAAGTGGTTAAGTGTCAAAACCCTAATTTTTGAAACCCTCTTGATTCAACCTTTGTCCGACAATTTCACTGATCAAAACATTTCCAAATCAACTGTAACTTTGGATTCCGCAATAAAATCACAATATCTTTCATCCCTAAAAATTTGGAAAAAAGTTGCGAGGACCATGTGCACTCTGAGCGCCATCGTCCCCGACATTTTTTTTGAAATTTTGGGAGCTAGATCTTACTGTATTTTCCTGCTAAAATCTAGAATTTTGGCTGATTTTATCAATTATAACACTTTCAAAATTACAGTCAAAGTTGGCCTTGTGATTGCTTGGTCTAGGGCTTCTAATCATTCAAAAATTGTTGAAATTGAAATTTTGTGTCAAAATTGTGTTCTTACTGTCCTAAATCTGAAAAGTGTGTTTGCATTCATTCGAAATTTCAGTGCTTTATTCAAATTCTTGCAATTTGTGATTTTTGAAATTAAGTGCTTAATTACAACAACTTTGATTTCCGCTTTCAAAATTGAATTTTGCATGAAATTGAGTCAACTTTTGAATTTCAAAACTTGCATTACTTTTGACATTCCCTCTAAAAACATAAAATTTAAAATTTCAGTTTCCCTCTCTTTTTCAAAATTCAAATTTTGCATTTTTCTACAATCTTGGTAGGGTTCAATTTTGAGGTTGCAACTTTAATTTGGCCTATCTACAGATCGTAAAATCACTCAATTTTTTCAGATTAGCTCTAAAATCATCATACCTTTCATCCTTGCAAATTTTGAAAAAAGTTGCAAGGACCGTGTGCACTCCGAGCGCCACGGTCCCGGACATTTTTTCCAAAATTTCGGGAGATTGTCCTGATTATATTTAACAGCTTAAATCTAGAAGATTGGCTGATTTTACTGAAAATTGCTACCTCTAAATTCAAAAATCTTCTCTCCCTCTCTAGTGCATGAGTTTTACAACAATAAGCCCTACTTACACTATTCCCATTAGACAAAGCCGTAGAATTAAGTCTTTCTGAGGTTTAATTACCGAGGAGATGGAACCTAATTTGAATAGCCTTTTTAACGAGGACATGGGTAATTCCTCTAATCCTCCTAATGATGAATAAGCTCTCCATGAGGTTTCTGTAGAACAACTTGCGAAATTGGACAATCAATTTGATGATTTTCGACAATGGATGTCTCATGAATACCCCAATAGTCAAGCTCTTCCTTTAATTGAGGGTCTAAAACATATGCTTCAAAGTGATAAGAATGGAATTGATATTTTGCATGGTATTGCACACATTGTGGATTCGAATGTGATGCCTATGAAGAGTTGTGTTGAAACTTTAGGTTATACACAACCTCCCACTCAAGTCAATCATTCTATTCCTTTGACAACTTCTATTGCTAGCATACCTACCTTTACATCAAACATAATGACTACTTCTATACAAGACATTCCGCCTATGATTACCAGTCATGGGGGCAATCCTCCTTCTTCAATTAACCCTCTTCCTTCATTCAATCCGACTTCTTCATTCATTCCTTCAATGAGTGTCCCTATTACATCTCCACAAATGAACATGATGCAAGGGGGCAATTCATTCAATCATTCCATTCCTCCTTGTAGTGTTCCTCCTGTCCAATCATCTCCTATGACTAATTATCATAGAGTCCCACCACCTTACTCTTTACCTTCTTTCAATAACATAACACCTCCATCTCAATCTAACACATCTAATATGAATTCCTCGACTGAAGCGACCATTAACAATCTTGCACAAACTGTCTCTTCTTTACAGCAACAAATTGCCTCTATGAATCAATCTAAGTTTAGTGTGCCTACATTTGATGTTGCGAGCCCACTTTCTCTTGACATTGTTCGAGCTATCCCTCCTAAACATGTTGAAATCCCGCATTTGGAGCTTTATAATGGTAAAGGTGATCCTCTAACACATGTTAAGACTTTTCAAATAATATGTACTGATTTTGCTTATGACCAAAGGTTGCTTGCGAAATTGTTTACTAGAACATTAAGAGACAAAGCCCTACAATGGTATTGCTCGTTGCCTTCTTATTCTATTACTTCTTTCGAACAACTTGCAAATGCTTTCATTCAACAATTTCAAAACAATATAAGTCCTAAAGTTACTTTGATTGATTTAATGCATTGTAAACAAGGTGTTAAAGAAAAAGTGACTGATTTCATTGGTAGATATAAGCATTTGTATGCTCAAATTCCTTTTCCAGTGCCTGACAATGATATTCAAAGAATCTTTATTTCTAATTTACAAAAAGATATTCATGACAAACTTCTATTTTCTGAGTTTACTTCTTTCCAACAGTTGTGTGCAACTCTTCACAATTATCAACTGACTGTGAGTCAAATGGAACAATCACATCCTATGGCTCCGAGTGATAAGGGTGATAGCAGTCAACAACCATTTGGGAAGTTTAAACCGAACAGAGATTCCATCAAATTCAATGAAAACATCATCAACAACAATGTGAATGCAGCATCAAGTGTGCCTCCTATTTCTAAATTTTTCAAGAAAGAAAGAAAGTATACTCCTTTGAATGAATCATTGCATAGTATTATGAATAAGTTATTGGAACAAAATGTGCTTACTCTTCCCCTATAAGGCAAATTGATCCTACAAAGATAACTTCACCTTATTTTGATAACAAATCTTTTTGTCAATTTCATCGTCAACCTAGGCATGATACTGAAAAATGTTTTTCTTTAAAGGGTAAAATTCAAGATTTGATTGATAATAATACTATCTCTGTTTCTGGAGTGAATGATAAAGGCAATACATCTGTAGCTCCTCCTAACCAAAATCTTTAGATTTTTACTGATCCATTACCTTCTCATACCTCTAATGCGATTGAGGCTAATGATTCCTCTTTCTTATCTGATGGTCTTGTGTCTATGACTCCGAATGTGATTAACTTTGTAGAGCAGCAAGAAAACCCTAAAGAACCTTCCATCACATTTGATTCTAGTGAAACTATCAAGGCACCTGATGGTCCTTTATACATAGTTGCAAAAGTCAAGAATACACCTTGCCGTGGAGTGCTTATTGATCCTTCGTGCATGGTTAATGTTATTACTAAAGAATTTATTTTTACTTTGCAATTGAATCAAGTGATCTATGACAAAACAGATGTGGTTGTGAAATTATTTGATGCATTTTCTTCTCCTGCAATTGGTTCTATTACATTACCCATTGAGGTCCATAACAAATCTCTTGATGTGAACTTTGCTATTATTCCTTCATTCGAACAATTTCGTGTGAAGCTTGGCTATCCTTGGCTATCTTCCATGAAAGCTATTGCTTCTCCTATTCATAAATGTTTGAAATTTCCCCATAATGGTGAAATTGTTACTGTCAATCATAGTCTCTTTAAACCAGCTGAAAGAACTTCTAGCGTTCCTATTGATTACTTTTGGCCTAAACAATTCCAATCCCTTCCTCCGCGAAGTGATCATCTTTTCAAATCTTATCAAAAGTGGAAAACAGATATGATCCTATCTCTAAGTGAACCTAGAACACCCAAACTTGATATTCCTATCATTCTTGAGAAGGAAGTCCTTCCTTTGAAAGATAAAACTAATGTCTTTCCTCAAGAAGATTCCCAACCCATCCCTATGGATGTGACTATGTCTATGCCTAATAAACCTTCTAAAAGTAGACCTATACCTCCTCGTCATGATGGACTTGGTCTTCTTCCTAAACTAAACATTCCTCCTTTATATGGAGCAGTTCCTCCTCCTTCTTTTTATAGAGAGAAGAGACCTTCTTCTTCTCCTATTATCCAGCCTAAGAGACCACAACCTAAACACCCAAGTGATAAGGATGAGAATATTCCTCCTCCTCAATCTTCTCCACTTCCTACTAAGACTAGACGAAATCGTTCTGCACGTGAACGTCGACGAAAGCATCGTCTTAGGGCTCAAGAAGCTGCTTCTCAAACTTTGCAATCTCCAAAAACACCTTCAACAAGCATTATTCCATTTTCTCCAAAATCTCCTAAACATAAGATGCATGATGGTCTTGATCCTATACGGGTTAAAGATCCTATTTTTATAAATCTTGATGATGCTATAGATGAAAATGTTATTGCTTCTGATAGTGAATATGAACTTGTTGATATTGATAACCATTTATGTAATGAATTTTCTAAAGCACTTATCCTAGCTCCTAGACAAGAACAATGTGGCTTGGAACATGAACATAGCCCTTGTTTGGATCTTGTGATAGCTCCATCTGCTGTGTTGGATGTTCCTCCTCTAGCGTGTTCCCTGCCTTCCCGAAACATTGATCAGCAAGATCGGGGGGTAGATGACGTGCTAGACTAGTTACAGTAGCATAGCGGATTCTCTCCTCCTCTCTTGTGTTACTTCTTCTATGTGTTATTCTCATTCTTCTATTTGTTGTCCTTAGTGTTGTCTACTTGAGGATGATGCAAAGCATTGAGATCTCTTTTGGTCTCTCTCATGTTGACTCAAAAGACACATGTGTTCCCTTCTTCTAGGTGACCTTCTTTGATTGGGGAATGAAGAACAATTATGCATACATACATATGATATATATATATGAATTATCATACAGCACACTGACCCCGAGGAAAGCGAAGTCACCTCGTGCTTTCTGTTTGTGTCTATTATCCTTGGGTTTATCTCACACTTGGGGGCTAAATCTTTGTGATAACGTGCTCCTTTCCTTTCTCATTTCTTATGTGTATCACTACGTTAAAACAATCACCCCCGTTGAGGCGTGTGCGATCGCTTTAATGTAGGGGGGCATACACCCTGTCTATCCTTTCAAGATACTTGAAAATTTCTTGGCGAACGTAGCTTTGCCTTGAAAATTTTTGGTATTTCTTTTGCATGACTCATAGTGAGGGAACCTTACTACTAATAGTCATGGTTCTCCCTCATGATCTTCCCTTTTACTTTGTCAATCGAAGTCGTAAGATCCCTAGTCCACTGGGGGCTTGGTGTGTCTTTCCTCCTTGACGTGGTGAAAGTCTTTCAATGTTGTTTCCTTGTACTTTACCGGAAGTATGAGCATACATACTCCCGCTAAAGTGGGGGCTAAATGTAGCGTCCTAAAATTGTGACACTTACAATTTCGACCGCATTTGGGTCTTCACGATGGCGACGCAACATGCAACCTGAATGGAGACCCCGAAACTTGTCCACGACATCAAAAACTGCATTTTCTTGTACCCTGGCCTGAACCTCCTTTGCACCCTGCTGTCCCGGGAGGTGGGACCAGAGCGCCCAGTGCCCTAGTCCTTCAGGACCAGGGCGCCCAGCGCCCTGGTCCCTGGCCCTATTTTGGGCCCCGTCTCCTATGGGACTTCGGTTCTTTTTATTTGCAAATTGGAAATTATCTTTCTTGGTCAGCCTAAGGTCGGGAAAATCAGTCTATCAGCCCTAATTGACAAGTATATAAACTACATTTTCTCTCCCATTTGGGTAGATAAAAAAGAAGAGAAGGAACATATGGAAAAACGATATTCAAGCATTCAAGCATTCTTTCAAGCTATTGATCATTCCAAGTCTCCATTCAAGGCTAAGTGTTGCATTCAAGATAAGGATTCAACCATTGAAGAGGAGATCACATACTACAACATACAACATACAACAAACAACAACATCTATACCTTCGCACATAAGGATACAAACATCCTTACAATAAGGTTGCAGGTACGCGGTCGAAATTGAAGATCTAGAATCCTTGTGCAGAGACGAACAGATCCCCCTTCGTTTCGCGGATTTTTCGGAGGACCGTGTGCACGCCGGGTGCCATCGTCCTGTCAACTTTTGCTCAAATTTGCAGGACAGCGCCGTATTGACATTTTACTGCTAATTCCAGGTCCGCAGCTTCATCCTATATTCCTATCTTAGTTTATGAGCGAATCTTTCTCACTTTCTATGCATTCCTAGCTTAATTCTCTTATCAACATTCTTTACAAAAGAGGGTAGCCTTGTTGTCTTAACCCTTGAAACACATTTAGCATCCAATCTTGCATTGTATGGGATTGGATCTTGTGGGTTTCAACCCCTCTTTTGAATGTAAAGTCTCCCCTAAGTGAAAACCATCAACCCTAGTAACCTCCCTTCTCTCTCCTTGGAGTTGGAAGAGGGGAGAGCAACTAGGGTTCGATTATTTTCTGCTTTACAATACCAATCTACCAAAGTGCATGAAAAAATAGAGTTCTTCGGTTTGTCCATCCACTAAGGTATGGCCTACCTCTAGCTAAAATAAAGCTCCCATGCTTGATCCACATTCACTGATATCAGATGTGCAATCATAAGAGACCTCAAGATCCATGTTGGTTATGTGTACACCTTGGGCCATAGAATTACCCATCGAAATTTTCCATGATGGCCCAAGTAGCTTCCTGCTTCTTATTCGATCCTTGACTTGACTTTGCGGACCAATTTAGCCAAATCATCCTTTACAATCTATTTCATCTCATTCTGCTAGTCAAAAGTCAAGATTTTCTTAGTGTATGATTCCAGTGAGACAGCAACATTAGCTAGATAATCAAATGCTTTGTTTTCTTCACGAAAACTGTGGGAAATTTTATAATTTTGAAATTGGTTAAGGTGCATTGCAATATCAACCAAATAACGACGAAGCTTCCAATTGGGTGTTGAGTTGTCCTTGGTGGCATTGATTATAATTTGTGAGTCCCCCTATATTTCCACTAATTTAAATCTATTATCAACACAAAATTTGAGACCTCTGGCCAGAGCCACTGCTTCCGCCTCATTATTGGAAGCAATGCCCATGTTTCTCGATACACTGCCCATAATGTCTCATGTATCATTCCTAACAATACAACCATATCCAGTGACCCCTGGGTTTCCTTTAGCCATCCCGTCGAAATTGAGTTTGATCCATCCTATCATAGGGGGTGTCCAACCGATATTTGCATGTTTGACACATTTGGACACTATGTTGATTTACTCAGTGTGGCATGTTTTTGTTATCAACAATAAAATTCCTCCATGGATGTCAATAAAGAGGGAGCACATAATTTCGGCAATGATTGTTTCAGGTATTTTATCATTTATTAGTCATGTACATTTAATTATTCTATTAGGTAAGTACCAAGTTAAAGATATGAATGTATATATTGAGCCTCTTATCAACGAGTTGCTAGATTTATTGAATGGTGTCACTATGTATGACGTCTCTAGACCAATAGGACAAAGACAATTTCAATTCCATGCAATGCTTGTATGGACAATACATGATGCCCCAGGGCTAACACATTTTTGTGGTATGTTATAGTGTTCAAGTTTCTCATGATAATTATAATTAAACAAATTAACATATTTAATCCAATTATACATTATCTTGTAGGTCTTCAAACAAAAGGAAAACTTGCATGTCTAGTTTGTGGTCCAAAGATGAAATCTCGCCATTCAAAAAGTTTAGGAAAGCAGGTGTTTGACAAGTATAGGCATTTTCTCCACAAAAAACATAAGTATCAAAATAATGAAAAACGTCTTTCCAATGGGAAAGAAGAGAATACATCAAAGCCATGAAGAATGACACCTCACTTGTGGAAGTTGGAATATAATAGAAATAATCGTCAAGGTAATGTCATTCCATGTAATGGTTTATGTTATATAACATCTTTTCTATCATGTTTTGTTTACTGGTGATGTGATTGATGATTGTGAAGGTCATCAAGGCATTAATGACCAACTTCCTAAGGGACTAAAAGGTTATCCCCAACAATTTAGTAGGCTGCCCTACTACGAGAAGTTACAAATTGTGCATTTGTTTGATACTATGCATATTGGAAAGAATATAATAGAGACATTATGGAAAATATTGGATGGAAGGTGTGACAAAGAAAAAATTGTCAAAATTTTTACTGACATTCAGGAATCCAATCATGCAATGAAAAATGTCATTCAATCAAATAGCCATAGAGACCAAATTAATATAAGTGACCTTCCTTGGTTATTAACGAACCACCAAAGAAATGCTATACAAGAAGCCATATGAAAAAATTTGATTTCCCACAGGATTTGTTGCGAACATAAACAATCTCATATCAAAGAAAAGTGAATTTGGGATACCTTCATTAAGGTAACTCATGTTCTTGTGTATTTATTATATATTTGTATTCCGTGCATGTACTTTTCATTGTATTATGTTAGAAAAAAATGAAAAGAAAATTTTATAATTGTTGCAATACGTTCTACCTCTATCTCTCCCAAACCACTTCAACAATAATGTCAAGCAAGTCATATATGATCTTGGAAAATACATGAGGTAAGTAGTGATATTTGTTCAATTCGTTGTATAGATATTATATTTGCAATTTGTTTTACTTGTTAGGTAATATATATTTTTGTGTCTTGAATATCTTGTAGGTGGTTGTCATTTAAAGAAATCCATAAAGAAGATATAAAATATTAGAAGAGAAAAAATCCTCATCTAATGTGTGATATGCAAAAGTGTCCACCTTCAGCTTTTTTCAATGCACACGAACACTACCTTATACACCAAGTTGAGGAGATTGAATTGTGTGGACCTATACACACTAGGTCAATGTGGATGGTTGAGAGGCACTTTAAATTTTTGAAGGCTTTGGTTCGACAAAGATCACATCCTAAGGATTCTATGGTGGAGGGATATATGGTATACTAGACTATGGTATATATTTATTAATATCTTCCTAAGTTTGCAGCAAAGATCCAGGTGGATCGCATCTGGGATCCCAACCCCATTAACAAATTCGAAGGGGAGTACTTGATGGGGAAAGATAGATTGAGGAAAGTGAGAGGTAATTATAAGATGTTATTGTAGTTAATTAATTATTAATCTTTAAAATAAATCAATTGTAAGATGTCTATTTATTTTTTGTACAGTTGGTCGAGAGTGGGATGCACTACATTTGTATATTGCAAACAATCTTGATTGGATGATGGTATGTATTGAATGTTGTCAACATTTTGGTCACATATTAACATGGGAAGTTATGGCTTCATTGGTTAAAGAAGCTCATCATAATGGAGATTCTAATGTTATGCAAAGGGAAATTGATTTAGCATATGGTTTAACAGATAAACAAGTACGTATAAATTTATTAATAACCCATATGTTTATCAGCTCATGATGCAATAATTTTTACATGTTTAACATGTTGCAGGTCAAACACCACAATTCTATGTGCTACAATGGTTATAAATTTCATATAAAAAATTTGGATGACACAAAGAAAACTTGTGATTCTGGGATAACTCCAGTCTTTGAGGTGACAAATATTTCATCAAGAAATGACATACATCCTCAAGAGTCTCAAAATTGATACTATGGCGTTTTGGATGATATACCTAAGTGTGACTTTAATTCCTTCAAATTACATTTATTCGTCGTCAAATGGTACAGGATATGACTGAATAAAAATGATCCTGCTAGAACTATTATTGAACATGATAATGGTTTTACAATGGTTAATACAAGGTCATTTGAACTAGTTGGGGATGAGCCCTATGTTCTTCCAAGCGAATGTGAGCAAGTATATTACTGAGAGGTTCCACATAAACTGGGTTGGTCATTTGTTGGTAGACATGATCCAAGAGGAAGGCCGATAAAGTATAATGTGATGGAAGAAGAAGATACCGAAGAAGTAGAAGATGATGTAGATGATGATCATGATCGACAATTATTCGATGATGATGAAGAAGAAGATGATGATGATGATGATGGTGATGGTGGTGGTGGTGGTGGTGGTGGTGGTGGTGGTGGTGGTGGTGGTGGTGGTGGTGGTGGTGGTGGTGATTACGATGGCAATGGTGATGGCAATGGTGATGGTGATGGCGATGGTGATGGTGATGGCGATGGTGATGGTGATGGTGATGGTGATGGTGATGGTGATGGTGATGGTGATGGTCATTATGACGATGACGAAGATCATGATGATGGTGGTGGTGGTGGTGGTAGTGATGATGGTGATGGTGATGATGGTGATGATGATGATGATGAAGACAATGATTGATATTAACCTCAGTGGTTCTAAGTTCACTTGGTCTAATTCGCATCTTGGGAAAATTTGGTTCAAGTTTGGTTGGACAGGGTGTTGGTCTCCACTAATTGGGAGAACTTTGATTCCTTATCCCTTTGCTCCTTTCCCAGATCGGGGTCTGATAATAATGTTATCCTCTTGGCAATGGATGACTCATGTGACAATAATTGTTACTCGTTTAGGTATGAGATGATGTGGTCTCATCACCCAGATTTTAGAATTCTTGTGGAACAGTGATGGAATGTTCTGGTTTTGGGCACTACTATGTACCAAATTTTTCAAAACTTAAACTTATCAAAGACAAGGTTAAGGGTTGGAACTGATACTCCTTTGGAAATATCTTTGAATGGAAAAAGGCTATTATCTTTGAACTGGGTAATATATAGACTAAGATTGAAGAAAAGACTACTCTATATAAAGAGTATGATGAGGAAGTGGAATTGAGAAATCAATGGCTTCTCCTTAACAGAAAGGAAGAGGTGTTTTGGAAATAGAAATCAAGGATATAGTGGCTAAATGAATGTGATAACATTGTTTTTCCACCAATATACTATGAAGAACAAAAGTATAAATAGAATTAGGAAACTCTTCAAACAAGATGGTACTATGGTGGAGGATGAGGATGAAATGGCTACTCTTTTCATTGAATTCCTTATCCTAAACACTCCTAATGGCTAGAGTAGTTTCCAAGACCCTCACAATCTCATGGATGTTATCCCTAAAGTTATTAGGGTTGAGAACTTATCTATATTGATGAAAAAGGGTACTATATAGGAGGTGCAGACTACTTTTTTATCCTTTTCTCCTTTCAAGGTGCTGGGGGGGGATGGGTTTCCCCCTGCCTTCTTCCAAGATCACTGGGATGTCATGGGAGTTGATTTCTTCAATGTGTTTAAGGACTTCTTCAAAACTGGTTGACTCCTTAAACAAATCAATGCCACTTTTATTGCTTTAATCTATAAACATGATAATGTTGTTTCCACCAAAGACTTCAGACGAATTAGTCTTTGTAAGACGGTCTACAAGATCCTCTCTAAAGTGCTTGTCAATAGAATAAAACCCCTTCTTGATAAGCTAATATGAGGTAATCATAAAGGGTTTGTAAAAGGAAGACACATTCTTGATGTTGTGGTTGTGGTGCATGAACTTGTCCACTCCATGGAGAATAGCAAAAAACTCACCATGGATTTTAAACTTGATATCTCTAAGGCCTACGACAGGGTTTCTTGGGACTTTCTCTTTGAATTCCTTAGGAGATTTGGATTCAAATTAAGATTCTTAAAATTGATAGGCAATGTGTTTGTACTTTGAAATTATATGTCCTTAATAGGAGCCCCAAGGGATACTTCTCTAGTGAGAAACGGTTTCGACAGGGAAATCCCCTATCCCCCTACCTTTTCATCATTGTTGTTGAAGTCTTGGGTAGAAATATTGAAAAACTGAGAAGGATTGGCTCTCTGAAAGGGGTCAGGGCTACTTCCACTCCCGATCCTATTACCCACCAACAATTTGTGGATGATACTATAATCATTGGAGAAGCTTATTGTAAATCTTTGATGCCAATAGTTAATAAGATGAGAGAGAGGAGGGGGTGAATCAGACAAACTTAATCTTCAATATATTCAACAGTTTCAACCTCGGTAGGTTATACTCTAGAATATATAGCCAAAACTATAAAAACATTCAAACTCGTGAACAGATAACATCACATCACATATAACACCAGATTTAGCATGGAAACCCAAATAGGGAAAAACCACTATGGGTTTTCAGACCCACTAAGAAATATACCCTTCTAGAGTATGCTCGGTTAAAAGAAAATCCTATTAAAGATTACAAACACATTGCTAGATGTGTCCCGGTTAAGGGATTTCCCTCAGATCTGTTAGAATCTTGCACTTTGTTAGAAGTGACCTTGTCAAAGGATTTCAAACACTCAACTAGAATGTTACCTTGCTAGAGGATTTACAAATAAGACTATTAGGTCCACTCGGTTAAAAGATTTTCTGTCACTTACAAGATAAATAATAGTAATAAAATATATCTGCAACTTCACATCTGAAATGCTAAAGAAGATTCTATTTGCTCAAAACAATATTGTCATAAGACTTATCTTGTTCCTTGTTGGGCTTGCTGGGCTTCTCAATCTATTCTTCAATCAAATCTTCAAGCTTCTATGCTTGGTGAACATTACTGTAGCATCATTATGCATACATTTTCCTGCATGCATTGTTCATCAACAATTCCTTATTTATAAACAATTTCTAACTGCTTAATCTCCTTGATCACATTTCCAATGATCAATCTTAGCCATCTAATCATCAAACTCAACTAGGTTCAATGTATCCTTCGATCAGAAAAATGTTTTACCTCACCTTGGAACTTGCATTCCTTCCTTGGAACTTGTGCTAGGTTATTGTGGTTCAATCTGTGTTGTAGATCTTCCTCTTAATTTTCCATTGTCGTAGATCCTTAATAAACTTCTTGCACGACATATCAATCATTTATTCATCTCTAGCTCATCAACATCCTTCATTAAATAATACTTTTATTCATCCAATGCAATCTATTATAACTCGGTTGTTACTCGTTTAATACTGAATTTCACTCAGTAGACATTCTACCTTCTTTAACCGATATCGATAACCTTAGGGTTTACTGACTAGGTTCTTTGCTCGGTGACATAGTACAGTATTAAACTTATAATCAACAACATATGTAGGATATCAAAACAATCAAAACAACATGATCTCATCATTGTCTAACTCGGTAATAGTTTCCCATTGAATAACTTATTTCTCCCCTTCATTATCACATTCTTTCTGTGTCATTTACTGACCTCTTAATACTTATCAAAATATACTTCTCAAGATATGGCAACATCATACTGAGTCAGAAAATCAATTTCTTGACATCAATGACAAAGTAATATTATTAAGACAGTAATCATCATTCTTTAGTTATATCAATAATCTCCAACAACCTTCTCAATATCCTTATTGAAATGCCAACAATCTCCTTTCTATTGAAATACCAACAATCTCCCCCTTTGGCATTGATGGCAATACCAACTTTAAATGGAAATACCAACTTGATTTATTCCAACTAATTTGGATTCAGATTGTTGTTTAGACTTCTCCTGTTATCCTTGAGTTGTTTAAACCTTCTCCTGAAGTCTTCTCCCCCTGTCATTAGTCTTCTATTATCTTCTCCATTTAGTCTTCTCCCCCTTTGACAACAATGCCAAAAAGAAAAAGAATGAATTCATGGTTTCTTCCCCTATGAAGTGATTGCCTTGCTGTGTTACACATGTATCATCTCAGTCTCAGTCAGAGCAAATTGTCTCTATTCACTATTTCCTGCACATCTTTAGAAAAACTCCTAAAGTGCATAAATCAGCATCAATCCACAAATAATATTCTATAGAGTCATCGAATTGATGCTTTCACCAAACTCTGTCAATGAGTAGAAGATAGGGGTAGGACCCCTAACTTGCTTCTGAGATACTCAAAAGTGTCCCTTGGTAGTGGCTTTGTGAAGATGTCTGCTATTTTCTCCTTTGAGCTAATATATTCTAGCACAACTTTCTTCTCTTGAACTTCTTCTTTGAGATAATGATACTTTATAGAGATATGCTTTGTCTTAGAATGCATTATCAGATTCTTTGAAATGTTAATAGCACTAGTATTATCACATAATATAGTTATTGGCTCGATAACATTTTCATTTATACCTTCCAACAATTGCTTGATCCATGCTATATTGCTACAATTCAATGTTGCAGCGACATATTTAGCTTCAGTTGTTGAGTGTGAAATGCATCCTTGCTTCTTGCTAAGCTAACTTACTAGTATATCTCCCAAAAAGAAAGCTCCACCACTTGTGCTTTTCCTGTCATCAATGTTTCCTTCCCAATTAGCATCAGTATAAACTTTTAAATCAAAATCATTCCTCTTTTCATATACTAAGCCATAATCTTCAGTGCCTCTTAGGTATCTGAAAATTCTCTTAATTGTTGTCATATGGGTTTCTTTGGGATCTACAAAAAATCTTGCAACTATTCCTACTGTATGTGCTATATCTGGCCTATTGTGAACAACATATTGCAACTTTCCAGTCATGGATCGATAAAGTGTCTCATCAATAGATGCAGATTCATCATTCTTTGATAGTTTACAGTTAGTAGTCATAGGATTACTTACAGGTTTAGAATCCTCAATTCCAAATTTCTTCAAGATTTCCTTTATGTACTTGGATTGAGTAATGAAAATCTCATCTTTCATTTGCAGTATTTGTAAACGTATAAAATACTTTATCTCACTGATTAATGACATCTCAAATTCTTTGCACATTTCATTTCCAAAGTTCTTGCATAGAGAATCATTTCCACAAAAAATAATATCATCAACAAATATGGCTGAGATCAGTATTCCATTGTCCTCATCATTCTTCATGTACATATTGTTGTTTTCACTTGTTCTTATAAAACTAATCTTGATTAAGTAAAAGTGCAGTCTCTCATACCATGTTGTAGGTGCTTGTTTCAGACCATATAAAGCTTTGTTCAATTTACATACTTGATCTTTATTCTTTTCTTCAACAAATCCTTCAAATTGTTCAATATAAACTTCTTCTTCTAGTATACCATTCGAAAATGCAGATTTAACATTCATTTTATATACCTTGAAATTTTTTAAAGCAGCATATGCTAACAATGTTCTTACTCCCTCAAGTCTAGCCACAGGTGCAAAAGTCTCACCATAATCTATTCCTTCTTCTTGAGCATAACCTTTGCAAACTAGTCTTACTTTGTTTTGAATGACCTCACCTTTTTCATTTAGCTTATTTCTGAAAAATCCAATTTGTACCGATTACATTTTTGTCCTTCGGTCTTGGGACCAATGTCCATGTTTCATTCTTCTTGATTTGATCAATCTCTTCTATTATAGCATTTACTGAATCTTCATTGTTAAATGCCTCTTTTACTATTCTCGGTTCAAATTTAGATATCAGACATGTGTTATGTCTCAGTTTGTTCCTTGTCATCACTGGATCATCCTTATCTCCTATAATCTGACTTGATGCATGATTTCTTGTGACATATTTGGCTAATATGGGCTCGATATGCTCTGTTTGATCTTCTTCATCACTTGGTAACTGAGTATTTTCTTCATTTTCTTCATCAACTTTCTCAGTAGGATTTCTCGATTGAACATAAACAAATTCTTCATAATTCTCTAGTTCTTTGGAATTTCCTTCATCATTTCTTTCTGCAAATTCATCAATTTTCACATTTGCACTTTCCATTGTTTTGTTAGATGATTTGATCAGACATTTAAATGCTTTACTTCTAGAAGAATAACCAAGAAATGTTCCTTCCTCGCTTTTCTGATCAAACTTTCCATTTCTGTCATCTTTGTGAACATAGCATCTACTTTGAAAGATTTTAAAATAACTTACATTAGGTTTCTTGTCATACCAGATTTCATATGGTGTCTTCATAGTTCCTTTCTTCAGTTGTACTCAGTTCAGGGTGTAAACTGCAGTGCTTATTGTTTCTCTCCAAGATGTTTGAGGTACCCTCTTTTCAATCATCAGGGTTCTGGCACAATCTACAATAGATCTATTTCTTCTTTTAGCTATCCCATTTTGCTTTAGAATTCTGGGTGCCGATACTTGCCTTTTTATACCATGATCATTGCAGAATAAGTTAAATTCATCAGAAGTGAACTCTCCTCCTCTATCAGATCTAAGACATTTCAGCTGTCTTCCTCTTTCATTTTCAACTCTTGCCTTGTACCATTTAAACATTTGAAAATCTTCTAATTTTTCTTTTAAAAACATAACTGACATCATCCTTGAGTAATCATCCACAAATAATATGAAATATTTATCACCATAATAACTTTGAACTTTCATGGGACCACAAAGATCAGTGTGTACATGATCTAAACTTCCTTTACAAGTGTAGGACTTACTTGTAAATCTTGATCTTGCCATCTTACCCATCTGGCATCCTCGACACATAGCATTCTCAGGTTTTTCCAAGCTCGATAGACCTCTTACTCGGTGCATCTTACTTATTTTGATCAGATTATCAAAAATATACATGAGAAAACCTTTTATGCCATAACCAAGTATCTTCTATTTTTGCATATAGACATTTGTTAGGAGTTGAGTCGAGATGAAATGTATTACCTCTTGTTTGAGTCTCGGTAGCAGCTAGCTTTCCATGCTTTTCATGAACTTTGACAATTCCCTTCTGAAATTCTATTCCATATCTTGTATTGTTTAGCTATGTTACACTCAACAAATTGTATTTCAAACCTTCAACCCAGTATACATCATTACATTTAGCATTGTCAAGAAGTGTGATAGAACCTTTACCTTTCACCGGACATGGTGCATCATTACCAAATCTTGCATAACCTCCATCATAATCTTCTAATTTAACAAACTTGTGTTTATCATCTGTCATGTGATGAGAGCATCCACTATTTATGATCCAAGAATAATTATTATTTATGTGAGATATTAGGGATTTTTCTTTATACCTTTCTTCATCTAATCCATCTTTAATAGCCACATAAACAACTTCCTCTATATCAGTTTGACCAGATTTATCATCGTTTGATTCCTCATTAGCTACTAGGCATGTCTTTCTATCTTTCCCTCTAAAGTCTTGGTGTCCTTTGTATTGGTTTTCTTTCTTTTTGTCATCTCGGTATTCTCTCTTTTCACTAGATTCTTTGTCAAGATAGTTAGAAGCCATATGTCCTATTCTATCATAGTTAAAACATTTTAAAGGTAACTTTCCTTTATACTTACCTTTGCCTCTCGGTAACCTTCTGGCTAATAATGATTCAAACTCTTCTTGCTTTTTGATTTTTTCATATAGTTTATGTACCTCTTCCATGTTTTTATGAAATCCCTCACTTGCTCCACTGTGATTTCCTTCAGAATACTTATTCATTCTATCATTATAGTCATTAGATTCACCAAGATGAAAAGAACTGAATGTAAATTCAACTTTATTTACCGAAGACCCACTGTTATCAAAATTACTTAACTCAAATGCATGTAGCTTATCGATAGTAGCATCCAAAGAGACTGGCATGTTTGGTACAGACCTTAATTCATTGATTGCAAAGACTCGAATGGCATAAGTAGGTAGAAGGGTTCTCAACAACTTACTTGTTACATCCTTTTCTTCAATAGTTCCTCCTGCTCCTTTAATTTGATTGACAATTTCCTTTAACCTTGTACTGTATTGTGTTATGTTCTCACCTTCATTCATTCTCATGGATTCAAGTTGTCCTCTTAGACTATCTACTTTTTCTCTTTGAGCATGTTCATCACCACCATACACAGATATGAGCTTAGACCACATTGCCTTTGCATCATTACAACCTTCTAGATCATTAAACTCCGAGTCGGTTAATGCAGATGTTATTTCAATCATAGCTTGAATATGTTCTTGATTTTCCTTTATCTCTTCCATTGTCATCGGGTTGGTGCTAGGTGCTATGTAATCATTCTCCAGATAATATGTTACATATTCTCCAATTCTTGAAAAATGCAGCTTCATCCTTTTCTTCCATGTGGAGAAACTTGACTTGTTCAGCTTTGGTGCATCCCTTGTCAAAGGATTTCAAACACTCAACTAGAATGTTACCTTGCTAGAGGATTTACAAATAAGACTGTTACGTCCACTCGGTTAAGATATTTTCTATCACTTACAAGATAAATAACAGTAATAAAATATATCTGCAACTTCACATTTGAAATGCTAAAGCAGATTCTATTTGCTCAAAACAATCTTGTCATAAGACTTATCTTGTCCCTTGTTGGGCTTGTTGGGCTTCTCAATCTATTCTTCAATCAGATCTTTAAGCTTCTGTGCTTGGTGAACATTACTGTAGCATCATTGTGCATACATTTGCCCGCATGCATTGTTCATCAACAATTCCTTATTTATAAACAATTTCTAACCGCTTAATCTCCTTGATCACATTTCCCATGATCAATCTTAGCCATCAAATCATCAAACTTTACTAGGTTCAATGTATCCTTCAATCAAAAAAATGTTTTACCTCGCCTTGGAACTTTCATTCCTTCCTTGGAACTTGTGCTAGGTTATTGCAGTTCAATTTGTGTTGTAGATCTTCCTCTTGATTTTCCATTGTCGTAGATTCTTAACAAACTTCTTGCGTGACATATCAATCATTTACTCATCTCCACCTTATTAGCATCCTTCATTAAATAATGCTTTTATTCATCCAATGAGATCTATTATAACTTGGTTGTTACTTGGTTAATAATTAAATTCACTCGATAGACATTTTGCCCTCTTTAACCGATATCGATAACCTTAGGGTTTACCGACTAGGTTCTTTGCTCAGTGACATAGTACAGTATTAAACTTATAATCAACAACATATGTAGGATATCAAAACAATTAAAACAACATGATCTCATCATTGTCTAACTCGGTAATAGTTTCCCATTGAATAACTTATTTCTCCCCTTCATTATCACATTCTTTCTATGTCACTTACCGACCTCTTAATACTCATCAAAACATACTTCTCAAGATATGGCAACATCATACTGAATCACAAAATCAATTTCTTGACATCAATGACAAAATAATATTATTAAGACAGTAATCATCCTTCTTCAGTTATATCAATAATTTCCAACAACCTTCTCAATATCCTTATGGAAATGCCAATAATCTCCTTTCTATTGAAATACCAACACTTATGTCTCTAAGGCTAAGCATTGGAAAAGAATCTTGGAAAATTATGCTCAAATCTTTGGCCAGTATATTAACTATAAAAAGAGCAAGCTATTCCTCATGAATGTTAACCCCACCCTTCAAGATAAAATTTCCACCATCTTAGGTTGCCAAATTTTTACCTTCCCTGACTCTTATCTTGGGATTCTGCTCATCTCTAAAGTCCCTTCCTCGGTATTTTGGAATAGTATTCTTGAAAGATTCCACAAGAAGTTGGCTAGCTAGAAAGGGAAGCTCATTAGTATGACAGGCAAATTACAATTGGTTAAATCATGTTTGTAAAATTTACCTATCTATTACCTTTTCCTTTTTAAAGTGTCTAGGGTTGTGGCTGAAAAGATTGAAAGAATCCAAAAAAGGTTCCTTTGGTCGGGCACTGAAGAAAGAATAAAATCTCTGTGGTTTTTTGGGAGAAACTATGCAGACCTATGAGGGAGGGGGGACTTGGTATAAGAAAAATCAAAGCCTTAAATATAGCCCTATTAAATAAAATTGGGTGGCAGTTATCTGAAGAGGTGAAAGATTGGACCAACATTGTGTGTGCTAAATACCTTCATACTCAAAGTTCTGATAAGTTTATAAACTTAATGTAGCACATCCTGAGGGTTCTATGGTGGAGGGATATATGGTATACTAGACTATGATGGACATTTCTGAATATCTTCCTAGGTTTGTAGCAAAGATCCACATGGATGGCATTTGGCATCCCAACCCCATTAACAAATTCGAAGGGGATTACTTGACGAGGACAGGTAGATTGAGGAAAGTGAGAGGTAATTATAAGATGTTATTGAAGTTAATTAATTATTAATCTTCAAAATAAATCAGTTCTAAGACCTCTATTTATTTTTTGTACAGTTGGTCGAGAGTGAGATGCACTACATTTGTATATTGCAAACAATCTTGATTGGATGACGGTATGGATTGAACATTGTCAACATTCTGGTCACACATTAACATGGGAAGGTGTGGCTTCATTGGTTAAAGAAGCTCATCGTAATGGAGATTTTGATGTTACGCAAAGGGAAATTGATTTAGCATATGGTCTTTATCAACTCATGATGCAATAATTTTTATATGTTTTACAATTCATGATGCAAATCACGATGTTTATCAACTCATGATGCAATAATTTTTATATGTTTGACATATTGCAGGTCAAACACCACAACGCTATGTGCTGCAATGGTCATAAATTTCGCATCAAAAAGTTGGATGAAAAGAAGAAAACTTTTGATTCTAGGATAACTGCAGTCTTTGAGGTGACAAATATTTCATCGAGAAATGACATACATCCTCAAGAGTCTCAAAATTGATACTATGGTGTTTTGGATGATATACTTGAGTGGGACTTTAATTCTTTCAAATTAGTTTTGTTCATTGTCAAATGGTACAGGCTACGATTGAATAAAAATGATCCTAATAGAACTGTTATTGACCATGATAAATGTTTTAAAATGGTTAATACAAGGTCATTTGAAATAGTTGGGAATGAGCCCTATGTTCTTCCAAGCCAATGTGAGCAGGTATTTTACTGAAAGGTTCCACATAAAGCGAGTTGGTAATTTGTTGTTAGACATGATCCAAGAGGAAGGCCAATAAAGTATAATGTGATGGAAGAAGAAGATGCCAAAGAAGGAGAGATGATGTAGATGATGATCACGATCGACAGTTATTCGATGATGATGAAGAAGAAGAAGCTGATGATGGTCATGGTCATGGTCATGGTCATGGTCATGGTGATGATGATGACGAAGACAATGATGGTGTTGGTGGTGGTGGTGGTGGTGGTGGTGATCATGATCATGATCATGATGGTCATGACGATGAGTTGGATGAAGATGAAGATCAATGACATGAATGAAATGTATAGGGTATGTGATTAGTATAGTATCTATTTAATATTGGTGCACCTTTGAATATTTTTAATTCATGTTCCACTTCTCCTAGGTCCTAATAGTAGAACTAGGCCACCCCAAGGTGATGGAGATAGGGAGAGTAACTATTTATGGGATATTTTTAAACTTTGTGTTTATTATGGAATTTGGACTATATATTAGCTATGTGATGGATGTTGATTTAAAATACATGTGTGATGGATTACGTGTTTATGATGATACATGTGACATTTTTTAAACTTTGTGTTTATTTATATAATGTGGATTGTTTATTACCTATGTGATGGATGGTGAATATGATACATATGTGATGTATTACATATTTATGATGACACATATGTGATGCTCATGATGCTCAATTACATATATAATTATACATATGTGATGCTTATGATTCTTATGATACATATGTATTTATTGTTTATCAACTTACAAATGTAATGCTTATTATGCTCAATTGATGGTGGTGATTTCATGTATAGGTTTGGTGTGATGCTATCACTCTTGGTGGAAACAAGTAATTGACTACAAACATCAGCAACCCTTTAGTTGAGGATCCTGCATAGTCTAAATAAAGTAAAGGTAAGGAATTAAAAAATTTACAATGATTTTGATGACAACATTTTTTTTTTCATACTCTTCTTGTCTACAAAGTTCATGTTGTTAGTGTTGTGTACTATTTAATTTTTAGTATACGTATCATGTAAATTTTAGCTAACATAAGATAATTTATTTACATGTGCAGGAACTTGAACCCCTTTGAAGAGGATACTGCACAGTCTCATGGATTGACAGGTATAAGTCAATACAACCTATAGAAATAATTTATTTTTAAAAAATTACTAGGAAAACAGACTTGCTTAGTTCTTCAAACCTCCACATTAGTAGCAAATCTAGTGCAGTTATCAACACTTGAGGCCCCAATAGAACTTATTCAATTTTTAATCTCAAAGTCAACTTCAGGGCCGACTTCTTCATCAAAATTACCCTCATTTGTAAAATATCTCTCTCATTACCAACTAACTCTCTCATTTGATGGAGTGCAGGTACTACCAAATAGGTATTTGTCAGATGTGTCTTCCTCAAGTGAGGGAACTGTAGGAATAGTCGATGAAAGTGAGACATGTAGTAGGTCTAAAATAGGGAGATCAACTACAGGTCAAAAGATTAGAAGAAAATTCAATAAACACATCAAATTTTTCCTTGCTCAAGGGGGATCATGTTACTATGATGATGAGACCAAAGGCAACATTGAGGTGCCCTTGAGGTACAAACATCTAGAGAGACAATGGGTACCCAAGGAACTTCCTCCAATAAACATCAATTTTTGTGTTAATGAGAGGATATATCAAAGAAGAGAATTTACATGAGCTGAAGGAGAGAGTTGCTACCCTTGAGATGAATAACAAGGATCAAAATTTGAAGATTCAAAACCTATGTGATTCCTTAAGCTCCCTTTGCTACATTATGGATGGGGTTATGAAGAGTGTTGTGCTGGGCATAGTTTATGGTCAGCGGAGGATTAAAAAGGACAAGCAGAAGCTGAAGAAGTAGGGCTAGATGGAGCATGTTGTGGATGATGATGAGGAGAAGATGGACACTTGGGAATGCAATCTTGGGAGACTCCAGCGTGACTGGAACCAGCTCAAGAAAGATTAGCTAATCTCTGGTTCTCATTTTTTTGTTCATTTTTATTGATGATCATTTTCAGAATGTTATGTTGGGTCTGTGTACCCTTTAATGTTAACTCTTACTATTATAGGACTCATAAAACTCTTAGCAATATGCTCTCTACTAGTGGTTTTAGTAAGACTTTAAGTAGTAGGATTACTGATAAATGGGATGATAAGTATAGAAGATAGAAGTTAGCTAGGAGGTGCAAAAATAGCTACAAAAC
Organism: Cryptomeria japonica; assembly: GCF_030272615.1. NCBI lineage: Eukaryota > Viridiplantae > Streptophyta > Pinopsida > Cupressales > Cupressaceae > Cryptomeria > Cryptomeria japonica. The sequence goes on from NC_081407.1 coordinate 825,981,275, forward strand.
TATGGAAGTTTTTGATTATTTTTTAAGGGTGCTCTATTTTTTGTTTGGCCTCCAGGTGGTTGTTTTTTGCCTGGAGATTTAACTTTGTAACTCTTTGTTGTTCTCGGTTCAGGGTCGTCTCCCTTCTTATATAATTAAAAAAAGTAAGATTTATTTAATTTATTTTTATCATTTATTTTCCATTCTCCTCTTAAACAAAATTAAAAAATGAATAATACTCTTACCTACTAAACATAACCATGGATCACTTATTTACCAAAGAGCATAAGTTTAGTGTAAAATTATAGAAACATCTCCTTAGAAACCTTAACTACCTACGTAACAACTTAAAAATAAAATATTATTTGTCTTACATACCCTTCTTAACCATTGGATCACTTATTGGATCACTTATTTGAGACATCAGATTATTTTAGTGAAAAAATATAGAAACATCTCCTTAAAAATTTTAACTATCCTATGTAACCATTGGATCACAAAATAAGCAAATCTTTGAAAATTAAAACTACTGGTTTACCCTGAAAACAAAATAATGTTTCTCTCACCTACACTTCCTAACTATTAGATCACTTAGTTTCCAAGGAGCATAAGTTTGGTGGAAAATTATGGAAACAACTCCTTGAAAATTTGAAACAATATTTCTCTTGCATACCCTTCTTAACCCTTGGATCACTTATTTTCCATAGGGCAAAAGTTTAGAGTAAAATTATAGAGACAACTTGAAAATTTTAGATATCTTATGTAACCATTGGATCACAAATAAGCAAATCTTTGAAAATTAAAACAATTGATTTGCATTAAAAATAAAATAATTTTTCTCTTACCTACCCTGCTTAGCTATTGGATTACCTATTTTTCAAGTGATAAATTTAGTTGAAAATTAGAGAAACAACTTCTTGAAAATTTAACTATCCTATAGAACCATTTAATCACAATATGAGATCTTTGAAAATTGAAATTATTGATTTTCCTCAAAATAAAATAATATTACTCTTACTTACCATTATTAACTTTTGGATCATTTATTTGCAATAGAGATTAATTTCAATTTAGCCATTCAACTATTTATTTTACTCCACCCATCAATTGTGTCAAATGTGTCCTCCTCTATCTCATGGCCTTCACTTGTTTGAATGACCTAGAAGGTGCTAACTTGTGGGTTAGGTCCAGAAAGCGTGTTCAGAAATTTTATGTTGTAGGTTATGACAATGAAAAGCTTCAATAGATAAGGAAAGTATTTTTTTTCCCATTTTTCACATTACAATAATATTTTTATTTTTTTGTTTTTACATTACAATAATATTTTGCATTAGACTTTTCTAACTGAAAAACCTTAAATTATTTTCTCAGCCTCTTGATAGAAGTAATTTAGTTTATTGGAATATTGTCATGGTCGAAAAGGAGCAACCATGCAATATGTCCTCATCTTCCCTTTGCCACCAAAGGCACCTAAGTTTGACTTAAAGTAGAAAGCAGTGTTTGCAAGAGATCATTGAAAGAGATTTGTTGAATAAAAAATATATTCAATTGAATTCATGCATTCAAAATAAAAATTGACTATAAAGCATACAACATAGGCCTAGACTACGGTAAGTAGGGTAATCAGTCCTACAAGAATTTTGTAGCTTCAAATTTTATGCATGATATAATTTATTCTAATTTCATTTCCTAATTATCCTGTTGAAATAGAAATATATTTTTCATCTCTCAAATACTCTCCACAATCAAATAAATTGGATGGCAAGATCTCTGTAGAGGTACTTACTAGAATGCATTATAAAAACTATTTATATGAAGTGGAAGCATCTGAACGCTCTCTTCAAGTGATATATGTTCTGGACATTATAATAGATATTTTATATCATTCTCTTCTTCTTCTTTCATTTGATGTGCTTTATCTTTTTCTGCATCTGTTTAAATTGAATTCGGAGATGCTGAAAAAGATAAAAACACCTCGAATGAAAGAAAAGGAAAAGAATGATACAAATTATCTATTACGATTTCCAACATATACACTTCTCTCTGAAGTAGTCATCGATTTCATGATTTGACTTGTTGGAGAAAACCGATTGCAAGTTCGAGATTGTTGCTCGATAAAATATTTGACCCACCTGTACAATTGATTGTTGCTATTGTAGTATGTAGAGAGTATTCTAGAGGCATGATGAAGCCCACATTTTGTAAGGCATACTTGAAAATCAAATGCAGATTACAGAAAAATAAATCCAAGTTCAGGTAAATGTTCAAGAGATTACTGGATATGAAATGGGTTCAAATTGAAGAATAATTGTTCACACAACTGTTTTGGGTTCCCCAGAACTATAGTTTTCCATCCACCAGGGCAAAGGGTTCTATTATAGAGGAAGGAGTGAAAAATATCTCAAAATTGTTTTTGCTCCATTTTGATGGATGAAGTTTATTGAAGATCATGAAACAACACTCATTATTTGTTAAGGTGTTTACTATTAGAGTTGAACAATAATATTATTATGAAGATTAGCCTGTAAACTTAATTTTATTATGATGATTGGAAAAATATCATTGAACTTTAATAATGAATCAATATTATTTTACATAGAGTTTGAAGATTTTATTTGAAATGATAATTAATAATTTATCTCACTATAATAATTTAAAAAATATCATTGATCAAGAAATTTAACATTTTTTTTTAACAGAATAAGAAAAGCAAAAGAGGTTTTAAGTGTGGTGTGTCTCATTTGTCTATGTTGTGAATTTATAATTTTGTTTTCTCTGCTCTTCTAATTTGTTTCTTAATCCTAACGATTGGTATTAGAGCGAGGTTAGATCACTGTTAAGATTTTGGTGCTTGAAATTTTGGAATCATTAAAGAAGCAAAAATAGAGAAGTTCTCTGGTCAGAGCTTCGGGTTATGGAAGGTGCAGAGGGAGTATTTGTTGATAAAGCAAGACCTTTCACTTGAGCTTGAAGAGAAAACAAAGAAGCCAACTGCGATGGCTGATGAAGAATCAAGACCTTTCACTTGCGCTTGAAGGGAAAACAAAGAAGCCAACTGCGATGGCTGATGAAGAATGGGAAAAATTAGACAAGAAGGCAAGAGTGACATTTTTTCTCTCGTTGTCCAACAATGTTCTCTTCAATGTCACTGGTGAAGCAAAATCAAAAAATGTATGGGATAGACTCACAACCATGTATGAAATGACATCGGCTGCCAATAAAGTGTTTATCATGAAGTGGTTCTACAAGCTTAAGATGAAGGAAGGTTGCGCTATGGCAAGTCACATCAATGAATTTAATACATTGATTAGTCAAGCAACTTCGGTGGGGATGACACAAGATGATGAGAGAAAAGTTGTTCTTTTATTATGCTCTTTGCCAAACAATTGGGATGGCATTGTAACAGCAGTTAGCACATCAGTATTCGATAAAAATATGTTGGTTTATAATGATGTAGTAGCTACTCTTCTCAGCGAGGATTTGAGAAGAAAGAATGATGAACCTTCATCTAGTGAAGCTTTAACGGTGGTCAGCACCGAAAATAGAGGTAGAAGCCATAATAGAGGTAGAAATAATTATCATAGACATTCGAAATCAGCAAGGAGATCGAAGTCTAGATACATAAATGGTGATTGTTGGTTTTGTGGCAAAGCTGGTCATGTAAAGGAGGATTGTAGAAACTTCAAAAGGGCACAAGAGAGGGTGCGAGATAGCGAAGTAAATACAGTCTATGTTAAAGATGATAGTGTACTAATCCTTTCAACAAATGACACTACTTCCGATTCATGGATGCTTGATTCTGGTGCCTCCCATCATGCTACCTCATGTCTTGAAGCATTCATTAACTACCATGAAGGTCATTTTGGAAATGTTTTATTAGGAGATAACAAAGCTTGTGAAATTACATGCAAAGATGATGTGTTTCTGCCATTAGAAGCTGGTAAAACATGGCTGCTCAAAGATGTTCACCATGTCCCAAAATTGAAGAGAAATTTGATATCCGTTGGACAGCTCTTTGATCAAGGTCTTAATGTAAATTTTCTTCCGGATACATGGAAGGTAACTCATGGTACCATGCTGATTGCAAATGGTAATAAAGTGGGTAGTCTATACATATTTAAGACTCATGGTGAAGTGAGAGCTACAATGGTGATTGAGGACAACAAAGTGGATCTTTGGCATCAAAGACTTGGGCATATTAGCAAGAAAGGACTACATGTTATGCAGACAAGAAATCAGCTTTCAAACCTTAAACTTGTTGACTTAGCCTTTTGTGACCATTGCCTTTATGACAAACAAAAGAGAGTCAGTTTTTTGAAAGGTGGGTGTGACACAAAGACAACACTGCTGAAGCTTGTATACTTGGATGTCTTTGGGCCTACCGAGGTAACCTCCATTGGAGGAGCTAACTATTTTGTCACCTTTCTTGATGATTGTACAAGAAAAGTATAAATTTATATGCTTTCTAAGAAATGTGAAGTCTTCTCAAAATTTTAAATTTTCAAGGCTTTAGTTGAAAATCATATTGGGCATAAGATTAAGTGTTTACAAACAAATAATAGTGGAGAATTTTGTTCACATGAATTTGATGATTTTTGTGTTGATAATGGGATTAGAAGAATTAAGGTTGTTCCCTTCACTCCTCAAGAAAACGGTGTAGTCGAGAGGATGAATAGGACAATTCTTGAAAAGGCACAATGTATGTTGTCAATTGTAGGTTTAGGCAAGGAATTTTGGGCAGAAGCTTGTAACACGGCAGTGTATTTAATCAACCAAAGTCCCTCATCTAAATTGGATTTTGGTATTTTGGAAGAGGAATGGCAAGGGAAGAGGATTTCATACTCACATCTTCATGTGTTTGGATGTGAAGCCTTCTCGCATATACCCAAGGAGAAGTGAACCAAATTGGATCCAAAGTCACTGAAATGTATTTTTGTGGGGTATGGTGAAGAGTAATTTGGTTTCAAAATGTGGGATCTGGTTCACAGAAAAATTGTTCGCAACAAGGATGTAATTTTTCATGAGACTTCTTTCCCCACGCTACAAGATTCCAATAAACTAGAAAAAGAATATGTCCCTATCTCTTTATTTCAAAATTTTACTACCAGTACTCTGCCTTCGGTCTCTCATCCAGTGGCAACCCCTATGTCACCTACCATGGTTGAATACAATTCTCAGAATGAGAATGATGAAGAAGAAAGCATCTATTATGATACCCCACTGCCATTTGAAACAATACATCGTAACACAGGGGAATCAGAGACCCTTTTACTACCAACATGAGCTTGCAAGAAGATTGTGGGAGGAAGTGGTTGTAACATCAATGTGCCATGGTCTGCACAGTGCCATGAAATAGCTCATGGCACTACCATGCCACTTCATGTAGGCCCTCACTACATGGGCTTTCCACTCCTCTCTCTCCCATGTTCACAAACCTCCATGGGCTTAGTGCCCCCACTACGTGCCTTCCCTACCAACAGTGATATTGCAGACTCCTCTCGTGGACCCAGCTCCCTGCATGCTCACCAAACGTAGGTAGTGCAAAATGTTTCCACGGGTTCATCCTCTCTTGACTTGCCTGCACTCAATGTGGATAAGAATCCATAGGTCATTGATTGTCGTGCAGACAGAGAAATTCAAAGGGAAATTAAGAGACATATTAATAGTGGGAATCACTCATTAAATATGAGTGATATCGATTTGCAGAGAACACATAAATCAAATATTTCCACTACTCCACTAGACAGTCAATTGAGAAAATCTACCACACAGAGGCGACCTCCTGCAAAGTTCTCCGACTATGAATTATTATTTTGTGAAGAAGTTGAGCCTACTTTACTAATTTCTGATCAAACAGAACCTGCAACATACAAAGAAGCTTGTAAAATTGCAAATTGTGATAACTGGCATGCTGTGATGTGCGAAGAAATGGATGCACTATTGCAAAATTAGACATGGGATTTGGTGTCACTTTCGCCTAATAGAAAGGCATTAAGAAATAAGTGGGTGTATAAATTAAAAGATGAAGCCGGTGGTCACAAAATATTTTGAGCAAGACTAGTTGTCAAGGGATATGCTCAGTAGAAAGACCTTGATTTCAAAGAAATTTTCTCACCAGTAGTCAAAATGACTACCATCCTAGCAGAATTGGGATTGGTTGCAGCCTACGATCTTGAGCTTGAATAGCTGGATGTGAAGACAACATTTCTCCATGGCAATCTTGATGAGGAACTATTTATGCATCAGCCTAAAGGGTTTCTTAAAAAGGGTCAAGAACACCTCTATTTTAGATTGAAATGTATATTGTATGGGCTTAAGCAAGCCTCCCGCCAGTGGTATCTTAAATTTGACAAATTCATGATTGATCACAAGTTTACTCGCAACGAGTCTAATCCTTGTATCTCTTTTAAAAAGCTTCACAATGATGAATTTGTCATACTTCTTCTTTATATGGATGATATGCTAGTGACCGACACAAGCATGAAGATCATGAGTGAACTTAAGACTGACTTAGCAAAGGAATTTTCCATGAAAGATTTAGGGGTAGCAAAGAAAATTCTAGGGATGACTATTTTTTGGGATAGGAAAAAGAGAGAACTCAAACTATCTCAGCAAGACTACATTAAAAAAGTATTGGACAGATTTTGTATGGAGGATGCGAAGTCTGTTTGTATACCCTTAGCCTATCATTTTTAGTTGTCTTCTCAATTGCGTCCAAAAATACAAGAAGATAAGGAGTTTATGGACAAAATTACATACAAATCTATAGTTGGCAGTCTCATGTATGCTATGGTGTCTACTCGTCCAGACATTGCTCATGTTGTGGGAGTGGTGAGAAGATTTATGGCTAATCTGGGCAAATCACATTGGGAGGCAGTCAAGTATATTTTGTGGTATCTCAAGGGTACTTCTAATTTTTTCTTATGGTTTGGGAAGGGCAAGGCAATTTTGCAAGGGTTTACTAATTCTGATTTTGCTGGAGATTTAGACAAAAGAAAGTCCACTTCAGGTTATGCTTTCACCTTTGTCAGGGCAGTGATTAGTTGGGCCTCAAAACTACAACATACAGTTTCTCAATCAATTGCAGAGGTTCAATGCATAGCTCTTTCTGAGGGAGCAAAGGAGATGGTATGGTTGCAACTCTTGTTTAGCAAGTTGGGTTTGAAGCAATCAGATTTTGCTCTATTTTGTGATAATAGCAGTGCCATCTTTATGACTAAACATCAGACATCTCAGCCTCCATCAAAACATGTTGATGTTTGTAGTCATTATGTTCGCCATATGGTCAAAGAAGGACAAGAATCCAGCCGATGTGCTCACTAAAGTTGTTATGTGGGAGAAGTTCAATTTCTGTGGAGCTTCTCTCGACCTTTCCAATAATTGATAGTAGGACTAAGTGGGGAAATCTACTTATAGTAGGAGTGAGTGGGGGAATCTACTTGATTCAGGTTGGTTCAACTGTAATTTTGATGGCTTCTCTGAAGGTATGCCTGGTTTGTTTGGGGTGGGTGGCTTAATCAGAGATCAGAGGGGAAGGTTGATTGAAGGATTTGGCACCAATTTGGGGATTGGTACGAATAATAGAGCTGAAGCATGGTGGCTTGGATGGGCCACTCTAGGCTTCAACATAATTAAATGAAGAAAGTAATGCTGGAAGGAGATTCAAAGCTGATTATTGACAATCTTAATAACTTTGTTTCTCCCCCCTAGGAGATCAAAGGGATCATAAACAAGTATAAATCTCTCCTTAATCTTTTTGTAAACATTATTGTTCAACATACCTATAGAGAAGAAAATATGGCTGCCGACCTCATTGCCAATCAAGGTTTAAGTAGTGCAGATTGGACATTTTTTAACTTTAGTGAAAGATCTAAGGAGATCAAAGAGATTATTGCTCATGAAAGGCTTAAGAGAAAACAAGGGGACAAGGATGGATATCAATAAGGGTTTCAAGGATCGGTTTATGACTTTCTATCTACATGACCACCTTTTTTCAAAAAATTTAAAATTATGTGGGCCCCTACAATATGATGGGTAGGGTTTGGGTGATCTGGAGCTTTATGCTTACGTGTACTTTTTCTAGTTGGACTATGTATTATAGTGATGGCATGAAACTAAAGAGTCTAGAGGTAGGTACATGAACTAAGGCTCGTGATTTCGAATATACTTTTTTAGATCAGGTTTTTATTAGAAATAAAGGTGGCATTTTTTATTTTTGTTGAGCCTTAAAGTTTATTGATTTGAAAGGAAATCACACATATGATGAAAATAATGTGAAAGAGTTAAAAAATGACCTTTCTAGAAATATTTCTTTATGTTTGCCTATGATTGTGAAGAACCTGAGTTGTTTCTTTGGTAACTTTCATAGAGATAATTTTTGCTATGTTTGTCCTTCTTCCGACATGGGGGGCCCTCTTAAGAGAACTGAGCCTAAAAATTGTGATGCGCTTCATGACAATGAGGAGATTTGGGAGTTGTTTAAGAATGTTGGTTTTACCCCCTTCTTTCTAGCAATGAAGGGTTACAATAAAGATTTGACGATGAGATTCTGCAACTCTTGGCAGAATGATTTTGTGACTATTGGGAGGATTTCCTTCACTGTTACACCAGATTACATCGTGGAGGTCACTGATTTGCTGAATGATGGTGGAGTAGAAACATGCAATAGTGGAGAATGCAAAGGGTTTATGAAAATTTTCTTCAAGAAAGGGGAGAAACTGGAAGCAATTCAGAATGGGTATTGTAATGCCCTACCAGGAAACTCGGAAGGTATAAAGCTAAAACACACAAATAGAGTGCAACAAATTTTTTTTAAAATAAGACACAACATAAATATACAATAAGATATCAAAGTACAAATTACATAGTGGAAGACATCAACTATCACCTAAAGAGTTTCCAAACATGATTACTTAATTCCACATTTAACTTAACTTATGCTAATTAATCCAATAAGTCGATTGTCTTAATAACGAGAAAATTTATAAACAAGGATAATTTCTTTCAGCAAGGCAAAATATAGATCACAAGATAAAGTTCATCCATTAAGGTTTATTCATACCCTTCGTCCATACTTTTAATTAAAATTTTAGTCATGCATCAAATTTAATAACACACTTGAATTTCATCATAAACTAACAAGACCTTTCCATGCATACTTAATTTCCTTAACAATTATAGAATACATTATGCAAATCAACTACACTCTTTCATGAATCACATTACAAAATAAAGAGATGACTGAAAAACATGCATTACAATTAATTTCATCTAATCCACTTACACATTCTATCAAAATGCCATCCATACATGCTAACACTAAAACATGAAACATAAGAACAAAAGCAACACATAACACCAAAATGATCTCGGAGTTCACCCCTAGAGGGCTACATCTCCGGGTCTGCTCAACTGCAAGACCCCTTTGATAATTAAATAAGTTAAGGGTACATAAGTTTCATATCATTTACATTCTTGCCATCAAGGCAAATCATACCAACAAACAACCGACCACATCGGTCAATAATTACATAAATGATCCCTACAAAGAAATAGATCCCACTGAACATATCAAAAGCTAATACAAGGTCCATTGCCCGACAGTACTCTAACTAGAGACCTGACCTACTATGCCCAACCATAAATCACCATTTGACACCTACATAAAGGACAAGACCAGTTAAAAGACCATCACAAGGCAACAACCAAACTAGAAACCGAAGACATAAATAGGTACCCCAAATCAACCAAACGACAGGGTCTAAACAAACATAACAAGGCCTTGCCATTACTTTAAACAAAAGCAAATACAGAAATTAAACTTCCATAGGCAATAACCTAAAAAGGACAATCTTCTTTCCTATTGGTTTAAACAATAAAAGTCGATCAAGTTTTCTAAATGATCTAAGTTTTCAAAATACATTAACAGAAAAATCACCATAACGAGGAGAATACAATACCATAATTGCAATAGTCCATTTGTCTATGTCTCAATACAGAGGAAAAATATAAACTAACCATTTATTTTACTAAATGAAAATCTCATTAACTTACCAATTTTCCAAACGATAAATTATTAAATTTCCAATAATTCCAATAGCATATTGTATAATATATTCCTGAATAAAATATTATTTAAAAATTATCAATTTAATAAATATATTTCATTTGAACAATTTTCCAAATAAAATAATATTTAATCTTTTTCCCAAAAATATACTTCCTCAATAAAACAGATACCAAAATTAAATATTAATTATTATACATTTATTTATCCCCAAAAATATAAACAATTAATAATTTAATAATACAAAATATTAATGAAATAAGTATTAATTAATAGTAGGGCTTCAGCCCTAGCTCACTCGGTCATGGATCGCAACTTAAGGCGTGGGTATGCTCCCCATGGTCTTCAGTTCGAGTCCCCGACTGTGTTAACTCTGTGTGTGTTGCTACCTTGTGAGCAGGGCGTACACACTGGGGGATTATTCTCGCTTTGGTGAGGACACCTCCAGATTCCACGATAGTAAATATAAAAAGTATTAATTAATATAAATATATATATACAAATTATCATAATTAACATATATTTAAAATATATATTAATTAATAATTAATACTTAACATATAATAATCAAATATATTAATTAATATTTAATAAAACAAGTAAACATTTTAAAACCCACTTTAAATTTAATATGTTATAATATATTTTTTATATTATAATTATTTATTTATTTATTTATAATTTTTAATTTTTTTTTTATTATTATTTTTTTTAAACATGTAAATAATTTCCAAATTTATTAAAACCCCTTTGACAGAGTTTACATAGAAATAAAATTCCCAACTCAACAAAATTCATTCACGGAATTTTATTCCAATTAATTTTTCTTTAAACTAGATAAACCAATTAATTTAATTCATAATTAAATTTATTTCTAAAGAAATCAACTAATTTCACAGAGATTTATTTAAAGGACTATCAGAACAAATCAACAAGAGAGAATAATTTTTTTCATAATAATTTCCCTAATTTTCTCAAAATTAAATTACTCCCATTAACTAGAAAATTAACATTGGGCAAGAATTTTAAATCAAAACCTGAATTACCCAGAAGAGGGTTTTAGATCTGACAAATAATTTACACACATGCCATTCAAAGAAAAATAGAATTATTTTCTTAAAAACCAACAAATCAAAGAAGCCACCCAACCTGGTATAGCTTTCTTGGAAGAAATCTGTAGAAGAGCCCTGATCTTTTCAATAACCTTCCAATAAATTTCTTCACGTAAATTCCTAACATATTTCCTGTGTATCTAAACTAAAGACCTATTCCATATTTAAACTAAAATTCTAGGTACAATAGCTTTTTCTCAAAAAACCTAAATTTAGAATAAAAGTAATTTTATTTTATTTTTTATTTTATAACAAAAGATAAGTTAACATGTAATAATTAAAAATCATTATTCTTTCTTTTCTTTTCTCATGTAAATTAATTAATTTTCTAAATAAAGAATTAAAACAATACTTTAATTCCAATTAATTCTTTTATTCATTTTTTTTTAATTTATTCATTTATTTATTTATTTAAAATTCTAGGAACAATAAATATAATTAATCTAATTTATTTTTCCACTAAAATTTAAATAAAAATATATTTCTAATATCATGCAGCTTGCAACTTAATTTAATTAATTAATTAATTAATTAAGTTTATGGAATTATCTCATAGTTGAATTGTTTATGCATTGAGATTATAAATCTAGTTAATTAAAATAAATGCTTTTCTCCCTCATTTAATTTTTAATTAACAAAGCTAATAGTTGCATTTCCCAATATTAGTGAGGGTAAAATATTTTTAATTAAATTAAATTCTCAAAATCAATCTTACACACTATATAAAATAAATATGAATAAAACTCACTTTTCTAATCAAAATTGATTTTCTTAAATAATTAAAATTAATCTTTCTATTCCAAAAAGCAAAAAGAGATTAAATTATTTCTATTTTGAATAAATTTAAATCTTTCCTTTTTAAAATGCATAAACTGAATAAATTCATTATTTAAAATTAACCATTAAATTAAACTCACTACAAACTTAAATAGGGTGATCTTTTTAATTAATGATTAATCACATAAAAGAAACCTATTCATTTTAATTCCTTAATTACTAATGCGTAAATGAACACATTAAATCAAAATAAATACTTAGGGTTAAATACTCTATTTACCACACACCAAGCATGCAAACCAAGTAAGCCAACCAATTACCCAACCCGCAAACCCAAATGAAAAAAAAACTGACAGAACACAAGAGATGCTCATTTGAGTATGACTAGGGTAAACTGAAGGTTTTATGACCACCTAACCCAAATTCTAAGGATGAAAGAGGTATACTCAACCCTGCGAATCTAGGTGAAGACAAACCTTACACCTAGGCAGTACTGTACCTACAATCTCTTGCAACCAAGAGTCAGACAAGCATACATACATGCATACATATATATATATATATATATATATATATATATATATATATATATATAATGAAGATGTTAGCTCAAGATTAATAACAAGAATCAGTAGGACAGTTTTAACTTACATAAGAATCAATGTGAAAGCACATTAATAGATATGCACAATAATCATAATATCTTACTACAACATTACCTCATGGTAATTCAACCATTCAAGATTGCCACATAAAAAAGTCAACCAAGGTCGAACTAGTTTTACAAAGCTGACTAGGGTAGGGGTACTACATCCTACCCCCCTAGGCTCCGACTTACTCCCGAAAGTCGTAAGGCTAAACGGAAATCATGCAACACGTATTAGCCCTGAAACTCATTTAACAATTATTAATTTGCACATATAAATATTTTCTCAACAATTGAAACATTATTGCTAAATCCTCTACGAATGTCATTATCCATTTGCAATATACATCTAAAACCATACACTTCTTCTAATATTCTAGGTATTATCCACAATCATAACAGAGAAACAAGAATTTTTCTTCATTTCATTACACCAAATTAAAGCATTAAAAGAGGTAAGCAACAATTACTATACTCATCTATATGATAAGAAAAACATGCCAAGAAAACATGCCATCATGATCAGTTTCTTTTACCAATACATCTTTTTCATAAAACTTTATCACATAGAACTAACTTCAAATATCAAATTCTACAACCAAGTTAACTTTCATGAAATAAGAGCAACATAAATAACTCAATTGTTTAGACTTGTCAGGCATATAAAAACCTTTCCAAAGACTACGTCCCATAACATAGTGACAAGTTAGCACAATTTACTCCATGATTATACATAATAATCATCCACATAACTGGAATGCACAAGACAAAAGGCCACATGTGAGCATGTCTAATGCTCGATCAAAGATAACATGCACGATCGGCATCTCTATGCTTGATCTCAAAATAATAATATGATCATAAATATCCAACATCTCACTCAAAAGCTTGATGGTGCTAGGACACACCATAGCGGTGCTACCTTCCATACAAGACCTTCGTGAACATCCCTTGTTGAGTAAGGTGGTTAGCCTCCAAGAGATAGTCACCACTTATAGGTAGGTAGTGGATGCTAGCTATTTCACAGCCTCACATACCTCCATCCTCAACGTTCCTTACGTCTGCTTTCTCGTACACACTCAACCAAGAACATCTCATATATCCAATTAATTCTTTTATTCCATTTTTTTTAATTTATTCTTTTATTTATTTATTTAAAATTCTAGGAACAATAAATATAATTAATCTAATTTATTTTTCCACTAAAATTTAAATAAAAATATATTTCTAATATCATGCAGCTTGCAACTTAATTTAATTAATTAATTAATTAATTAAGTTTATGGAATTATCTCATAGTTGAATTGTTTATGCATTGAGATTATAAATCTAGTTAATTAAAAGAAATGCTTTTCTCCCTCATTTAATTTTTAATTAACAAAGCTAATAGTTGCATTTCCCAATATTAGTGAGGGTAAAATATTTTTAAATAAATTAAATTCTCAAAATCAATCTTACACACTATATAAAATAAATATGAATAAAACTCACTTTTCTAATCAAAATTGATTTTCTTAAATAATTAAAATTAATCTTTCTATTCCAAAAAGCAAAAAGAGATTAAATTATTTCTATTTTGAATAAATTTAAATCTTTCCTTTTTAAAATGCATAAACTGAATAAATTCATTATTTAAAATTAACCATTAAATTAAACTCACTACAAACTAAATAGGGTGATCTTTTTAATTAATGATTAATCACATAAAAGAAACCTATTCATTTTAATTCCTCAATTACTAATGCGTAAATGAACACATTAAATCAAAATAAATACTTAGGGTTAAATACTCTATTTACCACACACCAAGCATGCAAACCAAGTAAGCCAACCAATTACCCGACCCGCAAACCCAAATGAAAAGAAAACTGACAAAACACAAGAGATGCTCATTTGAGTATGACTAGGGTAAACTGAAGGTTTTATGACCACCTAACCCAGATTCTAAGGATGAAAGAGGTATACTCAACCCTGCGAATCTAGGTGAAGACGAACCTTACACCTAGGCGGTACTGTACCTACAATCTCCTTCAACCAAGAGTCAGACAAGCATACATACATACATACATACATACATACATACATACATACATACATACATACATACATACATACATACATACATACATACATACATATATATATATATATATATATATATAATGAAGATGTTAGCTCAAGATTAATAACAAGAATCAGTACGACAGTTTTAACTTACGTAAGAATCAATGTGAAAGCACATTAATAGATATGCACAATAATCATAATATCTTACTACAACATTACCTCATGGTAATTCAACCATTCAAGATTGCCACATAAAAAAGTCAACCAAGGTCAAACCAGTTTTACAAAGCTGACTAGGGTAGGGGTACTACATCCTCCCCCCCTAGGCTCCAACTTACTCCCGAAAGTCGTAAGGCTAAACGGAAATCATGCAACACGTATTAGCCTTGAAACTCATTTAACAATTATTAATTTGCACATATAAATATTTTCTCAACAATTGAAACATTATTGCTAAATCCTCTACGAATGTTATTATCCATTTGCAATATACATCTAAAACCATACACTTCTTCTAATATTCTAGGTATTATCCACAATCATAACAGAGAAACAAGAATTTTTCTTCATTTCATTACACCAAATTAAAGCATTAAAAGAGGTAAGCAACAATTACTATACTCATCTATATGACAAGAAAAACATGCCAAGAAAACATGCCATCATGATCAGTTTCTTTAACCAATACATCTTTTTCATAAAACTTTATCACATAGAACTAACTTCAAATATCAAATTCTACAACCAAGTTAACTTTCATGAAATAAGAGCAACATAAATAACTCAATTGTTTACACTTGTCAGACATATAAAAACCTTTCCAAAGACTACGTCCCATAACATAGTGACAAGTTAGCACAATTTACTCCATGATTATACATAATAATCATCCACATATCTAGAATACACAAGACAAAAGGCCACATGTGAGCATGTCTAATGCTCGATCAAAGATAACATGCACGATTAGCATCTCTATGCTTGATCTCAGAATAATAATATGATCATAAATATCCAACATCTCACTCAAAAGCTTGATGGTGCTAGGACACACCATAGCGGTGCTACCTTCCATACAAGACCTTCGTGAACATCCCTTGTTGAGTAAGGTGGTTAGCCTCCAAGAGATAGTCACCACTTATAGGTAGGTAGTGGATGCTACCTATTTCACAGCCTCACATACCTCCATCCCCAAGGTTCCTTACGTCTGCTTCCTCGTACACACTCAACCAAGACCGTCTCATATATCTAATTAATTCTTTTATTCATTTTTTTTTAATTTATTCTTTTATTTATTTATTTAAAATTCTAGGAACAATAAATATAATTAATCTAATTTATTTTTCCACTAAAATTTAAATAAAAATATATTTCTAATATCATGCAGCTTGCAACTTAATTTAATTAATTAATTAATTAATTAAGTTTATGGAATTATCTCATAGTTGAATTGTTTATGCATTGAGATTATAAATCTAGTTAATTAAAATAAATGCTTTTCTCCCTCATTTAATTTTTAATTAACAAAGCTAATAGTTGCATTTCCCAATATTAGTGAGGGTAAAATATTTTTAAATAAATTAAATTCTCAAAATCAATCTTACACACTATATAAAATAAATATGAATAAAACTCACTTTTCTAATCAAAATTGATTTTCTTAAATAATTAAAATTAATCTTTCTATTCCAAAAAGCAAAAAGAGATTAAATTATTTCTATTTTGAATAAATTTAAATCTTTCCTTTTTAAAATGCATAAACTGAATAAATTCATTATTTAAAATTAACCATTAAATTAAACTCACTACAAACTTAAATAGGGTGATCTTTTTAATTAATGATTAATCACATAAAAGAAACCTATTCATTTTAATTCCTCAATTACTAATGCGTAAATGAACACATAAAATCAAAATAAATACTTAGCGTTAAATACTCTATTTACCACACACCAAGCATGCAAACCAAGTAAGCCAACCAATTACCCGACCCGCAAACCCAAATGAAAAGAAAACTGACAGAACACAAGAGATGCTCATTTGAGTATGACTAGGGTAAACTGAAGGTTTTATGATCACCTAACCCAAATTCTAAGGATGAAAGAGGTATACTCAACCCTGCGAATCTAGGTGAAGACGAACCTTACACCTAGGCGGTACTGTACCTACAATCTCCTGCAACCAAGAGTCAAACAAGCATACATATATATATATATATATATATTTTATGAAGATGTTATCTCAAGATTAATAACAAGAATCAGTAGGATAGTTTTAACTTACATAAGAATCAATGTGAAAGCACATTAATAGATATGCACAATAATCATAATATCTTACTACAACATTACCTCATGGTAATTCAACCATTCAAGATTGCCACATAAAAAAGTCAACCAAGGTCAAACCAGTTTTACAAAGCTGACTAGGGTAGGGGTACTACATCCTCCCCCCCTAGGCTCTGACTTACTCCCAAAAGTCGTAAGGCTAAACGGAAATCATGCAACATGTATTAGCCCTGAAACTCATTTAACAATTATTAATTTGCACATATAAATATTTTCTCAACAATTGAAACATTATTGCTAAATCCTCTACGAATGTCATTATCCATTTGCAATGTACATCTAAAACCATACACTTCTTCTAATATTCTAGGTATTATCCACAATCATAACAGAGAAACAAGAATTTTTCTTCATTTCATTACACCAAATTAAAGCATTAAAAGAGGTGAGCAACAATTACTATACTCATCTATATGACAAGAAAAACATGCCAAGAAAACATGCCATCATGATCAGTTTCTTTTACCAATACATCTTTTTCATAAAACTTTATCACATAGAACTAACTTCAAATATCAAATTCTACAACCAAGTTAACTTTCATGAAATAAGATCAACATAAATAACTCAATTGTTTACACTTGTCAGGCATATAAAAACCTTTCCAAAGACTACGTCCCATAACATAGTGACAAGTTAGCACAATTTACTCCATGATTATACATAATAATCATCCACATAACTAGAATGCACAAGACAAAAGGCCACATGTGAGCATGTCTAATGCTCGATCAAAGATAACATGCACGATCAGCATCTCTATGCTTGATCTCAGAATAATAATATGATCATAAATATCCAACATCTTACTCAAAAGCTTGATGGTGCTAGGACACACCATAGCGGTGCTACCTTCCATACAAGACCTTCGTGAACATCCCTTGTTGAGTAAGGTGGTTAGCCTCCAAGAGATAGTCACCACTTATAGGTAGGTAGTGGATGCTAGCTATTTCACAGCCTCACATACCTCCATCCTCAAGGTTCCTTACGTCTGCTTCCTTGTACACACTCAACCAAGACCGTCTCATATATCTAATTAATTCTTTTATTCATTTTTTTTTAATTTATTCTTTTATTTATTTATTTAAAATTCTAGGAACAATAAATATAATTAATCTAATTTATTTTTCCACTAAAATTTAAATAAAAATATATTTCTAATATCATGCAGCTTGCAACTTAATTTAATTAATTAATTAATTAATTAAGTTTATGGAATTATCTCATAGTTGAATTGTTTATGCATTGAGATTATAAATCTAGTTAATTAAAAGAAATGCTTTTCTCCCTCATTTAATTTTTAATTAACAAAGCTAATAGTTGCATTTCCCAATATTAGTGAGGGTAAAATATTTTTAAATAAATTAAATTCTCAAAATCAATCTTACACAGTATATCAAATAAATATGAATAAAACTCAATTTTCTAATCAAAATTGATTTTCTTAAATAATTAAAATTAATCTTTCTATTCCAAAAAGCAAAAAGAGATTAAATTATTTCTATTTTGAATAAATTTAAATCTTTCCTTTTTAAAATGCATAAACTAAATAAATTCATTATTTAAAATTAACCATTAAATTAAACTCACTACAAACATAAATAGGGTGATCTTTTTAATTAATGATTAATCACATAAAAGAAACCTATTCATTTTAATTCCTAAATTACTAATGCGTAAATGAACACATTAAATCAAAATAAATACTTAGGGTTAAATACTCTATTTACCACACACCAAGCATGCAAACCAAGTAAGCCAACCAATTACCTGACCCGCAAACCCAAATGAAAAGAAAACTGACAGAACACAAGAGATGCTCATTTGAGTATGACTAGGGTAAACTGAAGGTTTTATGACCACCTAACCCAAATTCTAAGGATGAAAGAAGTATACTCAACCCTACAAATCTAGGTGAAGACGAACCTTACACCTAGGCGGTACTGTACCTACAATCTCCTACAACCAAGAGTCAGACAAGCATACATACATGCATACATATATATATATATATATATATATATTTAATGAAGATGTTAGCTCAAGATTAATAACAAGAATCAGTAGGACAGTTTTAACTTACATAAGAATCAATGTGAAAGCACATTAATAGATATGCACAATAATCATAATATCTTACTACAACATTACCTCATGGTAATTCAACCATTCAAGATTGCCACATAAAACAGTCAACCAAGGTCAAACCAGTTTTACAAAGCTGACTAGGGTAGGGGTACTACATCCTCCCCCCCTAGGCTCCAACTTACTCCCGAAAGTCGTAAGGCTAAACGGAAATCATGCAACACGTATTAGCCCTGAAACTCATTTAACAATTATTAATTTTCAGATATAAATATTTTCTCAACAATTGAAACATTATTGCTAAATCCTCTACGAATGTCATTATCCATTTGCAATATAAATCTAAAACCATACACTTCTTCTAATATTCTAGGTATTATCCACAATCATAACAGAGAAACAAGAATTTTTCTTCATTTCATTACACCAAATTAAAGCATTAAAAGAGGTAAGCAACAATTACTATACTCATCTATATGACAAGAAAAACATGCCAAGAAAACATGCCATCATGATCAGTTTCTTTAACCAATACATCTTTTTCATAAAAATTTATCACATAGAACTAACTTCAAATATCAAATTCTACAACCAAGTTAACTTTCATGAAATAAGAGCAACATAAATAACTCAATTGTTTACACTTGTCAGACATATAAAAATCTTTCCAAAGACTACGTCCCATAACATAGTGACAAGTTAGCACAATTTACTCCATGATTATACATAATAATCATCCACATAACTGGAATGCACAAGACAAAAGGCCACATGTGAGCATGTCTAATGCTCGATCAAAGATAACATGCAGGATCAGCATCTCTATGCTTGATCTCAAAATAATAATATGATCATAAATATCCAACATCTCACTCAAAAGCTTGATGGTGCTAGGACACACCATAGCGGTGCTACCTTCCATACAAGACCTTCGTGAACATCCCTTGTTGAGTAAGGTGGTTAGCCTCCAAGAGATAGTCACGACTTATAGGTAGGTAGTGAATGCTAGCTATTTCACAGCCTCACATACCTCCATCCCCAAGGTTCCTTACGTCTGCTTCCTCATACACACTCAACCAAGACCGTCTCATATATCTAATTAATTCTTTTATTCATTTTTTTTTAATTTATTCTTTTATTTATTTATTTAAAATTCTAGGAACAATAAATATAATTAATCTAATTTATTTTTCCACTAAAATTTAAATAAAAATATATTTCTAATATCATGCAGCTTGCAACTTAATTTAATTAATTAATTAATTAATTAAGTTTATGGAATTATCTCATAGTTGAATTGTTTATGCATTGAGATTATAAATCTAGTTAATTAAAATAAATGCTTTTCTCCCTCATTTAATTTTTAATTAACAAAGCTAATAGTTGCATTTCCCAATATTAGTGAGGGTAAAATATTTTTAAATAAATTAAATTCTCAAAATCAATCTTACACACTTTATAAAATAAATATGAATAAAACTCACTTTTCTAATCAAAATTGATTTTCTTAAATAATTAAAATTAATCTTTCTATTCCAAAAAGCAAAAAGAGATTAAATTATTTCTATTTTGAATAAATTTAAATCTTTCCTTTTTAAAATGCATAAACTGAATAAATTCATTATTTAAAATTAACCATTAAATTAAACTCACTACAAACTTAAATAGGGTGATCTTTTTAATTAATGATTAATCACATAAAAGAAACCTATTCATTTTAATTCCTAAATTACTAATGCGTAAATGAACACATTAAATCAAAATAAATACTTAGGGTTAAATACTCTATTTACCACACACCAAGCATGCAAACCAAGTAAGCCAACCAATTACCCGACCCGCAAACCCAAATGAAAAGAAAACTGACAGAACACAAGAGATGCTCATTTGAGTATGACTAGGGTAAACTGAAGGTTTTATGACCACCTAACCCAAATTCTAAGGATGAAAGAGGTATACTCAACCCTGCGAATCTAGGTGAAGACGAACCTTACACCTAGGCAGTACTGTACCTACAATCTCCTGCAACCAAGAGTCAGACAAGCATACATACATACATACATATATATATATATATATATATATATATATATATATATATATATATATATATATATATATATAATGAAGATGTTAGCTCAAGATTAATAACAAGAATCAGTCGGACAGTTTTAACTTACATAAGAATCAATGTGAAAGCACATTAATAGATATGCACAATAATCATAATATCTTACTACAACATTACCTCATGGTAATTCAACCATTCAAGATTGCCACATAAAAAAGTCAACCAAGGTCAAACCAGTTTTACAAAGCTGACTAGGGTAGGGGTACTACATCCTCCCCCCCTAGGCTCCGACTTACTCCCAAAAGTCGTAAGGCTAAACGAAAATCATGCAACACGTATTAGCCCTGAAACTCATTTAACAATTATTAATTTGCACATATAAATATTTTCTCAACAATTGAAACATTATTGCTAAATCCTCTACGAATGTCATTATCCATTTGCAATATACATCTAAAACCATACACTTCTTCTAATATTCTAGGTATTATCCACAATCATAACAGAGAAACAAGAATTTTTCTTCATTTCATTACACCAAATTAAAGAATTAAAAGAGGTAAGCAATAATTACTATACTCATCTATATGACAAGAAAAACATGCCAAGAAAACATGCCATCATGATCAGTTTCTTTTACCAATACATCTTTTTCATTAAACTTTATCACATAGAACTAACTTCAAATATCAAATTCTACAACCAAGTTAACTTTCATGAAATAAGAGCAACATAAATAACTTAATTGTTTACACTTGTCAGGCATATAAAAACCTTTCCAAAGACTACGTCCCATAACATAGTGACAAGTTAGCACAATTTACTCCATGATTATACATAATAATCATCCACATAACTGGAATGCACAAGACAAAAGGCCACATGTGAGCATGTCTAATGCTCGATCAAAGATAACATGCACGATCAGCATCTCTATGCTTGATCTCAGAATAATAATATGATCATAAATATCCAACATCTCACTCAAAAGCTTGATGGTGCTAGGACACACCATAGCGGTGCTACCTTCCATACAAGACCTTCATGAACATCCCTTGTTGAGTAAGGTGGTTAGCCTCCAAGAGATAGTCACCACTTATAGGTAGGTAGTGGATGCTAGCTATTTCACAGCCTCACATACCTCCATCCTCAAGGTTCCTTACGTCTGCTTCCTCGTACACACTCAACCAAGACCGTCTCATATATCCAATTAATTCTTTTATTCATTTTTTTTTAATTTATTCTTTTATTTATTTATTTAAAATTCTAGGAACAATAAATATAATTAATCTAATTTATTTTTCCACTAAAATTTAAATAAAAATATATTTCTAATATCATGCAGCTTGCAACTTAATTTAATTAATTAATTAATTAATTAAGTTTATGGAATTATCTCATAGTTGAATTGTTTATGCGTTGAGATTATAAATCTAGTTAATTAAAAGAAATGCTTTTCTCCCTCATTTAATTTTTAATTAACAAAGCTAATAGCTGCATTTCCCAATATTAGTGAGGGTAAAATATTTTTAATTAAATTAAATTCTCAAAATCAATCTTACACACTATATAAAATAAATATGAATAAAACTCACTTTTCTAATCAAAATTGATTTTCTTAAATAATTAAAATTAATCTTTCTATTCCAAAAAGCAAAAAGAGATTAAATTATTTCTATTTTGAATAAATTTAAATCTTTCCTTTTTAAAATGCATAAACTGAATAAATTCATCATTTAAAATTAACCATTAAATTAAACTCACTACAAACATAAATAGGGTGATCTTTTTAATTAATGATTAATCACATAAAAGAAACCTATTCATTTTAATTCCTCAATTACTAATGCGTAAATGAACACATTAAATCAAAATAAATACTTAGGGTTAAATACTCTATTTACCACACACCAAGCATGCAAACCAAGTAAGCCAACCAATTACCTGACCCGCAAACCCAAATGAAAAGAAAACTGACAGAACACAAGAGATGCTCATTTGAGTATGACTAGGGTAAACTGAAGGTTTTATGACCACCTAACCCAAATTCTAAGGATGAAAGAGGTATACTCAACCCTGCGAATCTAGGTGAAGACGAACCTTACACCTAGGTGGTACTGTACCTACGATCTCCTTCAACCAAGAGTCAGACAAGCATACATACATACATACATATATATATATATATATATATATATATATATATATATATATATATATATATATATATATATATATTTAATGAAGATGTTAGCTCAAGATTAATAACAAGAATCAGTAGGACAGTTTTAACTTACATAAGAATCAATGTGAAAGCACATTAATAGATATGCACAATAATCATAATATCTTACTACAACATTACCTCATGGTAATTCAACCATTCAAGATTGCCACATAAAAAAGTCAACCAAGGTCAAACCAGTTTTACAAAGCTGACTAGGGTAGGGGTACTACATCCTCCCCCCCTAGGCTCCGACTTACTCCCGAAAGTCGTAAGGCTAAACGGAAATCATGAAACACGTATTAGCCCTGAAACTCATTTAACAATTATTAATTTGCACATATAAATATTTTCTCAACAATTGAAACATTATTGCTAAATCCTCTACGAATGTCATTATCCATTTGCAATATACATCTAAAACCATACACTTCTTCTAATATTCTAGGTATTATCCACAATCATAATAGAGAAACAAGAATTTTTCTTCATTTCATTACACCAAATTAAAGCATTAAAAGAGGTAAGCAACAATTACTATACTCATCTATATGACAAGAAAAACATGCCAAGAAAACATGCCATCATGATCAGTTTCTTTTACCAATACATCTTTTTCATAAAACTTTATCACATAGAACTAACTTCAAATATCAAATTCTACAACCAAGTTAACTTTCATGAAATAAGAGCAACATAGATAACTCAATTGTTTACACTTGTCAGGCATATAAAAACCTTTCCAAAGACTACGTCCCATAACATAGTGACAAGTTAGCACAATTTACTCCATGATTATACATAATAATCATCCACATAACTGGAATGCACAAGACAAAAGGCCACATGTGAGCATGTCTAATGCTCGATCAAAGATAACATGCATGATCAGCATCTCTATGCTTGATCTCAGAATAATAATATGATCATAAATATCCAACATCTCACTCAAAAGCTTGATGGTGCTAGGACACACCATAGCGGTGCTACCTTCCATACAAGACCTTCGTGAACATCCCTTGTTGAGTAAGGTGGTTAGCCTCCAAGAGATAGTCACCACTTATAGGTAGGTAGTGGATGCTAGCTATTTCACAGCCTCACATACCTCCATCCTCAAGGTTCCTTACGTCTGCTTCCTCGTACACACTCAACCAAGACCGTCTCATATATCCTTGGAGAGGAATTTCACTTTTAAACACAAGACCAGCATACGAAAAATAATAAAGAGAAATCAGTTTAGCCAGCAAAGTACAAAAGAATAAAGATAATAAATCACCAATTCCAACAGTAAGGCAATAAAATAATCCAGAATTTGCAACACCAAATCAAGTATGTAAAAGTTCACAAGATCGTGGCTAAACTTTCAAAGTCTAAATAAAATAAATTGTTGGCCCACAAGGAAATAAAATAAAATTAAAATATCACAATTGCACATAACATCACTATGTGACTAGAATCTAGCCACCAACGAGGAAGGAAGGAACAATCGTCTAGCTAGCGCAGTAGCTCATCATGTGGTGCGACATAGTCACACTACCCACATGCCACATGGCATGGCGATGTGCACCTCAACATCACGCGACATGGCTCTACCCTAAAAACTATCAGTAGGCCACATGGAAATATCTACTATATCCCGCATCATGTCTCAACACAGCATAGCAATACTCCAAGTGGCAAGGACACACAATGGATGTATCCCACATGGCAATGTACCTTGCAGAAAAGGGCACATGCAGGTCACACCCCGCATCGTGTCTCAACACGGCATGGCAATACTCCAAGCAATAAGGACACGCAATGGACGTATTCCGCATGGAAATGTACCTCATGGAAAAGGACACACGCAAGTCACACCCCGCATAGTGACGTACCTCTCAAGATACTCACCGTAAACCAGAGGTATACATGGCTAATGGTCCACCCACATGTTTACCAATGCTAGACAATTGGCAGCTCATGTGAAAAATAACATACCTTTCATAGAGACAAGGCAAAATAACATACCTTTCATGAAGACAAGGCAAAATAACATACCTTTCATGAAGACAAGGCAACATATCCTCCAATAAAACCATCATTCTACTCAAGAACTGACACCAATATGCTCAAATATAAGGATAGGAATAGGCTGGCACACATGAACCTTATAAATCGGTTCATCACAAGGGAAAGCATTGAGTACACCTATAATACAGTTTCATTACAAAACTATATTTTTCCTCAAAATGGAGAAGCTAAAGTCGCTTCGCGTCAATATTACTCGTACGCCATTCCATACTATTCAAGGAATGGTGACTTCTAATACTACCCCTTCACATACTGACTTATCTACAATCCCGTGGGTTGGCTGTCAGTAAGGAAACAAATAAACAACATCACATAAACAACATGGTTTCCCATACTCATAAGTAAACATATCCTCCATGGTTGATTACTTCACCATCCCATGGGCACACATAGCAAGCACAGGTTTCTTACAATACACAAGGAAAGCACTATTACTGGTTTAGTCACATTTACGGGAGTAATTTTCGATACGCTATCATCTACTCAAGAAATATTTTACCTATGCTTTCCACATGAATCACTGAATAAAGTTTACTCTCGATACCAGTACTGAATTTTTTTAACAATTCACCATTACATAAGGAACTAACATCATTATGATATATTTTATAAATCCATTAAGCATTCACAACCACATTACTAACTATGAAAAATTCGTTATGAAGCTCAAGACTTTCATCTTTCCATAAAAAGCCAAAAATGCAAAAAGTACAATTTCACATGTTTTATAAACACTCTATTTAAATCAATGCACTCTTTAGTAGCATTACATTAATACACTCTCAAAGCTACTATAACATGTTCCCTTTCGATACTTCTTTTACAACCAAAGCAATTTCACAAAATCAACTATTCGCATATTAATGCACCTTAATTAAGATAGAATTTAATTATATTACTCCTACGAAACACATGGAGAATTCTTTAGTGTAAACATACAATTTTTTTTTTTTAATATCCAATTTGCACTTTCAAACCAAAGCCCTTTTATAATCAAAAAAAAAAAAAACATAAGCCTTATAAGGCTCACACAAGGGCTCAAGAAATCGTAACCTTTCTCTTGCAATAAGAAAACTCACATAAGAGATAACTACACATATAACAAAAACATTTAATTTATAGAGAGAGAAAGAGGAGGAACGATGATAATCATTCATTTTACTACAAAATCAGCATTCAATATTTACCATACAAGTCCTTCAAGTGGACAACACTAAACTAGATCATACTCTTAAACACGCACATTTCATAGTTTTAGATTCAAGACAACACTAACCAACCCAAATGGATTAGTCAAAAGAGGACAACAATCAATAAGGAAGGTACATACGACTCTCCTTCAGAATAAGAGAAATTGTAAACCAAGACCTCAATAAGAAGACAAAGCACATACAATCACTCCAAAACACCCACATCAAGAAGTTGAAAACAAGGTGTGAACACACACGTAAACCAGAGATCCCAGTGTTTGCAACTTGGGCTCTGATACCAAATGTAATGCCCCACCAGGAAACCCCGAAGGTATAAAGCTAAAACACACGAATGGAGTGCAACAATTTTTTTTTAAAATAATATACAATAAGATATCAAAGTACAGATTACACAGTGGAAGACATCAACTATCACCTAAAGAGTTTCCCAACACGATTACTTAATTCCACATTTAACTTAACTTACGCTAATTAATCTAATAAGTCGATTGTCTTAATAACAAGAAAATTCTTAAACAAGGATAATTTCTTTTAGCAAGGCAAAATATAGATCACAAGATAAAGTTCATCCATTAAGGTTTATTCATACCCTTCGTCCATATTTTTCATTAAAATTTTAGTCATGCATCCAATTTAATAACACACTTGAATTTCATCATAAACTAACGAGATCTTTCCATGCATACTTTATTTCCTTAACAATTATAGAATACATTCTGCAAATCAACTACACTCTTTCATGAACCACATTACAACATAAAGAGACGACTAAAAACATGCATTACAATTAATTTCATCTAATCCACTTACACATTCTATCAAAATGCCATCCATACATGCTAACACTAAAACATGAAACATAAGAACAAAAGCAACACATAACACCAAAATGATCTCGAAGTTCACCCCTAGAGGGCTACATCTCCGGGTCTGCTCAACTGCAAGACCCCTCTGATAATTAGATAAGTTAAGGGTACATAAGTTTCATATCATTTACATTCCTGCCATCAAGGCAAATCATACCAACAAGCAACCGACAACATCGGTCAATAATTACATAAATGATCCCTAGAAAGAAACAGATCCAACTGAACATATCAAAAGCTAATACAAGGTCCATTGCCCGATAATACTCTAACTAGAGACCTGACCCGCTATGGCCAACCATAAATCACCACTTGACACCCGCATAAAGGACAAGACCAGTTAAAACACCATCACAAGGCAACAACCAAACTAGAAACCAAAGACATAAATAGGTACCCCAAATCAACCAAACCACAGGGTCCAAACAAACATATCAAGGCCTTGCCATTACTTTAAATAAAAGCGAATACAAAAATTAAACTTGCATAGGCAATAACCAAAAAAGGACAATCTTCTTTCCTATTGGTTTAAACAATAAAAGTCGATCAAGTTTTCTAAATGATCTAAGTTTTTAAAATACATTAATAGAAAAATCACCATAACAAGGAGAATACAATACCACAATTGCAATAGTCCATTTGTCTATGTCTCAATACAGAGGAAAAATATAAACTAACCATTTATTTTACTAAATGAAAATCTCATTAACTTACCAATTTTCCAAACGATACATTATTAAATTTCCAATAATTCCAATAGCATATCGTATAATATATTCCTGAATAAAATATTATTTAAAAATTATCAATTTAATAAATATATTTCATTTCAACAATTTTCCAAATAAAATAATATTTTATCTTTTTCCCAAAAAGATACTTCCTCAATAAAATAGATACCAAAATTAAATATTAATTATTTATTTATCCCCAAAAATATAAACAATTAATAATTTAATAATACACAATATTAATGAATTAAGTATTAATTAATAGTAGGGCTTCGGTCCTAGCTCACCCGGTCATGGATCGCAACTTAAGGCGTGGGTATGCTCCCCATGGTCTTCAGTTCGAGTCCCCAACTGTGTTAACTCTGTGTGTGTTGCTACCTTGTGAGCGGGTTGTACACACTGGGGGATTATTCTCACTTCGGTGAGGACACCTCTAGATTCCACGATAGTGAATATAAAAAGTATTAATTAATATATATATTAATGTACAAATTATCATAATTAACATATATTTAAAATATATATTAATTAATAATTAATACTTAACATATAATAATCAAATATATTAATTAATATTTAATAAAACAAGTAAACATTTTAAAACCCACTTTAAATTTAATATGTTATAATATATTTTTATTATTATTTTTTTTTTTTTTTTTTTTTTTTTTTTTATTATTATTATTATTTTTTAAACATATAAATAATTTTCAAATTCATTAAAACCCCTTTGACAGAATTTACATAGAAATAAAATTCCCAACTCAATAAAATTCATTCACATAATTTTATTCCAACTACTTTTTCTTTAAACTAGATAAACCAATAAATTTAATTTACAATTAAATTTATTTATAAAGAAATCAACTAATTTCACAGAGATTTATTTAAAGGACTATCAGAACAAATCAACAAGAGAGAATAATTTTTTTCATAATAATTTCCCTAATTTTCTCAAAATTAAATTACTCCCATTAACTAGAAAATTAACATCGGGCAAGAATTTTAAATCAAAACCCGAATTAACCAGAAGAGGGTTTTGGATCTGACAAATAATTTACACACACACCATTCAAAGAAAAATAGAATTATTTTCTTAAAAACCAACAAATCAAAGAAGCCACCCAACCTAGTATAGCTTTCCTAGAAGAAATCTGTAGAAGAGCCCTAATCTTTTCAATAAGCTTCTAATAAATTTCTTCACCTAAATTCCTGACCTATTTCTTCTGTATCTAAAATAAAGACCTATTCCCTATTTAAACTAAAATTCTAGGTTCAATAGCTTTTTCTCAAAAAACCTAAATTTAGAATAAAAGTAATTTTATTTTATTTTTTAATTTTATAACAAAAGAAAAGATAGCATGCAATAATTAAAAATCATTATTCTTTCTTTTCTTTTCTCATGCAAATTAATTAATTTTCTAAATAAAGAATTAAAACAATACTTTAATTCCAATTAATTCTTTTATTCATTTTTTTAAAATTTATTCTTTTATTTATTTATTTAAAATTCTAGGAACAATAAATATAATTAATCTAATTTATTTTTCCACTAAAATTTAAATAAAAATATATTTCTAATATCATGCAGCTTGCAACTTAATTTAATTAATTAATTAATTAATTAAGTTTATGGAATTATCTCATAGTTGAATTGTTTATGCATTGAGATTATAAATCTAGTTAATTAAAAGAAATGCTTTTCTCCCTCATTTAATTTTTAATTAACAAAGCTAATAGTTGCATTTCCCAATATTAATGAGGGTAAAATATTTTTAATTAAATTAAATTCTCAAAATCAATCTTACACACTATATAAAATAAATATGAATAAAACTCACTTTTCTAATCAAAATTGATTTTCTTAAATAATTAAAATTAATCTTTCTATTCTAAAAAGCAAAAAGAGATTAAATTATTTCTATTTCGAATAAATTTAAATCTTTCCTTTTTAAAATGGATAAACTGAATAAATTTGTTATTTAAAATTAACCATTAAATTAAACTCACTACAAACATAAATAGGGCGATCTTTTTAATTAATGATTAATCACATAAAAGAAACCTATTTATTTTAATTCCTTAATTACTAATGCGTAAATGAACACATTAAATGAAAATAAATACTTAGGGTTAAATACTCTATTTTCCACACACCATGCACGCAAACCAAGTAAGCCAACCAATTACCCGACCCGTAAACCCAAATGAAAAGAAAACTGACAGAACACAAGAGATGCTCATTTGAGTATGACTAGGATAAACTGAAGGTTTACGACCACCTAACCCAAATTCTAAGGATGAAAGAGGTATACTCAACCTTGCGAATCTAGGTGAAGACGAACCTTACAGCTAGGCGGTACTGTACCTGCAATCTCCTGCAACCAAGAGTCAGACAAGCATATATATAATGAAGATGTTAGCTCGAGATTAATAACAAGAATCAGTAGGACAGTTTAAACTTTCATAAGAATCAATGTGAAAGTACATTAATAGATACGCACAATAATCATAATATTTGACTACAACATTACCTCATGGTAATTCAACCATTCAAGATTGCCACATAAAAAAGTCAACCAAGGTCAAACCAGTTTTACAAAGCTGACTAGGGTAGGTGTACTACAGGTATGGTCTCTTGGCTCTGCCTAAACTATTCCCTATTGTTAGCTATTATGTTATGATGTATTTTACGCTTGAAGGTAGATATACACTGTGCACAGTTATAATTTTCCTATTCTTAATCATATTAGGCATGGGGAGAAAATCAATTTGCCTTTCTTTCTGTTCTCCTCCTTAGAGTCTTGCATTCAAAATGGTGATGTAATTTTTCATGAGACTTCCTTCCCCGCGCTACAAGATTTCAATAAACCAGAAAAAGAATATGTCCCTATGTCTCTATTTCAAAATTCTACTACCAGCGCTCTGCCTCTAGTTTCTCATCCAGTGGCAGCCCCTATGTCATCTACCACGGTTGAATACAATTCTCAGACTGAGAATGAAGAAGAAGAAAGCATCTATTATGATACCCCACTGCCATTTGAAATAGTACATCGTAACACAGAGGAATCAAAGACCATTTTACTACCAACACGGGCTTGCAGGAAGATTTTGGGAGGAAGCGGTTGTAACATCAATGTGCCATGGTGTGCACAGTGCCATGGAATACCTCATGGCACTGCCATCCCACTACACTCAGGGCCTCACTCCATGGGCTTTCCACCCCTCTCTCTCCCATGTTCACAAACCTCCATGGGCTTAGTGCCACCACTGCGTGCCTTCCCTACCAACAGTGATATTATAGACTCCTCCCATGGACCTAACTCCCTGCACACTCACTAAACACTAGCAGTGCAAAACATTTCTATGGGTTCATCCTCCCGCGACCTACCTGTACTCAACGTGGATAAGAATCCACAGGTTGTTGATTGCCCTATAGACAGAGAAATTAACAAACATATTAATAGTGGGAATCACTCATTAAATAGGAGTGATACTGATTTGCAGAGAACACAAAAATTGAATGTTTCCACTACTCACCAGAGAGTCAATTTAGAAAATCTACCAGACAGAGGTGACCTCCTGCAAAGTTCTCCAACTATGACTTATTGTTTTGTGAAGAAGCTAAGCCTACTTTACTAATTTCTGATCAAACAGAGCCTGCAACATACAAAGAAGCTTGTAAAATTGCAGATTGTGATAACTGGCATGCTGCAATGTGCGAAGAAATGGATGCATTATTGCGAAATCAGACATGGGATTTGGTGTCACTTCCGTTTGATAGAAAGGAATTAATAAATAAGTGGGTGTATAAATTAAAAGATGAAGCTAGTGGTTGCAAAATATTTCAAGCAAGACTAGTTGTCAAGGGATATGCTCAGCAGCAAGACCTTGATTTCAAAGAATTTTTCTCACCAGTAGTCAAAATGACTACCATCCGAGTAGTATTGGGATTGGTTGCAGCCTACGATCTTGAGCTTGAACAACTGGATGTAAAGATGATATTTCTCCATGGCGATCTTGATGATGAATGATTTATGCATCAACCTGAAGAGTTTATTAAAAAGGGTCGGGAGCACCTCTATTGCAGATTGAAACACAGTTTGTATGGGCTTAAGCAAGCCCCCCACCAGTGGTATCTTAAATTTGACAAATTAATGATTGATCATAATTTTACTCACAACGAGTCTAATCCTTGTATCTATTTTAAAAAGCTTCCCAATGATGAATTTGTCATACTTCTTTTTTATGTGGATGATATGCTAGTGACCGACACAAGCATGAAGATCATGAGTGAACTTAAGACTAACTTAGCAAAGGAATTTGCCATGAAAGATTTAGGGGCAGCAAAGAAAATTCTAGGGATGACTATTTTTTGGGATAGGAAAAAGAGAGAACTCAAACTATCTCAGCAAGACTACATTAAAAAAGTATTGGACAGATTTGGTATGGTAGATGCTAAGTCTGTTTACATACCCTTACCCTATCATTTTCAGTTGTCTTCTCAGTTGACAGTCTTATGTATGCTATGGTGTCTACTTGTCCGGACATTGCTCATGTTGTGGGAGTGATGAGAAGATTTATGGCTAATCCGGGCAAATCACATTGGGAGGTGGTCAAGTATATTTTGTGGTATCTCAAGGGTACTTCTAATTTTTGCTTATGGTTTGGGAAGGGCAAGGCAATTTTGCAAGGGTTTACTGATTCTGATTTTGCTAGAGATTTAGACAAAAGAAAGTCTACTTCGGGTTATGCTTTCACCTTTTCTAGGGCAACGATTAGTTGGGCTTCAAAATTACAACATACAGTTTCTCAATCAACTGTGGGGGCTGAATACATAGCTCTTTCTGAGGGAGCAAAGGAGATGTATGGTTGCAACTCTTGTTCAGCAAGTTGGGTTTGAAGCAATCAGATTTTGCTTTGTTTTGTGATAATAGCAGTGCCATCTCTATGACTAAACATCAAACATCTCAGCCTTGGTCAAAATATGTTGATGTTCGCAGTCATTATGTTCACCATCGAAGAAGGCAAGTTTCATGTAATAAAATTCATACCGACAAGAATCTTCATTGGCCTTCAGTGGGAGATTGTTGGGAGTGAAGTCCAATGAACTCCTTCCCTTTACCGCAAAAAACTCTTGGCTCTTCAACTTCTATTTGTAAGCTCTTTAAGAGCTGGCTGCATAACCAACCTTGGTTATTAATACATTGATTCCCTTTCTTTAAGTGTGGACGTAGGCAATTGCCTAACCACGATAAATCTGTGTGTCTCATTTGTCTATGTTGTGAATTCATAATTCTATTTTCTGGCTCTTCTAATTCATTTCTTAATCCTAACACAGATTTAGATCAGTATATTTTTTACACCTCTAGATAATGAAAAATATGAGAAAATCCCTAATTTGTTTTAGGGAATAAAACCGCTTATTTGTAGTTCTGAGTGAGGCGAATATCATTTTTTCTACTAAAACTAAAAATCATTGTGAAGCATTTCTGAAAACTTCCATTGCCCACCATGGAGAAATAGATGACATAATTTAGCATGAAATTCTTATAAAATAGGAAATACCTAAATAGGAACACAGCCCGAAACTACTAAAATAAAG
Source organism: Cryptomeria japonica (assembly GCF_030272615.1). Taxonomy (NCBI): domain Eukaryota; kingdom Viridiplantae; phylum Streptophyta; class Pinopsida; order Cupressales; family Cupressaceae; genus Cryptomeria; species Cryptomeria japonica. The sequence continues at coordinate 826,015,133 of NC_081407.1, forward strand.
AGTCAAGAGAATTAAGAGTCGTGTTTCAGTAGTTTGTTTCTAACGAATCCTTCCACAACAGATTTTTAACTCTGTCATGCCAGGTTCGCATTAGGGCTTAAATTTTTTAAATTATAAAATTATTTTGATATATGTTCAATTTTTGTATGAATTTATTTATAATAAAAGTTATATTATAAGGTCTCACATGTATTCTTTGAAGATGAAATATTATTTTTTATAATTTTATTTATTTATAAATGGTGACTGTTGACTTATCTATGTTAACTAAAAAGGTTACTATATAGGAGGTGCAAACTGCTTTGTTCTCCTTTGCCCCTTGCAAGGCACTGGGGGCGGATGGGTTTCCCCCTGCCTTCTTCCAAGATCACTGGGATGCCATGGGAGTTGATGTATTCAATGCAGTTAAGGACTTCTTCAGAACTGGTAAACTCCTTAAATAGATCAATGTCACTTTTATTGCTTTAATCCCTAAACATGATAATGTTGTTTCCACCAAAGACTTCAGACCTATTAGTCTTTGTAAAACGGTCTACAAGATCCTCTCTAAAGTGTTTGTGAATAGGATAAAACCCCTACTTGATAAGATAATATGAGGTAATCAGAAAGGGTTTGTAAAAGAAAGACACATTCTTGATTCTGTGATTGTGGCACATGAAATTGTGCACTTCATGGAGAATAGAAAAAATCCTGCCATGGCTTTTAAACTTGGTATCTCTAAGGCCTACGACAGGTTTTCTTGGGACTTCCTCTTTGAAGTCCTTAGGAGATTTGGATTCAAAGGAAGATTCTTAAAATTGATAGGCAATGTGTTTGTACTCCAAAATTTTACCTCCTTCTTAATGGGAGCCCCAAGGGCTACTTCTCTGGTGAGAAAGGGCTTCGACAGGGAGATCCCCTATCCCCCTACCTTTTCATTATTGTTGTTTAAGTCTTGGGTAGAAATATTTAAAAACTAAGAAGGATTGGCTCTCTCAAAGGGGTCAGGGTTTTTTCCACTCTCGATCATATTACCCACCAGCAATTTGTGGATAATACTATAATATTTGGAGAAGCTTATGTCTCTGAGGCTAAGCATTGGGAAAGAATCTTGGAAAATTATGCTCAAATATTTGGCCAGTATATTAAATATGAAAAGAAAAAACTATTCCTCATGAATGTCAACCCCACCCTTCAAGATAAAGTTTCCACCATCTTAGCTTGCCAAATTGTTATCCTCCTTGACTCTTATCTTGGGCTTCCCCTCATCTCTAAAGCCCCTTCCTTGGTATTTTGGAATGGTACTCTTGAGAGATTCCACAAGAATTTGGTTGGCTAGAAAGGGAGCTCCTCAGTATGGGAGGCAAATTACAATTGGTTAAATCCTATCTGCAAAATTTACCTATCTATTACCTTTCCCTTTTTAAAGTGTGTGGGGTTGTGGCTGAAAAGATTGAAGGAATCCAAAAAAGGTTCCTCTGGTCGGGCATTGAAGAAAGAAATAGAATCTCCTTGGTTGCTTGGGAGAAACTGTGTAGACTTGTGAGGGAGGGGGGACTTGGTATAAGGAAAATCGAAACCTTAAATAGAGCCCTATTAACTAAAATTGGATGGAAGTTATCTGAAGAGGTGAAAGATTAGACCAACATTGTGCATGCTAAATACGTTCATACTCAAAGTTCTGATAAGTTTATAAACTTATTAGAGATACCTTCTAATTCCTCCATTTGGAATAATGTTGCTAAAACTAGAAAGGTCATAAAAAAGAATGGAAAAATGATTATAGATAACTAGAAAAAAACTAGCTTCTGGCAAGATTATTGGGCACACCACCATGCTCTCACTGATCTCCCACATCTTAGACACATTTATGCCTTCTTAAGTAGTTGCTACAGGGTGAAATTTCATGACTACATTGTGTGGCAAGGGGAGAGAGTTGCCTGAAAAATATGACAGAGACTATCACTAACTATTATGAGATTCCAGTGAAGGTTAAAGATCAGCTTATGATGGAGGCTAAGGTTCTCTTAGATCTTCTACTTGATTGTTCCCTTTTTTCCTTTCATATGGAGGATGAATGGATATAGAAAATAAATTCTACTGGTACCTTCACTGTCAAATAGCCTTACTATGATATGGAGGAAGATACTAAAGAGAATTTAAACTAGGAAGAAATCTGGATCAAAGCCCTAATTCCTAAAATTAACTATTTTTGGTAGGCTATGGCTGATGGGAGGTTTCTAACTATTGATAATATTAACAAGAGGGGCTTCTCCTTCACCAACAAATGTGAGATTTTTTTTAAGGACATAAAAAGTATACACCATATTTTCCTACACTGTAGTTATGCTCAGGAAATTTGGGAGGCTATACTGAAGGGTTTGAAAATTAATTCCATCCATTCCAAAACCATGAGAAATTTCATGTTTTCGTGGACTATGAACCCTTACTCTCACCCTATTGCTAAGAATTTGTGGCTTCAAGTTCCTCCAAATATAGCCTAAAACATCTTGAAGGAATGACATAATAAAGTTTATTAGAGAAGAAAGAAGAAGTAGCAATGTTCTCGCCAACATCATAAAACAGTAGGTGAGAGAGAATGTTAATGCGGGCTCCCAAGGTATCTCCAAGGTCTCACCTACTCTATTGAACTTACACCTAAGACAAAAATGGGGCATTCAACATAACTTCTAGAAACTCAACCGGAATAACTTGTTACTGAGAAAATGTTGCACTTGGCATCCTCAGGATTCACGTTGGTTCAAGTGTAATTTTGATGGCTTCTCTAAAGGTAACCCTGGTTTGTCTGGGGTGAGTGGCTTAATTAGAGATCAAGGGGGAAGGTTGATTGAAGGATTTGGCACTTATTTGGGGATTTTTATGAATAATAGAGCTGAAGCATGGTGGCCTGGATGGGCCACTCTAGGCTTCAACATAATTCTATGAAGAAAGTAATGCTGGAAGGAAATTCAAAGTTGATTATTGACTATCTTAATAACTTTGTTTCTCCCCCCTAGGAGATCAAAGGGATTATAAACAAGTATAAATCTCTCCTTAATCTTTTTGAGAACATTCTATTCAACATACCTACAGGGAAGGAAATTTGGTTGCCGACCTCATTGCCAATCAGGGTTTAAGTAGTGCAGATTGGATATTTTTTAACTTTAGTGAAAGATCTAAGGAGATCAAAGAGATTATTGCTCATGAAAGGCTTAAGAGAAAACAAGGGGACAAGGATGGATATCAATAAGGGTTTCAAGGATAGGTTTATGACTTTCTGTCTACATGACCACCTTTTTCCAAAAAATTTAAAATTATGTGGGCCCCTACAGTATGATGGGTAGGGTTTGGGTGATCTAGAGCTTTATGCTAACGTGTACTTTTTCTAGCTAGACTATGTATTACAGTGATGGCATGAAACTGAAGAGTCTAGAGGTAGGTACATGAACTAAGGCTCATGATTTCGAATGTATTTTTTTAGATAAGGTTTTTATTAGAAATAAAGGTGGCATTTTTTTATTTTTGTTGAGCCTTAAAGTTTTTTGATTTGAAAGGAAATCACACATGTGATGAAAACGATGTGAAAGAGTTAAAAAATGACCTTTCTAGAAATATTTCTTTATGTTTGCCTACGATTGTCAAGAACCTGAGTTGTTTCTTTGGTAACTTTCATAGAGATAATTTTTGCTATGTTTGTCCTTCTTCCAACATGGGGGGCCCTCTTAAGGGAACTGAGCCTGAAAATTGTGATGTGCTTCGTGATAATGAGGAGATTTGGGAGTTGTTTCAGAATGTTGGTTGTACCCCCTTCTTTCTGGCAATGAAGGGTTACAATAAATATTTGACGATGAGATTTTGCAACTCTTGGCAGAATGGTTTTGTGACTATTGGGAGGATTTCCTTCACTGTTATGCCAGATTACATCATGGAGGTTACTAATTTGCTGAATGATGGTGGAGTAGAAACATGTAAAAATGGAGAATACAAAGGGTTTATGAAAATTTTCTTCAAGAAAGGGGAGAAACCAGAGGCAATTCAGAATGGGTATGGTCTCTTGGCTCTGCCTAAACTATTCCCTATTGTTAGCTATTATGTTATGAAGTATTTTACGCTTGAAGGTAGATATACACTATGCACAGTTATAATTTTCCTATTCTTAATCATATTAGGCATGGGGAGAAAATCAATTTGCCTTTCTTTCTATTCTCCTCCTTAGAGTCTTGCATTCAAAATGGTGCAAACCCCCAACTACACCAGGGACTTATCTATCTTCTTTACAAGTTTGTTGTGGACCACTCCCACAGCCTCAACAGTTTGTCCCCTAAGCTTCGGAATGGGGAAAACTATCAGAAAAATTGTGGTAAGTCCTTCAAGCTTCTGCTATCTAACCCTATGTCTCAGTGTTCACTCGAATTCACATCCTTGATGAGAATAGAGGAAAACATACCCTTGCTATCTTGGATAAAGAGTCCCTGGAACTTGCTCTGCTAAATGTGAACCCTGATAAGAGACATTCAAACCCCCAAGAATTCCCTGGTAAAAGCTAAAAAAACTGGCAAAGAGTCATCCAGTAAAAGTATCACCATAGACCTAGACATGCACTATCAGGAAGATGAGGAAAAACCTTCAGAGTAGGAAAAAATTGATTGCAGTTATGGGAAAAGGAGGTCAGCTAGGCTCCGGGATAAGGAAAGTAAAGAGGAAATTAAAAAAGTTGATAACCACGCCAATGTTAAAAATCTAAAGGAAATTTATGATCTAGAGAAGGATAACTTTGTTGACAATAATGAGGATGAGGATTTCTAGGAGGAGGAGGATGACCATTAGGAGAATTTCAAAGAGGAAATAGAAGAAGAGGAAGATGGGGATGAGATCATCAAGATTAAGGTAGACTCAGATACTCCAAAATACAACCCCGAGGTCCCTAATTTGTTGGGTAATGAGGACATGGTCCCCTATTCCCAAGACTCCCCTGCTAAGATGAATGACAACAACAATCTAAAAGAGAATTTACAAGAGTTGAAGGAGAGAGTTTCTACCCTTGAGATGAATAACGAAGAACAAAATTTGAAGATTCAAAACCTATGTGATGCCTTAAGCTCCCTTTGTTGCATTATGGATGGGGTTATGAAGAGTGTTGTGCAGGGCACAGTTTCTTTTCAGGGGAGGATTAAAAAGAACAAGAAGAAGCTAAAGAAGTAGGGCCAGATGGAGGACATTGTGGATGGTGACGAGGAGAAGATGGACACTTGGAAATGCAATCTTGGGAGACTCCAGCGTGACTGGAACTTGCTCAAGAAAGATTAGTTGCTCTTTGGTTCTCATTTTTTTGTTCCTTTTTGTTGATGATCATTTTAATGATGTTATGTTGGGTCTGCGTACCCTTTAATATTAACTCTTACTATTATAGGACTCAAAAATCATAGCAATATGCTCTCTGCTGGTGTTTTTAGTAAAACTTTAAGTAGTAGGATTATTTATGATATTTTTAACTGGGATGATAAGTATAGAAGATAGAAGTTAGTTAGGATGTGCAGAAATAGCTACAGAACTATGAAAGTTTTTTATTATTTTTTAAGGATGGACTATGTTTTTTATTTGGCCTTCGAGTGGTTGTTCTTTTCCTAATGATTTAACTTTGTAACTCTTTGTTGTTCTTGGTTCAGGGTCGTCTCCCTTCTTATATAATAAAAAAAAAAAAGATTTATTTATTTTATTTTTATCATTTATTTCCCATTCTCCTCTTAAACAAAATATAAAAATGAATAATATTCTTACCTACTAAACATAACCATGGATCACTTATTTACCAAAGAACATAAGTTTAGTGGAAAATTATAGAAACAACTCCTTAGAAACCTTAACTACATACATAACAACTTAAAAATAAAATAGTATTTCTCTTACCTACCCTTCTTAACCATTGGATCACTTATTGAATCATTTATTTGAGACATCACATAATTTTAGTGAAAAAATATGGAAACATCTCCTTAAAATTTTTAACTATCCTATGTAACCATTAGATCACAAAATAAGAAAATCTTTGAAAATAAAAACTATTGGTTTACCCTAAAAACAAAATAATTTTTCTCTCACCTACCCTTCCTTACTATTAGATCACTTCTTTTCCATGGGGCATAAGTTTGGTGGAAAATTATGGAAACAACTCCTTGAAAATTTGAAACAATATTTCTCTTGCATACTCTTCTTAACCCTTGGATCTCTTATTTTCCATAGGGAAAAAGTTTAGAGTAAAATTATAGAGACAATTTCAAAATTTTAAATATCCTATGTAACCATTGGATCAAAAATAAGCAAATCTTTGAAAATTGAAACAATTGATTTGCATTAAAAATAAAATATTTTTTCTCTTACCTACCCCTCTTACCTATTGGATTACCTATTTTTTACATGACATAAATTTAGTTGAAAATTCAAGAAAAAACTTCTTGAAAATTTAACTATCCTATAGAATCATTTTATCACAATATGAGATCTTTGAAAATTGAAATTATTGATTTTCCTCAAAATAAAATGATATTACTCTTACTTACCATTCTTTACTTTTGGAAATTATAGAAACACTCCTTGGAAATATTAACTACCCATGTAACCATTGCATTAGAAAAAACTTCTTGAAAATTTAACTATCCTATAGAATCATTTAATCACAATATGAGATCTTTGAAAATTGAAATTATTGATTTTCCTCAAAATAAAATAATATTACTCTTACTTACCATTCTTTACTTTTGGAAATTATAGAAACACTCCTTGGAAATATTAACTACCCATGTAACCATTGCATTAGAGATAGGCTATTCTTTGAAAATTGAAACTATTGATTCAACTTAAAATAAAACAATATTTTCCTTACCTACCCTTCTTAGTTATTGGATAGCTTGTCTCAAACCATTTATTTTGTCTACCTGCCCACTAGATCTACTTTGAGTAATTTCAATTTAGCCATTCAACTATTTATTTTACTCCATCCATCAATTGTGTCAAATGTGTCCTCCTCTATCACATGCGCTTCACTTATTTGAATGGCCTAGAAGGTGCTAACTTGTGGGTTAGGTCTGGAGAGTGTGTTCAGAAATTTATGTTGTAGGTTATGACAATGTAAAGATTCAATAGATCGAGGAAAGAATATAGGTATATAAATGAGTCTTTTAGTTTTGAATTCATTTTTTTCCCATTTTTCACATTACAATGATATTTTTTTATTACTTTCTTTACCATTTTCCATATAATGCTCAGGTTGATATTTCCTTTGTTTTTAATACATTGATTTTTGTTTTCGATAATATTTGTATTATTAAACTCATATGTTAACTCATGTTTATGTTTATGCAGGAAGTAAAAAAGAATTCAGCATTTGACTTTTGTAACTAAAAAACCTTAAATTATTTTGTCTGCATCTTGATAGAAGTAATTTAGTTTATTGGATTATTGTCATGGTCGAAAAGGACCAACCATGCAATATGTCCTTATCTTCCCTTTTCCACCAAAGGCACTGAAGTTTGACTTAAAATAGAGAGTAATATTTGCAAGAGATCATTGAGAGAGATCCGTTGAATAAAAAATATATTAAATTGAATGCGTGCATTCAAAAAATATTTGACTATAAAGCATACAACATAGGCCTAGGCTAGGGTAACTAGGGTAATCAGTCCTAAAAGAATTATGTAGCTTCAAATTTTATGCATAATATAATTTATTTTAATTTCACTCCCTAAGTATCCAGTTGAAATAGAAATATATTTTTCGTCTCTCAAATGATCTGCACAATCAAATAAATTGGATGGCAAATGCATTATAAAAACTATTTATATCAAGTCATTATAACTTTGTCCATTCATGTCCATGAACAAGAAGAAGAAGCAATTGACTTATAAATATCAATTAACTTACAAATATGGTTCAAGTGGATACATCTAAACTCACTCTTGAAGTGGTATATGTTTCGGAGATTGTAATAGAAGATTCTAAACAAGTAAGTACTTCTATGGTTACAAGTGATAAATTGACAAGGAAAGATGTTTCTACATTGGTAAATCCTACTAGATACAAATCTATGATTGGAGATCTGCTTTAATTGACTCAGACTAGGCTTGACATAATAAATGTTGTTTGTATTGCCTCTAGATTTCATAATGATCCTAGAGAAAATAATGAGAATGAGGTGAAAAGGATTTTTAGATGCTTGCAAGGTATATCAGAATATGGTTTGTGGTACCCTAAGGATGATGACTTTAAATTATGTGCATATAGAGATGCTAATTGGGCTAGAGATGTTGATGACTGGAAAAGTACTTTTGGTGGAGCTTTCTTTCTTGGAAAGAACTTGGTTTCATGTATCAGCAAGAAACAATCATGTACTTCTTTATCTACTACTGAAGTTGAGTATGTTGTTGCGACTACTAATTGTACACAATTTTTATGGATGAAGAAAATTTTGAAGGATATCAAAGTGCATTGTACTGGATTGGTAGTTATTCACTGTGATAACTCTGATGCTATTGACATATCAAAGAATGTGGTATTTCACTCTAAGACAAAGCACATATCTATCAAGTATAAATTTTTGAAGGAGGTGGAAGAAAATGAAGTTAAAATGGTTTATGTGAACACTAAAGACCAGATTGCAAATATTTTCACTAAACCTTTGCCTAAAGAACCATTTAAGTACCTAAGAGACAAGTTAGAGGTTTCTTCTCCTCTAGTAGAGAACTGATTGATTCTTTTTGGAATCAGATCGATATGCATTATCAAAGCTATTTTTCATTTTGGCACTGATGTGAGGATGCTACTACTCAGGGGGAGTAGTTAGCTTTGTGATTCAGTGGTTTATATTTTTACTTTGATATTTTTGTCAGATTTATGTCATTGATGTCAAAGGGGGGGAGATTTTGATGTGAAAAAGAAAAAATTAAGGAGTTGTATACATTAGGGAGAGATATATATGTGTAATTCAGAGATTTACAAAGATATCATTCATAGGGGGAGTTTGGTCTTTGTTTTAGAACTTCATTCCTATATCTTTGAGTGGGAGATTGTTGGTTGTCTTTTATTGGGGGAGACTTGTTTGGCATTTCTTGGTACTTAGATGTTTTTCACATTTAGTGTTGCCATCAATGCCAAATAGGGAGATTGTTGGCCATTTATAGAGGAATTGATTATGTGTTGCATTGATTTTTTATCATTGATGTCAACACTAGTTGTTATGGATGCTTTACCGGCACCCTTCTGGTCCCAGTAGGTTGAGTAGTTTCTGGTTGGTTTGGATCCGAAATGATTCGGTATGCTCCAGTATGGTTTGGTTAGGGAATTGGATTATTCATGATACTCATGTTCATATTCAATTAGTTGGTATTGGTCAGGTGATCGGATGTTATCTTGCTTTCTTGGAAGCTTGGCTTGCGGTTCTGGTGAGGGTTTCACCGGCAGAAATTTTGATGAAGATCTTTGATGAATTGCATAAGTGGTGTTGGTGTAGCTTCTAGTGGAGATTCAAGATGCTGATGGTGATCATGTTAGAGACTTGGTGGATGGAGATGATTTCTTTAGAATATGGACCGACATAATGTAACATGTGGATTGGACTTCTCGATGTGTTTCTGGGATGCCTTATGTGTTGGATATTCTTTTTTTGGTCTAACGCTGACATGTTTTATAATTATGTAATTCATTTATTGTCTGGTGGCCGACCTGATTGTTTATGGTCAAGGGTTTGTATATATAAGTTGTAAGATCTCATTGTAGATCATCAGGATATAGGAATGGGAAAAGTGTATGTAATGTGCGAATAATGTAATATCATTCAGGTAGAGGATTTGGTCGATCATTGGAGATCGAATTCGGTTTATGTAAGAGTATTTAGTCCTCTGGTATTGAGCTTAACCAGAACTATACACAGGCATAGGAGATGCTATCTGTATAGTTCATTCCTTCTTCTGGATTGTAGTCTGGATTTCTATGTAGTCAGTGAGACTCCTTTTGTGATGAGGAGTGCACTCTACCCTATTGGCCTTCCTGCAAGTGTAGGCCCCTCAATTGTAATTCACATACTTACTGCAGAAGTATTATCTAATTGTGGGTAGGCTTCCCACCATGATTTTTCCCTTTACCAAGTTTTTCACGTAAAAATTTTGGTGTCATGTGGATGGTATTTATTCTCTGATTATTGTTTATGCTTAATTGGTTTAACTGCTATTATGGTATTTGGTTTAAGCATTATGAATATTAATGTTTTGGGTTCTAGTATTAAAGTTTTAATTGCTAAAATATTCTGGTAATCTTTGATAACTGATTCACCTCCCCCTCTCATTTCTCTTCTGGTTATTTGAACTATCTAACACATTTAAAGTGGAATGAAGAGTGGTTGAAATCCTTTGATTCTATCAAGAATAATCTGGCTAATCCATTTATTTTAATAGTTTCTATATGTCAAATAGGCCCTTCCTCTTATATATATTTGCCTCATTTAATGCTTTAGTAGCCTTGTTAGCTAAACATGATGATGATGGTAGAGAAAGGATAGTATATTACATTAGCCATGTTATTGTCAAATATGAACCCTGATATTTTACAATGGGAAAAACATGTTTAGCTCTTGTTTTTGCAACACTGAAGCTAAGGCATTTTATCCTTCATTCAAAAACACAAGTGATTGTTAAGAATGATCTTCTCAAACACCTCTTTTCCAAGTCTGACCTCTCAAGTAGACTAGCTAAGTGGGTAATGTTTCTTTTTGAGTTTGATTTAAAATTCGTGACTTAGAAGTCAATCAAAGGGCAAGCTATTTGTGACCAATTAGTTGAAGCTCCTTTTCTTAAATCATTTCCTACTTTGGACCTCTTCCATGATGAGAAATTATTGAAAATTAGTCAAGATCCCATATGGGATATGCACTTTAGTGGAGCAATATGTTAGATTGGTACAAGAGCGAATGTTGTATTAATCTCACCTGAAGGAAAGTCAGTCCATCTTTCTTTTCATTTAGAATTCTATTGTTCTAATAAAATTGTTGATTAAAAAGCCCTTATTTCTCTCTTACATGCCATGATATCAATGCAAGTGAATCATATTTATATCCATGGGGACTCTAAACCTATTGTAAATCAAGTCACAGGAGCATATTGTGTTGGAAGCAATCGAAATTATCTCATTATTAAGACCTAGTCATGAATATACTTAAATATTTCATTACCTACACTATCGATAGTGCATCTCAGCGAGGAAATTGTCATGCAGATGAAATGGCAAGCACTACTTCCCTTGTAGGCCTAGACTATAGTCACAACAAGTACCATTTTGTGGTACAAATTGTTTGCTCTCCTACTATATCTAATCAGCTTGAATTTGATAGTTTTATGTGTGGTCATATAGACTTAGAAAAATGTTAGCAAGAGACACTATTATGGAAGAGATTAGTGCTTAAGGATTGTTTAGGGGTTGTCATTTATACAAAATTAGATCAGAAGCATCATCCGATATATGCAAATTCATTCTATTGGAAGTTTTTTTTAAGTCTAGAAGGTGGAACAAAGTGTTTGGCAGAGTATGAGTACATTGAGAAGAACTCAATTTTGGGTGCACTTTTTTGTTTGATGTGGAAGAGATAGTGAATTCGTTGGTTAAAATTTCTTAATCCATAATCCTAGCTTTCAGTGATGATTCTTGTGCAAGTTTGATGATCTAGTATCTGGTATTTCTAGAAGAACAAAGTTATTTGGATGATTAGTGGTGTAGCGTGTTATGCGGAATCTTCAAGATGATTTTGTTGATTGGTGTCATGTTCGAGGTTGTTGTACTAACATTTGTGATGTGTATTATCAATTTGTTTTGGTTTGCATGTGTATTGGTAATAAGATTGATCCGACTTCTTGTTATTCATTTCATCAGAGACGACATGTTAGTGACCTAATCAAGTGTTGCGGATATATAAGACCAATTTTTTTGAGGATCGTGGTATTTGATAGTGGTCTATGAAGATTGTATGAGAATCTATGCATAGTTTCACGTGTGCTATTCTTGGATTTATGCTCTGATGTATGACAGAGTAGAGAAGAACAAAGCAAGGTACTAGATAAGTGGAAGAAGACTCTTTGTGCTTAATCAAAACTACATTTTAGCATTTGTAGATGATATTCATTAGTTCAGACAACCAGTTATCATTTGTAATCATTTATAGGATAGTGAGTCCTCTGAGGGTTGTACCCCTTTCTTTTGTAATTGAGCAGTGAGCTCTAGTCAGTGTGCTTGAATGCATTTGCATTCCCCTTGTAATATTATTATATGCCTGATCACAGTATTGTAATAATGTGGGTCTCGATCCCACTGTGGGTTTTCCCTTTCCAAGTTTCCACATAAAAAAATTGTTGTTATGGTTTTTTACTTGTGTGTGTTGAGTTTCTGCACTTTACTTTTATTCATTTGCATCTAGTGGTTTAAGAATCAGTTAAAGAAAGTCATAAATTGCATAATACTAATTCACCCCCCTCTCAGTGTTTATTGGTTCCATCAATTGGTATCAAATCCTAGTTCCTCTAAGGAAGCCTAATAGCTTGAGGAAGATCTGGGATAGTGAAGCAATGGAATCTAGTTTACAGAAATAACTCACTATGGCACTTGAAGATCTAGATACAACAAGAAAGGATCCTATGGACAAAATCAAGGAGAAAGAAGACTGAAGCATTGATGACCAAGCCTTAAAAGACAAGACAGATGAATGTGAAAAACTTACTAAAGATAATGCAGTCTTGAAGAATGAAATGCAATCCATCATGATGAAGCTGACAAATAAAATTGAAGACAGTAAGGAGAAAGATGAAATCTTGACTCAGTCATTAAAGGATAGATTTGATGAATGTTGTAGATAATCATGAATATGACTTGTTGAAGCTTGAGTTGATACAATCTAGGAATAATGAGCAATAGCTTGAAAGGAAGATCATAATTATGAGAGATGAACTTACCACTATGAATGAGTACAAGGAAAAATTTAATGCTATCTCAGCTAAGCTGGATGAGATGCTACAAAGTCAAAAGGATAAAGGTGATATGGGAGGACTTGGATTTGAGAAAGGAGAAAGCTTTGGATCTGGTAAAAGTAATGCTAAACCTCAAAAGAATAAGATATCTCTAGTAAGATAACCTAATGCTTATAAATTCAATGGTAAATGCTTTGTTTGCAATAAATTTGGTCATATGGCAAGTCAATGCAAAAATAAGGCAAATTAGAATAATTCATCATTCTCTAGACAATGTTTCAATTGCAATAAATATGGTTATAAGTCAATTGAATGTAGAAGTATGGTAAATAGGAGAAATATGAGATGCTATGCTTGTGGAAGATTTGGACATATTGCTAAACAATGCATATCTAGGGGTAATTCTAGGCCTAATCAGAGAAACAATATTCTTTGCTATGCCTACAACAAATCCGCACACATTGCTAAATTTTGTAGATGCATGAATATGAACTAGAATGCTCCAGTAGATAAGTAAAAGTTAAATAATAAGGCCAAAGAGAAGGTTAAAGAGATCATAGAGAAGTACAAGAAGAAATGGGTCTAATAGGGTGATTCTGATGCAGTAAATGAGTTTGTACCTAATTCAGGTGTTGGAGCCTCATCCGGTAACTAAGGCACTTGGCCTTAGGGGGAATCTTTTCATGCAGATCCTAAAAAGCCCCTATCTAAGTTCTATAATTGGATATGGAAAGTTGAAAATGGTTATGAATGAGTGTGCAGTCGATCTTGAAGGATCTTTGAAATACTTCATGTCAATTTGTGACTTTGAAATAATATTCATGAGATATAGAGCATCCAAAAGAGTTAGGGTTGAGCATTTATTATACCTAAAAGTTAAGTATGTGGTAGATAAAAGGGCAATTTAACTTTTATTTCTCACATTGCATTCAGAGCGAAAGTGCATGATAGATTGGCGAAGAGGTTGTGAAGTAAATTCAAATCTTTGAAGAGATTAGGTGAAGATATCTTGTATCCGGTTGAAGACTAAAAGGTATTTTTAAGAGTTTGATAACTTTCTCTATTCCTAACCTAAAATCGATAATAGCATCATTTGGTGTGGTGACTCCATTGGTGGTTGACATAAGTGAAAGGGAAAGACCTAAGTTTAAGAAACACCCATATAAATTGATGGAAGATGATCTGCAAGGGGAATTTTCATCCGTTTAATATGGTGTTTTGTATGTTGAGGGCATTAGGAATTATATCCATTATAATTTTGAAGAGCTTGGGAATGAAGCTTCACATAGAGCACATGGTAGATGTCATGGGAAACCTTCAACCCGAATTCAAATCACTCCAGGAAAAGGGTTTCATCCAATTCATGAATTTTCTGATCTTTGACAAATCCAAATGGATTAGATACATTTTTACTAGAGTTCATGGTGAGTTCATATGGCTTGATAGGCCGCACAAGATCATGAAGTAAGAAATCAAATTCGTAACACGCTTGAATTCAATGGATGAACTTCCTGGCCTAAGGAATATAAAGAACATGACCGTGATGGAGGCAACTGATTCCGAACATAATGAGAGATCAATAACAATCAGTAACATTATTGAATATGATGTTAGATTTGCATCCATGGTGACAGGCTATAAAGTTTATCAATCCAACAGGTATAACTTAGTATCCAATATGGCCATTTACGCTCCTTTTAAAATTCTCAAGGAAGATAAGCTATATGATCTATAAGAGGTGCTCCAAAGTGAGCTCTTGAACAATCTAAAGAAGATAAAGTAGGATAAAAATCATGTATTCAAGTTTGGTACCCTGATTATCTTCTTGTATTTCTATTTCATGAATGAGGTCCCTGGTGTAGGTAAATTTCAATGGGCCTATGACAGGCCGATGGCGGTCCAGATAAAGGAAATTGTTGATGGATTAGGTGATGCACAAGCTCAGAGAGATATTCTGTGGAATTACTTTAAAACTTTCCAAGGCATGATGCAGAGCAAGGAAAGGATCCCTAAGGAAATTATGGAGAATTATGAAGGCTCCATATGCTTGATGATGGAGACCGATCAATGTTTGATGGAGGTTGTTGAACCTAGGATAGTTTGGATCATGCCCATGGGGTATGAGGCTAGTGGTGATATTATTAATGCATATGTTCAACATCTCTTGAGAAAGCAAGTAGACACAATAGAGGAAAGTTTTGGAACATACAAGGAGAAAAGTTTGAGCCTACACTCTCAGTTCACCAAACCTGGAATGCAAAGAAGAGTGAGGAAGGAAGTGGAGTAGCTTGCAGAGGATATGAGAATCGTAAAGGAGGCATTCTGAAGGGCCCGAGAGAGGAATATCCTGAAGCAAGAGGATATGGTGAAACCAAAGAAGACCAAGTCATAATCTCCTTCCCCAAAGACAAGGGAAAAAAGAAAGCCAACACCTTCCTCTGGTGCTCAAAAGCCTATCCCTCCACCTAAGCCTCAATTAAAACCATCTGGTGGAGCTGAGAAGAGGAAGAAAGGGAAACCAAGAACATTTTATGAACCATCCACTACAGAAGAGGAGACTGAATTAGATGAAGTAGTGAGAGAAGTAAAGAAGAGTGCTACTGCTACTAGGGTTATGGAGATGCAATGCTCCTGTGGAAGTCAGATAGGCAAGAAACCTAGAGTTGAAGATGATCCATCCGACATAACTCTTAAGCAAGTCAAGGAATAAATAACAGAACAAGGTAATCTTAAATTGTTATCTCAATTTCATGATCATTTGGATGAAAATGGGATGAGGTCTCTAGAAGAAGCTACTATTGTATATTTGAATAAGTATAGCAGGGTGCTTATTGAGATCACGTCTAAAGCTCCTAAGAGTCTATATGATATCTTAAATATTAGAAAGGAAACTACAAGAATAGAAGAAGAGAGGATTAGGGAATATGAGTTAGTGTAACTCTATTTGGTGATTGCTAAGATAGAAGTTGATAGATTACTTAAGGAAAATAAAGAAAGATTTAGAAGCAAAACTCAAGTAAATAAAATAATGATTGGCAAAAATGAGGAGGTTCATAAGGAGACTCGAGATATTTTGAGGGAAATAGTAAAGAAGTATGAGTATGATGTAGTTCTTAAAAGATCTTGGGAAAGTGCTCAAAAGTCTATTCTAGAAGTCCTTGGGATGCCATGCTTAGGACATGAACCAAAGATTGCAAAATCAAATGAACAGACAATTGAACTTATTGCTGCAGATGATATTGATAACAACCAGTAGATTGGAAAATCTAGTGAACCATATCAGGATCCTCCGATGATGAATGTTGATTCAAAGAAGAATGCTAAGGAGGTTGGTGATCAGAAGGAAGAGGATGCAAAGATGGAAGAGAAGGAGAAGGATGAAGGCAAGATTGAATAGGTTTCGATGGCAAGAGATGCTATGTAATTTGATAAGGGCAAGCATATAAGTGGAACAGATCTCATCCAAGGACCTATCAATCTCAATTAATTGTCTCTTGTGCAAGCACTAAAGTTTGCATCTCTCTCCCAAGGAAAAGCCAGTGAAGACCTATTGAAGTCTGACTCTGAGGACAATGAACTTATATCTTTGGCTACAAGTGTTCTTGAGAAATTTTTGCTGACATTCAAGAAAGACACACTTGACTCGCCCTTTGGTAAACTAAGAAGTATGCTTAAGGCAGTGGACTCTCATTTTGAATCTCTTGAGAAAGTTGCAGATGTAAAAGTTTTGAATCATTTCAATGCTATGAGGTTAAGGATAGTTTTGAGAATGGTTGAAGGTGATAGGGTCAATCTGATAACCGATGTGAAGGCCATTCAAGAGGCATTGAACAAATGCAGAAAAATCTACAAGTCATGTCTTCTATTGTCGAAGTTTACTATAGAACTTGATAAGAAAATCAATGAATGTGAAGGACAACTGGCCAGTATATATTAGTCTTATTCACCCCAAGCCATTTTTTCAAGTAATTATGAAGCTCAGGTGATGTCTTTACTTGGCAAAATCAAGAGCTTGAATCAAGAGAAGGATAAGATAGTTAGTATAGTGGGAGAGCTGAGGAATCTAATCACTCCCTGGTTGGACACTCTACTAAGAAGTTAGCACAATGCCTTGAATGCACTGAATAAGAGTTTTCAGGTTCAGATCTTTGAGGAGAAGAAATGCATGCATACCTTTTTAGTAATTTGATAAATTATATTTTGAAGAACCTGAAGAAAGGTTGGGATGATCACTTGCAGTCCTTGAAGATTATTTTTGCAGACATCTTCAATTTTTTGGAAGTTACTGTGTATACCCTTGTACATACACTTTTGAGTGGATACCCACCTTTTCCATTAATGTCAAAAGGAGAGAGAGGAGTGAAAAATGATGTATATTCTTAGGGGGAGCATATTAGAATCGATGTTTTAAAAATTTTGCAGTGTCTTCACATTTTTGGTTTGATACTTAGTCATTTTTCACTAAGTGTTGCCATCAATTCTAAAGGGGGAGTTTGTTGGGAAGAGACACTATGATAGAAGAGAGTAGTGCTTAAGGATTGTTTAGGGGTTGTCATTGATGGCAACTTAGATCAGAAGCGTCATCCGGTACATGCGAATTCAATCTAGCGGAAGTTTTGCTGAAGTATGGAAGGTGGATCACTGTGTTCAGAAAAGTCTAAGTACATTGAGAAGAACTCGATTGTGGGTGCACATTTTTGTTTGCAGTGGAAGAGGTAGTCTATTTGTTGGCTAGAATTTCTTAATCCGCAATCCTCGCTTTCGGTGATGATTCTTGTGTAAGTATGATGATCTGATATCCGGTATTTCAGGAAGAACGAAGTTATTTGGGTGATTAGTGGTGTAGTGTGTTATGTTGAATCTTCACGATGATTTTTTTTATTAGTGTCATGTTTGAGGTTGTTGTGTCAACTTGTGTGAAGCATATTATAATTTTTTTAGGTCCGCATGTGTATTGGTAATCGGATTGAGCCGACTTCTTGTTACACGTTTCATCTTTTTGGAGCCGACATGTTAGTGACCTAATCAAGTGTTGCGGATATATAATACCGATCTATTTGAGAATCTTGGTATTCGATAGTGGTGTGAAAAGATTGTATGAGCATTTATGCACAATTTCACTTGTACTATCCTTGGATTTATGGTATGATATATGACAAAGCATAGCTGAACAAACCAGGGTGCTAGATTAGTGGAAGAAGACTCTTTATGCTTAACCGAAACTGTGTTTTGGTATTTGAAGATGATATTCATTAGTTCAAACAATAAATTATCATTTATAATAATTTATAGGACAGTGAGTCCTCTGGGGGTTGTAGCCCTCTCTTTTGTAATTGAGCAGTGAGCTCTAGGTAGTGTGCCTGAATGCATGTGCATTCCCCTTGTAATATTATTATAACTCCTGATCACAGTATTATAATATTGTCAGTCTTAATCCCACCATGGTTTTTCCCTTTCTTGGTTTCCACGTAAAAAATTTGGTGCTATGGTTTTTTACTTGTTTGTGTTGAGTTTCTTCACTTCACTTTTACTCATTTGCGTCTGGTGGTTTACGAATGAGTTAGAGAAAGTCATAAATTGTAGAACATTGATTCACCCCCCCTCTTAGTGTTCATTGATTCCAACAAAAAATGGTTTGTGTATATCTATAACTATCTTAAGAGTGGAATTTTTCCTGATGATGCTAGTAAGAGTATGTGCACGTCTAGATTCAAAATCTTGCCACTCATTATATTCATTTATCTAACATTTTTTATCATATATTATACAATGGTCTTCTTCTCCTTTGTATGAGTAAAGTTGAGTTACCTTACGCTCTCAAGGAAACCCATTTAGGATCTAGGGGTGAGAACTTTGGAGGTTCACAAGTTAATTCACACAGGGTATTATTGGCAAACAATGGAACAAGATTCTTTTTCCTTTGTCAAAAAGTTCCCTTAATGTCAACAACATTGTAACCTTATCCAAGCTCCCACATAGGAGCTTTGAACTCAAGTTTCTAATTGGTTGTTTCAAACTTGGGGATTGGATATTATTGCAAGATAGCTCCCCCTTTTTCTAAAGTTCACACCTTTATCATAACTACTATAGATTACTTCACAAAGTGGGTCGAAGCTATACCACTAAGGTTCATCACTATTGATATATTTTGTAGGTTTATTTTAGATAATATCATCTCTCATTTTAGTTTACCTACTACCCTTGTGTCTAACAATGGTATTCCATTTAAGAACAAGAAGGTGAAGCAGTTTCTGAAAAAAGTTCATATTCAACATCGATTTTCTACACCATACTATCCTTAGTCTAATGGTCAAGCAAAAGCATCTAACAAGAATATTGAATGGATCTTATGGAAAACCGTTAGTAAAAATGATAAAGATTAGAATAATCAATTAATTTATGCACTATAGGCCTATCGCACAATTGTGCGTACAGCTACAAGGACAATGCCTTATAACCTTGTGTATGGTGTTGATGCAATCATGCCATTATAGTTGGAAATTTGTCTAGTACAGATTTCCCTTAAAGGGCTTACTAATGATGAATCTTATCATACGCTTTGGCCTAGCCAACTTGAGTTTTTAGATGAGCGCCATCTAAAGGCCCTTCAATATCCCCAAGCTTATCAAAAATCTTTATCCAAGCAATATAACTAGAGTATGCTTCCTCGAACTTTTAAAATAGGTGCCTTGTTCTTAATGAGAATCAGAAATATATTAATGTGCAACCTGCCCAAAGAAGGAAATTGAGCCCAATTTTTTTATGACCTTACATAATCACCTCTATCTATGGCTTTGATGCTTATAGTTTATCTCATATGGATGTGGTGTTGGAGCACCTAGCACAAGATGGCCACCATGAGGCCAAATTGATGAAAAGTTGAATTTTTTGAGTTTTTGTGGTGAATATGGTCCTAGGGGACCATATCTAATGTAATAAATATCATTTAGACCATTAAGTGTTAAGTTGAGTCTTGTTGGGGGTCCTATTGTAAAAAATTGTCAAAATTGTCACTATGTTGCAAATATGTCTCAATAGGTCAAATATGATGTTCAATGGTGTATAAAGGTATTTTAAACCTATTTGGACCTATTCATATTTATTTTTGAGTCATAAAGGTCTTAGGTTGAGTCTAGGATGCATTTTTGATAAAATTTTCAAAATTGTTAAAAGTTGTCAAAGCAGCTTTATACACTTTGAGGGTAATTAGGTGTTGTTTGTCAAAAAAAGTTCGAATATGGTTGTAAAAAATTGGAGGAATCTTGTAGGAACTTTAAATAGACCTATCCTTGAACAATAATGGGTTGTTGGTTGTATGGAGGCATGTTTGAACAAGATCAATAAAGATTTCATTGAGTTTCTTGCAATTTTCTGAGTATTTTCAAAATGACAATTTGATCCTTGTTACTTTTCTTTGTGATAACTGATACATTTGTATTGGAGACTAATTTTAGATTAAAGAGGATATAATCCTCTCCATTTTGGTTTTTTTATCATTCATTTTGATTGTATTTTGAAAGAGATATAGTAATTTTTGTAAAAATTGTTAAAACCCTAGGCAGGGTAAACAATGACTTTGTAAAATGTAAATAACCTCCATTCCACATCGATCAAGGGCTAATACTTGGTGGAATGGAGGCATATAGAATGTATCTTTTTTTTTTTTGTTGAAAGGTCTCATGAGAATTTTGGCATGTTCTAATGTATTGGAAATCACTAATTTATATGTCTTAGTCTGAGAACACAGTGGTTTCATGAAGCTTTGGGTGGTAAAGGTGCATCATTGGTCCTTGGGAGATCTTTTGAAGAGAGAGAGGCATGTATGAGGGACCTCTTGGTGTGATCCAAAGTGTATTAAGTTTAAGAACCATAGCAAACAAACAATATTTTGACTATCCACACAAAATCCTTAAGACTGTCACAGTTTGATAGTGAGTTATATCACTGCTCTTTGCAAACTTAGAAGTGAGTTTGATGATTGGTTTGGATGCCATGGGTGAAGCAAAAGAGTCCTCAGACATAATTGCTTGTGTTTTAAGTTCCATGGGTAAGGAATGGTCCAATTTCATTGACTGTCCAAAACAAATTAAGACTATCACAGTAGGACAGTGCTGCAAAAGTGGGTTTCTTTATGTCTATTAGGGTGGAAGGGGGGGTGTAGGTTGTTGTTTGGACTAAGAAGAGAAGATTACTCAAGGTTTTTATTAAGTTCTTAGGAATGGTGAGTATTTAAATAGCATTGAGAGTTTTATCCAAGACAAGTAGAAGTCCTAGTTGAAGAAGGTATTGAGTGAGTGGTTACCAAACGAGTGTTGGTGGTGAGTGAGTGTTAGAAAGTTTGGATTGGGTTATAGTTATGTTTTTTTTTCCTATTTGAGTGTGTCAATGGTTGTAGGAGTGTTGATAATCATTGGTGTTTCTTTGGGGTGTTGAAGCCTTGTGAGTAAGCAATGACCTGGTGAGGGGTTTGTGAGTGAGTGAAGAGTTATCACCTAATTGGATAGGTGAGTTGGGAGAAAGATATCCCTTAATTGGTTGAGTGTGAGAATGCTCCACATAAAAGTGTATCAAAGAAAGGATTTAGGTCTTTGAAGGTGAAAAGATTGAGTTTAAGGTAAGATGCCTCCAAAATGTGCGTCAGTAGTTGCTAGGGAATTGAAAGCCCTGGGAGAGAAGGTTGTAGCCTTAGAAGCCAAAGATAGAAGGAGAAGAGATATTGAAGATGAGAGTGACCAAGAAGAAATAGGAGAGGATGAATATGAATCCCCACAAGAGGAATAAATGGACTTTGAGGATGAAAAGATGACAAAACTAATTAAGGCAGTCAGAGAAAGTGACCACAAAGCCAAGACAAATCTACCCATGTATGGTGGTCAACTGGATGGAGAAGAACTTATTGATTGGATTGGAGAATTGGAAAAATACTTTGAATTTGAAGAGGTGGGAGAAAATAAGAAGATAAAGGTGGCTAAGTCAAGGTTGAAAGGACATGATCTAATTTGGTGGGATTGTGTGCAAGCTCAAAGGTGGAAGAAGGATAAGCCAAAGATAACTTCATGGTACAAGATGGTGGATAAGTTGAAACAAAAGTTCATACCTAATGACTACAAGGTCCAATTATACAAGAGGCTCAAAATTCTAAGACAAAAGGGTATGGATGTACAAGCCTACATGGAGTAATTTCACAAGTTGGACATAAGGGCAGCACATGAGGAAGATGTTGAAGAAAAAGTAGCAAGATATCTTGGTGGCTTGAGATATAATATCCAGGATGAACTTAGCCTCTCCACACCTATAATGATAGAAGAGTATTACAAGTTGGCCATGAAGGTTGAAGAGATGTTGAAGACAAGACAATACAAGTCCTTTAGAGGGAGAGGCAGAAATACAAGAGGAAAGGGAACTTTTTCTACAAGAAAGCAACCATATGAAGACCAAGAGGAAACCAACAAAGATGAGGAGCATAGTGAAAACCAAAGAGAAGGTTTCAGAGGCTCAAGAGGAATATTTGGAGGAGGAAGATGTTCAACTACATTCATAGGAAGGTGTAACAATTGCAATGAAATTGGTCACACAATATTCAAGTGTCTAGAAAGACAAGGTTCATCACCAGGAGGTGAAAGAAGAGGTGCAAAGAGGGTTCAACTTGTGCAAGAAGAGGATGAAGGAAGTGTCCATTCTACAAGTCAAGGATGTGAACTAAAAGTTGGAGAAGAATTGATGCTAAGTGGAACACTCTTGAAGACATCCAAGGACAAGGAGATTACACAAAGGAGATAACTCTTTCAGACCAATTGTAAGAGCAAAGGTAAAGTATGTAAGATAGTATTAGATTCTGGTTCAACAAAAAACATGTTGTCTAAGGAAATGGTGGATAAATTGAACCTAGAAATAATTCCTCATCAAAATCCTTACAAATCATCTTGGGTGAGTGATACTCAATCACTTTTGGTAAATGAACAAGTCTATGTTGATTTTTAGAATGGGGAATATAAGGATAGGTTCTTATGTGATACTTTGCCCATGGATTGTTGTGACCTACTTTTAGGGAGGCCGTGGAAATTTGATAGGCAATATTTGTATGATGGATATGCTAACACATACACCATAAAGAAGGATGGAAGAAATTTTGTGTTAACACCATTGCAGGAGGATACTGAAGTAAATAAGGCATCCAAGATCATCTTGGTGGGTAAGAAAGAGTTTGTAAATAACAATAAATAAGAGAGAAGCAAAGTTGAAGACACCTCAAGGAGTGAGGTTGCCAAAGATTAGAATTTGAAGGTAGTTTCAGATTGGGGTGATGGAGATCAGATGGTGGTACTTAAGATGGATTAGAAGAAGGTCCAAGAGCAGGTCTACAAGTAGCCATTAGGTGGTTGGGAGGAAGAAGATGCAATCATGGCGAGGACCATTGTTTGTCTCAAATAATATTTGCAGGGAAATCACTTTCTGTCATTATAGAAATTCAAGGAGTAGCAAATAAGGATTTGAATTTAGGTGTTCAAGCATAGATGACAACAAGGAAGGATGGCAAGCAAAGTGCAAGTCTAGTTGTAAGCACTCACTCATGGCAAGGTGTGAGTAGGGACTACAATGCTAGGTATGAGCTCTTGGTACCATGGAAGAAAGTTGTCATCTAGAGATCATGGGGAAGACATGGAGCAATAGAGGAGAAAGGTGGAGCAAGAAAAAGAATCAACTCATGTGGCATGAGTTATTTCTAGGCGGGGTGTATGGTACATGAGCACCTAGCACAAGATGGCCACCATGAGGCCAAATTGATGAAAAGTTAAAGTTTTTGATATTTTGTGGTGAATAAGGTTCGAGGAGACCATATCTGATGTAATAAAGATCATTGAGACTATTAAGTGTTAAGTTGAGTCTTGTTGGGGGTCCTATTATCAAAAAATTTCAAAATTGTCACTATGTTCCAAAAATATCTCAATAGGTCAAATATTATGTTCAATTGTGTATAAAGGTCTTTTAAAGCTATTTGGACCTATTCATATTTATTTTTGAGTCATAAAGGTCCTGTCTAGGATGCATTTTTTATAAAATTGTCAAAATTGTCAAATGTTCTCAAAGCAACTTTTTACATTTTGAGGGTAATTATGTGTTGTTTGTTCAAAAAAATTCCAATATGGTTGTAAGATATTGGAGGAGGTTGGGATGAACTTTAAATAGGCCTATCCTCAACCAATAAAAGGTTGTTGGTTGTATGGAGGCATGTTTGAACAAGATCACTAAATATTTCATTGACTTTCCTGCAATTTTCTGAGTATTTTCAATGCGACAGTCTGATCCCTATTACTTTTCTTTGTAAAAACTGATACATTTGTATTGGAGAATCATTGTAGATGAAAGAGGATTTAATCCTATCCATTTTGGTTTTTGTATCATTCATTTTTATTATATTTTGAAAGAGATAGTATTTTTTCTAAAAACTGTTAAAATCCTAGGTAGGGTAAACAATGACTTTGTAAAATGTAAGTAACCTCTATTCCATGTTGATCAAGGGCTAATACTTGGTGGAATGGAGGCACATAGCATGTGAATTTTATTTTTTTTTGTTGTAGGGTCTCATGAGCAATTTGGAACGTGCTAATGTATTGGAGAGCACTGATTTTTGTGTCTTAATCTGAGAACACAATGGTTTCATGAAGTTTTGGGTGGTGAAAGTGCATCATTGGTCCTTGGAAGATCTTGTCAAGGGAGAGAGGGATGTGTGAGGGACCCCTTGGTGTTATCCAAAGGTTATTAAGCTGAATAACCATAACAAACAAACATACTTTTGACTATCCACACAAAAGCCTTAAGACTGTCACAGTTTGGCAGTGAGTTGTATCACTGCTCTTTGGAAACTTAGAAGTGACTTTGATGATTGGGTTAGATAAAAGGAGTGAAGTGGAAGATTCTGACATAATTAATTATTTTTTAATTTCTATGGGCAAGGAATGGTTTAATTTCATTGACTGTCCAAAAAAAATTAAGACTGTCACAGTAGGACATTGTTGCAAAAGTGGGTTTCTTTATGTCTATTAGGGTGGAAGGAGGGGTGTAGGTTGGTGTTTGGACTAAGAGGAGAATATCCTCAAGGTTTTTATGAAGTTCTTAGGGATGATGAGTATTTACTTGGCATTGGCAGTTGTATCCAAGATAACTAGATGTCCCAATTGAAGAAGGTATTGAGTGAGTGGTTACCAAAAGAGAGTTGGTGGAGAGTGAGTGTTGGAAAGTTTGGATTGCAGTCTAGTTATGTTGTTTTGCCCTATTTGAGTATATGTTAATAGTTGTAGGAGTGTTGAGAAGAATGGGTGTGTCTGTGGTGTGTTGAATCCTTATGATTAACCAATGACGTGGTGATGGGTTTGTGAGAGAGTGAAGAGTTATCACTTGACTGGATAGGTGATGATAAGGGAACAACCCGAGAAATAGAAAAATGCATAAAATTGTAATAAAAGAGACACGAGAGATATTATTATTATTATCTAAAAACTATCTACAATACATGCATACAAACAAATAAGAGGAATAAACCTCACAGGCTACAATACAACAACTTACAGAGTTTTCTGGAAAACCCTTACAATAAAAAACACAACTCCCAAACTCACATCCCAAAAAATAACTCACAAGTTTCCTGAATGAGTCCAAAATAGCCTTTTCCCATCTTGGAGCCAAAATTTCAATTTATTAAATTACCATTTGGTGAACAAATCCCAAAACATTAAATTGGAAATATGAAAGTATAGCCAGATTTGAAAATTGAAACTTTCCGAAAAATTGTCCAACTTTCGGTAGCCATATCTTTTGATCCAGCAATCGGATTTATGAACTGTTTGAAGCATCATAAATATCTCTAAGTGTATAATATTCTATGAGTCTTCTTTTCCAATTACCACTATTTCCAGGCCCGTTCGACACGGTGTAATGCCTTAAATATAACTTGGAAGAATTTTTTTTCAATTTTTTCAAGAAATTGAAACTTTAATAACTTTCAAACCGTTAATGCTTTTTACTTGATTCTTTTGCCAATGTTCTTATTTTTCCTTCCTTAATCTTCCTATAAATTTTGGGCTCCATCTTCTTTTAAATAAAAACCTACTATTTTGGGCAGTTGGCAAGAAAAAGCATCTTGACAATTCTGAGAGTTGGAATCTCTTATTCGTCCAAATGGGTATCCAGAACTGCAAAAACATTAAAATAAAACAAAACAAAAAGAAACATTTTTTTGGTGATGTAGGATTACCCTTACACCATCAGATGCTCCTGCATCACACACCTGGGGTAGATTGAGATGTGACCCCATCACATATCAGCTAGTTGAGGAAAATCCAAATGGTCAACCTCTGTCTAGGATAGCCATGTAGAATCTTCCATTTCAACAAATATTGCTTATATGACCTGTTTCTGGTAGTCCTACCCACACGGCTATCCAAAATTACCTCGATCTCCTCCTCTAAAGTAGGTGCATGGATTATAAATTATCCTATCACTTGTTCCTCTGCTATGCCACCTTCATGATATTCTGTTAAATCTGCAATGTTGAACATAGGGGAAATATTGATCCCATCTAGCAACTCTACCTCACATGCACTCCTTGAGCTATGCTTCTTCAAAATCTTGCAGGGACCAAACTTCTTCACCTTTAACTTATTGTAGATCCCCACTGGAAACCTTTCCTTCTTCAAATTTAACCATCACCTCATCTCTAATATAAAACTCCTTATACCTCCTTTTTTGATTTGCATTCACATTATATTGTAGATTTATCTTGTTGAGGTGCTTCTTCACCTCCCATGGCCTCTCTTGTATAGGTAATGGTCGATAAAACCTCATATTCTGACTTACTTCTTCAACCATCTAGCATACTCTACAACTCTATACAAATTTCTTTACATCTTGGGGTAACTTAGGCCAATAATAATGCTCACTGATGATGGCAATAGTCTTCTCTTGACCAAAAATTTCTACCACCCCTCCACTATGCTTATCCTTGATCAACTTCCCTCTCATGGAACTTTTGAGAATACACAACTGACTTCCCTTAAACAACATGTCATCCTAGATTATGAAATCCAACCATCTCATCATGTTCAATGCAACAGTCACCTTACAAGCTTTCCAAGCCTCTACAAAATTAGAATCCTTAGGATACAATCTCTTGAGTTCATTGAACCTAACCACCTCAAATTGCATCTCTATCAACAAAGTTTGCCTCCTACTAAAGGCATTTTCAACTCTGTTAGACCTTCCACATGGTAAACCCTTAGGCACATTTTCAGACACAATGTCCTAAAACTCATTCAACAAGTCACCTAAAACTTTTACAGACACCTCTTTACACATACATTCATGTTTTGGTGTTTCCATAAATTCTTTTCCACCAACAAAACACATTCTAGCATTACTACATACCTTTTCTTCCACCTCCTTTAGGGGCTTCATCTTATGGTGAACTCCATCCTTTTTTAGGGTATAGGTATTCACACAACCATCATGTACAACATGCCTATCAAACTTACATGGCCTCCCTAATAGCATGTGACATGCATCCATGGGTACGATATCACAGAGTACCTCATCATGGTAACTGCCAATCTTGAACTTAACCAGACATTGTTCATTGACCAAAACTTTGTGCTTATTCTACAACCAGGATATCCAATATGGATATGGATGTCTCTCCCTCTTCAGCTTCAACTTTCTAACCATCTCTTGAGACACTAGATTATCAATGCTCCCACTTTCAATAATTACATTACAACATTTATCTTCACATTTGCATCTGGTGCAAAATAAACTCTTTCTCTAGTCTGGATATTTAACCTCATTCATTAGGGCTCTTTTGAGAACTAGGGTTTCCCCCCTTTCATCATCATCAAAATTTTTTGATTGGGCTTCTTCATCTGCATGTGCCACCCATGCATGGCCATCATTCCTTCTATCTGTCCTTCATTGATGTTGTGGGCATTCAAAGGCTTTGTGCCCTTCTTCCCCACACTGAAAACAAGTTCCTCTGAAACCACCTCTTCCAGACCCTTCTCCAAGCCTTCCTCTTTCTCTTCCTCTTTGTTCATCATTATTTTGATCAGAGGATCGATTGAAATTATCTCCCCTCTGATTTTGGCTAGTACCCATATCTTTATTTATTTCTAGATCCTCATTTCAATCCCCAAAGGATCTTCCACTGCCTCTTCTACCTTGGTCTTTCCCTTTTTGTTTGCCTTCAAACCTTTTATTTAATTTTTCTTCAACCCTCAAAGAAAATTGATATGCTTCTTTAATACTGGCCATTCTAACCAGACTTGGCTCCTCTTGAATACTCGATCTTAACTCATTCAGATAATGAGTGACCTTCTCCTTGTTGGCCTCTGCATGGCCCGTTCTAATAATTATCTTGTAAAATTCCTTCGTATATTCCTTCACAATTTTTTTTCCTTGTTTCAACCCTTGTATTTTATTCAATAGATCCAATTCATAGTTCATAGGAATGAACCATTTCTTCAATTTATCAACCATGTGATCCCATATGGTTATCTTTCCCTTTCCTCTTCAATTTTTGTCTAGCTGGACCTCTTTCCACTAGATATTTGCATGACCCTTCAGCTTCATTTTTGCAAACTTGACCTGATCTGGGTCTTCTATCTCCTCATATTCAAAATATTCCTCCATCTCATTAATCCAATCAATCAGCTCTTCTGGGTTCAAATTCCCAGAATAATTTGAAACCTCAATTTTGGGTCTCTTCCCAATTTGAGAAATGGCCCTCAATAATCGAGCCCGATCCTAATCTATTACTTCTTATGATTCACTTAATCTTCAACCTCTCCTTTATCATCACTTTCTCCAGATTAAACCCTCTTCTCAATTCTTCATGCAATGCATCAATCTATCTCTAGAGGCTCTCAAAGTCTCATTTGCCAAATCATTTCTTCCGCTAGCATTTCTAGCACTAGTATTTCTGCCACCATGCATCACTCTTGGAGCCATCTTGAACACGAGCCCACAATCACAGATCCTGATATGAATTGCCTCACATTCAGCGATCTATCCACACACTCAAGATATGATCCTGATACCACTTGATGAGGGAACAACCTGAGAAACAGAAAACCACAACAAATTGCAATAAACAAGACACAAGAGATATTATTATTATCTCAAAACTGTCTGCCATACATTCATATATGCAAATAAGAGGAATAAACCTCATAGGCTACAATACAACAGCTTACAAATTTTTATGGAAAACCCTTACAATAAAAAAACACAACTCCCAAACTCACTCTTCAAAAACTCACATCCCAAAAACTAACTCACGAGTTTCATGAATGATTCCTAAATAGCCTCTTCCCATCTTGGAACCAAAATTTAAATTTATTAAATTACCATTTGGCGAACAAATGCCAAAATATTAAATTGGAAATATGAAAATACAGCCAGATTCAAAAATTGAAACTTTCTGAAAATTTGTCCAACTTCCGGCAGCCATAACTTTTGATGAACTATTTGAAGCGTCAGAAATATCTCTGAATGTAGAATATGCTAAGAATCCACTCGACTGATTCCCACTATTTTCGAGCCCATTCAACATTGTTTAACGCCTCAAATTTGACTTGGAAGAATTTTCTTAGGTTTTTTTGAGAAATTGAAACTTTAATAACTTTCAAACTGCTAATTATTTTGACCTGATTTTTTCGCAAATGTGCTTATTTTTCCTTAATCTTCTTGTAAGTTTTGGGCTCCATCCACCTTCAAATAAAAACTTGCTATTTTGGGTAGGCGGTAAGAAAAAGCAGCTTGAGAATTCTCAAAGTTGGAATCTCTTATTCATCCAAATAGGTATCTAGAATTGCAAAAACATTAAAAGAAAACTAACCAAAATGAAATATTTTTTTGGTGATGCAAGATTTCCCTTATACCACTTGAAGCTCATGCATTGAAGGTGAGTTGGGAGAAACATATCCCTTCATTGGTTGAGTGTATGGATGCTTTTCATCAAGATGGCACATCTCTTAAAGAGATTGTGAATTCATTATACCTACATCGGTACTATGTATCAAAAAATTATGTGTCTTGTGCACGATGCTTAGTTCTCTAACAATATTTTTCTATGACATTTCTTCGTCAACACAATTCCATATATGTTTGTGTTATGAAGTGACTATGTAAGTGCGTGTGTGGGTGTGCACTAGTACAAAAACAACAATATATGACTAAAAAACCTACCAAAAATTGCATATAAATGACTAAATTTGATCACGTGACCATTAGTAGTTTATTGCCAGTCATTAATCACGTGACCAAATTTATGACTAAACTATTTTAGTCATGTATTGGTTGTTTTGATTGATCAATTTGGTCATCGATTTGGTCATTGATTTGGTCATTGATTCAGTCATTGATTTAGTCACTAATTTAGTCACTAATTTAGTCATTAATTTAGTCACTAATTTTGATTGTTGTTATCTGGTCATTTATTTAGTCATATGTTATGTCACTAAATTAGTCATATATTTAATCATTAATTTAGTCATTGATTGTTGCTATCTGGTCATTTATTTAGTCATGATAGTCACTAATTAAGTCATATATTTAATAATTAATTTAGTCATTGATTGTTCTTATCTGGTCATTTATTTAGTCATATATTTACTCATTAGTTTATTCATATATTGAGTCATTAGTAGAAGTTGAATACATGAAGATCATTACCAACCTCGATACAAGTAACAATTGAGAACAAAAAGCCTCAACCATGTAGATGCAACCCAAAACAAAGACCTAATCAACCCAACAGTCAAGAAGCCAAAAAATAGGAGCTCGAGCTCACAAGAGGAGGATCCCCAACATCCAAAGAGGGGGAAATAATCTGCAACAAGATAGAAAATTGAGGAGCATCCAACTGAATATCCCATAGAACCAAAAGAGAATGAATACCTGTGAAAGATCTAGAGCAGGGTTCAAGAGAGACTATGGAACTAAATCAATGAGCCTCTCAAATCGCAACAGAGTGTCATCAAACTCATCACAAATAAGGCCACATCTGATCACAAAAAGAAGCTCTCCACACCAACCATTAGTCAATAAATCAACAAGAGACATGAATCCACCATAAGGAAAATCAACAAAACCAAAAGAGTAATCAAACAAAGTAATATCTAAAGCAAGAGAAATATAGAGGGAGGGCACCAAAAAAATGTCATCCAAGGCCTGCACTAGAGGAGCATTTGATCCAGAAGGAAATCCATACAAATAGTAAGGAAGCAAGACACCATCTCATGAATAGAACAATTCGGATTTGCAACCAACTAATTAATACCAAATACCTTCCTGATCGAATGAGAAACCTTAGAAGAGTAGAGATTAAAAATTTTACCAAGATTTTCATCATTAAAAGAATGGCCATCCTGGAAGTCACCAAATCTCGGCAGAACCAGAATTTTGTAGTGCATAGAGATAACAGAACAAGACATAGATGCAAATAACAGCACAAACAACAACTTAAACACAAACCAATGAATAATATGAGGCCAAGAAACATCATATAAATAATATGAAGATGCCATAATTACTTGATCGCCCAAAGCCGAGAAGAATGTGCAAAACAATCTTGCAAAAAAAAATCACCTACAGAAGGAAATAATATCACTAAGATTAGTAGCAATAAATGTTTCGCACATACGAGGAACCAAATATGTGCCAAAGTAGAGCTACGAATTACAACAAGTAATAAAACATAATACTTCATGATGATGGAAATCATAAAGGACCGTCCTGTCACATCAAAACAAAAATAGTGTAATAAATAGAAGGGTCGAGCAAAGCAATATGCAATACCCCACCAATCTCCTTGCATGTGTAAGTACAACCAGCAATGGTGAAAAATGTCTAAATCACCATACAACCATGTAAGCAACGAGAAGTGCCAACTCAACATAGATAAGAGATAGTCAGCAACCCTACACATAAGACATACATGATACACACATCATGGTGAAAGCTCAAGACATGGGATGTATACCATAAATGCCTCATATCAGGGAAGTGCGCTATCTACCATGAAATACATGAATGCATCACATTTCCATGAGCAATAAAATAATTCAGATTTAGAATATGAGTCGATAGAAAAGAGCTAGAAGAAAACCATCAGCAACAAATATCAGTAAAGACAACCCCATAACAAAAACTAAGCACCCATATGCTTACTCTTGGTCATGAAATTTTTCAAATAACATTGGAGCATATTCCTTCATAAACATTGGAAGGAATATCTGAAGTTGAAACCTCCAAATGATTTTCTTGAACATTAATGGACATATTAGCTAAGAAATCTGCAATTTTATTAATCTCTCTATAGCAATGAGATATTGTGAAAGATGTAAAAAGGGAGAGTTGATTTAATAATTTATTCAACAAATACTGTAGATTCCAAGCATTTCATCTTCCATTAGTAACCGATAAAACTACTACCATAGAATCACCCTCAATTATAATCTCTTTAATACCCAAGGAGATAGCCATATCTAGACCAAGTGACAAAGCTTTAAATTTGGCATGATTATTAGTTTGAATTCCAACATCATGATAGTATTCCTTTACAATCTTAACCTCATGATAAAAAATGACAAAACCAGTACCAGCCCTAATAGGGTTACCCCTAGCAGCACCATAATAATTGAGATTGAACTTAGAAAGGGGAGGAGGACACCAGTTAGCATTTTTTCTTTTAATGGCTGAGATGTTACAATTAAGCACATAGCCATGAAGGGGCGGAGACTTAAGAGCATGCCAAGAAGGAGAAATCTTAATGTCCCAATGAGAGAAAGAGTTTAAATTTTTGAGATTCTTATAAACATATGATAAAACAACCTCAAAGAAAGAATTAAAAGATTGATTGAACATCTTGACAAATAAGGTCATGTGCAATAAAAAAAATATAATGCAAATATGTATATATAAATCAAGTTATAAGATGTCAAATCTGTCTAAAGGTATATACTTAAATATAATTAAAAATATAAAAGTTATCTAAGAGTTTCCAACTCTTTCAAAATATTCAAAATACTGCATCAAACAATAAGAAACCTGATAAACATATTCAACTATATCTTTTTCTACAAATATTTTAATGGTCACCTTGTGAAGGTTCCCTCTTTCTCTTTCAGACGGATGGCTCCATCTATTTTGTCTTTATAAGGAAGAGGTATGTTACTTGTGATGGTTAAAATGTTCACATTTGTGTCGCCTATTCCTTTTGAGTTTACTCCATGTACAATAGATAGGGAGTGAATCCTCCCAATGCAAACAACAACACTATCAAATATATCCAACAACCTAACTTTATCACCTTCACTGAATTTATCAGTATGTTTCTACAAAAAAAAAATCACACATTATATTAATACATATGTAATGATTACCCTTATTTTCATAATAAAATAACCATTAATTAAATAGTACGTGTGTTAAAATAACTACAAAAAGAAAGTTTAAAAAATTGCAATGATTCTACAATTGAAGAAAAAGATATCTAATAGACCAAAGTTATGAATTCACTATAATAGTCATACAATTATAAGAAATACTGCAATGTTAGTAATGAGTCTTAGAAATTGAAAATAAGAGACATCACTTCGGACATCCATGATCTTAAGCTTCAACAACCACAATCAAGAGAAGCAATAAAGAATCCTAGTCACAGTGAAGGAAGCTTCTACACAAGATCATAGCCTTAGTTCAAAGCTATGACAACTGGGAGCACACAAAGAAACATACATCAACTTGTGATAGCCCAAAAGAGTGAAAGAGAACAGTCCCAATGTTGCAAAGATGATATCATAGAAGACCTTCATGATGGTGTGAAGGACTACAATAGCAATATTTTACATCAGAAGTGCAGCCCTTTCATAATTAACAGTAATATCTTTTAGATTTTAGTAGCACAATATAATAAATACATCAAGGTCATAGTAACTCACAGTCTAAACACATAATCTCAATTATGAATGGTAGAGAATGGACCTCAGAAACATTGATAGTTATCTTGAGTGCATAAAGAGTAGTTAAGACAATAAAATAGGAGTGCAATGGAAGTCCTCTCTTCAAGAAGGACAACTATGCAGAGTCTACATTCATGATAGTCCTCACAATAATGAAGGTTGTAGCTAAGCCTTAGACCAGTGATAAGTACAATCTAGATATATGCAGTAAGAATGGTGAGAAACAATTTGTTGACCAAATCACCTAAAAGGAAAGAGTTTGCATAGTAGATTTGCAAATATTTGTACAAAAGGCAGAGTTCAAACACAAAGATGCAGTTCACAGCTTCAGCAAGGCAGTCATGAGCTTGAGAGAAGGCAAAAATAGTGAACAAAAAAAAACTTATCACAAATGTCCTTGAAGATACAGTTAAGGATAGTCAAGTCAAAAGTCAAAAGTCATTTACAAAGCACACAACATCAACAATCTTTGAGAAACCTATTAATCAAAAGGCATCTTCATATCTTGAATGAGCAAAGGACAACAAGGCTTAATAGTTACAAAATTTCAAAGGGGATTGGTCATAAGTTAATCCTAACAGAACAATAACCCTATGACAAAATGACATTTGTAAGACTATTGCATATTTGGTGATAAACCTTTTAAGACTATCTAAGAACAGAAGATTGTGACAGTAAAAGAGATGAAGAAGATAACAGATATGTTTGTTTACTTAGACACAATTAATACAACCTAAAAGAGGGTATCACTATTGTTGTCACAGTAAATATTACAATCACAACAGTAGTACCAGACAGAGGTAGCAGGTCTATGGAGGTCTTAATTTTGAAGACAATAGCAATATCAAAAAACTTTTGCAGTCAAGGATAGCCCTCTTCCTTAAGACAATGAGCTTTAAGTGGGGTATCCATGATAAGTTACAACTTTCTTTGATAGAACACAAAGTCATTAAAATAGAGATTCAAGAGCCCCTCATATGCCATGAAAAAAACCCTGTGGATCATCAACTATCAAAATAATAGAGAGCGGCAAGGGATAATGTTAGAAATCTATGTTAGAATAGAGAATATTCAGTTGGAGAGCTACCAAAGCATAGTGAGCATGAAAGCATAGTCATTCATGACTATAAATCTTCATGAAGGCTAAAATATATAGTCCAATAAGAAGTACACTTAAAGAATAGACTCATGATAGAGATACATTAAAAAAACAAAGACCTTAGGATAGACAACCAAGGGCATATGGCTTGGAGAAAATAACTTTCGACTATATAGCAATCATTAGGTATAGTGAGCATAGAAAGGCATATTCATGAGCCCATATCAAAAAACAAAAGGATTAGTTGCAACCAAAGGTGACAATGACCTAACCATCATAGGTTCAAAGTCATGGGAATAGAGAAGTCTAGATTTAAAGTTGTAATGAATAGTGCAAACACCCATGAGCAACAGTTAGGGTAGAGAATATAGTCATAGGGAAGAAGGGTCTAACACAGAGTTGGTACCAAAAGACATATAGAGGATCTAGCAGAGATCATCACAAATCACTCCTTAGAGGTCAGATTATGACAAGATGAAAGATAGATGCAGTGATAAGTTTTGATGATGAGAGTGTCATGAAAGTTAAGGACTCCAAGATCTCAATCATAAATGATATATCATGAGCATGGTCATGTTGAACGGAGATAAAGGAGGCTTCAAAATAGTAACAACAAAGGATTTCAAGACCTGTACCCTCATCCTCTATCTTAATACACAGGTGGCAGGGATTGATGGCAATAAGATGAGCATTACATTGAAAAATAAGTCAATAAATGAGAGTTGATTCAAAGAAACCTTTCACCAAAGCATCCCTACCAAGAACAGAGTCTTGAGAAGTAAACACTGTTGTCAAAATTTAAGTGCTCACAATTCTTAACTCAAAATACAGTCCAAACTTTAAAAACATAGTAGCCATCACAATAATAAGATGTATAGTCACTGTTACTAGAGAGATAATGATAGAGGTGTAGGTCTATGGAAAGAATTAAAGGACCTCATGAAGATAAACTGAGACAAAAGAGGCATTTGGAGGTATAGAAAGACAAACACAGTTCATAGTCAAGAATAGGAAGCAGTGTCCTAGTAAACTATCATTGAGCTTTCTTAGTTCCTAAAAGATTTTAATGCAAATCTTG
Source organism: Cryptomeria japonica (assembly GCF_030272615.1). NCBI lineage: Eukaryota > Viridiplantae > Streptophyta > Pinopsida > Cupressales > Cupressaceae > Cryptomeria > Cryptomeria japonica. The sequence continues at coordinate 826,051,298 of NC_081407.1, forward strand.
AAGATTATTACAACTACAGGAGTATAAAGACAAAAGAATAGTCATTACAAGCTAGATATTCAATGGAAGATGGGTTCCATTCATATAGGAAATCAATCATAAAACTTAATATCATGAAGAATTTCTTATAGACTCATTACTAGATTTCTTATAGAATTTCTTATATCCTTGTAGAGTCTTACAATGTGTAATATCAAAAAGAAACCTTTCGATGAGACAAGTAAGATCGATGAAGCCATAAAAGCGATCATCACAAGATTCATGATCATCAAAATAAGGGTTAGCTACTATAGAGCACTTTGATGGGTCTTATACTATCGATGATTTGAAAATTCATATGATCAAGGGATTGAAAGTTATCAAAGGGTGAAATTCGATGAAAGTTACAACACCAATAAAGTGGAGGAGGAGTATCATTGCATAGTAAATGTTATTGGGGTTGATAAAAGAAATGCAACGAAGAAACAAAAAAATGCTCTCATCAAAGAACCACATCTTATCAAAGACAAGCAGTTTGATGATATGATAGGGATAGATAAAAGGGAAATAAAGATTATCGAAGGAGGAGGAATCATCATAGTCATTGCAAAGAAACAAAGCTACTCAAACAAAGGGATTTTCTCATTATCAAAGGCTATGGTTTCATCGATATAACTCATTGATGAAAGTGTTGGCATTTTTAATGTTTATGTTGTGATTGTCATTGATGGACACACACTTGCATTGAGATCCTCTTTATATGTATAAGTTAGAGCACAACCAGTATTTGTTCCAACTGGTATGTTGTATTATAGTCTTTACACTATTGATGTTTTGCATAATGTGTTTCCCGGTCTGAAGCGGTATGTTGACCCCAAGCGGTATGAGGGATGAACGCAGCATAACACATTTTTACCAGTCTTCATTTTTGTCAAACTGCCAACCGGCATTTTGTATGAACTGGTGATACTCTATGATGAGTTACCAATCGGCATTTTGTGATGAATTACCATCCACCGATTGTTTGATGGTGCCGACACATTAACGGTGCTTTTTGTGTCATGGTACCAAGTATGCCCAGGTTCATTGAACCTAGGAAATTGTAATGTAATCCTATTGGACTGACATGAAATCAAATTCCTTCATAAGGACATCATGTCTAGGGTTTTAGGTTGTTGATGAGGTCGTAGCAAAAGTTTATGTTGTTGCTAGGGTTTAAGGTGGTTGAGGAGTTGGAAAGAATATGAATGTGTAGAAGACTGAAGTAATGCAGGAGTGCATTAAGAACGAGCTATCAAGGATCTAACCGAGCACTCTGTGCTATTAGATAGATCAAACACTTGTTGATTACTCACATTTTTGACAAGTCTATAGCCCTTAACCGGGTAGGCCCAAAAGCCTTTTTGTAAATCCTCTAACAAGGTGGTTCACATCTGTGGATCTAAAATCCTCTAGCAAGGTAGTCTTTAATCAGACTTATCTCCTATCAAAGATTGAAATTCCTAATAGGATCTGTTCTGGTAAAGAACACTGTAAGACCTTAACTGGTTTGACCTTAACCGGTATGGTTCCTATTCTGTAGATAGTTACTTGTGAGTTCCATCTCACCGTGGTTTTTCCCATTTGGGTTTCCACGTCAAAATCTCTTGTGTTATGGTGTTTGTGCTTCTATGGGTGAATGCATTATTAGCTATTTGGTTTGCATATTTGTTAACCGGTTTGTCTGCTAAATTGTTTTACTGGTTTACTGTCAGTCTTGCGAAGTGTTTAAGTGCGAAGATTTTTGGCATACTAATTCACCCCCCCCCCCACCTCTTAGTATTCAACAATTGGTATCAGAGCCTACCTTTCTATAAGTTTAACCACTTGGAAAGAGATATGGGGGAATACACATTGAGGGAACTTACCCACCAGCTCACTCAGTCTGAGCAAGCCTATGATGATCGTATGGTCAAATACAAGGCATCTCAAGCAAAAAGGAGAGAACATGCAGAAAAGCTGATGGAGCTATCTGAAAATAGTTCTTCAGATGAAGCAGACATGGAAGCCCTAATTGTTGAAGTAAATAAGTTGAATGAATCAAACTCCAACCTAAGAAAGGAGTTGGAAGGACTGACTATCTGGATGTGTTAAGAGCTTGAGAACCGGAGGAAAGCTAAAGATATGGTGAAAGAAAGAGATCATGAGATCTCCAAGCTGAAACAAAAGATGAGTGCCCTAAATGCTCAACTCAATGCAAGAAAAGTGGAAAAGGAAGACATGCAAGGAGAACTGAACACTGCCATCTCTGAGAATGAGAACCTGTTGGAAACAAATGTTGCTATTTCCAAAGAACTCTCTGAGTCAAAGGAAATACTTGCTAAGTTCAACAAGAGTATTGTCAAGCTAGAGCAAAAGCTTGAATCTGCCAAACCGGTCAAGAATACCAATGGACTTGGTTATTCATGTCATGAAGAAGGTGAGACCTCTGGTACAAATGTTGGAACATCAAAGAAACAACCGGCATCAAAGGATAAAGGTAAGAAAAAGTTTAAACCTGTTTGTTTCAACTATCTTAAAGAAGGACACACTGCAAATGTGTGTAGGAGTAAGGCTTACAACAATTTTCCTTATTTCCTAAATGATAAGCCTAGATCTTATAGATTTGATGGTAACTGTTATGAATGCAACAAGTATGGGCATAAACCATCTAAATGCAGGTCTGGTATGAATAACACTAGAAGATATCCTCAGAGGACCCAAGGAGTTGGTCCTGAACCTTTTGTGAACCGTAGTCACAATCGGTTTAATGCCTTCAATCATCAGCCAAGAAACGGTGGTTATCAAGCGGCAACCGAATGGAGAGAAAATTGTATGATCTATCATGGTCATGGTCACATTGCTGCAACATGCAGAAGGAAGAATGGAAACATGAACAATGGACCTTGGAGAGCACCTGGATTGGTCTGCTATCACTGCAACAAATCAGGTCACATTGCCAGATTCTGTAGATAAAGAAAGAACATATCTGATGATATACTGGTCTCTTCAGACGAAAACATTGATGTTGACACTGTTCAAGCGGACATGAACAAAATTTGGAAGGAGAAACTAGTGGTGTTACAAGAGGAACCGGTTTCTGCACCTAGTGTGGAAATCACGGAACTAGCAAACTAAGCTTCAAAAAGCTTAGGGGGAGCAAACAGCGAAATGTTTTGAACCCTCGGTTTTCACTGGTAAAAGTCCTTAACCGGTATGTGATACCTGTCATTTGGAAGAAGACCGGAAATGGTAAAAAGGAAAATTAGGGTTTACGCCCTAATGGAGGAGCATTAATGATGGTAGGTGAGGAATATGTTTAAAAGCATTTTTCAAATCATTTCTCACTATCAGTTTTTGAGCGAAGAAAAGTTTTTCAAAGAGAAGAGCAACGAAAAGGCAATTTGAGCAGAGATTTTGAAAAATTGAGAAACCGCAAAGGACATTCAAATTCAAACTGGAAATGGTCAATTGGAGAACACAAAGTGGTGATTCAGCAACTGACAGAGTGTGAAGTGAAGGAGAATTGGCAAGCCCTAATTTCACGTGTTTCAAAAGGCATTTCTCAAGTTCTTAAGATTTCTATCATGGCTTTTGCATCTCATACCAGTTATAGTGCATCTGTCGAGTCTCCAAGTTTTATTCAATGGAAGTCCAGGTATAATGCCCTATCACAAGTTCTGGCTGGTGTGATAGTAAAAGAGGGAATTTCTGACCACATAGATTACAAGATTGAATACCTAGGGTCTCTAGCTATCCACACCCAGTTGGGTTTACTTTGTGGAAAAGATAAGAAGATCAAAGCGTAGTTTAATATTTTGGAGAAGAAAAAGATCCACAATGTTGTTTACTTCCTGGAGGATTTCATAGAGGATCATATAAGGATCATTCTGAGTAGAGTCCATGGTGATAACATGTACTTAGAGAGAACACATGACATCATGTCACAGGCAATTCATGCAGTCACCAAATTCTACAACACAGGGGAAGTGCCAACTCTAAGGATGGTAAGCAAAACTGAAATGCCCAAGCTCACTCGTTCAGTGAGCGACTCATGAGGCATGACAGTAAATTCTATCAAGGATGATCTGGTGAAGTATGCATGCATGGTGATTGGATACCGGACATTCTCAGCCAACAGAATTAACTCTGTATCTACTGCAGTGGTAAATGTCGCTTACCGGATGATAAAGGAGGATGCATCATTTGGTCTATGCACCGGTATGTAGAGACAACTCCTGTTGAATCTAAAGTCGATGAAATAGGATAATGCACTTAGGTTCAAGTTTGGACAACTACTGGTTGGGTTGTTCTTCTATTTCCAAGGCTACTTTCCAGGAGTAGGAGATGTCCAATGGTCTGGTGACCAACCGGTGACCAAGAAAATCAAGGAAAGCATTGAAGCAATTAGAACTGACTACCCTGATGTTCTGAACAAGTATTTTGATGAGTTTAGAAGGAAAATGAGTCAAAGAGTAAGGATATCAGGTAACATCATCAAGAAATATGAAGATGATATCTGCTTCACCATCCAAGTAGATAAATGCATAATGGAGGCTGTTGAGCCTAGATAGGAAGAAGTGGAGCCAATGGGCTATGAGGTGATGTACGATATGCTGGAAGGGTATGCCTCTACCCTTATTACCTCACTGCTTGATCCCAAGGCAAAGAGAACTGACACCTACCTAGAGAGGATAACATCGGTTGAGGAACCACCAACAATGAAAGAAAAAGAACTGGCAGTAAAGAAGGCAAAGGCAGTGCCTGCAGCATCAACGCTAGTTACTACTACAACTCCAAAAGTGACCAAGAGGTCACCAACCAAGAAGAAACCAAAAGTTGCACCAGCTAAAGTGTTCGAGAGAAAGAGGAAGACAAGGAATACCTCTCCTGACTCAGAAGAAACTGTGTTTGAGGAAAAGCCAAAGAAAACACGTCAAGCAAAGAGGAAGACAAAGAATGAACCGGCATCTTCTGCACCAATAAATATAGATATCCCTTCCTACAAACCTTTTGACACATTGTCAAAGAACAATAAAGAATATTAGGAGAAAAGTGCTAAATGACTTAATTGAGTGTTTTGACAATTTTAATGATGATGAAAAGGAAGCGGTTGAAAAGGAAATAATTTAGTATTTATGTGCTAATGACCGATCACCCTCAGAGATTAAGTCTCAGACACCAGATTCTTTATATATGCCATTAGACAATAGATGGTGCATTGCCATAGAAAAAGAACAGGAAATTAGGGAGAAAGTTTTTGCATAGTACTTTCCCGACTTGTCAAATTCTGAATTGTTTGATGTTATTGACCAAAATAAAGGACTCTTCTTCACTAGAAGAAGAAGAGTTTGGCTATTAGAAGGTAGAGTTGATGATGTCAAAAAAGACACTCATCTGTATATGAGAACCATTGTCTAGACTCACAAAGTGCATCTAGCCAACTGGCAAGCTGAAAAAGAATCGGTTATATCCAAACCGGATGAAGTATTTGATGATGAAGGAAATCCAGTTGTTGAACTGATTGACACCATTGATGTCGATGCTCTGGATGTTGAGGATGTTACTCTGGAAACACCATCTGAGGCAATAGGGTAGGAGCAATAGGCTAAATAGGTTGATAAGAAAGCCGAGGATAAATAGGAAGTAGCAAAGGAAGAGGCAGAGTAGAGGAAAAAGGATGAAGAAGAGAAGCAAAAAGGGATGAAGAAGAGAAGAAGAAGAAAGATGAAGAAGAGAGAAAGAAGAAGGACGAGGAAGAGGAAGAAAAATAAGGGGAAAGAGGAGAGAAGCAGAGAAAAGGAAGAAGGAAGAGGAGGATAAGGAAGCGAAGAAGAGGAGAGAAGCGGAGAAGAAGAAAGCGGAAGAGGACAAGGTAGGAGAAGCGAAGAAGAGCACCCAGATGGAGACTCCGAAGGCAACCGGGAGTCAAGACAAACAAGCTAATCTCTACAGTCCTATCGATCTCCAGTCTGCAAGTGAAATGGAGCTAATGCAAAGCATCAAGGTAGCTCAAGAGCACCTTGAAATCATTCGACGAAAGAAGGAGCAGGATGTAATTCAAGCGGCTGTGGATACGCTTACCAGTTTGATACCTAGTATAAATCTTCCCAACATTGATTCATCACTAGCTAAACTCAAGCTCCTATGCACAGTAGTGGATGATCAGGTGCAGAGCCTTGAAGAGGCAGCAGAGGCTAATGTCAAGAAGGAGCATCAAAAATCTCTTAATATAGCTCTGGTGAAGAAGTTGAATGAGCTCTAGACTGAACTGAAGAAAGAACAAAAGGATATAAGGGAAGCTCTACATGAGGGGAATCTGCTACTCAGCAAAATCAACCAACCCCATCTGTTCTATGATGATGTGCTAGCTCAGAAGCAAAAACTTGAAACAGACTTGTAGTCCTACTTGAGCACATTCAAGCCACCTTATGATTCCTTTACAACTTATGGGAAAACTGTTCACCGATTTCACATCCAGACAGCAAAAATTGAGCAAGAGATCAGTACTTGGTCTACAGATTTGTAGGAGCTCCAACTGGTTCTACTACCATGATTGAAAATTCTTTAGAAGTGCTATCTGAACCTGGATACCTTTATAGTTACACAGGAGATGAGCACAATTGATGCCATGGAAGAACAGGTCTCCCAGATGCAGACAGAGCAAGAAGTAGCCACCTCCCTACTTGAATCCTGGTCTTTGTCGATGAAACAATTCTTGCAGGACTTTAAATCTGTTTTTGACAAGTATCATTCCTTGTTGTCATAAACTTTTTTCTTTTTTTTTAATATCAAATGAAAATAGGGTTGTTTAGCTGTACTTTGTCATTGTTGGCAAAGGGGGAGAAGAATTCTATTTGGAGAAGTATCTGGTAATCAAAATTTTGATTCTATGCTCTAAATATCTCAATGTTTATGCTCTATATGCAAAAGTGCTATACATTGTATTGTTAAAGGGATAGTGTATATGCTTAGGGGGAGGAATTTTGCTAATGGCATGATTTTTTGGTAAAACACTTAGATGTCAAAATTTTATTTTCCTAAGTGTTGCCATCAATGCCAAAGGGGGAGATTGTTGGCATTTTTTATGCTTATGTTGTGATTGTCATTGATGGACACACACTTGCACTGAGATCCTCTTTATATGTATAAGTTAGAACACAACTGGTATGTTGTATTATAGTCTTTAGACTATTGATGTTTTGCAGAATGTGTTTCCCGGTCTGAAGTGGAATGTTGACCCCAAGCGGTATGAGGGATTAAAGGGGCATAACACATTTTTACTAGTCTTCATTTTTGTCAAACCGGCAACCGGCATTTTGTATGAACTGGTGATACTCTATGATGAGTTACCAACTGGCATTTTGTGATGAGTTACCATCCACCGATTGTTTGATGGTGTTGACACATTAACGATGCTTTTTGTGTCATGGTGCCAAGTATGTCCAAGTTCATTGAACCTAGGAAATTTTAATGTATTCCTATTGGATCAACATGAAATCAGATTCCTTTATAAGGACATCATGTCTAGGGTTTTAGGTTGTTGATGAGGTCACAGCAAAAGTTTATGTTGTTGCTAGGGTTTAAGGTGGTTGAGGAGTTGGAAAGAATATGAATGTGTAGAAGACTGAAGTAATGCAGGAGTGCATTAAGAATGAGCTATCAAGGATCTAACTGAGCAGTCTGTGCTATTAGATAGATCAAACACTTGTTGATTACTCACATTTTTGACAAGTCTGTAGCCCTTAACTGGGTAGGCCCAAAAGCCTTTTTGTAAATCCTCTAACAAGGTGGTTCACATCTGTGGATCTAAAATCCTCTAGCAAGGTAGTCTTTAATCAGACTTATCTCCTAACAGAGATTGAGATTCCTAATAGGATCTATTCTGGTAAAGAACAATGTAAGAACTTAACTAGTCTGGTTCCTATTCTACAGATAGTTACTTGTGAGTTCCATCTCATCATGGTTTTTCCCATTTGGGTTTCCACATCAAAATCTCTTGTGTTATGGTGTTTGTGCTTCTGTGGGTGAATGCATTATTAGCTATTTGATTTGCATATTTGTTAACCGGTTTGTCTGCTAAATTGTTTTACTGGTTTACTGTCAGTCTTGCAAAGTGTTTAAGTGTGAAGATTTTTGGCATACTAATTCACCCCCCCTCTTAGTATTCAACAGAAAGTAAGGGTTTCGGTGAAATGTAAAGACTGTATCATCGACATAAAAAGTTTCATCGAAGAAGGAACACTGAGACTGGGACCCACATAGTAATATCGATGAAACATATACTTTCGATAAAATCTTATTTACTATTATCACCACAGTGTGTATTATCAAAAAGCAAGCCTTTCTATGAGACAAGTAAGATCGATGAAGCCATAAAAGTGATCATCGCAAGATTCAGGATCATTGAAACAAGGGTTAGCTACTATAGAACACTTATATGGGTCTTATACTATCGATGATCTAAAATTCATATGATTGAGGGATTGAAAGTTATTGAAGGGTGAACTTCGATGAAAGTTACAACACCGATAAATCAGAGGATGAGTATCATCATGGAGTAAATGTTGTCTAGGTCAATAAAAGCAATGCAGCGAAGAAACAAAAAAATGCTCTCATTGAAGCACCACATCTTATTGAAGACAAGTAGTTTGATGGTATGATAGGGATCAATAAAAGGGAAATAACAATTATTGAAGGAGGAGGTATCATCGAAGTGATTGTGAAGAAACCAAGCTTCTCAAAGAAAGGGATTTTCTCATTATCGAAGGCTATAGTTCCATTGATATAAACCATTGATGAAAGTAAAGGTTTAGATGATCCAAAAAGTGGTTTGGTAGAAGGACACTGTCTTATCAATTTTTAGGAATACACATCGATGACACATTTCTTTTTGACAAAAGGAGTATTATCTATGTGTTAAACTCATTTATCATTCCTGATGTGACCATTAATGATGGTAATACCTTGATTAGAGAAAAAATTGAATACATGCACAAGTGAGATTTAACAAAATTAAATTCAAAAGGTGTTCTCAAGTAAATACAAATAATGTTATATTCAAATTAAAACATAAAAGAAAGGATAGAGCAGTTGCATAAGAGCAAAAGCTTACAATTGATTCAAAGGTGAATTGTGACTTGGAGATATAGTGAAAGGAACACAGTTGGAAACAAGTAAGTTGCTATATTGCTTTTTCTCTATGAATTTATGGAGTCCTCTTCATCTAAACCAACTAAGAGTAGGAAGCCTAAGAATCCCCCACCTACTGATACTAGTGAGGTAGCTAAAAGAAAAAGATAGAAAAAGGAAGGGAGAGTGTTGAACCAAGACTTATTGGACCAATTCCCTATGTCTAGCATGAAATCCAATAGAGTGAATTCTGAAGAGGATGTCCTAAAGGATAATCAGGAATTTGTAGGAGATATCTAGACCAAGATTAGAGGGTATGATTTATTCATGTTTCACTGGAAGAGGAGAATGAGCCTTGAGCCTGTCAGTAATCCATGGAGGTTGAATATAGGGATACTAGTAGCTCCAAATGTATTTAGTAGTCCTGAACTAATAAAAGCTCTCGCAAATAGATAGGATCCTAAAACAAAGACAATTTATGATAGACAACAAGCCATTAGTCCCAATCAGGAAGGACTTCATTGAGACAGTTCTCAATTTGGATTTTGGAAACAAAGCACAGATTGATGTGGAAAAATTAAAACAAGAGTATTTTTCCCTAGAAAGTACATACACAAGCAGGAGGTTTCCTTATCATAGGAAGGAAGTAGGGGAAAAACCAACAGTATTAGGAAATAAAGAATTAGCTCCATTTGATGTGAATCTTTTTTAGAACACACATCAAATACACCTATTACTCTGTGGGACAAGTCTTGGGAATTAAGGCACCTCCCCTAATGGACATTGCACTAATGGTTTTGGCTGTAGATATCGAATCAAAGGATCCCAGAGAGTTTGATTATGCAACCTATATTTTAAATTGGATAAATCACTCTTTGGAGAAGATCAAAGGGGATTCTAGACAGATAATGTTCCCATATTATTCTCTATTAATGCATATGTTGTTATTTGTTGGGGATATAAATTCAATGTGGGGCAGGGATTTTCCAGGAAATGTGTTTGATAAGCATGGTGAGAAGAAGCCTGTTCGACTGTGGTTGTCCATCTAGGATTCAAGGTATGCAAATTGTTAGTACAACTATTTTTCATGGCAAGTTTGTAAACCATGTGATGTGTCTACTAGGATATGATAAGAATTTCTCCTTATCCCCTGAAATTAAGAAATTTATCACACTGTTGCAATTCAATGAAGAGCTAGGAATTGATCATAACTGGGGAGAGTGGTTTTCACATGAAAACCATAATTTGATTAGACTGTCCCTGATCAGTTGGCCTATTTGGGAATCATCAAATAGATGAATGGATCAACACAAGTCCATCTAAGGGCAAGTAGGAAATTGTCTTTCTTACCTAGATGTTTATCCTTCAGAGATTTTTTTATTAGAAGGACAACAAGCTATGCACTCCTTGAGGGAAAGATAGGATATTATCAATTGTCCTATGGTACACCAAGAACAAAATTTGATCCTAAGGGGCATATTCAAAAAGATCAGAATTCATAGGGATTACACAAAACAAAGCATATCCTACTGGTGAATGAATACATCATCATAAACTTGGAGAGGGAGGAGTGAATTGGAAGAAGGGGGTCATGAAATAAGGTTGCTAATGCTTACGCTTGGAAGATGCAACAACAAAAAATAAACTTGCCTAATGTAGAAAGCATAGTGAATCCAGTAGATAAGGCAATGTCATTAATTCAACATGTAGAGGAAATCCTTAGGGATGTTCCTAGGGAGATAGTGGAGGCAGAACTTGAGGCACCAACTGAGGAAATCCCACTTGAACACATGTCCCCTGACTCTAGAGCATAGTAGAGGCATGATAATATGCATACACGCCCTTTTGAGGGGGGTGATGAAAATATTGTTTAGGAGGACTCTAAGGAGAAAGAAATTATCGATGAGAGAATAGATGACTATCCAACCTTCATATCAGACAATGATTTTATCTAGACTGAAGAGTTTCGGTCATTCTTGTACGAACACAAAGGCAAGGAATTGAGGGAGAAGAGAAAAAAATTAGTCTGGAATGCACTCTTAGATGAATTACAAAGCATAATCAAGGAGGAGATGAATATGATGACCCCTAAAAGAGGGAGACAATTATTGAAAGAATCAGGTGCTATCATATACCAAGGGTGGAACATGAAGGGGGCAATGATTTTTGACACCTTTGCAAAATAATTAGGGAGAGAGCAGATGAAATTTCCAGATAAAATAGAATCTGTCTACACTAGGTCAGGGTATGATCCTAGACAGAAGGCTTTACTATTGTGGGAAATTTATCCTTGGGATTAAAAGCCTATCATTCTAGACCCAAATGAAATGTATGCTACTCTTTCAGTACACCAAGTAGGCAAGAGTGTTCCAATGGAAACATCCAAGTTAAACTTGAATGTGGCTAGACTCAATATTGACCAAATGGATTATGTCAAGTGGTCGATGGAACACTTCAAGTATTTGTACCATAAGGAATGATAAAAATGTGATTAATGGCAAGAAACAACCCTACAGCTATAGAAGGAATCACCCCCTGAGAGAGTAGTTGATCTTGATAAAGAACATAGAATTATTCTAGCCTCACAGGATGCAATCTACTGGAAGTACAAAGCAGAGAATTATGAAAAACAATTGAAACAGGTGGAGGCATAGAAAGAGACATATGTACACTCATTAGTGACAGGGGTTATCAAGCACATAATTGACACTATGGATGCACAGACGGTCCTATTTTGGTCTACCTATAAGAAAAAATTCTCAAGCATTGATCACCATATTAGTTTGAAAGAAAAACTAATGGATTGAGATGGAGTGGAACCAAACATTTTGAGCAAACATGAAGAATTTTATCAGCTGCTGAAGAGAGATGTTGATAGACTTGAAGATGCAGAGGGGCTTCCAAACTTGATGAGTGAAGGAGAAATATTAACCTTGGAGCAATTTAAGGAGATGAGAGGTAATCTGGAGTAGAGGATTTGTAATATAAAGGAGGAAAAATATTTGATGCCACAATTCTCAAGAATAACTGATACTTTGTACGCATACGAGTACGCAATGAAGAGATTGATCAATGAGTGTGGAACTTACTGAGATCCAACCTATGTTGAACACATAGGAAAAGTTAATCTTGTCCTTAGAGATAATTAAGTTTAGTTTACTATATGGTTATTTTTGTAGAGAACATGATCGTTGGTCAAGAATCGTGACTGTTCAAGATTTCCGCTATATAAAGGAAATCGTTTTGTAACATGAGGATATCTTTTAGAAAGAATAATTGAACTATTATGCAAGTAGTGACATATCCAATATTTCAAGCATTCTATAAAATGATTTTTGAAATTAATGATCAGTTTCCTATTTTCTCTTGAGTATACAGATAAGTATTTTAATCAATCGGTTCCTTTGTGATTTATATTTCCGGTAAATATAAACTACTTAGAATCTTTCTTCATGAGATATTGTTTGATTAAATATTCAATTTGATCATCAGAAGTATGTGAGAGTTTTTCCATATATATTTTATCTTGTTTCTCTCTTGCAGTAGGAGCTAACTTCAATAGAACTAGTTGAGATATTAGTCAAATAGTTGAAGGCATTTAAGGTCAGGTCAATTGACAAGCTTATCCCAGTGGTAATCATAAAAATTGTCTCACAAAAGTTATATGTTAGGGTTGAGGAAAGCATAAACTGACACCATGTTTCAGGTTTATCTCCTTTGTAAGTTAAAATATTAGAAAAATGTTTCAGACAAGCATTGACAACACTGAGGTAGACATTTTAGAAATATTGCAACAGTAGCAGTCTGTATGACTCTAAGTACTAAGATATTGCAACATGCATCTCAATACAAGGTATATTAAGACTCTGATAGTCAAACAAAAAGAAGTACTAAAAGACAAAAGAAAAGTAAAGGTTTCATAGCACAAACCTAAAGTTCAGCACAACTACTACTATGAATATCATTCACGTGTATTCATCATCATCACTATCAATATCGGCAACTCTATTGGCATCAAGGTGTTTTTATTTTTTTGTTTCTTTGATAAAATTTCTTTGCATGTAGTTTAACCATCAAGCAACAAAAAATATCCATATGAGGAGTAATTCAATTAAAAAATAGTCAACAAAAGGAAAAATTCCATAGATTCACTATTCTATATATGATCAAAATACATTTGCACACATATTCAAAATACAATATAAAGATGATATAGGTGAGAATCAAAATATTGAGGGATAGAATCTTATTTGACTGAATCCATTGAATTATGGTTATTCTATGCAAAAACTATAGGCTTAATAGAGGCAGCCAACTGTGAAACTTTCTCAGTGAGACTCTGTAAGAAACTCATTATACCTTGTAACCCTTCATTTGAGTTAACATTATTTTGTGAGGCTCTTACTAGGCATTCAACAAATGGCTGTGAAATCTCTATGGATGAACCAGATTTGCACTTCATACTACTCTTAGATTTAGTAGGATCTAGTGTTGCCATATAATTGACAATATCTTCTATACCTGCTTCTCTATTATTGTTTTTCACCTAAAATACAATGTCAATGTTAACATATAGTCAGTCCAAAAAATATTTAATTAAATAGCACAATATAGATTGAACCAAAAAGTCATGCAGTTACTCCTAATTTGTCGATTTTGGCTTGCAACCCACCTCAATCAAATGACATATATTCAACCCTCACATTATCTCTTGCTCTCTTGCCTCTGTGACTCTTTGTCAAATGTTCTTTAGAACGCATGCTTTCTTTCAATGTCTCCCACTTTTTTGGAGATAGAGTGGAGTCAGACCTCTCTTTTCCCTCCATGATTGTTTTTTCTGCAATTGTATCTAAAATTGTTCATCAAAAGTCTCATCTTGTTCTTATAATATTTTCTTGAGATTTGTCCACCAATAGTGTCAAAGGAATTTTCCACTTTTTGAATAACATTTTCCACACTTCATTTTCCCAATGGGTTCACCATCTCTTGACACCTCAACCAAGAATGACTTCTTCCTTCTAATTTTCTTTCTTTTGCATTCTTCTCTATAGATCTATATAAATCTGACTCAATCTCTTTCTTTTAACAAAAGCAGGCACATATTTTGTTAAACCACTACCAATATTTCTAGCTTATCCAGTAGTTTCATCAAAAGTTGTAGAAGTGGCAACTTCACCCTGAGGCACTGGCACTTCATGCTCCTTTGCCACATTATGTGTAGTATGAGTAGATAGATTAGTAGTGGTCTCTGCATATTTCACTTCAAACACATCCCTTGAACTTGAATAAATCATCTACAAATTCATTGTTCCTTTGCTCTTATATTTTTTAATAGTTTCTCTTAGACTTTGTGTTAAGAGATCACTGTGTGGTATATCAGGCTGCACATCACCATGTGATATATCAGATTGCACATCACCATGTGCTTTATCAGATTGCACATCACCATGTGCTTGGTCAGATTGCACATCACCATAACTATTGTTTTCACCAACTACATTTTTTGAGTCACAAAAATGTTGGCTTCTATGAGTTGGCCACATTGTATCTTTACTTTCTTTTTGTTTTTTCTCTATTTTCTTTGCACTGTTGTTTTTGCTTTAAAAACAAAAAAATATATCATATTATGTCTTATGTACATCAAACTCTTGCCTATAAAATTTCATTAAATACTATTAAAAAAATAACATAGTACTTAGTGGATTTACAACTTGCCTGTTTGTCAAACCAAGATGCAATAAAAAACCTTATTTTTGGCCACACACTCTTCATGAGAGAACTCATAATCTATGATTGGAACTTCAGAAATATGATCACTATCATCTAATTTGTGCCTTAGATTATTTTTCCTCATTTCCTGATGTCCAAATAAACAATAATGTATAATTATCTCATCAAACTGAAGAGATCTCATTACCAGATAAAAATATAGTGTATAATCTAAAGGAATATCAAATCCAAAAGAATCTAAATTTTCAAGTAGATTTACAGATTTGAAGATACACAGTCTACAAAAGTATTACAATGTGAATGTTATCATTTAAGATCTTCACACTCTGTGTTTAGCAGGGAACTCCAATGACTTGCTAATATATTTTCAGATTAACAATGACAAATATAAAAGCATACCACTGTCATTGATTTCAAATCTGCAAGATTAGATGTCAAAATTTTAAGACAATTGAAGGCTACAAGGATGTTACAATCTAAATATTTTTATTCTTCAGATATGATGTTCTATTTCACACAACACAAACAATATTAGTATACAAATAAGTTTGTATAATCTCAACACTGTTAGCAATCTTTTGATGACCTGCTCATACCACCTTAAAAAGAACTCATTAGAAGAGATATGTCATTCTTTCAGATAGTGAAAAGTCACATCTTCAAGGGATATAACAAAGATAAATATTTTTAACAACATAGTCCAATGACCCATACAAATGGAATAGTATTTTGTATAGTGATAATTA
This sequence comes from Cryptomeria japonica, assembly GCF_030272615.1. Classification (NCBI taxonomy): domain Eukaryota; kingdom Viridiplantae; phylum Streptophyta; class Pinopsida; order Cupressales; family Cupressaceae; genus Cryptomeria; species Cryptomeria japonica. Next base: position 826,066,903 of record NC_081407.1, read on the forward strand.
ACTATCATAAAGACCAATTGCATATCACTGTCAAGAAATACAATCATTATGCTTATAAAGACTTTAATAAGTTAATGAGAACAAAGCCAAAGGGGAGTTATTATTGTCAAAGATCTTTATTGAATAATGTGGTAGGGATAATAAAAATCATATCTCAGTGAAGCATAGTTTGATACATAGAACAGTGAATCATCTAGAGCAGGTATAATGCAATAATAAACCATCCCATGATAGTCATAGAGATAAAAGATTGTCATTATATCGTAGTCCCAATAGATGTAGAGTAGTCCATTATACAAAGATAGAGTAAAATACAATCTAAGATAATGGCTATCTACAAAGACATTTCATCAAATGCTTGTCTCGTAGTCATTACTATTATAAGGAACAACTGACAGTCACAGTGTAGCATGGTAACAAGGATTAAAGATAGCATATTCATATTGCAACTTTGTTCAACATTAAAGCTTTGAAACAAGTATTAGTTAGAAGGTTTGTGTCCTTACAACATAAAATAATCTTAAAACAACATAAAAGTCTTAGATAAAAAGGTCATAAAATGGGGCTCATCAATAATCATCTACATTGCCAGCGAGATCATAATCTTGATCACTAGTGTCTGCATCTGCTTGATTTTCTTCCTCATCCTCATTTGAGAAATGTAATACATTCTCTCTCCCAATTTCTTCATTTCTAATCACAATTTCTTCTTCAAACAGTCCCTCATTGTCTTCATCCACTTCTTCGAATGTTTCTTGTAAATTAGCATATTACCCTTCAGGCATTACATCAACAACTTCCATGAATTTTCATTTCAAATGAGACTATTTGAATGACATATGACCATCCCTGTCTTCTTACATCATCAATTAGAAATTATTGGTTAATTTGAAAAGGGGAAACATATGACTCATTTGTCTCTAATAATAATTTTCGTGTATTTACACACACAAATCCATACTCATCAAATTGTACCATGGATGGTTAGATCCACTTACATTTTAATAATATAGGACTATTTTCACCAAAATCCACTTGAATAATATCTTGGATGAATCCAACATAAAATTTCTTCTCATTTCCATGAAGAAAGTTAGCACTAATGACACAATCACAATTAGTCTTTCCTTTGTCTTTTTCTTCCACTCTTAAGTGACTACCATAGGCCCACATTCCACTAAAATGCATAGCCCATAAATGTGGAGATTGTGAAAGTTCACTTTCCTCTGTTGTTATATCGTGACCTCCTTTTTTTGCATAATTGATTTCATTAGCAATCCATTCTTCAAATTCTAGAAAACAATCACCTCCAATCAAATCATAACGTTTGCGCTTTTGAGGTCGATGTTACATCCAATTTTGATTCTCTTCTTCATATTTTGTACATAAAATAATGACATACAAATAGTAAGATTAATAATATAAATATGCAAATGCAATTGAGTAAATAAATTATTGTGTAATTTCCTTTTTACCTTTGCCACTTATCGAACGAAGATGTGTTTTAAAGAATAAAGGCATGTATTGCACTTCTTTATTGATGTGATATCTTGAAGTGACATTCATTGCCTTCTAATACTTCACTTGCAACTCTATCATCATCCTCATCATCCCATACATGTCGATTAACATTTTTAAAATCCTTCATATATTTTGTGCAAAATCCCATGGCCTCTTACATTGAATATCCCTCAGACATGCTACCTTCTGGTTTTTCCCTAGTATGGAAATGTTTTTCAAAACCTTCATATATCGTTCTATAGGATACATCAATCTCATTCTTATTGGGCCACAATGCTCTAGTTCATATTCTAGATGTATCAAAAGATGCATAGAAATGTTAAAGATTGCTAGTGGAAATTATCCTTCCAATAGACAACGGGCTTCAATAGAATCCTCCCTAAAACTATCAAACTTAAAAGGATCTAATACATGTAATCTCATTCTCTTTAATATTAGGCCCAACCTTATAATTGTCAATCTTGGCCCCTTCACCAAACTTGATATATTTACCACAATAGGTAAGATATTCTCAATTATTATGTGATAGTCATGGGTCTTGAGGCCTCTTAAGCTATTAATGCCAGTTTGTCTTCTAATGCTACTACTTACATATCTAGTGGGAAAGCGAGTCTAAGACAACAACTGTAAGAATTGTGCACGTTATTTCTTTGTCCAGACATAAGGAGCACCAGGTTTTCTATATTTTTCATTATCATATTTTTCAACCCAAATATTTTGACGAATCTTTATTTCTCAAAAGTTTTCATGTGATGAAATAGTATCTAAGGCACCAAAAATAGATTTTATAATAGCATAGGCTAGACTTTTCTCAGTATGCATAAGTCAACAGTATGCCTAATGGATATATCCTTAAAGTATGGCAACTTATACAATATGCACAACCGTTTCACACCACTTTCATTACATGGATCATACCTACTACCTGTAATCCCATCATTTTTAATAAATGACATTCTTTTATGTCCATACTTAATAATGTAATCACCTGTTATTAGCAATGGCACTTCACGATTCTCTCCTTGACCATTAAACATGTTTTTTGTTGATGATATGGATGATCCATTTTAAGGTAAGCATGATGACCACAATAAATACACTTACACAAACTTCTTGAATGCCTCACAAAATCCTTAAAGTTGCAAGTAGGACATCAATAGTATCCATGAATGGAGAGACCAGATAATGTGCCATATGTAAGAAGATCGTGAATCATAAAAAATAAGGAAGCTCTTAAAGTAAATTTGATTGAATGACCATCCCTTAAAGATTAAATTGCGTCAATTACTTTCAACAATTCCATTATCTCATCATATAATGGTTCTAGATAATCATATATTGTTTCTAAAGTCACACTTTTCTTTCTTGGTATAAGCAATGATAACATTAAGAAAAATGGTTTAGTTGCTAACTATGGAGGCAAGTTATAATTTATTAGAAACACTAGCTAAGTAGACCATTTAGTACTTTGATATGAGGATGGGTTCACCCCATCTAGAGCCAAACCCAACCTTATATTACGAGGATATTGAGAAAAATCAAGCCATCTATTATCAAATTCCATCCCCATCTTTGAATCAAGAGCATGTCATTGTTTTCTATTAGTGCTCTTATTTTGGCCATGCCACTGCATAAGTTCAGCAATGTCACCTATACATTTAGAGTAATTGTGGGATTATCACAAAGTGGCGAAGAACTTTTTTAGGAACCACAACTAATTTCAACTCTTGTCTATACCTCACTTCATGATATTTCAGACATTCACTATCACTTGCAAGATTTTTGTGAAATAATACACAACCATTCACACATGTGTGGATGTTTTCATACCCCAAGCTGAGCTTAATGATTTTCTTTTTATGTTGACTTTGTTTTGTTGGCAATATGGAGTCATCTTGTAACAATGAACTTAATAATTCCAATAACTGATCTACACTCTCATTTGTCCAACCATGCCCCACTTGCAAGTTAATAATTTGAAGGATTGTTGTCTAATGACTTAACTTACAATTAGAATAAATAGGCTCCTCCATTGGCATGGCCCAATCATCTCTTAGACCCTCATTCAACATTCTATCAACTTCAAACCCTTCGTCAAACATTTATGCCTCTTCATCTATGTTTGGTGTCACTTCATCTATGTTTGCTGCCACTTTGTCTATGTTTGTTGCCTCTTCATCTCTCACAGTCTATAATTCTATCATATTTTCATAATAATTGTAATCCCAAGGGCTTATACCAATATTCCCACATCTTATCATATGTCAATAAATCACATTTGTTTTTTCACCTTTCCACCAAGACAATCATTACATGAACATGGATATTTGTCCAAGCTCCTCTCATTAGATACTCTTTCATCATATGCATGCTATTGATCCATAGTAAACCTTTGAAGTTGACCCATCTATAATATTATGCATTTTAGTATTAATTTAATTTCTAATTCCAAAAAAAAAAAAAAAATTGAAAACAGAGATGCCAAAACATTATTGAAAGTAGTCACTTTTAATAGAGACCGTAATAGAAAGAAGAGGATACAATGAGTCATTGTTTTGAGATCTATCTTACATTCATTTGAATTTTACCTACTAAGAATGGAATATGTGTGTGTTTCCTATCAGCTTACTTTCAGCAATGACAGTTTCAAATTACCTCTGAATTTGCTATAGAGGGGCTCGTTGACTTCAAATTCACTACACCAAACTCTGAATTCTTTGCCCGCCTTTTCAAAAGTCTCTAGGTCCTATCCAAGCATTCTTTATCACCCATGCAAGTGCTTCAATACTTGTCCATGAGATTAGCAAACATAAAAAATAATCCAAAGATGACACATTCAAGGCACATTCAAGGAACTAGTGATATTCAATGATGACACATTCAAGTCACTCTTTGATCAAAGAACACTAGTAAGACTTGGGATAAGATAGTGTCTTATCTACACCAAACTATGATATGGTCAAATCCAAAGACTATCGAAAATAATAAGCCAAAATCAATGACAGAGAACAATAATAAGCAAAGAATCTTATCTTAATAAATGTAACAACCAATACATAGTAATAGATTCAATATTTCAATACCAAAGAACACTACACATTAACAACTCAAAAACTGCAGAAGCTAGACAATATAATAAAGATTATGTGTCCTTAATCAAAATGACACTATCATATGTTTCCAATATACTTTGATATGATAGTCAAATAATGGTTAATTTAAACTATATATTTTAAAAGAGTTATTTGATTATATAGAAAAGATAAATGGAAATTAGGTCTAATTGACATGAAGATAAACGATAGTCATTGCTAAAATCAGTTTAAAGTGTATTCATTTAGGGAACTTTCATAAAATATTCTCAACTTTCACATCATAAAAAGATCTTAAAATATTCATTGTTTATAATGATAAGAATTTGGTTGTTCCATACACCTTCCTTTACTATTTTAAAAATCGTATTGACCAAAATATTGTGCAACAGTAGTATAGAGTGCATTTCATCTATTTTATGCCCAAAGATTTCATCACACCACTTTCTTTTCAAAGGGACCCAAAATTTGATGTGTAGTTACTTCCAAAATCTCTAAAATAACCTTACTTCTTGGTGTGGGCATCAGTTCTAAGATTTTATAACAAGGGTATCTATATTTTAAATGTTTGCATTAAAATATCCATTACACCCCCAACATTCAATTGTTGTGCTGGTATATAAGAAATATATGCGTATCAAACCTTGTTCCTAAAATCTTTATTTTTTGAAATCATGGAATCATTACATAATTAAATGAAGGCAACCAAAAGAATGTAGAGAGATAAAAAAAAACTTTATAGAGCAGCTATTTTACATACCTCAAATACAAAATCGTAGGAGCCCAGTCAAATCAAAATAGTGATAGGGTGGAACAATAAAAAATGACAAATCAAGGAAAGAATGAAAGATCCACACCAAATTATTATACAATGTAGTCCAGTTGAAGGCTTTTCATTCAACACAAGATAGTGAAGGGGTCATTATGATGATTTTTTTGAAGATTCATAAGTTAAAGGTATTCACTACCATGTAAAGAGTGAATAAATTGAAAAGCCCGATGAATTCACAACGTAGCATGAGGATGTATGATGTTAACAATAGAAAAATGATATTATGATGATGGCGAAACTAAAAAAAAGTTTTGATCATATTTTTATTGAGCATGAAAGCAACGAGCTTGAGCCCATGAATGATAGGCATCGTGTTGTAGAGTATCAACCCTTGTTGAACAAGGATGTCACATTTTTTAGGCTCTATCAGTGCAAGGAGTCATCCTCTTTGCTTCATAAGAGGGTGAAGAAATATGAATGCACAAAGTTGGTAATGGTGGCTACAGTGATATATTTCAGTTGAAGGATTTTCATTCAACACTATTGACAGTAATATACATGCAAATTTTGTTTGCATCTTTGTATAAAATATGGCATGAGTTAAAAAATTTAAAAATTAAATATGAAATGTTTTCAATTCACCATTTTGTGTATAAGAAGAGAGGAGAGGTCGATGTGAATGTTTATTTGCCTACAAAACAATGATGAAATGGGTCATGGTTATTATTACAACCATAAGTTGATTACATGAGATCTTCCTTGACTCAAATGAATGATAGTGTACTGATTTCTTCAAAACCTGCTACTTTCTTCCCTAGCTCTCTTTCCTCCCAACTACATAATATTGTTTTTACTTGTAAAATTATTGATCTAGGTTGGTTGAGTTCTTGTTTCCTTTGTAAGAATGAACATTCCAAAAGGAGCTACCTATGCTTATTAAGGCCCCTATAGTTTTAGGTCAGAAGATACCAGGGGTTCTAACCACTTTGGGGTGAATATGGATATAGAGTTTAACATGAAGACTATTGTAGGCTAAGGATCCTTCCAAGGTCAAGAGTTAGAGATGCTAAAAGATAGTATGATGTTTGAATCAAACACAATGAAAAAAAGTATGAAAATGATAGTGATATGTTAGAAAATAGTATTCTTGCAATCAGGAGGTTTTGTCTCAATTTTCACAATCAAGTGACAAAGAGCTTTAAAAAAGTCTTTCAATAATAATAACAGAACATAGTCTTTCAAATATTCACAACTTTTAGAAGAGAATAGGCCATATTCTCACAATCAAGAGTCACTTCCTGAAGACATTAATGCTTGTGTGAAAGATTGTAGAAGCATTCAAGACAAACCATTGCAACCCTAGCACATATAGGAATGAATGAATGAAGGTTTGTTAGCAAATCCATTAAAAGGGCAGAGATATTCAATCCTGAGGCCTATAAAAGAATGCATTGCAGAAGATACTATTGGCATTATTGACATTAAATTGTTATTGATGTCAACTAGTCTAGGAAGGTCGCCGGTAAGTAAGAAGTGGTGACCGATATAAGAAGACCAAGACATATGATGGAAATGCACATGTGAGTGAGGAGATAGAAGGAAGGCTACCAGTACACATGAATTGTGTCATTTTCTGGTGAAGCATGCTTACCAATAAGGCACAAACGAGGATAAAGATTGGCATGAAGACATACCAAAAAGCAAGATGATTTATCAAGAGGATGTGCTACCAATACAAAGGATGTTTGATGGTCATACCGATAAGGTGAACTGAGTCGGTAGTCAACCTTAGTCGACAAAGAATGTCAAACTAACATAGGAATCCAAGTAGAGGTGGATGTCGACAAGCATGATAGTTGGATTCCAAGTGGAGGTATTGCACAGGTCGGTGGAGTGTGCATCGATGTAAAAAATCAGCAAGCATGTCAACTTTTATGAAGAACCCGTAAGTCACGGAGGATGGCAGAGCATTGCGGCTCAAGGAAGGCAAGCTGGAAAAGCGACTAAACTGATCCTGCAAGAAGATTTGATCTTTGTACGCATTTGATAAAGGAAACAACAAAGCCATTAATGGTGTATGATAGAGAAAAGAAGAAAAAGCATGGTGTAGACCTCCAGATTTAGAAAATGTACATGGGAATGTGAAACTTTGTGGGAGTTGATCAATGTCATGAAGATCATATCCCTAGAAAAGAAGATCGAATTAGATTCGTTTTGGTTCGAGTTGGAGAAGGAAAAACCTAACATGGCATTGATTGAGTTGTTGGCAATTGACACTCATTGGGTTCATTTTGTTGTCATTGATGGAAACAAGATCAGATGGAAGTCATATACAGACATTAGGAGGAATTTACCGGCAAACACAGGCATTGGAGTATCCAGGGTTACATAGGAACCAACACCAGCACCGACATCAAGTACTTCAAGGAAGCCGACATCAAGGAAGAATTATTTAGAAAATCATTTTGTAATTATTGTCAAGGCCGACATTGAATATCTTTTGTAATTTATTGTAAGCTGACATAAGGCATATTGTTTGTAATGGGTATATAGGTCAGTGTGTTAGGTCATTATGACATATCATGATTTTTATGTGAGGATAGAACTTGTGGATGTGAATTGTGAATGCGAAGATCATTTGTATGCAAATATTGTACCATGCAATGATATGCAAATGTTTTGTAAGACATTCTTGGAGGGGAGGTGATACCGGTAGTAGTGTTCAGGGTTTATGAACCGATAAAGAACAAAGCTAGAACTAAAACTCTATTTGGCATGGTAGATGCATTTTGTGAGTTCATTTTCATTCTTTTACTTCAGCAAAAGCTTGTAGTTAGTGAGACTCTTTAGTGATGAGGAGTGTGTTCTAGGCAGTGTGCCTTTCTGCATGTGCAGGCCCCCATTATATATATCTTTCATATGGCTAGTGAACTGATATTGTGGGTCAAAAATCCCACCATGGTTTTTCCTCTTTAAGGTTTTCCACGTATAAATTCTATGTGTTATGGTGTTCATTCATATGGATGGTTTATTTTCTTCAAGTTATATGTTTATTTGTTTACCAATTTATATGTGTATGGTATAAAAGGATAAAATTTTATCTTACCGATAGAATAATGATTCACCCCCCCTCTCAGTGTTGTTGGATCCCAACAATTGGTATCAGAGCTTGGTACCTCGAAAGAAGTTTAACAGCTTGAGGAATATCTTGAAACTAGAATCTTTGAACATGGCTATGGAAAAGCAACTTGAGATGGCTCTTGAGGATTATGATGCTGAAAGGATGAAGAACATAAAACTGCAAGATGAATTGAATTTTCAAATGAATTCATTCTTGTGCTGCAAGAAAGGTTATCATCAGCGTAAGCTAGAAGGAAGGAACTTTTTCAAAAACAAGATTATGATAATGCTCTCAAGGAACAATGTCAGAAACTGAGTCAAGCAAACATGCTCATGCAAAATGAAATGCAAGACCTGACTATGAGGATGTCTAAGGATATTGAAGATAGAAAGAAGAAGGAAGAAAATCTTGCTGCATCTCTGAAGAACAAATCTAAGGAATGTGATAGACTGGCTCATGAGAATGATATGATGAAAACTAGTTTGGTGCAACCCCAAAATAATGAACAAGAACTTGAAAGACAAGTAATAACTTTAATGGATGATCTGACTACTACAAGTGAGTACAAAGAAAATTTTAGGATCAATGCTGCACAATTGGATGACTTGTTGAAAGGACAAAGGCATAGTGATGATTCTAGAGGACTTGTATTTGTACAAGGTGAAAGCTTTGGTACTGCAGATTAGACAACCAACGTGCAAAACTCATCAGAACAGAGGAAACCGGTAAGGCAATCTAATGCTTATAAATTCAATGGTAGATGTTTTGTTTGCAATAAATTTGGGCATATCGCTAAATAATGTAGAAATAGAGAAAATCAAAACTACCATTTTGTTCCCAATCAATGCACAAATTGCAAGAAGTATGGCCATAAGTCAGAAGATTGCAGAATGAATGTTAAATGTCATGCATGTGAAAAGTTTGGATATTTTGTTAACCATTGTAGGTCAAGGAATGATACCGGATATGTCAAAGCAATTCAAAAGAACAATGTTACATGTTATGCATGCAAAAAAATTGTCATATTGCTAAGTACTACAGAAGCAAGTAACAACCGATTAGAAATGATAAAGATAATGAGAAAGGAAAGAAGAAGGTAGATGAAATACAAGAAGATCACACCAACAGATGGGATAGAACATCTGAAGAACCAAGTGGAAATGCAACAACACCAGTAACTCCACCGATAGAATAGAGCATTCCTGCACCGGTAGGAAATTCTACTAGTAACTGAGGCATAGGCCTTAGAGGTTGGCAAATTCATTGCAAATCTTACATATTCCCCTGGAGAGTTGAGTTCATCATTGTTGAAGGTTCACTCGGCATAAGACTATGAAACTGACATCTTGTAGGGTAGATCGTGAAGCATTTACGATAGATAAAGATTAGGATTTATTCACTGATAAAAGGGGAAAGTGGATTCATTTTCACTCACCCTGCATTCAAGCATTCAGAGCGAAGTAAAGACAAATTTTAGGTAAATTAAGAGCGAGAAAAGGCATTCTAAAAGGATTTCAAGCAATTATCTGAGAAGCACTCAATCTTCCATCAACATTCACTTTCAGGTATTCTTCGAAAATGGCATCTGGATCTTCAACTCCTACTTTTATTGCAAATCCAACCATTGTCAAAGTTAAGGATAGGTTGAGGCCCGTATTCAAGGAGGTTCCCCTGATTGCTAAGAAAGAAGACTCTACGGGAGCATTTTCTAGGGTTCCTGATGGTGTGATGTGTGTTGAAGATGTGAGGGCATACATTCACTGCACCCTAGAGGATCTAGGCACAGAGGAAATCAAAGGCATGTATCAATCTATGATACTAGGTAGCTTCGGAACCATCAAGCTAGAATACAAAGCAATTGAGGATTTAGGGTTAACCAGTATTCTGTACATACCAGAATTCAAAGATGATATCATCAGATACGTTCTGAGCAAGGTTCACAATGAGTTTATCTAGATGGATTGGCTTTACATGATCACCAAGGAAGCTATTCAAGCAGTCACCGACTTACCCAAAGTCGAACAAGAACCTAGCAAGAATATTTCCAACAATGAGAATGAGAAACTCACTGGTGCAACTCATGATAGCAAATCAATAAGGATCAACACAATCACTAACACTGATGTGAAATTTGCAAGCATGATAATAGGTTATAAGGTAACTCAGTCTAGTTGATTGAATTCTATTGCTAGTTCTTGCATTCATGTTGCATATCACATATTGAAGAATGATGCAAAATATGATTTATGTGAATGGTTGAGGAGTGAATTGATGTTGAACCTTGGAAAGATCAAGGGACTTAATAAAGTAACTTTTACATATGAAAATTTGATTGTTTGTTTAATTCTTTACTTCCTGAATGAGCTACCTGATCTAGGGAAGAAGCGTTGGGCTCATGATATACCAGTAGGTATGTAGTTCAAGGAAGCAATCACCAGTCTCGGTACCGACAGAGATGAGAAACTTTGGGGTTATTTCAAAATATTCCAAGAAAACATGAGGCAGAGGGAGAGGTTATCAAAGAACATTATGGAGAAGTACTCCATTGATATCTATTTCATGATGAAGATCGATGAAACCCTCATGGAAGCAGTTGAACCAAGGACCATATGGGTTATAGAACTTGGATATGAGGTGGATGATAACATTCTAGACCTCTATGCAAAAAAGATGCTAGATGCCCCATTGGATGACAAAACAGAGCATTTTGGCATGGTAGAAGAGAAGGGAGAAGAAAATAGAAAAGATGTCTACAATTGTGCAGAATGTCATTCACATAATAGATACTAAAATGGGTTTTGGATCCAAACCAGTAGTAGAACTGGCAGTGGCTAGTACTGTAGAAGTAAAGAAGCCTAAAGCTTACATTTCTACCATCACTTCTTATTTTGACCCTGAGGACAATGAACCTCTAGCTTTTAGAAGGGTACAAAGGAAGAAAGTAGATCAACCACCGGTAGAGCAGAAGAAGGTGGAGCCTAGGAGGAGACTTGTTAGAAAGGCAACTAAACCTACTGCACCACCACCTCTGGCAAAGAAGCCTATACAAGAGAGAAAAACAGTTACATATACTCTGGCAACCCTAAGCAAAAAGAAGAAGAGTGATGATACTGAGTCCGGTAAGACCAAAATGAACTATGCTGAATTAATTGATGAAATTACAAAGGATGGAATTTTGAAAAATGTATCTACGTATTATGAGGATTTAGAAGAAAGTGAGCAGAATGAGATAGAAGAGGAAATTTGGTTGCATATAGATATCTATAAGAAAGCCTTAGTAGAAATTTTGAAGGAAATACCTTTGTCATTGTCCAATAAACTAGATGCTAGAAGACTTAACGCAGTCAAGAGAGATAGGGAGATCAAAGAGGTAGAACTTTTGACTTTATGTGGTGCTATTAGTAATGATGAAATGAAGATATGTATTGATGTTTCTAATAAGACAGTTTTAGTAGTAAACCTCGACAAATAAGCCTAATGATGGGAAAAGTTAATGAGGTGATAAATGAGACCAGTGAGGGTTGGGCAAAATTCTTCCAGAAGAATCCATACCTTCTTACATCTCATGAAGATTTTGTTAAGGCAACAACTTCCACCATTCCAGATAAATAAAAAGGGAAAGGTATTTTGGGAAGTTCAACTCCAACTTTGACTAAAGTGACAGTAACTATAGATATACAGTCACAACCAGCAGTAAAGGAAAGTGTATAGTCTGTACTGACACAAACTATTTTTGAGCAAGGCAATGTACAAGATACTATGAATATTGTGGATAATACTCCACCGGTAGTAATTGACACTACACCAAGAGGCAAAGCCACTGGTGCTAAAGAAGATAAGGTAAAGGGAATTGAGTCTACACCGGCAGCTCATATTGATTCCCCGACAAAGGTTTTGGCAATTGACACTTCTCAAGTTGAGAAGAAATCAGTCACTGAGATGAGTCCAACTGAGTTAATGATGATGGCTACTCGTAAACTATTAAAGGAGGGATCTGCAGATAAGGGAATAATAGATCAATCAGTTACAGTGTTGCATAAATCAATCCTTGATTGTCAAATTGAGAATGAAGCAAGCCCTTCTGGCAAGCTTAAAACACTAATAGAGCACATATCTAACAATTTTCAATCACTACGGTAGATATCAGACTAACGGGCATTAGAAATATTTACTATGGCTAAGAAAGCCGCCTTTGACCAGATCATTGAAACAGAGAAAAAGAAAATTGAAGCTAAACTCATTCTTATTGAGAATTGTTTGAAAAAATGTACAAATGTCTATAGGGTCTATTGTAATATAGAAATTATTACAACAAATGTAGATAGCAGATTAAAGGAATTACATGATAAGGTAGCTAGCATTGATAATTATTTTGATGAATTAACCTCACTGACAACATCTGTTGATGGACAAATTTTGTCCTTAGAGAACCAAATTTTTGCTTTTGAGAAGGAGAGATAAAATCATTTGGAGAGAAAGACGTCTTAGAGGATTGGTGAGTCCTAGATTGGATTCACTAGGTGTACATAAAAGAGAGTGTATGGACATGATTGCTAAACCCACACCGACAGAAGTCAAAGAGAAGGAAACACTAGCACACTTACTAAGTGGACTAGCATCCATATCTGAAATTTTCAAAACCAGCTAGGCGACATATCTACAGTTGTTGGATAAGGCTTACCCAAAAATTTTGAAGTTAGTTAAGCTCCGGTAAAACAAAAAATATTTATTCATTCTTTTGTTCTGAAATATTTCAATTCTTTCACCAATCTTTGGCATTGATGCTAAAGGGGGAGTGTATATATGTGAAAAATATCAGAAAAATATCAGACAAGAACATATGGGAAGGACATTAGAATATCAGAAGGAGTGTATTGCTCAGGGGGAGCATATTTCAGTTGAACCGGTAGTGAATCCATTTTTCACATGAGTGTTGCCATCAATGCCAAAGGGGGAGATTGTTGGTAATTGACACTCATCAAATTCATTTTGTTGTCATTGATGGCAACAAGATCAGATGGAAGTCATATACGAGCATTAGGAAGCATTTACCGAGAGAAACAGGCATTGGAGTATCCAGGGTTACACAGGCACTAGCACTGGCATCAAGTACTTCAAGGAAACCAACATCAAGGAAGACTTATTTATAAAATCATTTTGTAATTATTGTCAAGGCCGACATTGAATATCTTTTGTAATGTATTGTAAGCCGACATAAGACATATTGTTTGTAATGGGTATATCAGTCAGTGTGTTAGGTCATTATGACATATCATGATTTTTATGTGAGGACAGAACTTGTGGATGTGAATTGTTAATGCAAAGATCATTTGTATGTGAGTATTGTATCATACAATGATCTGTAAATGTTTCATAAGACATTCTTGGAGGGAAGGTAATACCAGTAGTAGTGTTCAGGGTTTATGAACCGGTATAGAGCAGAGCTAGAACCAGAACTCTATTTGGCATAGCAAATGCATTTTGTGAGTTCATTTTCATTGTTTTACTTCAAAAGAAGCTTGTAGTCAGTGAGACTCTTTAGTGATGAGCAGTGTGCTCTAGGTAGTGTGCCTTCCTGCATGTGCAGGCCTCCGTTATATGTAATATCTCTCATATGGCTAGTGAACTGATATTGTGGGTCACAAATCCCATCGTGGTTTTTTCACTTTGAGGTTTTCCACGTATTGTGGATGGTTTATTTGCTTCAAGTTATATGTTTATTTGTTTACCGATTTATATGTGTATGGTATAAAAGCATAAAATCTTATCTTACGGGTAAAACACTGATTCACCCCCCCTCTCAATGTTCTTGGATCCCAACATGAGTGTGGTTTTAGGAGGGAATCCAAGATTATAAATAGATGAGCTGGAGATAGAAAAGGATGGTGCTTGATGTGAAGGAGTGTGAAGAGAGCTTGAGTGTAGAGAAGGATCATCTTCCTTAGAATTTATTCTAGGTAAGTTGTAGAGTGAGTTAGCAGGAAAACTGGTGATAGGGTTTCACCGACAGTGACAGAGTACTGGTAAACTATTGCAGGTCTAACAATTGAGCTAAAAAGTAAGGTTTGATTCGTCAAGAAGGCATCCAAGTGTGACTAAGTGTATTGTGAGGCTAAGAGAGAAGAAGAGAAGATTATTAATCGATAGAGATCTATTTGATCAAGTGTTGCAGAACTCATTTGTAACTAGAAGCTATAACTGTATCAAATTGTATTTCAATATACATCACCAAATTGGAGCTTGGTGCAAGGGTTGGTGTCCTAAACCTTTTATAGTGCATTGTTTCACTTGTGAGGCTAGATTGGAGCAATGGTCTCCAACAACATTTCTCGCTAATTTTTTTCCCATATTAAGTTTTCCTCGTACATCTTTTGTTGTGGGTTGCATTTGTGTGTTTGTCTCTTTTGGTATCCTCATTTGTCTTTCCAGTTTTAATGCTTAGTGCTTAGGATAACAACCGGTATTCTAAGGTTGGGTTAAAAAGGAAAAGAATTTAAGAACCACTAATTCACCCCCCTTTTAGTGGTACATTATGTTCAACAATTGGTATCAGAGCCTAGGTTCCCGGTTGTTTAAAAACCTTGGGTAGATTCTGATCTTAGAACACAATGGTAAGAAATGAGTCTCTCTCCTCAAAATATCCCATGTTTGATGGGCCTATCTATGTCGTCTGGAGCAGAATAATGGAGACCTATATTTCCTCCATTGGTTTTGATGTGTGGATGTCTATCAAAAATGGCTATATTGTCCCTAGTGTTACTCCCACTGATTGAGATGATAAGAAGGAGTATGAGAATAATACTAAGGCTAAACATGCTATCCTTAGTGGGTTGTCTAATAATAAGTTTATCAAGGTCATGCACTATGAATCTTCCAAGGAGACTTGGGATAAAATGAAGAGGTTATTTGAAGGAGATACAAATGTCAAAGAGGCCAAGATGCAAGAACTAAGGGGCTAGCTTGAAGGCATCAAGATGAAGGATGAAGAAAAGATTGGAGACTACCTTCACAGATTTGATGAAACTGTGAATACCATCAAAGGAACTGGAGAAGAAATTGCAAATGAGATTCTTATCAAGAAGGTACTGAGGTCTCTCACACCTAAGTATGATACTAAAGTTTTTTCCATAGAAGAAGCCAATGATCTGAAGGTCTTCACAATGGATAAGCTATTTGGCTCACTAACAACCTATGAAATGAGAACAATCGGTGATGCATCCTTAAGGAAAGAGGCAATGTTAAACTCCACCCACAAGGGCAAATAAGTAGCTGCCCATAGAGAATCCAGTGAAGACTCTGATGCAGAGGTAGCAAACTTTGTCAGAAAGCTCAAAGGAGGATCCAACAAGTATAAAGGAAAGCTACCACTCAAATGTTTCAACTGTGGTAAAGTTGGACACTTTTCTACAAAATATCCTTATAATGAAACTGGTGGAGATGAGTCAAGAGGATTTAGCAAATCTGTCGGTAAAGATAAAGAAAGAAATGTCTACTGGAAAGGAAGAAGAGGCTACCGAAAGTAGTATAGCCTATATACTATTGAGGATGATGTCAGAGATGAAGAAAGTGCATCAAAAGATGACTACCATGAGAATGACAGAAAATTTAATCTCTTTATGGCACTTGATGAACCAGCTGGTGAAGATGAGGAAGAAGAAGATATTGAGGCTAAATTAGATCTACAAGGTGAGCTTATAAGTGCTCTTGAGGAGCTGAGTAAAACAAGAAGAGAACTCAAGAAGTTCAAGTTTGCCATAGTAGGTGAACAAGGTCTCTGGAAGCAATCCTTGGATAAATCCAATCAAGTTATATCTGACTTGAAACTGCACTTGGAAGAAGCCAAGAGGATATGTGAAGTTACATCCTCTGATCTGATGAAGAAGGAAAAGGACCATCAAGATCTGGAAGCAGAAATAGTGAAGCTCATAAAGGAGCTTGAAGAAATTAAGGAAGAAATAAAAGTGAGAAGCAAATATGAAGGCAACATTGAAGCCTTAGACAATATATTGAGAAAATAGAAGCAATCTAAAGATACTGATGGATTAGGATTTGAAGAAGGTCAAAGTTAAAATAGGAAAGATACATCTGGTAAGGAGATACAATTTACTTCTTCCAATGAAGGTAAAGAAAAGAAGACGTTCACAGTAAGAAGGGATATAGCGAAGAAGACATATGCAGATGCTATTGGAAATCACCACACAAACCGGTATACACAAGCAATGAACCGGAGGCCACACTCACTGTCTCGACATGCAGATCCAAGGAGAAATACAAGAGTTGACCATGAAGGATTCATCAAAGTTAGCAGAATGAAGGGAAGACCCTCGATGAGGTAGTCATTTGCAGGACCAAGGCAACTTAACTAGTATGTTTCAAACTTTCATGGTTATTGTTACCAGTGTAACAAATTTGGGCATAGAATAGGTGATTGTAGATTAATCAATAAGCCCTCTATGAGTTATGAAAGTAGAAATCTTTTTAATGCAGTCTGGGAAATGAATTTTGTTTGTTATCAGTGCAATGGATATGGTCATAGGAGTTTTGAATGTAGGAAGAATAAATTGGTGTCCTACAATAATTTCAAGGATTCATCTTTAAATGAAAATATGAAATTCTATAACTGTCAAGAGTTTGGACATATAGAAAAGTTCTGTAAAAATAGGAAGATCAAGTAGAAGTTGATAGATCCTGATCAAGAACCAGTAGTTGAACCAAAGCATAAAAAAGAAGCTGACAAGAAGAAGGAAACCAAACCAGTATGGGTTGAGAAAGAAAAAGAAAAGGTAGAATCAAGTCTGATAGTGTAGACTGCTTTACATGTTGAAAGGAAAAATCCATGGGTTGCAGATAGTGATTGTTCCAACCACATGACCTGTGCTAAAAATAAATTTATCAAACTTGAAGATTGGAATGGTGGTTTGGTAAGATTTGGAGACAACTCATCCATCAAAATAAAGGGAAAAGGTACTCTAAATACTGATGGAAAATTGAAGGCACATGATGTATATTATGTGGAAGGTCTAAAGAACAATTTGCTGAGGGTGAGTCAGATGTGTGACAAAGGTTATAAATTCACCTTTGACTCAACCGGATGCCAGATAAAGAAAGAGAGTATCGGTCAGGTTGTGGCAGAAGGAAAGAGAACAGATGGTAATGTTTACAATCTGAAGGAATGCTATGAGTCCCAATGCATGTTGGGGAAGTTTAATGAAAGCTGGTTGTGGCATCGAAGATTAGGCCACATAAGCTTTGATAACTTAGTTGTAGTAAGCAAAAAGGGATGTGTAAGAATTATTCCACCCATCATCAAACCAGTAAGCACATTTTGTGATGAATGTATGAAAGGGAAGCAGACTAAGGTGAGCTTTAGGACAAAAGAGCACAACACCTCAAGACCACTTGAGATTGTACATACAGATCTATGTGGTCAAACTAGGACAAGAGCTCTTGCCAGTGAAAGATATTTTATGCTCTTTATTGATGATTATTCAAGAATGACATGGGTCACTTTTCTGCAAGATAAGTCACAAGCATTTGACAGATTCAAGATCTTTAGGAAGATGGTGGAGAAGGAAAGTGGGTGCAAGCTAAAATGTCTAAGATCAGACCAGGGTGGAGAGTTCACATCAAATGAGTTTGAAGATTATTGTGAAAGACATGGAATTATAAGGCAATACTCAACCCCTAGGACACCACAACAAAATGGTGTGGTAGAAAGGAAGAATAGAACAGTCAAGGATATGGCTAGAACCATGTTAAATCAGGCCAGTCTGCTAGACACATATTGGAAGGAAGTTGTTCATACTGCTACATATACTTCGACCCAAGTTCAATTAAGAAAAAACAACAAAATGACACCTTATGAGTTGTGGTATGACTGGAAGCCATCAGTAAAATACTTCAAAGTATTTGGAATTAAGTGTTTTATCAAGAGAGATATGGATGGTCTAGGTATTTTTAACTATAGGAGTGATGATGGAATCTTCCTTGGTTACTCATCTAACAACAAGGCCTACAAATGCTACAACAAAAGACTAAGGAGATTCATTGAGAGTGTGCATGTAAGAGTTGATGAGGATATGCACAAAGGAAGTCAATCACGGGTGAATAGGTATGATGATTCCAATGATGAAGGTGAGGAAGCTCAGTTAGACAATGAACTAAAAGAAGCATCCAAAAAGGCTCCCAACTGGTATGTGTAGTTGAATCACCCTGTAGAGAAAATTCTAGGAAATAAAAGTGATGGTGTGCAGACTAGAAGAAGACTTTCCCAGAATGATGAACAAGTCAACTTTTGCCTCATGACTGAAGTAGAACCTAAAACATTCAATGAGGCCAGAAAAAGATAAGAATGGATGGATGCCATGGAAGAAGAACTGCAACAGATTGAGAAGAACAAGACTTGGGAATTAGTCCCTAGACTGGAAGATAAGAACATCATTGGCACTAAATGGGTCTATCAAAATAAGATTAATAAAGAGGGTAAAATTGTTAGGCATAAAGCTAGACTTGTGTGCAAAGGATACTCTCAAGTAGAGGGCATTGAAATTGAAGAAACATTTGCACTGGTAGCTAGATTAGAAGCAATTAGAATGTTTCTGGCTTTTCCTACCTACAAGGGTTATAAAGTATATCAGATGGATGTAAAATCTGCCTTCCTAAATGGAAATTTGGAACAAGTGTACATGGAACAACCGGAAGGGTTTCTGCTACATGATGATGATGAAACCTTTGTGTGCCGGTTCAAGAAGGCCCTGTATGGTTTCAAGTAGGCTCCTAGAGCATGGTATTCAATATTAGATCAATACCTTAAGGAGAAAGGATTCAAAAAGGGGAGTGTTGACAACAATTTACACATAAAGAAAGATGGAAACCACATGATCATTGTGGTTGTGTATGTAGATGTTATTAGTTTTGGAGGCAATAAGGACACCCTTTGCAAAGAATTTGCTGATCAGATGCAGTCAGAATTTGAGATGTCAATGCTTAGTGAATTGACATACTTCCTTGGTTTGCAGATATTACAGCGGGATAAGGGAATCTTTATCTCACAAACCAAGTATGCAAAAGATATGTTGAAGAAATTTTAAATGGAGGATTGCAAACTGGTAAGTACCCCCATGGTGACCGGAAGTAAATTAAGCAAGAACGATGAATCACTGGTGGTGGATCAAACATTATATAGATCCATGATAGACAATCTATTGTATCTAACTGCTTCTAGACTGGATATAGTACAAGCAGTGTGCATGGTGGCCAGATTTCAAGTTGCACCTAAGTAGTCACATATGAATGTTGTAAGCAAAATATTTAGGTACCTCCAAGGAACACTCAGGTATGGATTGTGGTACCCTAAACAAGGGGAATTCATCTTGGAAGCATACACCAATGCTAATTGGGTAGGTTGCATTGATGACCGAAAGAGCATAAGTGGTGGTACATTCTTCCTAGGTGACCAGTTGGTCTCATGGCATAGAAAGAATCACATTTCAGTCTCCCTATCAATTGATGAAGCAGAATACATTGTTGTTGCTACATGCTGCTCTCATGTGCTTTGGATGAAGTAGACCCTCAAGGACATATATGTGGACATTACTGATCCTATTCTCATATAGTATGATAATTTGAGTGCCATCAACATATCAAAGAATCTGGTGATGCATTCTAGGACAAAGCATATAGCCATCAAGTATCATTTTCTTAGAGAGAAGGTTGAAGGACACAAAGTAAAGCTGGACTATGTCCCTACTAGAGAACAAGTAGCAGACATTTTCACCAAACCATTGTCGATACAAACTTTTGAGTACCTAAGACACAAGTTGGGATTTGTGTCATTTGCCTTATACACTTGAGAAAGGAAGGATTTATATGGTTCAGGGGAAGTTCATAGCAACATCTATAACTTTTGAACCACATCTCACTACTGGTTGCAATCATTGGTAGTAGCCTAAGGGGGAGCTCGGTATGGATCAAAGGGGGAGTGTATAGTACCCTTTGTCATTATGTCAAAGGGGGAGAAAATATGTCGGTATGAAGTGTCTTGCAATAAGTTGACATCAATGCCAAGGGGGGATATTGTTGGCATTATTGGCATTAAGTTGTCATTCATGTCAACTAGTTTGGCAAGGTCACTGATAAGTAAGAAGTGGTGACCAGTACAAGAAGAGAAAGACATATGATGGAAATGCACATGTGAGTGAGCAAACAGAAGGAAGGCTACTGGTACACATGAATTGTGTCATTTCTAGTAAAGAAGGCTTACCAGTAAGGCACAAACTAGGATAAAGGTTGGCATAAAGACATACTGGAAAGCAAGATGGATTATCAAGAGGATGTGTTGCTGGTACAAAGGATGTTTGATGGTCATACCAATAAGGTGAACTGAGCTGGTTATCAACCTTGGTCGACAAACAATGTCAAACTGACATAGGAATCCAAGAAGAGGTAGATGTCGACAAGCATGACAGCTGGATGCCAAGTGGAGGGATTGCACAAGTCGGTGGAGTGTACATTGATGTAACAAATTAGAAAGTAGGTCAACTTTTATGAAGAACCTGCAAGTCACATAGGATGCCAGAGGATTGCGGCTCAAGGAAGGCAAGCTAGCAAAGTGACTGAACTGATCCTGCAAGAAGATTTGATCTTCATACCCATTTGATAAAGGAAACAACAAAGCCATTAATGGCGTATGATAGAGAAAAGAATAAAAAGAATGGTGCAGACTTCCAAATTAAGAAAATGCACAATGGAATGTGAATCTTTGCGGGAGTTGATCTATGTAATGAAGATCATATCCCTGGAAAAGCAAATTGAATCAGATTAGATTTGGTTTGAGTTGGAGAAGGCAAAACCTAACATGACATTGATTGAGTGCGGCTTTAGGCGGGAATCCAAGATTATAAATAGATGAGCTCAAGATAGAAAAGGATGATGCTTGATGTGAAGAAGGCGTGTGAAGAGAGCTTGAGCTTAGAGAAGGATCATCTTCCTTAGAATTTATTCTAAGTAAGTTGCAGAGTGAGTTAGTAGACAAACCGATGAGAGGGTTTAACCGGCAGTGACAAAGTACCAATAAACTGTTGCAGGTCTAACAGTTGAGCTAACAAGTAAGGTGTGACTGTTCAAGAAGGCATCCAAGTGCGACTAAGTGTATTGTGAGGCTGAGAGAGAAGAATAGAAGACTGTTAACTGGCAGAGATATATTTGATCAAGTGTTGCAGAACTCATTTGCAACCTAAAGCTATAACTATATCAAATTGTATTTAAATATACATCACCAAGTTGGAGCTTGGTGCAAGGGTTGGTGCTCCTTGGGTTGGTGCCCTAAATCTTTGTAATTTATTGTTTCACTTGTGAGGCTGGATTGGAGCAGTAGTCTCCACCAACATTTCTCACCAAGATTTTTCCCATATTGGGTTTTCCTCGTACATTTTGTGTTGTGGGTTTCATTTGTGTGTTTGTCTCTTTTGGTATCCTCATTTGTCATACTAGATTGATTGTTTAGTGCTTAGGATAACAACTGGTATTCTAAGGTTGGGTTAAAAAGGAAAAGAATTTAGGAACCATTGATTCATCCCCCTCTCAGTGGTACATTGTGTTCAAGAGATACTATGGTTGAATCAAAAGAACACAATGTATAAAATCCTAAAAAAGGTTATAAAGCCACAAAAGATAGTTGTGAAGACAAAGATGTAGCCACTTGAAGGGTCTAATAACCTTACAGAGTGACAATGGTTAATCTAAGGGCATAATAATGAAGATCAAAACCCTTAAGGTTAGACAAAGACAATCCAATCATGAAAGTATAGTGAAGAAGGACAAGTAAATGACCTAGAACAGTAATATAGAAGCACTATCAAAGCAAAATCCCTTTCAAAAAGTTAGGACAATCATGGGCAATGGGTGTAGACCTCAAAAGATGAGAGCAATTTTGATGATAATAGTAGAGCAATTATGGACACTTAAAAGAAAATTTGACCTGGAAAAAGATACTTTATAGATATGCTTATATATTAGCAGCAATTTGCATCCCAAAACTTTCATTTTTGGAGCATTTGGGAATCTCTACTGGCATGAAATAATTTCTATCCGACATCTGAGCTCTTGGAATCTAATCAATCATTTGATCATCATGCAAAATCAGTTGACTATATATGAATGCATCTCTATATTTATCAATAAGCACAGTACCCTTGCTGCGACTATTGCCTCAAAAGTAAACAAGGCAAAA